>NC_080023.1:15187500-16566666 GCF_030020395.1 Manis pentadactyla
TTAACTCTCTTTTTATGCAATTATTAACACAGTCTGATTCTTTATTTCTCTCCCTTCTTATTCTTTCTCCTCCACTCTTTATATGTTAGGTGTTTTATTCTGTACTCTTTTGTGTTTCCTTGACTTCTTTTGTGGATAGCTGATTTTATTTTTTGCCTTTAGTTAGTGTTTGATTTTTCTTCTTTCTCTGCTGTCATTTTATTTTCTCTGGTGACATTTATTTAGCCTTAGGAGTGCTCCCATCTAGAGCAGTCCCTTTAAAATACCCTGTAGAGGTGGTCTGTGGGAGGCAAATTCCCTCATATTTTGCTTATCTGGAAATTGTTTAATCCCTCCTTCAAATTTAAATGATAATCTTGCTGGATACAGTATTCTTGGTTCAAGTCCCTTCTGTTTCATTTCATTAAATATATCATGCCATTCTCTTCTGGCCTGTAAGGTTCCTGTTGAGAAGTCTGATGATAGCCTGATGGGTTTTCCCTTGTAGGTGATCTTTTTTCTCTCTCTGGCTGCCTTGTCCTTGTCTTTGATCTTTGCCATTTTAATTATTATATGTCTTGGTGTTGCCCTCCTTGGGTCCCTTGTGTTGGGAGATCTGTGGGCTTCCATGGTCTAAGAGATTATTTCCTTCCCTAGCTTGGGTATATTTTCAGTAATTATTTCTTGAAAGACATTTTCTATCCCTTTTTCTCTCTCTTCTTCTTCTCCCTTATTATGCAAATGTTCCATATGGATTGGTCACACAGTTCCCTTAATATTCTTTCATTTCTAGAGATCCTTTTATCTTTATCTCACTCAGCTTCTCTGTACTCCAGTTCTCTGATTTCTATTCCATTAGTAGTCTCATGCACCTCTTCTATCCTTCTCTTAAGTCCTCCCATTGATTGTTTCATTTCTGTTACCTCCCTTCGGACTTCATACCTTAGCTCTGCATATTTCTTTGTAACTCCATCAGCATGGTTATGACTTTTATTTTGAATTCTTTTTCAGGAAGATTGGTTATATCTATCTTGCCAGGCCCTCTCTCTGGCACTGTTTGAGTGATTTTGGACTGGATCAGGTTCTTCTGCCTTTTCATGGCAATAGAAGTGATCATTGGCAAGTGGCGCAAGTCTCAGCTAGGAGAACAAAGTCCCTTCCTCCTTGCTGGTCGCCTTGCCCTTCTCAGCTGCCAGTTCCAGTTACCCACACACTGGGAGCAGTCTCTGGGTTAATCCCCTGAGCTGTCATGGGCAGGACAGCCCTCAGGATAGCCTAGGACACTGGCAGGGGTCGCAGCGGAGCAGTGTGTGTTCTCCTGCAAGAACAACTTCCCTTCGTGCCTTCCGGACCTTGCGCCGACTTCCTCTGCCTGTGCCAGTTAGCCACACACAGGGAGCAGTTTCTGGGTTAATCTCCTGATCTTCCATGGGTGGAGCGGCCCTCAGGATAGCCTAGGGCACTGGCAGGTGTCGCAGAGGAGCGGCGTGTGTTCTCCTGCGAGACAATTTCCCTTTGTGCCTTCCGGACCTTGCACCTGCTTCCTCTGCCTGTGCTGGGCAGCTGAGCCTAGGCAGCTCCCTCTGGGTCTGACCCAGTTAGCTGCGCCCTGGGAGAAGACTCTGTGCGGCTGCTGTGGGCGGGGCTGCTCCCCTGCTAGTCCGCAGCATTGGCTGGTCAGCCGGTTTGCTTGCATTGCGGGTTGGGGGGAATGAACGGCAGGCTGCTTATCACCGTGAGGGGCTTCAGAGCTGCATTGCCACCCAGGGGGTTAGGGTGCCTGACGTTCCTTAAGATTCAAGTCTGCTGGGCTGAGTATGTCAGGACGATTTTGTTGACCTATTAAACCCTTGTCCTTTTAAGACTTTTAAAACACCTGCTTTTCTTTTGTCTCAGGGCAGCCGGCTGTGGGGACCCGCTCGCAGTGTCTGTCTCAGATTTTACTTTTCTGTTTCCCTAATATCCAGCACACTGTGCAATGTGTGTCTGTGCAGATTACTAGGGCTGGTTATTTAGCAGTCCTGTGCTCCCACTCCCTCCCCACTCTGGTTCTTTTCCTCCTGCCGGTGAGCTGGGGTGGGGGGAGTGCTCGGGTCCCGCCGGTCACGGCTTCGTATCTTACCCTTTTCATGACATGCTGAGTTCTCGCAAATGTAGATGTAGCCCGACTGTTGTACTGTACCTCTGGTCTCCCTTTTAGGAATAGTCGTATTTGCTGTATTTTCAAAGCATATATGGTTTTTGGAGGAGATTTCCATCACCCTACTCACACCGCCATCTTGAGCACCTCCTCCTAAATACATGTAATTTTAATTTGTCAATTATACCTCAGTAAAACTTGGTGAAGGGGAGAAAAAGAAATAACCAGGTTCTTGATGAAGGTAGGATTTCAGAATCTTGAAACTATAAAATGCATCCAGGCCCTAAAGGAAGAAGATGCTTCATAAATATTCCTCTGGAGATTCGGCAAATGTCAAGTACAAAGTTAAACAATAAACACTTTTGGCTCGGCTGTATTAACTGGGATTGATTGAAAACTGGCAAAAATCTCATCAAGAATGCATGAACTTGGCCACAGTTTATTTTAAATTTCAGTTTGTTCCTAATGATTTGTGATGGTCTGGGAAAGTTACATAAATGTTTTCTGAGAAACAGATGGAAAAGAATCCTCACAGTTTGAAGGCAGGCACTGACTACTTTATACCATGCCACGTCCTAGGTGCTGGGAATACAGCACCAAACAAGACAAATCAGGTCTTTCAGGGAGATTCAAGGGGAATGGCTGCTGCTGGCATAGAAATGTGAGTCTCAGTGTCCCAAAACTTCCACTAGAATACATGCCCTCTCCTTGAGAGAACCATTAGTAGACTCACTAAGGATCGAAGCAGTCAACAAGGGACATGTGATCCAGGGTAAATGATTTCCCATGTATATGATGGTTGATCCTACTCACCTGCCATAGACAACCTCACCTTATTAATTTCTTCATTCATTTATTCAATAAACATTTATTAAGCAAATGTTTTGTGCTAAGCCCTGTGGTAGTCTCTGAGGATTTCTATTTCCTGTTCTTACTGTAATATGGGCAACCATCTAAGACAATAAATGTAATGAAAATGTAGATTAGAATATAATCAGGTAACTTAATAAAAATAATCATGGGATGCTATTAGAATATCAAAGAAGAAATATTTAAATGTGCTAATGTGAAGGAGATTGGGTGTTTAGTGATACTGGGGAGAAGATTTCATAAACCTTATGATGCAGCTTTCCTTTGAAGAAGATGTGCAGTTTCTCAAGTTTATGTCAACTTCTGGCTCACAAGTTTAGTGTAGAGAGAGGGGAAGTTCTCTCAAGACAAGGAACTTATGTGCAAATAGAGATTCATATTTGGAGAACTGCACATAGTTGGGTTTTATTATAATTATTTTTTATGGAGTATGAAGTAGAGTGGGCAGATTATTTCTTGGAACTCAGCTATTCATTTGCCAGGATTTAAAAGTGTCCTTAAAACAGCTAACCTAAAAACGTTAGCAAAGGAAGGAAGAGGTTCGCATTCTTATTTAAAATTCAATTTGAAAGTTGGTTTTCTAGATTATATTTAGACGTTTTAGGGTAATGGGGAGAGAGGTCTTATCATCTCAGCACATCAACATGCATCTTGGGTTTGTACTTTCTAAAGTAGGTACAGGGAAATGTGTGTATTTATAGTTGCTTTGACTTTCTTACAATTATTTAATAAGCCAGGCTCGCAATACTGCTCTCATTATCTAAGAGCCTGTAATCTCTCTGGGGTCTAATTATCTCCTGATAACTTTGCCCCTTGATGACATCTGTATTGCTATTATAAAACATGTTTATTTTGGGAAAGAACATATATTTTATAATGTAATAGCATTAAACTGTCAGACCTGAGTGTTAGCAATTTGCCCAAAGAGCTTTCAGAAAAGATTATCTCAGGCATTATATGTGGCTTATCGGACAATATAAGAGGATCAAAAGTCATTTTTATAACAACTACATTTTTTTTTCTTAGAAAAGGAAACCTTGCAGCACTAAAACCTGACTTCAATATTCAAAAATGTATATTCTTCAATATTCAAGAATCATTCATTATAATATGCCTCCAATATAAACAAAAATTAGTGTAGCTACACTTTTACTAAAGGATGCAGCTAATTAGGATGATACAACAGAAATATAACTGTCATGAAGTAGGAATAGAGGCCATGTCCAAAGTAAAGCTGCTGAAATTTAAGAGTATGGATCTAGAATCAGAAACCCTTCTATTCAGATCCCAGCTCTGTGCTTAGTACCTGTGTGAATTTATGAAACTTACTGTTTAATTTTTTTCACCCTGTTTTCTCAGTTGCATAATGGGGACAGTGAGGGAGGTAAGTGGGTAACAACTATATTCAACTACTATTATTATATGAAGAATTAAAATAGATGTCAGTGAAAATTTTTATAAGAATCATAAGTACATAATAACTTTCTAGGAAAGTTACTATTTTTATAATTGTCATCATTATTCATTTATTACTCAACAAATATGTATTCTCCAGCTTTGTGCTAATCACTGCCATGACATAGGTATGCAATGGTGAGCAAAAGGAACATGTTTCCTACCCTCAGAAAGTAAGAATAAATATGATTGTATTTCATTACTCTTCTAAAACATTATATCTTCGAATCCCCCATAGAAATTGTCCCCCAAGACTGGCATGCAAGATTGGAATAGGAGAGACGCTCAGTAAGCCCTAAATCCAGGGATCCTATCAAAGTGGTATAGCCAGAGCCTTGCTGGTCATGATTTTTCTAAAAGTACAGAAGGAGAAGAAAGAGAAATTAGTGTATTGGGCATTGTATTGGTTATTTCAAAGTATGTCATACTAGTATTGTTTTTTGGAACTACTTTGAAGCAAATACCCGTTCAATTTTACTCTTGCACCCATTTAGTGTCAGTTACTCTGGGGACAAAGTAGTCAACATGAAACTATATTCTAGTGGAAGCATGTTAAAAATAAATAGCAACCATAAATAGTTTTGTACATCAGTTGGTGGTGAACTTAGCAGAGAAAATTTAAGTGGGAAATATAGAGTGTGCAATGTAGATGCTAACATTTAAAAGGTGATCAAGCAAGGTCTCAATAATCAGAGACATACAAGGGAGGAAATGATGCCTCAATTGAAGAAACTGAGGCTAAGAAAAATGGTTTTATTTATTTATTACTTGTGTATTTACCTAGGCTCCTTTTTTGAAAATCAATTTAGGTGCCTTAAAAACAGATATGAAATACACTCAGAGAAGGTTAAAATGGAGGCAAAACAATTTAGAGAAAAGAAAAATAATGCAGAGAAACAAAAACATTTGGGTTTGTGTACAAAATTTACTCTCCAGTGCAAAATGGTAAACTTTTGACTAGCCAATGTAGAGAAACTAATCAATTACAAAATTTAAACAAAACCCTAAAGAAACAACCCACCCAATAACTCAGGAGGAGATGAACTATTTGTATTGTGATCATAGAGGAAACTTTGAAAAAGTCCACAATATTTACAGTAATATAGCAATGGATTCCATGGCATCATTTATTATAATATACCTCCAATATAAACAAAAAGCCAAGTACCAAAGTGCAATTCCATTAATATTATTCCACAAAAGAAAAAACAGTGCAGTCCTGTCACTTAACTGTCTGAAGATCTGGCTGAGACCCAACAGAGATTTTAGATTATTTCAACAAATGGTGAAAGGAATTTTCTTCAAAAATATCACTTTACTCAACTAAAGAAACTCTACCAAGCCTCATTAGCACAAGTATTCTATGAAAAATTTTATGATGCAATTTTATAAAATCTGAGGGGCATAGGAAAGATGTTTACTAAAAAGCTGACTACTACCTTGAGACAGAGAGGTAGATCAACTTAGAAAATACCACACAGCAAGTACATGCAAAAGGAAAGGTTTAAACCCTGGCATATCTAACTCTTCCTTTTACTTCCCTATTGAATGTATTTATTCATCTTTATTTAAAATTGTATCTAAGTAGTGTTTATTTTTATATCAGTTGTAGATGTGCATGAAATGAAAACAATATATAATACAATTATATAATAATATATTTAATTAATTAATTAAAATAAGAAGTAAAGGTGATAATTCTACATCAAAATTATATGCTCAATTCAATAAAAACCTTCTTTTATTTCTTAGGTAAAACAATTTTAAACTTATTTAGAATACTCCAAATCTGAGACTAGCCAATAAATGTATGAAAGAAAAAATGTGAAGGCGCCTATGCTAAATAAGAGAACTTACTCTAAAGCTGTTATGATCAAAACCCAATGGCATTGGTACAAAAAGGACAAATAGATCAATGGAAGAAAACAGAGTCTAAGAATAGACGAAATATGTATGTGAACTTGATAAAGGCCAACTGTTGGCATTTCAGTTCAATGGGAAAAAATGGTTTACTTAATAAATGGTGTTAGATACTGTGGTATCCATTAGCAGAAAAAGGAAAAATCTCTTCATCAAACCATGCACAAATTACAGATGGGTTAGCAACCTTTTTAAGTGAAGGAAATAAAGTTTCAGAAATCCTACTGACTTCAGGTCTACTGGACAGTGTCATTTCCTTACTCTCTCTGCCTGAAGGAGGTAAGAAACTGGCAAGAGATCCTTCCCTCCAGCTATGTCCCTCATTCGCATTGCTCCTGAACATATTCTTTGTGTAATTATTTAATGCAAATTCAGAGGGATATGGGAAGGAGAGATGTAAACACATGTTCAGTCTATTTTTTATTGGAATCTTGTCATTGTACCTCCCTCTTCGAGAGTCCATGACCATAGGTGATCCTGCATTACAGTTCCAGAGACTTGCAGGGAGACTTGATTTAGTGCATGGCTTCCGTCCCTAGAATTGCTGGATGACATTAGTTCACTCTTTTAGTCAACATTTCAAATAATGATTTGCTCATAGCAATCATAAGATACCGGTTCTACTGTTGAAAAACCTTAATAGTTAGATATCCTTTCTTACAGTAGCCCCTGAGACTACCACCCATTGTTTCTAATTTCTCCCAAATAATTTTTTAAAATCTTTATGTATACCTTATTCCTATATCGTCATTCCTTTTCAGATTATACTGGGTACAAAAAATGAGAAAGGGATATCATTTTTTTTGTTTTGTTATAATTTCTCAATGGCTACCTTGCTGTTAATTTTCTCACATTTTCCAGGAATAAATTATCTCTAATGACATTCATTACACCTCCTCCATTCCAATTCTTATGTTTGGTACCTGTGTCTCAACTAATTGCATTGGCTAGTAAAATGGCAAATAACATACCAACAATGCAAAAAACAAGATTTCTTCAAGCATAGGACACTATTAATTTCACAATATTCCGTGAATTTACCTATTGTTAAGGGAAAAATTATGCCAGTGAAACTGTGACCCACAGGACATCCTTTATTTCAAGTCATATTTCACTTTCAGAAATGTTACTAGGTTAAAAATGTGCATGTTAGAATAGAATAGAATTAATCCTGGTTAAGTGGGCTTCATCATCATTTTATTTTTCTGGACTTTGAAGGAATTGTGCCCAGTTTTTGATCACTCAGTGTAACATTTTCTTTGGAGCTGAGTTCTGTGTATCTGTAAATGTTTGTGGATGTGTGCATATTTATGTATATTTGTATATTTTCAGAAAAATACACTACTATGTTATTGCAAGTTTTATTTATGGTCTTTTTCTGATATATATATATTAGTGATAATACTGGTTTTTTCCCCTAGAATTTCTGTTTGGTTCTGTTAAAAAATGTATCAATCTCTTTCTTTTAAATACATAATATTGCTACTTTACATCTCTGCTTTATCTTCTTCTATAATTCTAATATACTTATTTTAAAATTTCTTTCAGAGCACCCATTCATCTTTAATTCTGCAAGCATGAATTCTCCCATCTAGAATGAGTATCTGGTTGTAGTTCTCTTAGGCCATAGTTTATTTTGCCTGTTATTGCATTCAGTGGAGGTTTTTTCTCATTAGGATTCCATGTTTTCCCAGTTTTTGAAGACATCCTCAAAGAGTGCTCTTACTTCTGCCTCTACAAAGTCCCTACAGGGATTTCTATTTTCAGGTCAGTTTTAGATTAGTTTCCAGGCTTGAGGTTTTCACACAGCACAAATTATTTGAGTTGGGTGTTCTGATTTCTCCCCAGGATGGTTTCCATTAGTGGCTCAGGGACAGAGGGATTACTACCAGGCCAGAATCCCAGGCTGGTTAGTGGAGATTCTTGGATTCCAGGGAAGGAAGAAATAACTGCGTCCTAGATCTGAGGATTATGTAATGATTCCATGTCAAACTTCACACATACACGAGGCTGGGTCCTCAATACTCTGGCTTGCTTTATTATGAACACTGAATAAGGTATATCTGAGGCTGGCTGTTAGCCAGTACACAGACTGATTGTTAAAACATTAAACTATTCCTCTGTCTTTAGCCATTCCAATCTGCCCCATCCCTTCATTGTAAAACCCCCTTGGGTCTCCACATTTTGTTATAGCAAATCAACCAGCCTCCAGGACTTAACTCCCAGAGTAAGCCCAGCATCCAGTTTGGTGCTGTACCAGTTGTTAAATATTTGTAATATTCTGGATATAAAAAAGCACAAGTCCCACAAATATTATGATTTTTAATCCACTCCCACTTGACTATAGATTGCCTTTTTGTTCATAGTCTCTCATCTCCTTTCTGTCTTCAAAATTCTATGATTCTCTTAAGATCCTTTCAAATAGACATGGCATTGTGTTCATGAATTATTTGAGCCATGGCATCCTTACTCAGCATTGCAAATGAAGCTTAAAAATTCTAGTCAAAATATAAATGCTTTCATCTTTTTGTTCATTGGCCAGAGATAACATCACCATCTGAGGAAGCAATCTGGATATTTTTTTAAATCTCATTTTCTAAAAACAAGGAGGTTTCATTTAGTTCAGCAATTCATAGCATCACATCTCAAAGGGTTGAAGTGATTCTGAAGTTTAATCAATGCCAAACTCAATTCAGACAATTTCCCCAGGAAGCCTTTTCAGTTCACTTTATAGTCACAATACCAAAGCCTGACTTTGTTGCTATGTTTCCTCACTGCAATTTAAGAAGCACAGGAAAAATTAAATTAATCCTTCACTTACATCTCTATTTCTGCTCATTTGTGTACTTTCTTATAATTCCTTATTAATTAAGTAGTACATTAGCTGTCCTAACATAGGCACTGATTAAATTTAGTTTACTATCTTGGCAACCCCTAGGTTCTCTCCCATTCTGTGAGGATGCTTCAATAGCTGGAGGCAATTTTTTAAATTTTCTATGACTTTCCCCATAACCTCTGACTCTCCATCATGTTGTCAGAGTAATATAAAATCTTATCATTTTCCTTTGCCTACATTTCCAGGAAAAGTCTTTGCTTTGAGCATTTAGTACAAGTTAGTATTTTTTTCAGTGATAAAATTTGTTTTGCTCCTTTGTTATTCTTTGTGTGTGTGTGTGTGTGTGTGTTAAGGCAGAGCAGTACAAAGTCACAGAGTCATTTATGTTGACAGTAACAACTGCTTTAACCTTCATCTATATAAAAGAATAAAATTATAGGGTTAAACTGAGAGTTTCATGCTTTTATAATAATTCAGAAGAATATACATTTTTAAAATACATGATGACTAGAATAAACAGCAAGCAAACACTGCTGTCTCCATATGCCTTTGATAGTACTGAGTACCTATTATAAAGTTATGACCATAAATCAGAAAAATCAGGTTTCATTGAGCACCTAGTATCCTGGCACTTTCAAGGCACTTTATACATATTTCATCACTTAATCTTCAGAACAATCTTCCAGGCTAGAAAATGCTATGCCAATTTTACAAATAAGAAAACTGGGTCTCCAAGAGGTTAAATAACTTACTCAATGTCATATAATTTGCATTTGACTATATCGGGATTTTAACCCAGATTAATAGGGCTCCGAAATGTGTCTGCTTTCCATTATACACAACTGCCCATAAACTAGGTCTCAAACTTTCTTATTTCTGAGTACATTCCACTTTTATGAGAAATGTTGTTCTTTATGTTGCTTTTTCTGAAAGAACTATCTTCATCTCTTTCACTACCTGTTTAATTTCTATTGTGAATAGTAAGTCAAGCCATTCGACTTTGGACATAATAACCACATATTATTCCCATGATCCACTAATTTCAATAGGCTATGGATCAGGTTTTCAAGATTTCCACATAAATCATTCTATCCTGGCACATACCTCCTGCCTAAACTGACTGGACAGGCTCTTTCCGGCAAGATTCCTATTACACCATTTTCCCTGTGGACTGCGGTTTCCTACTTATTTGACATTTTCTTTCATTTGATCAGAATGTCTTGGAATCTACCCTGGCTCATTATGACTGACACTGTTTCTTCCATGGACTGCTTTTTTTCTGTACAATTGCAACTTGACGTCTATTTAAGAGCTCTCAACCCAAGCCCAGGGGTACTCAAGTTTAGACCACTTAAATAATGTAAACTATTGCAATGAGAATGACACACATTGTCCCTCCACCAGACAACACTGGCTATATCTGAATTCACTAGTCCTGATCATTTAAATATTTTGCTGCTTCAGAAACATAACAGAGTAGAGAATCACCTCTATTATTAAGCATTGTAATTTCTTTTCCATTCACGCACATGTGTTGAGCACAGACTGGATGTCAGGTACTTGCAAGAATGAAGGCGTACAAAGGCATGCCTTTTGTCCTCAAGAAATTGAATTCTAGTGGGGGAGACACATACATCCATACAGAGCTATGAATATTAAATGTCAAAAGCTTCCTCAACCTCATTCTCCCCCAGGTTTCCTGGTACCTCTCTGCCCACTCCTCTCAATCAATTTCTTTGCTGGCTCCTGTTCTTCTGTCTTTCTGGGAACCTTTGGTACAACTTAGGAAACTTTGGTATGAATTTTTTCGTCTGTCCTCAGCCAGCTTCTCTCCTCACCCTCCATTCTCTGAGTGCTCATCCCCACTCTTGTCTCTTTACAGATGAATCCCAAGTGATGTCTTCTGGGTACCTCCACCTGACATTCCACTGACCTCTCGCACCGAGCGAGGCTAGCCTGGAGCTCATCATTCTCCCGCCAGCCATGATCCCCAGCACTATGGCCAGACTGGGTGACTGCTGCCGCCTCTTTGGGTTTCATCCCTCTTAGTAACTGATGTTGTCATCTAAGTTGGAGGCCATGCTTGACGCCTTTCTGTCCCTGGGCATCAGGCCCTGTCAATTGTATGTCCTAAATCTTGAGAAGCCATCCTCACTATCTATTTTAGGGGAGCCGCCATCATCATCCAGTGATCATATCCATGCAAAAACCAACCGAGTTTTCCATCTCTATTTTTTCCCATTCTAATCTATAACCCTATATATGAACAGAATAATATTTAAAACTCCAAATCAAATGATTTCTCAGCTGAAAACCCTTCAGTGGCTGCTCATTACCCCTAGTATCCAAACTCCTGGACCGAGATTTGGCAGGGCTTTGAATGATCTGGACTTGGAATACCTCTCCAGGGTTCACTCACTATTCGCAATCTTTCTATCCTACAAAAATGTGGAACTTCTTTCAATTACCTCTGTATTTTTTTTCTTGCCAGGCCATAATTCATACTATTATTTGTGCTGGGACATTCCCCACACTCCACCATTTTTCTGCCCTTTTCTATGATACACATCTTACTCTACAGATCTCAGTTTAAATGTCCCTGCTATCTTCCAGGAAACATTGTTTGACCTCCCAATAAGTTTAAATTACCTTCCCAAGTCCTCTGATAGCATTCCATTGTTACAACTAAGGATAGCACTAAAAGTGAGTTATAATTGCTACTTCTCTCTTTTCCCCAGTATATCTTAACTGATCTGACAGAAATTGTGCTCTTATTCACTCTTTATTTCTAGAAGATAACTGTGAACATAGCAAGCATTCTGAAAATGAATGTTAAGGAGAAAAATGGATGAATGGATGGACAAATAGATGGAAAGATGGATGGATGGATGGATGGATGGATGGTGAATGTTCTTCCTGAGCAGGACAGTTGATAAAGGGTAGGAAATATCAGAGGAATCAATGATTCAGCTATGACTTGAAGAATGAGATCACCCAAAGGTAAGAGGGGGAAAGGGCTTACCAGCAAGAAATTAGCAGGTGATCCGACAGTGAATGAATCATACATGTCATTAATAATGGAATTTCTGTGCTACTGAAGCTTTTATTTCACTGTTTTAAAAGAAAAAGCTGTGTAACCAGACTATGGAAGGTCTTAAACATGTCAGTAAAATTAGACTTTGTCTTTATAGTATACATATAGTAAATATAACACAGGGTGACATCACAGTTATTTAACAATAATATTTATTGAGCATTTACCATATGCCAGGCCCTCTTCTAAGTATGTTCAATGCTAATACATTTAACCATCCCCACCAGGACCCTCAGAGGCAGCATACTATAGTCAAGACACTGGGGTCAATCTGCCCCTTGATAAAGGTAATAAAGAGATGCATTGTCTGTAGAGTACTTAAAGACTATTATAAAACAGACTATGATTTTCACTGTGAGTTCAAAATTATAAACAATGTCAATCAATGATAAAAAACTATTTCCTGAAAAATATTATTTGTTCTTTTAAATCCTACAGTTGCTGGTCACTTAATTTTGACTGGCTTCCTTTTTGTCATGTTATCTGATCCCTTGAAGTTTTATTTAATTGAAAACTGAAAATAATCAAACAAGGCAAAATGGAAGATAATAATTTTTTCCTGCTAAATGCAAATTTTAGTTCACATATGAGGTATTTTACTAAATTTTACTGCCCTTCTTAAAATTAATTATTCTTAATCCTATTTGTTATTCAATTACTCACTCAAAAATTTTGTATTTTACCAAAAATATTTATTTATAAAAAGTATAGAATTATAAGTATGAATCCATTATTTTTTCATATTATGCTATTTATTTCATTAAAAAAAAATTAACTTTGCTGGTATAACTACATACACACACTTCAGTGAAAGAAAATTATCACTGCCTCTGTTTCTTTTCTAGCCATTATAATTATTATTATCCATTATACTTTGTGGTTATTAATTAAAATAATTTTGTAATAATACTGTCAGAAAATGGTTCACTCTGGGTGCCAAATATGTGAAGTGTACCACAGACAAATGCTGTAAGGTAGCTGCAAATATTATCCCCATTTTTATGGATAAGAAAAACTTACTTTACAGATAAGTGAAAACCGGCAAGTGACGAATTTGCAAGCAAAGTCAACTACTCTGAATAAGGGCAGACAGGATGGAGGCGGACCAGTTGGAAGACAGTGCTAAAAAGCCTGTCCTGGAGACCAGGTGAGGAGGGAATTATTTCTCTGAAAGGACTCAGCAGCTTCTGCATGGGGGGAATGACACACAAGTTGTTCCCTGGACGGTTCTTACTAATGTTCATTCACAAGGTTCCTAGTTTATTGCTCCCTCTAGGATATGGTTGATGAAAAAATCTCATCTCTGGGGAAAGAATTTTTTCCAGTGATTACAAGGCCAAAGTTATAAAAATGAAATATTGCAATTTCAGAGTCACAACAATGGTTTTCTAACTGCATTCCCATGCCTTATTTGATATAAATTTAATGAGACAACTTTCAGAACATAATACGATATGCAGGAAAATATTAGTAGTTACCATGCTGACCCGTGTTACACCGTTAAGGAAAAAGTCTCCATATGAAGTCGACAATAACAGATTTCACTGCCTCTGTCTGGATTGCTACTGGCAGAACACGAAATGACCAGTTAAGGCTCTCTCCATTCTAATAATGTTATCACTAGCTTTCACGCCATATCCGTCACTATCATTGCCCAAATAGCAGTTTCTTGGATGTTTCTGAAGTACCCCCAACCCCTTTTCTGCAGCTGGGACAAGGTGAACAGAAGAGTGGAACTTAACTGTTTAAGATGCAGGTTACTCAGTCAGTTTGGAGATTCTGCTTTCTGCTTCACTTCTGATTCTGTCTTGCTTATTTTCCTTTTCCATAACGCAATGCATTTTCTGATTTTTTTTCCCTGGGGTTTTCCAATGTTATACATTTAAGGAGCAAGGCCAGCTCAGTTTTATATTTTACTCGCAATATACATTTTACTTGAAATCCAAAAAAAAATAATGGATTGACAGACTTGAGGGCTGGGAGAGGAAATAATTTTAATTGTTATAAAGGATATCATCCCTACTGTTGAAGCCTAAGATTGGCCCAACATCCAGAGATCAATGCTCTTTGGTACGCCTTAGGCTTCTAGGTCTGTGCAACATTGGCATTTCTGCTGAGAATAGAAACACACATCAGAGTCAACTATAGAGACAGGACCTCTTCCCAGAGGACTGAGACCACTGATTTATTTTAAATAAGCCAAACTATTTATCTTCATTTGCTGGTAATTATCTTGGGTAACTACTCTTCCACAATTAATTTCATACACTTTAAGTATAAAGGTGTCATTTTGAGGAAAGAGTAACAAAAGCTGATCATCTCAAGGGAGGTATCAAGAGAAAATGAACATGAATACAGGGAGGAGAAGCAACTTGATTCCTACCCCTGTGTGTATTTTTCTGTGTCCATGTCTGTCATCATTGGAAAACTGCCCAAGGAAGTGTTATTAACAAGGTGATTCTTATGTATGAATTTGAGTCCAGTTCTCCTATAATTCTATAAGTGAAAGTAAGCAAAGCATAATGTTCTTTCCTAAGAGGAAGGGAAAAATGTTGAAAATGAGCAATAATTATCTAAAGCAATAATGAATTTTTTTTAACCACAGATGAGAGCAATTCTTGAAGGTCACAGAGTGTGGCCTAGCCAGCAGAGCAGAACTTAACATTGAAAATTAGGTGTTTTATGCAAAACATATCTGCAAGGCAAACCTTCAAATAAATAATGGAGCTATCCACACACTGAGTCTTGTAAATTTGTGATAAGTATCTGGCACACTTAATCTTTAATTAAGTGCTAACACTTAATCCTCTGTAAATTTCAATTTAATGACTTCACCATCCCTATGAGAGATAGCCATGCAAGCCATCTAAAACAGAGATTTCCCCCGAGTTAAGGAGAGAGAAGGGCAGGTGTATTAGAATTTCCTAAAAGGTGTTTTCAAACTATACCTTTTCTCCCAGAGTAATCCAATATGCCCTTCCTCAGGGGTCTGAATCAACACAGGAAAAGTGAGGGTCTATGAAGGTGAGCTGATGATGGCTAATGTATATCTGGACATCCAGTGCACAGGTCCTGAGGTGATACTGCATGATGCTGGTGATCACTTGCTGCAGAACCAGATCCCCTAGGTTCAAATCCCAGTTCTGCCTTACACTGATTTCATGATGTTTGGCAGTTTACTTAGATACTCAATAACTCAGGTATCCATGCATCACTGGAGATAATAATGTTAACTATCTATCATAAAGCTGTTGCAAAGATAACGTGTGTGTGTATATAAATGATAGATGATGACATATGCAGACATGTATGCATAGATCCATAGATAGATAGAGATAGACAGATGTTAAAACAGAGCCTGACACCTAAGTGCTGTGTAAGTGTGAGCTGTCATGAATAAGCTGAGATCCAGGTGGGAAGTGCTCTCGCTGGGAAATACATTTCTATGGAGATAGTAAGACATGGCCTTGGTACAGACGCAGAAAAGAGAAGCCTGTTTATCACAGTCAGGACAAGCCTTCCCGCCAGACTGCATTTTACAAAAATAGCAAGTGTGAGGACCAAGGTGGAGAGAAAACTTTTAGCTGATTTCCTTGTGTTTGAATATTAGAAATCATTCAAATCTTTATCACAAAACTCAGTGCCAGAAATTGTACTAGGTGGTGAGAATATAACAGCAAAACACGACAGACAAAAAAACGCAGCTCCTATTGAGATTATATTCATGTGGAGAGACAGACAATAAATAATTAAATCGCATCATAACAACAGGTAGTGAGAAGCAAGGAAGTAGGATAAAGAAGGCTGTAGGGAACAGGGGCTCCATTGTAAGTAGCTGGCCAGGGATGCTTCGCTGAGAATTTAATTTGAGCAGCGCCCTGAGGTGGTAAGCAAGGGTGCCATATAATGGGAAAGCATTTTTGCAAAGAAAATAGCCAGTGACACAGCCCCTAAGTTAGGAATCCAGCCCTTGAGTATATTTTAAAGGCAGAGTCGTGAGGGTTGTCTGTGAGATGAGATGGGGAGGGTGCCAGAAATAAAGGACAGAAGGTGATGCCAAGGTTTTTGGTCTGGAGCTCTCCGGGCCTGAGATAGGGGAGGCATTTGAATGAGGAGGAGTTCAGGAGGGAAGGTCTTTGTGGACAGGTTAATTTCCAGATGATCTCTTGGCTGCCAACCCCCTCACTCAGGTGCCCGCAACTGGTCTTCCTTGTTCTTGGCTGTGGCCTATGTGCTCTGGAACATCCTTCTACTTTTGGGTTTGGACGAAACAAGTCCTATCTAAACACTTGGGTGATAGCACCATGAGAAGCCGTCAACAGCCAGGAGTCAGAGAGTTACCTCTCCATGGGAGGAGGCCAGTGGATTTCTCTCTCCCTGGACTATATATATATCTCCTAAAAGTGTATTTCTGCCCTAAATCTATCCCTCTAGGTCTGCTTACATGTTTCTTCTTTCTGTGTCCTTAACACCCTGCACTTGCCCATGTGTAGCACCCATTAAATGATCAGATCCTGAATAGCAGGGCTACTATGTTTCTGTAGTTTTCTGTATTTTGTGTTTTTCTATGTTTCTGTATTCCCCTCCTATCAATTCCTGGGACCTAAGTGCTCTATAATACATATTAAATAATTGAGTGTATTATAAACGATTACTAAAACACTTATTTGATATTTACCTCCATTTGAAACAGTCAATTATTTTTATCACTTAGTAGAAATATATATAAATGATATATCTTAAATACTGTGTTACTAGATTCTTGATCTTGGAACAGAAAATGGTTGAAATGACTATGAAAAAAAGAACCAAACACAGCCAAAGCCATTCTAAACAGTATTGGAATAAAAAGAATGAGTCCAATAGTTAAAGAGAAGCAAAGTATGAATTCACATATACACCAGTATCCTAATCCCACATACCAGTATCCTAAATCTCTTAGGTCCCAATAAATTACTTTGTGAAAATTATGAGACTGTCAATGACACTAAAGATTTCATGACTTTGTTTTCCAAGAACCATGAAACATTCGAGATAAGTGACTTTCTGGACATCAGTTAATCCTGCCTTTTATTTTAGATATGAGGAAGCGGAATTACAGAGATAGGATGTGATTTGTAAAGATTAGCGCCTGGACAAAGAGAAATTTAGAAACTGAGTAGTCAAATTTATACAGAATGTCTGATGACTGGAGAGATTAAGAATTACCTTTACAAAACAAGATAAGCAAATATTGCGCTTCCAGATCACTAAGAAAACTTTTTAAAGGCAGGCGATGCCTCTTTAATTTTATCCCCTACAACAGTGG
Source organism: Manis pentadactyla (assembly GCF_030020395.1). NCBI lineage: Eukaryota > Metazoa > Chordata > Mammalia > Pholidota > Manidae > Manis > Manis pentadactyla. The sequence goes on from NC_080023.1 coordinate 15,205,103, forward strand.
TTCTTAACAAGGGGCATTTATGTCCCTTAGGGGACATAGAACTGTCTGGAGACATTTTGATTCATTCATCACTGTGGTTATACGTGGGAGGTGCCACTGGCATTTAGTGGAAAGTGGCTGGGGATGCTTCTAACATCCTAAAATGCCCCAAATATCAATAGTGATGTGGCTGAGAAACCCTACCCTAAAGTATCACTCAGATAATAAAGATTAGGTTGTGCTAAAGATCAATAGAAAGCATCTTGCTCATCATTATTTAAAGTACATAAAATTTCACATACACACACTTATGGTTATCTGCAGCATGATGGGGCTTTGTCTAGAGGAAGGGACTCACAAAGTCAATGTGCAGCTGACTTCCCAGCTGTGCCAGCATGAGAACTGTTATGAGGTCAAATCTTTGGGGATGCGCTGTCTATGGAGGAACGCCTACACATGAAATGGCATTAAGGATCAGAACCAGGAAGACAACCAGCAGCAGAGACTGCATCTCAGTTCCCTCTACCGGGAATGCTGTGCTTCCTCACCCACGGTTCCTTCCTTATTGACATAAAGATGTCACCTCAGACATCACTTACCATCCTTTCTTGACCACCTGATTTAATTTGCCCTTACTACCTTCAGCCATGTTTTATTACATCCCTATTTTCACTATCTAAAATTATCCCTTTTTTAAATTTAATGTTAAATGTTTTTCCACCACCCATTTGATCAAGAGTAAAAATTTGGGGAAAGGAAGGGTCTTTACCTTCTTTCACATCATTCTACCTGCAGTGCTTATAGTAGGTGCTCAGTGAATATTCCATTAATGCAATTTATTCAACAAACATTTATCAAGTACTATTATATGCCAAATACTCTTCTACTCACAAACAAAACAGATAAGTATTCTTGTCTTTATGATGCTTGTGAATAAGTGAATACATGAAAGCATGAATCCATCTAGAGAGCTTAAGAAGAGGTAGCAAAGGAGAAATTGTAGGCTCTTAGCAGCAATAAGGTAAGCAAAATGGAAGGAGATAGAGACAAAAAATATATGATTGTAATTGTGACTAAACATATAAATTCTGGAGATCACCAGAATATTACTTTTACAGTGACTCAAGAGCAACTGGATGGACTGAGACATAGGGGTAATGCCCACCTTATCAATGAAAATAGTATATCCATGGATAGTAATGAATAAAGTTAGTAAAGTGTTACAATTAAGCAATGACATATTTTATATTTAAGCTTATACTTACTTAAGTATAATAATTCTACAGAGGTCCCATATATGATTGTGTTAATAATCCTGTGAAGTAGGATAATAGCCTATACATATTATACATATGAGGAAATAGGCTAAAATAGATTAAATAACTTGCCTAAGTGCACACAACTACAAAAATACAGAACATATCCTGCATGTAATATGCTGTTTTGTATGACTCAAAAGCCTTTTGCATTTCTCATTAGTGAAGTTTTGGGGAGGAAGAAGGGAACCTGATAAAGGGAAGAGGACAATTTGGGCTTTGTAAAAATAGGGGAGTGTAAAGTTAGGAAGGGTAGAATAGATAAGTATATTCAAAGTAAATAGATTGTGCATATTTTTTCTAAATAATCCATATGTGTATGAGAACTTCATCCTAAGGGAGGAATTTTTTTCTTAATAATTGTCATTTTTAACTTAATCTGTATTATCTCCAACATAAGAAATCTTTCCATTTCTTTACATCATATAAAGATAGAATGTGAAGGAACTTAGAATTTTATTCACTTCTCACTCTTCTCTTAAGATAATTAGAGGTTGCCATAAAAACAGACAAATATATATATATATATAAAGATATAGCAAATATTCTATACACAAATTCACATTTCAGGGCCATATGTCAACAGTAGTCAAGCTAAAACTTGGGATAGAAATGTGAATATGCAGCTAAAAGCTTTCACCTAATGTTCAGGCATACTTGTTTAAACACTCTTGCTGGGCATAGCATCTCCATAACATTTGGGTAAAAGTAAAAGTGGAAAGGAGCTTGGAAATCACCAGAGTGTTTATTCTGTACAGTGATGCCCATCACAGGATTTGAAAGCATGACGCTCACTGAGATAGTTTTTCAGTCTTCCAGGGGCAGCAAGGGGGAAGACTGAACCCAGAACAAAGAGATCTGCATGTCAGTAAAACTGTGAAACCCTTTCAAGTGGAATTATATTTCCTGACATCATATGTATTCAATGAAGTAAAGATATTTGATTGCAATTTGTACAGCATCCATTTGGAAGTTAATAATTAGCCATCAGGAGAAATGACTCTTTTCAAAATTGTAATATAATAGAACGTGTCATACTAAAGCCTTTGAGGAGTGGATGAGTGGTTTCATTTTGTTTCAAGATCGCAACTGGCTCTAATGTATAACTTCACCAAGCCTTACCGCGGAGATGCTTTTATGCAAAATGAGCATAGCACCAGGTCAGAACCAGTCAATCACTCTTCAATAGGCTTCCTTCAGATAATACAATGGGCCTCAAAATAATCCAAGAAAACCAGTGTGAGGCCATTTCAGATGAAGGATTATCCCATTGAGAGCTTAAATTTCACTTCTCACTATACTCATTTACACGTTTTGATTTACAGTCAATTTATAGATCTCCCCAAATAATGATTTAGCTGTTGGGTAATATGATTGCTCAAGATCCTTTCAATGCACATAATATCTCCTTTGTATTTAAGAAGGTTCATCTCCGCTCTCAAGCTAGTCATGTTTGACTTGGTAGAGAACACAGCCCAACTGAACTGAAGACCTGATAAATGCCAGTCTATTACTTACTAATTCCTCCAATCAAGTCCAATAGTCTGTCAGCAGTATTTGTGCAGGACCATGCTGGATAATATACCCAAATGTATATTTTGATGGGGTACAAATAGAAATGAAAATTTATAATAAATTGAAGTGGTACTCTCAAACACCAACAGTGGAAATCATGATTATTGTTAAGCCCCCTGTGTCTCCTCCATCCTATGTAACAAGTCAAGTCAGTCATAATAAAATCCAACTTGTCTTACAGAGTTTGGTTGGGATTAAGCACGTGGTCAGTCTAGCCAATGACCAGTGAAATCTGTGAAGCTTTCATTGTTGGTATGAAGGAGTCATGGGCCTTACTGTGTCCGGGTGAAATAAACTTGTGATAGCCACTTTACTGCTGCCTGAGTGTGATGTCAACACCAAGAAAAATAAGAAATGGAAAGCACATGGTCTCTTAATATTTTTGAGCCTTTTTATCAAGAAACATTGGAAGCTTCCCTACCTTGGAATTTATATTTTTTCTTATAGTTTAAATCACTTTGAAATGGTACTTAATTTACAACTTTAAACGTCATAATAAAAATGATGCAATATGTTTTTTTTTTCCTACAGAGATGTGGTCCATGTATGAACAATCCTAAAATGTTTGACTATGTTGGCACATCTAAGTGGCATTCAGTGGAATTTTCTTGACTAAATAATCAAAAATGCCTTTCAATTTTAAATGTGGAGGCTTGCCATTGTCTTTTATGACAGTTAAAATTAGAAACAATGTAAATGACCAAAAATGGAGAAAAAGGTAAATTAAGCATGTGATGCAAGGAGCAAACTACTAGATATTCAAAATTATGTATTCAAAGAATATTCAGTGATACAATATGGGAGAATATTTATAATTTCAAATGAAAACAAAAACAATACTCTAAATACAAAATGATTTGCCAGTGCTAAAAGAGACCATCAGCTAGCTTCTGGCTGCGGGCCTGGAAGTGGATCATCACGTGTTGTTTTCCCAGCAAATCTCTGCTATAGGTGCTCTCATTATCCTAGTATTATGGAGAAGTAAACAGGTTTCAGAGATTATATACCTTGTCAAAGCTCATAATAACTTACTAGGTAGTGAGCTGGAATTTGAACCCTGAGAGTTACCTTTCTCTAATATATTTGGATAAATAGGGTCTGGCTCATGTCCACCTTTGAACTATCCTGTTCTGTGGCCATCTTTCCCTGGTTTTTGGGTCCCTCCCCAGGACTCTGAGGATTTCTTAATGTCACCTTTCTCTTCAATGTGGATCATCACCTACAATCCTCAAGGCCAGATGACAGGAAGTTGTCACTTCTGCCTCATTCAAATCACTTAATTCTCCACAGTTCCATTGACACAAAACTGTGGTGAATGGAGGACTTTTAATGAAATGTTGGTATAACTGAAAAACATACACCATAGAGACATAAGTTTGCACTTTAAAGCTAAACATTTCCATTCTTCAGAGCCCCTGCCATGGGCAATTCCCCGTAGCTTCCTCTTTGCCTGGGACTGGTCATCCCTGTGTCCCGGGGGCCCTTCCTCTCCCCACCTCCCATCTCCCCAGCTCTCAGCTGGAAGCTTTCCATGCAGATCGTCCCAAACTAGGTCCTTGGTGTGTTTTTGCGAATCCCAAATTCCTTAAGGTACTGTTTTATTTTTAAAGGGGAAAAGGACAGTATTTTCCCGTGTCAACACTTAGACCACCAGAACTGACAAAAGCTTGGAATCCTTACCTTTAAAATTATACTAGACATATTTTGGGCAAAACTTTCTAAAGAACGAACATCTTATTTTTTATCTGTACATTTTCTAGACTTCCAAAGTATGGACTTATTTTGAAACTAAACACAGCTGTACTTACTTTAATAAAGAAAACCAATTAATTTTTCCTTTTAATATGGATTTTACTAAAGAAAGTTTAGTGGTCCTGTATCTGCATTTATTCAACAAGATGACTTATATGAATTACTTAATCTCAGCCTCCTCCCCTAGAAGAGGGACCTTCTGTATCTTTTCCATACCTTCTCCCTCTTGCTCACCCACCTTTCAGTTTTCTGCTGCTGCTCAGGCAACCCAACTATGAAGCTTCTTATAATCTGCCAAAGGCAAATCGTGTCTCCAGAACTTTCCTGTTAGTCACACTCAAATCTCTGATTAATTATTATGCCTTACAAATAGGATTACTGTATGTTTATCATTCACACTGAGACAATTTTGAGAATGTATATCGATGCTATTAATAATCACACCTCAGAAACTAGGACTGTCCAGGCAACTGGAGACCCATGGTTAACCTTTATTAGGGGAAGTTCATGCTTTGCGGCTCTCCTATTTAGGAAAAGAAGGTTTTAGAATTTGGACTTTGAAATGAACATTTGAACTTTATCCAGGGCCCTCCATGATTTCAGGAGAAAGATGGAGAAAAGAAAACTAATTAAGATGTTGCTATGTGTTGGGTACAACATGCTGTGCTGGAAGCATTGTATGGATTATCTTTTGCTATCATGAGGCTCTTCCAAAGTAATGCTGTCATTACTTCACAATCACTCTGTTGCCATAAGGGAAATCCAGGGACACAGGAGTCTTTCAGCATAGGTCACATCATAACCTGTGGGCAGCCACTAACTCTGTCCAACAAAGCCAATTCTTAAGGACACAATTAATCCCACCTTATCAATTTTTATCTTCCTGGACTAAAATACCTGACCTCTTTCTGTATTTACTAATGATATCAGCATCTTTGATCTAAAGCCTTCTATTCTTATTCATATGTAATATCAGTTTAAGAAGCTTTCTTTTAAATGCATATTCAATATTCAAGTTATTCAAGTACAAATAGCACATAAAAATCCTAGATTATGTTTGTAGGACAATTCTTTGTTTCTTGTATTTGATGCTTTAGAAAAAGAGAAGAAGAAAAAAGGAAATTTGCCTCATTCTTTCCTAGGATTCACAATTTATAAGAAGAGAATTATTGTTCTTGAAAATGTCTTTAAGTAAAGATATTCACTACCCATAGCCGCAAGAGCAGTAAGTAACTCAAATTCATCAGCGGAAATAACTTTGGTCCAAACGGAAGAACCTGAGGGACTCACAGCAGTTCACTTGTTTTCTTTAGCTTTTCCATTTTGTATTTCAATTAATTTTCCCTCTGACAAAAATCTAACAGCGAAACAGAATGGTAAGACCATTTTATTTAAACAAAAGTATCTAGGGAAAGAAAAGAAAAGTACAGATGTAAAAATGAGCAGACCATATACTTAATTAATATTTTTAAAATATAGTATGCTTCAAGTAAAGCACAGAAATCTTATCCACAGGCAGAAAAACAACCCAGTATTAAGAATCCCAGAATACAAGGAAACACACACACACACACATATTTATAGGCATCAAATATACACTGAGTATAATTTTAGCTTCAGAATGAGGGCCAACACTTTTGTTTCAACTGCACACACATTTATAGATAAATCAATTACTTCATATATATTTATTAAGCGCCTACTATGTGCCATGTACCATGAGAGGTTCTGGGGAATCAAAAATCAATAAAAGTTAGCCTTTTCCTCTAAGAAATTAAATTTAAGTGGAAGATACACACACAATGGGGTTGATTTCAGTCCATTTCTGATTAATTGGTTATTTATATGAGTCACTTAAAAAGAAAGTTTAAACCTGTCTTCTTAAAACTTCATTCTCAGGAAAAAATTGGCAAGTTTTATTGCAAGCATACAAAAATATTTTGAAAATGTATTCTTTAATTATTTTAAATACATTGTATCTAGAATCTGTACTTGTTTCTTAGTCCCTGAAAACTTACATCAGCCTTTCATATATGTAAAAAGAAAAAAACCGAATAAAAACATAAAACAGACCAGAAATATTAAAGCATTAAGGAGTTCACCTAAATTAAATATTTATGCAGAGACTATATAACCTAAACCTAGTATATGTCAAGAAAATTAAAGCAATTAATATGAAATTATGAGCAAAAGCCTTGCAGTTCTACCAGTCTGGGAAATTGAGTTTCAGCAGCATTCATTAAATCTACAGTTTTTTGTGATGTGTACTGCTGTAGACTTTTATATGTTTTAGGCAGGCATTTTATATATGGAAAACTGAGAAAAACAATCCTGAGAAATATTTTATACCCTTTTAAAATGTAATAAGCACTTTCAATGATGAATGAGAAAGAAAATTCACTGTTCTATATCCAAAAAATGCTTCAGTTCTTTTATGGATTTCTAGGAAGGCATGTATAACAACTGCTGATTATCTAAGTGAGGAATGAAGAGATTCTCACTGTTCTTAAAGTTTGTGAAAATGGAGAACTTGCCATCCTGTTAGGAAACTGAGTGGATTTTTTTTTTCATTCCAACACTGGCAGTGACTACCACCTATTTTCATAACTATTGTTGAAGTTGAACCAAGGGACTAATTGTTATGTCTACAGTAAGGATGAGTGAGTGACATTGCCCATTATATTACACAAAGTCCTTTTTATGCCCCTGCAGAGGAATTTCCTTCTGATCTTAATCATTCTTCCTGTTAACAGCTGGCTTGATTTCACTTAATAGATATTTTGAATTCTATAACTGACTAAGATTCCCTGTATGAACTAGCTGCAAGGAAGTTTAAATACAATCTTATGGCCTGCTATGAGGCATTGCAGTAGGAAATCAGAAGCAGTATTTGACTGAGGGTTTTAATTTGTCTCATGAAAGTGTTTATTTATTTATTTTTTGGCAAACTCAGTTTAGACAATCAGAATTTTACAAACACTCATACACAGAAGAACACACACATGCAGTTCTAACAATAGTAGACCCATATTCTAACCACGCTTGGCTAGACTTGGTCCCACTTAAAGGAAGTAATTAGCCCAAGTCTCAACTACCCACGTTGCTTTAAACTGGCACATCTCACTCGTCATTTGCCTACTTCTATTAAATACTTGTTTTGTGCCCTTTGCTTTTTGGTATATATTTCCTTCATTCTGACCCCATTTTATGTTACTATTCTTGATTATTTTCTTTTTCTTTCTCACTTTTACCTAATGTATAACACTTCCCTGTTTTAAGTGATTTCTGATTCTAGTAAAAGTTGAGGTTATGAATAAACGAAACAAATGTTGATTAAGTTTGACTTAAGGTATCAACTAGTTAAATATTCCCATCTCTCTTATTCTTGTCATGTTATGTTGTATATTTGCTTTGTTTTCTCTTTTAGCTACCTCAAATCCTTTCTGAAATGACTTAGGGACTGTTATAAAGTCAATCTTCACTTTTTAATAATCATATTTTTTCCAGCGCCATCTTTAAACATTTCCACAAGATGGAACACATGAGTCTGTTTGGCTGAAACATGGTCATCAAATAGACAAATACATGAGTATGATGGTTAACTTTATGTATCAACTTGGCTAGGTCATGGGGGGACCCAGATGTTCGGTCAAATACCCATATGTTCTGGGTATTTCTTTAACAGTGTTTTGGGTGATATTAACAGGAAATGATAGACTTTGAGTAAAGCAGATTGCCTTCATAATGTAGGTGGGCCTTATCCATTCAGTTGAAAACCTGAAAAGAACATAAAGTGTGATTAATCAGCCTCTACCAAGCAAGAGAGAATTCCCCAAACCAGAATTATCTGCAAACCAAAATGTAAGCTGTATCAGGGCAGAGCATCTGTTTTGTTCACTGAACATCTGGCATAGTATCTGATAGGTCATGTGAGTCTAACAATAATTTTGAATAATTGATGAATGAATGCAGTCTGCTGAGTTTCCTGAAAGGGGCCTTTAAAGCTGTGGTTATTTGATCCCATAGATGTGTATGTTTCTAATTTTAACTCCTTTGCTATGACTTTGTTGCCATACCATGTTTACTTATTTTCTCCCCAGAAGACTGTGACGCCTTCCCACTCTGCTCTGTTGGCGTCCATGCCACTTCCTGAAGAAGAGGGCATGTTCTGATTTAGCAATCAATTCCAGACTCAACCAGACAACTTACTAAGCTGTGTTAACTTGGACAAGTTGCTTAAGTCCTCCCTAAATCTGTTACCTTCTATGCAAAGTGGAGCTAATAATACTTCTTGTCTTGTTAATACTATGAGTTCACCAAGCCTGGCAGTGAGTCAGGGTTAACATGACTGCAGGTAAAAATATTGCACAGTACATTCAGTTCTGGCCCCTAAAATTTTAGGCCTCATCCTACACAAAGACTCCTTTCCATGGTCTTCTGACCATATGCCTTCCAGTAAGGACCAAAGATGGTCGAAGGAAATGAGTCTGGATGGCATTTTACCTTAAATGTGAGCAAATGTAAAACTGTTTAATTAAGCCACCAGAATTTGGACACTTTTTGTTTAATTACAGGGCATAACTTAACCTAAGTAGACTTAGAATTACGAGGGTTACCATGAGAATTACTTAGGATAAAATTCAGTACAGAGACTACCTTGTCAGGGAAATTCAGTAAATGTTACTCATTTGTTGTCCTCCATTTTTGCCCCTGTGCAAAATCTACACACCTTTGTCAGTCTAGTTTTCTAACGTCTTTATCTCTGATATAAAAACTGTACTCTTTCTTCATTGGCTTATAAATGCTATGTATTTTTATTCCATCTGTGAACTTGCCCCACCAATTAATTTTCCTGATTTCTTTTGAAACTTTCCTTCTTCAGTGGTTCTTCTCTCCCTAGGAATACTCTTATTATTCCATGCATTCATAAGGAACATCACTTCATCTCCACTATGCCGTTAACCTACCGTCATTTCTCCAATTCTTACAGAAGAAAAGTCCATTGAAAAAGAAATTTATATTCTCTGCTTCTACTTTTCTACTAGTCTTTCATTCCTCAAACTTTTGCACTGAAGTTTTCATCTCCTTCATTCTAATGAAAATGTTTTCTTGCAGGTCATTCATTTTGATATGGCCAAATTAAATTAGCACTTTTCCTTGAATACTCTTTAACATTGAAAAGTGCTGACCCCAACACCCTTGTTTGGCTAGCATTATAGTAACAGGCTTTGGTCTTCCTCTCCATGACAGCCCTGTTGTCCATCATCTTGTCTCCACCCTCTTTGGAAACACAGCCACGTGTAGGGTGTCCACAGCTTGCAGCAATGCCGCCCGACTGCATGTCCTTAGTCCTCATCTGCCTCTTATAATCCACCCGGACCTTTCTAACAGTCTGCTAGACATAACCATCTGTGAAATTCTCTTTAATACTTAAACTTTTTCCTCCTCTCAGAACTATTCTGAATATGTCTAAAATTCAACATCTTAATACCACTTGGACCAACTCTTCCTTTTAAATGTGCTAAATGGCATATTTTTTTTAATTGTCCAAGTTTGAAAATATAAGCCATCAGTTATTTATTATTCTTTCTCATTCACCACAGTCAGTTACTGAAGCATTTCTTCTGCCAAATATCCTGAATACCTCTTTTACTTTTCATCCTCTTGGCTCATGAGTGGTACCACCAACTCAGTTACTCAAGCCAGAAAAGAATGTCTCATCCTTAATTATTCCTACTCCTTCATGTCCAAATTCCAAAAATCCACCAATTCCTACAAATTCTCACTATGAACTATTGTTTGAATTTTTATCCTGCTGTCTGTCCTCTCTGCCAGTATCCTGAGTCAGCTTCCCAATGTCTCTCCTGTAACTCTGGAAGGTTTCAACTGATTTTTCCACCATGTTCATTCGTTCTTTCCCCCCACTCAAATCTCTAAAATCTGTTATTCGCAGACCAACCAACATGTATTTCCAAAGTCAGATTTAATCATCTTTCACTGTCTTTGAACTTCTACTTCTACTGTATTCAATACAAAGCAGTTTCCTTAAGAAAATTCACATCATTTTCATATCTAGAGCCCAACTAGGTATCCAACTTGTTTCGCTTAGACAAAGGATTATTGGATAGTCTATTCTTCAAGCTGGGATTATTTTGAGAGTAGAAGATCCCAGTAACAATTATACTAGAAGAATAGACATAAATAAGAACTGTTCTGGGAAAACCAGAATATATGATAACCCAAATAGACACCACTTCCTGGAAAAGAATTCTAATCATCTCCAAATTATTTATTTTTCACTATGTTTACATAGTTTTCTATTTGTTCCATAACATCACTTATACTCTATTGTAATTTTATTTATCCTATCTTCTTTAGAGTGTAAGTTCATTAAAGAAAAGGCCTGCACTTATCATATTCTCCCATACATGCCCATGCCCACCCAGCACATGGATTACATTCAACCATTATGCATTGGTAAATGAGTTGTTAGCAGCCTAGAGATTTTATTTCATCTATCTTTTACTATATAAACCACTATCGCCATGACTGCTGCAACTTTATACTCCATATTCAAATGCTTCTTGAGAGGGCATAGCTCTAACGATAAATGTCCCCTGTTCACTGTATCCAAGATGTTCCTTCATCTCACCAGTTGTGAACACATCTAGGAAAGCCTTCAAGCCTCCTTCAACAAGCCTCCAAGCTTTTCATTACTCATAATACTCCTCTACATACTATGTGTTCCAAACAAAACACATCCCATTCATTTCTTTAAAAAGCCTTTCATAACTTCATATTTCCTTGTATTTACAAATGTCTATTCTTTCTTGAAGTCCTCTTCAATTCACCCCTGTCTATATTCTCCACATTGTTAGATATTGATCTCAGGTGATACTACCTCCTACAATTTTTACTAATTTATTTAGGAAGGTAAAAACTTGTATTCTTTTGAACCAGTATCAAACATTTTTTTCCTCTGTCCTGGATTAGCTGAGGGACATTAAAATTTGGAGTCATAAGGATGAGACACCACTTTCAAATCTTCATGTAATAGATGTACAATTGTGGGCTCCTTCTGGACAATATTACTCCTTGTAGCAGTAATATTGGGATAATAACAACAGTTACATTGGTATGATTTCTGTGAAGATCACATTACCAAGTGAAAGCATTTGTACAGGAGTAAAGGATTCTTCAAATGCAATGCAATATTTTTTCAGTGGTTGGACTAAGCTATAGATGTTCCACAGAACTGTTAAGTTTCTATAACCTTGTTTAGTTACATTTTGAGTGATTTATAAATAATGGTGGGTTCTAAAATCAAATTGCATACACTTACTTTTCCCTGCTTTCCCCCCTAAATAGAACTAAATACCATGGAAATTATTTCAATGACATTGTTAAAGGAATTAAAGGGATGCAAAGGCTGGATAGAAAAAGGCAAATCAGCAAGAGATCTCAAAACTTGAGGAAGAATTAGGGAATATCCTTGTTTTTTCTGTTTATATCCCATACATCCACAGATTGAGTGATAGAAATGCTTGCAGCCCAAAGCCACCACCAAGTACCACACAAAATGTATTAAAAGTCTGTTCTCTCCAATCAAAGGATGGAAAGGGAAGTTTAACCTAGGGAGGAGCCCCTGGCACCCCTCCTCAACCCAGGCCAGCTGGAAGTCTGATTCTCTTGCAATCGTGAGCCCTGGGCTGATGAGTCTCTGTTCCACAACCCGGATGTCAGGCAAGCTGATCTTCTAGCAGCAATAGCAATGGTAAAACCTTATGTTCCTTTGCCTTCTAAGTGGTGAAGGAAGAACCAGGACCACCAGCATCTGCAGCTCACCACCAAAAAGGTCACTCAGCACAGCAAGCAACCCAAGAAAGTGTCAGTCATGACAGAAAGGATTGAACAGGAGCACTGGATGAATAAAACAAATCAGACTGACATTGTCAGTGCTCAGAATGCTAAACAGTCATTGAAACTGAAGTCCATAAAAAGTCCATAACCAGAATATATACACTAAATTTAAACAGAATGACTGCAAACTAAAAGAGAATATCCTGTGTAATCCCCTCCCCTGGAGTCAGACTATCCCTAGTCACTCATTTCTAAAGAATAGAATACAGAAACGGTGATGGGAGGTCACTTCCATGATTAAGTTATGCAAGATTCTGACTTCTATCTTGCTAGTAGGCTCTCTCTCTCTCTCTCCTCTCTCTTCTCGGTCCTCTCCCTGGCTACGATGAATCAATCTAGCATGTTGGAGAAGCTATCATGGCAAGAAGCTGAGCAAGGGCTCTGGTCAACAACCAACAAGGAATCCAGACACTCAGATCATCAGTGAACAATGAACTTAATCTTTACAACAATCATGTCAGTAAGAATGGAAGTCGATCCTTCCCCAGTCGTGTCTTCAGGTGAGACCCCAGCACTGTCTGACCCCTGACTGCAGCCCAGAGAGAGAGATCACGAAGCAGACGACTCCGTTAAGCTGTTGCCAGACTCCTGCCCCACAGAAGCTGAGTATAAATGTATGTTGTTTAAGCTGCTAAGTATTGATAATTTGTTACACAGCAATAGATATTATATATGTCCTTTACACTATTGACTATTATTATCAATGAAATATTTATCTAATTATGTGGAGACAATGAATTTTTTTAAAGTTGAGGTAACCTGTCTAAAACACAAGTCCCAGTAAGTTCATCCACCCTCCTTCATCAGCTGGAGATCAAGTAAAAGAAGCCACAATAATTATTACTGTAATAGAAAAGTTACTCCTTTTCCATTATGCTGGCTGTGACCTATACTTAAAATAAACGTTTGTGGTTTAAATGGTTAAGTAGCTGAAACATAAAGACTTTGGGTATTTTATGTTGCTTTCAAAAGCCATTTGTCGTATTGATCAAGGCCACAACCATCTGGGAAGTTGTTTTGCCTAAATGACTTGAGCAGGTGGTTCTGTGCAGTAGTGGTGGGACAAAGTTTAAAGGCAAGAAGTGTAGAAAGACATCAGCCCTACAAGCAATTCCTGTTTTTAATTTGAAAACTTTGTGATATAGCTGCATACATAGCATTGTAGGTCTCTGTCTGAAATTTTCCTATGTTGGAACAAATTTGATATACATTAAATTCACATTATAGAATTTCAAACTTACCTATGTCTCCCTGGCAGACTTGCCTTTCAAATTTAAAGATTTTCCCCATCTGCTGAATTTGGGTATTCTCTCTAATTGAAATGGATATCGGGAGACACTGGGAGAATTTGCATACAAGGCTAGAAAGCTCCTAAGGTATTATTTTCACTAGAGAAAGTAATAGTAGCTGCTATAGCAAACAAACAGCAAAATCTTATTGTCCTAACAAGATGAACTCTATTTCTTATTTATGTCAAATCTAATGCAGATGTTCCTAGATGGTGGGAGGACTTCCATGTGGTTTTTGAAGACCCAGACTCTATGCATCTTGTAGCTCTGCCACCCATTCAGCCACACAGGCATCTGCTTGATCCTTTGCATTCAGTGGCTTGTGAGGGGGAGAGTGAGAGGATCACAGGACAAAAATTTTCACGGGCCTGTTCTGGAAGTCAGTCAATGGATCCACCCTACTGCAAGGGAGGCTGGGAAATGTAGTCTACTTTTGTGCCCAGGGAGAAAAGAAAATGAGAATTGGTAAATGCCTAGCAGTCTGTGCCACAAGGATTAGAAAGAAAGTGTGCAGTGCCAGTATGAATACATTTAGTGTTGCAAAAATATAACACATAATTTATGAAACTTAATTCCAACACTGATCAGTATATAAAGGGAGGGAACTTATTTTCAAAAATTCTGTAACATCTAAACTATAGAAAATTTAAGAATCTGTGAATTCCAGATACAAGTTTTTTCCCATTTTACCTTTTGATAATAGTCACTTACTGTATTTCCTAATTATCTCTGTAAAGTTATTTTCCTTTCTCCACTCTCTGTTCCTTTCTCTTTGATAGCTTATTTTCCCCTTCCATATTACTAGGGGAAGCTCTCATTTTGTGTTACTAAGTTGCAAATGAGGCAATTCACTCTGAAAAAAAACCTATTTGAATATACATCCTAAATTAGGTGAGGTTTTCAAAGGATTTTTATTTTAGCTAAACAGTTCCCGCAATCCTTAACCATAGTAGAAAGAGGTTAATATGCTTCCTCTTGGGCAGCAGAGCAGTTAAGTGATATCTCAGAGTGCAATAGCTACCAGGAATGAAGTAAGCGATGAGGGAGATGGAAGAATATAGAATTTAAAAAATAGAAATTGCTAACAGCTTCAACCAGTAGTATTTAGTGACTGCTTAAATGATCTCAGTGGACAGAATACCTGAAGTGAAGTTGGTATGTGTTATTATCCCAATAAAGGCTACACACTGTTAAGCTGCAGTCTAAACTGATCTCTTGGTTCTGACCTTGACAGATCTCTCTGCCTATGAGTGTCAGAATGCACCCCTTGCTCTGCAATGTTTTATATTGGTCTCTGGGTTTGTTTCCTCAGAGGGAGGTCGTGCTGGGCTTGCAAGCCCAAGTGATCTGAGTAACTTGGAAACTGTAATTGGCATTGTCTGCTCACAAAGTATTATTAAAAATAGGTGTTCGGGGAAAAAATTGTGGCTTATATTCTATTATTTCATATGGAAGCTGAAAGTTCATTTCTTTGTCTTTTTTGCAGCTTATCTCTGAAATATTTAATATTTCTAAAATGAACTTCAATGCTAAGCTACATACAAGTATCATAAAAGACTGGAAGTCAATTGAATTAAAAAATGTGAAATATTCAGCCAGGCATAAAAACTTGTTTTATTCCCCTCTTTCCTACCTCCACCCCACTGATATTTCTCTGTGGAATTATATGAACCTAAGGGGAAAAAGCAAGTATTTTCTGGTTTCTTCTTAAGTTATTTCTATAACAAAGCCTCAAATATATATGTGTACTTCTATACATCTACAAAAGTATACAAGTATAAAAACTTCAAATGCATGTTATGCATATAAGTGATATATGAATATCTAGTTGACATACTAAGCTCTTGTTTAAAAGTCAGTATTTACAATTAGAGTGAATGCTAAATAAAATTTTATCTTAACTATACTTTTATGTTATATATGTGTGTGTTGATATATTGCCATATACACATAAATTTCAAACAGTATCAAACAATTCCTGGGTTTGGACAGTGAGCTTTTAATATCAAGAAACAGCATTATCTGAAGCCATTTGTTTAATCAGTTTTGGAAAGAGAATTGTAAAAGTTTGACCAATGAGGAATTTATCAGAAAACATATTCATCCAAATCTATTTGGTTTCTGTAATACCACATTTTGGGGTAAGTCTCTATGTGTCTAATACTGCATGCTTTCAGATTTAAGTAATAGAATACCCACTGAAAGTGGAAAAAACAGTTTTCCCACATAATAAAACATTCATAATTAGGTATTTAACAAGACTGGTTCAGCACCCAATAATGTCAAAGATTTCTAACCAGTTCTCAACTACTTTTTAAGCTCCCCCCTCATGGCTGCAAAACGGCTCCCCTAGTTCTGAATCCCATGTCCTCCTTGATAACACCAAAAGTATAAAGGGAAACTATAAAAGGAAAATGAGAAATGGTCATATTGTATTGGGAAAATATTTCCCAAAGTTTCCTCACAGATTTCTCATTAGGTCCTGCTGGCCAAGATCAGTTTATCTGCCCACATCCTTGCTACAAGAGAAGCTATTCTCTGACATTCCTAACTTCTGTCATAAGCAAGGTATGTTCACAAGGAAAGGGGAAGAGGACGGGTGTTAGAGGCAGCCAGCAGCCACATCACTGTATGTGTATATACATATACTCTGTTAATCAGGGTAGATTCAATTATCCATAGCAACTAAAACCCCCAGGGGCACATCTCGGTAGACATTCATTTAGATTAGATTGTTGGTGGCAGGCCCAGTGGGTACAGTCGTCACCCAGGGATGCAGGCTGCAGCCTTGTTGGCCATGGTAGCTGGGGTAAGGAAGCATGAAACATTGTGCACTGAATCCAAAAGCCTTTCAGATGCAAGTGATATCCTCGCACTTACTGTTCCATGGAAGTCGCATCTAGCTGCAAGAACCGTTGTGATATATCATTTTTCCGTGGGTTGTCCTATGCCTATCTTAAACTTTTGTCACTATGGAAGAAGGGGAAATGGGTATTGGGGAACAATAAATCATATCTGACAGAAGTGCCTAAGTAACAGGGTGGCTATAGACAGGGTAAGCCCCCCGCCCATCCACATCCTAACTCCAGAAGCTTGTAAATGTGTTTATTAATATAGTGAAAAGAACATTGCAGATGTGATTAAGAATCATTAAACGGGGAGATTACCTTAAATCATCCTGGGAGGGCTAACTTTAATCAAAAGGTTCTTATTTTGAGATGAAATAGGGGTTAAAGAGGGAGTTATGGCAAAAGACAGTACTAAGGCAGTCAGTGGCAGGAGATGCGATGACAGAAGCAAGAAGTTGGAGGAACGCAAAGAAGGGGCCAAACTCCAAAGAATACAGGTGGCTTTAGGAGCTGAAAAAGACAAGGAAATGGATTCTCTCATACAGTCCCCAGAAGGCACCAGCCTGCTCATGACACCTTGACTTTAACCCCAAACACTGAATTTGGATTTCTGATCTCCAGAAATGGAAGAGAACAAATTGTATTGTTTTAAACCAGTAATATTGTGGTAATTTGTTGTAGTTATAAGTTTATATATATAAACTATATAACATGTGTAAAGATTTGGCAGGATGCCAGGTGTATGGATAGACTCAAAAGACATTAGATCCCACTGGCTTTTTTTTTGTGTAGATTGATGTTACATTTATGTAGCTCATGTAGATGTTTATGTAGATGCATGTTAGAAAAAACACAGCAAGAAATAAAATTGCTACTTATCTAGAGAAAAAATATAGGAAGAACACCAAAACCTCATTTAATATGTACTTAAATCTGTAAGTCTTTAGGATGGAAAAAAAACTGTTTCTTAAAGGACAACCAAAACAGTATTTTTATATCTACTTTATATTAAGTATGATAGTAGGAGAAGGTTTTGTGTGATTCCTCATTATGAAGTTGAGGACATTCCCTTCTTTCTAGTGTACTAAGAAGTTTAATCACAAATCGTTGTTGAATTTTATCAAATGATTTTTCAGCCAATAGGATCACATCCTTTTTTCTTCCAGAGCCTGCTGATATAGTGAATTGCATTGGTTGATTTTCAAATATTGAACTTGCTTTGCATACTTGCATATACTCAATACTTGCATTATTGTTATTTACATAATTGGATTTGATGTGCTAACACTTTGTTGAGAATTTTTCTGTGTAAGTTAATGAGAGATATTGATCTGTAGTTTTTTTCCCTTTTTTTTTGCTGTCTTTATTTTGATGTCACTGTAATATCAACTACATAAAATTAGAGAATATTCCTTTCTTTTATATTTTTTAGAAGTGATTGTGTAAAATTGCTGTTAATTCTTTGAATGTTTATTTTGTATAAATCCTCAGTGCCTGGAGACTTATTTTCTGGGGATATTTTTAATTACATTTTCAATTTATGTAATAATTAAAGGAAATTTAGGATATCTATTTTATCTTGTCTGAGTTTTGGCTGTTTTCAAGAAAATTGGTCCTTTTTTTCAAAGTTGTATAAGTTATGATGGTAAAGTTATTCATAGTTGAATATGACTGTAAAGTTCCTCATTGTTGATATTTGTTACCCTTTCAATTGTTGCAGCATCTTTCTGTAACAGCTTTATTTAGATATATTTCATATACTATATAATTCACCCTTTTAAAGTGTGCAAATCAATTATTTTTTGTATATTCACAAATAGGAGTAACTATCACCACAAAGTTTTTGTTTGTTTTGGTAATACTTAATTTTTTAAGAGCAATTTTAGATTCACAGTAAAATTGAGAGGAAAGTAGAGATTTCCTATATATCCTCTGTCTCTACATATGCACAGCACCCCCTCATTATGAAAATCTCTCAGCATAGTGGTACATTCATCACAATTGATAAACCTACATTGGAACATTATAATCACTCACAGTCCATAGCTTACATTACTGTTCACTCTTGGTGCAGTACACTCTATGGGTTTGGACAAATATATAATACATGTACCCAACATTACAGTATCATACAAAGTATTTTCACTTTCCAAAAAAAATTCCTTTCTTCCCTACTTATTCATCTCTCCCTCCCCTAAGCCCATAGTAACCACTGGTATTTTTAGTTTCTCCATAGTTTTGTCCTTTCTAGAATGTCATGTATTTGGAATCATACAGTATGCAGCCTTGTCAGCCATAGTAATATATATTTAAATTCCCTCCATGTCTTTTCATGGCACAATAGCTCATTTCTTCTTAGTGTTGAACAATATTCCATTGTCTGGATGTATCACAGAAGCTGCTATAAGCATCTGTGTGTATGTTTTTGTGCAGACATTAAAACCATTTTCAACTCCCTTGGGTAAATACTAAGGAATGTGATTGCCAGATCATATGGAAAGAGTATATTTAGTTTTGTAAGAAAGTGCCAACTGTCTTCCAAAGTGGCTGTACCATTTTTCATTCCCACCAGCAGTGAATGAGAGTTCCTGTTGCTCTATATCCTCAACAGCAATTGATGATGTCAGTATAGCAGTTTTGGTCCATTCTAATAGCTGTGTTGTTGTATCTCACTGTTTTAATTTGCATTTTTTGGTGTCATATGATGTATAGTGTCTTTTCAAATGCTTCATTGCCATCTGTATGCCTTCTTTGATGAGGTGTCTGTTATGTCTATTAACGTCTTTTGCCCATTTTTTAGTAAGTTTTTTTTTTTATTGTTGAATTTTAAGATTTCTTTGTATATTTTGGGCAATAGTCCTTTATCAGCTATGTAGTGTGTAAATAGTGTGTAATTATGTTCTCACAGTTTGTGGCTTGTCATCTAATTTTCTTGACATTGTCTTTTATAAAGTAGAATTATAAATTTTAATGAAGTCCAGCTTATCAATAATTTATTTGATGATCCTTCCTTGGTGTTGTATCTAAAAGTCATCTCCATACCCAAGGTCATCTAGGTTTTCTCCTATGTACATATCTAGGAGTATTTTGTGATATGTTTTGAGTTAATTTTTGTGAAAGGTATAAGGTTTCTGTCTAGATTCATTTTTTTTTGCTTGTGGATGTCCAGCTGCTCTGGTATCATTTGCTCCATTGAATTACCTTTACTTCTTTGTCAAAGATGAGTTGAATATATTTATATGGGTCTATATTTGGGTTCCTGTTCTGCCCCATTGATCTATTTGTCTATTCTTTCACCAACAACACACAATACCATAATATGTATAAGCATATATAATCAAATATATTGTTACGATTATTTTGAACAAATTGTTAGCTGTTAAATCAATTAAAAGAAAAATAAAAGTTTTTATTTAATCTTCATTTATTCATTTCTCATTGCTTTTCTTTTTCATGTAGATTCTAGTTTCTAACATATATTATTTTCTTCTCTCTAAACTTTATTCAACATTTTTTGCAATACAACAAATTCCATCAATTTCTGTTTGTCTGAAAAAATCTTTTTTCTTCCAAACTTTTGAAGCAAATTTTATAGGAAATAGAATTACAGGTGATGTTTTTGTTTGTTTTTCCACTCTGAACATTTAATATTTTACTCCACTCTCTTCTTGCTTGCATGGCTTCTGGGGAGAAGTCAGATAACATTCTAAGTTTTGCTCTTCCATAAGTAAGGTTATTTTTGTTGTTTGGTTCCTCTTAGGATTTTTTCTTTATCTTTGATTTTCTGTAGTTTGAAAATGATATGCCTAGATATAAATTTTTAGTATTTATCTTGACTGGTGTTCTTTGAACTTTCCAGATCTGCAGTGTGGTGTCTGATATTGATTTGAGCAAAATCTCAGTTATTATTGCTTCAGATATTCCTCTGTTCCTTTCTTTTTCTAGTTCTAGTATCCCCATTACATGTATGTTATACCTTTGGTAGTTTTTACACAGTCTTTGGATATTCTGTTCTGTTTTTTCTCTTTGTTCTCTTTGTGTGTGTTTTAGTTTTAAGGATTCTATTGATATATCTTTCCTCAAATCTCCATTCAACTAATAAACCCATCAAAGGCAATCTTCATTTCTGTTACAGCATTGTTGAACTTTTGGTTCCAGCTCTCTGCCTATATGGCCCACCTGTTCTTGCATGAATTCTACTTTATCCATTAGAGCCCCCTTACCATATTAATTATGTTATTTTTAAGTCTCTATGAGTTCCAACATTCCTGTCATATTTGATTCTGATACTTGTTCCATCTCTTCAAACTGTGTTTTTTGCTTTTTAGTATGCCTTATAGGTTTTAGTTGACAGCCAAACATGATGTCCTGTATAAAAGGAACTACTGTAAATGGGCCTTTAAGATATATGTAATGTATATTGTATATAATTAGGCCTCAGTCTTTTAGTGAGCCTATGCCTATATATATGAACTTCACAATTTTTTTGTTGTTTTTGCTCATCTCAGGTGAGACAAGATGGCTACAATGGGCTGGGGTGGGCTATTGTGAGAACAGATTTGAGTTGGGTATTTCTCTTCCCCCAGTTCAGTAAGGCTCTGACAATATCCCCAGTAGGTTAAGGTCTCATTAACTCTGCTCCTGAGGGCAGGTCCTGTGGTAGAGCTGGGAAATAGAGTGGGTGGGAGATAGAGTGGTCTGGACATTGCACAATGGTTTCTCTTCTCCTCCTCATGCCAGAATCATATGGGTTTTTCTCTCAAATCTTTACTATGAGAACCTGATCAATCCCTTGGAGGTAATCTCACAAAATTATGGAGGCCTCCATGACTGGGTCCCCCTGGAATTTTTAACTCTCAGAATTGTGCACAGTGAACCTCCAGCAATTTGTCAATTTCAGGTCAGGTTTTCCCAGCTGAGCACTGACTGGTTCCTGCAGGGTTTCTGCCTGTGAGTCTCTGCACTGGCAAGACATTTGCCTGTCTGTCTCCAATCTTGGGGAAACTAGTTTGCCCTATGTCCTCCCCTCTTTTATGGATCCAAGAAGAGTTATTTATTTTTCAGTATGTTCAGGTTTTCGCTTAGTAGGACAGAGTGAAAATTCTGTGCTCCTTACATATGCAACTGGAAAGATGTGGGTGTAGTCGATTTTACAACATTTTTACCAATCCAAGAAGAAATGTTGTACCTTTTAACTATTACCACTTTACCCTCACTCCACCCCACCAGCAGCCCTAAACAACTACTTGTCTTCTCTCTGTCTCTAGATTTGTCTGTTTGAGGCATTTCATATAAATGGAATCATGTAACATCATTTTTTTTGTGACTGGCTTCTTCCATTTAACATGTTTTCAACATTTATTTATGTGGTCACATGAATAATAATTCATTTTTTATGGCTGAATAATATTCCCTCATATGGTAACATCTCAATTTATTTATGGGCATTTTTACTGTTTCTTTATTTTGACTATTATGAAAAAATGCCACAGTTAACATTCATGTAATGCTTTCTTTGCAAACATTTGTTTTCATTTCTCTTAGATACATATTTAAGAATAGAATTGCTGGGTCATATGGCAACTCTATATTTTACCATTTGAGGAACTGCCAGCTAGTTTTCCAAACTGACTGCAACATGTTAGGTTCCCACCAGCAGTATATAAAGATTCTAATTTTAACACATCCTTTAAACAAATCCTTTAATTTTAAACATCCTAATGTTTAACACCTTTAACACATACCAGAATTTTCTTATTTTATTCTAGCCATCCTAGTGCATATGAAGTAGTATCTCATTGTAATGATATCAAGCATACTTGCATTTCTAAGGTGACTGGTGATGTGAAGCATATTTTCATGTGCTTTTATTGGCCACATATATCTTTTTAGGAGAAATGTGTATTTGGAGACTTTGTCCATTTTTAAAACAGGTTATTTGATTTTTGTTACTGAGTTTTAAGAATTTCTTATATGTGCTAGATACAAGTTCCTTCTCAGATACATGATTTGCAAATATTTTTTCTATTCTGTTTGTTTTCTTTGCACTTTCATGAAAGTATCCTCTGAAGACCCCAAGTTTTAATTTTTATAAAGTCCAATTTACCTATTTTATTCTTAATTATGATTTTGGTGCCACAGCTAAGACTCTTGCCAAATTCAAAGTCAGAAAGAAAAAAATCCCTATATTTTCTTCTAAGATTTTTGTAGTTGTAATTCTTACATTTAAGTGTTGATGTATCTTGAGCTGATTTTTTGCTTATGCTGTGACATAAGGGTCCAATTTCATTCTTTTGCATGTGGCTTTTTTCCCCAGTGCTATTGTTGAGAAGATTATTCTTTCTCTTTGAATGTTCTTGGCACCCTTGTTGGAAATCAATTGTCCATAGAAAAATGGGTTTCTTTTTGGATTCTCAATGTTATTATATTGACCTACATATCTATCTTTATGCCAGTACCACAGTGTCTTGATTATAGTTGCTTTGTATTAAGTTTTGCAATCCAGAAGTGTGAATCCTCCTAATATTTACTTCCTTTTCAAGAATTATTTGGCTGTTTTGCGTCTCTTGAAATTTCATTTAAATTTTAGAATAAGTATGTCAAGTTTTACAAAGTAAACTGAAATTCTGACAGGGATTTCATTGAATCTGTAGATTGATTTGAAGAGTGTTGACATCCTAACAATTTTACCATTTCCAATCCATAAACATCGGATGCTTTTTCCATTTATTTAAGTGATTTTTAATTTCTGTCAACACTGTTTTTTAGTTTTTAGAGTACAAGTTTTACATCTTTGGTTAAATATATTTCTAAGTATTTTATTATTTTTGACATTATTACAAAAGGAGATTCTTACCCAATTTCATTTTCTGATTCTTCCATCCTCCAACCTTGCTGAATGTGTTTACTTACAATAGGTCTCTAGTGGATTCCTTAGAGTTTTCTACATATAAGAACATGTCATCTACAAATAGAAAGAGTTTTAGTTCTTTTATTATCTGCCTCTTTATAAGCTTTCTTTTTTTTTTCTTGTCTAATTGCACAGGTTCAAGCCTGTAGCACAGTGCTGAATACACATGCTGATTGCAGACATTCTTGTCTTGTTCCTGATCTTAGGGGAAAAAACCTTCAGTCTGTCACCATTAGGCATGATGTTAACTTTGGGGATTTTAGTAGATGCCCTTTATCAAGTGGAGTATGTTGTCTTTATTCCTAGTTTGTTGAATATTTTTATCATGTATTGCCTTTATCAAGGATTTTTTCAAATGCTTTTTCTGCATCTGTTGAGATGATCATGTGTTTTAAAATGTATTGATATTGTATATTGCATTATTGGCTGTACATAGAATTGCTGCATACGGAATTCTGGGTTGATTTTTCTTTCATATGTAAAAAGTATGTTATTTTCTTCTATCTTTGTGGTTTCAGATGATAAATACTCTGTCATTCAAATCACTTTTCCATTATAAATTATATGTAATTTAATTTTAGCTATATTTAAGAACTTTTATTTGTCTTTAGTTTTAGATATTTAATTATGATATCTTGGTCTGAATTACTTTAGATTTATCGTATTTAGAGTTTGCTAAACTGCTTGCATCTGTAGGTTTATGTGTGACCAAATGTGGAAAATTTTAAGTCATTATTTATTCAATGCTTTTCATTGAATTTCATCCTCTTTCTCTTCTACTTCCGGACTCTGATGAAACAAATTTTAAATCATTTGCTATTGTACAGATCTTAATTTTTCTCAGTCTCTTTTCTTCTCATCATTCAGATTAAGTAAATTCTATTGATCTATTTCTAAGTGCATTGACCCTTCATTCTGCTATTCCTATACTACTATTGAATTAATCCAGCAAATTTTTTATTTTGGTTATAGAATTTTTCAGTTACATAGCTTCCATTTAGATATTTTCTTAGAAATTCTGTTTAGTCATTTTTTACAACTTCTATTTCATTGCTAAAATTTTGTATTTTTTCATTTGTTTCAGAGATTTTGTAATTTATTTTTTTTAATTTTTTTAATTTTTATTTTTGTAGATAATTATTTTTTATTGAAGGGTAGTTGACACACAGTATTACATTAGTTTCAGGTATACAACACAGTGATTCAACATTTAAATATATGATAATTCTAGGTACCAGCTATCACCATACCAAGTTGTTACAATATTTTGACTATATTCCTTATGTTATACATTACATCCCGGTTACTTATTTATTTTACCATTGGAAGTCTGTACTTTTTTTTTTTTTTTTGGTGATGGCACCTCTCATATTTATTGATCAAATGGTTGTTGACAACAATAAAATTCTGTATAGGGGAGTCAATGCTCAATGCACAATCCTTAATCCACCCCAAGCCTAATTTTCGTCAGTCTCCAATCTTCTGAAGCATAACAAACAAGTTCTTACATGGAGAACAAATTCTTACATAGTGAATAAGTTACATGGTGAACAGTACAAGGGCAGTCATCACAGAAACTTTCGGTTTTGCTCATGCATTATGAACTATAAACAGTCAGTTCAAATATGAATACTCATTTGATTTTTATACTTGATTTATATGTGGATACCACATTTCTCTCTTTATTATTATCATTTTTAATAAAATGCTGAAGTGGTAGGTAGATACAAGATAAAGGTAGAAAACATAGTTTAGTGTTGTAAGAGAGCAAATGTAGATGATCAGGTATGTGCTTGTAGACTATGTGTTAATCCAAGCTAGACAAGGGCAATAAAACATCCATGGATGCAGAAGATTTCTCTCAGAACAGGGGGGGTGAGGTTCTAAGCCTCACCTCTGTTGATCCCCAATTTCTCACCTGATGGCCCCCCTGCGACTGTGCTTGTCCTAGGTTGTTCCTGCCTTGAGGAATCTTACCCGTCTCTGGCTAACCAGTCATTTTCCGGGGCCATACAGGGAAATGTAAAGTTGGTAAGTGAGAGAGAAGCCTTATTGTTTGAAAAGGTTAGCTTTTTACTTCTTTGCATATTTATGCCCTGTGGCTTCTATGCCCAGCATTTGTCTTGAGGTATCTTTACCACTTGGAAGAATTATGACACTCGGTAAATTTGATATGAGGCACGAATTTTATTTAAGGGTTGTAATTAGGAAGGAAGAAGAAAAGCTATAGAAGTAGCAGGTGGAAGAAAACCTGGGAAGATTGATTATTTCTTTGACATATCTTCTTGTAGAGTAACTTCAGCATGTATAGGTTTTAAGCTACTAATTAAATTGAGCACACACATTTACATAATAGGAGTATAGTTACATAACCAAAGCATACCTGTAATTACCAGCCATCTCCAGTGAAACCAAGAAAACCAGTTAGGCACCGTAGGCATTTGTGAAAACTTATCTATGATATGGTGGATATTGTCCAACTGAACTTGAACAGTCTGAGAGAAATCAGACAAATTAAAACAACCCATTCCTGGGGAATGTTCACATCCCTTATGTTCTTTTAACAGTAAATAGTCTGTAGTTGTAAGATTTTGGAGCGCTACAATTTGCACTTCTCCTAATTCTTGGTTGAGTTCCGACAGTATAGATCCAGTCAAATTTGTTGTTTACTGTATGCACAGGCCACCTTAGATATCTCCTTCCTCATTCCCATGGCAAGTCCAGGAACTGGTGGGATGAGTGCATCTACAGCTGTAGCAGTGCGTGGATCTTTGTTGGGGATTTTTGATGATCATCTTCTGGCATGAGTCTTCCAGAGACTGCTGATATTGGAAGTTCTTTTTCATATCGTATCTTAGTTGATTTTCGGGGTAGCCCAATTAGGCTTTGATGCTCTGTATAAACACAAACAGACCCTTTGCCTACACTTTTATATGCCCTTTATACTCTTGTGTAGAACTCATTGGAGGTCACCACACAGAAACTGCCTTTTTTTTTTTTTGGTGTCATTAATCTACACTTACGTGACGAATATTATGTTTACTAGGCTCTCCCCTATACCAGGTCCCCCCCTATAAACCACTTTACAGTCACTGTCCATCAGCATAGCAAAAAGATGTAGAACCACTACTTGCCTTCTCTGTGTTGAACAGCCCTCCCCTTTCTCCAACCCCCCTCATGCATGCTAATCTTAATACCCCCCTTCTTCTTCCCCCCCTTATCCCACCCTACCCATCCATCCTCCCCAGTTCCTTTCCCTTTGGTACCTGTTAGTCCATTCTTGAGTTCTGTCATTCTGCTGAGGTTTTGTTCCTTCAGTTTTTCCTTTGTTCTTATATTCCACAGATGAGAG
Organism: Manis pentadactyla; assembly: GCF_030020395.1. Classification (NCBI taxonomy): domain Eukaryota; kingdom Metazoa; phylum Chordata; class Mammalia; order Pholidota; family Manidae; genus Manis; species Manis pentadactyla. The sequence continues at coordinate 15,232,045 of NC_080023.1, forward strand.
AAATCATTTGGTATTTCTCTTTCTCCACTTGGCTTGTTTCACTGAGCACAATACCCTCTAGCTCCATCCATGTTGCTGCAAATGGTAGGATTTGCACTTTTCTTATGGCTGAGTAGTATTCCATTGTGTATATGTACCACATCTTCTTTATCCATTCATTTATTGATGGGCATTTAGGTTGCTTCCAAATCTTGGCTATTGTAAATAGTGTGCGATAAACATAGGGGTGCACTGATCTTTCTCATACTTGATTGCTGAATTCTTAGGGTAAATTCCTAGGAGTGCAATTACTGGGTCAAATGGTAAGTCTGTTTTGAGCATTTTGATGTACCTCCATACTGCTTTCCACAATGGTTGAACTAACTTACATTCCCACCAGCAGTGTAGGAGGGTTCCCCTTTCTCCACAGCCTCGCCAACATTTGTTGTTGTTTGTCTTTTGGATGGCAGTCATCCTTACTGGTGTGAGGTGATAAATCATTGCAGTTTTAATTTGCATTTCTCTGATAATTAGTGATGTGGAGCATCATTTCATGTGTCTGTTGGCCATCTGTATTTCTTTTTTGGAGAACTGTCTGTTCAGTTCCTCTGCCCATTTTTTAATTGGGTTATTTGTTTTTTGTTTGTTGAGGCATGTGAGCTCTTTATATATTCTGGACGTCAAGCCTTTATCAGATGTGTCATTTTCAAATATATTCTCCCATACTGTAGGGTTCCTTTTTGTTCTACTGATGGTGTCTTTTGCTGTACAGAAGTTTTCAGCTTAATATAGTCCCACTTGTTCATTTTTGCTGTTGTTTTCCTTCCCCGGGGAGATATGTTCAAGAAGAGGTCACTCATGTTTACGCCTAAGAGGTTTTTGCCTGTTGTCTTCCAAGAGTTTAATGGTTTCGTGACTTACATTCAGGTCTTCGATCCATTTTGAGTTTACTTTTGTATATGGGGTTAGACAATGGTCCAGTTTCATTCTCCTACATGTAGCTGTCCAGTTTTGCCAGCACCATCTGTTGAAGAGACTGTCATTTTGCCATTGTATGTCCATGGCTCCTTTATCAAATATTAATTGACCATACATGTCTGGATTAATGTCTGGATTCTCTAGTCGGTTCCATTGGTCTGTGGCTCGGCTCTTGTGCCAGTACCAAATTGTCTTGATTACTATGGCTTTATAGTAGAGCATGCAGTTGGGGAGTGAGATCCCCCCACTTTATTCTTCTTTCTCAGGATTGCTTTGGCTATTCGGGGTCTTTGGTGTTTCCATATGAATTTTTGAATTATTTGTTCCAGTTCACTGAAGAATGTTGGAGGTAGTTTCATAGGGATTGCATCAAATCTGTATATTGCTTTGGGCAGGATGGCCATTTTGATTATATTAATTCTTCCAAGCCAAGAACATGGGATGAGTTTCCATTTGTTAGTGTCCTCTTTAATTTCTCTTAAGAGTGTCTTATAGTTTTCAGGGTATAGGTTTTTCACTTCCTTGGTTAGGTTTATTCCTAGATATTTTATTCTTTCTTTTTGATGCAATTGTGATTGGAATTGTTATCCTGATTTCTCTTTCTTTCAGGTCATTGTTAGTATATAGGAAAGCCACAGATTTCTGTGTGTTAATTTTGTATCCTGCAACTTTGCTATATTCTGATATCAGTTCTAGTAGTTTTGGAGTGGAGTCTTTAGGGTTTTTTATGTACAATATCATGTCATCTGCAAATAGTGACAGTTTGACTTCTTCTTTACCAATCTGGATTCCCTGTATTTTTTTGTTTTGTCTGATTGCCGTGGCTAGGACCTCCACTACTATGTTAAATAACAGTGGGGAGAGTGGGCATCCCTGTCTAGTTCCCGATCTCAGAGGAAATGCTTTCAGCCTCTCGCTGTTCAGTATAATGTTGGCTGTGGGTTTATCATAGATGGTCTTTATTATGTTGAGGTACTTGCCCTCTATTCCCATTGTGCTGAGAGTTTTTATCATGAATGGATGTTGAACTTTGTCAAATGCTTTTTCAGCATCTATGGAGATGATCATGTGGTTTTTGTCTTTCTTTTAGTTGATGTGGTGGATGATGTTGATGGACTTTCGAATGTTGTACCATCCTTGCATCCCTGGGATGAATCCCACTTGGTCATGGTGTATGATCCTTTTGATGTATTTTTGAATTCGGTTTGCTAATATTTTGTTGAGTATTTTTGCATTTATGTTCATCTGGGATATTGGTCTGTAGTTTTCTTTTTTGGTGGGGTCTTTGCCTGGTTTTGGTATTAGGGTGATGTTAGCTTCATAGAATGAGTTTGGGAGTATCTCCTCCTCCTCTATTTTTTGGAAAACTTTAAGGAGAATGGGTATTATGTCTTCCCTGTATGTCTGATAAAATTCCGAGGTAAATCCATCTGGCCTGGGGGTTTTGTTCTTTGGTAGTTTTTTGATTACTGCTTCAATTTCGTTGCTGGTAATTGGTCTGTTTAGATTTTCTGTTTCTTTCTGGGTCAGTCTTGGAAGGGTGTATTTTTCTAGGAGGTTGTTCATTTCTCCTAGGTTTCCCAGCTTGTTAGCATATAGGTTTTCACAGTATTCTCTAATAATTCTTTGTATTTCTGTGGGGTCTGTCATTATTTTTCCTTTCTCGTTTCTGATACTGTTGATGTGTGTTGACTCTCTTTTCCTCTTAATAAGTCTGGCTAGAGGCTTATCTATTTTGTTTATTTTCTCGAAGAACCAGCTCTTGGTTTCATTGATTTTTTTGCCATTGTTTTATTCTTCTCAATTTTATTTATTTCTTCTCTGATCTTTATTATGTCCCTCCTTCTGCTGACCTTAGGCCTCATTTGTTCTTCTTTTTCCAATTTCGATAATTGTGACATTAGATCATTCATTTGGGATTGTTCTTCCTTTTTTAAATATGTTTGGATTGCTATATACTTTCCTCTTAAGACTGCTTTTGCTGTGTCCCACAGAAGTTGGGGCTTAGTGTTGTTGTTGTCATTTGCTTCCATATATTGCTGGATCTCCATTTTGATTTGGTCATTGATCCATTGATTATTTAGGAGTGTGTTGTTAAGCCTCCATGTGTTTGTGAGCCTTTTTGCTTTCTTTGTACAGTTTATTTCTAGTTTTATGCCTTTGTGGTCTGAAAAGGTGGTTGGTAGGATTTCAATATTTTTGAATTTACTGAGGCTCTGTTTGTGGCCTAGTATGTGGTCTCTTCTGGAGAATGTTCCATGTGCACTTGAGGAAAATGTGTATCCTGTTGCTTTTGGATGTAGAGTTCTGTAGATGTCTATTAGATCCATCTGCTCTTCTGTGTTGTTCAGTGCTTCCGTGTGCTTACTTATTTTCTGCCCGGTGGATCTATCCTTTGGGGTGAGTGGTGTGTTGAATTCTCCTAGAATGAATGCATTACAGTCTATTTCCCCCTTTAGTTCTGTTAGTATTTGTTTCACATATGCTGGTGCTCCTCTGTTGGGTGCATATATATTTAGAATGGTTATATCCTCTTGTTGGACTGAGCCCTTTATCATTATGTAGTGTCCTTCTTTGTCTCTTGTTACTTTCTTTGTTTTGAAGTCTATTTTGTCTGATGTTACTACTGCAACCCCTGCTTTCTTCTCGCTGTTGTTTACCTGAAATATGTTTTTCCATCCCTTGACTTTTATTCTGTACATGTCTTTGGGTTTGAGGTGAGTCTCTTGTAAGCAGCATATAGATGGGTCTTGCTTTTTTATCCATTCTATTACTCTGTGTCTTTTGATTGGTGCATTTAGTCCATTGACATTTAGGGTGACTATTGAAAGATATGTACTTATTGCCATTGCTGGCTTTAAATTCGTGGTTACCAAAGGTTCAAGGTTATCCTCTTTAGTATCTTACTGCCTAACTTAGCTCGCTTATTGAGCTGTTATATACACTGTCTGGAGATTCTTTTCTTCTCTCCCTTCTTGTTCCTCCTCCTCGATTCTTCATATTTTGGGTGTTTTGTGCTCTGCTCTTTCTAGGAGTGCTCCCATCTAGAGCAGTCCCTGTAAGATGTCCTGTAGAGGTGGTTTGTGGGAAGCAAATTTCCTCAGCTTTTTTTTGTCTGGGAATTGTTTAATCCCACCATCATATTTATATGATAGTCGTGCTTAATACAGTATGCTTGGTTCAAGGCCCTTCTGTTTCATTGCATTAAATATATCATGCCATTCACTTCTGGCCGGTAGGGTTTCTGTTGAGAAGTCTGATGTTAGCCTGATGGGTTTTCCTTTATAGGTGACCTTTTCCTCTCTAGCTGCCTTTAAAACTCTTTACTTGTCCTTAATCTTTGCCTTTTTAATTATTATGTGTCTTGGTGTTGTCTTCCTTGGATCCTTTCTGTTGGATGTTCTGTGTATTTTCATGGTCTGTTCGATTATTTCCTCCCCCAGTTTGGGGAAGTTCTCAGCAATTATTTCTTCCAAGATACTTTCCATCCCTTTTCCTCTCTTTTCTTCATCTGGAACCCCTATAATACGGATATTGTTCCTTTTGGATTGGTCACACAGTTCTCTTAATACTGTTTCATTCCTGGAGATCCTTTTATCTCTCTCTGCATCAGCTTCTCTGCGTTCCTGTTCTCTGATTTCAATTCCATCAATGGCCTCTTGCATCCTGTCCATTCTGCTTATAAACCCTTCCAGAGTTTGTTTCATTTCTGCGATCTCCTTTCTGGCATCTGTGATCTCCCTCCGGACTTCATCCCATATCTTTTGTGTATTTCTCTGCATCTCTGTCAGCATGTTTATGATTCTTATTTCGAATTCTTTTTCAGGGAGACTGGTTAGGTCTGTCTCCTTCTCTTGTGTTGTCTCTGTGATCTTTGTCTGCCTGTAGCTTTGCCTTTTCATGGTGATAGGAATAGTCTGCAGAACTGGGACGAGTGATGGCTGGAAGGACTTCCCTTCTTGTTGGTTTGTGGCCCTCCTCTCCTGGGAGAACAGCGACCTCTAGTGGCTTGTGCTGCGCAGCTGCGCGCAGACAGGGTTTGTGCTTCCTGCCCGGCTGCTATGGAGTTAATCTCCGCTGTTGCTGTGGGCGTGGCCTGGCTCGGGCAGCTACTCCAAAATGGTGGAGTCGCGTTGGAGCAGGAGTGGCTGGGAGGCTATTTATCTCCGTAAGGGGCCTCCCTGCTCCCTGCAGCCCAGGGGTTAGGGTGCCCAGAGATCCCCGGATTCCCTACCTCTGGATTAAGTGTCCCGCTCTGCCCCTTTAAGATTTCCAAAAAGCACCCTCCAAAACAAAATAACGACCAAAAAAAAAAAAAAATTTTTTTTAAATTAAAATCAATCAATCAATCAATCAATAAATAAATAATGGACGCTCATTTTTCTTTATTCTCCGGCTCCAGCCTCAGGCATCTGCTTACCAGTCTTGCTGCCCTGTTTCCCTAGTATTGGGGTCCCTAGCCCTTTAAGACTTTCAAAATGTGCTCACCAAAACAAAACAGCAAAAAATAAAATGGCCGCTAGCATTTCTTATGTCCTCCAGCGCCAGGCCTCTGGTACCCTCTCACCGTTCTTGCTGCCCTGTTTTCCTAGTATCGAGCGCCCTGCGCTCTGGCCCGGATGGCTGGGGCTGGGTGTTCAGCAGTCCTGGGCTCCGTCTCCCTCCCGCTCTGCCTATTCTTCTCCCGCCGAGAGCTGGGGGAGGGGCGCTCGGCTCCCGCCAGGCTGGGGCTTGTATCTTACCCCCTTTACAAGGCACTGGGTTCTCACAGGTGTGTTTGTGGTCTGGATGTTGTCCTGTGTCCTCTGGTCTTTATTCTAGGAAGTGTTGTCTTTGTTATATTTTCATAGATATATGTGGTTTTTGGAGGAGATTTCCGGTGCTCTACTCACGCCGCCATCTTGGCTCCACCCCTTGTAATTTATTTTTGAAGCTTGTTTGTAGCCACTACTTTAAGATCTTCACAAATAGTTTCAACATGTTAACAATATTTGGCAAAATTCTTGCCTTGGTTGTTGCTTGAATTCTTGTTACTCCCACATGCCAGGTACTCCATTCCTCTAACTACTTCTTTTGATTTTGTATGTGTTTAGCTTTTGACACACCATCCATATTTCCCTGGTGCTGAACCAAGCATTGGAACCAAGGCACTATGATTTCCCTTTTGGCCAGGCCTTCGTCAGGGGTCTATACTTACGAGATAGGACTTCCGTTCACTTAAATGATATGGATTTAGAGTTAGAGAGAAAATACTCCCTCATGCTCTTACCCTCAAAAACAGCAAAAAATATGAAACCAGGAAAACAGATGCTATGCTCTCTCTCAGAAGCCAAATAAATTGTTGTACCATTTTGATATTAATAAGGGTAGGTTGCACATAGACCAGAGCAGTAGGTACTGGATGGGAAAGGTCTGAGGATTTCGGAGTTGCCAGCAAAAACCACAGAGAGATTAAAGATGGTGGCACGAGAGGAGAGATAGAGGCTTCCTCCTAAAACTGGATACAATTAGAAAATACAGTTGGCGCAACTAATCCTGAGAGAGCAACAGGAAAGAGGATGGCATCAGACTGCACACACCTGGAGAAAAGAGCAGACCTCAGCGAATGGGGTAACGTACCAGAGCTGTGGCTCTGCGGGACCCAAGCCCCTCCCCCACCCCAGCTCACTGGCTGGAGGAAGAGAAACGGAGTAGGGAGGTAGTGGAAGGCTTGGGACTGCTGAATACCTCGCTCCGGAGATCTGCGCTGGGAGCACAAACCTACATTTCACGGTGCTTTGATCATACTCTTCTGATTACAGGGTTGGAAAGCTGGGACAGGCAGAGTTCCTGGGGAGACTGGGATTCCGGCCGCTTTTGGAAAGCAGGGATCCATATCCAGCTGCTCTGGGACAAAATCTTATACCTGTGTCCTCAGCCCACTGGTTAAGGCAGTGGAGACAGGCACAGCAGCCGGGAAGGAGGAAACAGCCCATTTCTCCCCAAGCACCAGTACCGCACCCCTGCGACCCCCAACATTGCTTCAGGGTCTAAGAAGCTCCAGAAGAGAGCTGCTGGACACTAGAGGGTGCTATATAAAAATATGAAATGCCAAAGGAACCTGGTCCAGAGTAAAATTGTTAATACAACTCCTGAGAAAGATTTAAATGATATGGACCTCATGACTCTTCCTGAAAGGGAGTTCAAAATAAAAATCATCAACATGCTAATGGAGGTAGGAAAGACAACCAAGAACTAAGGAATGAAATCCGGTCAGAGATCCAATCATTGAAGAGCATGATGGAGGGTATTATAAGCAGGTTGGATATGGTGGAGGAGACAATAAATGAAACAGAAACTAGAGAAGAGGAATACAAAGAAGCTGAAGCACAGAGAGTAAAAAGGATCTCTAAGAATGAAAGAATATTGAGAGAACTGTGTGACCAATCCAAATGGAACAATATTCATATTATAGGAATACAGAAGAGGAAGTGTGAGAGAAAGGGATAGAAAGTGTCTCTGAGGAGGTAGTTGCTAAAAACTTCCCCAGTCTGGGGAAGGAGATAGTCACTCAGGCCATGGAGATTCACAGATCTCCCAACACAAGGGACCGAAGGAAGGCAACACCAAGACATATAGTAATAAAATTGGCAAAGATCAAGGATAAGAACAGACTGTTAAAAGCAGCCAGAGACAGAAATAAGATCACATACAAAGGAAAGCCCACCAGACTAACATCAGACTTCTCAACAGAAACCTTACAAGCCAGAAGGGAGTGGCATGATGTATTTAATGCCATGAAGCAGAAGGGCCTGGAACCAAGATTACTTTATCTGGCAAGATTATCATTTAAATTTGAAGGAGGGAATAAACAATTTCCAGATAAGCAAATGCTGAGACAATTACCTCCCACAAACAATCTCTACTGTCTACTGTGGAGGGACTTCTATAGATGGAAGTGTTCCTAAGCTGGAATAGCTGTCACCAGAGGTAATAAAACCACAGTAAAGAAAGTAGAAGAGCTAATTACTAAGCAAATGCAAAATTAAATTAACTATGCCCAAAGTCACTAAAGGGATAGACAAAAAGTACAGAATATGACACCTAATATATAAAGAAAGGAGGAGGAAGAAAAAGGAGGAGAAAAAGAAGAGAAACTTTAGATTGTGTTTGTAACAACATACTGAGTGAGTTAAGTTAGACTCTTAGATAGTAAGGAAATTAACCTTGAACCTTTGGTAACCACGAATTTAAAGCCTGCAATGGCAATAAGTACATATCTTTCAATAGTCACCCTAAATGTCAATGGACTAAATGCACCAATCAAAAGACACAGAGTAATAGAATGGATAAAAAAGCAAGACCCATCTATATGCTGCTTACAAGAGACTCACCTCAAACCCAAAGACATGTACAGACTAAAAGTCAAGGGATGGAAAAACATATTTCAGGTAAACAACAGAGAGAAGAAAGCAGGGGTTGCAGTAGTAACATCAGACAAAATAGACTTCAAAACAAAGAAAGTAACAAGAGACAAAGAAGGACACTACATAATGATAAAGGGCTCAGTCCAACAAGAGGATATAACCATTCTAAATATATATGCACCCAACAGAGGAGCACCAGCATATGTGAAACAAATACTAACAGAACTAAAGGGGGAAATAGACTGTAATGCATTCATTCTAGGAGAATTCAACACACCACTCACCCCAAAGGATAGATCCACCGGGCAGAAAATAAGTAAGCACACGGAAGCACTGAACAACACAGAAGAGCAGATGGATCTAATAGACATCTACAGAGCTCTACATCCAAAAGCAACAGGATACACATTTTCCTCAAGTGCACATGGAACATTCTCCAGAAGAGACCACATACTAGGCCACAAACAGAGCCTCAGTAAATTCAAAAATATTGAAATCCTACCAACCACCTTTTCAGACCACAAAGGCATAAAACTAGAAATAAACTGTACAAAGAAAGCAAAAAGGCTCACAAACACATGGAGGCTTAACAACACACTCCTAAATAATCAATGGATCAATGACCAAATCAAAATGGAGATCCAGCAATATATGGAAGCAAATGACAACAACAACACTAAGCCCCAACTTCTGTGGGACACAGCAAAAGCAGTCTTAAGAGGAAAGTATATAGCAATCCAAACATATTTAAAAAAGGAAGAACAATCCCAAATGAATGATCTAATGTCACAATTATCGAAATTGGAAAAAGAAGAACAAATGAGGCCTAAGGTCAGCAGAAGGAGGGACATAATAAAGATCAGAGAAGAAATAAATAAAATTGAGAAGAATAAAACAATGGCAAAAAAATCAATGAAACCAAGAGCTGGTTCTTCGAGAAAATAAACAAAATAGATAAGCCTCTAGCCAGACTTATTAAGAGGAAAAGAGAGTCAACACACATCAACAGTATCAGAAACGAGAAAGGAAAAATAATGACAGACCCCACAGAAATACAAAGAATTATTAGAGAATACTGTGAAAACCTATATGCTAACAAGCTGGGAAACCTAGGAGAAATGAACAACCTCCTAGAAAAATACACCCTTCCAAGACTGACCCAGAAAGAAACAGAAAATCTAAACAGACCAATTACCAGCAACGAAATTGAAGCAGTAATCAAAAAACTACCAAAGAACAAAACCCCCAGGCCAGATGGATTTACCTCGGAATTTTATCAGACATACAGGGAAGACATAATACCCATTCTCCTTAAAGTTTTCCAAAAAATAGAGGAGGAGGAGATACTCCCAAACTCATTCTATGAAGCTAACATCACCCTAATACCAAAACCAGGCAAAGACCCCACCAAAAAAGAAAACTACAGACCAATATCCCAGATGAACATAAATGCAAAAATACTCAACAAAATATTAGCAAACCGAATTCAAAAATACATCAAAAGGATCATACACCATGACCAAGTGGGATTCATCCCAGGGATGCAAGGATGGTACAACATTCGAAAGTCCATCAACATCATCCACCACATCAACTAAAAGAAAGACAAAAACCACATGATCATCTCCATAGATGCTGAAAAAGCATTTGACAAAGTTCAACATCCATTCATGATAAAAACTCTCAGCACAATGGGAATAGAGGGCAAGTACCTCAACATAATAAAGACCATCTATGATAAACCCACAGCCAACATTATACTGAACAGCGAGAGGCTGAAAGCATTTCCTCTGAGATCGGGAACTAGACAGGGATGCCCACTCTCCCCACTGTTATTTAACATAGTAGTGGAGGTCCTAGCCACGGCAATCAGACAAAACAAAAAAATACAGGGAATCCAGATTGGTAAAGAAGAAGTCAAACTGTCACTATTTGCAGATGACATGATATTGTACATAAAAAACCCTAAAGACTCCACTCCAAAACTACTAGAACTGATATCAGAATATAGCAAAGTTGCAGGATACAAAATTAACACACAGAAATCTGTGGCTTTCCTATATACTAACAATGACCTGAAAGAAAGAGAAATCAGGAAAACAATTCCAATCACAATTGCATCAAAAAGAAAGAATAAAATATCTAGGAATAAACCTAACCAAGGAAGTGAAAAACCTATACCCTGAAAACTATAAGACACTCTTAAGAGAAATTAAAGAGGACACTAACAAATGGAAACTCATCCCATGCTCCTGGCTAGGAAGAATTAATATCGTCAAAATGGCCATCCTGCCCAAAGCAATATACAGATTTGATGTAATCCCTATCAAATTACCAACAGCATTCTTCAACGAACTAGAACAAATAGTTCAAAAATTCATATGGAAACACCAAAGACCCCGAACAGCCAAAGCAGTCCTGAGAAGGAAGAATAAAGTGGGGGGGATCTCGCTCCCCAACTTCAAGCTCTACTACAAAGCCACAGTAATCAAGACAGTTTGGTACTGGCAAAAGAACAGAGCCACAGACCAGTGGAAAAGAATAGAGATGACAGATATTAACCCAAATATGTATGGTCAATTAAAATATGATAAAGGAGCCATGGACATACAATGGGGAAATGACAGTCTCTTCAACAGATGGAGCTGGCAAAACTGGACAGCTACATGTAAGAGAATGAATCTGGATCACTCTCTAACCCCATACACAAAAGTAAATTCAAAATGGATCAAAGACCTGAATATAAGTCATGAAATTTAAAAAAAAAAAACCATAAAACTCTTAGAAAAAAACATAGGCAGAAATCTCTTGGACATAAAGATGAGTGACTTCTTCATAAACATATCTCCCTGGGCAAGGGACACAAAAACAAAAATGAACAAGTGAGATTATATTAAGCTGAAAAGCTTCTGTACAGCAAAGGACACAATCAATAGAACAGAAAGGTATCCTAAAGTATGGGAGAATATATTCGTAAATGACAGATCCGATAAAGGGTTGACATCCAAAATATATAAAGAGCTCACACACCTCAAGAAACAAAAAGGAAATAATCCAATTAAAAAATGGGCAGAGGAGCTGAATAGACAGTTCTCTAAAGAAGAAATTCAGATGGCTCCACATCGCTAGTCATCAGAGAAATGTAAATTAAAACCACAATGAGAAATCACCTCACACCAATAAGGATCACCAACATCCAAAAGACAAACAACAACAAACGCTGTCGAGGTAGTGGAGAAAGGGGAACCCTCCTGCTCTGCTGGTGGGAATGTCAATTAGTTCAACCATTGTGGAAAGCAGTATGGAGGTTCCTCAAAAAGCTCAAAATAGAAACACCATTTGACCCAGGAATTCCACTTCTAGGAATTTACCCTAAGAATGCAGCAGCCCAGTTTGAAAAAGACAGATGCACCCCTATGTTTATCACAGCACTATTTACAATAGCCAAGAAATGGAAGCAACCTAAGTGTCCATCAGTAGATGAATGGATAAAGAATATGTGGTACATATACACAATGGAATATTATTCAGCCATAAGAAGAAAACAAATCCTACCATTTGCAACAACATGGATGGAGCTCGAGGGTATTATGCTCAGTGAAATAAGCCAGGTGGAGAAAGACATGTACCAAATGATTTCACTCATATGTAGAGTATAAGAACAAAGAAAAACTGAAGGAACAAAACAGCAGCAGAATCACAGAACCCAAGAATGGACTAACAGTTACCAAAGGGAGAGGGACTGGGAAGGGTGGGTAGGAAGGGAGGGATAAGGGTGGGAAAAAAGAAAGGGGGCCTTACGATTAGCATGTAAATGTGGGGGGAGTGCACGAGGAGGGCTGTGCAACACAGAGAAGACGAGTAGTGATTCTATAGCATCTTATTACTCTGACAGACAGTGACTGTAATGGGGTTTTTGGAGGGGACTTGCTGAAGGGGGGAGTCTAATAAACATAATGTTCTTCATGTAATTGTAGATTAATGATAATAAAATGAATTTTTAAAATTATGAATTAAAAAAAAAAACACAGAGAGCTTTTGAAAGGCAACTGCTTACTTGCTGGTCCAATCAGAGATGCTCACCCAGCAACTTGCAGTCAGAAAACTGCCAGACAAGGGCCCCAAACCCTTGGGGCGAGGTAGTTTCCCATGTGCACTTGTGAGCAAATCTGACTTCAAGTAGTCCTAAGCCTCATTCTTTGTACGTTCATCAGCATCTCATGTTTAAGCAGAGAAGCTTGTGAATCTAATTAAAACAGATGGGAAGAATCATGTGCAATGGGGGAACTCGTTACACCAGGGCAGCATGGTGGAAAGAAGTAAATGGGTAAGTAAAGTGGTCCCTTCCCTGTTAAAGGAAGGTAAAAGTAAGAGACCTCACTCTCTTGTGACGGCCAGGTCTGTCTGTGGTCCATACCTGCCTGCCAATAAGCTTCGTTTGCTGCTTACTGCAACCTCTCCTCTCTTGTTGTCTCCCATGAATGGGTTAAAAAGCATCATCTTCTCCATCACCACAAGAACGGAGCACCAGAGTCAGCCTCCGCCTGTGACAATACCTATTCTTTCAGGCTTTATTTTTAGTTCTAAAGGATATATCTTTCACATCCAGAATATTTGCCTGTCCCCACTTGTGTGTGAGTTTCATGAGGTTATGAACTCTATCTTATTCAATTTCATACCTCAACCCCTAGGACAGTGTATCAAGAGTAGTAGCTATTGGCTGTGTCACCAAATTGAACGGAATCATTCTGCAGTGTTCTCTCATTGAATGGTGTACTAATATTGCCTTAATGGGCTTGATTTCATTTTAAGGCTCAGCATCTGAAACACAGCCTGCAATTTCATTGGAAATACATAGGGAAGTTTCTTTTGAAATACAAATATTGGAACATGCAATAAAAGTCATAATTCTTTGCTCTACAATGAGGGATGCCTCTTCTGAAATTAGTAGCACCATGAATTGCAGGTCATATTCAGGAATTATGGGCAACTATTTTACTAAGAAGTCAGTGTTTTCCCCAGAAAACTATGTCTCCATACTCGACATGAGTTCCATCCAAAAAATGACTCTTAATTTTGCATCATGGGAAATGACTAAAACCTCAGCATGTTAGAAGTGCCTTTTGCATAACCAGTGATTGAGATCAATGCAGTTCATCTAATATCCTACTGACAGATCTGCTGTCCAGTTACCTCACTCTTTCCCTTATAGGAGCAAAGAGAAATCAAGTATTTAGCTTATGTTGTAAGGATGATAAACACCTAAGTGTTGACTAAAATCTCCAGGGAGCCATCAGTTTATTTAAAGAAAACTTGGAAATGCTACAGAGATCTTTCTGCCAGAGGAAGTTCCTAATATATGGCTCCTCTAAGTGCACTGGATTTGTAAACAAGCTTCTGTATCAATTCATAAGACTTTAAGCTTTCCTTAGGACACCATCTGCCTGGTTTGTTCAGGAACTTCTATTTTGAAGTACTCTTAAACACTTTCTAAGTTCTCTTTTATACACACGCACAATCATCTTTTCTTTTTTAACTATGTCAACAAGAAAGGTTTATATTACTTTCACAGACTGATTCTCCTTGTTCCAAAATGTTAGGCTATCTGGGATGCTTACTATGCAGACTTTTAATGCAGGATATGTGAGTGTGTTTGTGTGTACATGTGTGTGACAAATTTATTCACTTGTCTGACCATGAGAAAGGGTTTTGAATGAGATTGTGCAAACATTTGTTTCTTTTGGCATGCATGACTTGTGATTATGAGTGCCAACACCCCAGTGTTTTTGTAAGAGTCACCCAAAACCTCTTAAATGAGTACCCATTGTAACACAATAGTTAGTGTGTTAGAGCAGTGAATCTCAGACCCAAACAATGCATTGGGATTCTAGGAGGAACTTCTTAAAATGAATGGTCTCACTCAAGAACCACTGAATCAGAACCTCAGGATGCAGGGAAGGGGGAAACAGGATTCCAAGTTTCAGAAGTATGGTACCAAGCTCCCTTTGAAGCATTATTAGGGCTATGAAGTTTTATGAGTTAGGTTTCCAAGTCAACAAAAATGTAATTCAAATTAGATTAAAAATAAATGGATATAATGGCTGAAATTACTAAAAACATCAAACAGAACAGGTGTCAGTCATGGAAAGCTAGCAATCATTCATCATAATTTATCCATAGTTCTATTTCACTCTGTTGCCTTGGCCTCTTTTCATCATTTGTAAAAAAGTATCTGCAGGGAATTCTAGACTTTACATCTGTACTCCTTGTCACCCAGATGCACAGGAGTGTCCCAGGCCCATAATTCCTAGCAGGCATTTCTATCCTTGTGTTGGTTTTGATGCATTGGGGGCCCCATTCAGTCCTCTCCCTCCAGCTTCGTTCTGTGCTCTGTGGCCTCACAGTTCTTCTCAAGATATTTTCTATATCCTTTGAATCTGGGCTTGGCCATATGACTTGTTCGGGACAATAGGATTTTAGCAGGCTTGACATATACAGAGGTTTGACAAAGAATTTGTGTCTGCCACTTCCTTTCTGCCTTTTCTGTGACTGCTGAGAGAACCTGTCCCAACTACTCACAGAAATTGCCTGGAGCTATATGAGAGATATTGGGAGGAAAGCAGAGTCATTAGACAAGGATCTGCTAAGATGGGCAATAGCCAGTTGACACTCAAACTACAAAAGATCCCAGCTAAGATCAGCCTACTGGACCCATAATTGATAGAAGGATAGAAGATGTACAAATGAGCTCATCTAAGACCCACTAAAACCCATTTAGAAGCCGACCCTTAAACTTGTGACCTTAAGTGGTTGTTTTTCCAACCTGAATTTTGACAGTCAATACACATTATTTTGGCAAAAGTTAATTGATGCAAATATAGTCAAGGCAACTGCATTAAGCTGAGCCCTACACAATAATAAGTGGGACTCTAAACTTGTGACTGGGGCAATGTCATGGGTCAACTGGTTTAAGGCCAGTTAATTGAAGGACACACTGCATTAAAACTGGAAAACTGGAGCTACTCAGGAACTATCTCTGGAGTTGGGATTCTGCATAATGGAAGAGGGTAAAATGGGTTTTGGGAAGACTTCTGGGTGATTCAGAAGAACTGAAAGGCATGAAACCATGACATTACTAGCAGTTCACTTGCAAGACTATACTCACAATATGGAAAGAACTAATAGAATAATATCATTGGAAACTGGATTGTGGTAAAAGTGTATGATATAGACTATAAATATAATAGAAGTCCAAAAGTAAAGAGAAAGAATAAGACCTGGAGGCATCAAGGCAGGCTTCATGGGGAAGGTGGGGTTAAAGGGATGTTTTGAAAGATGGACTAGGTTTGATAGAGAAGGGACAAAGATTCATGGTGAGGTTTTTAGAATAAAGAGCAAGTGTTATTAAACACTATTAATGTGAAATCATTTCTTTGAGGTTATTGCATACAGAAAAGATTATTTAGGGTTACTATGATTTCTAAATTAATATTTAATTTACTAAAGTTATAAATTAAGAGGCTTAGTTTTTTTTTCTATAAAACATTCAGACTTAATTCACAGACTTGTAATGCTATTTGTAAATCCAGTAAATTTTAAATATAACTTTTAGAGAGGATTTTACAGCTTAGTTAATTAAATGCTCCCTTGAATATTTTAAACAGCATTTATACATTTAATATACTTGATTTTCCTTTATACACAATTCAGTTATATAAATAACAAAAAAATCTAGCCAGAACTTTGCCAATCTTATGAACCTAATACATTGGAGACATAAATACAGTAAGTCTTAAATTATCATAAATGTTACAATATTATTTGTAAAACCTGATAGATTTATTTGTTCTAACTTAAAATAAGCTTACATCAGCTATTCAAGTTCACATTTTAAACTATAATCAAATGGCTTATCTTGTAGATCTGTAATTTGTACCTAGCAGTAGTATTACTGTCCCCATGGAGGGACATTTAGATGTGTGAGCAGGTTTTCTGGTTGTCACAGTGATGCCGGGATTCTTGTTCATGGAGTCAAAGAATGAACTTCGCAAACACTCAGGGCAGGAAAGCAAGGGAAAGACTTTTATTTAGAGATAAAGCCATAGGACAGAGCTCCTGTGCACACCAGGAGGGGACAAGAGAGTCTGTGGTCGGGCATTGTGCAGGGGTTTATATCTTTAGGTTTAACTGAGGTGTTTGGTTATTACTGGTCCCAGCCTGAATGCTGCCTTTTTGTTTTAACTAATCCTGCTGAAAATTGTCTATATTCCTAATTTGGTATTTCTATTCTGAAGAATTTGTGTGACTCTGACTTTGCTTAATGTTTAACACAAGAGTTTTGGTAGGAGTTTCTCTGCACATTGTTACATTGTTCTGACCTGTTTTTCTTCTTCCAGAGGTCCTCATCATACTCTATCTAAACCCATGGTCCTGTCTCAACAATACCTGGGGACTGTCACATGCCTTCAGTGGACAGCGACTGGACCAGAGATGTTACACCTCCTACAATGAGTGAGAGCCAGAAACATACCCTGGAGCGTATTAAGATGAGACTGAGGTTTGGGTTCTTCCAGACTGACTCTGACAGAGGACTCAAATTTGAGCAATTTATTTGGGAGTGAAGGAGACAGGATAACACAGGAACTAGAGCACTAAAGTGGGCTTTTTCAAGTCAGCTGCCACTGAGGGTAACTAAAACACAGAGTGACTGCAGAAACCCTGAGAGACAATGTGCAGCACGGGCCTCTGGGATATCTAACCTTGGAGGCAGGAGAGCTGGGTACTGACACACCGGCTTCCGTCCTGGGACCAAGTGCTGCGCCAGGAGGTGTTAAGTCTCATGCACTTCAGGCAAATCCTAGAGGACCCTGGCAGCCAAAGAAAGCCCTTAAAGGCAAAAGCATAAACAACACCCAGATGTTCTCTGCTTGTTTCTATTTGCTTGTTTGATTCTTCAGATTGCAGTGCACTAAATAGAAACATTTAAATTTGAGGATGTGATGAATGGGCTCTTCAGATACTCTCTGATTGGAGTTGTACCATCCAAAGAAGGAAGCTAATGCAGGTTTTGAGGAGTCAGAGAACATGATAATGCAGAGTTTGAGCCTCATTTGCTTCCCAGAGGTAAGTAAGGCTGCTTTGAACAAGTAAGACCCAGGAAAACTAAGAGGGAGCAGAGAAAGACAAGAAAGGGAAAGGTCTCAGCCCCCAAGTAGGCATGTCCGCTCATTGGCACCTGCTCTGTTTTATGTGCTTGCGGGTGATAAATATCACTCCCAGTTCTCCAGCAGCCCTTAAAAAAAGGTTCTGAAGTTTGAATTCATGGGAGAGTCTATAAAAGGGAAAAGGAACTGAGTTGAAATTAAAAATGTAAAGCAGCATTTATTAAAGACTAGCCCCTTGGAAGAGTTTGATGGGGGCATTCCATGAATTGTCAAGTTATATGTCACTTCCTGTGCAAATATGTATTTTCCTAGGAAGCGAGTCCTTGGCTTTCATTAGCTTCTCTTCGGAGACATGTTTTTCACACACGAATGATAGTTTAAACATTAAACACAAATTTAAACATTGCTTCATTTAAAATAGAAAAAATCCAGTAGCAGAGGAGGAAATGGAAGAAAAGGAGAGGAAATAAACCTAACACAAATATCAAGTATTAACTGTGTCATGACCCTCCTAAGAACCCTTTTCTGTTGACAAAGGACTAGGACTTAGAGAACTGAGGGAATTTGCGTGCTCAGAGACACAGCAGGCGAACGGTGCAGATGGCAGCCAACCCCAGTGCTTTTCTGACTCCAAAGCCTATGATCCTCACCACCCAGCCCTATTGTCTCTGGAGGTTCTGCAGTGCAACCCTGGAACATGTATTTTCCAAGTATTCTTAACAGTCATGGGAGGGAAGGAACCAATTTCAAGGAAACTGAAGTGATCCAAAAGAAACTTGATAAAGTGCAGAGTATTCTAACATGGCCATTCCCTCTAGGACTCATGGACCTCCACCGCAGTGACGATGACTCGGGCGTCTGCACCTGGAATGGTGGATGCTGACATTCAGTCTCCTCATTCCACAGAGAAGGAGAGAGTAAGTGTTATGTCCATTCCCTGGGCCATTAAATGAAACTCATTTGAGGACCAATTATTCATTAGAGTTACCCTGAAATAATCAACATCTTGTAATATTTAAATTTGAATTGAAGTTAATCTCAGTAGGGTAAGAAGTTTTGAAAGTTTCCAATTTTTAAGTGGTAAACTTAGAACTCTTACCTCTTTGCAATCTTATTTCTTCCTTTGCTATTCCCTTAAAATTTTCCTGGAGTGACACTAGGGACCTCCTCATTGCCAAATCCAATAATTCAAATTCTAAATAATTTAACTATTTTTCCTCACATAAAAATGATTACATTTCCACTGTGAGCAATTGAGAAAACACAAACAAAATGAAAACCATGCAAATAATACTAAATCCCAACTCATAAAATATTAACTGTAAACCATTTGGTACCTAGCATATTTATAGAAAGATGATAGATAGACACATGTATTTTTAATAAATATAAGAGACCAAAGTTTTCATGTATGGGGAATCACAACATTCCACATAGGAAGGCTCCATGTCCATTCTTTGTGGTGTCTCACTGTGATAATGTGAAAAGAAAGAGGCAGAATTAGGGAGCCTGAAGGGAGATTGCATTCCTTGAGAAAGGGTGGAAATCAAGTGGTGGCTAAAAAAGACCATCTTCGAAGGCAGAAAGAGAAAACAGCCTGGGCAGAATCAGAGGGTACTTTTAAGGGGTTTTGAAAGTGAGACTAGAGAATAATGAGGGTTTATTTATGCTTTTTGCCATTCACTGTACTTTGTTTCATCCATTATTTATTAGGATGGGGCTATACTCTGCATGGTGCTAGGTGCCATGGAAACAAAAATGGGAAGGACCTGCTTTCAGGATACTTACAGACTAATGAGAAGCCTGTATACAGATCAACAATCAGTCCCTGAGTAGGATGATCCGTGCCCTGACCAAGATAAGCATGGGAGAGAGGAGAGTAGAAGCATCTAACCCGACGGGGTCATGAAAAAGGTTAAGGGCCGAGAAGGTTTTCTAGAGGTGTTGACAGGTGACCAGGAACTGAAGGACACCAAGAAGTGAGCCAGACAAGAGGTAGCCCGAGGGTCTTCTCAGCAAAAGAGACTCCTATCAACAATAATATAAAGGGAACAGCGTCCAGGGGGCTCACGAGTGGCCAGGGCAGAGGAGGCTAGAGGAGAGACTAGGCATACCAGCTTGTCCCTCACCCTCCTGGGCACCATCATCAGCTACACCACACACATGCCTAACAAGGGCATATGTTTCAACTGGATATGTCCAAGTAGTTATTCTCAATAGCATATATTTGTTTCATCAACAAATATATCTGAAAAATAATCAAGGCAAAAAGAAGCAATGGGCAAAAGCAGACCGATTTCAGGATGTATAGAAAGAAGGACTGTTCTAATGTCAAAAGAGAAAAGAAGGAAGCAAGGAAAGAGCGCGGAGGAAGGGCCAACACTTGGAGAGGCTGTGGACACTCTCTACCACTGGAGGTATCACGGAAGAAGAGCTTATTGCTCAAACTATGTGAAATGAACATACCCTGTATTGTTCTACAATATTTCCCGGATGCAACCTGATTTGCCCTTTCTACATGTGTGCATAGTAAAAAGAAAAAGATTCACATAGACGTGTTAATTGCACCATTTCTGGATGCTGAGATTACAGATCTCAAATATTTCTATCTTAATAGAGATACTGATCCTTATTTTATATTCAGAGCATACTACATAGCTATTTAAAAGCCTTTTTTTTGCCTCCTTATCAAGCCTTTAAGAATAAATAAGTACAGAATATATATACTCAAACATGATGTATTAAGAAACTCAAGAGATTACTCTTTTCATATATATTACTATCCTTTATTATTTTTGATACAGTACATACACAGAGTAGGTCCTCTAAAATCTACTGACTATTGATTTCTGCACCACAGGCCATCTTTCTTATATAGAAAGTACCCACATCCATTTTGGCAACTATTTTAAAGTAAAAAGACCCCATCTGACAAAAACAACATATAAAATCCACTGTAAACAAAGGTAAAGAGAGAGTGACAAATTGGAAAATATATTGTTTGTCCAATATACAAAAGAGATTGATATCTAGAATCTATTAAGCCCTTATTTAGATTAATTTTTAAAATAGAAAGTTAGGCAAAGAATATACACAGAAATGTAAAAAGCCAATAATGACAAGAAGCTCATTTTCACTTTTGATCAAAGAAAGGCAAATGAAAATAATGAGATAGCACATGTTGGGCTCTCAGACTGGCAAAATTTTAAACACTCATGTAATATAAAGATTTGTGTAATACAGATCGCAGCTCTTTGAAGGCATTCTTGACAATCTCTTAAATTGCTTAAATGTACATTTCCTCTGTTATAACCTATTAATTTTTTCCACATAGAAACAATTGAATATGTGTGCAAAGAGGACTTTCATCATAATTCTTAAAAACATTAGAAGTAATATGAATATCCATCCATAAGATATGGTTAAATAAGTTATGGTACATTCCTAAGATAAATGCTATGCAGCAGTTTTAAAATACAGTTTTATCATTTTAAAAAGTATATATTCACATATGATTCATAGAAAAAGATCTAGACAGATAAAATTTTTTTGAAAACTGAAACAGGGTCAGAGAAAGAAAAGTTAGGTCAGACTTATTTGTATTGGTGATTTAGTTTATGTTATATTGAGACTGTCTTATTTATAAAGTTAATGTCTTAAATAAAAGAATAAAAATAGTTTTTATTGCTTCATAGAAGTTTGGATAAAGAAGGGAATAGAGATATCACATCGTTCAAATGTTCACATTTAAAGATGAAGAACCTAATGCCAAAATATTTGAAATTACTCGGTAAAGGGCATATTTCTTGTGCCCTAAACTCTCTCAAGTCTACTGAGTCAAATTCAATGTTGTCCTATGCCCCTCAGGTACACTACAAGTATTTTTTAATTTTAAGCACAGTATCAATAATTTTTATGATTTAGATGACAGCAGTCCTGAGGGCAGTAAGTCTTCACTAAGTATAAGCAGATGTGTGCATCTCCATTAAAGAAGACAGAATTGAGTAGAAATTCATTATGACCACGTTGCTTCTCCAGATTAATCATAATGAGCTGTAGTAATGCTTCTACATGGACTGCATGATAGTACCTAACTGAAGAGGTCATGGTCCTAATTATCTAGCATTAATGACTTCATTTTGAGGTACACAGCAGCATCCAATCAGAAAAAAAAATAGAGCAAATGCATTTATTTAAAGAGGAATTTATAAGGCATTATAGTTGCAGGCATAACACTCACAAGATGACCTCAAGAATTGGAATTTAGTGATAAGAAACCTGCCAATGTTCTAGTAGCAGACACTTTAATTCGTGAATGCAGATGTGTGCTGCAGCTTCTGAATGATTCTTTAAAAAAAAAACTCTATTTACGGAGAATTCAACATTTCAATGTCTGGTGGGACCGACTGCCTTTCTCTCCACCCCACATCCTTTCAGCAGAGAGCTTTTTTTTGGTTGTTGTCCCCTTTTCCTAAATGAGACCTTAACCTTTGATGTCCAACATCAGGATCAAATAACAACTAGGGACTATTTCACTGTGGGAGAAAAAAATAGCATTTGGCCCCGTGTCCAAATTCCCCTTCATTGTTCATTTACCAAAACTAAAATTATAATAAAAACAAGATTAGGGACTTCATATAGACCTATAAAAGAACTCTGGAAAATTACAGGTCCAGAAAAAAAAAATAATCAAAACTTCAATATCAGCTGTAAAACGTTCGAAAAATGCAACAAATCATGTAATAAAGAGCAGAGGTAGAATTTGGCTCTGAATTGAGCTGCTCACCTGCAAGTTATTTTTAGGCATCCCCAAGATGGAAAGGAAAACATTAAAAAAAAATCACTTTCCATAAGTCCCCATAAAAAAGTGCTCTGTGGTTGAATCTTCACTCAGATTCCAAACCAAGCCTTTGGCTCAGCTTTGCGCAGATTTCAAATAAACTAAGGATAGAGGAAAATAAACAAAAGAAGATAAAAGGGAAGACAAACAGATACCTGTATAGAAAGGAAGAAATGAAATTATTTTCACTAATTTTCAAGTTGTTTTTTTTTCACATCCTCATTCATGCTCAAAGAGAATTATGCTCATGTCATAAACAGCCTATGAGGCAGGTTACTTGAGGAGAAGCTTTCAAATTCACTTTCTCTCTTTCTGGCTTCCAGAAAATCCCAAGATTGGGCAATAGAAAGTTATTTTTCAGATTGGGCAGAAGAAACATAGAAAACAAACTATGGTCAGAAATGTCCTTTGCTTCTTCAAAAGCATTTTTTCACACACTCACAATCTGGCATTAATGAATGACAATGAGGTCGTGGAGTGAGGGCCGCCTTATAATCATTCCATTTGGAAGATTATGCATCATAACATTATCCCATAACGAAGTATATCCTGGAGACCAGCATCCCTGAGCCTGAATTTTTTTCACTGACTTCTAAAACTTGCTGATTTCAGGTTACAAGGAGCTCCAAATTCAACATAGTACCATCTTAAAAACCAGATTTTGTGGCTACACAGAAGAAGTATATTTAGAGAAGTGGAGGTCAGCTTTAGGTTGAATGCGGAGGTTTGGGGTTAATCATAAGAAGGAACTGGGAGCTGAGGTTTTCTCTTCAGGTCTCTCCAGCATAGCTTCCATTACCAGCATTGCTATGGAGCCTGTCACGGAAGGTCACCAACAACTTTCATTTTCTAAATATTATGGACATGTCACCCGCTCATCCCATGCAGTGTCTCAGCAGCATTCACCCTAGCTGGCCACTCTCTCCTCTGCATGGTCACTCTCTCCTCCTTCCCCTTTTCCACTTCTGGATGCTGCTTCTCTGTCTCCGTGCTGTGCTATCTGCTCCTAAGCCTCCCCCTTCTCCGTGAAAGATACATCCCAAGACCCCCAGTGGGTGCCCAAAACCACAGATAATACTGAGCCCTGGATATGCTATGTTTTCTACTATACATACATACCTATGATAAAGTTTAACTCATAAATTAGGCACAGTAAGAGATTAACAAATAACTATAACAAACCACTATAAGAAAAGGTGAATGTGGTCTCTCTCTTGAAATACCTAATGTGCTGGACTCACCCTTCTTGTGATAATGTGAGATGCTAAAATACCTACGTGATGAGATGAAGGGAGGTGAAGGATGTAGGCATTGTGAGACAAGGCTAAGCTACTGTTTTCTTCCAGAAGGAGATCACCTGATTCTGAACAGTGGTTGCCTATGGAAAGCAAAACCTGAGATAAGCAGGGGCTACTGGAAAGGTGTGTGCCAGGCTTCAGTTCCTGGGCCTCTTTTCTTCCTTGCCTTCCCATTTTTCCTTAATTACATCCATTCTGCAGCTTTTATTATCACCTCCGGTGTATGTCCAATGTAGAAATTGCCCCTGAGCTTCATCCTTCTGTATTCCACTGTCCCCTTGATACCTCTACCAAAACATCTAATAGTTATTTCAAACTCACTGTGGTCCAGAAAAGAACTCTTTCTTTATCTCTACAGGCCTGTTCTTTTCCCTATCTTTCCTACTTAGCTAAGTGGCACTATTCTCTATCTAGTTTCTCATGTACAATAAGCCTAGAAGTCATCCTTCAATCCTCCCTTTTCACATCCAGTCCATAACAAACCATTCATTTCTAACTCCAAAACCATCTCTCAAATGTGTTCACTTCTTTTCCAGCTGCATGGCTACTAACAGCCTGAGGCCCTCTTCCCTTGTGTCTGATTACAGCAAGAGCTCCCCATCAGGCTTCCCAGTTCTTCTGAAAATGCCCACTTGCAATCTGGTATTCACACAGAGGAACTGGTTGTTTTAAAAGTGTGAATTGTATATTACAACTGAGCATGAAGATACAAATTTTCTCCTTTGATTAAACTCCTTTCATGGATCCCACTGTATTAAAATCCTTTAACGGTTTTAAACATGTTTTAAACATGACCTATAAGTCCCAAGCTTATTTTCCTGCTCCAACTCACATATTGTGTACTTGACATGCTGATATCACTTCTGTTCCTCAATAAAATCAAACTCTTGACTGCCCCAGGGCCTTTACATTTGCTATCCTGTTTACCTGGACCCTCTTCTCTGCTCCAACTCCTCATTCATTTTCATAGTAGTGAGTTCTTCTCATTGTCAAATTTCAGCTTTTCCCATCACTGCCTGCAGTTTCTCTCTCCTATATCATAGAGTTTATTTCCTTTAAAGCACTTATCAGTGAAATCATCCTGAGCATTTCTCTTCATGTTTGTCTGTCCTCCTTACTTCTATTAAACAACCACCTCATTGAGAACAAGCACTTCAGAGATTTCATTCATGGTTCTACTGACAGTGCCCAGAATATTGACTGGCATACTGTAATCATTAACTATAGATATGTTAGGTGAAAGAATGAGTGATTTACAGAATGAGTAGAATGAATGAATGAGAGCCAGTAGCAAAAAGGAATGAAATATCATCTGCATAATGAAATCCAGTCCAGTGGGTGAGGTAGACATTAATAATTACAATGCATTTGTATAAGTGGTAGAAAAAATAAGCACAAAATTAAGACAGGAACACAGACAGGATGTCACTTAACCCTTTGTGCAGGAAATGATTAAAGGGGGCATTTCAGAACTATGCTTCCCAGGGATACCAATGGCACCAATATTTGCCTGATGCCCTTGTTTTCTGCCTACTATGGAGTTTTTTGCACATGGACCTCCAATTATAGATTTTAAAAGGGGCTTTAAAACGTAAGTCTCTAAAACACACTTCTACAGACACCAGCATATCCCTAGAGAAGGCATATGCCATGCAGTTATGTTAGCGAAATGGAGAACTACAGCAAACCACAGAATGTCAGAGTTGGGGAACAGAAACATCCACAGGAATCAACCCGTAACCTTCATTCAGACTCCTTCTTGAGCATGTGCTGAGTGAAAGGCTGAGACCAAAGAGCTTCATGGCAAGAAGCAAGCACTCAGCACCTACCAAGAACTGTTCACAATTGCACAGCTACATCGCTGCCTAGCAAATCCCCTACCCATCCTTTAAGAGCCAGTTCAAATGTCTTCTCTTTTCTGAAGCATTTGATCCATCATTTCCTCTTCTGAACCACCAAGGACTTCCACCATGGAGACTACTACTGTGGAATGTGATACCTAGTTGGCACATTGTATTAGTCAACTCAGGCTGCCATAACAGAATAGAATAAATGGAATGGCTTAAATAACAGAAATTTATTTTCTCGCAGTTCTGGAGTCTGGAAGTCCAAGAATAAGGTGCCGTCAAAAAGTTGATTTTTGGTGATATTTCTCTCTTTGGTTTACAGATGGCTGCCTTTTTGCTGGTCCTCACATGACAGAGAGAAAGAACTCTGGAGTCCCTTCCTTTTCTTATAAGGCCACCAGCCCTATCAGATAAGGTCCCCACCCTTATGACCTCATTTAACCTTCTCACCTCCTCACAGGCCCTGTTAGTACTTAATGCACATCTATCTCATTAGGATCATGATATGACCATAGGTTGTATTTTAACCCCAGCACTTTCCATTATGCTTAGCAGAAATTAAGTTCTCAAAAGATAAATTTTCAATGAAAGGATAGATGAGTGGTGGATGGAATGAAGAAATCCTAGATGAGGTGAATATTGTTTTGGTATGCAATTCAGTTTTTATTTTGCTACATAGTTCTTCATTTGGTTATATTGACCCACAAACACCAGCAACTTGCAAGGGACAATGTTGGTATGTAAAGTCCCAAGAAACAACATAATGAGACTGGCTTGTGACACCCACCTAATCCACCCCACAACTGTAGTCCTTAGATTATAGACAAGCAGCTATGGTTCAATACTCTAAGGAACATGAATTTGATATATTGTAGAATAAAATGCATTTTCTAGTAGGGGAAAACCAGAAAGGATAGTTTGAACATTAGAAAAGCAATTGCTTCTCTCATTTATTATTGATGCTTTGTTTGTCCTGACCATGACATTTAAATCAGAGCCCATAAAGTAGGACGTGAGGCTCTTGAGCTCTATCTTAGCTTGGTGCTCTCAATAGCTATTGTCTTATTGCCTTAGATTTTTCCCTTTGAAGAACACTGATATTTAAAATAAATGAAAAAGAATGCCTAGCGTCATAGTATCACCCTAAGAATTACCAGTTACACTCATAAAGTCAAATTTGTCCAATTCCATTGGTTAGATAACAGGACAAAGTATAAAAAACATACACAGTGCCACTTCATTCAAAATCTGAATTAAAAAAAAAGAAAGTCACCTAGCTGACATACCCTAGGTAAAGGGGAAATATTTGTATTCACTTCAAATACCTATGGACAATTTCACAGGAACTTCTTTTTTAAATTATAAATACCTCAAACCTGTTCACCTTCCATCTTAGGGAAGAGTATGTACATGGACCATTGTTAATTGCATACCTATGCTTTCTGTAAACCATTCCCCTGCTTTCCTTTGATCCCCTTAGCATTCCTCAACCCCAACACTACTTCTTATTTCCCTCAACACTCATCATCTTCTCACAACATTTGTGATTTGTTTATTGTATTTATTCTTTAGTTTATGATTTGAGTATTGCAAAAATGTATTCTCCACAAGGGCAAGAGATTTTGTTTTGTTCACTGATAATCCAAGATCCCAGGACAGTATCTGGCACACAGCAGACACGGAATGTATACTCACAGAATTAATGAAGTACTTAAAATGGTCACTACTTTTAAAAGGTAAATATCTCCTTGATTATTCTTGATTCCATCATGCTCTAACTAAATTTAGTGTAATACATCAATATTTGTAAATAATGCCAACTTTAATGTTTCCCAATTCTCTAGTTTCAAAAGTTAGCAGTCTCAAGTTTAATCTGAGAACTGATTTAATTTAAATAAATGAATAGCGCCTGCTCATTCATTTTCAAAATATTCTGCTTATCCAGGCTACCTGTATTGCAGTTAGTGGCTTCTCCTCTATTACTTCACTGATTGATCCTTTAGTCAAAGAACCAGCTTTCTCTTAGAGCACACAGTGCTTGGAAACAGAAGACCTGGATGTAGGCAAGCCCTGGCTCCAAACTCACCAAATATTTGACTTGGGTGAGTTGCTCTTTGTGTATAACAATCACTATGCCTATTCTCCCCAGAATGGTGAGATATCATGCTTGTGAGAGAATGATGTAAACTATGAGCTGCTAACCCTGAATTTCCTAAATTATGTTCTAGAGTGCATTCTGGGTCCTAAAGATGTTAATAAATGCTGTACAAACACTTGGTGAAATAAACCAAAGTGGATTTCTGAGACTTTAATATGCAAATGCACATAATGAATCTCCAAGAGGGCAATGTAGTGTGCTTTCCCTCTCCCAATCTTTAAAAAATGTAAAACCCTTCACTGCAGTTTCACCATTTCTCCTTCCAGAAACTACTTTTTAAAATTTGGGCTACAGAGTTTTAATTATTTTCATGTTGTATAGGTAATTAGCTATCCAACCCACTTGAAAGATTTTTCTACAGGAAGTTGCAGGCTATTTGTTATGTTTAGGCATCTCCATTTAGTTAAATACAACTTCATATTTTGAAAGTTCTGAAAATTAATATTTTATCAAAAATATTGGATTCTACAATTCCTTTCATAATAGCAACAAAAAAAAATGAACTTAGATAAGTTTAACAAAAGTGTAAGAACTTTACACTGCAAGTGACAAAATATGGTTCAGGAAAATAAAAGATCTAAATAATTGGAGAAGCATTCCGTGTTCACAGAGTCAGAGATTCAGTACTGTTAAGGTGGCAGTTATTCTCAATTGATCCATAGATTCAACACAGACTCTATCAAAATGTGAGCGTGTGTTTTTGCCTTATGTTTTTGCATAAATTGAAAAGTGGCCCAAAATTTTATGTGGGATTGTAAAGACCTAAAATATCCTGAACAAAATTGAAAAACAAGAACAAAACCAGAAGACTTAAACTTTCCAATTTCAAGCTTACTGTAAAGCTGTCACTATGGAGACAGAGCGGCCCTGGCACAGGGAGAAACATGCACGTCAATGGACAGGGTTGAGAGTCTAGAAATAAAGCCTTACATTTATAACTAATTGATTTCTGACAAAGATGCAAGGCAGTTCATTAGAGAAAAGGATAACTTTGTTAGGACATAGTGAAGGGACAATTGTACATCCAACAATATGAACTTAGTCAATGTCATACGATATGTAAAAACTAACTCAAAGTTTATTATAGGCTTAAATATAAGAACTAAAATCATACAACTTTTGGAAGATAACATACAAAGATATCTTCTGGACCTTGAAGAATTGTTAGGCAACAGTTTCTTAACTATGACACCAAAACTACAGTCTGTGTGGTAGCACAATATTACAGCCTCTCAAGTGTGTACAATCCTAAGCCCCAGAACCTACAAACATGCTTAGGTATGTGGCAAAGGGGAATTAAGCTTGCGGATGGAACCGAAGTTGCTAATCATCTGGGCTTCAAATAAAGATATCCTCGGCTAATCAAGAAGGCCCGATGTAACCACCCACAAGGATCTTTAAAAGTAGGAAAGGGAGGATGATGGAGGCTCAGTTAGATCCGAGTGAGGCGTGTGAGAACCTGACTCACTGGTGTAGCTTTGAAGATGATGGAAGAGGGCCAACAAGCCAAGGCCTGTAGATGACTTTTAGAAGCTGAAAAGGGAAAAGCAATATACTCTCCTTTAGAACTTTCAGAAAGGGATGTGGCCCTGCCAGTACCTCGATTTTCGCTCAGGAAGACCCATTTTAGAATTCTAAACTACAAAACTTTAATATAATAACCATGAGGTTTTTTAAGCTCCTAAGTTTGTGATAATTCATTACAGCAGTCACAGAAATCTAATACAGGTGAAAATTTCAGGACCTTAGGTTAAGCAAAGATTTATTTGATATCCCAAAACCACAGTAAGTAAAATGTAAAAAATAGCAATAAATCTGGCCTTATCAAAATTCAATCCATCTGTGCTTCAAAAGACATTATTAAGAAAATGAAAAAATAAGCAACAGACTAGAAGATCATATTTTATAAAATATATATCTGATAAAGGGTTCATATCTCGAATACATAGAGAATGCTTATACCTGTTTATACCTCAATAATAAGAAAATAAACAACCCAACAAAAGTAGGCAAAATACTTTTACATTTGAATAAAGAAGATACACAAGTAGCTAAGTAGTAAAAGGAAAGACGTTTAACTTCATTAGTCATTAGGAAATGCAAATTAAACCTGAAATTAGATACCATTTCACATCCACAAGGATGATAAAATAAAATAGATATACAATAATAAATGTGAGAAATGAGAGTCCTGTACATTGTTAGTGGCAATATAAAATGATGTGTCACCCTCGAAAACAGTTTGAGAATTTCTTAAAAAGTTAAACATTCATTGTTATAAGATTGAGGAATTTCATTCTTAGGTATCAGTCCAAGAAAAATGGAAAGATATAGTCACACAATGACTTCAACACAGCTGGTCCCAGCAAACCTTATTTGTACCAGACAAATACTTGAAATAACGTAAATATCCCACAACTGATGAGCAGATAGAGTGGTATATTCAGGCAATGGAATCCTATTCAACAATAAAAGGAAGCAATGATATGTGCCACACAGCAGACAAGCTGTGTACAAGAAGCTAGATACTAGAGAACATATATGAAGTTACTGTTTTTATGTGAAATGTCCAGAAAAGGCAAATCTATAGAGACAGATAATAGACTAACAGTTGCTTGAGATGGTCGGAGGTGGGAGGTGTATGGGACAGAGTCTTACAGCTAGCGGACACAAGCAATCTTTTGGGGGTGCTGGAAATGCTATAAGACTGATTTACTGTGATGACTGTACAATGTAAATTTATTTTTAAAATCATTAAATTTTATATTTACAAAGGGTAAATTACATACATATATGAAATATGCCTTATTGAAGTTTGTATAAAAATGTATTCATTCTACAATAAAGATGTGGTTCTAAAAGATTTCCCAATTTGGATCTGTTTCTATCCTTGGTTTAACACATTTCCCCAAAGAATAGCCCCAAAGTGAAAGAAAACCAGCTTTTAATATTATAAAGTCCAATTGACAGAGAGGTTTTCAAACAGTTCTGCTCTGGAAAGTGATATATAACAATGATGTTATCCCTTTTGAAATCAGTTTGTACAATTTATCAACTATATAATGTTGAAAACTCTCCACTTAAACATTTTCATTGCTTTTAGAATAAATTTTTATGATGAAGCTTCTGTTTGAAAAAAAATAGAGCAAAATATTAAATGACACAAGGACTTATCATCCGATCAAGGGAAAATAAAACAAGAAATAGGCTGAAAGCTTCATGCTCATGTTTAACTTGTTATTCACTATAAGGTAATTTATCAGCAGCAAGGACTAAAAAAGGAAAAATACAATTTAAATATAAATTTGATAAAGTAATTTTTGAAAATGCTTCATTTAATTCTTATTGGATTATCACTAGCCACCTCAATAATTTTTCCAAGGCCCCTGCAGTTAGAATTTATAATGAAAGTGATGATAACAAAACATATAATTCCCTAGCATTGCATGCAGTGAACCATTAAACAAAGGACATGTTTGAAAAACCTGGATGTATTTTTATTATTATTTTCAAAGAAAGAACTTTTGGCACATATCCCAGACTCCACATTCAGAGCTAATCTAAAGCAATTAAGGTTTCCTTGAGAATTACTGATAATAATACAACATAAACACGGATTCTCACAATCTAGCTTTCTAGATAAGCTACCATTACACAAGAGACTGCAACTAGAATATCCGAATCTCTTATTTTTCTGTTACTATTAGCAACGATTGGGAGGAGTTAAGCCAAGGTAAGGGATAAGCAAGGAATCAAGTATCTAGGAAAGAATGGGAACTTAGGACCTCCCCCTTCTGCCTCTGGTTTAGAAAAACTGATTTGTAGGGGACTTAATATCTATAGGAACTAATGACATTTAATCTAATACTCTAGGGAAGAACTGAAATCCATTAAAATGGATTCAGAAAGATGAGATTGGTTGAGATTTTGAAATTTCCATAGAAAATATGATTTGGTGAGCAATTCACTAGACCATGTGTGTGGAAAATGAACCCATTAAAATGAAATCAAGTTCCATTTAAATTACTTCAGAAACTAAAATCCATTAAAATGATTTCACAAATATGTGATTGGCTGAGATTTTGAAATATCAGTTGACTATATGACTTGGTGAATAATTCCATAGATGAACATCTGTATGAAAAATATTAAATAAATGCTACACAGTATCTTTGACATTATTTTATCATCTTTTAACAATGAACTGAGTAACATTATTATCCTATTGTAGATTCCTCAAAATTTCAAATGATTAACAGTAACTTCTCTACTAAAAAGGTTTAGTATTAGTTAAGAATTTCAAAACATACACTGCACTTCCTAGTACCATTATTTTCCATAGTATATTTTCAAGAGGCCAGTGATCTAAGTTTTTAAGAGATTTTGTTTTCTTGAAAACTCAGTAAAATACAAGCATATGGGAGGATCATGTATATACATAAATTATTTCCACATTCATTATTGTTCTAGAATTATGCAATTATGAAAGAGTAAGGTATTCAGATATATATTGTGAATGCACTCAGAGCCCTAAAATGTTATAAAACAGTAATGGAAATGAACTGGAGATGTAGCATCCTGAAAAAAACAATGATACATTCAATATCAAATTTGCTGTAATCCACCAATGCCTGCAATTTCCATCTTTATTAAGGTAGCCAAATCATATTGAACAGTTAGCTGTTATTGGTTTGTTTGCCCTGTTTGGGAAGGAAATGTGGGTACAAGAGAGAATTTTTGTTCTTCAATTTCTGCCTTTTTGGAACAAGCTGATAGGTATGCATGAAAAATATAAACTTTAGGCAGAACATCTCTTTATCTCATCACTTTCAAGTCAATTTTAAGTGCTTGTGTTCTAAATATTGATAAGCAACTCCACATTTTGATACTCCTTAAGGCCCATCTAGTAGAAATGTGTATACAAACCATGCACTTGAAGAAAGCATTTACTCATCTGATCACGTTCTCATTTCTAAGCTGAAGTATGTCAATACCAGTATTTGCTTAAATATTTGAGAAAATTTACAGTGGATGTATATCACAATCATCAAATTTGTTTTGATTTGTTGTGCTGTCAACATTTGAAATGTATGTTAAAGATAAATGCTACTCATGAAATTTTAAGTCTTGATATTTTATTATATGGTGATTAAACTTAAAATAATTGCAACTTTTGTTCTGCATTGTTTGGGAAGTCTCTCTCCCCCTACCGAAATACACTTTAAATTCAATCAGCAATCTTTACATAAAATTAGAACATGAAAAAACTAGTAAAGCATATTTTAAATCTAATAAAGAAATAAACAGTTATGGATAGTAAAATAATACTGTACTCCCAAGAAAGCTAAGCATGTCATTAAATCACCCTGATTTCTCTAAATTAGAAGACAATTTATCCAAAGATGGACAAAAAGAAAATAATTGTGAACAATGAGGCCGGCGTCCTTATAGCAATTATAAGTTAGTTTCAAATAATTCTAGTAAGGCATAGCATGCAAATAAATAAACAGCAATTCAAGAAGAAAAGGTGCAGTTTGTCTCTGAGTTTCACTACTCCAAGAATTCCAAATCATGCTTGGCTACAAATACTCTGTCCCTAAGGGAAATCAATACTCTTTAGAAAAGAAAAGAATAGAAAAAGGCAAATATTTTTCTCTTCTTTTCATTTTTAACAGAAAAATTGAACCCAAAAGTCTTGCTTTTAGAAGCTCATAAGTCTCACAATCCCAGAGTGACTTCATAGCTATGCAGCCACAAAAGTACCCAAAGAGTCAAAGTTGCTAGAAGTTAACCAACCTGAAAGGGATGGAAAGTGAACCTTTCCATTCTGTCTGCATTCCTGGGGTAGCTCAATTTTATTATTTCTCTCCCTTCTCTAAAGGGAAACTATCTATTTTGAAGTTCTCATTATTGTTCATGAAAGAAGTACATTTCAATCAAGAGTGAGAAGCAATCACTTTAACTGTGGAATACATTTTGATGATCTTGAATGGCTTTTCCTCACAACTTCCTTGAACAATTTTCAATAGTAAATAATTTTTATTTGAAAATATTGAATGAAAATGCAAATGCACTTACATCAATAAGGACTGGGAATGTCTGGCAACCCCGTGTGAAATCTGGACAGGTTCATATCTAATGGTACTTAAGGTCCCTGTCCCCCTACAGGCTACTCGGCCATGTGCATTGTCATCCACAGGGCATTGAGCTAAAATGAACTTTCAGAAATCTGAAAGGAGAATAAAGACACAAAAGGAGCAGCTTCCATACTTAGGAGTCTTCTTAGATGGAACAGGAGAAAAAGATTTCCCAGCACTATATGGTTGGGGATTCTGGAAGATAGGAAGCATGAGGCACAGGGGGAAGTATTAACTGCATTTATGAGTTTAAATCAACTTAAACTGCAGCTGACAGAGATGCTCAGCATCTTCCTTTCTTCTTCCAACCATTTTAATTCCCTTTGTCCATGACTGTCTGTGCCCTGTTGATATTCCTAGAGTCTTGCCTTGCCATTCCATCTTCTGATTTCCAAATGTTATCAGCATCTCTATAAGGAGGGCTTTTCCCAAAATCTCAGAAAGCTGCTCTGCCTGTGTGGGTTGCAGAAAGAATGTGTAGAGAGATTACACCCCCAGGATCTCACTGACAGGAGTTGGTGTATAAATATTCCACTTCTCCCATCCCTCAGTTAGGATAATTTTAAGGTGTATATTTTCCATTGTTTCCAGAACTTCCCTGAAGGACTGATCTCTAGTTACCTACAGTGGGAGCTAGCCAAAGACACCTTTTTCATCCCTGACTCACTGTCTTGCTTGCTTACAGTATTCTGTTCACATTTCAGAGAAACTATTTGAAACTGAACCCTTGTCTGGAGATCTGCTTCTGGGAGAACCTAAAGTAAGATACACTTCTGTTTTAAACAAGTCAACCCTTATTTATTGAAAGCCTACTGTATTTCTTTTGGATAGCAAGAACAACAACAAGGGTTATCCACTCAAATACATCCAGAGGGAGGGCAGGAAACAAAGTTAAGAAGCTGATCCAATACAAACCTGTACAAGGTTGTATGTACAAGACAGCACCTGCCCTGTGAAAGGAGGGCACTCAGTACTCAGCTTCTGCCGATTTTGTCCTTGCTGGAATGCCGGTCCATTGTATCCAGGGCTTCTGGTATTTCAAGCAAAGCTAAACATTGTGAAATTTTAGTATTGTCACTTAATTAAAAAAGGATTTCTTCTTTTTATAATCCTCCTCAGGCTAACAAAACCTGTCTACAGACTGGATTTGACCCACACAGCCTGCCAGTTTGTAAACTCCAAGCTAAGGATCAAAGATAAATGATGCCATGTCCATACATATTAAATAAACTTGCAAATTCGGGTGACAGACATGAAAGTGCCTATCTGTGAAGTAGAGTTTAAGCGATAAATGAGAGATAAGTAATAATCAAGTAATAATTCAATGAGGAAAAAAAAGATATTCTGATTGGGAATTCTGGGAAAGGAGAGTTGCAATTAGTACCCATCAGAGAAAGCTTCATGGAAAAGTGACTAACTTCCCCAGGCAGTATAGCTCCAGAGAGTTCAAAACTTGAAAACAGGACCTGGTCCATTCCTTCTAAGGGTGGCATTTCCCATTCTAATCTAATTTGGGGAGCTATGACGTGCCATGTCTGTCTCTCAGAGCCCATCAGTATGGAAATGCTCTGGGAAGGACCTCACTAGAGAGCCTTGTTTGTCTTTGTTTCCCCAGTGTCCTCTTACTGTTTGGAGCCAAGAACCCCCTTCTCTTCTATGTGGGGTGGGAACACCATTTAAGAACACTGTTGTAGGGGTATCTCTGACTCTAAGAGAAACAATGGGAAAAAAAGGGGGGAATGTAATAGTAGATACTTCAAGTATTATCTGAAATAATACATGTATCCAGAGAATTTTATAAACCCCTATTTTCACGAAGTTGAGTATGTCCGAGCTGGACGAGCTCAGGCTTCTATAGAATAAGCTTGAATGATTGAGTATGTGGGTGTGAGACCAGTATGTTTAAAACTACCTTGACCTCCCTCACCCACAGTGCTCCTCGGCCTCCTGTGAGGACATCTGGGCATGGTTCTAGAGGCCTGTTGAGTAAGGTAGCCAGCACACACCAGACTCTGAAGCTTGAGGCTTGGTAAGCAAGGAAAAGCCCTTTCTTATGAGTCCTCTCTGAACAAAACACTTCAATGCCAGCACTAGTGAGAAGAGTTAGCTATATAGCAAGACATAAATTAATTTCTTAGCAAGCTTGCATACCAGGATCGGTGCCTGAACAAATCCAAAGGATTGCTTGGGCCTAAAAGCAGAAATGCTCACCAGAAATCTTACGATCAAGGTTCTAATACTCAGGGTCAGGGTGAACCCCTCCTATGAAAATTAGCATCTTTCCTTCTACATTTGCTCATATGACCAGAGTAGTCCTACAATAGATTTGAAAGTAGAGAATCCCCTGCAGCATGGCCATAGTGGCTACTATCAGCACAGATGTCCTAGCTAACTCAAAATTTCAGACATGACACGATCATGTGAATGAGTCATCTGCTCATAAGTGACCATCTCTACTGGTCTTCTCTGATACAAAACAGACAATATTTTGTCATCACTGACATAACTATATATTTTGATTCTAGATTATCTATATTATATAATATGTACACATGTGGTATATATACAATTAAGGGCATGTGTGTATATAATCACATTACTACTGATTATACATATATCAATGACTCAGGGTTTACTGTACCCTCTTTGACCATTGGGTTTCTTGCAGTGCTTCAGTTTATGGGCAACAAAATGCATTCTGTTATCATTTCACACAAAACACTGCCTCTGATGAAAAAATCATTTCCCAATGAAATGTGTGTTTTAAAGTTAATTTACCCAATGTCACTTCACTTGATATCCTCAGCAGTGATTTTATATCAGGGTGATAATGTAAAAGCTGCCTGAAAAACCCAGGTTATACCTCTTTCCTCTGGAAAGGAAAGATGTCTATGAAAAACCCTGTCTTTCCATTTTATCACCTGTTAACTATTAGCTACATTTAATGACCACCAATTAGTCAAGACACAGAAGAGTTGGAAAGTAAAAATAGTAAGGCAGAATAGGTTTTAAAAAACATGCAACTGCACATTAAATATTACATTTCTAGAATTGCTTGTGTGTCCATAGTGGGTACTTACAACTTTACTTTTTCACAGTGCCCTTCATGTTCCCTTTCTTGAAGTCAGTCTTGTTTAGACTGGGTTCTCTGCCTACCAGAGCATTCCAAGCATTCCTCTTTAAGGTGGTATTTTTAAAAGGAATAATTTCAAATCTGGCTCCATTAGGACAGCTTCCTCACTTTTCAAGGACTTTGTTCTTCAATTATCCCTTCTCATGCTTACACCACCATTTCTCTCCTTCAGCTTCACCACTGCTTCCACTCGCCTTTTAGTGGATCATTTCCATCAATATGGTAAATTTTTTTTTAATTGCCCTCCTTAAAACTATAAGCCTACTTGATCCCATGCACCTTCCCAGCCATAGAACCATTGCATCATGTCCTTTACACAAAAACCCCTTGGAAAAAATGGACTACACTGGTTGTGCCATTCTCTCTTAAGCCTGCTGCGATACGGCTTGTCCAATGCCATACACATAGTTAGAGGTTGCATAAATTAGAACCCAAGTCCTCTGATACTTTGGCTTAGCCTTCCTTCCATACAAGGTTATGAACAAATTTCATCTCTAAACCTAATATTTATTTTTTACATTAGCTGAAATACTATTTTCTTAGCCAGCAGGGATAAGGTGCACATGAGGATCTGAAATAGTACTAACTTACTGACTCCAAAGTAAAACATATACATTGATAAACTCATTTTAAAGCAGTCCCTAATAAACTCTTTATGGTTTGTGGACTTCAGGCATTTCATCACAGTTGGGAGGGGCTGGACTTGTTGAAAGGCTATGGGATCAGCGATAGGACAGCAAGAAAGGAACATTTCTAAGAAGCTCAGAGCAATTTTACTTTGGCCAAAAGTAGATAAAATTTTTCACAGAAGACATCATGTCTCTCCAATGCTATTTTTTCATAGCTTTTTATGATTTTTCACAGGTATACTGTTTTGTTTGGTTTTGCTTTACTCTGATTATCAGCTTTTTGTTTAACACATGCCAAGTTTGGTAATGTTTACTTTTATGAAAATTAACCAGAAATAGTTCCTTCAGAATTAAGTTTAAGAGTACATATGATATTTTCAAAATACATGTCTTTCCTTTGGGAAAATAATCTACCATCATACCTGAGAGCTGAGAGGTGAGGTGAGGTAATGTTCACCTTTGATGTAAGAAGTAAAAAGGTTCCCTTGCAAACCTACAAAAGAAAAAAGAAAAAACAACTTCATTGAGCTCAACCAATGACATACAGATGTAAAATTAGATAGCAATTTATCCTGACAAATGGCATTCTGGTCCCAGTCCCTGCATTACAGGTGATGGAAATCAGATCCAGAGAAGTGAAGGGGTTTGGAATGCTGGCCTCTTGGTGGCTTCCTGAATCCCAGGTCTTCATCTTCAGCATATATGTAGAACACTGTTCTTACTGATCTTTTTTGTAAATAAAGAAACTATTTTAGTAAAAGTGATTTATGTTTGTTTTGAAAACTGTAGGCAATGCAGAAAGGTATAAAATAAAAAGCCAAAAAAAAAAAAATCACTCAAACTCCCAGCACCTGGAAATTAAAAAAAAAATTGATGAATGTCATTCCATATAAGTATATAGACAGAAAGTATTTTTATAAAAATGGAAATTTGCAATACTTGATATTCATTTTTCTCCTTTTAAAATTTTAAGTAAATCTTTCTTGAAATGTAGCATAACACAGAAGAGTGTGAAGATTCTAAAGGTACAGGTTTTTGCAATGTAGATGAAAATAAGAACACCGTCTAGATCAAGAAACAGAACCCCAGAAACCATATGACTTCTATCATATCAGTTCTTTCTTGCCAATTTTAAACTTTGGATAACTGGAATTATACAGTATGCACTTCTTTGGGCCTGACTTACTCATTCAACATTATACTTGTAGGATTCTTCTCTGTTATGGCATGTAGCAAGATTTTGTTCATTATCAACACCATACAGTATTTTACTGAATGTCTAGATTCACATTTATTCAGGTTGTTTCCAATTCAGTGCTATTACAAATAAAGCTGCCATGAACTTTCCCATTCACGTCTTTAAGTAAGCTTATATGTTTGTTGGATATTGTCTATCATCTATCTCTCTCTCTATCATCTCCATATCCACATACAGGTAATTAAATATGCCTATACATGAGCATACTTCACTGGGCATAGAGTATGAATATACTCAGCCTTAGAATATAACGTCAAACAGATTTAGAAACTGGTTGTAAAATATACACATCTACCAGCAATGTATAGGAGATTCTTTAGCTCCATATTCTGACAAAATTCTGTTATTGTTAGTCAGCTGGGAATTAGTAGAGTTCCCAGGTAATGGGGAAGTTTAGCAAACATTATTGCTCTCATTAGTGCATTTTTTGGTAGTCACCCTTAAGGAAAAAGATTTGTTACAGACTTTTATAACCTACAAGATTTCATGTGCTTCTCAGGTATGCATGCCTTTTATGTTTGTCCACAGCCCTGAGAGTCTCAAGGAGAGAGAAATGAATGAGTGTACATGGCATCCTAGTATTCCAGTTGTGAGCATCACTAAGTGAGACTTCTACTCAGCTATGTTGAAATGTTTTGCTACCTGAGTCCCTTACCTTAGCATCTTATGAAGATAATATAATGATTCATCAATAAAAAGATTCCACTCATTAAATGAAGCAAAATGTTATTGTTTCCTACACGTTTATTTGAGAAGAACTGCAAAGCACAAACATCATAATTCTGATTTCAGTGTCTAGTTGCAATTCAATGAGGAACTGATGCCACATCCAAACTGATGTTGACTTATCCCCAAATCGAGAGGGCATTCCTAGCATTCAAGTTGTTCTGACTTCCTCTAACATCATAATCTGAGTATAACTTCCAGTCAATAGTATCGAAATTTTTGCTTCTTTCTTTGTTACTAGAGTGACCTAACACCTCATTTGTCTGAGCCTGTCCTAGTTTATATCCATGGTTCTGGTGCAATTATTAATAACTCCCCCTTTTATTCTCAAAATTGTCTTGGTTTGGAAATGGTTGTATTGTCTTTCTACTTTTAACTAATAGATTTCTTGTTTCCTCAGTTTATCCCAAGAATGACAGCCTGATATTATCTCTCTAACTTGAATGCTAAGCATCTACCATGAGCTGGGGTTCTCTCTCACAGTAGCTATGGCCTCTCAGAGGAGCAGAGTTCTGAATGTCCTGGTAACAGGAGAAGGATTTTAAACCACTTTCAACTTGATGCACTGAATCATAACCTCCATGAACATAAATGGTGATGGTCCTCAGAAGGGGCGAGGCACACACACTTTCCAGTCTCCACACCTTTATTTACACTCTTCCCTCTGCCTGGTAATGTCCTTGCATTTTCTTATTTATCCTTTAAAGCCCATCACATGTATCACTTCCTCTGACCCTTCCTTAAGCCTCCTGAGAATAGTCACACCCTCCATCTATTCTCCAATAATCTTCTATTCTTATCTCTTAATAATACATCTTATACTGTGTTTTTATGACTACAACTGTTTTCCAAGATAATTTAGAAGAAACTTGAGTCTCTTTCTTTCTTCATCTATGCATTTGTAATGCCAAACACAAGGTAGAATATTCAACATATTATTCTTGCCATTTGAGAGAATGAACAGATTCAGTTTACTGTAGCCAACATATATTGAGATAAATTCATTTGGTTTCAAATTGTTATTTTGTGGTTATACAACCCCTGAGGCCATCATATCCAAGATTCTCAATTCATTTCTGTTTAAATACAATTTATGTGAACTTGCCTTGGGCCTTGGCATAGTTCCATGGCTGGGAGTAAACTCCTGTTTTTGAATGTTCATCCTTGTCTGTGAATGGTTCTTCGCCCATTCCTTCTTCTGCATTCCTAACAGGAAATCATGCATAATAAACCCCAACTTCCCTTGAAGCATCCCGTCTCCTGTGCTCTCTCTCTAGTGTATCCCCCCTAAAAATGTTTTGGCACAGATTTCATCATTTTACCACTATAATAATTCTGCTATAACCATCACGTGTCAGAAAGCACTGAGCTGTAGAGGAGTCTTTGGCAGCAAATGCCTTCCAAAACGAGCTCCATTCTGAATACAGCTTGGTTGTACTTGCCAATGAACTCGAGTCATCTAACTCAAAACCAATTACCCAGCTAACCTGTAACATTGTTAAACCATTATATACAATGCAGACAATTCATTTGTCTCTAACATCATAATCTGAGTACAATGTCCAATCAATAGTATTGATGTCCATATGTTAACTGTTTTCAGCTTTAACTTGCTTCAGTGAATAGAAGCCAAGCCTCCCAAAAGAAGTTCTAAGAACAGTCTGTGCTCTGTAAAATGTTGCTAGAACAAGCTTTGGGGGAGCACAGAGGTAAAAAGAGTTTTCTTTAGATTTGAAGACAAGAGCCTGGTCATTGTGTTTTCCCTTGACTGTGATCTCCTTTGGCATATCTGGCACTGTCTGTACTTCATCCATCCATCATTCATTCCACGTATATTTGAGGGAAAACCTACCCTGTTCTCTATGTTGGGCTAAACACTTGGGAATCCCAAAGCTGAATAAGGCATGAACCTGGTCTTCAATCCTTTGTAGTTAAGGAGGATAGAAACAGATATAAAAAATATTTTAATATAGTTTGGTAAATGAATAATAGAGAAAAGTGTTGGTACCCTCAGGCTACAGAAACTGAGGTGAACTGTCTTTGGGTTAAATGGAAAAGACTTGATATGATGTTCAATTTTTACTTGGGTCTTTAAGAATGATTAGAAATTAACTAGGCAGACAAAACAGGAAATGAAATGCCAGGCAGAGGGACAGTATGCCCAAGACATGGGGAAATGCAATGGAACAACACATTCTGGAATTTAAGTAGGTCAAGGAAATAATGGAAAAATGAGGCTGAAAATGTAGGATTCAATTCATTGATTGCATATGTGCCATGTTAAATCAAGACCTTCAACTTTATAATCTGGAATTATAAATCTCTATAATCTAACATTAAGATTAGTTTCATCTGAGGAGGGCCATGAACAGATTACATATATGCTAATATGCCCCGTATTTCTTTTTAAATTACCATCCTTCTCTTTACTCCTCTGGGAAACAATCAATTTG
The DNA here is from genome assembly GCF_030020395.1 of Manis pentadactyla. Classification (NCBI taxonomy): domain Eukaryota; kingdom Metazoa; phylum Chordata; class Mammalia; order Pholidota; family Manidae; genus Manis; species Manis pentadactyla. Next base: position 15,274,051 of record NC_080023.1, read on the forward strand.
AAGCATCTCACCAAAAGGCCTAACGTTAGCTTAGGAGAGAATGAGGCTGCAGAGAACAAATAACCTTTTCCAGCTCTATACATTCGAACAGATGCATCAGTAACTTAGCTCTATCTCTAGCTCGCTTCCTCTTGGAAACCTTGGAAGGCAGTAAACGTCTAATTGGATGAGATAAATTACTCATTAGAAAATCCTGCATGAGAGAAACAGCACATGGAATTGAAATGCCCAGGGCAGGAAGTCAGAAGATGAGAAATCTGGGCCCAGTTCTGAAGACATATACTCCTCTTTTACAAAATGAAAGAGCAATCACTGGAGTTCCAGTTTTTATTCCTGCTCCAAACAATTTTCTCCTTCTTAGATGTTCTGATAGGGAATGGATGTAAGATGGCAGCAGCTGGGAGCCTCATAAATGGTCAGGAGGAGATGCCAGATCCCAGATCAGGGACTGAATCGCAAGGTGCTCATGTAGAGGTGTGAACACAAAATACTGAAGAAAATGTTACCTTTCCCACAATTTATGAATGTCTACCTCACTTTAAGGTTAATAATTGTAATCACTAAACCAGAATATCACATACTTTTAAATTAGGCATGTTAGAGTCAGTTTTCAGGCAGTTCAATTAGGCAGTTTCCAGGATGAAAGAGGCCTCAGAGATGGGACAGTGTTAAGTTTCTTAATGTACAGGGAGGTAAGCTGGGAGGAGCTGAAGGGCTTTCCTGAGGTCATGGAGTTGAAAATGCAGACTCAAGAATAAAACCCAGATCTCCATACTCTCAATCCAGGATATTTATATACTCGCCTTTATATTTTTCTCATGAATGGCAAAGAGTAAATATTAAAGATAGTAACTTTTCCTGCTATTCAGAATGTCACCCAACAGCAGGTGGAACAGGGTATTAAAGGCAAATTAATAAAGTCTATGATTAACAGAGATGACAAGACGGAACCTGGACCAGACAAGCTGTACTTTCCCCAGACAGATACGCTAATCCTATAGGAAGGCAGTGGCGAGCAAGGGAGGAAGGGATCATTACATACCTCCCATTTCTTCTCTTCACCCTCCAAATAATTTTAAGTGTTAACAATTATTGAACAATTACTACTAGCCAAGCAGTCCAAGTAAATTCATAATCTCCAATCTTCAGGTAAAGAAACTGAGGCAAATGGGAGTTAAGTAACTTGCTATGCTGTTTCCCTATAGCTGACATAACAAAGCACCACAACATAGGTGGCTTAAAACAATGTCTCCTAATTCTGGATGTTAGAAGTCTGAAATCAGAATGCCCGCAAGGCCACACTCTCCCTGATGGCTCTAGAGGAGGAGAATGGCCCCTTGCCTCTACCAGCTTCTGGCATTTACCATCAACTCTTGATATTCCTTGGCTTGCATATGCATCATTCCTGTAACATGGCCGTCTTCTCCTGGTGTCCCCACCTCATTTTCCTTCTTTGCATGTCTATCTCTGTGTCCAAATTTCATCTTTTTATAAAGACACCTGTCCCATTGGATGAACGCTCACACTAATAACTTCACTTTAACTTGTTTAACTCTGTAAAGACCCTATTTCCAAAGGTCACAGTCTGTGTTCCACTCTTAGGGGACAAAATTTAATCCATAACAGTTGCCTAAAGATAGAAAGCCACCAAGTTTTAGACCAAGACTCTAATAATTCAATCTGTTTCACCTAGACAGATGCTTGAAAATTGTTAATATTTGGAATGCTTATGATTATATAAACAAGCTGTACTAGAGATCTTAACAGGAAGGGGCAGACTGATTCTTTGGCCAACAGTTCTCATTCGTTCCAGATTCCCTTGACCCCAAAGGCTTCCCAAGCACCTCTCATGTTTCATAATCTAAAGGGATACAAAGTACTCTCTCTTCATGTTTATGTCTATGAATGGTGTCATGAGTTCCTTGAAAGAAATTCACCCACAAATCTGATCCATAGATAAAAATATAAATATAGGATAGTCAAGGTCCATAAGACCCCAAGCCAGACCTGAACTAAGTGAGGTGTGACCTAACAGATGTGCTCAGAGTGAAACATGTCCATGGCATGCCAGGGAGGGAGTGTGCATGGGGTTAGTATTGAGCTTTGGGATGGGATTGCTTGGGTGTATATCCCTACTAGGCCCTGTACTGAATTGATTAGGCAATTAGTTAACCTATGTGCCTCAGTTTTCTCATCTGTAAAATACTGGTAACAAAAGTACCCAATTTAGAGAACTTAAAAAGAATAAATAAAATAATTCATTAAAAATCATATACTGCCTGATGAATGAAAATCGCCCGAGTGTTTAACTCTTATTATTACTTTGAGGGTAAAGTGAAAAAATGTGAAATGTTTATGCGTCTTCTCTTTCATCCCCTTCCTTGCTAACCCCATCCTTACCCAAACACAACACACACACACACACACACACACACACACACACACACACACACACACACAATCTTGTATATAATACATTCCTGTTCTAGCTACACATCTCCTGCCAGAAGAACTTTGTATCTATCTCTTCCCCTTATAGGAGTATCCTACCTACAAATAATTGCATGGTTGATACCAGTACTTCCTTTAGTGATCAAATGATTGATCAAATGCCACCACCTCAGAGAAGTCCTCCTTGATAAGCCCATCTAAAAAAGGCAACCAGCTACTTCCTATCCTCTGGCTTCATTTTTTTTAACGCTATTTGTTATTTGACTTGTATTTCATATCCACTGTGGCTAAATATCTGTCTTACAATGTCAAGGACTACTAGCTGCCAACTAGTAGATAGTCTTTCCTTCTCTTCAGGCATAGTATCTAATTAGCACAGCAGTAGCTCTAAAAAACAAGTCCATTTCCAAGCACATTTTGCAGCTAATTATGACCATGACCAATTCCTGGTTAATGAAAAGTAAGCAAAAATTTGGTGCTGGATCCCTAAGAAAGCTGCTTAAAAAGTGGCTCAGACTAATTGACACTGACACTGAGAAGTGACATGGAGTTTGGGTTGGGTGTGTGGGGAATGTGAGGGGGATAAAGGGGCACAAAAATTCTTGATCATAATATAAGCTGGTCACAGGGATCGCAATACAGCATGGAGAATATAACAATGCTTCTGTAACATCTTCCTGTGTTTACATAGCAACTGCACTAGTGGGGGTGAGGATTTAATAATATGGGTAACTGTTCGACCACTATGTTGTATCTTTGAAACCAATATAAAATTGTTTATCAACCATGCTTTCATCACACACAAAAAAAGAGAGAACTGGCTCTTCACAGAAGTGAGTCCTGATTGTCCTTCTGCCCTTTTTTCCAACCCTGGAATAGGGACACTGCGGCTGGAGTGCCGACAGCTGCAGGAACTGTAAGGCGACTTTGAAGATGGGAGCCAAATGCTACTGTGGAAAGCAGGTGGCATAAATGAAGCATAAAACTGAGCTCTGGTCTACCTAAACCCTGATTGCTTCACATGAATTAACAAGTCCTCGTGAATTTAGTCAAGTCTCTGCTACTAGCAGCTGAACACAAGTTCCTCACTAATTCATTCCTCCAGTGAAATGCAGGGATCCATGAAGACGGCGAATTACCTGTCTTTTACGGTGTTGGGGCTTTAATCCCTGGAATAGCGCTTGACACAATGCACATGATCAATAATAATTTTTTTTAATACATGAAAAAAAAACAACTGAATATCCACTATGTATCTATGAATAAAAAAGGATTAAAGGGTGCAAGTGTACAAGGCTTTCTATTTTACATAAATGTCTGCCATGATTGAAAAAATGGCAGGTGAGTAAGCATGTTTTTATTACCACTTTATTAATTTCACTGTAATATTGAACACAGTTTTGCCCTAGATATAACAAATCACTTTTGTCTTTTTGTAGCCTGGATTAAATTGATGAGCCTTTTTAATACCACCTGTGAGTCTGATATTGGGCTAGGAGTTTTAAGTATATAATGGATATAAAGTTTAGTTTATAAATGCAGGTGAATCAGAAATACCACATTTCCTTATTTTCTGTTATTCAATTTAAATGTAATCTGAATCTATTAAGTGTAGCTGACTAAAATCTCAATGAGAGTTATAACTGGAATTCCCTTACACCTCAAGGTTGGCCAGGATATCAGTTTCCTATGCAAATCCACGTGATCTGAGGGATCTTCATGCTCAAAGAACTTTTGACCATCCTTGCTTCTTTTATGACAACCTTGTCCCATAGCTCATAATTCTTCCAGGTTCCGTCAACTACAACAACCATAATCCTTGAAAAGGCACAGATCCTTAGATCTGGGTGAAGAATGGGTACTGTTAAATCCCATGGTCTCCTTCCATAGTTCTCTGGTCCACATTCCTATCCTAGAGGTAGGAAACTGTTCCCTTTCCTACATCCAAGGTACAAGACTTATTTCATCTTCAGAGGGCTTAGATTTTTTGCCAAAGAGCAGAAGTACCGTTGACTTCAAATAGCTTCTGCTTTCTACCCTGTAAATATTACAGAAGCAAAGACTTAAAAAGAAAGAGGAGGCTGCATGAAAGCAGAGAAGGGAACAACAAAAGGAGGAAAAGAAACAAGTATCAAAACAATGCTGTACCACATAATGATCATTTTGAATGCTTCTATCGACTAGCAAGGTGGTATTGTATTCCCCACTATGCAGATAAAAATATAGAAGCTCATAAATTTAAATGAGAATGTGGTTAAGCATGGATTTCAACCCAGACATGTCTATATTTAGAAATCCTGCCCCTCTTTCCACTAGTAGTTTTCAGCTTGTATTCTGCAGCATCGAGGTAGCCCATGGGATTTGTCAGGGGACATGACGGTTCTAAGGAGAAATTAAGGACATAGTTTCATGGTGGCCACCCTCTCTCAATCAGAGTAGTTTTGCATTCACCTGCTTAGCAGTTATCTATAAAATTAAGCAAGACAATACATTCCCATTGTTTAAGACAATATTTCAACATTTGTAGTGATTTTTTTCCCATTTGCCTATGTAGCTGCAACATTTGTGTACAAATATCACAGATAGTTCAGATTTACCTAGCAGTCTATTTACAGCACGGTGTAAGGAATATGCAAGTAATTGTTTTCTAGTATAAAAGTACCAAAGTTTGAAACTGATTTGCCTTTATTTAAAAATTTGAGTTGCTTTAAAGTTACAAATATATTAAATGTTCTCTCATTCATGTTTAATCTGCTTAGGCTTTTTGGAGTGAAGAAGAGAGATGCGGCCAAGGTACATTCCCTGCGAATTCAGTATTACCAATATGAGCATGCGCATCTGCAAAACTCACATCTGCAAAACTCACACCTGTGAGTGTCTTTGACGATACAAACCACAGGTGAAAAAATACTGACACCTGCTATTTGGAATCCAGGCTCACAGTATGAAGAAAGTTCTACTCTAGCACTTTTAGTAGATTGGGCTTTTCTAACTGGCTGGACTGTCAGAAGAAATTGAAACTCTAAATCCATATTCTTCTGTTGCACCACGCTTATAAAATCATGAAATATGATATTCTCAGAAGATAAAAATGTATTTAAGAACATCCATTGTATTTCTCTTTAGCCACTTAAACATGTTCCTCCAGTTCTTAGAGGAAGAGAAGTAGTTGAGTTGAACACATGTAGGAAAAAACTTCTTGAATGATAATGAAATCTTGAATCAGAAAATACCGAATGTTGATATTGTACAAACAAGTCCTAACTTCCTTTCCTTGCCTCTCAAACACTCTGTGCTGTGGGCTTAAAAGTGCTGGTACTTTCCTTATATATCCCCATGAATTAAGTTTGGCCTGTGCTTACAATAGATTGGTGGTATCTATCTTATTTCCATCCTGCTCTCCTCCCCCATCTAAAATTAGACTTTTACATGAATAAGTCTTTGACTTTTCATTGATTGACTTACATAATTAAATACCAGGACAATAAAATATAACATGGCCTCATTTTTTTAATATGGTTTGAGTTGTACACTATACAACATAGCATCGGAACCTAAATTCAAATTCAGAATTGACTCAGAATCAAGATCGTTAGCCCTGAAGCATTTTTGTCTTTCTAAGACAGAAAAGCAGCAATAGTTGCCACAGAATGTTAACTGGATTTAAATAGTCAATTTGGATAACAACTGCAAGTGGCATGACATATAGTTTATACAACAAAATATCTGAAAACAAATTCCTTTGACTTCTTTATTCTAGTGGCCAATATAAGCTATCTACAGATAACATGCAATATATACTTCATTGATTAATTACTTAAAGTGATTATCATACATTCCTTTGTTTTTCCAATATTCACTTATTCATCCATTCACTCATTCAGCAAGGTAGGTCCTGGGATGCAGAAAGGAGTGGTTAGCAGACCACAGCATTAAAGCCCTGAGCAAAGGGAACTGCCTACAGGAAAGAAGAAACTGAAATACAACCTAGAAACAACTGCTAACAGTACACACCAGAAACTTGAGTCACCAGAGGCAAAACTTTTCCTAATTGCTCATTTTTCTAATTTTTTCTGATGCAGAACCTGCCTCAAAGGAACTCAGGTTGGTAGATTATTCCCTGCCAATAAGGGAAATCTTTACAAGAAAAGCCCTCCCTGACAATCTCACCTTTACATAACGTCTTACCCAAACCATTCTAACAATAATAACACCTCTCTCCCCCAAAACATGTTGGTCACCCTACTCTTCACCTCCAAAACTGACTTCATTATTTCTAATTCATATCTGCTCATGACAATTTTCTCCCCTAGAATGTCTCTCTCTCTCCCCTTTCTAATTTAATCCTAACCTTAATTGTTCAGAATCCAGTTCAAGACCACTACTCATTCCAAACTCTTTCCCTACCTGTTCCCCCTCAGAAGTAGAAATCCAAGAATCTGTCTTCTCATTCCATTTCCACTGATTCTCCTTTCTACCTTTTCTTTGCTTTATCTATTTATTTCTATATATTAAAACTTTTCAGAGGAGGGGCGGAAGATGGCGGCGTGAGTAGAGCAGTGGAAATCTCCTCCCAAAACCACATATATCTATGAAAATATAACAAAGACAACCCTTCCTAGAATAAAGACCAGAGGACACAGGACAATATCCAGACCACATCCGCACCTGAGAGAACCCAGCGCCTCGCGAAGGGGGTAAGATACAAGCCCCGGCCCCGTGGGAGCCGAGCGCCCCTCCCTCCAGCTCCCGGCGGGAGAAGAGCAGGCAGAGCGGGAGGGAGACGGAGCCCAGGGCTGCCGAACACCCAGCCCCAGCCATCCGGGCCACAGTGCAGACACAGTACGTGCCCAGGGGGTCCTGGATACTAGGAAAACAGGGCAGCAAGAACAGTGAGTGGGCACTGGAGGCCAGGCGCCGGAGAACATAAGAAAAGCACGACCAAGTTTTTTTTTTTTTTCTGCTTTCTTTTGGCGAGTGCTTTTTGGAACTCTTAAAGGGATAGGGACCCCAATACTAGGGAAACAGGGCAGCAAGACCGGTGAGCAGAGGCCTGAGGCTGGCGCCGGAGAATAAAGAAAAACGAGCAGCCACCTTTTTTTTTTTTTAATTAAAAAAATTTTTTTTTTTTTTTGGTGGTCGTTTTGTTTTGGCAGGTGCTTTTTTGGAAGTCTTAAAGGGGCAGGGCGGGTCACTTAATCCAGAGGTAGGGAATCCGGGGATCTCTGGGCACCCTAATCCCCTGGGCTGCAGGGAGCAGGGAGGCCCCTTACGGAGATAAATAGCCTCCCAGCTGCTCCCGCTCCAATGCAACTCCACCACTTTGGAGCAGAAGCCCGAACCAGGCCACGCCCACAGCAACAGCGGAGATAAACTCCATAGCAGCCCTGCAGGAAGCAGAAACCCTGTATGTGCGCAGCTGCCAAGCACAAGCCACTAGAGGTCGCTGTTCTCCCAGGAGAGGAGGACCAAAAACCAACAAGAAAGGAAGTTCTTCCAGCCGTCACTCGTCCCAGCTCTGCAAACTATTCCTATCACCATGAAAAGGCAAAGCTACAGGCAGACAAAGATCACAGAGACAACACCAGAGAAGGAGACAGACCTAACCAGTCTTCCTGACAAAGAATTCAAAATAAGAATCATAAACATGCTGACAGAGATGCAGAGAAATACGCAAGAGAAATGGGATGAAGTCCCATTTCTTCCGGACGGATGAAGTCCGGAGGGAGATCACAGATGCCAGAAAGGAGATCACAGAAATGAAACAAACTCTGGAAGGGTTTATAAGCAGAATGGATAGGATGCAAGAGGCCATTGAGGAATTGAAATCAGAGAACAGGAACGCATAGAAGCTGACATAGAGAGAGACAAAAGGATCTCCAGGAATGAAACAATATTAAGAGATCTGTGTGACCAATCCAAAAGGAACAATATCCGTATTATAGGGGTCCCAGAAGAAGAAGAGAGAGGAAAAGAGATGGAAAGTATCTTAGAAGAAATATGTGCTGAAAACTTCCCCAAACTGGGGGAGGAAATAATCGAACAGATCACGGAAATACACAGAACCCCCAACAGAAAGGGTCCAAGGAGGACAACACCAAGACACATAATAATTAAAATGGCAAAGATCAAGGACAAGGAAAGAGTTTTAAAGGCAGCTAGAGAGGAAAAGGTCACCTATAAAGGAAAACCCATCAGGCTAACATCAGATTTCTCAACAGAAACCCTACAGGCCAGAAGAGAATGGCATGATATATTTAATACAATGAAACAGAAGGGCCTTGAACCAAGGATACTGTATCCAGCACGACTATCATTCAAATATGACAGTGGGATTAAACAATTCCCAGACAAACAAAAGCTGAGGGAATTTGCTTTCCACAAACCACCTCTACAGAACATCTTACAGGGACTGCTCTAGATGAGAGCACTCCTAGATAGAGCAGAGCACAAAACATCCAACATATGAAGAATCGAGGAGGAGGAATAAGAAGGGAGAGAAGAAAAGAATCTCCAGACAGTGTATATAACAGCTCAATAAGCGAGCTAAGTTAGGCAATAAGATAATAAAGAGGCTAATGTTGAACCTTTGGTAACCACGAATTTAAAGCCTGCAACAGCAATAAGTACATATCTTTCAATAGTCACCCTAAATGTTAATGGGCTGAATGCACCAATCAAAAGACACAGAGTAATAGAATGGATAAAAAAGCAAGACCCATCTATATGCTGCTTACAAGAAACTCACCTCAAACCCAAAGACATGTACAGACTAAAAGTCAAGGGATGGAAAAACATATTTCAGGCAAACAACAGCTAGAAGAAAGCAGGGGTTGCAGTACTAAAATCAGACAAAACAGACTTCAAAACGAGGAAAGTAACAAGAGATAAAGAAGGACACTACCATAATGATACAGGGCTCAGTCCAACAAAAGGATATAACCATTCTAAATATATATGCACCCAACACAGGAGCACCAGCATATGTGAAAAAAATACTAAAAGAACTAAAGGGGGATATAGACTGCAATGCATTCATTCTAGGAGACTTCAACATAACACTCACCCCAAAGGATAGATCCACCGGGAAGAAAATAAGTAAGGACACGGAAGCACTGAACAACACAGTAGAACACATGGACCTAATAGACATCTATAGAACTCTACATCCAAAAGCAACAAGATATACATTCTTCTCAAGTGCACATGGAACATTCTCCAGAATAGACCACATACTAGGCCACAAAATGAGCCTCAGAAAATTCCAAAAGATTGAAATCCTACCAACCAACTTTTCAGACCATAAAGGCATAAAACTAGAAATAAACTGTACAAAGAAAGCAAAGAGGCTCACAAACACATGGAGGCTTAACAACATGCTCCTAAATAATCAATGGATCAATGACCAAATCAAAATGGAGACCCAGCAATACATGAAAACAAATGACAACAACAACACTAAGCCCCAACTTCTGTGGGACACAGCAAAAGCAGTCTTAAGAGGAAAGTATATAGCAATCGAAACATATTTTAAAAAGGAAGAATAATCCCAAATGAATGGTCTAATGTCACAACTATCGAAATTGGAAAAAGAAGAAGAGATGAGGCCTAAGGTCAGCAGAAGGAGGGACATAATAAAGATCAGAGAAGAAATAAATAAAATTGAAAAGAATAAAACAATAGCAAAAATCAATGAAACCAAGAGCTGGTTCTTCGAGAAAATAAACAAAATAGATAAGCCTCTAGCCAGACTTATTAAGAAGAAAAGAGAGTCAACACAAATCAACAGTATAAGAAACGAGAAAGGAAAAATCACGACAGACCCCACAGAAATACAAAGAATTATTAGAGAACACTATGAAAACCTATATGCTAACAAGCTGGGAAACCTAGGAGAAATGGACAACTTCCTAGAAAAATACAACCTTCCAAGATTGACCCAGAAAGAAACAGAAAATCTAAACAGACCAATTACCAGCAACGAAATTGAAGCGGTAATCAAAAAACTACAAAAGAACAAAACCCCCGGGCCAGATGGATTTACCTCGGAATTTTATCAGACATACAGGGAAGACATAATACCCATTCTCCTTAAAGTTTTCCAAAAAATAGAGAAGGAGGGGTTACTCCCAAACTCATTCTATGAAACCAACATCACCATAATACCAAAACCAGGCAAAGACCCCACCAAAAAAGAAAATTACAGACCAATATCCCTGATGAACGTAGATGCAAAAATACTCAACAAAATATTAGCAAACCGAATTCAAAAATACATCAAAAGGATCGTACAGCATGACCAAGTGGGATTCATCCCAGGGATGCAAGGATGGTACAACATTCGAAAGTCCATCAACATCATCCACCACATCAACAAAAAGAAAGACAAAACCACATGATCATCTCCATAGATGCTGAAAAAGCATTTGACAAAGTTCAACATCCATTCATGATAAAAACACTCAGCAAAATGGGAATAGAGGGCAAGTACCTCAACATAATAAAGGCCATCTATGATAAACCCACAGCCAACATTATATTGAACAGCGAGAAGCTGAAAGCATTTCCTCTGAGATCGGGAACTAGGCAGGGATGCCCACTCTCCCCACTGTTATTTAACATAGTACTGGAGGTCCTAGCCATGGCAATCAGACAAAACAAAGAAATACAAGGAATGCAGATTGGTAAAGAAGAAGTTAAACTGTCACTATTTGCAGATGACATGATACTGTACATAAAAAACCCTAAAGACTCCACCCCAAAACTACTAGAACTGATATCGGAATACAGCAAAGTTGCAGGATACAAAATCAACACACAGAAATCTGTGGCTTTCCTATATACTAACAATGAACCAACAGAAAGAGAAATCACGAAAACAACTCCATTCACAATTGCATCAAAGAAAATAAAATACCTAGGAATGAACCTAACCAAAGAAGTGAAAGACTTATACTCTGAAAACTACAAGTCACTCTTAAGAGAAATTAAAGGGGACACTAACAGATGGAAACTCATCCCATGTTCGTGGCTAGGAAGAATTAATATCGTCAAAATGGCCATCCTGCCCAAAGCAATATACAGATTTGATGCAATCCCTATGAAACTACCAGCAACATTCTTCAATGAAATGGAACAAATAATTCAAAAATTCATAAGGAAACACCAAAGACCCTGAATAGCCAAAGCAATCCTGAGAAAGAAGAATAAAGTAGGGGGGATCTCACTCCCCAACTTCAAGCTCTACTATAAAGCCATAGTAATCAAGACAATTTGGTACTGGCACAAGAGCAGAGCCACAGACCAATGGAACAGACTAGAGAATCCAGACATTAACCCAGACATATATGGTCAATTAATATTTGATAAAGGAGCCATGGACATACAATGGCGAAATGACAGTCTCTTCAACAGGTGGTGCTGGCAAAACTGGACAGCTACATGTAGGAGAATGAAACTGGACCATTGTCTAACCCCATATAAAAAAGTAAACTCAAAATGGATCAAAGACCTGAATGTAAGTCATGAAACCATTAAACTCTTGGAAGAAAACATAGGCAAAAACCTCTTAGACATAAACATGAGTGACCTCTTCTTGAACATATCTCCCCGGGCAAGGAAAACAACAGCAAAAATGAGTAACTGGGACTATATTAAGCTGAAAAGCTTCTGTACAGCAAAAGACACCATCAATAGAACAAAAAGGAACCCTATAGTATGGGAGAATATATTTGAAAATGACACATCTGATAAAGGCTTGATGTCCAGAATATATAAAGAGCTCACACGCCTCAACAAAAAAAAAACAAACAACCCAATTAAAAATGGGCAGAGGAACTGAACAGACAGTTCTCCAAAAAGGAAATACAGATGGCCAACAAACACATGAAAAGATGCTCCACATCGCTAATTATCAGAGAAATGCAAATTAAAACTACAATGAGGTATCACCTCACACCAGTAAGGATGGCTGCCATCCAAAAGACAAACAACAACAAATGTTGGCGAGGCTGTGGAGAAAGGGGAACCCTCCTACACTGCTGGTGAGAATGTAAGTTAGTTCAACCATTGTGGAAAGCATTATGGAGGTACATCAAAATGCTCAAAACAGACATACCATTTGACCCAGGAATTGCACTCCTAGGAATTTACCCTAAGAATGCAGCAATCAAGTATGAGAAAGATCAGTGCACCTCTATGTTTATCGCAGCACTATTTACAATAGCCAAGAATTGGAAGCAACCTAAATGTCCATCGATAGATGAATGGATAAAGAAGATGTGGTACATATACACAATGGAATACTACTCAGCCATAAGAAAAGGGCAAATCCTACCATTTGCAGCAACATGGATGGAGCTGGAGGGTATTATGCTCAGTGAAACAAGCCAAGCAGAGAAAGAGAAATACCAAATGATTTCACTTATCTGTGGAATATAAGAACAAAGGAAAAACTGAAGGAACAAAACAGCAGCAGAGTCACACAACTCAAGAATGGACTAACAGGTACCAAAGGGAAAGGGACTGGGTAGGATGGGTGGGTAGGGAGGGATTATGGGGGGGGATATATAGGGGGGTATTAAGATTAGCATGCATGGGGGGTAGGAGAAAAGGGAGGGTGGTACAACACAGAGAAGGCAAGTAGGGATTCTACAATATTTTGCTATGCTGATGGACAGTGACTGTAAAGGGGTTTATAGGGGAGATCTGGTATAGGGGAGAGCCTAGTAAACATAATATTCATCATGTAAGTGTAGATTAGTGATACCAAAAACAAAACAAAAAACAAAAAAAAAAGGGCAGTTCCTGTGTGGTAACCTCCAATGAGTTCTACACAAGGGTATAAAGGGCATATAAAAGTGTAGGCAAAGGGTCTGTTTGTGTTTATACAGAGGATCAAAGCCTAATTGGGCTACCCCGAAAATGAACTACAATACGATATGAAAAAGAACTTCCAACATCTGCACTCTCTGGAAGACTCATGCCAGAAGATGATCATCAAAAAACCCCAACAAAGATCCACGCACTGCTACAGCTGTAGATGTACTCATCCCACCAGCTCCTGGACTTGCCATGGGAATGAAGGAGATATCTAAGCTGGCCTGTGCATACAGTAAAACAACAAATTTGACTGGATCTATACTGTTGGAACTCAACCAAGAATTAGGAGAAGTGCAAATTGTAGCGCTCCAAACTCTTACAACTACAGACTATTTACTGTTAAAAGAACATAAGGGATGTGAACAGTCCCCAGGAATGGGTTGTTTTAATTTGTCTGGTTTCTCTCAGACTGTTCAAGTTCAGTTGGACAATATCCACCATATCATAGATAAGTTTTCACAAATGCCTAAGGTGCCTAACTGGTTTTCTTGGTTTCACTGGAGATGGCTGGTAATTACAGATATGCTTTGGTTATGTAACTATACTCCTATTATATTAATGTGTGTGCACAATGTAAGTAGTAGTTTAAAACCTATACATGCTGAAGTTACTCTATAAGAAGATATGTCAAAGAAATAATCAATCTTCCCATGTTTTCTTCCACCTGCTACTTCTATAGCTTTTCTTCTTCCTTCCTAATTACAACCCTTAAATAGAATTCGTGCCTCATATCAAATTTACCGAGTATCATAATTCTTCCAAGTGGTAAAGATACCTCAAGACAAATGCTGGGCATAGAAGCCACAGGGCATAAATATGCAAAGAAGTAAAAAGCTAACCATTTCAAACAATAAGGCTTCTCTCTCACTTACCCACTTTACATTTCCCTGTGTGGCCCCGAAAGATGACTGGTTAGCCAGAGACGGGTAAGATTCCTCAAGGGAGGAACAACCTAAGACAAGCACAGTCGCAGGGGGGTCATCAGGTGAGAAATTGGGGATCAACAGAGGTGAGGTTTAGAACCTCACCCCCCCTGTTCTGAGAGAAATCTTCTGCATACGTGGATGTTTTATTGCCCTTGTCTAGCTTGGATTAACACATAGTCTACAGGCACACACCTGATCATCTACATTTGCTCTCTTACAACACTAAACTATGTTTTCTACCTTTATCTTGTATCTATCTACCACTTCAGCATTTTATTAAAAATAATAATAATAAAGAGAGAAATGTGGTATCCACATATAAATCAAGTATAAAAATCAAATGAGTATTCATATTTGAACTGTTTATAGTTCATAATGCATGAGCAAAACCGAAAGTTTCTGTGATGACTGCCCTTGTACTGTTCACTATGTAACTTATTCATTATGTAAGAATTTGTTCTCCATGTAAGAACTTGTTTGTTATGCCTCAGAAGATTGGAGACTGATGAAAATTAGGCTTGGGGTGGATTAATGATTGTGCATTGAGCATTGACTCCCCTGTACAGAATTTTATTGTCGTTAACAACAATTTGATCAATAAATATGAGAGATGCCCTCACAAAAAAAAGTACAGACTTCCAATGGTAAAATAAATAAGTAACCGGGATGTAATGTATAGCATAAGGAATATAGTCAAGATATTGTAACAGCTTGGTAGGGTGATAGCTGTTACCTAGAATTGTCATGTATATAAATGTTTTATCACTGTGTTGTACACCTGAAACTAATGTAATGTAATACTGTGCGTCAACTATCCTTCAATAAAAAATAATTATCTACAAAAAAAATAAAAAATACATAAAAAATTTAAAAAAAACTTTCCAAATCAGCTTTCACAAAACGGATGGCCCTGTCTAAGTTCTATGCACCAGGACCTAGCAATATGTGTGAGTATAAAGGGAGTAAGAGGAAGGGGTCAACAGCTTTGGATATCAATGGGAATCCAGAGCAGAAAAGAACTATTCCCAAATTAAATAAATGGTCCTTAATCATCCATAGACCTACACTGAAGGATTGCTCGGCTTGCTTCCCACTCCAAAGTTCTATGAAAATATAAACCTATCTAAAGCAAAGAGGTTGGTAAGTTGTTTTTGAACTAACCATTTCTTGTAAATACTATATACTAAATAAGTTTGAATTTACTTTACATTTTTGTGTTCAGAATGTTACCAATGGAGACCAGAAGCAGGGAGAATTTCCCACTATCTAAAACTAAGCATTCTTAGTCAGTAATTAAATGCTGGTTTGCTGCCTCCAATATGAAGCCATATTCATTTTTTGTGTCTTTTCAGACTTTTTGGAATCTAGTAGAAAGTAAATCACCATATTTTCAGACACTTATGAGGTGAATAGTCTTATTCATCATCCCCTCAAAAATCTATATCCTATAATAGACAACTTTGGCTTTCCCCTTAGCCTGCTTTGCACAAGTATTACAGTCCTATTAGCATTCTTGGTCCAAATAATCAGGATGTGACTGCTCTTTACATAGACAGGACTGAAATTCTGGTTTCCACCCAGCAGAAACATAGGGAAGTTCATATTTCAAATCTGATCTGTAAAGTTTCTAGGACATAAAAGTATAGCAGCCATGGAGATGTGCTCTCAGAACTCCCTCAAAGAATCTGCTTCAAAGAGCATGGCTGAATGGTAGCTTTCAGCTATGGCCCTTTTGACTTCATCAGGGATAACTCCTATGTAAGTTAAAGAGAGATGAAGCAAGAAAGAACAGGCAGAGACTTCAGGCTATGATCGAGGTCTGATACCTGGGAAAGATGATGGCAAGGGTGAATGATTGGTAGGAAGAGCCTCAGAATGAAGTATAGTTGGATATACTTCATTCACTGTCAAACCACACTTGCCCTGGGCAGTTTCGAGCCAATGACTGAGCACAGTAGGACTACTGATGCCAGTTCATTTATTTCTGAATTGGAAACAATGTCAACATTAGGTCAGAGATTTCCCATCAGACTCATGGAGATGGTCTCAGAACTACCTACTCATTGTACACACCATTGTACACAACAAGTGTACAGTCTGTTCCAGTGTCTTCCTTTAAGCAAAGCATCAAGAGGTAAGGCTTATGTTCATCTGGTCATTCATTTATTCATAAACTCATTCAATCAATAAATACTTATTAGACCACTTATATTGGCCAGGCACCAGAATGCTGTATCAGAATAATACAATCTCAGTTATTGTATAGCTTATGGTCTAATGCAAATCTTAAATATCTTGGTTTGTGGGTCCCTAATAAATGTGATAATTGCTGGACTTGGTCCACAGAAAATTGTCACATGCACATATGCATGTAAGAAAATTCTGCATAAATATTGAAGGTTTCATGAATATAATTCTAACACCTTGACTTTCCACCTTCTCCATAAGTCTTATACCTCACTTGATAATGTTCTTCCCATAACTAGACTCCTGCAATTGTTCTTCCATAACAAAATCTCTGCTTTTGATAATTTTTCTATAATGCCGATGCTCTCAATCTACCTTAATTTTTTCCTTCCCTTGGGGTTAGAGTCCAATCTCTGAAATGGAGCCTGGCTCCTTTTGAATTACTACATTGCTGTCTGAGATTTCCCTTCATGACTACAAAAATATTATTTCTCACCTGCATAATTCCAGTAACTTGCTAACTTATAACAATGACTCTTCAGTCCATTTGGTCATATTCTGATGTCATTTGTACACTTCTAAAGCACAGTTTTGGAAGTGTCCCTTCTTAACTCAGAGACTTTCCCTAGCCACTAAAGTAGGCCTGGAAAAGTACTGTTGCTATACAACAAATCCATTTCAAACTCTACCACCACACACTTCATCTGCATAAACTCCATGCCCAGAGAAACTCAGGTCTCTGCTTGTCACTGAAGACAATGTTCATTGTCTTTTCCTCAGTGACCTGAAATGACCTCTGTCACCTTTTCTGCTGATCTCTGCCCAGGTGTCAAAGTCTAAATCAAAGGCCCACTCCTCCATGACAAACAAGTGAGAAGAAATAAGAATAGAAATGAGAGAAACTAAATGGGAATGAAAAGTAAAAAATTAAGGAAAGAACTATTTGAAAGAAAAATAGTACTTAATTTATTTTAAACTTGAAATAGTCTGCATTGTTCAGTACTTACATTATATCCAACTCTTCAAAATGCTTTCTGCATGCATTAACTATTTTGCGTAAGTATCCTGGTGGATTAGCTGCTATTATTATATCACTTGATAAAAGAGAAAATGGATGCCTATAGATGTTAGTAAATCATTCAAGGTCTCATAGGCTTCAGAGTAAAGTTAACATTTGATTGCAGATTTGTCTAATAACATGTTATCGTGCTGTTAGCCATGGTTTGTAGCCTGAGGGAATTGTTTTGTGAGAGAAAGAAGCAACAAGGATTTCACCTTTGAGATGTTTGATTTTTAAAACATTTAAAGAATGTCTAAGAGGAGACATTCATCAATTAATTGTAAACATGGGACTAGAACTTGGGAAAGATCATTAATATAGATATTGATTTAAGAATCATTTATATGATGGTAAAAGGTAAATTCCTATGAGTAGATGCATTACCAAGGGAGAGAACAAGCACAGAAAAGAAAACAAGAGGGAATATCTCAGGAAACTTTTCATAAATAATGATAAGGAAGTACTTGAAAGAGGGAAGCCAGGAGAATTTCAAGACAGACATCAAGGCCAATAGTATGATAATGCTGTAACGTGTAAAATAATCTGATCATCTAGACTTAAGAGATCTTGTAGATCCCTGAACAAGTAATTATAACAGATCAATGGGAGCAGAAGTCAAATTGAAAGAGGTTAAGGAGTGACTCATATAGATGCTCTTTACTTCATCAGAGAATGAAGTTGGCCCTTGGTCTGCATTGTTTATTGAAAAAACTCCTTTTTATGTGTTGTCAAGTAATACTTACTCCACTAAGAACTGTACTCCTGAGGATTAAAGATGGCAGTGAGAGAGATGAGACAGAGGCCTCCTCCTAAAACCACAGGTAATATGAAAATATAATTAACACAACTAATCCTGAGAGAGCAACAGGAAAGAAGTCTGCACCAGACTGCTTTACCTGGAGAAAAGAACAGACCTCAAGGAACAGGGTAACGTACCAAAGCCGTGATCCAGCAGGACCCAAGCCCTTTCCCCACCCGAGCTCAACAACGGGAGGAAGAAAAACAGAGCAGGGGGGCAGTGAAGGCCTGGGACTGCTGAGCACCTAGTTCTGGAGATGTGCTCTGGGAGCACGAACCTACATTGCATGGTGCTCTGGTGATTAATGGGGTTGGAAAGCTAAGACAGGTGGAATACCTAGAGAGACTGAGATTCCAGCCACTTATGGAAAAAAAAGATCCATATCTGGCTGCTCTGGGACAAAAGAAGGTGGGCAGACTGAGATACTTCCTAACAGCAAGAGGACTGCTAAAGGAGCAAGTATTCCACAGACCTTACTGCTCAGGGAAAAGGACAGGTAGACAAAATTTTCCAGGTGCACTTTGCCCAGCAGATTGGGAAATTTCAGGAGCTTCAGGCACTGCATCCCGCTGGCTGGATATGCAGCTCAAATGACCGCCACTGTGATACGCAGCCTGCTGCACCTTCCTCCTGGCCTGCCCCTGGCTCACAAACCAGCAGCCCCTGCCCTGGTGTCAGGCCAGCTAGATGGAAGCCTCACCTACAGCAACTACAACCGCAAAGCATACAGGCTTACACCTATGTGTTCAGCCCACCGGTTATGGCAGTGGAGAAAGGCATAGCAGCGGGGGAGCAGGAAACAGATGTTTCCTCCCCCAAGGCACCAACACTGCTCCCCTGTGACCTCCAACATTGCTTCAGGGACTGAGCAGCTCCAGAGAGTAGAGCTTCTGGGAACTAGGGGGCGCCACATACAAATATGAAACGTCAAAGGAACCTGGTTGAAACCAAAATTGTACAAACATCAGAAAAAGAGTCAAATGAAACCAATTATCATTAATCTTTCTGAAAGAGATTTCAAAATAAAAATCATAAACATGCTCATGGAGGTACCGAAAATTTTTCAAGAATTCAGAAACAAATTCCAGTTGGAGATCCGAGCATTAAGGAATACAATGGAGGTTTTTGAAAGCAGATTATATACTGGGGAGGAGAGGATAAATGAAATATAAATTAGAGAAGAGGAATACAAAAAAAAGCTGAGGCAGGGAGAAAAAAGGATCTCTAAGAATGAAAGAATATTGAGAGAACTGTGTGACAAATCCAAATGGAAAAATATTCATATTATAGGGGTACCAGAAGACAAAGAGAGAGAAAAATGGATAGAAAGTATCTTTGAGGAGGTAATTTCTGAAAACTTCCCCAATCTGGGGAAGGAGATAGTCTCTCAGGCCATGGAGATGAACAGATCTCCAAAAACAAGGGACCCAAGGAAAACAACACCAAGACATATAGTAATTAAAATGGCAAAGATCAAGGATAAGGACAGACTATTAAAAGCAGACAGAGAGAAAAATAAGATCACATACAAAGGAAAACCATTAGGCTAACATCAGACTTCTCAGCAGAAGCCTTACAGGCCAGAAGGGAGAGGCATGATGTATTTAATGCAAGAAAGCAGAAGGGCCTCAAACCAAGAATACTTTATCCATCAAGATTATCATTTAAATTTTAAGGAAGGATTAAACAATTTCCAGATAAGCAAAAGATGAGAGAATTTACCTCCCACAAATCATCTCTACAGTGTATTTTGGAGAGACTGCTATAGAAGGAAGTATTTCTAAGGCTAAACAACTGTCACCAGGGCTAATCAAACTACAGTAAAGAAAGTAAAACAATTAATTACTAAGCAAATGCAAAATTAAATCAACTACCCCCAAAGTCAGTCAAGGGATAGACAAAGAGTACAGAATATCTAATATATAAAGAATGGAGGAGGAAGAAAATAGAGGAGAAAATAAAAAAGAACCTTTAGGTTGTGTTTGTAATAGCATACTAAGTGAGTTAAGTTAGACTCTTAGATAGTAAAGAAGTTAATCTTGAAACTTTGGTAACCACAAAACTAAAGTCTGCAATGGCAATAAGTACATACCTATTGATAATCACTGTAAATGTAAAGGGTCTAAATGCACCAATCAGAAGACATAGTCACTGAATTGATAAAAAAAAAAAACAAGACCCATCTATATGCTGCCTACAAGAGACTCACTTCAAATCCAAAGACATACACAGACTAAAAGTGAAGGGATGCAAAAATATATTTCATGCAACTAACAGGGAGAATAAAGCAGGAGTTGCAGTACTTGTATCAGACAAAATAGACTTCAAAACAAAGAAAGTCACAAGATACAAAGAAGTACATTACATAATGATAAAGGGGTTAATCCAGTAAGAGGATATAACCATTATAAATATATTTGCACCCAGCACAGGAGCACCTACAAATGTGAAACAAATACTAACAGAATTAAAAAGGGAAATAGTATGCAGTGCATTAATTCTAGGAGACATCAACACTCCACTCACTCTAAAGGACAGATCAACCAGACAGAAAATAAGTAAGGAGACAGAGGCACTGAACAACACATTAGAACAGGTGGACCTAACAGACATCTACAGAACTCTACACCCAAAGGCAACAGAATACACATACTTCTCAAGTGCACATGGAACATTTTTCAAGAATAGATCATATACTAGGCCACAAAAAGAGCCTAAGTAAATTCAGAAAGATTGAAATTGAATCAATCAGCTTCTCAGACCACAAAGGAATGAAACTAGAAATAATTACGCAAAGAAAATGAAAAATCCCACAAACACATGGAGGCTTCACAACATGCTCCTAAATAACCAGTGGATCAATGACCAAATAAAAACAGAGAACAAGCAATATCTGGAGACAAATGACAACAATAATTCAACACCGCAAAATCTGTGGGACACAGCGAAGGCCATGCTGAGAGGAAGTATATTGCAATGCAGGCCTACCTCAGGAAAGAAGAACAATCCCATATGAAGAGTCTTAACTCACAGTTAACGAAACTAGAAAAAGAAAAATGAATGAGGCCCAAAGTCAGCAGAAGGAGGAACATAATAAAGATTAGAGCAGAAATAAATAAAATTGAGAAGAATAAAACAATAGAAAGAATCAATGAAAGCAAGAGCTGGTTCTTTGAAAAAGAAAAACAAAATAGATAAACCCCTAGCCAGACTTGTCAAGAAAAAAAGAGAGTCTACACACATGAACAGAATCAGAAATAAGAAAGGTAAAATCACTACAGACAATAAATAAATACAAAGAATTATGAGAGAATACTATGAAAAATTATATGCTAACAAACTGAACAACCTAGAAGAAATGGACAACTTCCTAGAAAAATACAACCTTCCAAGGCTGACTCAGAAAGAAACAGAAAATCTTGACAGACCAATTACCAGCAAATAAATTGAATTGGTAATCAAAAAACTACCTAAGAACAAAACACCTGTACCAGATGGCTTCACCACTGAATTTTATCAAACATTTAGTGGAGACCTAATACCCATCCTCCTTAAAGTTTTCCAAAAAGTGGAAGAAGAGTGAATACTTCCAAACTCATTCTATGAGGCCAGCATCACTCTAATACCAAAACCAGGCAAAGACACCACAAAATAAGAAAATTACAGACCAATATCCCTGATAAACATAGATGCAAAAATATTCAACAAAATATTACCAAACAGAATTCAAAAATATATCAAAAAGATCACCCACCATGTTCAAGCAGGATTTATTCCAGGGATGCAAGGATGGTATAATATTAGAAAACCCATCAACATCATCCACCACATCAACAAAAAGAAGGATAAAAACCACACGATCATCTCCATAGATGCTGAAAAAGCATTCAACAAAATCCAACATCCATTCCTGATAAAAACTCTCAACAAAATGGGTATAGAGGGCAAGTACCTCAACATAATAAAGGCCATTATGACAAACCCACAACAAACATTATACTTAACAGTGAGAAGCTGAAATCTTTTCCTTTAAGATCAGGAACAAGACAAGGATGCCCACTTTCCCCACTTCTATTCAACATAGTTCTGGAGGTCCTAGCCATGGCAATCAGACAACACAAAGAAATAAAAGGCATCCAGATTGGTAAAAAGAAGTTAAACTGTCACTGTTTTCAGATGATATGCTATTGTAAATAAAAAAGCCTAAAGAATCCACTCCAAAATACTGGACCTAATATCTGAATTCAGCAAAGGTGCAGGATAAAAAATTAATACACAGAAATCTGTTGCTTTCCTATACACTAATGATGATCTAGCAGAAAGAGAAACCAGAGAAAAAATTCCATTCACAATTGCATCAAAAAGAATAAATTACCTAGGACTAAACCTAACCAAGGAAGTGAAAGATCTATACTCTGAAAACTACAAGACACTCGTGAGAGAAATTAAAGAAGATTCCAATAAATGGAAACACATCCTGTGCTCATGGATAGGAAGAATATTGTCAAAATGGCCATCCTGCCTAAAGCAATCTAAAGATTCAATGCAATTCCTATCAAAATACCTACAGCATTATTCAAAGAACTAGAGCAAATAGTTCTAAAATCCATATGGAACCACAAAAGACCCCAAGTAGAAAAGCAATCCTGAGAAGGAAAAATAAATAAAGCAGGGGGGATTACACTCCCCAACATCAAGCTCTACTGAAAAGCCACAGTAATCAAGAAAATTTGGTACTAGCACAAGAACAGAACAATAGACCAATGGAACAGACTAGAGAGCCGAGATATAAATCCAACAATATATGGTCAATTAATATATGATGAAGGAGCCATGGACATACAATGCAGAAATGACAGCCTCTTCAACAACTGGTGTTGGCAAAACTGGACAGCTACATGCAAGAGAATGAAACTGGATCATTGTTTAACCCATACACAAAAGTAAACTCAAAATGGATCAAAGATCTGAATGTTAAGTCATGAAATCATAAAACTCTTAGAAGCCAACATAGGCAAAAACCTCCTAAATATAAACACGAGCAACTTCTTCCTGAATGCATCTCCTCAAGCAAGGGAAACAAAGGCAAAAATGTACAAATGGCACTACATCAAGCTAAAAAGCTTCTGTACGGCTAAGGACACTATCAACAAAACAAAATGGCATCCTACAGTATGGGAGAATATATTTGTAAACTACATATCCGACAAGGGGTAACATCCAAAATGTCTAAAGAACTCACATGTCTCAACACCCAAAAAGCAAATAATCTCATTAAAAAATGGGCAGAGGATATGAAGAGACAATTCTTCAAAGAAGAAATTCAGACGGCCAATAGGCACATGAAAAGATGCTCCACATCACTAATTATCAGAGAAATGCAAATTAAAACCACAATGAGATAGCACCTCACACAAGTTAGGATGGCCAACATCAAAAAAGACTAGGAACAACAAATGCTGATGAGGATGCAGAGAAAGGGGAACCCTCCTACACTGTGGGTGGGAATGTAAGCTAGTTCAACCATTGTGGAAAGCAATACGGAGGTTCCTCAAAAAACTAAAAATAGAAATACCATTTGACCCAGGAATTCCACTCCTAGGAATTTACCCAAATACACGTTCTCAGATTCAAAAAGACATATGCACCCCTGTGTTTATTGCAGCACTATTTACAATAGCCAAGAAATGGAAGCAACCTAAGTGTCCATCAGTAGATGAATGGATAAAGAAGAGGTGGTACATATACACAATGGAATATTATTCAGCCATAAGAAAGAAACAAATCCTACCATTTGCAACAATATGGATGGAGCTGGAGGATATTATGCTCAGTGAAATAAGCCAGGCAGAGAAAAACAAGTGCCAAATGATTTCCCTCATTTGTGGAGTATAACAATGAAACACAACTGAAGGAACAAAACAGCAGCAGACTCACAGACTCCAAGAAGGAACTAGTGGTTACCAAAGAGAAGGGTGTGGGAGGGCAGGTGTGGGAAAGTGAGTGTGGAGGGAGGGAGAAGGGGACTGAGGGGTTTTATGTTTAGTACACCTGGTGTGTGTGGGGGTCACAGGGAAGACAGTGTAGCACAGAGAAGGCAAATGGTGAATCTGTGGCATCTTACTACATGATGGACAGTGACTGCAATGGGATATGGGGAGGAATCGATAATATAGGAGAATGTAGTAACCACATTGTTTTTTCATGTGAAACCTACATAAGAGTGTATATCAATAATACCTTAATAAAAAATATCTGCTCTCCATTCTGAGAGACTTTCCAGGTAATGGAATCCATACATGTCCTTACAACTACCCTTCATGTTCACCGAGTAAAATAGCACATTCTTTTTGGACTACTATTCTTTTCCAGATGAATTACACAAGCCTAAAGATGTCACCACTTAGTTAACAAATGACTATTATTCAACTGAAAATGTTGACCTACCACTGTAATTGTGCGATTCCAGTGTATGAAGACTTTTTTTGATTGTATATTATGCTGGACTGTGAAGTCTTTCAGGACAGGGACAATGTGATGTTATCTCAGTACCCCTCAACTAATACATACTTTACAAACACACACACACTTAACTCCAGCACCAAACATAACACATGTACTTCTCACTCAATGTGGTTAATGAATTAATCAATAAATGAGTGAGAGGATAAATGAATAAATAACTTGCTAAGTGGAAAGAAATAGATAAATGCATGTGTAGAGACATGAACATAATTAGAAATTATATTCAATGTAACAATACTGTATAGTTAGTATATGGGCTAAAAAGAAACCTAAAATAAGACTTTCTGAAGAAGACCCCTTTACAGTGACACATGCTATTCGATACAGTATAATAAGTATTCAAGTAAAGGGTTAATAACTGGTAAAGATATAGCAAAGTATAGTCTTTTGTTAGTGAAATATTGATCTTGACAATCTCTGAAGTACATAATCTATCATTACATGTTTTTTAAATAATATTTCTACAGAATAAAAATGGAAAATATATGGATTGGTAAATGTTCTTGTCCATATCTTCTGGTTTGATTAATAGTCTTTGTACTTATTTTTGATATTTTGTCTGTTTCACAAATGATTATTGAATCATATCAGTCAGAATAAGCTGGACTTAGGCTGTGATGATAAGCCCTAAATCTCCATAGCCTAAAACAAAAAAGGTTTATTTCTCACTCAGATTACATGCCCATTTTGGCTTTGCTCTGGACGTCTTTGGTAAGAGATCCCGGCTGATAGACTCTCTCTCCTCTGGTACATTGTACATTTCCATTACAAGGGACAAGGCACAAGGCAAATCACGTAGCAGCTCCTAATGGCTTTCACCACGAAGTGGCATGTACTTCCACTCAAGTTTCTTTGGTCAAACTTGAGTCATCTGGCTAGTCAGAAGTTAATCTACATTTTATTCTGTTTTAATGAATTATAAAACAATAGAGACTGATTTTGAATCAATTATTCTCCCTAAAACAACCCCACTGTATATATGATCTGTGTATGTGTGTGTTTCACAAATTTTCAAGGTTAGAATGCAGATTTAGCAAATCAGGGACTTCAAGTCTAGCAACCACATATGCACTGTTTACTGTCAGGCTCAGCACAAAGCACGTATGATGAAATACAAGGTGAATAAAGCACAGTCCTTGCCTTTGATGAATATTTGTACTAATGGAAGACATGGATGAGTAAATAATTCTTAAAGAAAAATGTATTTGGTGTTGTGTCAGGGCAATTAACTCTTCATGGAAAGGTCTGAGAAGGCTGCATTGATACTTAGGGAATGTTTAAAAGGGCACATGGGAATTTGTCAAATGAAAAATGGCAGATGAGATGAAGTGAGTTGGGCTGGCTGGCATTCCTAGAGGAGGGAATAATATTAGGGAAGGCATGGAGGTATTCAAATGCATCGCATCCCACTGAGACTGAAAGGCTTTGGTTGTGCTTATGAATGAAGCGCCCAGAGGGTGCAGCCTGAGATGAACCCAGAGACAAGCCAAGGCCAGGGTGGGAAGATCCTTGAGCATTACCTCATCTTTCTTGACCGTCTAGTTTTCAGAGTTGGTCTAGTTCCAGTGTTACTACTCGTGAACATCAATGACCTACGTTTTCTAGATGTATTAAAGATAAAAATTATAAAAATATGAAAATATTTTATAATACATTGCAAAAATATCTTAAAATCTTCCCATGTCCTTCTAATGGCTGACATCCAATACTTTGAGATAATGCCAAAATCTGTGAAAAATAAAAATAGTCTACCCTTATATACCACATAAAAATATTTAAAATATAATCTACTTTCCTTAAACAAAGAGATCTCTAGTTTCCTTAAACATAGAGACCACAAAATATTGAGGCGAAATACATATGTAAACAATGAATTCAACACTTAAATTTCACCCTGTTCAAGTCCAAAGGGAACAGCCTGCTGGGGCCGAACTCAGATAGCCCTGAGCTGCACAAGCCTTAATGTTATGTGGAACTGAACATCTCTACCAGGGGTTTGCAAAGTAGATACTAGATCTGAAACTAAAACCTGACCCCAAATCACGCCCTCCTGAAGTCACCAAATTCCATGTCTTCTAACCACATTCACTACTGAGTTACTGTTCAGTCCAGCACTGTTTTGGTCACTAAGGCTGCTCTGCCTGGTTCCTAAAATATTAACTATCATCTTTCAAAAGAAACAGTCATGATCAAAAAAAGCTGACTAGTTCATCTGCTACTAACAGTCCATTCTACTAAGAAAACCCAAAATAGGTATGATAAATTTATTAGGTGAATGGAAAATTTGAGAGAAATTCTGGACAATATTGGTCAGCAGTACAGACAGAATTGTGATGATTATGTAACAGCAATTCTCAAGGTAAAATGGTTCTTAAATATTTGTCATGCCTCTCCTAGAAATATTTTCCTTGAAATTCAATATTGACCAAAAGAACTGAAGAGACAAAAATGCAATTATAAGTCTAATGCAATGTTATTTGCCATTAAAAAGCAGAACTATGGAATGGTATACATATGCTATATATGTGGATATTTAGACTTTTTGAAACATCAGGTCTTTAGTAACCAAGCAGGACTATATTGAGAAATCATACATCAAAGAAACTTTCAAGGGGCATTCTCACTGCCAATGATAAGAGCAGTAGAAATAAAAGTTCTTTAATATTTTGCATCTACAAAAATTCATAAGAGTATTTTTTATGAGAAAGGAATCTTTCAACAATAATCTCTTATACAGCAATGAAAATGTCCCATATTGGAAAAAAGTTCTAATTTAAGTGACTTTGGGAATGGAATTGTCAATACCTGGCTTCAAGCTTACAACAGGCGCTGTTTAGTCAGTTCAGGCTGCCATAACAAAATACCACAAACTGGGTGGCTTCAACTATAGAAATCTATTTTCTCTCGGTTCAGGAGGCTAGAAGTCCTAGCTGAAGGTGCAAGCATATTTGGTTTCTTGGGAGAGTACTCTTCCTGGCCTATAGATAGTCACCTTCTTGCTACATCCTCCCATAGCCTGTCCTCTATGGTGCACAGAAAGAGAAAGCTTGGATTTCTCTTCCTCTTCTCATAAGGACACAAGTCCTTGCAGATGAAGGTCCCACTGTTATGACTTCACTTAACCTTTATTACCTCTTTATAGGGCTTATCTCAAATATAGTCACTTGGGGGTTAGGACTTCAACATATGAATTTGGAGGGGATGCAATTCAGCCTCTACAGGTGCTTATTGAGAACCATTTAAAACCTCCTACTATGTTCAAATTCCTTTAGGAAAAAGCCACACTACAGCTAGAAATGCTAATGTCAGTTAGCAGAGTTTCCCACAGAAAGGAAAACTTGAGACAAGAGAGAAAATATTACCTCTCTACCTTCTCATGGGGAAGCAGCCCATAGAGAATCCAAAATTTCTACCCTCTATGCCTCCGTAATACTTTGAATGCAAAAATACATACTGTCACCCAAATCTCCATGCCTTCCTAGCCCAACTGCGCTATATGGTTTGGGTCTCACAGACTTTTCTGAGCAGTCTGACAGATAAGACTAAGTACTACTAGTGAAGGGATTGTTTTACACACCCCAGTAAAGCTCGGATAAAACTCTATAAATAGTGGTGAAAATTCAAACACATAAAATGCACAGTCATGTTACAGCAAGGTTAATGAAATGACCAGAGGAGTCTTCACAGCTGCCTGGCTGAAGTTTTGGAGTTCTCAGAGCTGATCATCAGTCATGCAACTTCTGAATTTTGGTTATTGCTGGTCCATTTAACGTCACAGGGTTTCTTCATTTTATCTTAATTATTAGTTAAATAATAAAGGTTTTGCAGGTGTGCTTTGAAACTAGTCTTTGTTTAGCATGAATTCTATAGAAAAATGAAATTCCTTTTTCCTTCTTGTTGAAACTCATAAGATCATATCTTTTACAGACTATGTCCTGATCTTGTCCAAAGTCTAAAGGTGAATTGTAGTAACAGAGTAAAGATGTCAAAAATGGAGAGGCAAGAAAATGGAGGCTCCAGGGATAATATCAGAACTCATGATAAGGTATTGGCTGAAAGCTTACTCTCAGGTTAGATCTGGTTTCAAATTCTTATTTCTCCATTTCCTGGTTGAGTCATTTTGAACAAACCATTCATTTTTTACCCAAGCCCCAGAGTCCTTATCAGAAATCAAATAAAAATATCTACCTCATAGGGGCATCCTGAGGATTTAATGTGATAATATTTGTGAAGCACACAGCATCTTATCTTGTATATCGCAAGGCCCCAAATGGCAGTGATTATTACTATTAAGGACACTAGCAATGATGATAACCAAAGAGCATTTCCACTATCTGAAATGTTTCATGTATGTGGGATATTTATAAATTGATATTCAAATTCAAGAACAATCCTGTAAAGATCTTGTCTTGCTTAAGGGTTTCAGCCGTGGGAGAGTTCACTATGAATTTGGTGAGACTGAGAGATAACAACGGAATGTTCTTGGGGTAAAAAGGTTTGTACCTGGTTTTATTCTCCCGGCAGTAGGTCGAGCACTAGAATCACATCTACATCAAACAGTCTGCAGGTCAGTAATCCACCTCCATCTCTGTCTCCACCCAGAGCACTGGGCAGAGCTCTTTATATTGTGACTCAGTCAATAATAGCTTATTGCCTATGGGTGTGGAAGCAGTAGCCTAGCAGCAGGCCAGTTACATCATCAGGTAGTTTAGGGTCAGGTGAGGATCCTGGCCATAGGAACTTCCATTTTCCCCACAAGTCTTTAGACAAGTTTCTGCCAAATCTAAATTACTGCTTGTCATTCGGTCAGATTTACCAGTGCTATTAGGCTCTTTCATTTAAAGTTATTTATTATAGGTATAACTCCACACAGGCATTAGATTGAGAATGAGATCAAACTTTAATTTCCCCAGTACTATACTTAAAATAAATAAGCAAGTCCTCAAAATAATCGTCATTGTTGTGGATGAGAGCACAGGAGACTCAGAGAGCTAAGTGTATTGTTTAAGTTATTTCAGCTTCTAAGTGGCTACACTCAAATTTGATGTCATCTTCAAAAGATTGTTATGGAGTATATTCTAGTTTAGGAGTCAGCAAAGTTTTTTGGTAGAAGTCCAGATATTTTTGGCTTTGCAAATCAACTGGTCTCTTCCTCAAGGACGCAAATCTGGCTCATAAAAGCAGCTATTGCAAATAGGTGAATGAACATGGCTGTGTTCCAACAAAACTTTATTTATAAACACAAACAGCAGGCCCGATTTGACTCATGGATTGTAGATTGCTGACCCCTGTTCTAGTTAATGGTTTTATCAGGGACACTTAAGCATTAAAGCAAATCACATTTGTGTGTGTGTGTGTTCCAATAGAATTCCTTGAATTCTAATTGTCTAAGTCATAGTAAAAGATTTTTCCCATACTCCATTAAAAAATTGTGCTTCATTATGCATCATTAGCCTGAAATATACATTTAGTCATTTAAATATATTTTAGTTGGGTTATCACAGTAGTCACTTAATATATATCAATGAATAATTAAAGGAATAACCAAATAAGCAAGACTCATTTATATCCAAGCAGAACATCTGCATTATAGTCTGCCTCCTATCCAGATAAATTTGTTAGATATTTATCAGATGTCTCCTATATGCTAGGTGCTCTGCTAAAAAGTGAAGTTGTACAGAAGAATAAGACATAATCTTTCCTTTCCAAGAATCAAGTCTGAGAGGCAAATAAACTATGCAAACATGGTAAGTATTGCATTTATGAAAGATAAGTTGACTCAGTCTACTCAGATGTAATAAATGGATTATAACAGGAATAATCCTCAAATTTAGCTTCCTACAATGCTGATCCCAGTTGTACTACACTATTCAAGAAGTGTAAGAATCTACCCTTGACACCACAAAATCAAACTATGTCTACATTTAGCCCAGATTGAATTGATTTCAGGAGGGGAAAACCTAGAACCAGCATTCTTTATTGGATATTTTTTCTTTGTCGTTGTCTTGTTTTATTTTTAAAAATCAGTGACAGTGTTCTCAAGCTTTATATTGGTTGTTTTGCCCCAGGATCACTGTGGAAATGAGTTATATAAATTCTAACCTTTAGAGCTTGTATTCTTTATTCCTTATCCTTATACTTAAATGGATTTCTCTAAATGCCTCTTCTGAACTTTTCCTTGACATCAACTATGCATCCACAACAGAGTGGAACATAAGTAGGTTTTATCTTTTTTGTGTAAAATTCATGAAGTACCACAAAACTGCCAATGTTAAGGTGATGACAATTCAAGAAAGATGAATCAAATGCCAAAATATGTGGGGGAAATATCAATACATTAAAAACAGAAAAAGAAATGTCTGAAATTATCATGGCATAGCTTCAGAAGACAAGATATTAAGAAAGGGTTTGGAAAATAGTCATATAGTCTGGATGAGATAAGTGGGTTTCATTTGTCACAACCCAGGGATATGTGTCTTTTCAATCATTGTGAATGATGCTTTGAGTGTTATAATAGAACTAAAAAATGTGGAAGCATTTGATTTAACGCATAGACATCAGTTTTGTCTGCCAAATCCCAAGGAAGACATCTATAAGCCCATCAATCAACATTAGGATCTCTGTGTTGAGCAAATGACATCCAAATCATAAAGCTATCATTATTTAAAATATATTTTTAAATCACTGCTCCAACCATTTATAATGAGTATATTTTTAACTCTAATAATTAATCAACTCTGACACATTTTTTTTCTTTTTTTCCTGTTCTCTCCTGACATCCTTATTTTATAAGAAGCCATTTTTAATTTCCTGAATGCAGAAAACCAGCCAAGGTATTCAGGCTTCTAAGTTTCATCTACAATGTGACTTTGGAGATTTATAAATTAAGAAAGTTGAAAAACAGTCTTCAGCTTAGATAGCACCTTGACACACAAGTGCCGTGATCAGAGTGACATCTCTATTCAGAGTACAAATTCACTGCCCCTGATTGTATCTCAGAAAGGTATTGCTTGAAAATAGTGTACTTTAAGCACATCACTCCATCATAGTTCCCCACCTCTTTGAGGACCAGTTGATCAGATAATTTCTTTTAAAAAGATTCCAGTACTGTAATTTGCCTCTGCTTTAATCAACAGTGAGATAATATAGAAGCTGAATTAAATAATTCAGAATGATTAGTCGGCAGGAAACCCATTAGTCTAACCTTATTTTCCCATACTTTTCAGCATCATGTCCTGTCATCTGGAAATAATAGGTACCATAAATGCAAATTCTCAAAACTTAAAAAAAAAAAATGCTAGGATAGAGCACCCAGTGTTTATTTGGAGGTTGATATTACCACAAATTAATCAAAATGAGATTTTTTTTTTCCCCAGGATATTTGAATTAGATATCCATATGAAAGAATAAAACATTACATTTAAACATGACATATTTACATATTTACTTTCACCAAATTGGCATATGCCAGATGTGCAAACATTAAATCATACTAATGTAGATGTTTTCATTTCCAGTACATCAATACATAAACTAAATAAATAAATAAATAAGAAGAAAGTAAGAAAATGGAAAAAGGAATGAGGAACTGACAACTTGAAGAATTGACTAGTGCATATTAAAAGCATTTTGAGTCAGAAGTCTAAGGATTCATATTTTGTTATTTTTAATGGGCCAGCAAGTTTTCAAGATGCTTTAAATGCATTAGAAATAATAATTAAAAATCACAAACACCAAAATTCAGTGAAATAGGGAAGGGGCAGGGAAAAGGGAGAGGACAAAATAAAAATTTAGAATTAGATTATCTCTAAATTCTGAGCACTTGCTAGAGTTCCTCACAATTTGTGGGCTCTCAATGAATATTAATTGATAACAATTTTGCTTTATAAAAATTCCAATTCCCCAGAAAATTCTCCAATCCTCAGAGTGCATTACCATAGCAGTCCCAGTTATAATGGGGCTATTTTGTAGTCAGCAGAAAGACAGATGTTGAGTTGGGAAAAATAATGTTTCAAATGACAGGGTGATGGCAATAGCTAGAAGGAGCTCAGTTTTTTTATTGAAGGAAAATTTTCTAGTTATCATTTTGCTGAAGAGATTCATCACATCACAGTAGTGAGTTAAGAATGCTAATCCTTAATGAGAATCCTGAGGTCCTACTCCAAACCTCAGTTCGCTAGGACTTTGCAAGGTAAAAGTGAAGAAGGTGGTTATCAAGTAATAACAAATACCTGTGTTGTTTTAATTAAATAAGGCGAATCAAATAGTCTTAATTGGTCTATTTGATTGCTACCCTTCTTATGAAAATACACTCAGTGAAGCTACACAGAATATTCTAGTGGAGTCACAGAACTGCAATGGTTAAGACCTTGTTTCCATTACCCATCTGCCTTCTAAATTCATTATCAGGATTAAATAAATGAATGAAAGTAAAGTGGTTAGTACAGTGCTTGGCCCTAAGTCAAAAAGAAACAAAAAAGGTCCTTGTTTTTGTGGAGGTGATGGTTAAAAAGTAGACAAAAAGAATGAAAAGACTTCAAGGCAAAAAAATTCATGAGTCTTTTTGTCTGTTAAAAACAAAAGCCAATATGTTATGACATTTATTACCAGCAGGCATTAACTATATTTGTCATATTAACTCAGGTAATATTCACTACAGCCTGATGAGATAGATATTTTCTTTATTCCCATTTTATGGATGAGAGAAATTTAAGCACAGGAAGGCTATGTAGCTTGCTCTAAGGCACAGAGCTGGTGAATTGAGATTTTAACCCAGGCAAACTGACACCATGGCCTGTCACTCGGACAATGGGCTGTGCAGCCTTCCATTTGCATTTGCATTATTGCAATTAGTATGAAGCTATTGCCATCTGACTAGTATCTTATAAATATAAAGGTTTTCAAAATAGTATCTTTGTGGAAGCATAGCAATTATGAGGCCAAAAATCACAAGGATCATTTTCCTCTTTACATCCAAGCCTAAAGCAGAACAGTTTAGGCTAAGTTAGTGCTAATTCTGCCTTACTGTCGCTTCTGAGAACAAGCAGAAAGCTTTGGACTATGAACAGGGAAGACTGACTGTCTTTATGAGAACTAAGTTCCTGGGCCAATAAAAATGATAAAGAATAAAATGTTTTGTTTTAACTTCATTGTCTGACTAAAGCACTTAAGCCCCAAATGCTTGGTCCCAGAATTATCTAGGTGTCTATCATTCTTCATGATGTGAAAGACAATTTGAACTTAATTTTAAAGTATCCAAGGAAACAAAATTGAGAGGGGAAATGGGATGAAAGAAGAAAAAGGAAAAAAAAAAACAAAACCAAAAGTCTCCCAAAAATATTCCACCCACACTAGAGTTTTGGACAACGCTGTCAGAGGAGAAACATTTAACACTCCCTTTCCTTAAAGTTGGGTTTGTTTAACTGGCCAGAGCTTAAGAAAATGTTATGTTTATTCTGTGGGAATATTTGTGAAGAACAAATTTAACTTGGCTACTATGAAAGTTGTTTTTGTTGTTCGGGTTTCTTTGTATTTGGGATTCAAAGCCTTCGGGATGACATTGTTTTCTTTGGGGTTGGAGGAAGCAACTTCTCATACAATTTAGTGGTTATGCGAAACCACTTCCCGTGGACTCTCATGCATTTCACATACTATATATAATATGTATTTTGGCTAGGTTTGTGTTCCCAAAATCTAAGAACTTCTGCATAGAAGTTACTCAACTTCAGGGAGATTTAAACCACACAGAGGATAATTCTAGAAGAAGCCAAGCCACAGTGGTTTCCTAAGCAGACTGCATATCCTTTCACCTCCCTCATCTGTCTTCAGTCCTGTGTCTTAGGCCCTCAGTTTCAAAGCCACCGTATTCAGAGGCAGCGTTGCCTGAGTCGCAAGGTTGAACATTTTTGCCTCTGATGAAGAGAGAGCCTGGTGCTTCTTCCTCCACCCTACCTCTCCTCACCTCCTGGCCATCTCTCCCCGACACATACACACCAAACTCACGCAGGGAAGAGCTCCAGTCGAGTCTCAGGCTGCGCTGTGCCCCTTCCTTCTCAAGAACATTATCCAACCTTCAAGCAGCTCCAAGCCAGACTTCTGCACAGATGACACAAGAGAGTCTAATTACAGACTTTATTTACTAAGTGGCACATGGGGGAGTATAAGGAGAGGTTTAATGAGACATTTTCACTATTTTAAAAATTTAAGAGACAGGTCATTCTTTTTCTCCTTTTAGTTATCAGTTTGGAATAAAATGTCCTGTAGAGAAAGTATGAAACTAGAATTTGTGTCTCAATTCAACTCAAAAATGCACAATTGGACTAGCATGTTACATATGCACACTCTGAGTCTGAGAAGAGTGAAATGGAGGGGCTGCTTGCCGAAGTGTAAGCAGGGAGAAGAGAAACCAACAGAGAACAATAGGACGCAGAGCATGACCAGCCCTAGTCCCAAATGGGCAAGAGGGAGGGCTGCGTCTGTGTCACATCAGACAGACACTATGGTCTTAGAAAGAAGACTGAGATCACAGCAGGAGGACAGTCAGTGGCACCCCTCTCCTGCCCTCTTATTTGCTTACATCCCTCCTATTGCCCAATAACCACTGGCAGCCAGAGGGCAAGGGAGTCCTTTCATGCAGGCTGGCCAGGTCAGCCTCCCAGGGCACAGGGCAAAGTGCACTGGATAATGAGCAAGGAAGGCAAACAGAGAAGATCCAGCTCAAACACTTCATTTAAAAGTTGATAGATAGATGGATAAAACCAGTTTATTTGGACACCATTGATTCAGATATGTTAAAATGCTGAAAACCCTTTGCATCAAATCTATATACTATTTTGAAAAAGCCTCTTCCCTCAAAGCCCAACTAAAAACTAAGTTGGAACTAACAAAATTTATTAACCAAAGTATTGCTTTCTTTCAAAACAAATCACTTTATACTTTGAGAGAAAAGACATTGTAATTGGGTACTGCCCGTTCTGTCTTTGCTCCAGGATTTTAAAAGGCATCCTGCCGCACTTCCAATTCAGGCTGAGCATCACGACGACGAGATTCTGAGAACTGAAAAATGATCTTTTCAACAATAAAAATGGTCATGAGAGAGGCTGATTGTTTTCCTAAACCGAACTTAAGTTCGAGAATAAGCGTTCTTCTTTGGTTTCTCTTATCATTTAAAATATTTCCATACCAAACTAGTTGAGAAATTTAAAAAAAAAAAAATGCAAACCCGCTGTGCCCATCCCCCCTGGTGATAAGCATCAATGGAGTAAGCTATTTAGCCAAGTAACAAGATGTTTTTTTCTAGCTTTGATTGACTCACAGGTAACAAAACGAAATTTGGCAAATATCTCACTACCTTTGCACTAGAATTCCACTCGTAGCTGCTTTGGGACTCTGCCCTGGCAGGGGGTGGACGCTGTTTTGGGAAGCCAGGAGCAGCTCCATCCTCATGGTGGAGCAAGGGGCTGAATAATTTCCCTTTCCCCAAGAAGAATGTCAACAGAGAAACTGGAGCAGTTAGAGCCAAGTCCAGCGACTTGCCCAGGTTCCATGCATTACCTGCTTGGTATCAAATGACTGAGAAAGGCTCAACTTTACTCTCTGGTACAAGGTGCTCACCTGCAGTTGTCTTGCTGGAGAAGCAGCTGTTAGGCAGAGAAAGAAAGAGCATGGGAAGCACCGACACTTAGCAGCTTGTTTTAATCATGACTCACAGCAGGTCCCAAGACCAGTGGGTAATTACAGGAAGCATGTGCAAAGTGGTTCTTGTTTACAAATGAGCAAGTGCTCCTCCTCCCCCCAGGTTACAATCAGACAGAGCGGAGAGAATAAACCTGGCTACACTGCCATTTACTCACTGATTTCAGCCATACCCACAACTTTCAATCCCTCAAGCGTACCAGTCCCTTTCTGCCTTTGGAGTCTGTGGATAAAGTGAAGGTTCCTGTGGCCAGGATTCTCACCTGGCCCTGGTTGGCTAGCTCACTACATACGTGTGGGCAATGCGTCGTTACTGACTGTATAGAGAGCCCTGCCCAGTGCTCTGGGCAACACGGTGGCCCGTCGGCTGCAAGGCTGCAGGAGAGCAGAGCAGAGGCTGGAGTGGTGGCAGCGCCTAGGACAGAGACTGGGACAGCTGTGCAGGCAGAGAGGCCCAGAGGACAGCTGTGGGGAAGAGACGCCCAGAGGCAGAGGCCGGCTTGCTGCACGTAAACACGCTCTAAGCAAACGGGATTCTAGTGATTGACCTGCTACTGTGGGAATAAAGTTGGGTATAACCCTTTCACCCAAAGAACATTCTACTGTCATTTCTTTGGTTACATTGAATCCATAGGGAACTTGTCTGGGGCTGAAACCCTTTGGCAAGACAGAGTCTTTGCCCATTGGCTTCATTCCGTCTGCATATACTTGCCCCGGCTTGTCACTTAGTTCCTATTCACACAGCCCCCTGTCCCACCCCTACATTACTGTCTCTCACCTTGTGAGTATGATGGTTTCCCGACCCTTTCTCCCTCTAGATAGTAAGTTAAGTGAGAATAAGATAATGTTTGTAAGCACTCCTTTCTCAATATGTAACAGAGGCCCTGGCACATAGTAGACCGTTAATAAATATTTGTCCAATTCATGAATGAAATTCTCATTTGGTTTTCATTATAGAGTAGTCTGCCAGAAGTCATGTCCTCTTTCTTTTTTTTTATAACATGGGAAAATACACCAAAACTTTCCCAGAGCTTTAGCACTCACAAGTACTTTGAGAAGGTTCTGGAATATCATGAAGAGCAATCCCTTGCCACAGCATTCTACGAAAGATTCTTGCAGTCAGCAGAGTGGCATTCCTCTGAGTCACAAGCAGTGCAGATCACCAGCTGAGACCCCCGTTCTGTGTAGCAGATGATTGTGCCCTATTTTATAGAGACAGTCTCTTCACCAGAGCTCAAGAGAGAGTGTATTGACCCTTACAATGGTTTGTAGGGATGGCACTGTTCTTTCATTAATAACTAGGAAGGGGATTTAAAATGACTCATAAAGAAAACTAACACCATTGTAAAATTGCCGCCAAGAAAATTGCCTGGTTGAGCAAATTTGGCCAAAGAACCTAATAGTCATCTTATCAAAAATTCTAAAGATTTAGGGGAAAAAAGGGAACAAGCAGTACAGAGCATATTTTTCCATTATGCTGACTGGTGAAACTTTCATGGCTTCTCTGAGATTCACTTTCCTCATTTGGAAATTGTGGATAACCAAGGACTTGTATAGTCATTGGAAGAATAATAAGAAAGACAAAATTTTATATGTGTGTGGTATGTGTATATATATATATATATATATATATATATATATATATATATATATATATATGCAGGGGGAGTGTATATGTAATATATACATGCATACATATATATGCTTAGCTCAGTATTTTGCATAATTTATGGACTTTACTAGTGTTACATCAAAATGTTGGAAGGGTGGGCAAAATATTTAAATGTAGGTCTGTCATACTCAAGAACTCTGTACACACAGAAAATTTCAGGGTTAATAGAACTATCAAATAACAAAAAATGTATCAAGTGGTGCAAAGAGTATAGCTGAAAAAAGTCCTGCCTAGAAACACATAGAGTACACAAAGTAAAATATTTATAAAAAAGAAAAAGAAAATACAATCAAATAATAAAAGTAAAATAGGAGTTCTTCATGGACATGACATGAACATGAAGGACTCTGTAAGGATAGGTAGGGAGTCAACTGAAAAATGTCTAAAAAAGGTAACCACTTTGAGTATTTTTTGTAACTTCTAAGCTTTCAAAAATGCACACATAAACTACATCTAATAGACATACTCTGAAATACATAGAGGTCCCAGGGAGAGTCACAGCAGTGTCACCAGCATTCATATGTCCTTATCTCTCTTAGAGAAAAATGAACAAAAAACAAAATTATTGATGGATTCACTCTGGACTCCCACAGTCAACACCGTGGGAGGACTGGAACCACAACACACCGTCATTGCTTAAGAACACAATCAGAAACTGTATAGAGTCTATATCCTCACAGCTAGGATTTAAAAGACTGTTAGAATTGAACATACTTTTATATCCAACTCCTGAATTATAAAAGTGAAAAGATACAGTCATCCTTTGGGGGAATAGAAAAAGCATTTACCTCATTGTTGATGTTTAATATTATTGAATACAGGTAAACTTTAAAAAGCTTTAAAACAAAAACACCTTTCTACTTAGAAATAATCATTTTGTCAGAATTTACAGCAGGCAGTGCTGTTTACATCTCGGGCTGAAGAGTTCCTTGCACACAAAGGACCTTCCACCTGGATGTGCTTGTTTGTTGCCAGTAGAGAAAGCACCAAGGGCTAATCTATATCCATGTATCCTAAATTTTTTTCAGTGTATGCTAATCAACATTTTTAATGAGTGAATAAATGAACAGGCCAGATTGACATATGACGTGAAGTGTTCCAATACATTTTTTATGTACATCATAGCATCTAGACATTTCTCTGTGCGATAGCATCTACCTCCTTCTCACTGTTGCACAGCCGTTACGAGATGAGGTCTTGACTTCAATGTATTTCCTATCTTCTACCCTCTGGAGTATTGAGGATATCATCTCCTTCTTACGGTTTTTCTCTAAAGCAATGGTAACAATCCTAATCACCTGCCGCTTAAAAGGAGATTTCTTACTTTCAACTAAGAAGATGCGTGTCGCCATGGTGATGCAGTGTATGTCAGGTTTAGAGTTCCAGCTGTGGTGATCTCCATAACCCATCACTCTCTTCAAGCATGCAATTTCTGCTTTTGCTGTTGCAGGAGTTATGTCCAGCTTCTCTAGTACATCCCACAGAGGTGCACCTGCCTCTCCTCAGGTACACTGAATATCTTTCCTGTCCCTGACCCCAGTGACTTCCATAGTGCCTTCTGTGGATAAGTTTCGTAGTTTCTACAGAACTGGAAATTTGTCACTCAAAATGGTTCCTGGCACTGGTTGGTCCAAACACATGATCCACTGGGTCATAGGAAGTAGGGAAGCCAAGAGGACAATATATTCCTCCCTATTTCTTAACTTTTGCTGAAACATCTACCCCATATCTCTTAAATTTGAGAATCAGGCCCATCACCCTGGGCAAAGGGCAGAGTTGTAACAGCTTTGCTTATGAATACTTCTTTGAAATGGGCATTGTAGATGAGTGGTAATAGCAGTAGTTCTTTGTAACATATGTGTATCTGTTGTTTTCCTTATCCATTGAGATACTGGAGAGTGCAGTCATCAACTTAAACAGCTCTGGGTTTACACACTCCATAGCTCAGCCAAGGTGGACACTCACCAAACACCTCAGATCCTAGTACTGGTAAGACTACTTGTATTAGTGCTCTTCTCTGGTTTTTATTCCTCTTTCCAAACAAAATTATGTTTACACAAATCACCTTAATAAATACAGGGGTAAAAGATGAGGCAAGCACCAACAAAAAAATGAGAATAGGGTTAATCTGCTCACAAACAAACCCAAGATACCGGAAGTAAATGGACTAATGAGAAAAGCAGAGAAAAATGAAGTTCAGTGGGATCTGAAACCCATGAATGAATTCTCAATTTACCTGAAATGCTTGATGAGTCATGGTGTTTATTTAGACCACTTTGTCCCAGAAAGTGTCTAGGACAGGTTTCCAGTCAGGAGAACTCAAAGCTTTATCAAATAGATTTCAGTTCAATCCATTTTGGAAAAGTAATTGTAACTCTGGGGGGAAAATCCCAGGGCAAAATACCTTCGAAACCAAAATCAGTCAAAGGGAGAAATAAAGTGGGAGAAACCCATTCATTGCTCACAAGCAGTCATCCACTGGTGCTCACCGGTGTCTCTTGCAACCTGGCTGCAAAAAGGGCCCCCGCCAACCTCTCCAGTCTATATATATGCCCTGTTATCCCTTGTAATTACCTGTTGATACGGAGATGGAGTACTTCTCTCCACTCCTCGGAAATACCTATTGATAAGGAGATGCACTAAGGCCAGGTAAGAGATTCTGGAAATATTGCAATTTTATTCACAGTAATTAATGAATATTTACTATATGCCAGTCTCAGAAAAGGTTACAAAGATGAGTGTAAACTCTGTAATTTTAAGAAGCACACCATATCTGTTTTGTTCACCAGTTCCTTGCATGATAACCACCCTCTAGTAAGCAATCAATACATACACAGTTTTTTATATAAAGAGCTGGATTCATTGCTTTTTCCTGGGACTGAAAACATAGTCTTCATGGTTGGATTGCACTCTCTAGTCTAGAAGGAAGTGTCACACACCTGTTTGTTCCACACACCCCTGGGAGGTAAGCAGGAAAAATATAATTACAGAGTTAAAGCAAACATTGAAGAGTTAAAGCAAGTTACCCAAAGCTAGGCAGCTAAGAAAGAACAAAACAGGGACTCTCCACCATGATGCTTGGGGCAATGTACTGAAATCTAAACTCCTCTGCACAGTTCCTTGTTCAGCTCACCTGTAGGAAGCATTATCATCAGCAATGCCCCTTCCTTTGTCTATGCAGAGATACTTCATTCAGAATATAACCTTCACAAACCACCATGTTTTGCAGACAGGGAAAGACGTTGGTTCTGATTTTGTGACAAGCACTGTGCTAGATTTTACGTATGTTAGCTTATTTAACCCCCCTAATTACTTTCTGAAATAGGTGTCATTTCCCTTTTGAGGCATTAGATATGGGAAAATTAAATAACCGTCCCAGTGTCAAAGAGTTGGTAAGTGGATGAGTTAGGATTTCCACAATCTCTTAGTCTTGTTTCAAAAGCCCATTGTCTTTACTCTATTACACACTGCCTCCAAGAAAGGAAAATTAGCTCCTCTTCATAAAATATTTGGGGACTCCTGCCCTAAGAAATAACTGAGCATACTTGCAGTGGACCTCTCTAATAAGAAGTAACCCTGGTTTCCTTTGATCAGAAAGAATGCTTCAGAACTGCATGGTGTTTACAATGCCTTGCTCCAGGAACTGCTTTCTTTTCACTGAGATGTGAAACCACAAATTAGTTGCTTTGGGTAATTAAGGATCCTTTGCACCAACTGAATGTGTCAACAGCAAATGTCCTGGGTAAATTTCAAGTATGTAATTACATTCTGCCCGTCTGAAAAGCGTCTCTAATTTCATTTCCCTGACATAGCCACTTACTGTACCTTTTAGTGTGGCTGTAAATAATTCTAAAATAACCAAGACCACAGAGTCAGTTGTTCCAAATATGAATGAGAAAATGGACTTTCTTTTAAAAAGTGTGTCAGTTCTTTCATATCATTGGATGAAAGCCAACATACAAATATTGGGAGTTCATTTTTCCCCTTACATATCAGATTTCCCATGGCTAATTTAAGCAACCAGAAACAAAAACTGATTATATCTTTATATCTTTGTTTTCTATTTCACCCTTACCTGTGATAGTGTGGGTAAGTCAATTTATTCATATAATAAGAACTTTGCACTCCTTGGATAAAAAGTTTATCGAAACATTACATTTATAGCTATAGACAACCTAATGCCCAAGACATTTTTAAAAGAGCTCCATTCTAGAAAATAAAGTGTCATCCTAAAATCCATCACACATGCTTTATTATAACAAGCCATGTTATGCCCCAAAGGGAAAAAAAATCTCAACAGCAAGCCATAATTTGCAAGATATTTTTCTTATAGAACTTAGTCGGGAGGATTTCCCTGCAATAAATCAGTTTTAAATTTGCTGGCAAATCAGCTGGATAAATAAAACAGTACAAGTAGAAAAACTACATAATATTCCATGAATTAATTTCCCAAACAAAATCCCTGGAAGAGTTTGCTTTTGTAACAAATCCTCCTCACTCAAGAACATGGTATATAATCAAGCAATTTGTAAACTAATGCTCTAACTAATAATTTGTAATTGCTGTGAATGTAAATCAACCAATTGTTAATCCTATCTAAAAGCATTTGAAATAGTTTTATAAGAGATCTCCCACGCCTATCCAACACACCCACCACACAGACACACACACACAGACACACAGACACACACACACACACACACACACACACACACACACACACACAAACTGATCTCACTTCCAGAAGTAGTTTTATAGCTATGCTTCAGAATTTTGAATAATATAAAAACATAAAAATTGGCAAAAGAATACATGTTTCCACTTTTATAAAGCCTCACTGTTTCTTATTTCCTTGATTCCATGAAAATTATGCAACATTTTTCAAACTGTCAAAAAAATCATAAAGCAAAATCACTAACAATCACACTGTTTTCTCCAAGTGTACCGATTCCTCATATTGGACACATAAGGCCCCATAATTTGTAAACTTCACAAAAGGTCCGGAGGCCACATCCACATTCAACTTGAAAGACATGGTGGAAGAAATGCACGATGCGCTTGAAGCTATTCTTTAGGAACGGAAGATGGCAAGTGGCCAACGAGTGTTCCCAGATTCAGTCATACAACCATTTCTAATCAATGTTAACTTTAATTTTTGTCTCCTTCTGAAGGTCTCTAGACCTGGAATTTGGCCAGAATTACACCCAAGTTCTAAAACACAATTGCCAGGTAAATAATTTGTTGACACAGTTTAGGTATGCATGAGTGTGTGTGTGTGTTAATTGGTTGAAGAGATGCTTGGAGCCTCAGAAGTTCTCAGTCTGCAGTTAATAGAAATGAAATGCAAGAAGTTAAGAGAGTTAATCAAGTCAGAGGTGAACTAGCATGCAAACCTATAGGCTCCCAAATTGGATCATTCATCTACCCATGCTGCTGTATATCAAATTATTTCCTTCTTTCACTTGCTTATAAAATATAAACTCCTAGGGCATAGAACTGGCCTTTATAATATTAACTCTTTCTGTAGACTCTGTCTTGATCATACTCTTGCCTGAAAAATATCCTCAATGAATATTTATTGAATGACACTCAATCTTTGTCTAGCATCACCAAGCCAATCCCAACCTAACTTTCCCATGTTATCTTTCATTGTTTCCCAGATTAACCCCATATCTCTGTCCCTGATGACATCGTATGAAAAGCAAAATAGAGTTCCTTTCTCCTTTAGGAAATTAATTTTGGATTTTTTTTCTCCCTGCAAATGAGGTAATGACAAGGTCATAAGGACTTCTAAGAAACATTTGCTTTGGGTTCAATCATCCTTTTGTTCACTGGTCATTCCTAAGCTGAGAAAAGTCAATAATTTCTCTGTTACTGTAAAGGTTTTGACAGCTACACAGTCACTGCAAAAATATGCTCCCTGCCCTGAAGTAATCCATCTCATTAAAGCCTGACCTTTGACAGAAAAAGAAAAAAAATGGTAAGGAGTTAAATATATCACATGCTTCTCATGGCAAAATGTGACTTCATCATAAAAGAGAGATCCAGCGAAGACACTGGAAGACGTAAGAGGTTTTATACAGAGTAAAGGAAATCAATACTCATCAGATAAGCATGATTACCTGGGTAGGTTACTAAAATGTGCAATAAATTGTCCATAAATGCTTTCAGATGACCATATGATAGGTAGAACTGAATTCCCATGACATCTCATTTTCCTATTGACGAAACAGAAGCAACGATAAAGATAAATGTAAATTTTTTTCCTTAATGGGATACACATTTTTTATTGAAATTGGTTATGATCTTAGAAGAAGTAATGGGGCAGGAGTATTCCTGGATTACTGCTTAATTTAAGAAAAGCAAATAGGAGACATCAGCATCCATTGAATGCTTATTTGGTCCCACATAGTATTCATGGTTTATCTTACTTTCCACAGCTCTCTGTGGTATCATCATACCCATGTTGCAGGGAATAATGCTAAGAACCTTCTGGCAGAGGATGATGCTAAAAGAGATTAAACCCTGTGTCCAATGTTATGCAAATAGTAAATGAACAAACCAGAATATGAGCCCAGTTGTGTTACTCCAATATCTATACATATATTTTTCAAACATATCGAAGGAGCTAGAAACAAAAAAGGAAAAATTTGAAAATTTTCTAGAATTTACAGTGTCATATCTGTCACCTAAAATTCAAACACGCAGACTGCACATTGTGTTTCAGTATTTGCACATAGTGGGAAAGAAGCAC
The DNA here is from genome assembly GCF_030020395.1 of Manis pentadactyla. Classification (NCBI taxonomy): domain Eukaryota; kingdom Metazoa; phylum Chordata; class Mammalia; order Pholidota; family Manidae; genus Manis; species Manis pentadactyla. Next base: position 15,319,000 of record NC_080023.1, read on the forward strand.
ATACTTACAGAAAAGGTGATCAAATTAGAATATTTTCAGATCCAAGATGTCCAATTAATAGTTTCATCTTGAGCTTTTATGCCAAAAATGATACCATCCCTCCCATTTTTTGAATCTGATACAGAGTATCTCAGAAGATATTTCATCCTATGGTTTAGGTACCATATTATTTAAACATAAACTGAATAGACACTAAGATTTAGATATCTTCAAGCCACTCCATATATAGTGGCTTGGGGACAAAGAAAGGTTATTCAAGCCTAGTCTTATTAGATTTGTGGACAAAGAAGGCATAATTTAAATGTTTTCCAATGAAGTGGGAAGAAAAACTACTAACCAATCAAGGGAGTGGAGAAAGTGGAGGGACTGCATTGACTCTTTTTGAAATTGGCTTTAACAACTTCCACAGGGGAAAGAGGGAATAGATTAGGTACAGCTTCCATCGCCCTCCAAGCCCTTCTGAATCTGACTGACAAGTTTAATCAACTGATAGTAACATGCTTTCTCTATGAACTAATACATGGCCTTTGAATTCTTATAAATGTCTTATTATATACTTTATTATTCTCTGCATTCCAAATAAATACCACCAGTGAATGACTTAAGTTGGCATCTATCACCTAGTCCTCAGTTCTGCATGTAGCAAAAACCTCAAACAGTAATAATTTATTATATTGTGTAAATAGAGTCCAGAGGTTGGCAGATCAGGGTTGGTTTTATGGTTCTACAAAGTCCTTAGGACCCAGGATCCCTTTATCTTTCTTTGTGAACCTCAGCACTAAATCCCATGTTCAAGTTTATCTTATTGTTCAAGTTTGATCCATCTTGTTATCATGTAATGATTAAGGCTTTATTAGAGATACAAAACAAATGTAAGTCATGTAATGAGATTTATTTTAAGGAATAAATACTGTGTGATTGTGGGAGCTTGTTAAGTGGTCCATGAAAGTCTGTTGCCCTGTATATGATGCTGGATCATAGTCAGACAGGGAAGATGGGTATGAAGTAGGGAATTGCAGAAACAAACTAGAATGCGTGCAGACAAGTTGAAATCCAGGAGGGTGAACTGGAGCCTACATCAATCTCTCACAACCTCCAAGAACCCAACTTTGATCATGCAGGTGGCCTGAGAGGTCCCAAAACACTTTGTCATGAAGCTGGACAGAAGCCTCAAGATGTACCAGATTTGAAGAAGATTAAGGAGGCCCCACTGCTGCCCCATAAGGCAACTTGTGGCTGCCGCACTTAAATAAATGTATCAACTTTCTATGTAATAAGAAGGAAGGTGTATTTCCCATCTGAATCAGCTCTTTTTGTTAACCTCTGAACAAATTTTTAAGAACAGTATTGTTAATTATAAGCAAATGTAGTACAGCATATATCTAGAATCTTTTCTTTTTGCATAACAGAAAGTCTGTACCCATTGAACAGAAACTTCCCATTTCACTCTCCTCTTAGCCCCAGAAAACCTCCATTCAACTTTCTGTTTCTATGAGTTTGACTAATTTAGAAACTAAATGTAAGTGGAATCATGCAGTATATGTGTCCTTCTGCAACTGCTTTATTTCATTTAGCATTTTGTCCTTAAGATTAATCACGTTGTGGCATATGACAGAATTTTCTTCTTTTATTAATAGCTGAGTAATATTCCACTGTAAGCATATACTACCTTTTCCCATTCATTCATTCATGCACACTTAGGTTGTTTCCACCTCCTGGCTGTTATGAATAACACTGCAATAAACATGGGAGTACAAATATTTCTTCAGATATTTCCATTCTTCTGGATCAATACTTGAAAGGGACATTGCTGGATCATGGGGTCGTTCTATTTTTAGTTTTTAAGAAATGTTTGTACTGTTTTCCATAGTGGCTGTACCATTTTACAATTCTATCAAGAGTACACTAGGGTTCCAATTTTTCTATAGTCTCATCAACACTTGTTATTTTCTGGGGGTTTTTTATAATGGCCATCCTAACAGATGTGATGTGATACTTCATTGTGGCTTTGATTTGCATTTCTTTGGTGGCTCGAGATTTTGAGCATCTTTCCATAAAGTTCTTGGTCATTTGTACCTTTTCTCTGGAAAAATGTCTATTCAAGTCCTCTGCCTGTTTTTAATCAGGTTATTTTGGCTTGTTGGGTTCTTCTGTTGTTGTTTTTGGCTACTGAGTTGTAAAATTTCCTTACGTATTTTGTGTATTAATCCCTTATGTTTTGCAAGTATTTTCTCCAGTTCTGTTTGCTGCCTTCTAATTCTGTTGATTGTTTCCTTTCCCTTGTTCTCAGTTTGATGCCATCCCATTTGTCCGTTTTTGCTTTTGTTTTCTTTGCTTTGGTGTCAAGTCCAAGAAACCATTGCCAGGACCAATGTTAGGAAGATTTTCTCCTATGTTTTCTTCTAGGAGTGTTATAATTTTAGGTCTTATGTTTAAGCCCTTGATCTATTTTGAGTTGATTTTTATGTACAGTATATGATAAAGGTCAAATTTCATTCTTTTGCAGGTGGAAATCCACTTTTCCCAACCTTATTTTTTTAAGAGATTCTCCTTTTCCCATTGTGTAGTCTTGGCATCTTTGAGCATATACATATGGGTTTATTTCTGGGCTCTTTATTCTTTTCCATTGATCTATACATCTATCTTTATTCTAGTATCATGCTCTTTTTATTACTGTAGCATTAAAATATATTTTGAAATAGGAGTATATTTTTCATAAGCTTTGTTCTTCTTTCTCAAGATTGTTTTAGCTACTGGGGTCTCTCATAGTTCCATATTAATTTCAAGCTTATTTTTTATAGTTCTTTAAAAAATGCCATTAGGATTTTGATAGGGATGCCATTGAATCTGTAGATCATTTTGGATAATATGGACATTTTAACACTATCAGGTTTTCCAATTCATGAACACAAGATATCTTTCCATTTACTTATGTCTTCTATAATTTCTCTCAGCAATGTTTCATAGTTTATAGTGTGTAAGTCTTTTGCCTTCTTGGTTAAGTTAATTCCTAAGTATTTTATTCTTTATGATGCTATTGTAAATGGGAAATTTTTCTTAATTTCATTTTTGAATTGATAGTTGTTAGTATATAAGAATGCAACTGATTTTTGCACATTGATTTTGAGTCCTTCACCTTTGCCGAATTCATTTATTAGTTCTAAGAGGATTTTTGTGGAATATTTAAGGGTTTGTACATATAGATCATGTCATTTGTGAATAGAGATAATTACATTTCTTACTTTATGACTTGGATGCCTTATTTCCTCTTGTCTAGCCTAATTGTTCTGGCTAAGACTTCCAGTACTGTGTTAAGCAGAAGTCATGACAGTGGGTATGCTTATCTTTTTCTTGATTTTAGAGGAAAGACTTTCAGTTTTTTACCACTGAGTATGATGTCAGCTGTGGGGCTTTTCATATATGGCCTTATTATGTTCAAGTCTATTTCTTCTATTCCTAGTTGGCCAACTATTTTTATCATGAAGGGGTGTTGAATTTCATCAAATGCTTTCTCTGCATGTATTGATCATGAATTTTATCCTTCATTCTGTCAATGTATAACACAGCAATTGGTTTCCTAGGCTGAAATATCCTTACATTTCAGGGATAAATACCACTTGATTATGGTGTATGATCCTTTTTATGTGCTGCTGAGATAGGTGTGTTAGTATTCTGTTGAATATTTTTGCATCTATATACAACAGCAATATAGGTGCACAGTTTTCTTTTCTTATGTCTTTTTTTGGCTTCAGTGTCAGCGTTATAATTATCCATTTTAAGCTGATAACAACTTAAATTGGATACAAAACTCTATATTTTTACTTCTCCCACATATACATTTTATGTAAAATAAGGAGTATATTTTTCATAAGCTTTGTTCTTCTTTCTCAAGATTGTTTTAGTGATGCCAAAAATTATCTTTTTATAACTTCCTAGTTATTTTTTATCCTTTTGTCTTTTAACTTCTCTGCCAAAATTAAAAGTGATTTATGCACCACCACTACAGTATTACCATATTCTGTTTTTTTAAATATATTTACCTTTACCAGTGAGCTTTATATGCCTTAATGTTGCTATTTAGCATCCTTTCACTTCAACAAGAAGAAGTTGCTTTAGTATTTTTCACAAGGCAGATCTAGTGGTGATGAATTTGCTCAGGTTTTGTTTATTTGAAAAAGGTTTTGTTTCAGTTTTGGAGGATACTTTTTCCAGGTATGGTATTTTGGGTAGTAATATTTTTCATTCAGCACTTTGAATATAACAGCTCAACTATTTTTGTCCTGAAAGATTTCTGCTGAAACATCCACTGATGGTCTTGTGGGGGGTCCTTTGCAAATGAGGAATCACTTTTCAATTGATGCTTTCAAAATTCCCACTTTTTCTTTGACTTTTGATCATTTGATTTTAATATGCCTCAGTGTGGACTTCTTTGGATTTTTGTAATGGGATCTTTTGGACTTCTTGAATCTGAATGTCCATTTCCTTTCCCACATCTGAGTTTTCAGCCAGTATTTCTTTAAATAAACTTTCTGTTCCTTTCTCCCTCTCTTCTTTTAAGAATCCCATTATGAGTATATTAGATCATTATGTTTCTTAGGCTTTATTTACTCTTTTCATGCTTTTTTCTTTTTTTACTTCTGATTGGATAATGCCAAATGGCTTGTCTTCAAGTTCACTGAATCTTCTGCTTCCATCTATTTTTTCACCACTCAAATTTTTTTCTGCTTAATTATTGTATTTTTCAGCTCCAAATTTTCTATTAGGCTTTTTAAAATTTTTTTCTATTTCTTTGTTGATATTCTTATTTTGTTTTGCACCATTTCTTGAGCTCATTGAACATCTTTGTGATTATTTGAACTCTTTTCCAGGTAATTCATATTACTCCATTTCTTTAGTGTTAGTTTCTGCAGTTTTATGTTGTTACTTTCAGCCATGTTTCCATCTTTCTTCATGTGTCCTGTAACTTTGTGTTGGGATTTTCGTATTTGATAAAACGGCCACCTCTCTCAGTCTTTAGAGACTAGTCATGTACTGAAGACCCTCACTAATCAGCCCAGCTAGAGATTCTGGGGCCTCTGAAGCCTTCATCAGAAGGATATAGTTCCTCTGTGCCTATACATGCAGTTTCTCAGGTAGAATGGCTTGTCAGTATCTCTCTGGAGCTTCTAATCTCTTGCTCCCTCTGCTGTCTTTCTGCACCACTATAGTTTTCTAGTTCTACAACTGCAATCCATCTGTTTTCCCTAACTCTCAGCAGCCATCATTGTACCCAAATTATGTCAGCTCCTCATCAGCACCCAGAGACAGGCAAGATGATATCAGTCCCGTAGATAGCTCTCTGAAATGTCAGAGCACCAGACACAGGTTTCATTTCTTTCCCTTCCTGCTGAGAGAGAAGCCTCAAGTTTCATATCCTCTCTCAATCGTACAAAACCATGATGGCTTCAACAAGCTATCTCGGTCCTCCTCTTTATTCTCAGTCACCCCTAAACTATACCAGTTAAGTCAGGGTTCTGATTAAGGCAAAACAAAAACTGGTCCTTTGGGCCGTCCACTGAAAAGCCAGAATGTTGGACACATGATCCACTCTCCTCTTTCCCTATAAGGGAGAAGTTCAAGTCAGAGCATTCTCTCTCAGCACTGAACTGTGCTAGTTTGGGGTGAGTCATATGGGTAAAGTGAAATTGCTCTTCTTGCTCGTTTCAGTGCAAGTGTTCTTGGCTGTGTGCTGTTCTGGGGTACTGCACCTTCTTGACTGTATCCTAGAATTCTCATAAAATTATTTTAGTCCATATATTATCATGATGGATAAACAACAGAAATTGATTTTCTTTTATTTTATCTGAGGCAACAAGGATTGGGGCTTCCTACTTTACCATCTTGTTCACATTACATCTGAGTCAGCTCTTTTTAAAATGCCTCCTCAGAACTCCCACCCATCATATATTTAAAACTTAATTTCTATACCTTCATCATATGACAAGACTGCAAAAGAATCTAAGAAGTAAAGTCTTTATGGTTAGCAGCAATTTGTCCAACTAAATATAGGGTTTCTGGCATTAAATAAGAAAAGGAGAATTGATTCACTAGTATGGTCCCTGCCACAGCACTTGTAGATGGAGAGGGTAGCTTGCTTCCCAAGCAAAATATGTAGGAAAATAACTTAAAAATGGTATTTCCTGTCACAACACTTACCTCTAACTCATGTAGCTTAATTTGTTTATTGTCACTCTCTCCCTGATTCACAGTTGTGAGCTCTAAAACCAGAAACGGTACTTGGAAAATATAAATGCTCAATAAATTTTTGATTCAGTATATCTGTTATCATACTAATAGCTTGTGCTACCGTATCGGGTATGACCATGTTTAATTTTACCTGTAGCAGCAGGCCTTGGGTACTTCCCAAGATCTGTCCCCAAATTCCAAATGCCATTGTATGCAGCTCTACTTTGGAAAACTTCTGAGAAAACTGAACTTTAACCAAATTTGGAGTATCTTTTAAAGGCCAGAAACCTGTTCAACCCAGTTCCAGCCTCTGAAATTATCATACCAGAAGGCTCCCCTTAGTTACATAGTTTTATTGTCCTCCTTCATAGCATTTGCTGCAATTGTAATCCATGAGTTACTTTTATCACTATCATTTGCTGCTAGATATGGAAGCAATGACCTTGTTAGCTTCATTCATTATCATGCCTCTATGTTTCAGCACAGTATATGGCACAGAGCAGATACTCAATAAATATTAATGAATGAACAAATGAATGAATTAATAAATGAAATCCACAGAATCAGCTCTTTGACTTTCACCCTTCCCTGGACTGCATCTTGCCAACCTCAGAGTTAGACAATAAGGATTCAGAAATATAACCAACTTATTCATTTTACTTTTGAGGAAAGAGTAGTGGTTAATTATCTAAGATTAAAAACGACCTGTTAGTGGAGCTAATACTGGAACTCAGGCTTCCATTGAACTCTAATGACACACACTGAGCACCCTCAGGGATCCCCAGTTTTAAAGCCTTATTGGGAATCCTGAGCTATGAGAGCCAGACACTCAGTTTTAGTAGTATTTTAGTAGTGTTCCTAATTGCTTAGAGCTCTTGGCGGATAATAGAAAGACAACTCTTACCAGTGATTGTCAGGCTCTCTAATCCAGAAAAATATATGTTCCCTTCTTCTGGCTTTCTTGAACCACAATCCCGTGCTTTTCCTCCTTGCTCACTGGTAATCCTTCTCACTCTTCATAAACTCCAGTTCATCTCCCTTTCCTAAACCCTGTTCTCTTTTCACTCTAGACACCCTCTTGGGATGGGGAAAGGGGAATAGTTCTTCCCTTTACAGAGGTTTTAGTTATCATGTACAATCCAGTGACCCCAAAATATATATCTATACAGTAGTGAATGCTGTCAGTCCCCCTCCCAGATCCTCTTGAATCTTCTGTGTGAGAATTCTCTAGGTTCCATGTGCATTTCAATTAACAGCTCAGACCTGTGACTTTAGAGAATTGCCATTGGTCACTAGAATTGTCTCACCCATATAGAGAGCCAAAAGTACTTGAGAATTTTATATTCCCTTTTCCCTGAACTCTAGAGTATGAAATAAGCTCTTTCACCTTCACTGGGATGAAGGCGAAGGTGTAATTTATTCTATAAAGATCCCTGCATATTGGGCAGAGCCGTGAAATAACTCTCACGCATGGCTTCTTCCCCTTCCCTGTCTTACTCCTTTCGCTTCATTAAGGAACAATTTATATCCAAATCCCTGGCTTGTATTATGTCTCAGAAAGAATGCCATCTATGACATAAAGTTTCTTTCTCCATAACTCCAGACTTACATCTTCAGTTGCCTATTGGGCAACTTCACTTGGGTGGAGCATAAGCCAACTTTACATGCTTCAGACTATACTCATCTCCTTTCTCTCCAAACCTGCTCATCTCCTTGAATTTTCTATCCCACTAAGTTGCACTGCATCCTTCTAGAGCTCAAATTAAAACCCTAAGATAGTTTTTTTCTTCTCATTCCTCTTTACTCCCTGTCAACATCAACCAACCATTAATTCCTATCACTTCTTTTGCTGAAGTAACATCTCTCTTCATAGCTAAAACCACATTTCTTTCACTTGAACTTTTGCATCAGTCATCAAACGAGCTTCTCCAACTCCAGGTATGCTGCCCTCTGTGATTTTCTACACTGCAACAAGAGCCACCTTTACAACAATATAAATTTCATCATCTGTCTCCCCTGTGTAAAAACTGAAATAAGGTCACATATGTCCACAAGAGCAAGTCTGAAAAAATAAAGCCTTCTATATAGGCCTCCTGCTTACCTTCACAGCCTCTTTTCTTCAACTTTCTGCTGACAGTGTGCTCTCTTCAGACCCCTGAGTAAGCAGCTCTTTTTTGTTAGAATGTCCTACTCAACTCACTACCCACCCCCTTAACCTCAACTATTCCTTTGTCTACATCTAAATTTATTTATTCAGTCAACAAGTATTACTGAGTCTCTACAATGCGTCAGGCACTATTCCAGGGAGTCAAGTAACCAGATTCATGACACCTCACAGTTTGGTTGAAAAGATGGATATCAATCAATCAATCAAACAAATGTGAATACAATCATGCTAAGAACTACAGAAAAGACGTACACAGAGTGTGTTCTTTTACTACGTAGATTTGGTCTAGACAGGGAAATCTTTCTGAAGAAGTAATAATGCTTGAGTTGATATCTGATGAATGAACATTAACTAGATAGAGAGGTAAAAAAAAACATTCCATGCAAAAGGAATAATCTGGGTGGTTCCCTAAGATATAAAGTAAGATGGTATATAAATAAGATTAAAATTAGGCATTCAATTTATGGTGGTCAGGGCCAAAGGAAAACTTCCTAACCACCCAGCCCCACCCATAAGGTTGGCTTGATATCCCATTAACATGCTCCTGTGCCACCCTATCAAGAGCTCTATTATAATATTTACACTATATAGTGTGACTATTGACATGTCAGTGTCACTCACGGCAATATAATTCCTTTAAGACCAATACTATGTAGTCTTATCATTATGTCCACAGAGCACATTGCATTGATGATGTTGTGAAGAAGGAAGGAAGGAGTCAGGAAGGGAAAGAGGGAGAGGAGGAAGGAAAGAAAACCATTTAACAAAAAAATGACTAGTAACCCAATATCCTGAGAGGTAAGAGACAATTCAGAGTGTGCATGGAAAGAATTTACCCTTAAGAAAGAGTTGAGTGTATGTGTCTAGTCATGGAGACTGGTTTAATGATGGTGGGGAAGGATGCTCTTGAGTCCTTATGTGTCCTAGAACACAGCCTCTGAAAAGAGAGGGTGAGTAATTTAGTTTGAGTTACTGCAGGGAGCTGACAGTGAATAAATACTCAAACCTGAGGGATCTGAGCTCTGGGGATAAATTGTTCAAAAAAAGGAAAAGTTTATCATAAGAAATTCTTTAGGCAAAGTACAAAGCAATAACCAAGTCAAGGTTTCTATTGCTGAAAAGTGAGCAATAGAAAACTTTTGGATCCAAACAGAATTTTTTTTTTCTCTCAAAATGACAGAAAACCTGGGAGAAAAATCTTCAAGTCAAACAGTATAAAAGTGCCTATATTTGACTATAATATAATCTATAAAAATAATAATTCCATATGGTTTAACCAATCTTATACTAGAAAAATTGAATATAACTAATTCAGAACACCCTATATACTGTAGCTACCTCTAACTTACCTACTTTTTAAAGTTATATACCCTTTGAAAGAAGTTTCTGTAGCTTCACCAGCTGATAATGTATGTTCTGGAAAAAGAGAAAAAAAATTCTCATAGGAGTACATTGATTTATTCTTCATTCATTTATTTGACATCTATTTCATGATCCCTGACTAGGTGCCAGGCATTGTGTTAGCATTAGACAAAACAGTCATTCCTATGGAAGCAGACTTTTAAGAAGTAAAGAAAAAATAAGCACTAATATGTTTCAGTATTATGATAAGTATTATGAAGAAAAGGAAATCACGCTATGAAAGAGAAACAACAGCCAGTGTTATGAGTTGATTTGTGTTTCCCCAAAAATCATATGTTGAAGTCCTAATCCCCAGAATGCGACAGTATTTTGACATAGGACCTTTAAAGAGGTGATTAAATTAAATTGGGGTTATAAGAGTGGGTGCTAATCCAATCTGACTGGCGTCCTTGTAAGAGATCAGAACAAAGACACACAGAGAGAAAAGACCACGTGAAGACAGGGAGAAGACAGCCGTCTGCAAGCCAAGGGGGGAGGCCTCAGGAGAAACCAACCCTCTCAATACTGTCACCTCAGACTTTCAGCCTCCAGAACTGTGAGAAAATCAGTTTCTGTTGTTTAAGCCACCCAGTCTCTGACACTTTGTTATGCCAGCCCAGCAGACTAACATGGGGCAGGCTGGTGGAGGACTAGTTAGATATAGCCTTCTCTGAAGAATAAAGAATTGGTAAGATTTAGGTGGTGCATGGTCAGACAAAAAAGCAACAAAGGAACCAGTATACACCATGAAGCCAGGAACCTGGAAACTCCTGTTCCTTCTGAGGAGTGGTTGACTCATCTGCCTAAGCCATCAGCAAGGCCAGAGAGTGCGGCTGCTACGTGGGCATGGCTTTGGTTCACAGTTTCCCATCATACATCTTCTTCCTGGCCAGAAATTCAAGACAGCTGGGTCACTTATTTTTTTCACATCATTTAATATTAATGTTTATAATGCCTAATATTTATTGAGTGGTTTTTATGTGTGGGACACTATTTTAAGAACTTTAGGTGGTATTAGCATGCTCAATACTTAACAGATTTCTGTAAGGTACTATTTTGTTACCCTCATTTTCCAATGGTACCCAATTAAAGAAGGGAAATTGGGGCAACTTTTTATTGAGGAGGGTAGACTTGGGAAAGCAGATGAAGTAGGAAAACCACAGGGAGAATGTTGAAATAGTCAAAGGCTAGACAGCAGAATCCACAGAAACATGCTCCTCATGAGGAAAGATTTATAGTATTGAAGTAGAACTAAATCTGGGTTAGGATTCAGTACCCATCTAAAAAGAACCTCAGGTCCCATTAATTTGGGGTTTGATCTGAGAGGAGCCTCTTCACCAGAGGGGAGATATTTGGTTCTTTGCAAAGTAAACTGGTAGATGGGTGATATCTAAGCCATTCTCCAGATCTACATTATAAACTCCATGTTAATTTTTGTTGTACTCTTGGTTATAGGGATTCTTTACTCTGAAAAGAACAGTTTGGTTTTCAATAAGTTAAATTAAATACAGGTATTTCTTCAGATGGTGTTATTAAATCATAAGACAAATAAAAGGGGCCTTGGAAATATAATATTTCACATTATGAAGGAAAAATGAAAACTATTGGAGCAGACATATTTGCAAACATTAATTATTATATTTTTATTTAATTAAAAATTATTTATTATTACTTTCCTCAATTCCATAAAATCTGTAGAAGCTATGAAGAAACAAAAGCATTCTTACCATCTGGTAAAATCTAATCAAATACCCCTCTGATAAGGTGGTTTATCTGCCCCTTACAAATATTATACCAATTGTCTTTGAAGTTGCCTGCTCCTCCTCAAAGTTGACAAAGAAGATAAGGTGACACTCCATTTAAACAGAATCTCTATTTGATTATCAAGGGCAGACCTGTGACCTGTGAACCAGGAAGCAGTCCCTCCCTCCAGGCCCACCAGGGAACACGGGAGTAGGTGCTTAGAACCACGGTGGTACATGGAACCTGTGCAACTGCTCGCGAACTTGAAGCTGCAGTTTAGTGAGGCCTACGCAGTCATTTAACACATGCCACGAAGCACTTGGAACTGTAATAAAAAACCCTATTTACCTCTGGCAAAGCTTGGGGTCGAGGCAGTCATCTGTGATTCAGCCGATCTTTGTGGCTACTGACTTTCAAATGTGTCTTTATGGGGAAGAACATAGAGATTTATTATTTTAGGGGATATTTAAGGCAGAGACCTTGAACATTTTTGCAGTGAAAAGCTACCTTTCACTTTTCTAGAACCTTGGGATCATGAGTGGTTTGGGGACAAATAGCTGAGTATTAGGCTTGACTTTTGAGCAGGGTAGACAAAGAGACAAAGCTAATGCTGGTAGTTCAAAAACCATAAACAGAAGAACATGGCTAAAAGACAGGTACAGTAACCAGCTTGAGCAACGGTAACCTAGTGCATTTTTGAGATTTGGGGTCATTTATATTTTATTCTAGTAATTGTAACACTCTACAATTATACCACTACTGTTACTACTGAAATTACTACTACTCCCACCACCACTTATCATTTATGAAAAGATTACAGTGTACTGTTCTTTCGTAAATTCATTCCAAAAATATATACCTAATCCCTGCTATGTGCAGACTAGTATTAAGTCCTCAGTAAACTATAGCATGGTTTTCCTCTTTCAGTGCTAAGCACTTTCAGTAAATATGCTATTTCATATGCCTACATTTCAAGTCTTAACCTTGCATGGCTATCCATTATTTCCATGATTCATATATTTTCAGGCTCTAATTTTCCATCTGTATATCCTCTTCAGTGTAGTGTTTCTTCATGCCTTTTTCCCACTTACTACCTGGATTGTTTGAGTTTTTAATGTTGAGTTTCGAGAGTTTCTTATATATTTTAGATACTAAATCCTTCATTGAAGGTGTGATTTACAAATATTTTCTCCAAGTCTGTAGCTTGCCTTTTCATCCACTTAAAAAGCACAGAAGTTTTTAATTTTGAGGAAGTCCATTTTATGAATTCTTCCTTTCATGAATGTTTTGGTATTAAGTCTAAGAATTCTTTGCTAAGACCTAGTTCCTAAAGACTTTTATCGTTTTTTTCCCCAAAAGTTTTATAATTTTACATTTGTGGAATTCTGTGATTCCTTTTGAGTTAATTTTCTATAAAATATGAGACTTTGTTCAAAGGCCTTTCTTTCTTTTTGCCTAAAGATGCTCTAGCACCATTTTTGGAAAAAGTTGTCTTTTCTCTGTAAAATTTATTTTATACCTTTGGTAAAGTCAGTAAGGCATATCTGTGTCTAGATTCTCTATTCTGTTCCATTGATCTATGCATCTGAATTTTTTGCCAATAACACACAGCCTTGGTTCCTGTAACTATATAAGTCTAGAAAGTGCATAGAACAATGCCTCTTACTTTATTTTTCTTTTAAAAACTTAGCTATTACAGTCCCTTGCTTTTCAATATAAACTATAGAATACTTTTGTCTATGTCCACAAAAATCTTGCTATACTTTTGATAGGAATTTCATTAGACTTCTATATCTTTGGAAAGAATTACTACCTTTTCTGTGTTGGTCTCCCAGCCCATAAATACTAATACATGCTCTCCATTTCTTATATCCTCTTTGATATTTTAAATCTGTATTTTGTACTTTTCAACATCAAATGCATCAAAGCCTGCAAATATCATTATATTTACAACTAAGTATTTGTTAAAATACTTGTCAATGGTGTTACATTTTATATTTTTCATATGTGTTAATTGCTTTACATAGAAATGAACTGATTTTTATATGTTTATCTTATATTCTGTGCATTGATAAGCTTATTTGTGGGTTCTATGAGTTTTCAGTAAGATTTTCTGGAGGTGCTCATTTTATCTGCAGTGTAGATAGATTTATATTTTTCATTCTGAACCTATATTCCTTTTAATTTTTCATTTTCTTGCCTTATTGCATTTGCTAGACCTTCCAGCACTATGTTTAATAAGAGGGCTGAGAGTAGACTACTTGCCTTGTTTCTGATCTTATAGCAAAGCATTCAGTGTCTTACCATTGAGTATCAAGTTAGCTACAGGATGTTGTAGATGTTGTTTATCAAGTTGAGGAAGTTTCTCTATTCCCGTTTCTCTGAGACTTTTATCATGATAGTGTGTCAAAGTTTGTCAAATGCTTGTCAGCACCAGTTGATAGGACCACGTGCTTTTTTTCAATTCACCTGTTAATATGGTGGATTACATTTATTCATTTTTCAGTATCAAAGCAGCCATGAATTTCTTGAATAAACCCACTTAGTTATGGTTATTGTCTTTTCTGATTTATGTAGAGATATCTTGATTTTTTTCTAGAAGTGATTTTTGACTAAAACCTGAACATTTTGCTATTATATTATGAGATTCCAGACTTTATTTCGATCTTTTGTTAAAGGACCTCCTCTACTGCAAATCCTGTGGGAAAGGAAGGGGCAGTCTCTCCTTGTTGACAGCTAGAGATGGAATTCCAAGTTATTTTTACAAGTGCCATTGAAACCTAGGGGAGAGGGAAACCCATGGTTTCTGGGCTCAGGTAGAATGTGACTCTCCACCAAGCCTCTGCATACTTCCCTGCAGCGGGGAGCGCAAGGAGCCTGCTGACTGTTCCCTGGTGGCCTAAGCTGACATGACTTGAGTGTGGCTTTGCTACGATTGCATGGCAGTGAAAATCCTAACTCTGTACGAGGCCTCCTCTGGTATCAGTCCACAAGGAGAGAAGGGACGTGATATTACTGCTGAATGGGAGGGAAAAGCCAAGGCAGACTTCCCTCAGGGTCTCCACAAACATCATGGGGAGCATTGCCTTTCCTGCCCAGTGAGGCTGCACATTCTAGCTGCCCACTGTCTGACATCGCCCAGGAGAGGGTTGGGAAGCTTCACTGCAACCTGACAGTAGCGCAAATCTAGATTCTCCATTCAACTTTTGCTAATGAGAATGGAGTGAGACCACAGTTTGTTGTTGCGGTTTGCTTTTTGTGGGTTTTGGCTGCAGTAGAGCAGTTGTCTAAAGGTTTTCTGCCTTGCTGTGCTGCCCCTTTCCTGATTCTTTGATTAGAAAAAGTGAGTTTTTCTTGGGTCAACTTTTTTTTTTTTTTTTTAATCTGTACCCATTGGTGTTTCTGGTTGCTGATCTTCAGCACCTAGTTTGGACTATAGAAAGCAAAAAGAAAATCCAAAGAAACACTACCAGAGGCTCCTTTCAGTTTCAACACACCTAACTAGTCTCTCTTATTCTCTCCACCTCTCAGTATCATTATTTACGTGTGTATATGTACATATATATTTAAATGTCAAATTTTTAATCTGTACTTAAAGAAGGAATAGGGCAATGAATGTCTGTTCTACCTTTCTTGAAATGGAAGTCCTCCATAAATTATGATTTTATTTCTTATATTTGTTCAACAGGTATTTATTGAGACACCTACTAAGTGGCAGATACAAAATGACTAAGGCACCTATGATTTCTACCCTTAAGATGACTACAATTTAGTAAGTAAGACAGCTAAGAAATAAATACAAAATTATTAGCCAATTTCAATGTAACTAAATTATACTTATTAGTAGCATATGAACAATTATAGGGAACCTAGCTTAGTTTTATACCCTATTTTATATGGTATCTTACACATGTTAACTGTAAATAATATTATGATATATAAAAAAAGAACAGTTTTTTAGTTTCAATTATTAAAGAGTACTAGCATGCATCTTTGGAAATGAATAAACATAAAAAAATAGAATGGTATTATACTTAGTACCTAATAAACATAATGATGATTGACAAAATGCTCAGGGATGCTGAATCATGAATTTGAAAGTTGAGAATATTTCTGGATGTACATTTCTATGCTTTCAAGGTAATATAAGGAATGACAGTTCTCCCTCAGATTACCTCTTACTGTCACAAATAAGATAGAATTCCAGGCTGAGTGAACTTTGGTTACATTACATTATGGCAATTCTTAGTTTTTTTTACACCTATGAAAGTCTTCAGTGGTACAGTACTACTTCATTACGGAAAGTTCAGCTCCTTTATTTTTCTTAGGATTGGGAGGACTTCATTGTCTCCATCTTCCAAAGAGCATGCTGACATTTTTAATTTGATGGACTGCTGAGCAACCACAGCAGGGTGGAGTCCAGCCCATCAAAAGTGCACTGAGGATTTCATTGATGTGGAGAGTTAATTATGCGACTGTGGGGAGTGGGACACTGATTGAAATCCATGTGACTTTTTAGTGCTCACTCTGTAGGCTAGCTCCTGAGAGGAACAGTAAATGAAGAAGGCTTGTTCTCCTCTCAACAAGGTACTGCCTGGTTGTTTTCTGTTAGAAGTCAACTGCAAAGACCCCGCTCCCTCCTCCCAGATGAAGAGTTCAGAAACAGACAGGTGGTCTCTTGCACAGATCTCGAAGCAGTCTTCATTTTGCCCTAAGAAGATGCTGAGACCGTACCTTTGGATCTATTACCAAACATACTGATCCTTTCTCTCTACCTTCCCTCAAGCTTATCTTGGGCTCAGGTATTTAAAAACAAACAATAACAGCAACCATGTTGTATGTATGTATTATGCATGTGTGCATGTATGGGTGCATGATGAATGGATATGGATGTAAAGTGTATGTTTGAGTTTTTATATATATAATTTGTTTAATTTCCCTAGGAACAGATTGATCCCATGAAGCTATGGAAAAAGCTACTAAAGAAAACTTGGGTTTGAATTCCATTTCTATGATTTTGAACAACTTAATGTATCGTATTATAAGATTTCATAAGATAGTACCTATGTCATGCCTCTTAAAAAGTTACTCACCAAATGTCAAAATCTAGCACTTTCCTGCCTCACACCCATCAGATGTTTAACTTCTCATCTCTACTGAGCCTGAAAAGTTCTCCAATGTGCAGAATCTACCTAATTAGTCTGTCTTTTGTCTCCACAACATGTACCAATATTTGGCTTTGATTTTTGTTCCCTGGAATATGTAATCCTTGGCCCTCCACTCCTGAATATGTGCTGTGGAATGGCTGGTCCTTATTTCTATTCTCACTGCTCACATTCTTGACTGAACCAGCCCTGTTGAGTCTCCAGATCAAATTCTGCCATTTCTTTCACAGTTTAGCAAGATAGTATTCAGAAAGAGAACAAAGCATAATACTCTGCTATGAATAGAGTAATAGCAGTAAGTTTTTGAAATAAATGAACATAAGGAAAATAAAATAGTATTATACCCAGTGGGCATCAGTTATGTGTCATACAAGACATTGAATTATAAATTTTATAGGTAGTATCTCATTTAATTCCCACAACCTTCTTATCTAGAGATTACCAAATCTACTTTTAGAAATGCATAATAGAAGCCCAAAATAATTATTCACTTAAAGTCACATATGTAGAAAATAAGCAAATCAGAACTCAAATCTTGGTTTAACTAAGCTCAAAATACTCTGAGCTCTTATCTCCTACAATAGTATTTCTTACAATCAAATGATGACTTAATTCTTTTTAAAGGAGAAAAATTTTAATAGACACCCATTGGTCATTTAAATTATGATCTTGATAATGTTTCTTACTAAATACAAAAGATATAACTTACTTATAACTTTTGTATAACCCCCAAACCAAAAGATATCTTCACTAGATGTTAAAGAGTCTTCTTAAACTTACCATATGCAAAATCGACCCCCTGATAATTTCATTCTATTCCCAAACCTACCCTCTGTGGAGTCTTTCCTATTTTAGTTAATGACAGCTGCATTCTTCCAATATTTCCAGTAAAACAATACTTTAAGGATGATTCCATCTTTAACTACTCTTTCATCCTTCACATATAGCCCATAAGCAAATCCTGTAGGTTTCATCTTCAAAATATATCTAGAATGCAAATTTTTCTCATAACACCCCCTCTCCCCATCCTCGTTCAGGTCACTATTACCTCCCACTTGAAGTAGGCAGCCAACTTGTCTTCTTGCTTTGGTCCTTGACACCCTTAAGTCATTCTCAACACAGCACCAGAGGAATCCTGACTGACTATAATTCAGATCACAGCATTTCTGTGCTACAGTGTATCGAGTAGCTTCACCAGACTGAGAATGAAAACTTAAATTCTTCCTATGATTTACAAGACCCTAGATAGTCTGACTCCTATTTTTACCTCATTACCTCATTTTATTCTGTCCTTTACTTAGATCTCTCCAGATACATGGACCTGATCACTCTTGTCAAATACACTGGCATGTTCTTGCCTTAGGGCCTTAGCCCCATTTATTTCCCTCTCCAGAAGTGTTCTTCCCTGGTTATCTACATGAAGTTCCACACTTCCTGCAGATCTCTTGTGGGATTTCACCTACTCAGCGAGACCTTTCTCGACCCCATCATTCAAAATTGTGTCTTCCACTCACTCTATCCCTTCCCTTTTTTTCATTCTTCTTCCTTATCCCTAATCTATCTCACCCACTGCATATTTTACATATTCATATTGGTGATTTTATCCTCTTTCATCACAGTGAAAAACTGTATAAGGATAAGGATTCTTGTTAGTTCCTCAGCTCCCTGCTATATTTCTAGTCTGGGGGTCTGATTTGTACATAGCAAAACAATAAATAATTGTTGAAGGAAAGAATACTTTTAAAATGAATAAACTGCAAAATCAATAAAGTGGTTAAATATGACATTCATGATATTGATTAGTTTCTGATATATAAGTATTATGTTAATTTGTTGAAACTATTTGCTGATCTACATTCAATAATAGAAACATATTTGCAAATATTCGTGTCTCCCTAGTTTTCAAATCGATTCTTTCATATTTAAGGATGCTGAGTCATCAGGTAAGTCACTGTCATTACTACTTCTCTTAATTTTTTATCAACAGTAAAATTGTTCTTTATTCTGATGGGACAGTCAGTATAGCAGTACACCTTAAACTATAATCTGAAAAGAGAAAACACCTAATGTTCTTTGTAAATTTACTACTATCCTTAAAGCAATGAAGTGTGGGTAATCAATATAAAAAATGGAAAATGCTCTCAAACATCAACTTAGCATGGGAATATGGCACAGTGAGCACAAGTTGTTTGCTGACCCCTGCTTTATGATGTGCTGAAACTTGCCTTCACTCATGACTCTTTCCTATTTGGAATCTTGTGAAACGTGTCTCCCTGTGCCAAGGGTTTTCTGTCCTTCACCTCTTGTGATGGTGATCATAAACACAAATGCAAACATAGGCAATAAAAGTGCACATCAGTACTCAATTACAAGATGTCACATAGGTGACTCAGAACATGCTTACGTTATTTTTTAAGATCATCCAAAAGAAAAATCAAAATTCATAAATCCTCATAAAAATTGAGAATACATCTACAGACTCCCAGGAGCCACAAATTACAGTTTAAGAAACATTCCTAATATCACAAAGACTCTGCAAGACAAAGTATGATAGATGACACATGGAAATATTACCAGAGATTCAATTGAAAGGAAGACATTTAATTTGTGAAAAAGGGCAGGACTTTTTAAAGAAGTGACATTTGTGCTAGGGCCAATTTAGCAAGGCAGAAACTGAAGGGAAACTTAATTCAGGTAGAGAAAATTTCGTGGATGAAGGATTAGACGTGAGATAAGCCCTGGTTTCTCAAGAAGCTTCAAAAATGTTTAATTTTCTGGAAAACAGAACAAAAAAAAGGAGATTAATGTACATTAGTACGAAGAGATAATCTGGATCTTAGATATGCAAAGCAATAATGATAGCCGACAAAAATACAGTGCCTTCTAAACCGTCCAGGCACTGTTTTATTTGCTTATACATAGTAACATGTCTAATCTGCACAATAACCCTTTGATGTAAGTATGTTCTCATGTTCTCTTTAGTGCGGCAGAGAAGAATTCAGTAATTTCCCAAGGCCACACAACTTGTCATATTTCATGTTTGATTCTGTAGATCATGTTTAAGTTCCAGAATTCTAAGTATATGTTCCAGACTTCTAAGTAAATAGCTCAGCGTATATCAAGGATTAGAATCCCATGGGACACAATAAATTATTGACAGTTGATGTGGTGAGGAAAGTGGAAAAAATTTTCAGGAGCAGGCCGCAATATTTTAAAATCAAGATGGTAAAGATATGTTTTTTGTCTACTTCAGATGTTTGCCTTGTTCAAATTACCAATCCAATCAAATAAATGATATTACTATGGCACTACCATTAAAATGATTGCTGAACTCTCTGTATAACGACATGGAAAGATGTCCTCAACATTTTTAGGTGAAAGATAGATTATAAAATGGCATGTTGGTGTAATTTCATGTATTGAAATTTGCATTCATTTTTGTATCTAACATTAGACTAAAGAAGAATGTTCACCATATGTTAACAGTGATTGTCTCTGAGTGGTGTGATTATGGGTGGTTTTAATTTTTTTCCTTTTGCCCTTTTACATTATTAGAATTGCAAATGTCAGTTTGTCATCATACCTAATCAATAAAGGCAGTTTTTAACTGCCAGAAAATAAAGATTTCCTAAATGTTAATAAAATATCTCACAGACTCAGTTTGCTCATGAAGCTAGAAAGTGAGAAAAGCATTATTAACACTCTTTTGCATTCTAACACACCACGTAGGATTAAGATGTGTTTCTCATTTCCTTCTCTCTCTTACATCTCTTTCCCCCCTGCTGCTCCCTGACAGTCACTTCATTGGAGCATTTCCTTTCATTTCAAGCCCTATAACTGATCTGACTGCTCATTTTTTTTTCCTCAATAACTAAATATTTTAGTAGTTTGTGCCCCATGAATCTGATGTAAGAAATTGTTGGCTTTTAGTAATCTCATGAATGTTAACACTGATCTGTGAAAACCTGGATAAATTATGTTAAGAACTTCCTTTCCAGGGTTCACCACTCTCAAGAGCTCAGGGAACACTTAGCTAATTAAAATTTCCAAGAAACAAAAGTCAAGCATAAGAGGCAAAGTAGTTTCATTTTTCTCTCTAGTAAATCATGTAAACTTCTTTGTGTTCTTTCCTCTGCCAACTAGAATGATAAATGGAATATCCTTGATGCATACATTGAAATTCATTTTAATTTGAATAAACAGGGCATGGATATTCTTTGTCCTTCTCCATACATTCTCTTTGCTAAAATATGCAATCTGGTAACTGATTAAAGTACTATGTCTAGATGACACACAAAATACGGACATTTCACATAACCTTATAATATGTATCTGAATGGTAGACTGTAGATGTAGTCTAGAAAAAATTACCAAGTCTCTCAATATTGAGCTTAAATTTTGCTAATTTATAAATTATCTTCAGGTCCTCTCTGAAGGTTGATAGAAAAGACTGCAAAACTGGAAATGTAGGTTGTGTAAGTGAAGGGTAAAGAGTACATTAAAACCTAAACAAGATTAAATGATATCCATATAAACCTGGAAAGACCTTTACACTCCCTGGGCTTCTATGTCTTCATATGTAAAGTACAGATATTAATTACACTGACCGATCTCTAAGACCTCCTCCATTTCATATGATATTAATATCCTCTTATTGAGGAAAGTACTTTCCAAAGGGAATAGATTACCTTCCTAGCCGAGTCGCATCATTGCCTCAACTAAAAGGTTCAAGATTAAGATCTATCTAAATTGTGATGGCCCAAGCTTGATAAAAACATGAATTTAGAGACTTCCAGTCAGGCTGATAGATTAAAATCCTCTCAATTAACTCTACTCCCTGTCCAGACCCCATGAAGATAAAAACAAAGGATATTTTTAAAAGGCATCTATAAATTCAAAGAGAGGCAAAAACATCCAATTTTTCCAAGCTGCAGAGTATATGACTTAGTAGAGCAAGAAAGCTGAACCCTAAGTCAGCACTGGAGAAAGCTGAGAAGCAGCTCGACTTATTGAAACATACCCAAAAGATCCATAAACTGTTAGTGCCTAGTACCTCTGATGTGGGGTAAGGTTAGGACTAACAGCTAGAGTATTGACAGAGCCTCCAATTTAAATGTCCTTTAAATAAAACCCCTTCCAGATCCTATTTCCCACTTTGAGCAGGCAGAAGTCAGGCCTTACCATATTCTGGCAAAAGATGAGGGGTTACTCATATGTAAAATAAAATAAAAGGTTTTTTTTTAAAGACTATAGTAGGAACTCAAACATAATTGAGAACAAGTGTTTTAAAAAGGAAATGGAGCAATTAAGTGAGAGTTATATGCTGAATGTAGAGACTCCTGCACCTCTTTAATAAAATTACTCTTTGATCCAATAGTCCCATTTGGAGGAATTATTTTCATGAAGTAAGTTAAGAGTACCAAAAAAATGTTTTACTAAGAAATTACATCCATAATGCGGAATATGAAACATCTACTTAAGGGATCCATTAAATTGATATGAAGTAAAGCAAGAAATAACCCTTTGTAAAAAGTAACTTTGGGAAAATATCTTTACTATGTTCAAATTTATTTAAAAAACCAAAGGTAGGAGAGAAAGAAAAACATTTCTCCATGTATAGTATGTATACTGTATAGTTATGCAAATATACAGAAAAATGTGGAGCATTACACTGTAAATGGTTGATGTCAGTACTATTATCAGCCAAGCGGGGACAAGACTTTTTCTGTGTATGTAATACTTAACACAACGTTAATGAACCACGAGACAAAATTTCCTGTTCTCTTCATCCCTTATATAGACATTTCTGTTTTAGCACTGACAAACTTCAATTGTACCTACATCTTTACTAGTCTTCTGTCTACCTGATATCTTATAAATTAGGTTATACTGTAGGAAATTGTCAATTTTAATCATTTTGACCTACAAAAAGGGTGACTGTATGTGCTTCAACCTGTTATTTATGTTTGTTTCTTGTCTGTTTCACTCTGGGGAAAGGGAAGTTCTTTGAGAACAGACACTGTGTCTATATCTTTCTTTTTTAAATTGAGAAAAATATGACTGTGTCTATTTAATTCTCTGTGTTCCTATGTTAAAACAATGCATGGCTGGTCATGGGCATTGGGGAAAAAGTTCATTAAACTTACCTATGAGTGAATAATGTAGCATGAATTTTTTTTCTCACTTAAATGGAAAATATATTTTCAAAATACCAAATTAAAAAAATGTCCAATTATGTTTTTATTTTCTCTTTAAACAAATAATTATTTAGGATGTGAAACTGATGGCTCAACTCCAAAGGACTATGGTGTATTTTTTAACTTTTGCTTCTAATATCCAGTTTTACTGTGTTACAGAAACATGGCCTGCAAAATTTTACCCTTTCACTTTTGACCAAATACATGCTTCAGTTTGATAAAATTTCATGGTACTCAATAACAAATACAGTTGTCTTGTAAAAGAATCCAGTTACTGGATATATATTATTTCAAGTTTACTGATTGAATTATTTCAATTTTTTTATCAACCATTGGCTAATAATGATACTTCATGCTACAAGTGAATCTTTTTTCATCTATTTACATTTTTAATATTAGATAATGTTCATTATACAAAGTTTATTATATTAAGTATCCAATATAAATTGTGTTCCTTATCAATAAATAATGACCCTTGCCCCATTCAAGAAAAAAATCTCCTTTTTTGAAATTTAAAACTTGTTTCTAATTATTAAGCCATCTTCTTAAAATTGAAACAATAAAGACTGAAAAAGCTAACTGGCTTAAAACAGTCTTGCACGTATTTTTACCCAAAATCTCTCTTTCTGCTTTTTTTCCTCCAGTGATCTTTAAGTACAACAAAAATTATAATGTATGAAAGCTGAATGAAGTGGCATTGATTTATATGCAGCGAACAGGGCTGCTGAACCGCAAAATTCTTATAAATTTTAAATTTCAGTTTGGCTACAAAACAAAACAAACAGAGCAATCCTTGATCTTTATTTTTGGTATTTGTTTAATTTAGCTACATATCCTCAAAGTGTAAGCTTGCTTTCTTCTGTGTCATTAATCCCTTAGAAAGAAAAAAGAGGTAGTAGAAAAGAAAATAAGATTACTTTTGAAAATATACATGTAAACCACATATATACATATGTGTGTACATATATACTTATGCATATATACATACATGTAAACTCATATATGTGTATGTGTGTGTATATATATATATATATATATATATATATATATATATATATATACACAAACAGAGAAAGAGAGATTAAGATTCGTTCTTCATTCACTGGAAGAGAGCTCTGTGCTTATTTCCCACGCAAACCTAGCTCATCTGTTTTTACTTTCATTCAATTTTCATAATCATTGTAGGAGAGATTAGATAGAGTACACCACACAGATGACATTATTTATTTTCCTTGCAATTTGCTTAAATGCATGTTATCTGATTTTCCTGTTAACATATACATTAAGATATTAATGGACCTTTGCTATTGCCACAAATATTACTCCAATAATACCTTATCACACTTAAGCAAAGCCCAAACAAATCAAGTACATGAATGAAAGATGATCTAGAACACAGCAAGAGGCCAAAATTTGCTGCTTCCATTTTTTATTTTTGTAGTTGCTTGTCACAGCTTTCCCTGGACACTATTGAAATCTAAATACCTTAAGAACAGAAACATTTTTATAGGTAGTAGACTTCATAATTTTGCTCCAAAGAAATGGACCCATAGAAAAGTAATTTCCGTGAACATCCGCTAAAAATTTCAGCTAAATGTTATTAGTTATGAATTCTATTTCACTTTTACAATAGTTCTTCATTGAGTAGGCTTCAGATATAAAACTTGTTATTATTCCCAATGACCACATGATACAGATACGTCATATTTAGCCTTTATCCCAATTTTAGGTGAGAACCTTGATGACTTCCTCTTAGTTTGCACTGTAAGAACTAGAATATGCTGACTTCTGTAGTAGTTCTTGTAAGTCTCTTATATAATAAACAT
Source organism: Manis pentadactyla (assembly GCF_030020395.1). NCBI lineage: Eukaryota > Metazoa > Chordata > Mammalia > Pholidota > Manidae > Manis > Manis pentadactyla. The sequence goes on from NC_080023.1 coordinate 15,343,724, forward strand.
CTCTCTTCCGTTCCCTTACTAGTACATACTATGCTCTCAATTTCCTCATTTTTTTAATAAGAGTTGATTTAGCCCCTAACACGCCCAGGGCTCCTTCTCAGTCACCCGGGAGAAGAGCAATGAACAAAACAAACGAAACTCCTGCCTTCACAGGGCTCACATTCTAGCAAAGTTCAAATTTACATTGAAAGTTGGTGGTAAGTGCTATGGGGAAAAAGGAAGTAGAGAAGGTGGTGAGTGGGTGGGTGCGATGTTAAACACTTCACGGAGAAGGGGCCTTATAAGCAAAAGGAGAAAAAGGAAGTGAAAAAAGAAGCCACCTGAATGAATATTCAAGAAGAGCTTTCCAGACAGATGAAGCATATGAATGACTATTTGGAGAATATGACATATTTACCGACACAACGAGGCATTAATTTTCAAACTCTTTGTTTGTAACTGAAAGCTAAATCTAACATCTGCTGATATGGATGTCTAAATAGGGCCACTCCAATTCAGTAAAAGCAGCGAGCTTTGTACCTATTCTCCCTTTTATGGACATGCTCTCCCTTTTTCTACCAACTATTTTTCTCTGCTTTCTCAGATTGAAATCTACTCTCAGGGGAAGATATATAATAGGTTTATTCACACAAAAGTGTATACAAACTGATAAGCCTTAGAGATTGAACTGCAGATCATCTGAAACATTTGAATTTTAAAGTATACTCACTTTCAAACCAAATAAGTCTAGATTATAGCATAGCAACGGCCTTTCATTTGTTGGCAAGAGATGATAAAGACCCTGCAAGGTGTGCAGGGAGGCCAGCTCTGAACTTCCAGTTGGAAATCTTTGGTCTCTTCTTACTCAGTTGCTGAGGAATCTTGGGCACATCATGTAAACTTTCAGAGCCTCAATTTTTCACTTGTAAGTGTAAGGCATCAGACGGGAAAATTTCCTGACATCTGCAGCTATAAAGAACTACATCTACCTCGGCTTCTTTTCTGTGAGATTCTTTAGAAGACATTTTAAAAGGAGGAAACGCGAAAGAAGAATATTTCATTCTGCTATGTCAGAGAATGAATTTCCAATTTGATAACTTTTGGTCCTTTAGTGTCTATTCAATGGTAACCTTCATTTTGATTGAGGCAATCCTGAAACTATAGTAGGGTAAAGTGAAAGTCCCAGGGCTTTTATGTATTAAAAGCAAAACGAATGCTTGCAAAGGGCTGCTGAGACCCACATTGCATACAGTATATATTTTCTCAGTCAGCCAATTGCCTGGAAATTTGCTATTTATAATTTACCTAGTCTTAATTAGCAGGCTGCTCCCCAAGTCAGCCCTGCTGCAGGCAGAACATGAAGTAGAATAAAAAATTTTAAAAAAAGTATTTCTTGTTGCTGAAAGCAAGCCATACATATTCATGGTGAAAACAGAAAATCATTTGCCAAACTGTGTATGGTAAATACAAATTAACCTTGCAACGAAAAGTGTAATATTTGCATTTTGAAGCCTTAGATCTCTCTGGGATTAATTAGGTGATCAGTAGGAATTAGAGTCATCACGAACAAAATCTGGCCTTAGATGGTGAATGTCAGTGTGTGTGTCATATTATTCATCATATTCCCTTTCATTATAATTCTCTGGTTCAATCCACAAAGGCTGTTGTAGAGACTGTTTGATTAAATCTCTTGTAAATACATTGTACTTTTATTGTTTTTATGTCTGTTTACATAATAACAAAGAGATATATTGATGATCTGGAAGATTCTCAAATTGTACCCCTCCTGTCCATCACCCACTGTGGAACTCCTTGGCTCAGCTATACAACATCTCAGTTCTGGTGGAATACACCAGCTTCTCGATTGTTATCTCTGTCTCAAGGTTTGCTCCATTCTGGTCCATTCCCACAGTGCTGCCAGAATGAATGTTCTGAGACCCAATATCAACAAGTCAGATCATCTATAAAGTTCTGCCATGCCTTCTGGATAAAATTCAACTGTCACGGCTTGCTATAAATTATCTTTGCCCTGCCTACCTCTTCAGGCTCATCTCCTGGCACTCAATCTGTCAACTATTCTTGACCAGGCATCAATTTTGTGTCAGGCATGGTTCCAGACACTACACATTCCACCCTCTACAGTCTAAATTATTAAATCATGCACAGCCCCTACTCATACTATGGTCTGTAAGGTTCCTGTGCCTTTGCACGTTTTTCATTTCTTGCAGAGAACACTTCCTATCTCTTCTGTGTCATGCTAAATGCTTATAGTTTAGGATTCACATCAGACATCAAATTCTATGGGAGGCCTTCCTGACTTCATTTTTTTACCCAGTTAAGTGCCCACCCTCAGGGTTTTCACTCTGGAGCCCTTGGCTTTGTGGCACTTACCACCCTGTATCATGTCTGCCAATTCTCCTCTCATTTTCTCTTCCCTTCAACTTCTCGCCCCTTGAAAAAAGGGACTGTCTGTCATTACTGATTTGACATGTAAAGAAGTTTCTTCATTTATTATAAAGAACATAGAAAGGATTCACTTTTTATACATCCAGTCAACTGGCAGATCTGTGGGGAAAATCTTATTTTAAAGTCTTACCCATAGTCCTAGAGATGCTGTAAGGGCATTTTAAAGAACAATGATGTTTTGAAACACAGAAGAGAAAGAGGAAAAACTACTTTTTTGGGGAAAAAAAAACAAAGAATTTTCAGGTCTTGGATGTCTCATCTTAAACATTAATAAAACCAAAGGATTTATTTTTGGCTTAGTCCTCTTCTAGAAAACACTATGACAAAGATTACATATTTGGAGGCCCATGTGAACTGAGTTCAATTCACTTTGGACTTGATCAAATTGTCCACTGTCATCTCATCCATCCTTCTCCTCGCTTATCATGTGTACCCACTTAAACTAGGCCTCAGATTATGTGCAATGGTAACTGCATGTCAGATTGATAAATTGCACAAAAACACAGTGGACCATGAGTCAAAAATTAAGGTACAGCTTGACAGAAGAGATGAAAGCAAGAAGCTTCCGAAATCTATAGCTTTCCTCATCCTGTCCTTACGAAACTGGGAGCATATATAAAATGGAATTCATAATAAAGCAATTGTGATATGCAAAGGTCTTAGTGGAATATATGGAGAATGATCGGCTTTAATAGCCCTTAATTTAGGCACGAGCACTATAATTGGCAATTACCCTTCAACTTATGAAAAGTCTTCTTGACCTTGCATTTTTTCTTCTTCCAGTCAATTGTCAGTCCTCCACATCTTTATGCCTCAGAACAAAGCAGAAGGCAGTCCTCTAGGATAATTTACAAGGCTGCATCTTATACATAACATATCATTATTAATGTCATTACTTGAGGACCTACTAAACTGGCTGTGAATAAAAGCATTTCTATTCTTACGACAACCTGGCAAATTACGGTCTCCAGTCTTCTGATAAGGAAACTGATGCTCAGAGAGATTAGTAACATAACTGTGTTGCATGGTACTATATCAGCTTGTGTAAGGCTGGGAACTATGCTCCCCAGAATCCCTTTCCCTGCATGGCTCCAGATTAAAGTTGGCCACAAGTGGCACTTGCACGAGATTCATAAGACAAAGTAAAGCAACAGTCATTCAAATCTCTTAGAAGATGGTTGCAATTAGGCACAGTGATTGACAGAGGCGGCTTGTGCTTGTTGTCCTGCTGACCAGAAGCAACCCTGGCCCCCCACCAGGTGCTTGCTTGGCCACACACCACAGGGTTAGAAGCTACACAACTGCAGCAGCTCCCATAGACCCCTAGAAGCTCCTTTATGTGGTCCTGTATAAACAGTCAGATGGGCTTGGCTTCTCAGATACCCCTGCAAACTCTGGCTTGTCCGCCAGTACCATACTTCAGGGCATTTACTGGCTAGTGCTTCCTTCTCTGATCTTTTGACCTCTCCTTCCAGACTTTCACTCCTCAATTCTTCCCACATTGGTTGGAAGTCTGATCTCTATAATAATTCCCTCACTCCCATAATGCTCACTGTGGCTTTGCTCCTTTATCTGAACTCTGATGCTCACAACCAAGACCACAGAGAAAATAAGTGAACTTAGAACCATCTAGCCAGCATGCATGCTCTTTTTTCCTGTGGATTGTTGTTTTCAGCCATCTTTGTGCTGAGAGATGGCATTCATTATTTAAATATGATTCACCTTTTTGCTCTGTAACACTATGGGAGAAATCAAGATGAAGCAGGCCTAGCTCCAGTCTTCACAAGGATGATAGAAAACGTAACACAGGTAATACCACATTGCCAAGACATGAGGAGCTAAAGGGTCATAAGAAAAGTGCAGGCAGGGCATCAGGGGCCCTCAAAGCAGAAGGGAAGATGTACCACATGGAATCCTCACAGATGGAATTCACACAAAGGGAATAACTGAAGTCAGGAGATGTGGAACACAGAGCGTGAAGCAATCATGTAACACAATGAATCTGGATTTCTAACAGGGAGAAGGCCACATTAGTAAGAAAAAAATGGCTGTTTTAGAAACTGAACAAATAATGCTCCTTCAATCTCCAAAGGAGTGATGTATATCAAGGCTTCAAGAAAAGGGAAGTTATTCTGCATAGTGATGACAGGAATTTGAAATTGGGGTTGAGGATGGATGTGGAGGGCAGAGAAATCAGGGAGAAGAGGAATGAGGGGGAGACCAACATAGGAGGACAAGGAGGAGGAGAAAGGCAGGGGAGAAGAAGGTATAAGAGAAGAAGAAGGTGGAGGAACTGGAGCCAAACGGGAAGGGAAGGAAGGAAGAAGGGAGGGAGGCAGAGGAGATGAGGACATGGCACCTGACGGCAGGAAGTCTCTATCTGTGAACGCTCTCACATTAACCCCAAAATCTTTTGGATAATTTTTCAGACTAAGTGCACTGTGTGAGTAGAGTCATGTATGTGAACACACAAGAGTTTTGCATCATGGTATTTCTGAAGAAAACAGAGGTATCCCACTAGAATGCAAGAATTTAGTGATTCAGGGATGCCTGCGGAAGCAAGTTCTACGAACTTGGCAGAAACCATGGGCAAGATTTTTGAACATCACGTGGACTGGAGTTTGAGTCAAGTTTAATGAGCTCTCTAGAGGGCAGAGGTGTCCCCACATGACATCTGGGTTACAGTAATTAAAGCTACCACACAGTGAACACCCTAGGTATGTCACCCCATTTACCTGTCCCAACAACTTTGTGAGGTGCTTGCTATTATTTATCCTAATGTGGTCAATGAGGAAACAGAATCCTAGAGCAGTTGAATAGCTTCATAAGATCACACAGCTTGTAAGGGTCAAAGATGACATTCCAACCCAGGTCTTTCAGATTCCAGAATCAGCATCTTAATCAACACTCAGTGAGTTGGAAACAACTAGTTGCATTCTCCACAGTCTCCTTTCTCTTTGACTCTGCATTATGTCCAAACCAGATTATTTCTGGAACACTGCACAAATTGTGGAATCTGCTATCAATTTTTCTGGGTCCACTTATTATTGCTGTCTACAGTGAGACAAAGCTGCAACATCAGTGTTTCTTTTCATTAGGTACTTGTTAAGGGACTGTTCAGCCATCACAATAAAGCTAACATGATCTCACCCATTCTTATTAGGACAAGTGTTTCAAATTAAAAATCAACATCTTTGACATATTAGAATGGCATATGTTAACTCAAATTCAGGTTTCTAAATAGAAAATGTATGAGATTGGTATGACTTAATGGACCAGGGGAAAGAATACCTGCTCCCATTCCTATCTCTACCACAGAAGGAAATATTTCCTGGGCTCGTTAAAATTCAAAAAGTGGGGTTAAAAGGCCAAGTGAAAATATAACCCAGCTGACAGTAAGTTTAGTCTTAATATTATAGATACAAATTTTTAAGAGGTGACTTGATATGAAGTCCTTATAAATCAGAGAGGAAATCCTCACTCATGGTTCCTGTTACTCTGTCTCTTCCAATGAAGACTCATTGCTATTGAGAGTCTCCTTTGTCTTATTTTAAAATAACATCAATATTTAAATTCAGTAATAAGGAATACAATTTTATATTTATAAAGCATATACCCAGAAAATATTTTTTAAAAAGGAAAATTCTAAAATAACTGTTGAAGTGAGAGACACAGAATTCCCTGGATATTGGAGGTGAGCCATTTAAGCTCTATATTAAGTCCCAAAGCCAAGCTGAAAATAGAAAAATGTAATAATCAAGTAGTCGTTTGGCGCATGTGTCAGAAAATAGGCAACTGATTTTATGTTTATGTGTTTGTGTCTCGTTTTCACAATTTTAACTAGGTCACTTTTCAAGTGTGTTTCCTCGGTATTGACCAATTGTATTCCAACTGGAATTGGAGACATTTGATTTAGATCAGGTCTTTTTCTAGACATTTATTTCATAAATAAAACTCAGCAAAATTATCTAAATTTCTAATTACTCCTATTTTTAAATTTGTGTATCTAAACTCAAGCATATGTATCGTTTAATCAGTGGAGGAAACGTATTTTAGTTTTGGTTAGAATCAGTGGAAGGGTTTAGTAATCATTTTCTGTAAAAGATCACATAGTAAATATTTAAGCCCAAAGTTTCTCAACCTCAGCCTTCTTGACACTTGGTACAAGATAATCATTTGTTTTACAGGGTTATTTTATTCACTGCACGATCTTTAGCAGTATGCCAGTCTCTTCTGCTTAGACTTGAGCAGTACCCACTTCATCCAGTTGGGACAAACAAAAACATCTCCAGACTGTGTCACATGTTCCCCAGAGCCTAGGAGCAAATTCAGCTGTGGTTAACAACCATTGTTTTATAACTTATAGATCATTCATTCTCTGTTGCAACTATGAAAGGAGACATAGACAGTACATAAATGAATATGACTCTACTCCAGGTAAAGTTTATTTATGGACACCAAAATCTGAATGTCATACAATTTTTACATGTCATGAATTTTTTTTTCAACTACTTAAAAATTTAAAAATCATTCTTAGCTCATGGGGTGGAGAACATGGGCAGAACGCCATAGTTGCCAATCCCTGACCTCCAGGATAAAATGATAAATAAGATTAGTTTCAAAAAATGAAAAGAAACTCTACATAAAAAAATTGAGTGTCTGTCTCAAGAAGTTCCTGAGCTACCATAACAAATGTTTATTCCTTCACTTGATAAACGCTGTCAAGAAGGTACGTAAAGGGAGTGATGACAGCAGTACTCAGGAAAACAGTGTACAGTGAAGTCTGCACGGACAAGGGATTAAACTGTTTAATAGAGGACCAGGAAATCACCAGGGAATCAAGGGGTGTGTGTGTGTATAAGAACAGGGATCCCACACAGGATGTAATGTGAAATCCATGATATCATGCATGAGAGTGCATATGAGGAACAGGGGATTATTAAATTGTAACTTTGTGGTTTTGTTTATCATATATGTTGTTATTTATTATAATGCAGCATCATCCAAGTATAGTGCAGTCTTCTTCCAAACCTCTTCTTTCCATGTGTTTGTTTGTTTGGTTGTTGACAGCAGGAACTGTTTTATCTTGAATCTGAGGCATGTGTATATAGCAACAGGTATTTCACACAATCTTGCAGCAAGTGGTTTCTTCTGTGCTGGGGGCATTACAGCAAAAGCAATCATAAATGCAGCAGGCTTATAGACAAAGTCAAACAGCACAAAGAATTGAAATTAGAAAAAATTGACATGGATCCATTTGAAGAACAAATTTGTATGAGCCCTGCCACACAAATGCACCGACAGAAACCCTTTGAAGGTTTCAGGGAACAAGCTACATCCATGGTAATCAAGTGATCTTCAGATAACAGAGTGCATTCAGTTTTGGAAAAATGAGTATTTTTTCCTCATCATTTCCTTGAATTTGACCTTGCTTATCAAGTTCCTGCCATCTTCAGAGTAGTGGTTTCTGTAACATGTATTGCTGTAGAAAACCCAGTACCATAACTGCATTTTCCATGTAACTTTAATCCCTAACTTGGGCCGCAACTATTGACAGTAACTAATGCCATCCAAGCCATACAGTTTTCAGATGTTTTCAAGAAAAGTATCAGTGTCAGTGTGGGAATCCGTGGCAACCACCAAAATGGATAAAATTAAGGGTTAAAGTACCCTGTGGCCCAAGCATTTCCTTGCAAGCATCTAGTTTAAGAGTTACTCATCTGACCTCTTCACTAAATAACCCCCTTCCACTGTTACTGCAGGAGACGAAATGTATTGCAACAATCTAGGGAATAGCTGATCTTGATTAATATCATTTTCCAAACAACTAGCAAGTACTCCTTTGGGGAAAAAAATATATATACATACGTACACATATATACTATTTTCTTTCTGCTATGCATGCTTCTATTATAGGTTTTATTTCTTTTTGTTTTATATTATAGTCAGTAATCTATAGTCAGTTCTCTTTTACCATACCCACCTAAAAAGACATTTCAGAAACAATTATAGCATATGAGTTACGTTTTAGAGGCATTCTTTACTAAATATTGCAGAGGAATCCTGTGCCATCCCAAAGTTATTTATTTTTATGACTAAGATGGTAGCAAAAGATTCATACCACCAGAAAATAGGCAATAGCTCAAAATATTTTAATTTTCCTAGCAAGATAACATGGAGTAATTAACACATATAATTAAAAGATACTGCCCACTCTGGTTTCTCAGGCCTCTGCTTTAAGGGAGGAGTTATTTATTTATATTATTAAAAATCAAACAACAAATTAATTTAAATATTAAAAAATAATAAATACAACCAAGAGAGAGAAAACATTTCTCCTCTGGAGGGGCACCCCAAATGAGAGTAATCTAATGAAGGTGTCCATAAGCGTTTTGTGCATCAGAATTACCTGGAGGTGTTTTAAAAACTCAGATTGCTGGGCTCCACCATTAAGAGTTTTTGCTTTGGTAGTCTACATAGGAGCCCAAGAATTTGCATTTTTAGCAAGTTCCAAAGTGACACTGATATTGCTCATACAGGGATCCTACTTTGAGAACCAAAGATCTATTCTAAAATTTCATTCATCCCACCTAAATATTTGTTTCATTCAAGCTAGGTAACTTGTATCCTTCCTTTATACTTGCAAAAATTGGCAGTGTTGATGCCCAGTTACAACTTCTCTTTTTTCATCTGGATGTTTCCGTGGGGGACTTCCTTTCCCATCTTTACTGGGAAATGTATGTGTTTTTCCAGATACTGAATCTCATGAAATATCAAGAAATCAGGAAAAAAGAAAAAGTAATTCCCCTATGAGAATTAAAGCTTAACTAGCAACATCTAAATGGTACTGGTCCAAAGGAAAACACTGGTTTGAAAGTGAAGTCAGGCGATAGCAACATGCTGAGTCAAAAATCAAGGTCAGTTTTTCCAGAAAACAGGACATAGCAATAGGAGATTTCTACTACTACTTTTATCTGTTTTCTTCTTTTAAGTTCGTGTTCAAAGTCCTGTCCATTACTAAATGTGAGCCATTACTGAAAATAGATATAATATTAAGTTTGTATGCATTGTATACTTTATGCAAATCCTATGAGTACTGTGCAGAGAAATAAGACACTTAAGAAGCAAAATATGTTTTTTGATAGGCAATTTCAATATATGATATGAGTTGGTGTGGTGTGTTAACCTTGACAGGAAATCTGTATGCTATATTATTCACATACTGCCTATTAATGTTCTCTGGCATCCTTTCTCTACCACTGTTTGAATATTAGCTATAGGCTACAGTTCCTGGTGAACAGTTTAACAGAACTGATGCAAGTGCTGTTGTGGGAGATACTCCAACACTCCTTTAAAATCAGTTTTAATACTGCAAAGCAATATTAACTTCACCAGAAAATAAAAATCCAGGCAAGTAAACAAAACCTTTCTCTTGCTAAAAATTGAAATGAGCTCATCATATGATGTGCTGTGTACCAATCTGAAGATGCTTTTGAAAACAATTTTAAAAATATGACCAATATTAATTCAAAAGGAAATAAATTTTTCTGCATCTGGAGTATTTATCACAGAACAAAGACCAAATCTATTGAATAGGGCAATTAATGCTTTGAGTGTAAAATTTCATTTTAAAAATGACAACTTATAAATATTAAATATTTCATATTGTCTTTCCATCTTAAATTATCTTATTCAGCATTTATTTTAGTTTGCCTTCCTTTAGTGCTTTTTTATTATGAAATAGGCATGTCAAATTGAGATCATTTGTATATGTTATTGAAATATAAAATTGTGTCACAATATATTGGTTAATAATGATAATAAACCATGCATTTATTAATATATCAATTTTATGTTACAGAAAAGTTATGAAACTCAATTTAAGTCTACTGCAGATGATTCACTGTTTATTTTTATAGTCACTCATTACTACTAAAATCACAGAGTGCAATGAGAAATACAAAATAACAGGATTTTGAGAATTCCGACAAATGCTCATAAATTCCAATTTTTCATTCCCAAATTCAAAGACTAATACCTGTGAGGAATTTGGAAATACTACATTTGGGTTGGTAAGAAGCAGAAATTCTCAATGTTCAAATTTCCAAAAATGACGAGCATATGAAATTTATCTTAGTCATTCTGTAAGGCCATTACACTTGCTGTTTCCTCTGCCTGGAACATTTTTCCTCAATATCACCCTTGCTCACTCAGCTCATAGACAAGAACAAGTCGCTCTCATAAAAAATGGGCTGGAAAATATATTGGAGGAGCACATGGACAGACATTGAACAGTAAACTTTTCTGCCATACATTCCCTTTCTTTATTATCAGTTATTGTAAGGGTCTCCTGGGAATAGACCATGGTCTCCTGATCATCTTTTATTCCCAAGTGAAGAATTTCCCCAATTTGTTACATTGCTTATGGGCCAGCAGCTGATTGTTGGCACAGAATTTTCCAAGAGTTCTTTAGCGTATGTCCCTAACACAAAAAAGGACACCAGACTTCCCTGATCTTAAATCTCTGGGTTAATTTTTTTACTACATTTTTCTTATATCTTAGTTTTACTTCTATGACGCTGTGTTATGGGCTGAATTTTGTGCCCTGGAAACTCATATTGAAGGATGGTTGTAGTCATGACACCCAGTAGTTCAGAATGTGATTATATTTGGAGATAGGGCCTTTACAGAGGAGATTCCATGAAAATGAAACCATTAGGATGGACCACCATCCAGCATGAGGTTAGGCTGGTTATTGTAAGCAGAGGAGGTTAGGATACAGACGTGTAAGAAAGGAGACCATGTGTGGACGTAGCTAGAAGACGGCCATCCGCAGGCCAAGGAGGCCTCAGAAACAACGGATGTGGCTGACACCTTGATTTTGGACTTCTAGCCTCTAGAACTGTAAGGCAATACATTGCCATTGTTTAAGCCACCCTGGGTGTGGGACTTTGTTACCACAGCCCCGAGCAAACTAATAATACAGGTTGTAAAACACTTCTGCCTCTTGAAGGATTTTCTGATATATTGTGAGTCAGGAAATCAACTAACTAAGCTGGTAACCAGGTATATAAAATATTTCCAGGAGGAGCTTCAGGGGCTTTTTTTAAGAGACCAAGGTATTTTCATATTCTGAGTACCCCCTGGACACACAGATACCCAGGGCAACATTTCTGCACAGTGGTGGGGATTTCTGTGATGTGCCAAAATGTTCATTTCTTGTCATGTAAATGAAACTCTCTCACAGAAAGTTCCTTGAAGTTTCCTTAGCTGTCTGGGTGCCCCTTTTCAATGAGTGAGCACCCACAAGGAAACCTTCCTCCACCCCACTTTCTCAATGCAAAGAAATTTTGCAGGGTATAGTCACAATCCAAGAGTGGAGATAAATGGAATTAGAGGCATCCCACCCAATTGCCTAGACTTGTATGTATTCTGACTTAAAAATCCACACCAATGTGGAAGCATATGGATGCCATTTATTCCATTTCCTTTGCAGAAGAGAACTGGAAGAATCTCCTCTCCCTTTCCCCCAATCCCCCACCTTTCTGTGTCTTATCATTTGGAGGCTACAGAGGAATTAAATTCTTCATGAAAGACTGTTTATGAATTAGACTATGACCATTACTTAAATTATTAAATATCCAAGAAAGATAATCCAACCCAGAGACCATGTCACAAGAGGGAACCACAGTTACTCTCAATTGCTATTCTTCTTTCATAAACATGGCCATGAGCCAGCCTTAGGGGGAAAATGTAAAGTTGGTAAATGACATATTTGGCATCTCCATCTGTTTCTTTCCAGAACTTGTTCTGGGTTCATTTTGCTTCTCGGAGCACCAAAACTGCTATTAGATAAGGAATTTTATTTCCATTCTAGACCCTTCAAACTCTCTCCCACTATGGAAATACAGTTATATATCTTTTATCCTATTAAAGCATCATTAGAGAGCTAAAGTCAGAACACTGTAGAGTCCCTGAATCTCTGACACATTATAGTTTCCAGGAGAAAAAGTCCAGAATAGGCTTTTGAGGTATTTTTAAGTTCACATAGCTACCTTCACATGAATAAGTCATTGCATTTTAACAGGTTTCCAAACACATATGGACTTCAGGTATTAGAGGATAGCCAATTATAAAAAGTCTTTTGGATTAGGCCTACTTCTAGCTGACATTTGGATGGACTCCATCACATGGTTTCTGCTCTTCCCACTTCATGTCTCATTCAGCATCTTGAGGAATTAACCTCAGCTCCAGGGTGGGGCCTGCAGAGTCTAACCTAGTCACAGCAGTTTTGTCCCTCTTACCTTGGTGAATGTCTCAGAGATGAGCCAGTTAGTATACAGATCTATTCAGGAACATCCAAATGGCCTAATTCAGGGCAACTGAAATGGGAGAAAGACATTTGCTTAGGGCTTTTGGGAAAGAAGCTTCCTCTGTGTTCTAAAAGACTTTTTAGAAGCCATCTTTGTTTTCTCCAAAGCAGATGAAGAAGTAGCAGGAGAAGTTATGCAACTCATCTTGGATCACAAGGGAGCACCTGCCTTGAAATAACTCTTTACTTATGAAAGAAAAGAGAGGAAAAAGAGTCCTTGGTCATTTCATTAAACCTCTGAACCAAACTCACCCTGAAGTCCATTATTTCATCTGCATTTCTTTCCAATTATATGAGATTCTTTAAATCTCTTCTATTTTTGAACAATTTCAGTTTTTTCAAATCTTAAAACCAAAATATTCCTTCATTGTTAAACTCCCTAAGAATATGGGTTTATTAATACTTTTTAAAAAATATCCACATATGCCCAGAACCTAGGTGATTCATAATATGATACGTCCATTAAAAAAAAAAAGATCTGTCTGTCAAGTAAATTTATGTTAAAAGTATTTCTGGAGAGTCTCTTTCCATGTTATGTAAGAGTAATACTAATAATCATGATTCAACATGTGTATTGCTCAACACAAATATTCAAAAAAACACTACAGTTATTTTTGCTCAGAGGAAATTTAGTCTACTTTGGTAGTGATGACAGACAGTGCAGTTCAGTTTGGATAAAAATTCAGAGGAAAGAATTTACAAATAATGGATTTTATAATCTCCCTTCTTCATGTCCCAGGCATTTATTTATGCCTACTAACCTGATACAAAATTAAAGATAAAGAATGCAATCATTAATTTAGCATAAGAGAAAACTTTTATTTAAAAAAAAGAAAGAAAGAAAAGATGAGCGAAAAGAGAATTCTGAAGGCAACTATAGGTAAATACATAAAGTTAGTTTATATAACTCCAGAATGTTGGTCACTCCTATTTTCCCTCAATTCTAGTTACCCTATGTTCTAGCCTAAGAGCATGTAGTAGGATTGTCTTTCCACCTCACCATTATTTAATCTTTATTTCTGCTCTTAATAAACAACTTCTCAGATTGTTTATCTCTGTGCCTCAATTTCCTCTTGTATTAAATGGATCTTTTTTGAGGTTTATATGAGTCAGTACTTGAAGGTTCTTAGAAAACCATCTAGAATACAGTGTGCACTCATTTGGTGTCATCCATTATTAATCACTGCTATTAGTTATCAGTGCTGTTGTGTGACATACGTGTAGTGAACAATTTTTGTCATTCTTTATAAATGTAATTTTACTTGCTGTACAGTACTCTAGGAAAAGGGTCTATCATAGCTGAATTTCATTTTCTTTTTCGGTTGGACAGTTACATCATTTATAGTTTTTTTGTAATTTTTCTTACTGTTATATGTAGCCATGTGATGGATTTCCTTTATGTATCTTTCCATACAACTCTCTTATTTCCTTAAGATCCAGTCTTAGAATTAGAACCACTCAGTAAATAAGTGTATTTTGGTGACATAGGTTCTCTAAATATTCCATGGACTCCCCAGTTTCCTTGCTGTGTTTGGGGGTCTAGTTATGGTAATGGGCCCTGATAGGTGGGATGTGGACCAAGGTATGTGTGTCATGTCTAGGTCAAATATTTGATTTGCAGAGTCAGAATTTTGGGGTGTTTTTTTTTTCCCTGCTTCAGCGATTCCTTGAGGTCCTACATGAAGGGCAGTACCCCAGAAAGTGTGGACCTGAAACAGACTTATATGAGCAAGAAGCAAACAGTTTAGTTAAATACTGAGACTTGAGATCTCTCTGTTCTGCAGAAATGAGGTGTTGCTCTGGTACTGACTTAAGAGTTGGGTGGCAAGAATCAAGGAAAGTGATATCAGAGTTTTTAGCAGGACATTGATCCGTTTTATGGCAGTGATAAAATATTGGCAAAACTATTATATATTCAGTGTATCTATGGGTCCACACAAAGACATTGGAAGATAAGACACTGATAGTAAGCATTGATTGCTATTGGCTGCAGTTGACAAGTTCTTATAAGAAAAATATACTCAGGAAAGAACTGATCAATTCACAAGGAGAAATGAAAAGGAAAAGATAATGTTTAGGAACTCCAGTGCAGGTTTGGAAAAGGCACCTGCTTATTACCTCCAGATAGCAAAGCTAAGAAAGACGTTTATGAGAATAAAAAATGTTCAGTAAAACTTTCAACTGTTTAAATGCTCTCAGGATAAAAATTAGACTAAGGCTGTGGTGCCTTTCATTTACATGAAATAGCTAATGAAAAGCCTGGATTCATGGTAAGGCCTTGCCACAGAAGCTCTACAATGTCAAAATGGCCCATATGACTGAGAAAATAATTAAATATTGCTGATATGAAAATTATGTCTCAAAATGAACTGTATTGTCAGACCATGGGGCTGACTTGAATCAAATAGACAAGAAGCCTACTAAAACTTTCAGAAAGTTGTACTACCATGAAACCATAAGCATAGACTGAAATAGTCCATGTTTATTCAAATTTTATAATGATACTTGTACAACCAGTCTTTCACCAGCAGGAGATTGGGATACAATGCCGCAGGGGGAGTCTTTTTTCCCCATAGTTCCCTTGAGAAGTATCAAGGAAGGGAATAGAAAGGGGGGCTGGCTAGAGCATAGAAGCAAATGACACAGGGAACAACGGATTTGGGAGCCCCCCTCAGACTGCAGAATCAGGAATTAATCAAAGAACATTCCACATGATCAGGGAAAGTCTCTATTCAACATCTTTCTGGTGCAGAATTGATATAGATTAGTGATTGTTGGGTGTCTTCCATTCCTCCTCTTTCTGAATGTGAGTCTTTACTGCTGTTATCCTGTTCCTGCTTTCCTAATGTACACTGGCTGTGTGGTGGTAAGGGAGACAGTATGTTCAGTTAGTTTCTAAGTTTCTAGACCAAGGGTAACTACATTCATAACAGATGTAGAGACTATTGTCACTACCCAAAGATCCTGGAGTTGAGTTGGATAGAGTAACTGTGCAGGACATTTGAGTAATCTTTCTTTGGGGCAGAGTTGCCTGAGTTTTATATGTGAGAAAAGTAGTACAAGGGTATATATTGTGTGCAACTGGGAAGACTGGGAAAAGCAATAATGCTTTCCAAATATTTAATAAGCTTCCTTACATTATCCAGATCCATTGCTGTTAGACAAAGTCTTATGACTTGCTCTACTCATGTAAAGAATATATTTATTTCACTTCTGGGAAAGAGCAGTTAATTGCTAGAGTAGGAAGATACAGTGTTATCTTCTTAGAGACTAAGAAAGCTTCATTTTGATATGGTGGAGCTATAGAATTGAAGCAGTCACCACATAGAAGATAACTGCTATAAAACGTCATTAGGAAGTCATTAGGTTTACCATAGTTTTCACATGAACTTAAAGCAAATTGTCATTGTATTAAACCACTGAAGTTCAGGATCTTATGTTGTTCTTGTTTTCTTTTTATTTATTTTGTGTTACAGCACCACAGACTAACCCAGTACTGTCCAAAAGAGATATAATATGATCTACTTTAGTGGCCACATTGTAAAAGTAAAGGAATCAGATGAGGTTAATTTTAACATTAATTAACTCTAATATATAGAATAATTACTTTAACTAAAGTTATCCATTCACACCTTCTTTATGTTCTTACCCTCTCTCACAGGGGTTGCAAGACTTCATTTTCCAGAATACCTTATAGCTGGGACTTTGATGCAATTGAGATTCCATTTATGCATTGCACCTGCAGGATTTTTGGAAGACAGAAGTGAGAAGAAATACTCCTTCCAATAATATCCAACAGACATGGATTTTTTTCAGGTGCTGTATTATCCAGTCTTGTGTCTAGGAACTGAAGCACTTGTAGCAGTCACTCTACATTCTAGAAGCAAAAAACTTTTTCCTGTTCTCTGTGCAGCTATAGTAATGGGACTTTGAGACCAGACAGCTAGTGTGACACTCTAACATTTACTCCTTTACCTTTCAGCAATTTGCTAAGTACCTCATTCCATTCTGCTTGATGTATCTAGAGAGGTTCCTGTTTCCTTAAACTTGTCTGGTAGAACAATATGTTATATCTAATAAGTTGCTAGTTTTAAAGAAACCTAAGCATTAGTTATGGTAAATACAAAACTGCTATTAAAAAAAAGCTAAAGTTTGCTTATTTAAAGAAAATAAAAATTCATTTTTCTTTAATGTAAGAGTCCAGAGATAAATACATCTTTATCACTTTGGATATATATTGGTCAAAGGGGTAAAGATTCTTCTACTAGGAAGATGGTGGTTCTTGTTGGTGAACTTTGTGAAAACAATTTTAGAGTCTAGTAGGAATACTGTACAGGAAAGTTGGTTCCTATACATCTGGGAGGGCATTCAATGGTCTATTAACGTATTAAACCAAATAAGAGGGATTAAAAATAGAATAAGAAGGAGAGATTCTTTGGGAAAGGAGATCCTGTCAAACATAGCATGCAACACATATTCTCCTGCCAGGCTATGTTATTAGCCAGGACTCCTTCAGTTGCAAATTTCAGAAACCCCGCATAATTAGACTTCAGGGAATCTGTTGGATCACAAAACTAAAAATTCCACCGGTAGATTAGGCTTCAAGCAAACCTGGGTTTAGGATATCAAATATTGTCATCACGACTCAGTTTCATTCTTTCCATTTCAATTTTATTACCCTCTTTTGAGTTCACACTAAATCAGGATCTCCCAACTTGGTAGGAAAGTGACAGCAAGCAATTCCATCCTATCAACAACTCAAGATGGGGTAAGTTTTTATAATAAAAGTCCCCAAACTGAAGCTGGCAGGATTTGATTGGAATAAAATCATGTGCTCATCCCTGAATCACATCCTGGGCAGGGGGTACCACACTCTAATTTAGTGAATTTTCATTTTGAAGAAGAGGGTAAAATCAGCCTAACAGAACTCCTGGAGACATTGGTGGCTAAATTCTTTCCTGGTAAAAAAAATAGTTTGTTCTTATTAGAAGAACAAGGTATGGACATTAAGTAGGTAACAATTTTTTTAAAAGCCAGGTCCAGCTAGATTGCCAGTATACTTGAAAAATAAATCATTTACTTTTAAGTTAAAATTGTAATTTCATATGTAAAATTTTTTAATTTTTGAATCAAATTCAGTAATCATATTGGATAAAACTTCTATATCACACGTTGGAAATAACACATAATGGGAACATGATACACATTTGTGGAGTAAGTAAATGTATTTGCATTTATCAGTTATCTATCGCCACATAAAAAATACCCCAAAATGTTACATCTTACAGCAACGTATTTATTTGCTCAAGCTTCTGAGGGGCAGCACCCTAGTTGGGGCTCAGGTGGGACATTTCATCTCTGTTGTCAGTTGGACTCACTTAAGAATTTTCAATCCGTTTTCATCCAGCAGGTAAGTTGCAATAGATATGAATTTTTTTCTGGCTTGTCTCAGAAGCCTTTACTCACATGCTTCAGTTTTGTCTGGAGAGATAAGGGATTACTGGACCACATATCTGTCATGATCCTGCAGACTGACCAAAAGACTTTCCCTTTATGATGACTGTGTTTTAAAAAACATCAAAACAAGGAAAGCCTCAACACAAACACTTTTAAGCCTGTTTTTCATGTTTGCTAATATCCAAATGTTAATGTAAATCAAAAGGAATAGATAAATATTCTCTGCCTCTTAATAACAGGAACTGAAAAGTATTATAGCCTTTTTTATTTTTCAATTTACCACAGTCCAACCTATAACCACAATTATTTGCATTCCTCCAATTTGCAAGTAATTCATTCTCCCCAAGATTCAAAAAAAAAAAAAGAAAACTCAATAGATTTTGGCATCAGGCTCAAAATCTAGTATCTCAAAATCTGTATCTGGTTTAAAATAGATACAACTCCTAAGATTGATCTCCTCTTGATTCAGTGACATGTAAACTAAAATGATAGGATAATTCCCCTTACTTTGCACATGGACAGAATAATCACATTAGATATTCCCACTCCAAAAAAAGAAAGAAAACACTGTCGTCCATAGCAACTGTGAAATTTAGCCAGGGACATAGTATCAGGCCACACTACTCTGGAGACAGAAAGTTTTTCTTGATTAGACCTAGAATCTGCTCCCTGCAAGTAATTCCAGAATTTTCTTCTCTCCATGGTCCTATGCCCTAGGAGTCATCCTTCCTTTTAGAAAAGAAATACCCATATAACTTGCTCAGCCTGCTTTCTACCTCTAGAAAGTTGGGGTCCCAAAAACATTTTCCAATTTGAATGAACTCTCTCACTTTTAGTACAAGTGGTACTATTTTGATTGTTACTGCTCTCCTTAAAATTCTATGGGTTTCCTAAAATTCACAAAAAAACATTTGCTAATGTCACATTAGCTAAAACAAGTCACATGGCCAAACCCAGAATCAAAGGGTAGAAAAATAGTTTCTACTCTTGATGAAAGGAATTCCAAGTTTTTAGGACCTTTTCATTAAATTTCACACAATAGAAGGTATGCACATATACTAGGAAATGCCCATATTTATTTTCCATAAGTAAAAATGCTATTTTGTGATATTAAGCTCCTGATTCTTTATGGACATTGACTTTTCCCCAAACAAACCTTTTTCCTCAAACCAACCAACTAGTATCTGGCATTAAAATAAGTCAGGCAAACAAGGACAAATAAAAAAAAAAACAACAGGTGTAGGATGTGTACAATGTTTAGGCATAAGACTCATTAAAGAATAGTTTCCCAAATCCTATTCCCTTGACATAGTCTCTAAATATCCTCAGAATCATATCATAAAACCCAGAATTCTAAACTGAGCATTAATAGTGACCTTAAATGTTGAATCTAAAATAAAGAAATTATATGCGATTGCAAACTAATTCAAAGGTATCTTTGCAGGTCTTAAAATATCATAAATGGTGACAGCTACCATTTGGGTTAAAGGGAATATTTGTCCTTAAAAGCTTGTCCTCCAATGTTATTATTGTATTACATTTCATCTGGGGCGCTGAAATTCACTGTCATGAAGTCACTGGAAAGGACAATGAAAATTTTTGCAAGACAATAAATGTTTTCAAGTCTATCCTGAAGGGTCAGTATACTTATACAGTTTCTATAGAAACCGTATTTCAATAACTCAGTATCTAAAATAAAATCACCTTGAAGCAAACTAAAAATATCCTATGTATTTCATTATAGGCTTTAAGCTTTAGAACAATAATTCAATGATAAAAAAGCAAAATGTCACATTTTTCCCATTTAGTGACTAATGTGGGATATGAACATTAAAAAAATCTTGGCAAACATTATAATTAATGTTCTATATCCTCAACACTTTATGTATTTTCTGTCTTTAGGCAAGGGGGGTGTGGAAAAGAGATGTAGTAGCTAGTAGGAATGGATGACAAGTTGGATGGAAAGAACAATCTACCCTGTGGAAGTTCATACTTAATGGAAGAAATCTACATACAATAATTTGAGTAAAAACTATGATGTAAATATGCCACATTTTATTGAAAAGTTCATTGATTCAAAAAACCTGAACTTAATACCTACTTAATCATTGCTAGGCCCTGTGCTAGATTCTGGGAATGATGTTGTCATACCAGTATGATAAGAAAATGTAAATGTCTGCTAAGAATCAAGCTACAAACAAAAATCTGCACATTAATGTTTATAGCAGCTTTATTCATAATTGCCACAACTTGGAAGGAACCAAGATGCCCCCATTAGGGAGTGATAGATAAACTGTGGTACATCCAGACAGTAAAATAATACTCAGCATAAAAAGTTAATCAGAAAAGGCTACAAACTATACAATTCTAACCATATAACATTCTGGAAAAAGCAAAATTATGGAGATGGTAAAAAGATTAGCTAGGGATTGGAGATGGAAGCCAGGGATGAATAGAGAGAATACAGAGGATTCTTAACACAATAAAAATATTCTGTGTGATATAATAATGGATACATGACATTGTATGTTTTTCTAAACCCATATAATGCACAACACCAAGCATGAGCTCTAATGCAAACTCTGGACTTTGAACAATTATGATGTGTCAATGCCAGTTCATCAATTCTAACAAAAGTACTCTCTGGTGGGGGATGTTTTTAACGTGGGAGGCTATGCATGTGTTGAGCACAGCACATATAGGAAAACTGTACCTTCCTGTCAATATTATGTGAACCTGAAAATGCTCTTTAAAATAATAAGGAAGGAAGGAAGGAAGGAAGGAAGGAAGGAAGGAAGGAAGGAAGGAACGAAGGAAGGAAGGAACGAAGGAAGGAACGAAGGAAGGAAGGAAGGAAGGAAGGAAGGAAGGAAGGAAGGAAGGAAGGAAGGAATGGAGAAGAGAGTCATGTTTAGTTTGCAAATGTTCTTTTAAACTAACCTGATATGAAACTGTAACTCTATTGAAAAAAAGTGATTTCAATATTGGTGATAAGAAACATATCTGCCTTTCTTTGAAAAAAGAAGAGAAGATTTAGAACCTTCTGCCAAAAATATATGTCTATTAAATAAAAACACCAAAATTCTTAAGACTAGGAAGAACAGAGCTCTATTTCAATTTATGTATTGTAGAGAAGGAGGCATTGTGTTGGGCCATTGGGTGTGCATAGAAAAGTGTGATATTCCACTAATAAGTGGATGTATTTCCTATAACATTCTTTTCTACTGCTACTGTATCTTTATATTTTTGACCATTTTAAAATTGAGCTTTTCTATATCTGCATATCTCTCCAGCAGGATGGAGAACTGAGCCCCCCCCGTATCAACATTACTTAATTATTTCTTCTATGAAATTCTTCTCCAGGAAGGTAAGGTTGTACACCAACAAATAACTTCACTATTTATTTCAGTAAATTTCTACAAATTATCTGGATAAAGAGTTGTCTCAAGTAGGCAATTTGTTCTTCTATCAGTACAATAGAATACTCATCTCGCCAAAGAGCATGCTTACCACAACAGAATTTCATATTACATATTCTCACTAATCCTGTGCTGTTACATCATGTAGTTTGCCCAGTGACGATCAGTACCTATGATAGTTCACTTTAAGTGTCAACTTAACTAGGAATGCCCAGCTGGTAAAACACTATTTCTGGACATGTCCTGAGGGTTTTTCCAGAAAAGGTTAGCATTTGAATTAGTAGATTCAGTAAAGATTGCCTTCACCAAAGTGGGTGGATATCATCCAATGCATTGATGGGTCCGAGTAGAAAAAAAGTGGCAGAAGAGAGACTTTTACCTCTTTTTGAGCTGTAACATCCATCTTCTCTTGCCCTTGATTGTTGGAGCTCTTGCTTCTCTGCCTTTGACCCCGTGACTTGTGACAGTGCTGCCCCTTTCCCCCTTCTCAGGCCTGGGAACTTGTACTGAAATACACCACTGGCTTTCCTGGTTCTCCAGCTTTCAAACAGGCAGATCATGCTGTTTCTTGGCCTCCATAACTATGTGAGCCAGTTCCTATAATAAATCTCTCATATATGTCCACCTATGTATATCCTTTTAACTCTGTTTCTCTGGAGAACCTAAGACAGTTCCTCATCTCAAATGATCCACTTTAAATTCTTCATCTCATACCTCAACTACTATAAATATTATCCTTTGAACTCCCTATTTTGGGACACTGCTAAGTTTCTGTCACATAGGTGCTGTCTCTTATTAGAGTAGTTTAATTATTTTAGTTTTGCTTAGTCAACAGGTTATTCCGGTAGGCTTGTAAGGAGTCAACTTTTGATAATCTTAGACTGGCCACAAAATCCCATCGAAACATCCTTGCCATCAGGGATCTGTATCCTTTTCTCAGAGATTCCATACCTCTGAGGCCTTGGAACCTTCCACCGAGGGCTCATCATGACCAAGTGATGCTCCGCCTTTCTAGCGTAGGTCTAATAAACTTAGCTCTGCTTGATCAACTAGTTTATCCAATGACTTTTTAAATATATGACCATAAAAATTATGAGCGTTTTGTTCACAGAGGACTACACCATTCCACATACCTTACTTGAGGTTTACCTACTGGTATATGTTATTTCTAGATATTTCCCACTTCGAAGTAAATATTCACATAGGGTGAATATCTAATCCATTCAGCTATTAAAGAAAAGAGATAGAATTTGAGTCCAGGTCTAGCTAACTCTGAAGTTGTTGATACTACTGCCAAATAATGTTGGCTTCAAGTCTAATTACACAAGAGAATTGCACATCCAGATAGATGAAATAGATGTAATTTTCCCTTTTCTTCCTGCTAAGTGCAGCTAAAACCCTGAGCATTATATATAAAACAAGTACAACAAGACTCTGAAAGGTGGAGAGAAGAAACAGAATAGCTAGGGTCTTGGGATCCAAGGAAAAACACAGCAGTGAGTGCCCTGGCTTTTCTTTTTGTCTCAAATATACCAAACTAGGGGCTGGAGAAGAGAGTCATACATATATATGTATGGATACATATATATATATGAAATAAAAAACTGTGATGAAAATTCATATGCTATACATAAAAATAGCAGTTTTGTTGAGTTTATTCATTAGTTATCCATTCTACAAATAGATAACTGTGAGAATGCACACTGGATGTCAAACACTGGGCCAGATGTGTGAGATTCTAAGATAAATAACAATGTTCTTCAGTATGCACAATTTCAATAAACTTTCAATCTAGGAAGGCAGACAAATAAGCAAACAAATTAGCTTGTTTACTGAGAACTTATTGAGTGCTGGACATCCTCACGATCCTATGAACTAGATTCTCTTAGTTTCATTTTATGAAAAGGATAACTGCAGCACAGAAAGGTTAAATAAACTACCCAGTATTACATAATTAGCAAGTAGCAG
Organism: Manis pentadactyla; assembly: GCF_030020395.1. Classification (NCBI taxonomy): domain Eukaryota; kingdom Metazoa; phylum Chordata; class Mammalia; order Pholidota; family Manidae; genus Manis; species Manis pentadactyla. The sequence goes on from NC_080023.1 coordinate 15,367,385, forward strand.
AACCAAGATTCTAACTCGGGTTTGCGGGACTCTGAATTTTCACATAATTAGGGGAGAGTGGGAAAATGCAATAATTATATTTATGTGATTGAAAGAAGGATTGTAATTCATGATATTTATTTCCCTCAACATCTAACACTGTTCCAGGTGCAAGTAGGTGCTTGTTATTTACTAAATTATCTAATTTAATTCAAAGGAGCCAAATAAAATTAAAATTACTTTCTAACTTTATTTGTTTAGCATATGCCTATAGAGTATCTATAGAGCATAACACATAGAGTGTTTTTTTAATATTCTCATTCTAACATGCTGCCTATTATCTTTTTTCTCTGGAATACTTAACAGAGGGTCCTCCTCCCTAACTGGCCGGAATCCACCCTCCGTCTAACCTTCTTAAATGATCTATGACCTAATAGCCCTAATATTGCAGTCATTTAAATAGGCTATTGTTATTTTGTGAACAAAATACATTCAATTAAACCTATTTATGTTTTATCTTTATTTTCAAATATCCCACATACTATTATGTCAAGGCAAATTTTTTATTCTCCCTTTTCAGCATTTCTGAAATTACTAATATTGTGTTGGCAATTAATTTAATTTAAGTTTTAAAGCACCTGCTGGGTGTTTTATGCCTTTTATGGCTTCAGAGAGTAGGGGTTAGCATGTATGCAATATGGAAAGACTTTTATGTCTTTGCTCTCGCTCTCTTTCTTTTACAAATTTTACTGCCACATCAGATTTATACTGTATATTCCCATGCTATAAAAATGCCTGCTTTCCAAACTATTGCATGTGCAATTTTATAAGGTACACCAAAGGGTATTTCCCCTTCCTGAATCATTTTGATAATCACTCTGCCTTAATGCATGAAGGGGTTCTTTTGTATAATGGATGTTGGAATGTGTTGATAACTTTAACAGACAGTTGTTAAATTGAGCATACATTTAGACAGCAATTTGTACTCAGCTGTAACTACAATACCTAGTGTGCTAGCAGAAGAAACTGACATAATTCAGGAAGGGTGATCACTCGTAATTCATCAAGATATTAAATGACAAGATTGGTTTAACACCTTCTATATATCTCATCTGGGTTGACATGCAACTATTTTACTTGTCCTAGAGTGCAAATCAAAATGGCATCTACTACTGCGCTCACATTTCAGATAATCAAGGCCTACAATAATGGAATAAGTGTCATTAAATGTGCATTATTACAACAGTCACTTTCATCTTCATCGCCATCATTAAATTAGTTGAAAAGCATGCTCTGGGATCACGACATGCTGCTAGGAGTTTCATGCCTTTTAAGGAACTATACCAAGACTCCATGCTGAGAAGTGACAGCAATTAATTTGAATTAACAACCCTCTGTGTCAATATCCACCATCCAACCCTTATGTGATAAACCACTATGAAAATCCTTAAGCACTGGAATAGAGCTTTGTTGTTAATGTTTATTTTCTTACAACATAAACATAGGGAAACTCTACCAGAGGTGAAAATACTCCAAAGAAAGGCAAAAATACTAAAAGCCATGACATAACAAATGGTGCACTCCATTGCTCCTAAGACTGTGAGTCAATACCGGCTCCTAATGCCAGTATTGCAGCACCCCCATGTTTGTGTTTGAGGAAGTCACCCTACCAGAGGCTTCTCCCTATCAGGGGCTGCTTAGTCTTTGCTCTTGCACCTTTCATTGTCTAGACTGGCTTTTCTCCTTCTTCCACATGGTAAGAAACTGTTCATTCTTCAAGTACTTGTCCATGGGAAACAGTAATGGGCTTGAAAGCACAAAAATATTTGACTTACTCTTACAGCCCCAGTCCTTGGAGACCAGCATAGGTTGCATGCTTGGAGTAAATGTTCATTGAATGAAGAACCCAAATCTGGCAGACACTGGCTTGAATTCTGGCCCCAACTTTCAGTAACTATGTAAAACTGCACAAGTTAGTAAACATTTCTGAGTCTCAGACTTCTAATCTGTAAAATTAGGAAAAAAAATTATCTCAAAGCTTTATAATTTTGCAAGATGTCTATGTACAATGCTTAGGACAGCCTAAAAATGGGACCCACTTTTCCTTCTTCATTATACCTCCCACTCCATTTGTCTTCTGTGTTTGTTTGTTTGTTAGATTTTTTTCCCCATAATTCTTCTGGAGCTTTCTTTTATTCTTCCTCAAATTCCCAGAATCAGTCAGGCTTTCCTTGACCCGAAAGATGGGACTACCTCCCCGTGATATAGAGTGTACAGTCTTCATCAGTATTACCTAATTGCTAATACTTATTATTTAGAGGTGGTTTTCAGATGATAAAAATCTTGTATCTTATCAAAATGTATCAAAAACTTTGCACAAAACTTTGCATTTATAAGTAATGTAAATGACTTGATGTTCTGAGTATGAATTTCATCTTTGGTCTAAACAAAAACCATTACTTTGATAGCCACTCTAAGAAGAACCTGAATTATTTGTCATTTTTCTTTATGATCCATTTTCAAAATCATTGTCATATAAAGAAGGGACCAGAGTGTATACAGATAAGAAATGAAGAAAAGTGAAAAGATAGCATTGTATTGCTGTTATTAAATAAATGTTGTTGCTGTTTTTCTGGATTTTGTTATATATGTGGTACTTAGCAGTTTTTTTTTTAAATTTTCCAGTTTGCTTCCTTTTTTCTCTCTTAAAATAAGTGTTCATTTACATACTTCATTTTGGATTCCTTTTTTAATAAAGGGTACAAAACTGTGTAAGCCTCAGCGTCTGCCTATAAAACCTTGATCCAAACTTAAACACTTTATTCATTTATTGTTTATCTTCTTACTTGGATAGAAACCCCATGTGTACAAGAATTATGTCTTTCCTGTTCACTTCTGCATATCCACACTGAAGTATCTTACTGAAGTTCAAACTTCAGAGCTGCAGAAAGATAATATTTTCTTTAAATGTAACTATAGAAGCATCTTGTGTTATAGTCAATGCTAAGTAGCTTTACTTAACATGAAATGTTAAGACTAGATGTAATATTCAAAAACACAGTTGTTCTGCAGGAATGGTACTGATACTTGCTCGCTAGAAGTTATGAATTGGTGAGAGCTTGCTACTGTATATCCAGGCATCTGCCACTTGAGGTTGTGTGGTATAGCTGGAAATGTCCCGTGCACACTGCAACCTAACTTCAAGTGTGTTTCTGTAGCCATGGATTCCTGGGAAACAATAAAAGCAGACAGACAGCCTTGCATAGAGTAATTAGGAACACAGTGACTTTAGCTCATCATCAGGAAATTGTTGCAAACTGGGAAGGCACCCCCAGAAACCTTTCCACTGAACCTCCCTGTCTAGTGAGAGGCGACAGCTGACAGCACAGCTGCTGAGCTACTGCAGTTTGCATCAACTTCACTCAAGAGTTAAACATGCACACTCTCTTGTTAAAAGAAGTTACATAGAACTTATCCCTGAAAAGTCATCGTTAATCTTCATAATGATCTACCAAATAAAGTAGAAAGGATGAACACATTTTATAGGTAGAAAAGTCTGGAAGGAATACACAGGGTTTTGTTCTAAGTCAAAAGTCTGAAAAAAAATACATCATTTTTAATAAATTTAGGTTTTGCCATGGTTTCTTCACAACCTTATTCTCTGCCTGCTATAAGAAAGTGCTTTTTATGCCAAATGGTATTTCTATCAGAAGTAAATACTTTATAAACCCATTCCCTTTGAAACTTGCATTGAAGTAGAGTCAATCTTATTTTTAGAACATTTATGCATTCCTACTCTAAAAAAATCATTTAAAGTTCTACTTACAAAGATCATATTTCTTCTTTACTGCCAAAAGATCACAAATGCCTACAAGGCAGCAGAAAACTTCCTGTTGAACAAGGGAGATTAGATGAGGATTTCAAGAAAAGATTAATTTGTCTATTGAAATTCATTTGGTATTGCCTAAGCTGATGATTTTCTAGCAACCATCGCAATGAAAGCAATATGACTTAATGTCACCAGTTTTAACGAGTGAACATTTTGGGACTACCAGATGCATTTAGGCACAGTTTTAAATAAAGTAACCATTGTAAGTGACAAGAAGCAAATGGCCATCAATAAAATAATGTAACAGAAATATAGAATATGAAGATAGGAAAGAGTGCTGCTACATTTTTAGAAGTCAAATTCTCAAATAAAATCATCAGCGCTTCTTAAAATTGCTGATATGGGCGCAGCTTATACATCTAGTTACAAAGACTCCGTTGACCGAACCACATAAACACAGGCCCATTTGTCCTTATTTAAGAGGGTACTCAAACCACAAATTGCTCTAGAGTACACTGAATATAGATAAGCTTAAAACTGCTTTATTTAGTCTTCATACATACACATTAAAATAGATGATCTTTGCATGTTTAAACATTTCAGAGCCAATCCTGTTTTAGCGAATTCTAGCTTACAACATGATTATGATTACACAGATTTATAAAACCTCAAATATCTTCAAGTTATCTCTTGGGATTTTTCCTCTTCTCTTTCTCTCTCTCTTTTTTTTTTTTCATCAACATAACCAGTACTCAGATAACCACGTATGGTCTGAAATGATTTTCCTGCTTCTCAGACTCTCAATTTTATAAATCACCCAACTCTCTTAAATTAAAATGCCATCATGTCCATGAAACTGCCCTGCTCTCCCATTACGCCCACCACCATCATCCCCAAGAGAACTGATTTCTTTTGGAAAATGGGCTTTGACTGGTTGCCCCCATGGTGGTCTTCTCAACTTTCCACTGAGAAGCCTACAGAAAACCTGAACATTTGAATGCGCACAAGCAGAAACACTAAAAAAATAATCAAAACTCATTATGACTGACAACCTACACTTGGAATCTGAGTGGTATTTTCACAAAATGTAAGACAGATGGCCCCTAGTTAAGAAAATCTGTAACAGGCTGGCTTGCAATGCACTTTTATAAGCCAGAATAGCTTATCTACCTGAAAGAAAGTAGAAATGAACTTTAGTGTGCATTTCTTCAATGGCTTTTAGCTCACTTGTTCATAACGAGGTTTATAGTGTAACACGTTGGATGATTCAACAGATTCTGAGTCAGGAAGAAAAGAAAGGCTGGCTTGGGGTCTCAGCGACTCATGAGAGAAGCATAAAACCAGGATGGTATTTTCCCTGTCAGAGAAGTAAGGCAGAATGATGATTCATCAGGAGCATGGACTTTGAGAAATCACAAGAGTACAAGGAAGGAAGCCAGAGAGATGGCTGTTGGTCCCACGGAAGGGAGGTATAAACCTGAAGATGAGACCTTCCATTTGGATGGAGGGTAAGAGGTGGGATGTAAGGATATAGCAGAAAGGGTTCTGTGGAATCAACAGTCCCTGAACACGAGAGCATTACATACAGGACAAACAATGAAAACCTATCACAACATCACAAGTGAGAGGCAAGGATCCACAGCCTTTGTAAAAAAGCAGAAAACATAGGGCTATTAAGGGATTAACAGGAAGACATAAAAGGGAAGCATGATAGTATAACTTATTTGGGTGATATACAAGACAACAAGCTGGTAGAATAAGAGAGTGAAGTGAGAAAGGTACAGTGCAAAAAATGTAAATACCAAAATATAAATCTACATAGAAAAGTTTAATGGTGAAAAGTTTAACACTGAAAAAAAAAAAATGGAATCAGTGAGGTGGCTTGTATACCACTGGGGGGATGGGTAGAGGGAGATCGTGAGGATGAAATCCTGGAAGAGATGTTGATAAATGTGGGGGAAAGAAAAAGAAAAACTCCCGAAGTCCAAGATACAGCATCTGCCCACCACCTCCACCCCCACCCCTCACCCGCTGCCAGGGGGCCAGGACAGCATAACAGAAGAGGAAGCAATTACACATTTGAGGAGAACTTTTTAGCAAATAAAATGTCCTGAGATATTAGATAAAAAGACATCTGAGCATTTAAGGCAAGACTTAAAAAGAAGAAGACATCTAGACATTTCATGTGGAGAAATTTTACACATAACGGGGAAAAATATCCTACACTCAAACATGCAAGAAAGAAAAGAAATGTGTGTAAAAAGAGAAAAAATGGAGCTCTTTGGATTTTCCTCTAACATTAAATACCAGAATATACTAAAGAAATACTCATAAAACTGTGATGAGGAAAGAGTTTGTGATCCATGAAGTTGTATATCTTGAAAGTGTGCATTGCATTAAAAAGAAGAAAGGATTTCTAAAATACTGCAAAGTCTCAGAAAAAGAAACCACCCACATTGGCTACACAGGGGAAAAAGAGCTGAACACATTCTCTAGCTGACATTGGAGTGAGTCAAAATCAAGGGCTCAATAACAGGAAAACTATTTTCTAAAACAGATGGCAGTCAGAACGGAAATTGGTAAGGGATAATACTGGCTCTCTATCATAAAGGAAAGCAGATATCAAAAACTATTACTGAGGCACAATATAAAAGTTATCATTGACAACAACAATTGACATCCAAAATCATACATTATATTAGCACAAGCAGATGATAGAAGCAGCAAAATGGGCAAAAGATGTTAAATTCTGTTTCATACAGAAGGCAGAGAAAATATTTTTTTCTCTTCACTTTGATTATCATAGAAACAAACTCTAAAAACATATTTTAAAATGCATAAAAATAACCACTAGTTTAAAACAAAAGTTTAAATTAGGTGTTTATTTTCCAGCTCTCTATGAAACAAATACAAATAAACAGCTATAGAGATAAAGAAAATGGAATATAGTTATTTTAAAGCATTAAAGATATGAAACCAACCAAATTAATTCTCATAATAAAGTAAAAAGATTAAAATTATTTTTAGAGGACAAGGATCCTCAGACTGATGTAAAATGTAAGAAACAGGTGATACCACATTCAAGGTAGTAACAGCTAGTATTGTTGCCTGCCAGGCCTCTTGTGAGCACTTTACCAATATTGATTCATTTAGTCTTCACAGAAAACCTCTCAGGCAGTACATTCCCATTTGACAGATGAGGAATCTAAGATATAAAGAAAGCAACTGCCTGAGATCCATCTAAATTTTACAGGAGAGTTAAAATTAGAAAAGGATAAAATATTCACCAGAGTCAAGCAAAAATATAGTAGAGAGGGTGGTGCTGACTTCAAACAATTCCAAGCATTGTCACATAATCAAAGCCACAACCAAACACCACAGTGAACATTCATCAACCTTCTTTACTCTAGACATCAAATGTTGTGAGAAATACTGTGAGAATCTGGGTGCCACTGTCGTTGTAAGAGGCTTTTACACCTTTCTTAACCTTTGACAAATAGTCCGAAAAGTAAGTGTCAGAGGTATTTTGATGATTAGAAAGTAAAATATTACATCTAACGAAGCCCCAACCTTTCTTTTCAAATGTATTTTTCGTAGGATATTTTGAAATTAGGGGGACATCTTTCATATATCCCCACAGCTTGGTTTCGTGGCGCTTTATACATATTCATATGTTTGTACAGAAAAATATCTAGAGGGACATAAATGTTGTATTAGTTTGACTTTGCTTGTAAGGATTTCAGTAGTCATCATTGCATTTCACAGTTTCTAAATTTTGAGTATGTTTATAAAAGACTTCTCTAATCAGAAATGTATCTGTCTAATATTCATGCACCCCAAAACTACTTATTGAACACTTAATTGCCTAAGACTAGTCAGTGGTGACTGACCCTGAGGGAAAATATTAATAAGGAAAAGGAAAAAAAATGTAGGTTCCTGTCTTTTCAGTAAAAGATTCATGAACTGGACTGTATGAACCTTGCTGTGTCAGCCAGGGGGCTGAGCAGGGAGAGCTCTTCTAAGAAGGATCAACATCCCTAATCACTAATTCCCATTACGATAACCCACTGCCGTCTCTGTGACCTGAGTGTGGTAAGAATTTCATCAGGTGCTCCGAGAAGCTCCGTTGGCCCTTCCCATGGGAGGTGCTGTGGCCTCTCGGCCTCTCCCGACTGCTCTGTGCACTCGGGCTGCGTGCCTCTCTGCTCACCAGGTGAACGTTGCTGGCATCAGCCGCACAGTTGCCTGAGCGCACTCACCGCAGAAAATACATCAAAGGGGACCCTCAGGGCAGGCCCAGGCTGAAGGCCTCTGGGAAATCTGTCCCTAAAAACAAGGTGCTGATATACTTGCAGAAGAAAACTACAAAACCCTTGCCCTCCTGGGATATGTATTTTAGAAGAAAAACATGCATTGGATAAATAATTACCACTGTAAGGAACAGAAACAAAAATAGGGGCTGGAGGCCACATTTTTTTCCTTCTCTGCTTTCCCTTTTGCATCGCTTATTAACCCAATAGGGCACTTGTTACCTTTCATTTTGTCCTGTGCCTCTCTGTGAGCGCATCTGGTTTTCCACGTAGTCAGTTACTTGCAGACGTCTGCAATGCCTGCCTCAGATTAAATGCTCAGTAACGCCCTGCTTAAATGAGTGAAGAAAAAGCCTTAGGTCTCCCAGAGTGCTTTCCATTATCAATATTTTCTATTTAGATACAGTTTCAAGACACTGGGAGCCACGTTTATCTAATTATCCTAAATCTTGCTTCAGCCAATCTTTTATGTTTTTTTTTTTGGGGGGGGGGTCTTTTTTCCGCTTGTTATTACCTAACGTTGAGAAATGATGAAGTGTAAGTGTTTATATGAAGAAAGAGTAAAGTTAACCTTGTATTCACCTACAAAAATATGTGCCAGCTGTTAGGGACAAATTCCAATGTACCAAAAGTTCGAAGAATTGACTGCTTTTGTCGTAGCAACTTCAGTAGCGAGGTGTCCATGGCAAGTGGTTTCGGATTCTGAATCAGAAGACAGCTGCCCTGTGAAAAGGCCATGCCCCGACCAGTGCTGTGAATCATACTCCCCTTCCTTGGGTTTGACTGGGAGACCCAGTGATCTTTCCTAACTCTTCCATGTCCAGTCGTTAAGCTGGGGTCACTCACTCCTACCAGCCATGCTGCAGATAAGAGGAAATACACTCATCCAATCCACGCACCTAATTAGCCTGGAACACATGCCACTTTCAGACCAATGGGAGGAAACAGGATCACTGGGGAACTTGGCTCATACTTTTGGACCAAGATAAAGAGTCTGGGTGTTAATTAACTTACATCACACCGCGGGTTTGGGAAGATGGACTCAGTAGTTCCTACTGGAGAATCAGGTCTTCCTTTATTCCCAGCACCTGGTATAAGGATTCTGTATTGGTGAGAGATCTTGGGGGACAAAGCTACAGAGGCTTGAGCCAATAAAATCCTCTAAGACTTTGACTCCAAGACCTGAGTTATATAATGTGACAAGCAGAAAGCTCTTTTGGATTTTCAGTGGCATGTCTTCATGTTCCTTAGGAGGTCCTCTGTTGCCTGCTCAGATTTTATATATCCTGCCCTGTGAATAAGCCCCTCTACTCCAGCCTATTCTAACTCATTTTTCTAACTAACTTGGAGACATGTGGTGTATTATTGCACCCTAAACAGCCCCATAGCCGTGGGAGGGCTTCAAAAGTAATAGTTGATAATGATTACAGTTAAGGTTGAGTTTCAGTTCTGACAGGCTTAAAATTGGGAATCAGATAATGTTACATTTGAATATCTTTTTAAGCTCAAAAACAAACATACCATCCTCTCTCAGCTGGATGAGAGCAATCTGAATCATCAATAACCAGAGATGAGGCCCAGAATATTTTCAAGACTGAAATAAAACCTTTGGTCCCTGTATATGTGGGATATTCCCACACTGCTGGAGTTAATGGAGGCTAAGCAATCATCAGTACTAAAAAGAATTTCAATCCATTTCCATGTGTACGAACTGTCCAGAGCACATGCCGAGCACCATGCTTGGGTTGGCTAATTTATCTTCATTTATCACACACCAGGAAAGAGATGGTATTATCCATTTTCAAATGATGAAACTCAGGCTCATTGTAAGTAACAAACTCCAGTCCTCATGGCTATAAATCATATGTAGAAAGGCATGTGAGAATGAGATATGATGGACTAGAGGAGAAAGCTACCATTACTGGTTAGGATGTTAAGGACAGTAGAAGGATGGGGTTTATTTTGTGAACTTGACCTTGAAGCAGTGACTGTCACTAGAGAAGTAGTTGATTTTCTGTCTAGCCAAAGAATTGGAATTTACTCCAAAGTTCGTTCTATCAAATTTATTCAGTTTCAAACATATATTGATTGATATTTACCATGTGTCAAACATTGTTCTTTGCATTGTAATCAAACTTATATTAAAGGTATATATGAACAGTCAAAATCTGGTCCCTCAATTTGCTTATATTCTCTTGCGGGGAGGGAGCAAGATAACGATTAAAAAACAAACACATAGCACACAGTTGTGGCAAGTTCTATAAAGACAAATAAAACAGGTTGAAGGGACCCAAGAGTCATGGGGGTGATGGGCTGCCACGTTTTATGTAGCTGTCAGGGAAGAGCTTGCTAAGACTTGACTGTCTGCAGGAGGGACAGAGCCATCGGTGCATCTAGGGGAAGGGCATTTCATGCAAAGCCAATACCTAGTGGAGACCCTGAAGCTGACAGAGGAGAGAGAGAGGTAGAAGATGAACTCAGAGAGGGAGCTGGGACCAGGTAATTCAGTCCTGTAGTTAATGAGAACTTGTTTTATCATGAGAACAATTTCAGTGAAACATTGGTTATATTTCAGCAGAAGAGTCACATTTCAATTTTTAAAGGATTATTCTGGCTGCCTAAGTGGCGAGTCCAGCATTAAACTTTGGACATAAAAAGATTTAAAAATATAACTCCTACTAGATACTTTCAGGCAAGCTCATTACAACCGATCATTAAATCCTGATCAGCACCTTATCATTCAAACAAACCTTGAGTCCAGAGTGGCTGCATAGAAGCCCCCTTACTACAGAAACTCACATACAGCCTATGAATAATCACAGGGTTCAGTCAGGAGGTCCAAAACTAGTTTGGAAACAAAGGACGACAAAAGTAAATCCAGTTACTCCAGCAGCTACTGATTTGTCTTGCTGCAGGAAGGCCTCACAGAAAACTGCTCCTCCCTTAACTTCAGTGGAAGATCAGGCGGCGGTAAGTCTTGGTACCTGCAGTGTCACCAGGAAATTTCTAGCTCTACAATGAGCTTGTGCCTTGCACAAAGACAGTAAGGAGTGCTGTTAGGCACCGACGGCTCCCACGGCTCCCTTTGCCTTTGCAGAGCTCAGTCCCCCTATCTGCAGGCCAAATTTCAGGACCTCTGATATCTGCCTCCTACTTTACATTTGCACTTACATTTCAGACACCTCAAGTTAGATGTTCAGTTCTTATCCCAGTTTCAAAAAGTCCATTTACTCCTCCCAAAGGAGGAGCTTCTTCTTTCCTAGGATTGGCATTGTTATTATATCCAAATCCCCAAAACTAGACATTCTAATACCATCTTCCACTGCTCACTGTTCTTTGGATTCAATATCTAATGAAAACATTATTTTAATTCAGTCAGTTCTTCTTATCAAAGTGCTTTGCTAGTCTCTCTGCTTCCACTTACTTTGTTTTCATCTGTTTGTACTGAATCACCAAGAAAGAGCCTCTCCTGTCTTCTAGCAAAATCTCATCTCCTCTCTTCCAATCTTACACCTGCTGCTGGACCCAATGAGGGGGTGAATTGGGTCATGTCATTTCCCTAATCAAGAACCTGTAACAGTTCACTATTTCATCTTGCAAATGAAGTCAAAGTTCTGTTTTCTACACTCAGACACTATCCCAGACTTGACAGTCCCCAACTGTCAAAGAAATCCAGAGTTGAATAGTAGTAAAAGTAGTAAAAGTAGTAAAAGTAGATTTTAGAGGAACCCTTGCTTTAGGGTTGTAATGCTGGGTGGAAAATATTCTCCCAGTCCAAGGCAAAATACCTTTGAAATTGAATCCAGTCAAAGGGAGAAATAAATTGGGAGAAACCCATTTATTGCTTACAAACAGTCATCCACTTCTGCTCTACCATGTCTCTCATGACCCAACTGCAAAAAGGGGCCCTACCCAACCTCTCCAGTCCAGATATGCCCTCACTCCCCCATGTAATTACCTATTAATATGTAGATTAATTAATTACCTAATTAATATGTAGACTACTTTTCTCCACCACTTGGAAACACCTATTGATATGGAGATGCACTAAGACCAGGTGAGAGATTCTGGAAATGTTGCAATTTTACCCACAGCCCAGCTCTCCAGAAATCTCACCTCACAATGTACTCACTCCCCATCTTCTGAAATGGCCCCTGTGCGAGAAAACTGGAGACTAATAACATACAATAACAACAGCAATAAAATCATGATAATCCTCAGGCTGAGGATTCAGCTAAATTCAAAGTCCTAGGCAGATTAAGTCCACATCTCGCCCATTCCACAGGCATCAGTAGCTAAACAGGTAGGGAGTTCAGAGCAATCATCACATGGCAGCTGCAGCCAGGGGTGGGTCCAGGCCACAGGGACTACCTACAAAAGAAAATAATTTAAGGGTGATAAGATACATGTTTTAATGACACAAGCATAGGAAAATCTTGTCCATCAGGTAGGATGCATGCAAGACAGTTGTCCTGTGATAGGACAGTGGCAGGAATGGGATCTTGTCCTGGTCTAGTACACGAGACTTTCACCCCCCTCCCTGTGGGAGTTACAGATGGGTCAATATAAAATGCTACAGGAGGTACATGCACTGGCCATAAAGATAAAACAAAACTTCCCCTTAAGATGCTCTTACCTCCCAGATGTTTTGGGTACCGTATTGTGATCTTTGGGAGCCACTCTTCTGTTACTCCAGGAATACACACAAGGCCAACTTCCAGGCCTTTTCTCCAAGGTTCCAGAAGGGCCAGCCATTGCTGGTCTGTGTGTCAAAATGTCCAGGGTCACATCCATTCAAGAGTCTCCAGGGTTTAATGCAGTTGAGGCTGGCAACACGGTGTTGCTCTGCTGGCCACATCCTGGCTTCAGTAACTCCTCTTTGGTTTGCACATGCAGTTGTATGGAAGAGGCAACAATGTGTGTTAGTGTATCCACAGGGCTCAGGGCTCCTTTCCAGGGCTTCTCATTTAAATGCCATAGCACTGTCCAGAAGTGAACTGAACAACCCCATAGGCTATTGTTGTCCGACTTCAGGCCAGATTTCAACAAAGCATTGTATCTCTCTATCATTCCTGCCCTGGTAGGATTATATGGTACATGAAACTTCCACTTTATTCCTAATTGCTAAACCCATCCTTGTAACACATGTCCAGTAAAGTGGGTGCCTTGAATGCTCTCAGTCACCTGCGGCTGGCCATAGGCTGCAAAGAGACACTCTAGGCCCCTTTTGGTTGTTCGCTTATCTGCACTATGTGCAGATCTGTCTGCAACATGACAAGGGGTATTGGTCCCTTTACTATTCTCCCCCTTATTGCTGCAGGACTCAGTATAAGTCCCTCTTAGAGCACACAAGGCACTCCTTCTGGGCTATGTTAACATCTTCAAAGGTCAACAGCAAGCCCCACCAACGGTCTACAGCCCACATTGTCTTTTGCCCCATGTGCAACAAACACTGATGTAACCATTGGGCCACATCAGAGGCAGGCTTTCTTTCTAGCCAACACATATGGGCCAATGTGTCTGCTCCATCATTCCCTGGGGAGGCCAAAGACAAATGGCCAGTCATGTGATATAAGGTGACTACCTTCATTTGACCAGAGGCCCATAGGACTTGCCACAGCTCTTGCCCCCGAAGGGGTCAGTGACCAATCATCCCGTTGGCATGGTACCATGTCAGTAGCCCCGGGGTCAAGCCCCGATAGACAGCCCAGCTGTCAGTGCAGACAACTATAGGAGAGGGCTCCTGGGAGATCATGAGCCATACTGCCTGAAACACAGCCTATCAGCTACTCCTCCCCTCTCCATCCTCCATCCATATTGTCTCAGTCTTAGGAAGGAAAGCCACAGCCCTCCTCTTCTGGGGATGCCCGCAACTGGAACCATCTGTATACCAAGCATCTTCAGGTATAGGGGCTTTTCCCTCTTGATAAGGACTCTTGGGTACCAATGGTTCAAAAGCAAATTCTTCCCGTTTTCCACTGACCCCAATAACCATTGGAATTCTCCAGTTAAGGGACTAGTAGAGAGGGCACTACACTGTTGTAAATATGCACCCCATTCGTCCAATATAGGTATCTATGCCATACCACTCCATGGCCTCTTGCACCCACCCTGCAAAGGGATAGGTAGTTATTACCTTGGTTGGAGCTGGTTCCATGATGGGCTCCATAGCCAGCAAAGGGTGGTACACAGAAGCCGGTTCCTTCTCTATCAAGGTGTATCAGATCTCTGCTCCTTTCCATACTTGTGACCAGAATCAAATAGGTTGGCATATCCATTCAAGCCACTGCCAAAGACCCCACCCATAACCATCTTCGGTTACATGACCATCTAGCTCACAGGGCCTGTACAGCCTTGACTGCTTGCTTAGCAGCAGTAAAAGCACCTGCACATGTCTCATCCCAGTCCCACCTGATGCCCTTGCATAGCAACTGGTATAAGGGCTTCAGAATTTGTGCCAAGTGTGGGATAAACACTCTTCAGTATCCTAAATGACCTAAAAACTCTTGTAATACTGCCACAGAAGTAGGGGTAGGGAAAGCCTGGACCTTGTCTATGACTGCATTAGTTTTGCCTGACCAGACAATCCCCAAGAACTTTACTGACAGACCAGGTCCCTGAACCCTGGTGCTGTTCACAGCCCATCCTTTCTTCTGTAAATGTTACAGCAGTCAAGGAACTGCCCCTTTTAAATCTGCAAGAGAATCAAACATGAGCATGATATCGTCTATTCATAGTGATACAGCCGCACTATTTGTGGTTTCTTCCATGTGGTCAAATCCCAGGCTGAAAGTCCATGACAAACAATGGAACTGTGGAGGTATTCCTGTGGAGGGACAGTAAATATCCACTGCCGGCCTTCTAAAACTGTTCCTGATTTTCCTGTATTATGTCAATAGAGAAGAAAACATTAGCAAGGTCTACAACATGATGGTATATCTCTAGTTCATGACTGAAGGTGTCCATAAGGGCTGTTATAGAAGGGACAGCAGCATGCAAGTGGCATGTGACATTATTCAATTCCCTGTAATCCACAGTCACATGCCAGGAGCCATCCAGCTTTTTCACTGGCCACACTGGAGAATTAAAAGGACTATGAGTGGGCTTTATGATGCCCACCTTCTCCAACTCCCGTAGAGTTTCTCCAATTTCCTTGTGTCCCAAGGCAATTTATACTGCTTAGTATTTGTCATTCACCAAGGAAGAGCTACAGGTTGGTGCTTAGCACGTCCCCTCAGAACTGCCTTTACCACACATACTTTCAGTCTGAACTCACTTGCAGTGATCTGTAACCCAGGCCCTGCAGGATATCGACCCTCAAAATATATTCAGGGATGGGAGAAATGTACACAGTATACTCCTTTGGGGGTAAATGCCCTGTCCCCAATGGGATTTGGGCTTTCTTCACTCTAATTGCCTTACCCCATAGCCATCTACCACAGCAGGGCTCCCAGGAAAATGCCCAGATTTGCCATAAATCAGAGAACATTCAGCTACTGTGTCCACAAGTGCCAGGACATGTAGTACATTCAGAGGGGACCAATGAATTGCTAATTCTACATGTGGCCTCCAATCACCACCACATCACCCAAGGTGGTGGCTTTGAACCCCACCTCAGTCACACCGTGATGCCTAATCATCCTCCTGTGGGGGTAAAGGCTCAGGTGGAGCCTGGTACTGTCTCCCAGGAAGTCTTGCAGGGACACAGGCTGGACATGGGGCTTCCATGTCCTGGACCTCAGCGGCTGGAAGTGCTGCTCTGGCTTTAATTGGTGCCACAGTTCTAACAAGATCCTATTGGGCTGCCCATCAAGTTTCTTTTTTTTCACTACCCCAACCTTTATCAAATTAATCCACATCTGGGTCATCAAGACCTTCACAGAGCCCTTTGCACCTCTCCTTTCAGTCGTAGCTTGTACTTCCTTCCATGCTTTTATTATTTCAACCTACTCCAGATCTGCTAACATATGAGTAGCCTCATTTATGGGGTGCCCTATGGGGGGGGGCAGGAATAGTCACCATGGATCCACAGAGAGATGGGAAAGCTGAATAGAGCACCAGATTTCTCATTCGTAAGGTGAACAACTCCTCATCAGGTCTCTGGAGGTCCCTATTAGAGATGATATTTTTCATGCCCAACTCCAGTAACACCTGCAGAGCTCTGCTTAGGTTTTCCAGCTAGTGGGTAAGTATGATAAACCACCCTGATTGGGCCAAACTGCCCTGATGGCTGCTGTCAGCCAATCCAGAAGCGCCTGATTCCCTGAGGTGTGATGGGCACTTTGCAACCACTGCTGGAGGGAAGGGTGAATCATTAAAGAAGCCAGTCTACCTATTTCAGAACCTGACATGACAATCTTTTCCACCCCCATATCCCAGATACACAAAAGCCATGTAGGCAGAGGTCCTAATGGCTTCTGCCAAAACCGGATGCTCACGTCCACCAGCTCATCCTGGGTATAGGGGCAGAGCACAGAGTGCTCCACAACCTGTGGAGGGAGGGCTCCTCCCCCTGAGAAGCCTGAGGTGGTTGTGTTTTATTTTCTCAATTATCCTTTAAAATGGGATAGGCTGGAGCCTTCAGTGGTGTCCCCAGCAATAGACCGACCCTTGGCCCCATCCCCTCAACCTCTCTTGACGTCTCCTCTACCATCTCTGGGGCCTAAGGCACCGCCCTTTCCTCCCCCTCCCCCATGGCATCCTGCAACATAGATTCTCCGCCTGCCTCCTCCCTCACTGCTAACAAGTCTTCCAGGAGCACAACCTGTCTTCTCAATAACTGTCTCTCTTTTAATGGCATCTCATAGGTCATCACCCAGCTCCTCCAGGCAACACCAAAGCGTGTCTCTCTCTCCTCAGTAATCATTTCCACTATCTCAATAAACAGACATCCCACAATCTCGGGTGTTACATGACCACTCAGGGCCTCTAAGCAATCTTGCATCTGAGGAGGGCTAATCCCACAGCTTCTGGTGTCTCCACCCTTTCCCAATTCTGGGGAAGGCCTCAGCCCTCTAGGAGGTGCTTTACCCTAGACCAGTTCCTCACAAGGGGCTCCCCAATTGAAAGCCCCACAGATAGGGGACTCCTGGGTGAAGCTGTACCCTCTACTGCTGCATCCACTGGGGCCTCCCCACTGTCCACAGGGGGGCGTTCCAGGTATCTCCTTACCATCTCTAGGGGCAGGCCGCCCAAGTGTTGCACCTATGAACACAGATTTTGGGTTCAGAGGTCCTGCCAACTACCACCAGATGTAACTGTGGGGTGAAGATATTTTCCCAGCCCAGAGCAAAATACCATTGAACTGAAATCAGTCAAAGAGAGAAATAAAATGAAGAAACCTCTTTATTTCTCACAAATAGTCATCCACTCCTCTGGCCCATGTCTATCATGACCCAGCTGCAAAAAGGGACCCCACAGGTCCAGATATGCCCTTGCTCCCCCTTGTAATCACCTGTTGATATGTAGATGGCCTACTTTTCTCAACCCCTTGGAAACATCCATTGATATGGAGATGTACTAAGGCCAGGCGAGAGATTCTGGAAATATGTCAATTTTACCCACAAGGGGAAAAGAAACTTCAGAATAGAACTGGGTGCAAATCCAAACACAGCAAGGACAAGGAGGGATTGAAAGCCAGGTGGCCAGCTGGGAGGAGTGGTTAGTGGTGGGGAAATCACTAAGAGAAAACATCAGTATGAGAGGCATTGTCGATAAGCAGATGTAACAGGATTCTTGCTGAAGGCAGGCCAGGATGAACAGATAACATCAGGGTGATGGCAGCAGATTAGGAATTTGATTAGATACTGAGTGTGGTCAGGGTAAGGATTCTTAATAAACTGAGTTAGCTAAATTCCTACAGAAAGTAGGCAAGGCAAGGGCAGACCCAGAAGCTCGAAAGTTGGAACTTAGTTGAGAAAAGCACAGAGGAGCTTGACTAAACTTTAGTCAGGAAGAGAGTCTTGTCGGTATCTTACCTATTACATGCACTTGGCAGAATTGATCTGGGGTCTTCTCACAGCATTAACTGCCTACCTGCCCCCTCTCCCTATACAAACCTCAACCTTCTGAGCCCTGAAAAAAAATCTACGTGTTCAATGAAACCTTTATGAAGTTAACAGTTCTTCATGGCTGTCTTCTATCTCAGGGTTTATTCTTTCAAGTGATGAGCTTTAACTGAGTACAAACTTCATACCAAGCCCTGTGCTACATGTTGAGAGGGATACAAAGAAGGTGATAAGGTCCTCATAGTAGTGGCTGCCAAGTGTCCTGCTATCTCTAATCTCTCCTTCTTTTATAACAAAAACCTGAAATTTGAGCTAATTAGATGTGAGAAAAAGAAATGTACAACTTTCAGGTTATATCTCTAAACAGGGGTCCGCCTTCTACCTTTCCTTCCCTCTTTGGTGTTGGACATGAAGTGAAGCTGGTGAACTCATCCTGGGCCATGGGGTGAAAGCCATGTGGACAAGAAGAAATTGGTTTTGGCCTCATTGTGGCACTCAACACCCCACGGACATGAGGTATAGCTTATAAAAGACTCGGGATGGCTGGCACGTAGTAAATAATTTTAAAAAGTGGATAATAATGATGCTAATGGTGATGGAAAGGAGATGATGATGTTTGTGGTGGTGATAACTATAATGATGATCATGTTGCTTTCATTAACAATATGCACTGAGGACTTTGAGTTTTCATAGCTTCTGGCTATGAAAATAAAGCAGAAGGCTTAACAATTGAAAATAACCTGGATTATATTCAATCTCTTTCACTGTTTGGGATAGAAAAACTGTCATGCAGTCTTTGCTAGCTCTTTGGTAAAATTGTTGAGCCTTTTTTTTTTTTTTTAAGGTAGAATCTGAAGTACTGGTAGATAAGGGAAAGACGGAGGGATAGGAGAAAAGAGGACACGGAAAAGCCAGAGAAATTAACTTGAGCTAAATAGTAAAGAATGTGGTGTTTGTGTACAAAATGGAATGTGTAAGAAAGGCCTCACAAACTGGAACTAGGGGGATCTTAGTGATTCTTTTGTGAAAACCTGTGAGTTATTTAGTCAACCTAAATTGAACGGCAGAGTGGAAGAGACTGTCAGGTTTGCTGGAGGCTATGAATTGTATCTCCGACAATGTCTTTTGAGAGATTGATATAAAGATTGGAAGTCCTTTTAATAGCTAATAAGTGTTTAAACTGGGATGGTTTGAATTTTATTCCATGTAGAGACTAGACTGTAAGGGGCCACAATGTTTATTAAGATTACAGTAGTCTAGAAACATGGATCTTTTAAAAATGACAATGCTTAGATTTTATGTTTTCAGACTTCATATTCATTTTAGGTATAAAAAAGCATTAAGCATGCCTATATATATTTTTAACTTTTCCAAAGTAAAAAGCAAATTGTGGACCAGTATTCTGAATAAAATCAAATAAGTGAAGGATTTAGAAAGAAATATGATGGGATTTAACTTGTGTTTTATCAAGGTATTTTTGCCTCAATGTGAAAGAAGATGGCTTATAGAGTTACATAGAATTACTGCAATTCTAATGAATTGTAAGCTATTATACATAAGGAGCATGATCTATACCTCTTAATCATCCAACCCATTACTATAATTACAAAAGACACACAGATTCTCAATATATATGAGCTGATTCGTCTGCTATTTAAAACTGAAATACTGTTGTGCATTGAGATGCTCACCTCACAGTTGAAGAATTCTGTATATTATCACATTATTCCCTACCTCCCTAAAAATACCACTGATGTCAGTATTGTAAGAGACCTCAAAATCTTGAACTCTTTGTTTTTCTAGTTAACCCAACTTCTTGACTGGATTTCCATTAATACTTACTGAGTTGCAGGCAATTTAGCATTTTAAAAATGTGCGTGTGTGTATGTGTCTTACATACATACACATATATCCTGATATGCATATGTGTGTATTAGGGCCCAGGCACTGTTATTTGTTCTTTATAAATAATAACTTCTTAATCCTTCCAATGCTATTTTGAGGAAAATACTAATTAAGTGTCCATTTAGTAAGGGGAAATTAAGAATAGAAAAGTCAAGTCATTTGTCCAAGGTCACATAACTAGAACAGCAGACAGCTGGGATCTGAACCATGATAGTCCACTCCAAAATCCTTGTTTTGACTACTATAGTCATTTTAGCAGGTGTCTCAAATGTACCCCAAATCAAATAGGCAGCATAAGCTAGTAAGCAGACGTGTGAAGGAAAATGCTAGGAAGACATGAAAGAAAACACGCGGACTGTTGTAAATATAAGAGCCTGTGTCACTCCAAAATCCAATGGCCTCTGAGTCTTGCAGGAAGCAGGCCCACGTAAGCTTGATCTCCCACTTTCTCAATTTTTAAATACTGGCTCAAAAAAAGTAACCATTCTGGAACCATATAAAACACCCTCTCTTTGGGTCAAATCCAGAGCATGGCTCATGGGTTTTTAATCTCCAAAGCTCATCATGTACTTTGTAAAACTAAAATAACATGGACAGGTGAAGGAGACTCAAGCCTAAATCCTGACTCCAGAGTTTACTAACTCTGACCTTGACATTATTACTTACCTCTTTGAACCTCAGTTTCTTCATCTCAAATTAGGAGGCCTGCCTACTTTACTAGATTACCATGACAATGAAATGAAATGCTGCATGTAACTCAATTAGCACAGTGTCTCACTCTTAACACATGCTTCCAAAAGTGTTTGTAGTTATATAATTTGTACTGCTATCCCGTGTTGCCTTGTTTTTTCTTATTCACCATTTCCTTGATTAGCTTAAAATGTGGGTCAAAGATGGACCTACTTCAAAGTAAGTTACTTCTTAGTCAATGCCATTCTTCAGGTCAAAATAAAATACAATTTAATTTAAACAGACTTTTCCGTGACTGATGCCAGGAATTTTTTTCCTTTGTGCTCTATTACTTTAAACTTAAAGGGACTCATGTTTACTAAGTGAAGATTCATTTTAGAAACAACATTCTAAGGAAAATGTTCAGTCATTTATGTTAACCTCTGTTTGGCCAAGTTTTAGATCTTTTTTGGGGGAAGAAAGATGAGATCTAACTGAGGAGGAAAGGATCATGGAACAGCTGGGTATGGATCAGCAGAGGAAGGACTGAGCAACAGAGGGGCCTAGGCGTTACCATCTCTCACGGTTGTAGCAGTCAGGGCCTCACTGGGACAGAGAAACCACCGGAGCGTATGGAAGGGTAAGGATTTCCTGCAGCTGTTGCTAATGTCATGGCCACCGTATGCAGCCCTGTTTGACCTCCCAGCTCGGCCGTCCGGGGTGTAACAAATTCCTTACTCTCCTGGGCCACAGGACAGAGAAAGGTGGCAGCGCTTCTAGAACCCAGGGGTAGGGATCACCTGGAGGAAGTTAGAACAAGGCCGGCCTGCCTGGCAGGACCTGCCATGGAGGAAATGCGTGGGGCCCAGCAGGATTCATGAGACAAGAGAAAAGAAAAATACCCTGGCTTCTCCCTTCTTCCTCCCTCCAGTCCTCTTCCAGGACCTCAAAGCCAACCAGAAACCAGCTGATACGAAATCCTGACACATCTTGCCTGAGGGATCAGACCCCATCACCTTTTGATTAAAGCCAGAGCAAAAGAAGAGCCACATACGGCTCTGAGGACAAATAACACAAAAGTACATTAATTATACAGCACCTATGGTTGGCACAGTCCACGTATGCTCCCCTAAATTCTTTCTTAAAATAAGTAACCGCTCATCTCGTGTTAATCACAGATCCCTGGTGTGAGCTCCCTACATTACTGCATTTAAGGAAAATTGCCGTAGCACACACAGGGGTGGCCTGAAAATGGGCGTCAAAGAAATGCTACGCAAATCAAAGCTGTGCTGTATACCAACAAGATGATATTGGATGCCTTTCTTATATTTTTAGAGCTTCAGTTTCTTCTTTTATTAACATGGAATAATCATGCATGCTTTACTGGGTGGAGGGAGGGATAAATTTAAAAAAAAAAATGTTTGCAAAGTACCAGGCACAGTGTCTAGTTTGGGATAAGGACTGAGTAAATGCTGTGTCTTTTCCCCTTTAAGAAGTCATTTTATATTCCTTGTTCTTTGAAAGATTAATTTTCAATAGCTGTCATCTCTGTTTCCAACCATGAGAAGTTCCTGTTCTGACAGAGAAAAAAATGCAAAATACCCCCATGTCTGGGTGTCCTTTCCCACGATCCCCTGAGCAAATGGCTATACCGCACCGTCAAAACCTCTCATTTCTGTTCTTTCCGTCATTTCTACCCTCAGCCACTTAAGTGTCTTTCCTGCTGCCATTAAATTATCTTATCACTTAGCTGTCTTGCTTCCCCTTCGTGAAACAATTTTCACAGAAAGCACTAAGCTTTTCCCTGGCATTCCCTAATGACACCATCACTAAGAAATGTGGAAGGGGACTGGAAACGGAATGAAGGAGCAAGGTGTCAGCACCAGCATTTCTTTTTCCCTCCTGGAAAAAAGAACACACATTTATTTAAAACAATTTTTTTTTTAAAGACAGAGATCTGTTTATAAACAAGAGAGCAGCAAAAATGTGTTTCTTTCACTCTTTAGATTCTTTGGCTAAGAAAATACTTCTCTGGGAACTATTTCTCCTGTAAAGTCATGGCATGTGGAACTGAAGTCCCTTCTTATCTGGGTCCTTCATTGTTTCCCAGGAGCGAAAAGCACAGGGCATTTTCTGGAAGAGGAAGTCCTGGGCTGGCTTTTCTCCCTTCCCCAGCCTGCCTGTGCATCCTGTCAGAGATATCCCACTGGGTATGGAAAAGAGGCATTTGCAAAACGTTTCTTTCACTGAAACAGCTTCGTTCACAGAAGTGGGATCTCCTCTATACTTTCATGATTTTATTTTTTCCTGCTTCTTGAACTACATGCATTCATTTGCTTTTGATTTTCTCTTGCTTCGTTTTCATTTTGCAGAGGTCCCATGCATTTAAGGTTTTCCTCTGTGCTCCTTGAGTTTAAGATACTGAACTGCCTGCTTGTAGAGCCCATTCTTGGTGGTTTCATTGAGGACAGAGAACCCAGTACAGACAAGATGAGTTGATGAGGAGATGCATTTGTGACTCGACATCCTAAAGTCTTAACCCACCTGTTTGGCCTCACCTCCTGTCACTCATCCCCAACACCACACCCCAAACACAGACTCATGCTTTTTTCCTCAAATAATCCAAGCTCCCTCCAAACTTAAGATGTTTGTACATGTTGCCAGAAAACGTATTTTTCATATTGCTTTCTGTACAGGCCCATCTTGCCAGCAGTTCTCAGTCAAAATATCAGCTCCCCAGAGAGGCTTTCCCAAGACACAGGATCCAAAATACCCTTTTCACACCCACCATTGCCCATCTATCATTCTCTCCTGTCATCTTTAACACGATTGTTTGGGACCGTCTTGTTCATTCATTTGTTCCCCATCAATCTCCAGTCACTAAACTATAACTCCCTGGTAGCAAAGAGGCTCCTATATTGTTCTGTCCTGATATCCCCACGCGGCACCTGGCACGTAGCAGATGCATGTGAAATGACTGTGGAATGAATCCTTGGTTGAGTAAAGAACCACTCAGTGATGCCATCTGTAGTCAGCACATGTGAGCTCGTGGAGGCTGGTCCCTGTGTATTGTCCACTCGTCTTCCCTGTTGCCAGCACAGAACTTGGTATAACAAATAGCAACTATGTATCTGCTATATGTCAGGCATCCAGCTGCGGAATGGGAGTGATACACAGCTCAACAACTGAAGTGGAAACCTTGCCTGATGGCATTGGTAGGGCTTAAGAGAAGCCAGGCAATTATTCAGGAAGTTATGTTACCTTGTGATAAATGCCCCACTATGGAAAGTCGAAGGTCTTTTGAGATGTTACAGTCTGGGAAAAGCTGGGAGTTGTCAGGGAAGGATTAAATAAACAGGGGAGGAGAGAAAGACAAAGAAGGAATGAAATAAAGAAGGAAGACAAGCCCCTGTTTGTACTTCCTACATAGATCTAGGGTTAGAAGACAGTATTCCATTCTCAAAATGCCCCTGCAAATAATAATCATTGCCCAAGTCATAGCTGAAGTTCTGGCTAGTTCAGTTCCTCACCCTTAGCCCCACAAGCTTACTCATGGAGCCAGGACTTTCCAGACAACTGTTCATTCCTTACTGCCTTTTGGGCCTTTTGGGCCACAATACCTCAAGAGTCTGGCTATTGTAAATGCAAGGATTCCCAGACTTGAGGCATTGCCAGGAACCTCAGGGTGCATTCTGGTTATGGAAAAGATCTCAAGATAAGTCATTTTGCAAAAACGATAAGGACAGGTAGAGGCCTCGGTCCTTTTGTACCAGTACTTTTTGTTGGTATCAGAACAAAAGAGAAATCAGGACCAAGGCAAGCACTGACCCTAGACAGTAGTAAAGGTATATGAGGAAATGCTACCGGAAAGGAGAGGAAACCTCTCTGCTCCTAATATGACCTACCTCAACTCTGCCTTTGCCCTTGAATGAGCTTACCTGTGAAGACTACTGATGGTTCTTAAAAGACTTGTGAGATTCCTTCAGTTATGAATACAGCAGACTCCCCTTATCCACAGGGGATGCATTGCAAGACCCCTAGTGGATGTCTGGAACCACAGACAGTACCAAACCTAAAAATTATAGCAAGATACTGAAATAAAAGTTATGTGAATTTGGCCTCTCTATCAAAATATCTTATTGTACTGTACTTACTCTTCTCATGATGATGTTAGACAATAAAATGCCTTCATGGTGAGATGAAGTGAGGTGAATGACGCAGCTATTGTGATGCAGTGTCAGGCTGCTATTGACCATGTGACAAGATGTCAGAAGGAAGATCACCTGCTTCTAGGTCTTGAAGCCACTGAAAGCAAAACTGTGCACAATGGGAAGGCTGGAATAGGAATCAGACGTTCTTGGAACTTGGATGAGCCAGGCACTACTCTTGTGTTTCACATGCCACAGCCTGAGTTGTCTTATCATTAGCCCCATTTTAGAAAGAAGGAGACTGTTTCAATTAAACAGCTGATAAGAAACAAAGTTGGGATTGAAGCCGAAGTCTTTCTGAACACAAAACCCATACCTAGAACCCCTGGCCTACTGCCCTCCTGCTGTTAGGAAGGTATACTAAGTGAATTGTAGAGTGACCTGGGAGCATCCATGTGGGGAAGAAGACGGGGCACCATTAAGTGGAAGAAAAGTCCAAGGACTCATATTTTTCTAGACATTCCACATGCTGGAGATTTTTGCCAGAGGGCTTTCCTAAGCATTTCTCCAAGACCTACTTGGGTTCTAGATTTATTTCCAGTTTAAGTTCTGTGTTACTCATGAGGGCCTTTTACTGGAAATAGTTTCCAAATGATAGTCTCTAAGGTAAGATGACCATCTCCATAATCACCAGTCACAGTGAACATTTCTGTTGGGTTCCGCAAGCAGTGCAGTCTTCCAAGGCCTTCTGTCCCTGAAAGGGGCTACTCATTTTGCAATGGAGGGAGCAGAAAGCCGGAGGAGCTACGTGACCATCAGGGTATCATCTCTGAAGTCAAACTGGCATAGATTCAAATGACAACCTAGCTGTTTACTTTGGGCAGGCACCTTGATTTCTCTGAATGTAAACTCCCTCAATAAAAAACACGTGACTCTGAAAGGTATTGTGACGACAGATTACTTGCGACATAATCCTTACGCAGAAGGTGCTCATTTTAATTCAACTCTCTCATACACACATGCAAACACACATGCCCAGAACAGGTCTAGGCTTCAGAACCAGATCTTTAAACTTCAAATCCTATGCTTTTACACTCCATTCTTTCTTTAAATCAAGATGGTCCCAATATGCATTTTTATACAAAGCAAATGGTTCTGAAAAAATATAGGTAATGATGTGCCCTATTTCTTTGTTCTTTCTTCTTCCCAAATCTTGAATAATTTCTCCACTGGACTTCTGATTGAGATAACAACTCATGTTATCTAAGAATTCTAGCTTTTAAAACACATTCATCGTTCCTCGGATCTTAGAGCTGACAGAGGCCTCAAAGACAAATTCAAACAATTCATTTTACGGAAGAAAGGTCCAGCAAGACTTGACTAGAGCTCAAGTATATCTTTTGAAATGTATAATCAAATTGTGTAAAATATCTAAGTTATTGTCACATGTATTAAATTAACCCTTTTTTTGCTTTTCTTCTGGCATTATTTATGAAATTTAGCTGTGATAAATGTGCTTTGGCTTCATTGTACCTCCACATATTAATGCATCTGAAGGAAATGTTATATTCAGCCCTAT
This sequence comes from Manis pentadactyla, assembly GCF_030020395.1. Taxonomy (NCBI): domain Eukaryota; kingdom Metazoa; phylum Chordata; class Mammalia; order Pholidota; family Manidae; genus Manis; species Manis pentadactyla. Next base: position 15,393,811 of record NC_080023.1, read on the forward strand.
TAGAGCACAATGTAAATTGGAAACAGACTCTAAATGTCCAGCTACTAAATTTTTTAAAAACATGATAGGCCCACTGGAAGCAGGCAGCCACACTGACATTCTTCCCAGGGCAAAGGAAAAATACAACTACCAACAAAAAAATGTACTGACTCCTGGTCTAGTGTTCTTCCATTGCCAGATTTATGGACCTGCAAGAGAAGTCGGTGGCTGTTTTGCCCCAGTCAATATTAATTTCTAGGGCCAATAAATCCTGGTAATGAATGGAGAATGTGAATCAATGTATGCTCATTAGATGTGTTCACAAAATGTGCCATGAATAAAATAAGAAAATAATAATCAATCAGCCTTATCAATGTTTAAATACTCCTTCTGACATCTTTTTGAGCCAATTTTTTCTTTGTTTTGCTTTTGGAAGTGACTTAGGATTTTTAAAAAGCCACTTTGGGAAGTTAAAACTGCTCCCGATGTAATGGTTGCCTCTGTCTTCTAAAGGTATTTCCTTTAATGTCCCTTTGCTGTTCCCAGGACAGGGCCAACAGCCCTTTGCGAGGAAGACAACTGTCTATTCTGCTCATGGATTTTGCTGCCACACACTTACTAAGCAGTGGCCTCTACCCTCTTCAGTCTGAGTGGAGATGGCCAGTGGCCACCGAGAATGGATAACAGTGCTTCTAAGTATACATCCAAAGGAAATGACACTGGACCTGGGGGAGATTCTGTACCACCACAGTCATTCCAGCATTATTTTTAGCAATTGAAGTATGGAAACAACCTAAATGTCCATCCACAGATGAATGGATAAAGAAAATATGGTATATACATACAAGGAAATATTTTTCAGCCTTAAGAAAGAAAGCCTGCCATTTGCAACAGCATGGATAAAACTGGAGGGCATTATGCTAAGTGAAATAAGCCAGACACAGGAAGATACATATTGCATACTCTCCCTTGTATGTGGAATCTGAAGTGAAACATAGGGAAACAGAGAGGAGGATGTAGTTGCCAGGGATTGGGGGTTATGTTGGGGAATCTGAGAGATGTTGGTCAAAGGATACAAACTTTCAGTTATGAGTAGGTTCCAGGGTTCCAATGTAAAACATGGTGACAATAGTTAACAATATTGTATTGTATACTTGAAATCTGCTAGGAAGACAGATGTCTAATCATCTGCCCCCCTCACACACGCACATGCACACACACAAAAATGGCAACTATGTAGAAGTGTACTTATTTATTATTTAGCTTGATTATGGTTATCTACCCCATGTATAAATTTCCCAAAACATCACGTTACCAATCTTAAATATAGATAATTTTTACATGCAAAGAAATCTCAATAAAGTTGTTTTAAAAAAACAGCAGATAACAATGAGCACATTTAATAAATTTTCTTACATGAAGGAGCACACATAAGTCTTTTGTGAGCATATATTCAGGAGATATTTAGAACACTTGATGGAAATAACAATTGAAGAATAGAACCAGTTTTCGAGAATCTACAAGTTCAAAATACTATGAGACAGGTATTGTTTGGCATTTTTAGATAAATCATTTTTAATCTTTAAAAACAATTCAAATTATCTCCATTTTTCCCAATTAGAAAATTATAGCCCAGTAAGCTTAATAACTTTTTTCAGGACTGCTATTTCATGGAATCCCTGGTTCTTTCCACAATATCCTGCTGCCACTTTTATAACAAGAGTTCAAGTTGAGAAAGAACAAAATCCTTGAGAAGGTGAAGGTATGCTATAAACTAAATCATATTCATAAATAGTAATATTTATATCACTAAGGAATTTTTGTAGCTTGAATCAAGTCAATTTTTTTTAATCACTAAAATACCATGTGACTGATTATGTAAAAAAAACACTTGTTAAACAGTTAGATTTTTAACTATTCTGTTGGCTATCTACTCCAAAATTAAAACCTCTTTTATAAGCTAACAAAGTTCACATTTCCCCTGAATTATTGAAATAATGCCTGATGATATTTAAGGATGAGGGAAGGTAGATAACCAGGTAAAGAAACCATTTTTGATGTATCAGTTACATTAAACTATAGAAAAGAATGCACTTATAAAAACCCATGTGCATTTGCAGACCAATCATTGCCATGTTAAATAAAAATGGCCCACATTCTGTGTTAAACTTTCAAAACTGTGTTTCAAATAAGAGTCGTGAGGGACTATTTCCTGAGGCCTACCCACAATATAAAACAGGTTTTGTGCGCATGCTTCCAAAGTAACTAACAAAATTAAGAGCTCAGCTACATGAAATAAGCCCAAAGAAGCTGCATTCAAGGTGTAGCGGAGTAGCCAAATCATCTCAACCAGCCGGAAAATGAGCTCAGCCACCCAAAATCCTTCCCATCCGGCCCCGTGGTCTTCATCTGTGTGTGCAAGTGTTTTTCATGTGGTTCTAATGTAGGAATGGTTCTTGAGAAAGATCTCTTTCTGAGATGGGCCTGTCTCAAATTCTCATTTATGAATTTGATCACTGCAAAAATGTGTATAAGAGTGGTGGGAAAAAAGAAGAGAATTAGAGTGTGTGAAAGAAAGAAAATTAGACATCAGATCACCAAATTGTTTTCTCAAGGAAGAAAGATAAAATACAAGGACTTGTGAACATAGGACAGACGAATTCATTTACTCCTTCTCTCATACTCCCCGAACTCTATTTCAGCACATTAACCTAAAGTGGGTTCTCTGGTGTGAGATTCCAAACCTCAAATTGTCCTGAGAAATGAAAAGTCAGCCAAGGTGGGTCACCCTGCCTACATGAGCCATTTGGGACTGATTGAGCTGCTAAGGGGACCGATTCCTGTATCTATAGGAACTTCTGGGTGGCCTTTTGAGCATCTCTGAGTAGATCATGTTGCAGTAATTCAGTCCTCTACTGTTTACGCTTTGGGCCAACTCCCAATTTCAATAATATAGTGAGAAAAAAGCTATAACTTATAGGCTTGAGTACTTGAATTCCAAATTGGTGGCAGCCAGTTTTTGATCAACGTTAATTTAACCTAGATTCTCACTTATATTCAATTAGCTTCTCTGTATGTATTTATCTATATATCTAACTAAAGAGGTGCATAAGGCTAAACACACACAGGGAGAGTTTTTCATTGATCTGTATTTACATATATAGAGATACACACTGATTAGTATCAGAATGCCATAAAGCACAAACATATGCACATAGTTACCATACTCTCTTTCTCTGATTGCAGCAAGGAATATTGTTCCTTTTAGGCCTCTGCTTCCTAACCTGCTATGTCCTTTCCAGCAGCCAGCTTGGAAGCTGTAAGATTTAATGTCTAACCTTGGAATCTATTATCTATTCCTTGACCTGCTTCAGAATTTATATCTTAATTTCTCATGTTCTTCCTGCTTTACACTTCTATTCTTTATTTCATTAAAAGCTGGAATTCATCCCACCGTACAAAGATGTTATATTTTGAAAAGCTAAAGATGAATTAAAGAAAGAATACTAAAATCTCCTCCATTTTTGTGATTTATCCCCTCACAGAATAACAACAATGACAAAAAAAAGAGTCAGATGAAAAGCAATCTGATCTCACTGGATTTTCATCTTTTTTTGATTTTTGGTTTTCCAGGTTTCCAAAATTTTAGGAATTTTAATATGAAAAACACAGAAAAAGAAAATACTTCGTAACAGTCTAAATCTGAAATTGTTTCTGCTTTCTGTTCTGTACACTATTCTGAAATTCTACTTTTTGAAGATACCGCTTTTTATTTACCGAGTCCATAGAGTATATTAACTTAAACAGGGCCTAAAATCTGTTATGAATAATAAAGAAGCACAAATGTGAACTGAGTATAAATGGGGACCTCTTTTCTTACCATATTTTTTGTTGTTGTTGTTGTTATTGTTAAATGTACTAGACCAAGAAGATGGTGCTAATCATAAAGATACAGCTAAAAATTGGTTAATTTAGTGGGTTAGGAGGGTGTGACCAAGCTGCAACTGTACTTTTTTTTTTTGCTTGGAGAGTTGGAACTATTGTAATAGTTGGAACTAATGGAGAGCTGGAATAGTATTGGAACTATTGACTAATTTTTGAAGTCTTATAAAATCAATGAAGTCAACTGTTACTTGGTCAAACAGAAACCAAAGCACCCATGGGAAGAGGTGGCTTCTCCTTTATCAGCACTCAGTTTTCTGTGCCCACACCTATATGTGTGTATTCTGTGCCACTCTTACAGGAAATGGCCTTCAATGTAGCAACATTCTCCTTCCTTATTTCCATTTCAGTGTTGTATTGTCATACCTTCAGATGGAATAAAGACCTAAAAAGTGGTATGGTGATTAATTATAGAAAGAAAAATTATAGAAAAACCCCAAATTCTAATAATTCTATAAGCTCCTTATTACTGCAGTGACTTTGGACAAACTTTAAACTTCTAAAGTCTGAGTTTTCTCATTAGTAAAAAAGAGGATACTTATTTTCCAAATGGTACTTCTGAAGCAAGGAAAAGTCGTTTTTTCTGTAACCTATCAGAGCTATATTCAGTGCAAATTAGAAAGTGTTATGGCTGAATTATGGCCCCCCAAAATTTGTATGTTAAAGTTTTAACCACTTGCTCCCCTCCCCAAGTAACTCAGAATGTGACTATTTGGAGACAAGACCTTAGAGAGGGGATCAGATAAAATGAGATTATGCATGTGGGATCTGATCCAGTTTGACTGTTGTCCTTACCCAAGGGGAAATTAGGGATGCAGACAATGCAGAGGAAGGACGACATGAGGACACAAGGAGCAGGCAGCCACTGCAAGCAAAGGGAAGACCTCAGAATAAAGCCCAACCTGCTGATTCCTTGATCTTCTAGCCTCCAGAATCATGAGAAAACAGATGTCTGTCATTTGGGTCAGCCAGTCTTTGATATTTTGTTATAGCAACTCTAGCAAACTAATTCTGAAGGTACCAACAAAGGTAAAATAATTTTTCTCAATATCAGCCATACTACTTTAAGCCATCATTCTATTTCCAAGCCATGTGACCCAGTCCAAGCCCACCCTCAGAATTCAGAAAACATACATACATACCTACTCCTGAGAGCAGAATAAATGCGTACTCCCATTTACATGCACTTAAAGATCATTTTTTCATCTGAATTGTCAGAAGATGTCAAGCTTTAGTCGAATTCTTAGTTACTTCCCTAAACCAGTTTAAGAACATGGTTTTGGTTCTCTCTCAGCAGTATAAAACTACACACAAGCTCTGATCTATCCATTAAAGAATAAGCAAATAGTTCAAAAAGAAGATTTTGTAAAGTACTGAGAAAAGTTCCTCAATGTGTTTTGAAAAATGGCCCCACAGTTTCTAGCTCAAATCCCTTCCAGTTTCTTCTAAACACTAATTTTCATAATTAATAGAGTCTAATGTCACATTTTACACACAAGGTAATAATCTTTGAAATCACCTTCTATCTTTCTTCCCATTCCCTTCCCAAATCTGATGTTCTGTAAAATACTGACTTTAACTGCAATTTTGAAAAACATATTTAATGTTATGTTTCTTTGCAAAGAATGCAAGTAGAAGTGTGCTAGAAAGATTAAGCAAATTAAGATTTTCTGTAGATTTATAAGGCACCCTTGGGAAGCATCTATTGCTTAATCTTATATACAAATTGTTAAAACAGTTTTATGAAGTAAGAAGTTAAAAGCCTGAGGTTCAACATTGTAAGCCTTACTATGAGACTGTCATGAAAGAGATCTAGCAGCAATTCACTGCAAGTAAGGAAAGAAGAGATACTTGTATTTGCTGTTATACATCCAACTTTTATTGAGTAATTATTACTAAGTCCTAACATACTGTGGACTGCAGTGATCATAAATATGTATATGTATGTATTTTAACCAGTCCTGTAATAACATTTTGCTTCTCCATTCTTCTATTAACAGAATCCTCCCTTTCTTTGGCTTGGGGCTAAACTTTTCCCCCAACTTGGAGGATACAGGCCTGGCCACTGAAAGCACTGAATTTATTTAATAGTAATTGGTACAGGAATCAGCAAGTCTTGCCAATCAGAAACTCTTGAGAATTATTCTGAAATTTATTTGCAAGGGTAATTTAAACTTAAAGCTGCTAGACATCTTGAATATCAAGTGAGATTAGGAGACTCGAGAACTCCAACATCAGAGCAGAAGAAAGAGCCACAATTTGGAAATCACAGATACCATTCCTTTACTCTCATTGACCTAACTAGAGGTAATTTAGTTAACTTCCCATTTAGTGAACCAATACATTCTTTTTTTCTGTTTCTTTTTTAATTTATGTTTCTACAATCAGTATGTTGGACAAACAGAACTTGAGTAAAACTGTAAAACAACTTTATTTTTCCCCACTATACCTTCAAATTAAGTCAATAGAGAAAGTTCTGCCTTTGTCCCTAGAAGATAATTTAGGTTACCCTAGGACTTTTTAATCATTCTTAGATAATAACAAATTCCCTTTAAATGATCAAAGGTATTCTCTGTTCAATGATGTAAAATGCCCCGTTCCATACAATAATCCTAAATGATACTTGATTTAAAGTTTCAAGTTTGCCCATCCTTCTGCAGACTGGAAGGTAGGAGTGGAACTGGGGTCTTCTCACAATGCTGAGGTGCCTTTGCATTCTCTGGACATGGAAGGTATGTAAAACTCTTTCTCCCAGGGGAATTTCCATGGCTCATTCATAACCTCCATTTGCCCTCCAACATTTGGCCCCTTAACATCAGCTCCTTAATCCTGATGATTAATTTTTCTAGAGCTCATTATCAGCTCCTTCCATTGCCATTAATCCAGCCATTTCTTCTCTTCTCCCTGCTACAGCCCATGCACCCACCCAGAAAGTTCTATTGGTAAGGATCTATCTAATAAGACTCCCATTGACCCTCTCACATATGCTTATTCATGTCCACAGGAAACCCTGTGACACACTCAACCATACCTCTGGAAGTATGAGTTGAACCCATATCTGTCACCTCTCCTCTGGTTTGTCCATCAGCAGCTCAGCAAGCATCCTCTATCCTCTTAACACTAAAGTTAGAGTCACACAAGATCTCTATGGCCTCCCCTACACACATGTCTGAGACTTTCCAGTGCTTTTATTAGGTTTGACATGAAGGCACAGATGTAGGGTGACCAATCTATGTAGTTTGCCCAGGAAAAGCTCCCCAATCCTGAGAAACTCTTCCATCTGAGGCAAAACAGGAGATATGATCCCAGCACAACAGGTACCCTTGGAAATGGGGATTAGGTCTTATAGTACAGTTCTTTCCAAGGAAGTATTTTAAGATCTTTTTCCAGTCTTTTTACCCTCAGAGTGGAAGGGTTTAAAACCTATATATCATATACTGTCTCAGAATCACCTTTTTTAAATTCCAGATGGTCAGTCTCTTTGACAAGTGTCACTTTTGAGATTTCAGTGAAATTTCTTTTAATCATCCTGTTACACCTTTTTTCTTTTTCTGTTTAAACCTTGGGTTTTCCCAGCCAACAAAAATACACATGATTACTGTACCGAGGTAGTGTATATTTTCTCAGTCAGTCGGTACAGCATAAAGCATAACAGTGGTTCTCCAAGTGTGATAACCTGGAACAGAAGCAGCAGCATCTAGCCTCACCGGGAGCCTGTTAGAAATAAATTCTTGAACCCCTTCAAAGACCTACTGAATCATAAACTCTAGAGCTTAAGCCCAGCAGTCTGTGTTTTAACAAGCCTTCCAAGTGACTTAAGCTAATGTGTGAGAACCTCTGGTCTACAACTTTGGTTCTCAACTCTAGCTAAACGTTAGAAATCACCTGAGCAGCCCTTAAAACCAAATTCTGGGTCTCAGCTCTTCCATTTCTCTAGTATTTACTGGGTCCCAGACACTAGTAGAATATGAGAAGCTTCCCAGGTGAATCTAATGACTAGCCCAGATTTTGAACCACTTATCCACAATATTGCCTACTGAATCCCTTCTTTGAGGGTAGAATTGTGAGCTGTTTCAGAGCAATAGGACCTAAGGACTATATAATTATTAGATTCTTCACTTCAAGTCTCCTATTATGTATGTTTAACTATATGTAAACAAAATGTTCCAGTCCATTCCTCCTGTTTCCTCAGTATTGAATTTCCCATACTTTCCATTTATTTATGTTCATTTAAACTTTCAAACCAAAGACAATGCAATCAAAACCTGGGACTACAGTTTGTTTTAATTTGTGTGTGGTTCTTACCTGTGCTGCCTATGGGGATCCAGAGATATCTGTCAATGAACAGCAAAACCTGAAAAGACATTCACATATGGTTGCTTGATGCATGGCAGTAAACTTTGAAGATTTAAAAAGGGATGGTATCTATTTCACTAGACTGCAAATCTTGTAACAACCTACAGTGTCTATGTCACAAATGATATGTGGAAATATGATCATTTGCAAATACATTAATCTGCAAATGGCCACAATAGCCCAGGACCAGTTAAGGCTCTTCAGAACCATTAAGACCATTAGTTCTGACTAAAGATAAGCAGAATAAACAAATTCTTGCTGACCTGAAATCAGTCCTGCTGCCTTTCAAAGCCCTATAAAGAATGATGAAGCCCAAAGATTTCTCTGATATTTTCCTTCTTTATTGTTTTCTTTACTCTGCGCTTTCCATTGCTAAGGGAGACTTTTTGCTGAGCCTGTCTCTCCTTTGGTTGATTTTGAAAAGAAAAAGAGTTTAAAAGATTCTTGGGATTTGGCTGTGATAATTTGTCTTTGTGTAAAGAGATAAGCCAAATTTTAGCTGGAGGCAGTTTAGATTAAAACAAACTCAGAATAAAAGTACCTAAATTATTCAATCAAATGGGTAAGTAAACTCCATTTTTCAACCTGCAGCTTTAAGCATGTCTGAGAGACTTGGCTTGTCATCAAATATAAAAGTTAAAATGTATCTAATAAGAACCGCCGACTTTGCTTTGAATTGAAAGATACACACCAGAGTTGGGGACAGTGGAGAGGGGCATCCATCTAGGAAGGGTTGGTGTCTGTATTTCCCTTTATGGCTTGCTAAATTTTGGCCTTTTTGATTTAAGTATGTGAAGGGGTAGAGAAACATCATAATAATCCTTCTATGTAACAGGAATAAGTTTCTAATTAAAAAGTGATTTTAAATGAGTTCACAAGATAAAAGGAGAATGTGAATTTGACTGGTTTAAGGGATTTAATCTAATGTAGCATATAAAGCCCCATAGTAATTCTTCTTCATGACACCCTCCAGCTTGATTCTACACATCTACAATATGTCTCTCAAAATAATTCATTGATATGTTCAGGGCCATAGATTGTATTGACTTGGAACTTGACCCACTCAATTCTCTACCATTGCTACCCTGTCCCTACACCTCCTACAGGGAAAAAAACAATTGAATAGAAACTTTATGCAAACTTAAATGCATTCATTTTATGAGAGGCAAATCATTATTTTGTAATAGTGCAGTGAGAGTATTTTATCCACACAGCTAAGTAATATTCCAATGAGTAACTCGGTGAAATGACACCATAAAATGACCCAAAAGGTAAAAGCCATTTCTAAATGTTAATATAGAGTTATGTGACTCCACCTATGGCATCCTGAAGGGCAAGGCAGTTAGAGGAGAGAATGTGCAATAACTTCCAAGAATAAATGAAGGCATGTAGCCTGATCTTCTGCCCTATGGGCTGGAAGTTAAGGAGCATAAATCTCATGCAGGATGAAAGAGAAAGAAGTAGCCTTTTTATTAAGGGGCAAAAGGGAGAGAGTCATTTCTCTTCGGAATTCAGAAGCTCCATAAAGGTGTCCTTTGGAGTCAGAGTGGGGCTAATTAGGTTATTTACATGAAACCCATAATAAAGGCCTGATATTTAATCACATCACTCTGACAAATAATTAGAAGATAAATCACTTCTACAGTGCTACTGTATCTTAAAAATATAGTGCAAATATTGTTGACAGCACTTGCAATTGCACCTATTCATTCGATTTTTCATATAATAGAAAAGAAAGCAGAAGGCAGATTTGTGCACCAGCCAATCTAGCCTTCAAAGTCTGGCAATGGTTGAGCTTGGGCACACACCAATCTTGCATGAAATAGGACTCTGTTTCTCATTTATAGTGAACATTGAAAAGTTATAAAATATAATATGTGGTTTGGGGTCTTTTCGTGTTAGCTGATGGTAAATACTAGCCTTTGGATTATGTGGGAAATACCAATATATGTTTATGGTCTTCAAAGGGTTGCCCAGAAATTGCTGTGGAGGCTGACTCTTAAGATTTCTCATTCCTCTCCAAGTTGTGTAATGTTTAGAAAAAACCTCTTTCCTCATGCTGACTTGTATTTCAAAGCATTTATATCTGAATAAAGGCAAAAGAATGTGGGTATGTGGGAAATGGCATATACAGGCCATTCTAGAATGTTCTGTCCATTAGCATGTATTTAAAAATTAGGAGAGGAATCAGGAATAGCGTTGAATATAATGTTTAATTAAATGCTAAGGAGTTTAAGTTTATGGTATATGACACACACTTTCATAGAGGCAAGGTCATTTCATATTTCATTTCAAGTCAAAATTAGCACCAGATCTAGTCTTTACTTTCTGCTTTCAAATCAAATTCATATATACATAAATATACAGAATATATATGAATATATATATGAATAGAATATATATGAATATATAGAATAGGTCTGATTTTTATATTCATATTAGACTTATTCTCATACAAAGTATCACCCCATTTCCTAACCCCTCCATTGGAATATTCATATATATATGAATTTGTGTGTGTGCCTGTCAACAAGTTTATTTCTTAAAATCAATTTTGTATGGAGTCAAGTGATAGGAGAGGTGTGTGAATGGGATGTGATTTGATTTGACCTTTGAATGAAGTCTTGAAGGATTGTTCTATGTAATTAAATAAGCAAGAAATTCATCATTAGTTTGTATGGATACACTGGGTATAACTTAAAGCCATCATAGAGAAGGATGAAATCATACAGCTCTTTCTTACTGGTTATTATACTTTATATTGAGGAGATCTAGGATACTGGCCGCATTTGTTTAATACACATCCCTTGGGATACTGCTTCCCTAAAGAGTAATTTTTCCCAAGAATTTTACAAGTTCACTATGAACCATATTACATCATGTTTGCTCGACAAACTTAATGATTATTTTAACATAGTCTTAACACCTCAAAGAATTATAAACGCTAAAATGATTAAACCTTATTTTTCCTGGTGTGATTAAACCAGCATGATTTCTTTAGGATTCTAAATACAGGTTATAAGGCTGAGCCTGGAAATGGAACTGAGTCTTAGAAAGACTGGGTAACTTGCCCAAGGGCACCTAGTTTATAGCAAAAAAGCTCCAGAGATCTGAACCCTCAGCTTTTATTCCATGTACTACGCAGGCTCCAGAATCTAATGAGCCCACAGACTTTGTGGACTTTCTGTAGTCACCTTTGTTGTCACCAGAACATTCCTAAGGCCTAGTTTGTCTTGTGCAGTCTAATTTATCTTTGTCCAACTTCTTTACACTTACTCTCATACAAAATATCACCCCAGTCAAAGCCCCCCTTTGGAGGGCTTAACTGGGCAGCCAGGACAGAGTGAGACAGGAGCAGACATAATATTGTGCAGGCTGAAATAGATCTGAGAGCTCATCACATATACTCATATGATCAATTCATAAATGTGGGTGACTAGAATAACCAATGGGTGAAATAGGGGAAAGGAGGAGAGAATAAAAAAGCCCTATTATTCAAAAAGAGGACTTCAAAATTGTGTGTGTGTGTGTGTGACTCAAGGACTATTTAAGCTTTTTTTTAAATCTAGATTCTGGTGTCTAAGAAAGGATTAAAAAGAATCAGTTACAATTTCTTTTCATCTTTGGGCGCATACCACTGGTATGGCCCCATTGTCGTGGGACTGTGCCTTTCTTAGAATCGTTAATCAATTTTAAATTGACTGCTATGTTTGGATCAGAAAAAGAAAATTTAGGTAATGTTTCTGAGTCACCAAAAATTTCTGTTCCAATTTTAAGATATCTCTCCCACTATCATCCAAACAGAATCAGATTACATAACTATCTCTTAGAAAATCCACATCACAGGGTGAGGAATGAATAAAGGTCTGCTCACTACTCAACTTCTAATAACCTCTTGGACTACTGAATTGTACTTTTTCTTACAATAACAGCAAACAAGATAGAAGGGAGGGCTGCTTGGTTGAGGAACACTCCAGTAATAGCTGCCACCTAAAATCCTCTAGCAAATACTTGCCAAGCTATTTCAGGTGTTTTCAATAAAGTGGAGGACTTTTGGATTAAGAGCATTTCCTTGTTGAAAAGTCTCTGCTAAAGGCCACTACCAGAGTGGGATGGAGTAAGACATCATGTTCCTGGAAGCGGCTGTCAGTGGTGGGAGACAGGACGGCAAAGGATTGTTGCAATGTGAAATGCGGTGCCTGGGGAGGTGGGTAGGGAGGAAGGCAAAACTGAGCAAGGTGGAATATTAGTAAAATAGAAAAAGCCTATGTTTAAAAGAAGGGGTTCCAAAAATAGATGTCAGCATGCTTTATTTCTTGCTTAGGGCTGATAGGAGCCAAGACTCTGAGTCGTAAAAGGAACCTACCTATCTGTGTTTCTCTCTCTTTCTCTCCCCATTACCGCCCCCATCATCTGCCTCTCTCTCTCTCTTTTATTCCTCTTACATTCCCTTTCACCTTCAAGCAGCTTATTTCTACTGAATCCCACCCTTTCTCTACTTAATACCTGTTGGTCCTTCAGAACCTGTTGGTCCTCAGCTCGAGTACCAGCTGCTTAGTGAAGCCTACCTGCTGCGTCAGTCTCACAGAGAGGACTCTCTCCCATTTTCCCCATCACATTTTGGACAAAGGCTTTTTTCTCTCTCACAAAAGACAATACACCTTCAGAATCATACCTTCCCATTTTTCCCTTCTTAGGATTTAGCAGAGGACCTTGTATACCAATGAGATTCAATAAATATTTCCCAAATCAGTAAGTCAAAGGCCTCCATGATATAAACAACCTCCGATCACTGTGGCTCATGACTCCCACAAGGAATCAATCTGATCCCCTAAAACACAGGATTATTGCTCAGTTTTGCCTCCCCTCTCCTCAATTTCCTTTACTGGGCATAACCATTTTAGTTCCTTAAGCTGGTGGTTCTCAAGCTTAGTGAATATCAGAATCACTTGGAAGACCTGTTAAAAGACCCATTTGCTGGGTCCTACTTTCAGGGCTTCGATTCGGCGTGTCTTGGGTGGAGCCCAAGAATTTGCTTTTCCAACAAGTTGCCAGGTATTAATGACACTGCTGGATCAGGGTCACACTTTGAGAACTGCTACCTTTAACATTCTTCATCCAGCTGCATTCATTGTCTCTTTATCCTCCTGCCTACTCTCTTTCTAGAATATTTTCTTTGTATTAGACAGAACTGCCCATAAAACTGGAAATGAACATGATCTAAAGACTACATTGTTTTTTGTTTTTTTCCAAGAACTTCCATTAATCCAAATCACTCTCCAAGTATTTAGTAAACCTAGCCAATAAGCTATCCCCAAGTTTTGATGAAGCCGGTGTTGAACTTGCTTGTCAATGGCCTTAGCAACTACCCATCCCCTTTTATAACCACAAAAACATTCAAGATATTTACTTGTATTTGATAGTCATTCAATTAGTATTCATTAAATACCATTCGTGTATTATATCAGACTCTGGAGATACAACAGTGAATAAAAATCCCTGTCCTGAGTAAGTTCACATTTTCCTTATTTTCCATTTTAAACTGCAGAATAATTCGAAAAATTCTGTTACTTGAATCTAGTGTTTGCCATAGTTTTAAATTTTTCTTTTTGGAATAGGACAGCTTTGATTTCTGACTTTCCATATTAGAGTCCTTGGTTTATAAATAAACAACTAGATGATAATCCAAGTGCTTATAACAAAACCCTCACTTGCATTATTCCATTTGGAAATCTATCTAATGATGGAATGGGACTGAATAATGAATCAAATATTAAATCTATATAGAAAGTGCTTAAAAATACATTACATTTCCTCTCAATCTGTTTGGGGAAAATATTTCGAGGTAGGGGAGAATTATCAATTTCTTCAGATACTCTGAAAGTAAATGAAAAGGATTACCCAAATGTTAAAGAGGTTTGAATTGCAACGTATTTTATTTATTGCCTACATTTTTTTATTCATATGCACAATCACGTTGTGTTATACATAAAGTATATAAATCATCATGATGAATTCCATAGACTTCTTTGCACTTTTAATAGTATTATTAATGTACAATTTTTAAAAGATATAATTTGGATAATTACACTGTTCTGAATTGTTTTTATTGAATGATGTCCTTCACACTTCCAATGTGATGTGGGATTTGATAGCACTCAAATTATTAATTTATAGAAGAATATGAAATTAGTAAAAAGGATATCATGCCTAAATGAACAAGTGAATATATCAACTAAATCAGTTTCAAATGCATGAACACTACTGTTAAAATGTCAGAACCTTTTCAATAGTGCTTACTCTTCTATAAATTAGTAAATGAGTAAAAGCAAAATTTTACTTAAATTTATATCTGAAGGCTAGAAAATATGTAATACTAAGCAGGCCCTCATAAGAGCAGCTCTTAAAAAATTCTTTATGAAAGAGACCAGAAGCTATTCCCTTTGCTCATATGTTAAAACAGCTCTGAAGGATGCTGACTTTATGTTTGGAAAAACATAATGTGTTATGAGGTTCTGTTTTCAGTCCTGACTCAGCATGACTTTAAGCTCTCTCCCCTAAAATCAACCTGAACCAAAAAACAGAGGACTGAGCTCTTCGTGGCTGTTTGGAATTGCTGTTGGGAGAGGATCTGCTCTTTGAGGCAGGAGGCAGCAAGGCTGGTTGTGGAAGGATGGAAAAGGGAAGAACTTGGGGTCCAGATCCTGCTTCTCCCCTCCATTGTCTGGATTAGAGCAGCCCACACCTGGACCAAAGATGGGAGCATGGCATGCAGCATGAGTTATGTTTTATGCCATTTTCTGAGTGCTGAAAGAAAATAAATAGCAGTTTTAGTTTGAGGGTGAGGAAAAAGATCAGAAGTCACAAACTCAAAGCTAACAGGACACAGGCAATTAATATTAGTGAAGGAAATAGGTTTGTCAGACATAAAATGAAAGGTAGGTGGGTAGGAGCGAATTGTCCCTTCTAGAAAGGCAGTCGCCATTTAGCATCAGCAGATGGTTGCCATGTTGTGAGCCCAGGAATGCCAGATCTTCAGAAACTTCCCCAGAAGCCAGAAATTTTATTTTTATTAGAAATTTACCCAAATGCAAGTGTTGCTTCATTTTTTTTTAACTCAGTGCAAGCCAAATGAGACACATCTGTGAGCATCTATAGCCAGCCTTGCCCATGGACAGTCCATTCTTCACACAGCAGACAGAGTGATTTTCTTATTAGAAAAATTGGATTGCTGATAATTCTTCAGTGTCTTCCCTTTTCACCAGGACTAAAATTAAACCTAATTTCATGCCCTGTATGATCTTTGTCATACTTATATTTCCAAACTCAACTTCTCTGTGTCAGGATGCTTTCTGATTCAGGGGCTTAACGTTTGCTATTCCTTCTACAAGAAATGCGATATCAGCTTTTCATTGACCTTCTCATCTTTCTGAATTCTGTTCATTATTCTTTCCTCCAATACCTTTCTAATATAGCCTTCCTCCCTTACCCACTCCAATCACTCTCTATCTCTTTTTTGTTTTATTTTCTTCCATAATATAAGACTATCAGGACTACTGTGTATTTTTCCTTTATTATCATTTCTGGTACATAAATTCCATGAAAGTAGAGGTGTTGTTTCCCTCACTGCTGTGTCTTTAGCATGATTTGTGGCACACAGTAGATCTGCTGGGTATTAAGCTTTTTTTTCCCCCTTAGATCCAAATCTGCCCTACTGTTCTACTCAATGAGACTGGAACTTGGCAAACTACATTTCCTGTTAGGTTTTGCTGATCAGAAGCACTTGAAAGATACTGGAAGGCAGAAAGACGAAGAATGAACTTCTTCCTGTTCTCCTGCTGTTCTGGCAAGAGCACTTGAATACAGCTTTTTCCCACATGCCCACAACAAGCGTCACAGGGCTGAACCAGAGAGACCAACACGGACCAAGCAGCAGCCTTTCCGTAAAGGAAGTCCCTCCTCTGCAAGTCCTGCACCTGCTCTGGAGGCTGCTTCACTGCCAGGCAACTCCTGTTCCTCAGAAGTCTTGGTCTCCATCCACATTCATGGGTCAGCCCTCCAGGCTTCTAGTTCCTAACAACCTGAGCCTCTGCCCTTTGACCTCCCACCGCAAATCTCTCTACAAAATTCTCTTTGCTAGTGTGAGATCTGCTTTCCTCACCGGACCCTCACTGAAACAACAGATATCTAATAAACATTTAACATATTTATGAATGAGTGAAGGTGGCCAACAGACATCCAGCTTGGAAAATGCCCCCCAGAGATCCTAATCACAATTTTCTGTGACAATGAACCGTCCTGACACAAACAGATCTGTGGCATATGCTCCCTTTGAGCCACTTGAGTTACCTTGGTCAGATGTTGTGTGCTACATCTGTTTGTACTATACATCCACGGTTTGATTATGAACTTTAGAGACCATTTGACACTGAGAAATTACAGTGTTTTGATTGGATAATTAAAAATAAAATATCTGTATAGAAAGAAACAGAGGTATAAACATTATACTAGCGCTGGTCTTATTTTTCCCATACTATTTCAATGCTTTTTTTTTTTTAATCTTTTACTATCCATTTACTTCCAGGAAAATATCTCAGTCTGGCAGTTGAATTTTCCAGGGGTTTCAAACCAGAGGACACTGATCTCCAATGTCTGAATCATGATCATGGACTGAGAGGTTCTGGCTGCAAGGTTCCCCAGATTCAACATGTTCAAAACCCTAACAGGAGTTTCAATGAATAGCATAACAGAATAGTGTCACAATTTTTCAAATATGAGTAGATGTTGTCATAATTAGTAAGCTTCAAATTCATGAGAAGCTGTTCTTTGTTCATCATAACTCTTGTTATTTTCTCAACACTAAAGGCAGGATCACAATCATTTCCCTGAAAAAATATCACTCAGAATCCCATAGTTTGGGACCCCCCACTGCTGATAATCTGTGAAGGTTTATAGACCATTACACCAGTTTTGTCTGAATACCTACTTCCATAAAACATTCACACAGCTTGGATATGGATAAAAGGACAAAACTATCTATTTATTGTGATTGGTCTAAATATATACAATCTTCCAACATCCTTTCTTAGGATAGTCATCCTTCTGGGATTCTTTCACCCAGAAAAACACATCTGATCTCCTTTGATTAACAAACCATAAATGATGGCTTTGTGGAATCCTCAAAATAGCAATCATTTTCCCATGTCTTCAATTCAATGTAGTCTCATTACCATCCTTACATATTTGTGATTAATTACTACAGAGGGAATTATTTCTAAAGTAAGAAGAGGTGGTATGGAAATTCTAAAATAACATTAAAATCTAAAAATCTCTTTGATATGATTGTGGCCATCACAACTTGGAGACACACACGTTTCTAAAATGAGAAAATACTACAAAATGGACTGTAATTCATTTGCTGTTTGGGACATATACAAATCATTTTATATTATATTTTAAGAAATATATTTCCAGTACAAGTAATAGTTCATTGGGTTATATGTAAAGAAAGGCCATGGGCTTCCAGCTTTGGCTCTGGAAAATTTTGAGACAAGGAATTATAGAAGAGGAGAGGAGAAAGACTATGAATGATAGGAAGATAAATATATTGAAGAAGGAAGTTTTAAAATTTCTGATATATAGAAGAGATTTTCAAGGTTTATCTACCTTAAATCACAAGAAAACTTAATGGATGCAAATTTCTAACATGATTTTTGAATCAATGGATTATAAAACTAAAAGGCAAAGATAATAAACCAGGACATTCGTAAAATAAATAGCATATGCAGTCAAGAAAAGTAATGCAGAAAAGAGAGAAACACGGGCAGAGAGAATACATGTGATAGGTTCTCTGAGTGTTGTTTTAGACAGAGGGACCCAGGAAGGTCTCTGGAATAAAGTGACACTTCAGCAAAGATCTGAAGGTGGTGAAAATTGAAGTCATGAGGGTCTGACTTTTCCATCGGAGAGAACAAGTTTGAAAATGTATGAAATATAAGTGAATTTGGAGAGAACATTGAAAATACCTATTTTTGTCCTCAATCACTTTAATGGATATCAGTATGTCTGAATTTCTTTCTTTTGAACTGAGTTCTTATATAACAAGAAAAATTGAGGATGGGAATATGGAGGAAAGAAATTATACCTGCTTTCAACTAATTTGATTTTTCATGTTGTATTGCATATTTCATGTATTTGAATACTGGTTTTTCAGCTATAGCCCAAAATTCCCCTCTGGAAATGACATAGTACATCTCTGTTGGATATATTTCCTGCATTTAAAAGGCACAAAATAAAAAAGTAACTCTGTAGTGTCTGTGTTCCATCAACCAAAACCTATTTTCTAATTACAACTCATGCATGCTCCTTTTAAAGCTGATTTACTCTCGACATAAACATCTTAACAGACTTAATTTTAGATCTTTGTTTAGCATGATTTTACTCTATTTAGAAGAAGAGCATTTTTCTTTTTCAGTGAAACTTATATGTTTATGATTAACTATCAAATATGGAACTCCATTTAAAATGAAAACCATTTTAATGGCAAAAAAGAAAAAAATCCTGTTTCCACAATCCAGTTTAGAGAAGATAAACTTGTAATTCTAAATTTGCAATCATCTTCAATGTACTTGGCATTTTACATAGAAAGAAACAAAGCCCAAGACGTTACATTGGTAATAATAAGTTAACTAAGCAAGCATGTTAAATTATTAAATTTGGAGAATACATTGTGCTTATTATGTTACTTACCCTTGCAGTGAACTAGAAAATGAATGTGGTCATTCCAGACTGGTTAAATTGGAAATATATTTTACACAGATGTGTCTAATGTAGTTTCCTGGCAGAGGAATAATGCACACAACTTATATTTATAAGTATACAAATCTGGTTTTATATTACAATGCAGTTCTGTAAAATCAGATTTCCCCCTCTGTACTTTGGTTTTCACTTTCAGGATATATTTACCTCCTTTTATCATCTAAAGTATCTTTATTAAAACACTATTTTCTCCAGATCCTTCAGAGTCTGTTTCCTTTATGGATAGGTTGGGGGTTGGGGATTGGAATGGGAGAGAATTTAAGAATAAACAGTGAGCAATCTATTTAAAACCAAGGGATTCGCCCTCCTTAATTAGTCTAAATTGATTTTTTACAAAATCCTATTTCTACTGCCAACTTAGTTGAAATTCAGTTCCTTTTTATTTTATTTTGGATCTTTTTTTAATGTTAACTAATTGCACTTCCATCTGTTAAGATAGCTAGACGTATTTAAGTGTCCATTTCAGTTCTTTTGGCAATTCTCATTAGATCAGTCCAGCCCCAAAGAAAATGGAAAATTTATCTAGACCAACTCCATTAACATCCCTGATATCTTGGACTTTATGAAGGTGTGTGTTATAATCGTTTATTTAGTTTCAATGCATGTGTTTTAAGGGAGATTTCAGTGAACTGGATTTATTACAGAAATAAAATATATTTGTTACTTTTCTATTTGAAACTTGGAGTTTTCATGGGAGAGCAATCCAATATCAGCATGCAAAGGCCTAAGCAAGTTATAATGAAATCATCATATGTCCAGGTGGATTGTCCAGTCCAAGGCCACTGGACTGCTGTTCTGGTGCTGAAAGTAACTAACACTTATGTTCCTCCTTTGGGTATCCTGCAAAAGAAAGGTTCATTAATTAGTAATTTTCTCAGCCCAGACCTCAAGGTCTGAGTGCCGAATCACTCCTGGAATATATTCGAGTGGATTATTATGTCATGGATAAGAGAGTGCACATTCCAAACTGGGCCATTCATTTGTGTCCAATTGGTCCAAAATGTACCATGCTGAAAGGGTTGGAAAAGCAACCCAGATTCCTTGCAGTTGGCCATAACCAATGGAGTTGAAGCTTGGGACTCAGCAAAGCTATTAATTAGCTGATATTTGTTTTCAGCATCACTTCACCATTTCCTTTCCTTCCTACAGGATTTCCTCAGAACTAATTTACACTAGATTTCATTCCCAAGTGATCATTTATTTTGGACTGTAGGGAAAATGGAAGTTCCATTGCAAGGATCCTCACCTGATCCTAATCTACTCCCCGTGTACATGCACTGATGTGATACTTAGCCTACTGCACAGGCACATTATTGCATACCCAGAAGCAATAATCCATTATTGCCTGCATTGCTATAAAAAGAGCTCCACCTGGTGCTAAGGGCAGAGGTGAGCTGCGGCTGAAGGTGAAAGCAGAGCCTGTAGCAGAGACAGCTCCTGAGACGGACTTGCTACGTGCAGACCGCCCCCGAGGTGAAGGGGATTCTAGTGCTTGACCTGCCACTATGAGAATAAAGCCTGGTATAAGCCCCTTTTTACCCCCAATGATCTGCTGTGATGTTTTGTTCTCACCAAACCCAGAGTGAACTTGCATGGAGCTGAAACCCCCTTTGGCCCGGAGCTACATGGACCTTCCTCCAACAATGGGAAATCAGACAAGAGCAATGTCAGGCAGGTTATGTTAAATGACACGACAGAAGTTCCAAGAAAATACAGAGAAGAAATATACATGCTGTCTTGGACTGGTCAGGGAAGACTACTCAGAAATATTATAACTGAGCTATTTATTGAGCATTTACTATATGCCAGGCACTATAATAAGCCCTGTGTATGTATTCTCCTATGTCATCTTTTTGATCATATAATAAAAGAGGTAATATCTTTGTACAGATAATAAAATTCAGGCTAAATTCAAGTATGTGCCATGTTTAGAATCATATGTGAACTGAAAATACCTCTTTTATGCATAGAGATGACACTGAGTAATTTCTTACAAGACTTTCTTGCAAAGGTGAGAAAGGTGACAGCAGTAGTCATGGGCAGGAGAAAATGGCCGAAAATGTGTTTCTTCCTTAAAGAGCAAGACACTTCCAAATTTGAAATGAAATTTCTGGGCCTTGTTGAAACATGAAAGTTAAGTCTAAATACAAGTTGAGAACACAGTACCAAGCTGAAGATGTTCATTTAAATAATGTTTATGCATGAATCACTAGATTGGCAATACGTTTAAATCCTCAATGGCATTTGGCTGCTTTCTCAGCTTTAAGATTTGACTCTTATCTCCCACTCCCTATTCATCATGAAAAATGGGTAGATATCAAATTTAGGTATCAAAGGGAAATGTCTTGGCAGTACAAGAACATCACCGTAAGAAGTAATTATGAGCCAGTAACACAATTTCATAACTACATGATTGAAAAAGTCATATTATGAACTAAAAACTGGCAGCCATCCTAAATTACTGCCCCTTCCTCACCTTTGACAAACATTTCATCACCATGTCCTACCGATTCTATATCTGCAGTTTCATTCTAACTTCTTGTTAGAGCTTAAGCTCTTTTAATTGTACATTCATTCAGTGGACATTCCTTGAGCTCCTACTTTGTTCCAGGCACTCTTCCAGGTGTTGCAGGTAAGCCAGCAAACAAAACTAGAATGTGTATTCCTCAAAGGCAGAAATCTTGATTTCTATTTGTTTCTTTTCCCTATTGTCAATTCCCACTGCAGTGCCTGCCTCATGGAAGGTACTCAGTAATTCGTTGAATGAATGAGAACAAACTGAGTCTGTAGATTTATATTCCAGTGTGTGTGTGTTTGTTGGGAGCAGGGCATGTGTGACAATCAAAAACAAACAAATAAGCTTATGTAAGTCACATGTTTATCCTGCACATAAAAATAAAGCTATAATAGACGTAAAGCAATAAGTGTTAAGGTGGGAGTGCTTTTTAAAATAGGGCAGTCAGGAAAATACTCTCAAATGAGATTCTATCTGAGCAAAGAACAGAAAGATCGAGAGATGGTATGGTTGTCCGAGAAGATTGTACAGAGGTTCTGAGGAGAAGTGCATTTGGCATTTTCATAAATCCAAGTGATGAATGAAGTCAGAGCAGTGTAAGCCAGGGGGAGGGATAGAGAAATAAAGTCAAGTGAATAGCAGTCAGTAGTCAGGGCCAGCTCATACACACCCTTGTGATCCATATTTAAGGCTTTGGATTTTAACCTGAATGAGGTAAGAATGCATTAGAGCAACTTGAGCAGTCCAGTGATCTGATCTGTTTTTTGGATTCTTCTGGGGAACAAAGAAAGAAGCTGGAAGACCAGTGAGGAGGTGATTACAGTGGTCCAGGCAAGAGACTGAACTAGATAAAGGTCATTCTACTTCCTGTCTCATTAATACCACTCCAACCTAGCCTGTCTGCCATCCCAGGACCAAAATGATCTTTCTCATATGGAAATAAAAGTAAGTTAACTCCCTCCTCAAAATTCTTCAAATCTTTCTCATTGCCTATATGACAAAAATCTAAACTCTCTTCTGTGGTACATAAAGCACCTCTTTACCTACCAGGCTTATCTCCTCACTCTCTTTGGTGTTCCTTGCCTGCTTTTACCCCATTGCTCAGTCCCCATGAATGCTATAATATAGTGCAGATCTTCCTTGACTTACGGTGGTGTTAGGTCCCAACAAACACACTGCAAGTTGAAAATACGGTAAGTCAAAAATACATTTAATACACTTAATCTGCTGAGCAATACAGATACAGCTTAGCCTAACCTACCTTAAACGTGCTCAGAACACTTACATTAGCCTGTAGTTGGGCAAAATCATCTCACAAAAGTCCTCTTTTATAATAATTGATTGAATACTGAGCCAAAAGTGAAAAGCAGAATGGCTGTATGGGTACATATGGTTTGGAGTGCATTGGCTGTTTACCCTCATGATTCCATGATCGTGCGGCTGACTGGGAGCTGTGACTTGCTGTTCCTGCCCAGCGTCATGAGAGAGGATCATCCTGCATGTGGCTAGCCAAGCTAAGAACAAAATACAAAATTTGACATCCAGTTTCTATTGAGTACGTGTTGCTTTGCACCATCGTCAAGTTGAAATATCCTTCCCAAGTCAAAACATGGTAAGTCGGGACTGTCTGCTTTTGAAATTATTTTTGATGTCCCAAATTCATCACTAACTGCATGGCTTCTGTGCTTTTACCTTCATCTATAGGTATCTCTCAGTTTCTGAAAATTTGCATTGAGCCACTTAGCTTTTATGAAAGACCTACATTAGTACCTGTTTTCACTTTCTTTCATGAAAGAAATCTGAAGAGGACTTTCAGCTTCACCAAAAAAAAAAGGTGAAAACTGAAAGAGTATTGAGTGTTGTTCTTGCAGAGCTGGTACAGAGGTAGCCTGCACCCTAAGCCACGAGGGGCAGCCTCACCCAGCTCCTTCCTGGGAAGCACACTCAGCCTCTCAGCACCCAGACCCAGAGCTTTGGGCTTTATATCAATTTATTTTGTGTATCCATTGGCAAGATGTGTCTTAAGGTATCAGACAAGCCTAAGAATGGTGATTTTTTTGGGTCTGAGAACACTGAAAAAATTTTCCATATAAATTAATGGTAATTGCTTGTTTGATTTACACCATTTCAGCTGACAAAAGTTTTTGTAGACATGATCTACTTTTGGAGACTGGGGAAACCTATACTTAGAAATATTTAAAAGCTTTCAGATGGCAGCATTTTGTCAGTGGTGGTTAAATTTTAGGTATTAGGGACCTTTCAGAGTGTCTTCCTTAAGACAGTAATACACATACAAATTTTCTCTTAGAAATATAAGAGAATTTTTTAGATCCCCTTGAAATCCATCCTTAAGACATATTTACAAATACCTGTGCTTAAAAATGATCAAATGCCGCCCTTCCAAATTGCATTATGATACATATCATTCTTTGGGGCAGAATGGGGGGAGGGAGTTCATAGTTAAATAAATTTCAGAATTACTACCCATTGTTCCCCTATGTTGGAGAGCTTATGAATATATCCTACATTACAGGTTCTGAGAAGTCCTGTAGAAATTAATGTACAGTTGAGGACAGTAGGGAACAAAGAAATTAAGTAAATTTCCCAGAAAAGAAAATCTAGAAAGTGACAGTGACAAGCTGTAAACCAGGAACTTCAGCTCCATGCCCATCCTTCTAACTGCACATTAAATGTCACTGTAGTTTTAATTTAGTATTTTCATTTCATAGTTGAGTCCCAGAGAGATCAAACTATTGCCACAAGTTTCCTCTTCTAACTTATATTTACTAAGCTTTAAATGATTTTATAGACTACAATCATTTATTATCCAAATTTAGAATATATGCATTTAACTAATCCCTGAAAATGAAACAGATGTGTAGCTATAGTTCATCAAAGAATTCCAATATGATTTTAAAAAGTGAAATTTTTTTTCCCTGAAGTACAGGAAAATGATTCATTTTATTGTCTTAGCTTTTAATATTTTCTATTAATTTTCTGTCACAGTGCTGTAACTAACTGCTTCATCAATAAAAATATAAGATTTTTCTCTATTGGAATCATGTATGCTCTGAAAAAACTCATTACAATTGAGAATCCTGGATATGAACTGTTCTTCATTTGGTAAATCTTGTCTTAGTTCGTAACAAAAATCCAATCCAATATTAGATCCCTAAATTGATTAACATGAGTCTTTTGTTTGTTAGAGTGGGCAGTTGGACAGACATAAGCAGGAGGGGAGAAAGGAGGGTAGCAGATCACCCAGTCTCCACGCAGAGACTGCCCCAGAGACCTAAGGGAGACCACCCTCTCTCTCCCTTAG
The DNA here is from genome assembly GCF_030020395.1 of Manis pentadactyla. Lineage (NCBI taxonomy): Eukaryota > Metazoa > Chordata > Mammalia > Pholidota > Manidae > Manis > Manis pentadactyla. The sequence goes on from NC_080023.1 coordinate 15,418,743, forward strand.
GACAACCCCTTTTGTGGTTTAGCCCAGACTGGTAAATAAAAGACACTGTCATAGGGACTTCTCCAATTTTAGAGCATGTGCACTCAAGGAAAACCTTGTCCTGCTGGTAAACCTGAGGCCATTATAATATCATTATCTATCATCTACAGTTTTCCCCCCACCCCACCCCACCGTGGGTTTCCTGGAAGCACTCCCAGGAAGATGATGACACGAACGCGCACGGAGGTCCGAGGGGAGTTGCCGAGGCGGATCCGAAGGGTGGTGTGAGAAGGACAAAATGGGCAGGAGGAAACCAAATAAACCCCCGTAAAAAAAACTGCTGAACTTGGCAGGCTGCTACGCAACCCTATCCTGTCTCTGGAGTTTCCTTTCCTTTCCCTTTGCTACATAAAAAATCTTTATGGCTTTAATTATCAAGTCTCTCAACTGAATTCTTCCCTTTGAGAAGACAAGAACTGAAGAATTCCACAATGCAGTGTCCTGTAACATTTTCATGTGATGTTGTAATTTGTAAAAAGAAGTACATACATAGTTGGTTTTCATCCTCATTTCTGCCACAGAGCTCCCAAAGAATTCTCCCTTAGGATGTCTTCAGGGAGAGAATGATAAAAGTGTCATTTGTTATGTTAGGTGACTTTGGTTTCCACCTAAAGATGAGACCCTTTGGCTTAGTAGATACATGTATTCCTCCTTTTTTCACAGCTGGTTGCCAAGAGACCCAACCATGTGCTTAGAGGTTCAGAACTTTCAGTCTCATCCCCCGACCTCCTGGGAGGCAAGAGGGGCTTCAGGTTGAATCGGTCCCCAGTGGCCAATGATTTAATCAATCGTGCTTACATAGTGAAGCCTCCCTAAAAGCCCACAAGGGTAGGGTTTGGAGAGAATCTGGGCTGGTGAACACATGGATATTTGGGGAGAGTGGTGTGCTGGGAGAGGGTATAGAAGCTCTATGCCCCTTTCCATGTGACTTACCCTATGAATTTCTTCCATCAGGTTGTTCCTGAGTTATATCCTTTAATGATAAACCTGTGATCTAGGGAGTAAAATGTTTCTCCAAGTTCTGTGAGCCACAGATTAATCAAACCCAAAGAGGGTGTCACGGAAACCTGCTATCTATAGCTGGTTGTTCAGAGGAACCACTGGTAAAATAAACTTGTGCCTAACACCTGAAGTGGCAGACGGGTGGCACAGTGAGAGACCATTTGGTAAGACTGACCCTTCACCTATGGAATCTGATGTTATATCCAGGTAGTCGGGGTCAGAACTCAGTTGAATTGTAGGAAACCCAGCTCATGTCTGAGAATTGTTGTTGGTGAGAAGTACCCTCCCATACACATGTTGGAACTGGTTGCAAAATTTCATTCCCTTAAATGTCATTCAAAACATTTGTGGGATGGCCAAAAATGAAAGAACAAGTAAGTCCTACAGTTAAATTGAAATGACAGGAATCAGGAAAGCCAAAGAGCCCTGATTCACTTGATTAGTTTGTTCATTCACTTGTAAAAGTAAAAACAAGACTCAAAGAAAAGAGCCTAGTTTTGTCTCCCATTTTCCCTTCAAACTTTTCCTTCACAAAGTAAAATTGTCACATGCCCTCATGGAGAACTTGGGCAAGCCTGAAGTCTTTCTCCTTTAGTTTTAGGTAATAAGAAGCCCTATGGCCTCATTAGGTGACCAAATGCTATCTAAATTTAGAAATTAGAGTACCAATCCAGTATATTAACCAACGCTTTAATCTCCATCCCAAAGTGAGATGTCTTTGCTTTCTCCCAGCTGGGACTGGTGGGAGAGGAGCCAAATGCTACCTGGGAAGGGGATTCGTCAGTTTCTCTCCCCTTTTTGTTCCCCTCCTCCCCTCAATTCCTGCGTTGTTACTTGTACCATAAGAGTTGAAATGGGAACAGTGTGACAAAGGAAGGGACTAGGAAATGTCTTACTTACCTAGAATTGCAGTAAGATGGCTCTTGCACCCTTTGGCTTGGTAGATACATGTTTTCCTACATTTTTCACAGCTTCTTTTGCTCTGTATTTGAGTTTCAGCTGCTTGCTCATAGCCCTGCCTTTCCTGCTGGCTGCACCTCCCACCCCTTAGCTTCTGTCCCTGTACACCCCAAACCTCTTACTTTGGAGTCCTCTCTCTCTGTCAGGAAGCCCTCTTGTAAAGGACGTCTTTTAAAAGGACTCCAGAGGAATAGTCCCACTGCCATACAGATGTCTATTAAGGTCTCTTCTAAGAGCAACTTTTAGAAGTCCCTTTCCCCAGGCCTGAAGTTGGAAAGAAACATCCCTTCTCCCTTGGGAGAGGAAATTCAGCACAGCCCCTCGTGTCTGTTCTTTCATCTTCCTTGTGAGTGAGGAGATTCTCGACATTTCTTTTGGGCTTGTACATCTTTGTGTGTCAAGTATCTTCCAAAATCATGTCTATTGTACAGTTGAGCTTAACATCTTGATACATCTAACAAATATTTATTGGCTATGTGTACTGAGTGCCACATAGGCTTTCAGTCCTCTTCTCTGTGCAATTACCATTTCATGAGGAACACAAGCACTAAAAAGGTACTCAGAACTGACATTATTTAATTTCAGCTGTAATTCAATACTAAAAAGAAGTTGGAGTGACAGAGCACATGTTAATGGGGAATAAATTTATTCTTGGGGATCAGAACAGTTTATTCTTTGGTGGTTTGTTTTTACTGAGCACTAAAAGATAACTACAAATTAACTAGGCCAAGGATGAGGAAGCAAAAAGTGTTCCAAAAAGAAGAAAAGTACCTTCAAAGCTTCAATGTTTCATCATCAAGTCTCAAAATGACCCATGCGATAATCAACTATGTGAGTCTGTGCCAATGAACTTTAATGAACTCTAAGTTTGATGAAAAGGGAAAGAAACTTACAACATTTCACAATTACACAATATTCTGATGCTTCCAAGTTACTTTGTTCATTGAGTCATCTGTCACTTATGAATTGAACATTAATTTCATGTAAACTGTTATATCATAGGTGATACAAACACATACATATATGTCTATCTGCTCTCATAAACATTGATATCTACAGTATACAAAGTACATACCATAATGGGACAATATAAGTGCTGAAGGATGAGAGCTGAGGTACATTGGAAAATTTCATCAATACATTCATTCATTCATTTTGAGGCATAAGCAATAGACAATAGATTTCACATATATGTGTACAAATTCATATGTTTTGACCTATATATATGCCTGTGAAACCATCAGTATAATTAACAAAATGAATATACCACAACCCCCCACAAGGGTCGGCTTCAGCTCAGCGATTACTTCACGTCAAGTCCCAAGGGTCTTTTTAAACTTATGCAATACACTTATAATAATCTTTAGAAATCCTTGTCTACCAAGTATTACATCCTTGTCAGGTCTGTGTCAACTTCAATTGATTGATTTTTCTCCTCAGTGGAAGTGGTAATTTTCTATTTCTTGGCATATCTGGTAATTTTTGATGCATCTAGAAATCACGAATGTTAACTTTTCAGGCGCTTCATATTTTTATATTCCTAAAAATATTCTTGGGCTTTTTCCTGAGTTGTATTATAGTTAACTTGGAAACAGTTCGGCTCTGTCAAGTCTCGCTTTTTAAGATGTTTTAGTTGGACAGCAATAATGGTTAGTCTAGGGCTAACATTGCCCCACTGCTGAGGCAACTCTTTCTGCACCCTACCCGAGGCCCTGTGAGTTATGAGGTTTTCCAGTCCGGTTTATGGGAGCAGGTATTACTCCCAGAACTGTGTGAGTCCTGGACACTCTTACCTAGTCTTTGGAGGTATTTACGTTTCTTGGCCTCTGAGTTTCCTCACATGCATGTGCTGATTAGTAATGAGATGAATACATGAGGGAACTCTCTGCAGTCTCTGGGGTTCTCTGCATGTGCAGCTCTATCCCTCAGGTACTTGGACCAGAAAATTCTAGCCTCCTTGTTCTCCCTGAACGCTCAGCTTTGTCCTCAATTCAAAAGAGTTCACCAAGCTCCATCTATATTTCTCTTTCCTGACCCATGCCTGAAGACTTGGCAAAGGCAGTAAATTGGGTAAATTATAAGACTTAAATTGTTGCTTCCTGTCTGCATAATATTGCTATCCTTTGTCGCCGATGTCTGGTAAACTGCTTTTTCATATCTTTCCCTGTTTTATTGTTGTTTCAGGTAGAAGAGTAAATCTAGTCCTGGTTACTTCATCTTGGCTGGAAGAAAATTCAATTCATCCATTCATTCTTTTATTTAATGTCAAATATGTGATGTACACTTGGGAAAGAACAGTGAGCAAAGCAGACACAAATTGCTATCTTCAGTTGGTTCATATTTTACATAGGGGGATCATTAAAAGAAATTATATATAGAGAGAGAGAGAAAGGGAGAGTTTAAATTAGATTGTAGTATGTAGCATGGAGAAAATAAGGCAGGGAAGGAAGGGAGGCAGGAAATACTGACAGGAGATATACTTGAAATAGGGAAGGCCATAGAGGTAAAAGAGTAAACCATGTGGATATTGGGGATAAGCATTTCAGGCAGTGGAAACAGCAAGTGCAAAGGCCCTGAGGTGGGAGCATGCCTGAATGTTTGAGGAATAGAATGGAAATCAGAATGAAAGAAACAGATTAAGAGGAAATGTTCTGCAAGATGGAATTTGATCGACATGAGAACCAAGTGTTCCAGAGCCTTGGAGGCCATCCTAAACAGTGTGGACCCTTAGGGTGTGAAGGAATGCTAAGATATTGCATATGCCTAAAGGTGGTTGTGCTGGCTGCTGTCATCCTAATAGACTGAAGATGGACAAGGTCTGAAGCTAAGAGACCAACTATTTGGCTAGAATTGGAAATACAGGTGAGAAATGATCATACAATGGATAAGAAAATGGCAGAAGTACTGAAAAACCACTGGTTTCTAGAAACATTGTGGAAAGTAAAGCCAACAGGATTTGCTGATAGATTTGATATGGAGTATGACAGGGAGAAAAGCAAGGATGATGCCAGAGCATTTGGCCTGAGCAATAGAAAGGATAAAGATAAATTGCCACAAACAGGGCAAAGTAAACTGAGTGAGAATGATAAGAAGTGTAACGAAAGGCACAGAGGCAGCAAGTCCATGGCAGGTGTGTGGCATGGCCAGGAGGTGAGTTACCTGAATAGCACATGAAGTTCATGTCGAAACAGAATGGTGTGAAGAGGGTGTAAAGGTCAGTTGTGGTCAGATCACAGAAAGTCTTAAATATCAGCAAAGGAGTTTGTGACTTGCAGAGTCAGGAGTGAAACTAGGTAAAAGGTTGTGTAACTTCAGTGGAAAAAAGTTGATGAAAGCTTTACCCAGCAGTTTTGGAATTCTGCACATGTCACCGCAAAGCTCAAAGACAGAACTGAAAGGAATACTGTGGTAAGGGCTTCTCCTTGAGTTTCTGACACCCCACATAAGGCAACGTGGTATAGCTGTGAAGTGCTGAGGAATGTGGCTGTGGGCCAAGTTGGTGGATAGTAATCAAAGATGCAGTGATTCATTTGGAGGAAAGGTGTCATCCAGACTGTGATATACCAACCCATGAGTCACAGATGGCAGATGACGCTTCAAAGAACGTATAAACATTAATATACTCACAGCTCTGCGAGAGGGAATGAAAGATAGCAGGAAAATCTCTGGATGAAGGATAGGAAGCTTGGTGTAGTCCGAACTTCACCGTAGCCAGCTGTGATGTTTAGGCAAGGCATACAGTCTCCTCTGTGATGTTAATGTCTTATTGGTAGAATAGAGAAAATGTCCTATCTACCACTCAGAATCATATGGATTCAGCAAAATGGCAAATATTATCGTTAATGTATTCTCCCCTCTACCCGCCTTGGTGTTCATGAGCATTCCTATATTGGAGAACTTTATCTTCCTCTGTGTCTTTATCTTCCTGGAGGCCCAAGAACAGCTCAGTGCCAGCCAAGTGCACACAGTGGATATATCCTGATGGAAATCACCTGGATATTTTTGAATATTTTGTTTGTCTTCTGTAGAGAGAAGGCTTCAGAGAGCCTAGATACTATGGAAACAGGTTTATATAAATACTTCTATGTGAAATGTGCTCTGCTAAAGCTCTCAACTAGTTACAGAGTAAATTTCTTCAAACTGAAATCTCTTTAAATAATTGCAGTGGAAACCTGGGCAGTCAGGCCATGCTTTTTAAAAGTGCTTTTCCTCTCTCAGATCCCATTAACCACCCACATACTGGGGCCAATGTTGTTACCAAAGAGCCTGTTGGCACCGTTTTCCTTGCAACATCACACCTCATCTTTTGTTAGCTTCACCACTGTTTGGGAGATAAATCAGACAAGAGTTTGCACTTTTTAAATGTTATTTTATTCTGGTACAGCATAAAACATTTAGGAAGCATAAAAATGATCAACATGAAGCTGAAGAAACCTTTCTACTTTGACACTTTATGCTTTTAGACATATGCATATCCAGATACTTCCGTTGATTCAGTCAATAACAAATTTTCCAAATATTTAATGAGCACCTGACACATACCAGCAAATTGTTAGGGAGTTAAGGGGGAGTGGTGAACAAAAAGCTAATAGCATCTACTCCCGTGGATATATAATATATATTTTTAAATGAAGATGCCATGAAACTCAAAGAGTACTTTATTCCTTAAGGATTGAATCATTTGATTTCAACCCATATTCCAGAAGTTTCTGTTCCCAGTGATATTCACTGGTCTGAACAGCCTCCCAAAGAGTGACAATTAAAATGAAATTAACACATAGCTTTCACTGATGGCAGAATATATCAGGCAGAAATTTATTTCAGAATGAATCAGAATTATTAAATAATTAGAAAGGTTTTGCCTTGCCAGGAAATAAAAAATGGAGATAATTAGGGCTGCCACCTGGGCTGGAATCCTAAGATGGGGAAGGGAGGGCAAGTTGCCCAAGAGTCATATAAAATGAGAATCTGATTCATTGTTCTCAGTTGGAACAGTTAGCTTAATATTACTCAATTTCCATCGTGTCCCAAGCCTGTGAGAGTTTCTTTCAAAAGTTCAGTATTTAAATCTTAAAAGCAAGTTCTTGACTAAAAAAGAAAAAAATAGATATGTAAGTAAGAGAGAAAAAAATTAATTTCCTAAACTGCTGCTCTTTGTCCAGGAGGCCAGAAAACTACTATTAACCATTTTTGGAAGGCTGGTTCCAGAGAATTCCCACCATCTCAGATATAAGTAGTGACAGAATATAAGTAAGACAAAATAAAAGCACACAATAAGTAAGAAAATATAAATAAATTTAAAAAAATACCTTGTACCCCCAGGTTCTATGCTCTCTCTTCTAGAACAAAACCTATCAGCCTGGAGGGAGACAATATTCTGCAGAGATCCATCATGAAGAGCAAATATCTGCCTGAATGGTAGAGCTTTGAAAAAACAATCAAACACTACAAGTTCTTAGACCAAAGCTTCTGGGACAGTAGCAAATAGAGGCTGAACTTCAATTTCCAGACAAGAAAGCAATCAAGTGTCTAATGTCTCTTTGATGAAGCCATGAAAATAATCTACACATAATCATGTTAAGAGCACATGTAAAAAGAGTTGATAAATTGGTCAGCAACCATTTGCAGACTAAAAGGGTCAGCCTCACATTTCATTTCTATGTAAGCACATCAATGGAATAACTGTGTCAACTCTTTATAGGATTCAAAACTACTCTTCAATGAGTAAGCCAAATTTAGTTTTTCCACCACTATTTCTTTCTACTACTTTCCTTTCAGGATCAAAATAACATTTTCTGAAATTAAGACAAAAACAACACTTACATCTGTCAACATTTGCTCTTAGTCTCCAGGAAATTAAACTGCCCTTATACTTTGGTTGTTTTTTCTTCCTCCATTGACGTAACTTCTTCATGAAGGCCTGCCATTGTCTTCCCCCATTACTAAATAAAGTTTTAGTAGCTTGAATCTCTTCTAGAAAGTGAAAAGATGAAGAGATAAGAAAGCATTAGTCACCATTTAATACCCAAGAAGAGCTTACATTTTGTAGAGATCTTCAGATCACAGATCATTTTTATATACAAGATCTCCTAATATGTTCATAATGGCCATTCTCCATTTCTAATTAACCCATATGATTCCTTCTCCAGATGGAGAAAACTGAGCAAGTGGAGCTCAGAAATGCTTAGTCATTTGCCTAAGTTCTCAAGATGTAAGTGGCAAAATTGGGGCTACCAGGTCCTCCACTTACATCTCAGTCCTCATAGAGTTTCCCATGATGCCTTTTTTCTTCCTCACCACCAGAATCAGACCCCTTTGTGAGCAGTAATTCCACAGGTCTCACCTGTTTGTGCCAAATTGTAGACCTTTAGGTTCATCTTCAAGCTCTCAAGTTCTCCACCCTCTTAATGAATACCCAAGGACTAATAGAGTGCTGGGGACCTTTCCTTTCAGGATACGTTTAAGAGTTTTGATTTTTCAAGGACAGTTATTCTAGGCTGTCGGGATAGAGAGAGTAGGGGTTTGCAGAATAGGAAGGTTGGGTTGGCAGGGGCTGGCAGGCAGCTTCCAAGACAGAGAGAGGTGGAGAAGATTTATTTGGTACTTGTTTGTATGTGTTTATGGTGTTGGGAGTTGGGTAGGGCTTAGATGATGGAATCCATACCACCCTAAAGGCTTTATAGTTGGTATATAGGCACCAACACATGAGGTCCATGGGTGCTGAAGGGCCGTGGCACTGGCGGCTACAATACAGAGTCTCTTGCCCCAGTTTGGCAAGGGGGGTTACAGGGGTGAAATGCAGGAAAGGGTATCTCAGCAGCAAGCACAATAAACTGAAGACTGAAGCTCCTTCTCTTTCTAAACACCACAAATACCTCACTTAAGGTATGACTTAATATGACTTAAGGTTACTGAAAGGAGAAGTCAAGAGGTTCCCCAAAGCACAAATTAGGCTAACCTGCTCCCCCTTCAAGCAAGTGAGAAGTAGGTATAGGACTTAATTTGATTTTTGAAAGCATTACTACATTTTTATTCACCAGAGAATTAAAGAGTACAATTCATATTTAATACATATGCTGAGAAGTTCTCCTGTAAAACATTTCACTTCCAGTGTACATATGTTTGACATTCTCTAGGGGACTACATTTGAGACCTCCAGGTCTTGTAAAAATCCTTTGGTCTAATTGACACTCATTCTATACTTTGCTGTACACATTTTGCTGAATGTTTTGTTTTTTTGTAGAATAATGAAAATAGTGTAGTTTTTTTCACTAAGGAAAAGCATTCTCAGTACAGATCAACTACCTCAATCTCCTCAGTATTTGAAAAGGATCTGGCACATGGTAGGTGCTCAGTAAATAATTAATGAATAAGCCCTATGCCGCTGTCAATTCTGTTTCTTCTGTGGTGAAACTGAGCCAACACAGTTAAGTGCATATTTAGTCGACAACGTCAAAGTCAGGATTAAACTGCAGATCTCATTCAAATGTCTTTTTCTTGGCACTAGACCACTATGTTACAAACTTTGGGCAATAAACCACTAATGGGTCTCAAAATCAATAAAACTGGTCAAGATTAGCATTCTTTAAATGAAATAAAAGAGGAAAAAAATGACAGAGTAGCATGCATAGCACAGCCAGCTCAGCATGGAGTAACATAGGTGGAAAACAAAACAAAGCAAAACTTAACAGAAGAAAATCTGGTGTGTCTCGCATAGTAAGGGCTAAGAAGTGTTTCATAAAATTTTTGAATGTATTGGGTCAATAGGTAAATGCCCATTTCTCTGTGAGTCATAGCTTAAAATGTTCAAAAACCAATAAACTGTGCCATTTGTCTTCCCTGATTGCTCTTTAACATTTGCTAGAAGAAAAATACCACTCCTAGCCTGGTTTTTCTGACTCTGTCCCCTTTAGGTCACTATCAAATGTTATTAATCCTGAAATTTTCTCCATTTACAGAAAGTTTTTAAAAAGCAACCATAACGATACCTATGCATTAGTAGCCATTAACCTAGTGCCCTATTTCCTGTCTATCTTTCTCTGTCCTCCCCATCTCTCCCCTCCCATCCTCTTCTCTCTCCGCTTCTTTCCTTCTTTCCTCTCTCCCACACATCTCTCTCCAGGAAGGCAATGTTACAGATATGGCTAAGGAAATGTCCTCTACTGTCCTCATGGAAAGCCACATTTCTCTCCAGAGGTGATCATTATTGGCGTGCACTGTCCCCGCGTATAATTATGTAGTTTACCACATTTTTTTTCCATTTATAATTCATTTAGGCATTTTTTTATATATAAATAGGAATCATATGGTTACATCCTTCCTGGCCTAAGTTTTTCAGATGTATACATTCATCCTGTGAAAGAATGTTACATTATTTTTACAAGCAGTATTACAAGGAATATGTTTATACATATTTTTTGCACACATGTGCTTTGCGAATTTCTCTACCTTAGATATTAGAAATGAAGTTGGTCTGCGTTAGAAGGTTATGGGCCCCTTCAGTGTGCCTAGGTTTGAAAGTGCTTCTACTAATATATACTTAAACCACAAAATATAAGAGTTTTTGTGTGTGCCTCCTTGACAGCATTGGAGGTTATCAGAAATGAACTTTAATAATCTATTTCACAATAATTTATTCATCTAGTTTGAATTTTGCTCATTATTAGTGAGGTTGAACATATTTCTGTGCCTAAAAATTTTTTTTTATGATTTCTGTTTCTTTGTGTATTACTTGCTGTCCTTTTTTGGGGGTGGATGTATCTTTTTCTTATTGATTGGTATAAATTCTTTACATATTGTGATTATGAATTTTATCTACATATTACAAGCCTCTTATGTAATTGGTGTCATTCCTTTAAATTTCAGGATATGTTATATTGTATAGCCATTATCATTATTGTACTTACATTAATGTAATCAAAATTATCAATTTATTATTTTAACAATTATAATGTGTTTCTTAGAAATCATTTCTCATCCTAAAATAATATAAAGATACCTTCTGTATAGTATTCCAAAAATTTTATCATTTTGATTTCCACATCATCTTTAAGCATATGAACTACATTGTGTGTCTGGAATTATGTAAAAATTTGGTTCAGTTTTATATTTAATTATAGTCAATAGTTTCAGCATTATTTAGGAATTGTTGATCCCTTCTCATATTATTTATAAATTTATTTTTTAATTCACATACCAAGCACTCATATAAAACTTGGGTGTTCAACACTCTCACTTGTTTATTTGCTCTACTTTTCTATATTTGTGCAAATAGCAACTTGTTTTCGTTGTTTCATTTCTAACAACTTAGAATCTGATGAGCCATATCCTTCTTCCTTTTCTTTAAGGATTTCTCGTCTTTAGGCCCTTACTCTTATATTTGAATTTTATAATCAGCTTTTCAGTTTTCCTGAGAAACTTTTGCATGATTTAAACTGAGATGAAAATATGGATTATTAGTGGATAGTTCCTGTGTTCATAATATTGAGAGTTTCCTTCCAAGAAAATGGCCTAACTCTCCATTTATTTAGGTCCTTTGTCTATTGATTTTTCTATTTTATTAGTCTTATTCCCCATAACTTTCTAGTTTTATTGTTATTATAAATGGTGTGCTTTACATTTTACATTTTGTAATTGATTATTGTTTGTGTGTAGAATTGCGAGAGAATTTTGTGTATTGTTCTTATGTTCTGTAAGCATGGTAAATTATTTTATTCATTATAATCATTTGCCCATGAAATCTTATGGATTTGATACTAACAATCGTATTGTTTGCAAATAATAATTTCATCTTATTTTAAATTGATATCTAGGATTTCTGTATCTTTTACAAATGTATTAACCAATTTGCCTACTAAATGTGAATAGAAGCAATGGTAAGGGGCATCCTCTCTTCTATTCCTGGTGTCAGCAATTTTTATTATGGATATACACAGAATTTTATCAATTTTTTCTGGTTTATAGAGATGATTATATGATTTTTCTCATTTAATTTAATATGGTACATTACACAGATATAACTTCTAATATTGATTAGTTATTGCCCCACATGATTGTAATTTTTTTTAATACTTTTGGTTTGGTTTATTAGTTTTCTAACAGTGCATAACAAATGACCACAAACATAGTGGCTTAAATGAATGCAGATTTATTATCTCATCATTTCCATTTCCATCAGTCAGCATAGATACGGGCTAGCTGGATCCTCTGCTCAGGGTCTAACCAGGTAGACGTCAAGGTGTTAGGGCTGTGACCCCAGCTGATGCTTGGTGTCCTCTGTCAAGCTCACTGGTTCTTGGTAGAATTCATTTCTATGTGGTTATAAGATGGATGTCACATTTTTTTTCTCTTTCTGTTGGCTGTGACCACTTTTAGCTCTCAGAGGCTTACATACTTCAAGCCAGCCAGTGACTCTTAAGATATAAGAGCTCACCTACGTAAACCTTCAAATTAAAACAGGCATTTTACCAGCAAAAATGGGTTTATTCAGGAATAGCAGAGATTTGCTATCTAGTACATACAAGCTTCAGCAGAGCCATAGACATGTCCAGAGAAGAAAGGGGAGGGAAACTCACTTATAGAGGAAGAAGCTGAGTTAGGAGGGCTGTTTCTAAGCAAAAAGTCCATTGGAGTAGGGTAGGAGTCCCATGTATCATGGCCTCTCATTAGCTGAGTTGTGACAGGCTCTCATTGGCTGGGCTGTTGCTGAGAGGTGGCAAGTAGAAGCCGTCTTCTTCCTGCTGGGTAGTAAAATAGCTGAAACAATATGGCTCCATCTCTTGGGATGGTATCTGAGATTTTTGAGGAGGAGTTACGGGCATGAGAGCTTCTACTGCAGGCCTCCAAATGCCATGTCAGTGAGGTTTCCCCGTAACCACATTCCACACCTCATAACATCCACGTGGGTGTGATTTGCCTTTTGATTAACTCAAAGTAAACTGATCAGGGATTTCAATTGTGTCTGCAAATTTGTTATCATCACCATATGTTGTTACATGAGCATAGCAGTGATATCCCATCATATTCACAGAATCTACTCACACTCCAGGGCAGAAATTAAAACAAGATGAGAATCTTGGGGGCCATCTTAAAATCCTGGTTACTACAGTTTCCTGACTTCATTTAGTAATTTTCTTAGCATGATCATGAGATTGGCATATCACTCTCCATTTTATACTGATAAACACATTTCCATTTTATTTGTAGTATAAACTTAATCCTAATCATTATCATTATCATGTTGGAAAGTATTGACTCTTATTTTATTCTCTGGATATGAACTTTACTATCCGCATTAGTTCTGAACATTTTTAAAGTACTTCTTTAGCTGCATACAATTAAGTGCTTTCCCTCCATCCTTTCTTTGGTCCATCATCTAGCTCTCTGCTATATTAGGTCCTAGCTTGTAGGAATGATAGAAATATTTCCCCAAAATTCTCAGTTGCATCAGTCATTGAGTCTATATGTCTCCAATAACACACGTGTGAGGCACTGTCAGGATCGTAGGATTGGAACTTGGTAGATTAGATTTTAATTTCAAATTTATCATTGGCCTCCATTATTTTGGTGCTAATTGAATCACTCTCTAATTCCTGTTGGAAGACAACTTCCAATGAACATTTTCATGTTTCTTCATGCTTTGAGCTCTGAGCAAAAAGAATTGGCAAACTTTGTTCAACAATGACTGATTGAATGACAGATCTGCCTTAAAAGCTATATGTAGAATATTGTTCCAGAGAGATTTTAAGAATTATCTTCCTCAAGGCCATTTGCCAGGATCAAGGTCTTTCCTTCCCCCACCTCATACAATAAAATACTTATATTCTATTGTAAAGGCTTCTTTCTTTAGGGAGGGATGTGCCCAAGTGCCAGCCTTCCTATATAAATCCTGAATCTCATAATTTGGGGAGTTCCTCACAGGTGGTGCAATCCCAGGACACATGGAGATAGATGAACACCTGGCCCTCACCTGGTGGGGAAAGAGGCATGAGGAGCAGTTACTGAGATACTCTGAGTAATAAATGGACAAATGGTCTATTCTTTGATTCAGAAATCTTGTGCTTTCTGTCAGAGTATAAATAAATATATAAACCTATGAAATCTCAGGCTCCTTTGGGGTTTAAAAACTGTTACAGTCCATCCTAGCACACACACTTTTCCTGATGAGACAAAGGAGACTAAGTTTATGAATAGGAAAGGGCTTTTACAAAGCAAAGGCAAACTACGCAACTCACAGGTGGAAAGGCAGTGGTTGTTTTATATGCCAAGAGGCTAGACAGCATTTACAAGTGACAGTGAAAATTGCCTAAATGTGTTTATTTCCATACTTCTTTTGCTTCCAGAATAATGCTTATCCATTTAAGCCATTGTATTCTATAGTACTGTTGTGTAACAAAGAGACAAAAAGAAGGCATTCTTTACTTCGTTAAAAAAAAAAAAAATTCCACTGAAGAAATCTGAAGATCTAATTGGCTTTATTCATTCACGAATCAAGTAGAATCCCACCCAGCCAGCATAGGGATGCTCTGAGAGGAGTTGTCCAAAATGAAAGAGTTTTATAGGAAGGTAGAATGAGGCAAGAAGTTATTAGCAAAAGAAAAGAAGGGATTGTTTCAAATCAGGACATCTTTGCTGAGGAAAGGACGGTAGTGTTGTTATAATGCAGATTACCTCAACAGCATTTAGCAGAAAGTTTCAGATTGACATTTAAAAGCTCACATTCCTATAGGTTTGCTAACCTGGGAGGCAAATGTCTTCACTTGGGCTTTTAAAATTTTTTCTGTTTTTTATTTTTAATACTTCCATTTGACGTATAGTCATGTCACAAAGAAAAAACCTAGATGATAAGAGGGGGAGGAGGTAAGTCCCTGCAAACCTCAACCAAAAATAAATTAACAAACAAAATGAAACTAGGTCAAAGTTTATCATTTACGCAAGAAGCCAAAGAAAACCTTAGAAAAGAACGGTTTGGGTAGAGAATAACCCATTTGGATTATGCCTCCCAGGAATTTGGATATTGCTTTCAAGCAATCCTTCCCTACTTTTACTCCACCCACTTTTCAAAATACAGCCACAACTGTGGTAGTTTGATAAGATTTTACTTCTTTCTTCACTTGCCTATGCACACCAACAGATTATAATTCATGAGAGTAAGGACTCCATCTCTCTTGATTCTCAATACCTAGCCCCATGACTGGCCTTTTAAAATTCTTTCTAGAAAGGAACACACTACAGCAATTTTACAATAGCCAAGATATGGAGGAAATTTAACTGTCCACTAACAGATGAATGGTTAAAGAAGATATATACACACGATGGAATATTACTCAGCCATGAGATCCTGCTATTTGAGACAGTATGCATTGGACCTTAATAGCATTAAGCTAAGTGAGATAAATCAGATAAAGAAAGAAAAATACTATGTGTATTGCTTATATGTAGAGTCTAAAAAAAGCTGAATCCATAAAAATAGAGGACAATGGTAGTTACCGGGACTGGGATTAGGGGAATTGGGAAAGTGCTAGCTGAGGATACAAACTTGCAATTAGTAAGTAAATAAGTTCTGGAGATCTAACACACAGCATCTAATTACAGTTAACAACACTGTGTCATAAACTCCAAAGTTGCAAGGAAACTAGATCTTAATTGTTCTCACAACAAAAGAGAAATTATAGTTGTGTGGCATGGTAGAGGTGTTAGCTAATTCCCAGTACATAAATACAGCAAACCAACATGTCCTACACCTTAAATTTACGTGTTATCCATCAATTTTATCTCAGTAAAAAATAAGTTAATTTCATTAAAAAATGAAGGAAGACTGTTATTTTGTTCCTTAAGTTTGCTTCATTGTTATACTCCACAAATGAGGAAAATTATTTGGTATTTGCCTTTCTCCGCCTGGCTTATTTCACTGAGCCTAATACCCTCTAGATCCATCTATGTTGTTGCAAATGGTAGGATTTGTTTCTTTCTTATGGCTGAATGGTATTCCATTGTGTATATGTACCACATCTTCTTTATCTCACATACTCCAAGAAGGGACTAACGGTTACCAAAGGAGAGGGGTGTGGAAGGGTGGGTTGGGAGGGAGGGAGAAGGGGATTGAGGGGTATTATGATTAGTTCACATGGTGTTAGGTGATCATGGGGAAGACAGTGTAGAACAGAGAAGACAAGTAGTGACTCTGCGGCATCTTACTACACTGATGGACAGTGACTGCAATGGGTATGGGGTGGACATGATAGCAGGGGTGAATGTAGTAACCACATTGTTTTTCTTATGAAACCTTCATAAGAGTATATATCAATGATACCTTAATAAAAAAAAATAGGAAGGAAGACAAAATAAAGAAGGAAAAGAGATGGAGAGAAAGAAAAAGAAAGGAAGGGATAGACAGAAGAAAGAATGTCCACTTTCAGTGACCAGGACCAAGACTCTAGGGGGAGGGAGAACATGTATATGAATTTGAGGTCACACACACGGTCTCTTGATTTTTGAAAAAAAGATTCCAAACATCATGATTCTCCTTTTTTTTTTTTTGCCTACAAATCTCTTTCTTTTGCGATCACCACTTACAAAATTCTGTCTGTGAAACCTACCTTATTAAACACTGTCAGGAACGTACGTTGCCTTTCTTCTTTTCTGATCCTTCCAACAAAACTATGTCACTCCATGAGTAGAAATCCACTACTTACATTTCCCATGTTGTCTTCAAAGTCTTGTTTGACAATGGAAATGTGAAAAAAGATGATGAATTTGAAGGTTGGAAGACATGGCAAGAAAAGGCCTACTGACAAGCATTTTGGAGTTTGAGCGATGTGTAAAACCTTTCAAGTATTTTAGATTTCATGCTCCCCATCCCCCACTGCTTACCTCCTGGAACCGAGGACAGTTTTCCTATCTAATAGCTACAGCTGAGCCAAATCAAAAGTGTAACACTTAAAAGAGATTTGTTTACATTTATCTTTTTTTATTTTTTTCCTTTTCTGAACATCTTAGCCTAAATATATAGTTTGAGTCTGACATAAAGCTTATTTTGTTACTCAAGTTATTATATAGGATTGAGCTTCATGGTTTGGTTTGCTAAACCCATGGTTGAAAACTAAACATTTCTGGAAAAAAATGGATAAGAATATCTTATATTTATTGAACATAGCCAAGAAATTTATTTTTAATAACTGAACCACAGATGGGATACCATCTGTCAGCATATGGCATTGGCTCTTAAAGCAGTGTTTACATCTGGGGGAAACGAAGCTTTCTTTGAAAGAACAAGAGGCATTATCGGACTAAACATGAAGAGGAGTGATTTTAGATTCATGAATATTGTAAGTTTGCTAAGGATAGACTCAGCATGTTTACATGCATACAGTTTTCATACATTTGGGTGGATTAAAAAAAGAAAAATCTGTCCATTGAAATTCTGTTATGGTAATAGAAAATAATTATAAGTTTGAAATCCCTGGAGGTTTTTTTTTCCCATGACAGGCAAAACTATTGGTATGAAATGATCAGATCACCAAACTTGAGGTGTTTTTTTACATGTTCAATTTGCCTCTATATAAAGTTGCCTATAAAGACACTAACATAGCATTCTAATTATTGAAATCCCAACTGTCCAATTTATTTATTCAAAAGCATGGTACAAAAGACATAATTTTGTTCCTTAAATCTCAATACTTTCAAAAAAATTTATCTAGTATAATTTTTGTCTGTTTTGTTATGTATAAATATTTTTATTTTAATCAACTTTACATATTTAAACACAATTTGACATACATCTTTATTTTTTATTACAAAAGCACTAAAATAAAATTTTTTAAATTACCATGCATTTGTAAAGGAATTGTATTTTTCTTATTTGCATTTAACTCTTTGATCACAATTTTAATAAATGAATATTAATTTCTTTCCATTATTAGCTCAAAACAAATTCAAAACAGCTGTCTCTTTTCTTCCACCTAATATAACAAACACTCAATATCTATGGTACATAAAATATACAGATTGAAAAACTCCAGTGACTAGATATTATGAACAAATATTCAAAGGTAGTGATAGTAGTAATAATGACAATTACTATTTTAGAGTATTCTTTATGTAGCAGATTAGGGGATTTACAAACATTGCCTTGACTCTTGAAAAAACCCTTCCAAATTATAATTTTCTCTTCATTACAGTAGACAAAATGGATTTAATGAAGCTAAATGATAGGACTCAGGTCATAGCACCTATTGACAATATGTGCTTAAAGACCCACATTCTTTCTATTGTACAGTACTGCTCCCCTGTATGAGAAAATACTCTCAGTGAGCCAACAAAATACTGATTGATGGCTGAAAGGGGGAAAGTGTCCAACTGCACTACTGATTTCAGTGTCAACTGAAATTACAATGTTCTGTCTTCAAAACAAAATCCAATTTCTACTGATGGAGCTGAACATTTTTAAAGTTTAATTATTAAGCACCAAAAATCAGAGAAATGGCTACCAATACTTCAGATACAGTTGTTTATATACATTGTGTATATATATCAGTCAAAATCCCCAAAATGTTCATAATGTAAGATCCATTACTCAATCTTCTGAAGTTTTGTTTTAATAAAGTAATTTAAAATATTAAGGAAGTTAAATTGATGTAAGCTTTTTCTGCAGTTGAATACATCTAGGAAGGCAGAGGAGATAAATCATTGTCAGTACAAAGATGGTTAAATCTTAATTTATAATAGATACCTAACAATTTACTTGATGTAGGACATATATTAAAAAGATGTGTATGTAAATATAGCAACAAGGATGAGAGGTGATATCATAGGCTTCTGAATCTTTTCTTTCTTAGAAAAATTCCTTATATAAGTTCTGAAACTCAGTTTCCCCACTTGTAAGATAGAGATAGTAATAGAAACATTCCCATACTTTTGACATACATATTAAAAATTACTTAGGACATTTACATAATTTCTTGGAACATAAATGCTCAATAAATAGGACTTTTTATTAAATAGAATTCAAAACAAATAGAAAATGTGATTTTGCTGTGGTCAAAGGTACAGCAAAACACATGAGCAAAGAAGCAAAAAGGAACATTTTTACCTGTCCAGTAATTGTATAGTGCATGTTTATATTCTGTTTTTTATATTTCCAGTGACATTTATAAATTTTTTAATTTAAAAATTCTCCTCCTAAAAAGAAAATATCTGGGGAAGAGTACCGTCCAAAAGAGAAAAATTGAAAAATCATTAATTTTTTTCAACACACTGTATTTGATAAGAGCATGAAAATCCCTTAGTGGAAAAACAAAATAAAACATAAATCTTCCTTTGCATTAATGGTATGCTCAGCACAGAGCTCCATGTGTCAGATGTCAGTTCTGTCTTCAAAACAAAATCCAATTATAGATACCAACTACCTTACATCATGATTTTTTAAATCAAGAAAACTAACTTTATCTCACAAAAATATATTAAAAGGTATCTGGGGTATTATGTGAGTATTTATGTGATAGGCACTTATTCTGTCAATGAATTGGAAATTACACATACTGCTAGAGATTTGGGATAATTGGCAATAAATATTTCAACTGCAAATCCACCTTAACCACCAACACAGAAAAATGACAGGCACATTTTTTAATGTCAACGTTCATTAAGACCTCTAAATAATTTCTCTGAATCGAGGGACATGAAATTTTCATGGCTCCAGGGTTTCAATACATCAGAATTATGTAGGATTATTAGTTACAAATAGAGACTCCTTAGTTGCTTTTGCATCAGCCAGAGAATGGATTCCAGAATTGTGTATTTCTAGCAGACATTCAAGGTTATTGTGATTGTGTGGGGCATGCACTGATCAGATCAAGCTTCTGACTTTCTAAGGTTATTTCTCTGTTTCCACTGGGGCTCTGATGCAGAAAACAGAGTCCGTTCTATCTAGTTTGAACAGGAAGAGATGTCTTACAGATGTTGAATGACTTTCAGAATTCCTGGGAAGCAGGATAAACAGATAAGAGGAACAACTCTTCAAGTGAACAAATCTAGAACAACGTGGGAGTTTCCACCTTTCCTAACATCAGGGGCTGCGAGAGAAGGAAGCTGTTAAATCAGGACACTGAGTGACAGCTTCCAGATCCAGAACAGTGCCACGTCCACCACGTGCAAGATGCATTCCCCACAAACCCACTTCTCACTCCACTTCAGTTCTTTGTTCAAATCTTGCACAACTGCCTTGGATTAGTGGATATACAGAAACTTGGTGACAATGAGTTTAAAGAAATTTAGCTTATTCAGTCCCAAGAAGAAATACTACAGGGATGTTGGGAAAAATAATGAAGTGGTCATTATTGTAACTGGTACAATCTCCAGGTTCTCTAGTCAAATCCAAGTTTAATTGGTTTGAAACAAGATTTTTTCAGAAAATGATTACATTTTATATCATGAAGCTGTAGCAAATCTCATTTTACACATTTTATCATTTTCTCTTTTTTCTTCTGATTGATAACACCTTCCCCACTGAAGTAATTTCTCATTCCTCTGAGTCATCAGATAATTTAATCTGGACCTCCTCATCAATACATGCCACTTTCTACCATGTCTATGGATATCGATTATTTTCTTTATCATTCCAGAAAATAAATCCATAAAATCCTTTCAGTCATAATTTGCTATATATTCCTCAAATTTAGTGTGGTTCTTTGCAAGCAAAGGTTCTGGTTCTCAAAAATCAGTTTCTCACAGTGTTAAAAATGCACACAATTTTAACATTCTTGTTCTTTATATGGCTACACCTTTGAATAAATAAATGAATTAACAAATTCATGTTTCAAATTTGACTATTCTCAATTGCTGTAAAGTATTACAGAATCATTTTTTTCTATAGCTTAGAGATAGTCAGGTTTGATATGATGTATGTGTGTCAGTCCACTGACAAACTCTACCATTATATCATGATATTGGATGCACTGTTCAGAAAAGCTCAATTTTACAGTAGAAGTTTGTTACTGAAATCCCAGAACACACATCTCTTTCTTCCAAAAAGAGCAGATCCTGACTTTCCTCTTGACTCAATTTATACTCCATGGACCACTATTATGACTACTTATTTGCATGCATATCCCTTTCTTCACTTAAGTTCTACATTCTTAATACCTGGAAAAACCGCACTGCTGGATACATCCAACGTCTACCCCCTCTGCACCTCCATTTTCCTAGCTGAAAGTGCCTGGAGGAAAGGACACAACTGTGCTGTTTGGTACATGTCTGACCCAACAGGGTTCTTACAGACATCCAACAACACTGCTATATTTGCTGGGGCCATTCTCCCACTCTCCACTTGACAATTTAATATCTTCTTCTCTCTCCTACAACCACTAACCTGTGTTGCCCCATTCTCATTATCACTTAATCACTGTGTTTCCTACGGCAGGATAAATAATGAACTAATAAGAGTAAAATTTCCAGGCTCCCAACCACACATCCGCACACCTACCTACATTTGTGCCCACACACCCTGCCTTGTTCATTGCATATATTATTCCAGAGGAACTATCCATATTCTTACCTGAAACCAACTCCTTGGATCCATCCCTTTGCCTCCTGGCTTCTCCATGAAAGACAACGCTCCATCAATTCATTCATTGATTCTACTAATGAATCATTTGTTCTTCATTAACAATGACCTACACATTGCTAAACCCACTGGTCAGTTCTCCAAACTTATCTCACTGGACTGATCAGAAGTATTCAGCCCAGCTGATCACTCTCACCCTTTGAATGGCTTATCTTCATTTGCAATCTTGGACACCAGGCTTGCTTGTTTCTCCTTCTAGCCTACAAGCTAATCATTCTTAGTACCCTTTGTCTAGTACTTCCCATCAACTTGCCTTCTTACAGTTAGCATTTCCAGGCCCAGTCCTCACTCCCCTCATCTTTCCCATCTATATTCACTGTCTAAGGGATCTTTTCCAGGTTCCTGGCTTACTTTACATCTATATGCTACAAGGCACAGGCTTGTAACTCTTCCCAGGACTCTCTCTTGCAGTCTGGACTAATACAGCCAGCTACCAGCTAGAAACCTCCTGTTGAATTGCTGGTAGCATTTCAAAATATTCATATCTAAAACTAGATTCATAATCTCTTCCCCCAAACCTTCTTTTCTTATGATACTGCCCATTTCAATAAAATGCAACCCCATTTTTCCAGTTGGTCAGGGAAAGTTCCTTGGAATCATCCTTAACTCCATTTTTTTTCACACACCTCATATCTGTCAGCAAGTCCTTGTGAGCTCAGCAGTGAAGATAGATCCCATATCAGATCACTTTTCCACACCTAGACCAATAACCCTACAGGCAAAGATGTTATTTGTCAAGAAGATCTCTTGCCTGGATTATGTTAGTACTTTCTAAATGGATCTATTCACAGCCTATGATTTACACAATTGCAAGAATTATTACTTTTTACAAAGCCTTCACTGACTCTCATTTCACTAAGAGAAGAACCAACATCTTTATTATAGCCTCCGAGACCCTATTGTCTTTTCTCCACCAAGTTCAATATCATCCCCTATCTCCGTCTTTATTGTTCACTATGCTCCAGGACCACAGGTTTACCTTCTTTCTTAAAATATAACAAACATACTCCCAGGTCATGGCCTTGGTCTCTCTTTGGTCTGGACTTCCCTTCTTCACTCAAATAACTCCATAAATGGATCCTCACTTATTTCAGATGTCCTTATCAAAGCAGCCATTCCTGGACACTCTCTTAAACAGCAAATCCTCTGCCCAACACCACTGTCCTCCCCATATCTCTTGAGTACCTCTATTTTTCTCTATAACATTTATGTCTATCTGGTAGGCTACACCTTTACTTATGTATCTAGTTATTCATGTATCACTGTCTACCCCCCACCTAAAATACAAGATTCGTGAGATCAGATATTCTATTTTGGCCTTGCTGTCCTCCTAGCATCAAGAATGGATCCTGATCATAACAGGTGTTTAATACCTACTTGTGGGATGGATGAATATACATTCTTGAAATTTTCATTGGGAATTCAGTGCTTCCCCATATTCAGCCCTTCTAGGCTGAATGGGCACGTGGATGCTGATTGTGTCAGATCACCATTTGACCCTGGCCATGGTGATTAGAGCAGTGGCAGACATTTGACTTCAGTTAATTCAGTAAGAATAATCTGATATTTGTGATGGCTACTATAAAAGAAGGTCACTTTTCTACCCTGGACTTTATAAGTGATAGTATGTCTCGTGGCAGCTGCTGATGCCTGCGTCTACCTCCTGAAGTCTGGAAGAGAAATTCACATATGGACAAGAACTGAGCAAAACCAAGAGATGGACAGAAATTCAGGACTGATGACACTATATGAGCCTTGAATCCAGCTGTGTTTAAAAGCATTTTGTTCCTGAACTTGTCAGATACCAAACCAAATAAATCTCTTTCCTGAAAAGCCAATTCAGATGTATTTTCTATCACTGGCATTCAATAAAGTCATAACAGACATGTCCCAAATTGGGTCAGGTAGTCTTTGTATGTGCTTCCATGATATCCTGTTGTTTCTAGTTTCTCAGCATTTAAAATCTTAGATTTATTTCTTCTTTGCTTGTGTGTCTTCCCCATCTAGGCTATAAATATAACAAAAGAAAGCTGGACCAGTATCCAGTGTATGTTAGATGGTCAATAAAAACTTGCTAAATGAATGTCAAAACTACCCGGCTGCTCCTAGATAGTATGCGTGAAAAAAATAAAAATAATATATCTTTGCAATGAATATGTTTGTTAGAACAAATGCCATTGAAAATGGTAAATTGATGTATTTGTTTTCCTTTTCTTACCAGCCATACACATACCTCATTTAAATTATCTCCATCTAAAGGTGGGATAGTGGAAAGACAGGAAGTTCATAGGGTTTGAAGTCACATGTGAAAACTTTTAATCACCACTATACCAAAGGCAAATACAAATACTACGTGGAGTCTATTGCTTATTTCTGGATTTTTCACTGTAAGATGAACACTTGCCAGATTGCATTCAGAGGCAAGCAGTGAGCATGGCAGATGGCTTTAATATATAAGGAAAAAATCCATTCATATATTTATGCATTCAACAAACAGTTATTTTATGAGCTCCTTCTGTGGACAAGCTGTATTAGCCACCATTATGGACTGAACCATGTTCCCTAAAAATTCATATATTGAATCCCTATTCCCCAGTATTTCAGGATATAACTGTATTTATTCTTTCAAGAGGCAATTAATTTAAAATGAAACCTTTAAAGTGAGGCCTAATCCAATATGGCTGGTGTCCCAACAAAGAGAGGAAATTTAGACACACAGGGAGAGAGAAAGAGGGATATCAGGGATGTGTGCACACAGACGGAAGGCCATGGAGGACACAGCGAGAAGGTGGCCATCTGCAAGCCAAGGAGAGATGCCTCAAAACAAAACTGTCAAAACCTTTATTTTGGACTTCTAGTCTATAGAAATGTGATAAATACGTTTCTGTTGGTGAAGCCATTCCATCCATGGTATTTCGTTATGGCAGCTCTAACAGACTAGGACAGCCACTGTGTATAGAGGATATATTACTAAACGGAAAACAGATAAAACATGGACTTCACCCTTTGAAATTCATAATCTAATTATTAAGAAATCTAAATATACAAATGATCATACAAGCATTATGACCACAGACTTGGACAGAGCTAAGAGGGGGAAAAACTCCAGGAAGTTCTGAGGGCACCCAAAAGGGGAACGTGATCTGGCCTGGGAGTTAGCACCAAGAAAGCAACACTGTCACTGAGAATTATAAAATGACTAAGAGCTAACTGAACGAATCAAGTAGGCAGGGCCAGGGGAGGGGAAGGGAAAAGCTTGTACAAAGGTACTGTTTAGGATGCAGCCAGATTCACTGCAGAAATTAAATAAAAGCATATGTGCTCTTTAGTCCACAGGAAAAATAGGGGGCAGAGACTACATTTTGCTAGGCTTTGTGGGCCTTGTTACATTTATCCTAAGAAGAATGGGAAGCCCTTGTAAGATACAGTCTGATAGAAGGAATAATCGTTCTAGTTCTGGAGGTGCAGCAGATTTATTATCCTCCAAATGAGTTGACACGTATACATAACAGACTCACCATCTATGTTGCGTTGTTTCAGATATACTTAGCCACAAGTAACAAAAACCATAAAGTTTATTCTGTCACTCATAACAAGAGACCCAGAGGGAGAGTGAACTTTAAGATTGACCAACTCAGTCACTCAATAATTTTTCAGGGAAAAGCTTTATTATATTATTCTGTTTTGTTTCTCTCAATATTTTCACAAACTGGCAAAAAGACTGGCCTTACATTCAATCAAGACCCCATGCACCTGTTCTACTTCGTTTAAAAATGTTAAAATAATTATCAGAACCCTGAAAGTCAACCCTAAGACTACCTTCCCTCCACAATAGATACAGTGGAAGGTAAACGGAGAGAGTTATTAAAGGGAAAGAGTTAAGGGTTAGGGTTCTCCTTATCCTATGCTGGCTTCCACATACACCAATAACAGAGAATGGTGTGGGTGGGGAGTTGACTTATCTTTACTATTTGCAGGACACAATGTGATTGAGTCCTTCCAACCTCATTTAATTACATGTGAAATACAGTAAGTCTCAATTAGTAATAGAACTCACTGTTGCTTCAAGGTGATTTGGAGAAAAGACTTCAGACCCTTACTTTGTGGGGTTATACAGTACTGATTAATTACAGGAATTGAACATGGCCATAAGTAATACAAAGTACACAGATAAAAATCAAATATGTGTGAATTTTGTGCACAGAGTTGTAATCAACTGTTGCAGGCCAAACTGTATCACCTAAAAATTCATATGTTGAAGTCCCAACACCCAATATAACTGTATTTTGCGGAAGTAATTAAGATTAAACAAGGTCATAAGGGTAGAGCCCAAGTCCATCAAGGTTGGTGCCCTTCTAACAGGAAGAGACAACAGAGGTCTCCATGCTCACAGGGAGGGAAGGTCATGTAAGGACACAGCAAGAGGGTAGTCACCTACAAGCCAGGAAGAGAGAGCCCTCGCTGGAAATCATATCTGCCAGGACTTTGGCCACGGACTTCCAGCCCCCAGAACTGTGAGAAAATTAATTTTGGTTGGTTAGGCACCTGGCCTGTAGTATTTTCTTATGGCAGCTCATGTTAACTAATACATCAACCTTCAAACAAATGAGTAATAATCAATTTGTCAGCTTTAAATCTGATGTCTACAGGCTTCTGTTACTTTAGGTGATAAACTGATAACTAAAGAAAGTCTCATTATGAAACGGTATTTGCCTGAAAGATTCCAGGTAAAATTCAGATAAAAATAAGTTGAGAGAATTCATTTCCAATATACCAATATACAACTAAAGCTAAAGGGAGGTGTTCAAGTGAAGTAATGATAAAACAGACACTGATATCTAAAGTAAAGAATAAAGATAACCAATGATGATTAATATTTTGGGAAGTGTAAAAGCAATCTTTTTCTTTTAATAAAATCTGTAAAAGAAAATTGACTTTTAAAGTAAAAAATGCAACTGCAATAGTACAAAGAATGAAGGATAAATGGAATTATACTGTAGGAAGATTCTCATATCATCTGTGAATTGCCATTATGTTAATCTGAAATAAATAGTGGTAAGTTAATGATGCATAATACTATTAGTAGAGCTACTATTAAAAATAAAATAAATACATGTCTTATAAAAAAATATATAAATTATATACAAATGCATAAAATAATATGATTAAAAAGCTAATAGAAGATTTATAATGGGAAACCAAAAGAATCCGAGATTTTTATGTTGGATAGATGGCAATACATTAGTCAAATCCCATTGAATTTTGCAGCACAAAAGGCATTGTTTCCAATTTACAATTAAGTGAATTGATGTCAGATGGTGGGAGCCACTTTTCTCACTGTTGGAGTGGAGCTTATAGATATGCAAGAAGAAGCCAAAATGTTCCATGTGTAATGGATTAGAGATAGAGACATAAGTAGAAACTCATGCTTAGCTTACTATAGATGTAGATCATTCCATATATACATATTTATAGATGTAGGTATATATGTGGATTAGTGCACAAACATATTGCCCTGTGGTCATCTCAGAGTTTCCTAGAAGTATCAGCACCACAGTAGAAATAAACATACCTAGTGCCCAGACCTTGGTTTCCAATATAGTTAGTTCTCCAGTGAAAGGAAGCAGGATTCCTTGGAGAAATGGCTGGTTCTAACACTGTGTCAGGGACTACACCAAAGGATCCTGGAGCATCTTGCAGAGTCAGGAAGTAAGGAAGGACTTGCCCTCCAAAAAAAGACATGATGATAGAGGGTATATCAAAGGATCCCAGGAGCCAACCAAAACCAAAAGAGCTCCCAATGGCCAAAGCTAGAAAAACGTAAGCAATGTAATAAGTAAATTAGTATTGGATTATAACCTTAAGTATGAAATAAAGGTTTATGAATCTAAATTGATATAAACATATGACTGAATACATCAATAAGTGGGGCCGAATAGACAAAACTTTTGTGCAAAAGAATTCCAAGTAATTTATGTAGGTACTGATCCCTCAAGGAGGTAGAGCATAACTCACCATTCCTTAAGTGTGTACTAAGTAGACTGACTTCTGTCCAAAGAATACAGTATGTAAAAGTGGGAAAAAAGCACTAACTTCACATGGAGAAACCTGACTACCACTACCTCAAGCAGGTGATCAAAGTTAATTAATATCAACAGTAGTAAGTTATGTTAGTTGAATCTACTCAATATGATATGATGAAAATAGAACTTCACCTGCCTAACGTTCTTCTTAAAAACCCTAATCCCAGTCTAATCATAAAAAAATCAGACAATCCTAAATAAAGAGCATTCTATACAGTGATCAATAGTCCTTAAAATTGTCAAGGTCATTAGAAATGAGGAAAGTCTAAGAAAACATCACAGCCAAAAGGAACCTAAGGATATGCAATCACTAAATGTAATATGGTTTCCTGGATGAGAAAACAGACATTAGGTAAAAACTAAGTAACTGAATAAAGTATGAGCTTTATTAACAAGGAGTTATCAGTATTGGTTTATTAACTCTATTATTAGTAATAGAGGAACTAAGTTTGAGGTTTATAAGAATGCTGTACTATATTGGTGATTTTTCTGTCTAAATCTAAACTTGTTCTAAATTAAAAAGTTTGTCTAGACATTTGTCTAAACCATCCAGTGAAGACAGGAAAATAAAATGGTACAAATCATGCTCAAATTTACATCTGTTATAAGTGGACAAAATACATCAGTTAACAGGCAGAGATGGCAATCTTATATGACAACATAAAATAGAACAAAACTATATAATTGCATGAAAAGACACACTTTAAACACAAAGGCACTGATAAGCTAAAAGTAAAAGAATGATGGAAGTGAATATACCATGCAAATCCTCATCATGTAGTTAGATTGATATTAATATAACATTATATTGGTAATATTATATATAATATGAATATGGGTAATATCATCAAAGATAAAGAAGGATACTTTATAATAATAAAAATGTTAATCCTCCAAACAATGTAATATTTCTAAATGAGTATCCACCTAATCACAGAGAATCAAAATACATAATGCAAAATTGACATAACTAAAGGGAGAAATACATAAATCCATAGTCAATTATGGATATCTTGATAACCACTTCTCAGCAGTTTGTGGTATTAGTAGACAGAAAAGAAAAATCAGCAAGTATTCAGAAGATTTGAACTTAAATTATTTATAAAGCACTACACCCAAATTTTGGGCTACACATTCTTTTCTGGTACATGGAATATTCACCAAAATGAGTTAAACACTAGTTCATAAAGTAAAACATTGATTATGAAAACCATATGATTATCTAAATATACACAGAAAAGTTATTTGACAAAATGTAATATCAGCTCAGGATTTTTAAAAAAATCTCAACTAAGAATAAAAAGGAAAATTTCCTTCTTTTTATAAAGAGTATCGATGAAACAGTGCCTATAGCTAACAGAGTTGATAGTGGAATACTGAAAATTTTCTTCCAAAGATCAGGAATATGCAAAATATACATATTCATCCCCTTTACTCTGCACAATACTAGAGGTCCTATGTAGAGCAATATAGAAATTAACTAAATAGATGAACTGATGGAAATAAAGTAGTAAGACTATTTGTGCAGTACAATGGACATCTCTACAGTGAAGGCCACAAAACATTGCTGAGATACATTTAAGACATCAGTGAACAGATACACTGACTTCAAAGTCTGGGACACTTGATGTTGATAAGATGGAAATTATCCACAAATTTAAATTCGTACAATTCCTGTCAAGGCTTTTTTTTTTATAGAAATTGGTAAGACAACTCTAACACTTACATGTATATCAAGAACAATGTTGATAAAGAAGAATATAATCAAGAGACTTGGGCCAACAGATTTCTTGACTTAGAGTTGCATTAAACTCAGAGAAGGTGGCACTGGTATAAGTATGAACATAAATTAAAACAATGTGGCATTGAACTCCCACTTCCATATGAAACATTAGTTTTAAATATATGGGGATCCTACATAGTGATTCCTAAGAGACAGTAGAAACTGAACTGAGCCTTAGTATTGCCCAGCTTACTACCTGGAGAAAGCCTCCAGGCTACAGTACAGAATAGAAGAACCGCTGGGCCTGGTGGGCCTCCTGAGATGAAGAGACTAAGCTGGGAGACCAAGAACGCCAAGTTACCCGGTTTTCAGAACATGGAAAGGAAAATAAAATACTTGTACATTCAGACGGCTCCAGGGATCTGTAGAGGTCACCTCTCAGCCTGCAGCTAAGTACTGATTATCAAATGCACATAAGACCAGGAAAAGAACAGCCCTAAAGGAGCAGAAAGAACAATACCTGAATTTGACACAGGGCAGACCAAGTCTGGTTCCTAACTGCCAGACTGGGAAACCTCAGAACACAACTGGGTAGAGTCCACAGAATAGCAGCAGCGCCTCAGCAGTTAGCCCTAGAATAAACGTTGCTCTGGTCCTTCAGAGCAAGGCTTAAAATCAAGACCTGAAAGGATCAAACTGTTTTAAATAATTTAAATGTACCCCAGAAGAATAAAAAGAAAGGCAACAACATCAAAACAGTACAAAAATTCCAGTGCCCCAAAAGGTAAACTTGATGATATCTGTCATTTAATAAAGAAGCAGGCAAATGCAGATTATTATGAGAAGAAATATTAGTCACTCAAAACTGACCACAAAATGATACAAATCATTGAATTAGTAAACAAGGGTATCAAAGCAGTTATTATAATTGTATTCTATGTATTCAAGAAGCCAGAAGAAAATTGAGTATGTTAAGTGGAAACATGAAAGATTTGGAAATAAAAACTATGATTTATTAAGAAATATATTGCATTGGATTAACAGCAGATTAGACTTGATAAAAAATGAGGGACTTTAAGGCCAAAGTAATAGAAACTGTCCAAAATGAAATGAAAAAATACAAAATTGAAGAAATGAACAAAGGGTCGGTGAGCTGTGGCACAGCTTGAAGCAACCTGATGCACAATTTAATTAAAGTCCCTAAAGTGAAATAAAGAAGAGTCATTAAAATGTTTACCTTTCCTAAATTTAATGAAAATATGAACCCTCAAATCTATATGCCCAATGGAATCTGAGCATAAGAAACATAGACTACATCAAAGTGCATCATAATTAGTAATGCAAAAGCAGTGATAAAGAGAGAACCTTAAAATTAGCCTGAAAGAAAAAAAAACACATTACTTACAGAGAAACGATGATAAAAATGGCAAAAGACTTCTCACCAGAAGAAATACAAGCCAGATAATGGAGCAAAACTTTTTAAATACTGAAATAAAAATCATTCTTACCCCTGAAGTCTATGCCTAGTAGGACTATCTCTCAACAACAAAAGCAAATAGAGATTTTCTCAGACACACAAAAACTGAAATACTTTATAACCAGTAGATCTGCACTATATGGAATGTGAAAGAAAGTCCTTCAGGCAGAAAGAAAACTACATCAGATTTAAACATGGATTTATATAAAGGACTAGACAGATTCAGGAATGATAACTAAGTGTTCATATGTAAAAAAAAGTGGTTGTTTTTATGATTTGAAGACCTTTTACAGATGTTTGGCTATTTAAAGCAAAGTGAGTATCAATACATTATGGGATTTGTACTCTGTGTGCAGAAGATATATGACAACAGTACAAATGCCAAGAGAAGAGAAATGGACTTACACTGCTGTAAATTTCTTTTGTTGTGTGTGAAATAGTAGTATCACTTGGAGGTAAACTATAAACTATAAATTATTGTTTATAAACTACAAGCTAAAAATATATACTAAGGGCCTTAGAGAAAACACTAAAGAAACAAAACTTTATAGCTAATAAAGCCACAAATAAGATAAAATTTAATCACACAAATGTATAATTAATACAAAAGAAGGCAAGAAAAAAAAGAGCTTAAAGAACAAATACATCACAAGGAAACAAATGGAAAGATGATAAATTTGTACCCAAACATACAAGTTATCACATTAAATTTAAATGTTCTGAACACCTCAGTTAAAAGACAAAATGTTTCAGACCAGATATAAAGTAAAAACAAGACCCAACTAGGTATAATATATTATCCACAAGAAAGCTACTTTAATATAAAGACAGAAACAGGTTAAGAGTAAAGGAATATGTTAACAAATTAGATAATTTAGACAAAATGGAACATTTCTAGAAATACACTAACAGCACTAACTCAAGAAAAAATAGATAATTTGAATAGATCTATATAACAAATATACAGAATTGGTAATTTTTAAACTTATTACATTAAATTTTTAACTTTTAAATATATTGAATTAGTAATTTTTAAATTTTCGACTAAGAAAAACTCTGGCTCAGATGGCTTCCCTGGTACTTCTTCTACAAAATATTTAAAGAAGAATTAACACTAATCCATCACAAACTCTTCCCCAAAAATAGAACTAGAGGGAACACTTGGCAATTTATTGTATGATGGCAGTATACTTGGATCCCAAAAGCAAAAAATGGCATCATAAGAAAACTATAAATCAATTCCCTTATGAACATAAACAAAAAATTCTCAAAAAAATACTGGGAGACCAAATCTTAGAATACATAAAATTATTATGCACCAAGAGCAAGTAGGATTTATCTCAGGAATGGAAAAATGCAAAAAAAAAATTAATATACCTCATTCATAAAATAATGAAAACCACATGATCATCTCAGTAGGCAGATAAAAACATTTGATACAAGACTTTTTATGATAAAAAATACTCAACAAACCAGTATTAGAAGGGAACTCCTTGACATATAAAAAGGTCATGTACAAAAACCCACAGGTAATATAATTAATGGGAAACAACTGAATGCTTCCTTCTTAGATCAGGAACAAGATAAGGATGTCCACTCTTGCCACATCTATCCAACATTGTATTGGAGATCCTAACCAAGACAATTAAGCAAAAATAAAATAAAAAATAAATAAAAATCATCCATATTAGAAAGGAAGAATTAAAACATTTTCTACTTGCAGATGACAGTACTTGTATATAGGAAATCCTAAGGAACCCACAAAAAATGTTATTAGGCTTGCTAAGTGAGTACAGCAAGGATGTAGAATGTAAGATTATTATACAAAAATCGTTTCCATATGTTTACATTTCCAAATGCAAAATGAAATAAGAAACCTATTTGCAATAGAATCAATAGTAATAAAATACTGAAAAATAAATTTAACAAATGAAGCATAAAAATTTACCTTGAAAGCTAGAAAACATTATTGAAAGAAATTAAAGACCCAAATAAATGAAAAGACAGCTCATAATCAGGAACAAAAGACTTAATATTGCTAAGATGGCAATGCTCCTAAAACTGATCTACAGATTCAATGTAATCCTTGTCACAATCCCACCTGGCTTCTTTGCAGGAAATGATAAGCTGATCCAAAAATGCATATGGAAGTGCAAAGGGCCCAGAATAACCCTTCCTTCTTGAAAAGGAAGAACTGAGATAGAAACTTATACTTTCTAATTTCAAAATTTATTACAAGGCCATAGTAATCAAGACATTATGGCAGTTGCCGAAGGATAGACATAGACAAATGGAACTGAATTGAAGGCTCAGAAATAAACCCCTAGGTTATGGTCAGTTGATCTTCCACAAAGGTGCTGAAATGTTTCAATGGGGAAAGAGTAGTCTTTTCCAAAATTTGTTGGAGGAGAAGGCAACAGAAAAACAGCACCACTGCAAACCCATAGTCAGAAAGGGAAGGTGCCAGAGGAATAAATAATCCAAGTTGACTCTCCCCTCACACTCTTGCAGTACTGGTACATGATGATACCCTGAACCTAACCAGAACAACCACCCAGACATCAAAGAACACAGTTGATTCCCCTCATAAAGAGTAGCCTGCTTTGGACATACATAATGAAAGGTAGGATACAAGGTAGATCAAGAGAAACAAATAGACAAAATTGAGTATTTACATTGGTTGGATTAGATTGAATTAGCACCACCCTGATAATCCAGGCTATTCTCCCCACCTCAAAGTCCATAATCTTAGTCACATCTGCAAAATCCATTTTCACCATGGAAGGTAACATATTCACAGACTCTGGGGCTTAAGGCATGGACATCTTTGCAAGGGCATTGTTTTCCCTACCACTCTCTGTTATACCATTCTTTTGAAATGATCTAAGTTAAGTAATAACTGTGCTACAAAAAAAAATATTTGTACACAAATGTTCATAATTATCCACTATATGTTATTCACAATAGCCAAAAAGTGGAAGTAACCCAAATGTCCACCAATTGATAAATGAATAAATAAAATGTGTTGTATCTATAAAATGCAGTATTATTGGGCCATAAGGAGTGAAGTACTGATACATGCTACAATGTGATTGACCTGAAAAACATGCTAAGCAAAAGAGGTCAGTCACAAAAGACTATGTGTTATATGATTATATTTTATGACATATCCAGACTAGGTCAATCTATAGAGACAGAAAGTAGATCAACTGTTGCTAGGACTCTGTGACGAGGAGTCTAGGGAAATGGTGAGTAAGTACCAATAGGTATAGACTTTCTTTTGGGGCTGATGAAAATAGTCTAAGTAATTGAATTGCATTTCAACAAATTAGTTAAAGAAGTCTGCCTGAGAAAACCAAACTATTGTATATTGTTAGTGGTCAAGCTTACAGTTGTCTCTCAGGGGAGAAAGGAGGAGTGAGTAGTTAAAAAAGATTCAAAGGGCACCGCAGGTGCATTAATAATGTCCCGTTTCTTGATCAAGTGTTAATTACGTAAGTGTTCACTTTGCTATAATTCATTGAGTGCACATTTAGGATTTGTGCACTTCTCTGAATGTATGCTATACTTCAAAATAAAAAAATCTAAATAATTTAAAAAAATAACTATAAATGTATTTCTGCTCATGACAAAAAGAAATAACAATAGTTTGGAAATATTACAATAGTGACAGTTTGTAATAGTGATAGAAAGAAGTAAAGAGATACATGAAATATTTAAGTTAAAATCCACCAAGAACTGAACGTGGATTGGAAGGCAAAAGAAAGTGTGATGTTAAGGACTACTTTTAACTTTCCTGCTGTCAGGTAGATTTCTTTTTCAACAGCAAGCAGACTGGATTTAGGTAGGTTTCAATGGCTCTGAGATATCCCTAACACATCCAATTGAAGGTATCAAATAAAAGTTTTACCTACATGTTGGAGCTCAGAGGAAACATCCCAATTTGGACATTCTGATGGACTTTCTCCATCTGTGCCTCTAGATCTAGCCCATACCCTTATTATTCTGCCTGTATCTCCAGAAGAGGTTATTTTCTATGAAATGCATTAACTGTATCTCTTGACCTCTGGGCAGGGTTATCTGGGTTGAATTTGTCCAGTGAGAGGCACTAGAAGATCAGAGAATAGAAGAGTAAAGTTCGTGCTTCAGAGTGGTAAAAACTCCATCCTCTGCTAGTCCCAGGGTGCTTGACCACCTCTTTTGGGATTTGGGTTTCTCTTATCACTATACACATTTCTGTATATAGTCCTTTATTAAATTCTCCTCTGCAATTGGTCCATTTGAACATACCATCTGTTTCCTGTCAGGACTTTGAGTGATTCAGTCATTGGCACAAGAAGTGGCCTCAGGAAACAACTTTAAAATAGGTTCCTGGGATGGGCAACTAGAATATTTGAGAAGCTCACAGATAGCCCCTTTGCTTCGGGAAATGGGACACCGATAATTTCTGGCACGCTGTGACATCGTGATTAGTCAAGTAATCACTGGTGGTGGCATAAGATGAAGTACAGATGCAAGGAAGGTATTGGGAGATCAAGTGGCTGTGGCACTTAGTCACTATGGCAACGGTGGTTATTATAAAGATTGTAGCAAGAGAAAAGAAAAAAATTGAAGGTCCATTTTAGAACATGAATGAAAAATCAGAAAGCTTTATAGACGCTTAAAAAAGTCCCTTATCTCCAATAGCCACAGGGCACATATGAATGAGAATCAAGCCCAAGGACAGAATGTAATTGCAAGGTCATTAAAGCCAACTACATCAAAAAAAACAACCATGTATCTTATGCTGAAGGCACTCATGGAAAAACAAGACATTTGGACAGACAAGGGAAAGGAAAAGAATTTTGAAACTCTGAATTCTAGGAGATTTGATGAACTGAGCTAAGTACCCAAGGAGTGGTGTTCAGATCCAAAAGTCTAGTTAAAGTTTGGGCTCAGTGATGGCTTAAGTAAACGAGGAAGAAATGCTATAAATTCTCTGATAATAGTACATTGGCACTCAGCCTGGGTGTACATGAGAATCAGCAGGGAAGCTTTAAAAAACACATGAATGCTTAGGTCCCTTCTATACAGAGTCTGATTTAACATTGTGGGGTATATCCTGGGCATTGGGGTTTTTGAAATTCTCCTGATGATTCTAATGTGCAGCCTGAGTTGCAAATCATTGAGATGAAGAAAGAAGCTGAAGGTTTAGGGGTATGGGAATATTGGAGTAGATTTATTATGTGTAAGCACTTCAGCTCCCCTCTACCAATCACCCTGAAAGGGCCTGGAGGACTCTCCCCTTACCAAAACATCTTTGAAAATCTCCGTGTTGAATGTTTTCTTTAGGCCAGAGATGAGTGCTGGGGGCAGATGGTGGCAACAGAAATGGCTCCATATGCCAGGGAATGATAGTATGTCAAGGTAGTAGAGGCCAGATCCAGGGGGCTTAACTATCAGACATGAGATGTTTAAAATCACCTTAATAAGGCAAGCGTTGTATTGATAATAGTGTTCTCACTTGCAGTTAATCTGTGTCCATGGCTTTCTGAGCACTAGTCCCTCAGCATGAAATAGATGAGCAGCCTGCTGAAGTGTGGTTTGATAGATAAAAGCAGAAAATTTCTAGGTCTAATGTTAAAAATTGAACTCAAGTCATCGTAATGGGATTCATAGGCTCTCATCAATATACGAGCCTGGAGGACCCCTGTTGAAGGGGAGGTTGCTTCCCTTTGGGAAAGGATTTGCAGCATAGCCACTAATAAATGCTGTGTGTATTCCCCAAACCTTCTCTATGGAACTGGTAGCTATTTATCAGTGCTCTGGTGAAAGGAAAATAGTTAGAGTCCTGGGGGATTGTTAACTAAAGTCTGTGACTCGTGCTAGTCACTAGAGACTCTAAATGCATCCTGGTTCCCTAAAATCACATTAGCACTAAGAGTGGGAATTTACTAAGGTCAAGTGATTGGCTCACTTCATTTCAGAGTAAGTCCAGTGGGACCACTGACTTATCCTATGGCTTATTTGTGAATTACTATGTTACAATAAAACAAGTGGAGGCTTCTGTGTTTTATGTTAACTTTTCCATTTTATTTTTAATCTCCTTGCCCTCATTCCCCACTACCTTATGTGATGAACATTGCTGACAAACAGTATCAGTTTTGGCTAAGAGCATAGTGGAATTATCATGGGTGGATGACAATAATGTAGTGGATGGATTTGTGTGTCCTTTACGTGGGGGACAAAAGCCACAAGTGGATTATGAGGGGAAAAGAGGTGGACTGTACTGGACATGCTTCCTTTGTCCCCTTAGCTTTGCAATCTGCTCTTCTCCCCGCTGATCTGGGTCCTAGACTGATAATAAATTCCCTTAACCTTGAGCTGCTGGAATTCCTTTGATGGTAGGCACCAGTCAAAGATCACAATGCAGAAGGTAAGCAGTATTGGGGTTTTTATTCCCCTTCTCTCTCGTCCAGGCCCAGACTGAAATTAGAGTCAAGGAAGGTAAAGAACATGAAGTATAAAAATCATTCAGAAATAGGCAAAAGGGTTAGAGCATAATGGTCTAGTAAAAAGGTTTTTCCTTTTTTCTGTTTATAAGAGATACATTCATTTTTTATATATAAAAACCAATTATATATCATTCAGTGTCCCAAGTAAAACAAATGGTCCATTCAAAAGGTCTTACCTGAAGTTTAATGAAAGGACTATGTACAGAGATGTGAGCAGACATAACAAATCAATAAGGATAGGAAGATGTTCAGATACAAGTAATGATGGGAAGTCATTACTCTCTCTAGGTCCAAAGAGGAGGAAATTATAGAATCAGAAAGCTGAGGGGCAGAGCCACGGGGACGTGTAGCTATAGAACACAGACACTACCAGAGCAGGGTCATAGAGGGAACTGGAGCGTGTGTTGGGTGGGGGGAGAATGAAGACTAAATATCTTAACCTCTTCTGTCACCTTTCCATTTCATGTTGTACCTCCTTGGCCAAGTACAGCTAGAGTCCAAAATGCTAAGGAATCAAGTGATGCAGTCCACAGAAGTCAGAATTCCAGGGCAGAGAGCAACACAGAGTCTCACAGAGAAGACAGATCTGGTGAGCATGTGGTTAGTAGGATGGGGGGAATGGGGTGGGCTGAGGGGAAAACTAAACAGATAAAAACCAGCACACCAAGGAAATAATTTTCCACTGATTTTGTTAATGAGCAGAATTGAAAACAAAAGACTGAATGGGAGAACATTTTAAAAATTAACGTTTTTCAAATAATTCTTTGATTCAAAAATCATAGTAAAAGCAAAACATAACAAACAGTCCTGGATTCAACACATTTATAAGTTTCAAGAAGCTGGATTGAATAGTACAGCTTTGATCCTTGCTTCCTCTTGATCCTGAAGTAAATGGTATCTTTTAAGATTTGAAATAATGAATGCTATTGTGGATTCCCTTGCATCTCTGCAATGATGTCTTTGTAAAAGGTAATTACTATAAATAGTCTCATTTCTGCTAAAAATTATAATATGAATTTTTTATGTAAGAACAATAAATCAACTCACACAGCTGCCTCACTATTATTCATCATAACAAACTTAGGATGCAGCCAATTGGAAAAAAAAACACAATTTTCCTAAAGTACCTCTTTGAATTATTCAAAGTTTCTGTTGTAGCTAATTAATTTAGAGCACATTACAAAAGTGAATCAATGAAAATAAACAAAATACAGAGCAAAAATAGAAGTACAGATGCTAGCAGTGTTTTTTTTCATTGATACTATGCTTAATACATCTGCCCCAAGCAAGTAGAAATTAATGAAGTAAACTGATATTCTTTTAATGGTTTCTGTAGATAACCAAATATATATTAGCAATGACGATTTGATATGTACTCCATACAATACTTTATATGGATAACTATGTAATTTCTTTGGGGAAGGGTGCTTGTCACTAACCAAAATTGAAATGAGAAGTGGGTCTACCTTAAATACACCACCATTTTAAATGCTGTCTGTTCCACTCAGTTTTTACTTACAAGAGATAGCCTACTTATCATTTTAGGCTATTTCCATCTCTTATGTCTAACATTATATCTCTTCTTGGTAAGATCAGCACACAATAAGTTATAAAGAGTGGTGAAGAAATCCATGCCTGAATAACAAAATGTATTATTAAACTCACAATCACTAAATTGTTAATTTGCCATTCTTCAGGCTAGAACCACATGCCCCCTCCTTGAAACT
This sequence comes from Manis pentadactyla, assembly GCF_030020395.1. Lineage (NCBI taxonomy): Eukaryota > Metazoa > Chordata > Mammalia > Pholidota > Manidae > Manis > Manis pentadactyla. The sequence goes on from NC_080023.1 coordinate 15,457,869, forward strand.
TCTTTCTTCATTTAAGACAACACTCACCTCAGATCCATGTGATTTTATGAAAGCAGAAACAGTAAAACCTGAGAATTCTATTCCCATCTCTGTGATTAATATGTTCACAACCTTGGGCAATCTCTCAAACCTCATCTGCTTCACCTAAAGGATGATGTTCTCAAGTCAGCTGTAACTTCACAGTCTTGTTCAAAGGAATGACTATCAATGTCTGCCAGGTATATTGAAAACATTAAGTCCTAGATATATGTTTAATTGTTAGATAGAACCTTTATGACATTAAAGGTGCTGCTGCAAAAAAAGAAAGCAAAATGAATCATGTATTGATAAGAAGAATCAGAACAATAGGAAAGTTTTCTTCTTAGGCTAGTTAGAAATTTATGAATAGGATTAAAAACAAATTTTCTCATGGTACCTGTCTTAGTCCATCAGTGCTGCTATAACAAAAATACCATAGACTGTGTAGCCTAAACAACAAACATTTATTTCTCACAGTTCTGGAGGCTGGGAAGTCTAAGATCAAGGTGCCAAGAGATTTGGTGTTTGGTGAGAGGCAACTTCCGGATTCAGAGATGACTATTTTAATCTCGCCGTGTCCTCACATGGCCTAAGAGAAGCAACAGTGCTCTCTGAGGTCTCTGTTATAAAGACACTAATCCCATCCATCAGGGTTCCACCTGCATGGCCTGATAACCTCCCAAGTGCCCCATTCCCAAATAGCATCACATGGGGACTTAGGCTTTAGCTTTTGAATATTGGGGGAATCAAACATTCAGTCAGTAGCGGCAGCTGCTGCAAAAACAAATCAACTAAGCCAGGTTTACAGTAGTAATTTTCAAGACAATGAACTCCATGACCCAACAAGACTTTTGTTTAAGCAGTCATTTAACTAATCAATATTCTAAAATATTTTGCCCAGAATAGAAACAGAGAATTCTTCCTAACTCACTATATGAAGCCAGCATTACCCTAATACCAAAGTCATACAAATATTTATAAGAGAAGAAAGTTATAAACCAGTATCTCTCATGTACATATATGCAAAAATCCTCAAGTAAATATTATTAAATTGAATCCAACAATATATAAAAAGAATTAGACACCACAAACAAGTGGGATTTATCCCAGCTATGCAAATTTGGTTCAACATTTAAAAACCAGTTAATATAGACCACCACATCCACAAGTTACAAAGGAAAAATCACATAACGATATGAATAGATACAGGAAAAACATTTGACAAAATCCACCACCCATTCATAATAAAAACTCTCAGTGGGAATAGAGGGGAACTTCTCCAACTTGATAAAGATTGCCTACAAAAAACTGACAGCTAATATCATACTTAATAGTGAGAAAATCAAAGCCTTCCCACTAAGATCAGGTGTAAGTACAAGATATACATCTTACCACTCCTTTTCAGCATTACTGGAAGGCCTAGCTAATGTGATAAAACAAGAAAGGCAAATAAAAGACATACAGATTGGGAAGAAAAAATAAACTGTTTTTGTTTGCAAATGACATGATCATCTATATAGAAAATCTGTACCATTGTACAGTCTATGAGTTAGGACAAATGAATATTGAAATTTATCTATTGTTATATCATACAGAGTATGTCCACTGCCCTAAAGATCCTTTGTGAATGTTGTTCCCTGAAATATATTGTAACAGGGAAAAAAACACTTGAAAACAACTGTTCTATCCCCTTTTATTGAATATTTTCCTCTCTTGATCTGATATTCTTTCAGGACATCACTTACTGATTCTGCCCACCTAGTCATCCCATTAGGATTGGAGCAATAAGCACCTTTCCCCAGCCCCTCAGCCAAGCAACTATCTATGGGAATTAAATCATAAATATGAAATGCAAACAAAAATAAGCCACTAATCAATGTTTTCAAAGTCTGGATGTTCCCTCATTGAAATCTTTGCTCATATATCAAAAATGCTTCCTAGATGATGAGGAACCAAGATTGGTTGGCGCTATCATTTCTATAGGATCCAGAGCTATGTAATAAATAAGAACTTAAAAAAAGATTCCCAAAGTAAATGAAAGGAAAGGAAGGAGAGATTTCTTGATTTGGATAGCACAACTTGATTTAAGACTGAAATGGTAAATAGAAAGTTGGTCATTTGGCAAGCATGCAAAGAAGCACATAATAAAATAATGTTTTAATAAGCAGATGTGCAATATTAATATAGAGGTGATGTCATTATATCAGAGTCTATTGTTGCAGTGCTCACATGTATATTGCAATAAATTATCATCAAAGGTTTCACCAGGCCCAGCTGAATTCTTTTCTAATGCAGTTTCTTCTAAGTTGTCAAATATTGAACGTAACTGTGAATTTATTTGGCCAGAAAGGGAGCAGGTTGAGAAGAAAAATGAGGAGTCAAAGGTGATTTAACAATAATTCATGATTGTCCTATAAATAATCCATCAATTAACCATATTAAAACAGTTAAAGTCATCTACTTACTTAAAATGTATGTTTTTCTTACATTCACATGAAAAGAGAGACTTGGAGTCCAAAAATTTTTCAGATTATACTCCTTTTTAAAATAAATTTGACAACATTGAAAGGAACTTGGAAACTAGATAAAGACCAATGCAGCAGTCTGTCTGATTAATCTAATTTAATTATGTAAAAGATTGAGAGGCATGGCATATTTAGGAAAAGAAAAAAGATTTAAGTTACCTAAATTTAATAAGATATTTTATTTTGTTATACAAAATTTTATGTCATACAATGCATATCAGTTAATGAAGAAAATCTGGTTCTGATATCATATACTCTTTAGGCTGATATATAACTGGTTCACAAAATTTTCCTGAACATTGAATTGGAGACAGAAAAGATAACTAAGAGTATTCCACATAGGCTGATGTTGAAATCTTGGTCGCATTTAGAACTTTTATTCATAATGGAGAGTATATCTTCAAACAATACCAGAATTCTCTGTAACTGGATGAATTAGTGATCATAAGATTTAATATAAAGACATTCAGGGGGAAAAAGATCACCTAAAAGAGAAACCTACAGGGATATAATATAGGGAAAAAATAATAATTCACCTAAGTGAATTCAAGTCCATGTTTTCTTTAAATTTATTTTTTATTTGTTATATGAAAGACATATTTTATTCATTTTTATAAGTTATGCTGTATTAAACAAGAAACTTTCATTCACTTATGGTTGAGATCTTCAAGAATATTGTAACTCACTTGTGGTGGAAATCATTATTTATTATTAGTCTTACATTGGATCTTATATTACTTATAAGAAGACAACATAATATTCTGGTGATTATGTTCAGTGTGCAGTTAGAAAAATAAGGTACTGATAAGAAAATGTAAAAAATAAATTTTGGTGATATGAAAATAAAGGGCTTGCCCAACACAATGTAATTTGAAAAAAAAAGTGAGAAAGAGACATGCAAACAGAAAACCAAAGATAAAAATTTTGATGGGAACTACAATAAAGGTATATATAGAGAAAGAGCAGCTAATAAAATGTCTGGGGAATAATAGTTAAGGAGGTAAAAAAGAGAACTGAAGTCATGGATTTTATGAGTCAAGAGTAAAGTAAGTCTCATGAAATAATGACAGACAACATTCTACCAGATCATAAAGGAATAATGAGTAATCAACAATGAAGTTCCTGAAGCAGGATGGAGCTATGCATAAGGCATATGGGAATTTCTAGAATGGGTTTTGACCTCTTAGCTTCACTTTTGATGCTTCTTTAGGGAGAAAAAAGTGGAGATTAAACTAGACTATGGATATTACAAATATGTGATAATGAATATAAACTGTTAGAAACTGAAATTTCAGAGAATATGTTTGCAAACCACAACTCAATACAACTAGAGGAAAATGTGTGTGTGTATGTGTGTAGGTACAAAACAAATGCATCAAATATATGAAGAATTTTAAATATTCTCCTAAAAAAAATACAAAAAGCCTTTGGTCACTCTAAACAAACTGATATTACAAGATTACAAAACAATTACAGTGCTAACAAGCCACATCAAATCTAAGATATGACCATTATTGGGATCAGAAGCATATATACAATATTGTATGCATATCTTATTAAATAAGATTGCGTGGAAATAAATGAATTAAGCCTTCAACTCAAGAAGATAAAAAGGAAAAAGAAAACAAACATAGAGAAAGAGCATGAAAGAAGAGGCAGAAATTAATAAACTTGAAACTAGAAAAGTTAAATAAGAATTAATTTTTTTAAATCCAAGAGCTGAAGAGGAACTCTCCTACAATGCTGATGGGAATGTAAATCAGTTCAACCATTGTGGAAAGCAATATGGAAGTTCCTCAAAAAACTAAAAATAGATATACCATTTGATCTGGGATCTCCACTTCTAGAAATTTACCCAAAGAAAACAAGTTCTCACATTCAAAGGACATATGCACCCCCATGTTTACTGCAGCACTATTTACAATAGCCAAGATATGAAAGCAACCTAAATGTCCATCAGTAGATGAATGGATAAAGAAGATGTGGTGCATATACACAGTGGAATACTATTCAGCCATAAGAAGAAAACAAATCCTACTATTTGCAACAGCATGGATGGAGCTAGAGGGTATTATGCTCAGTGAAATAAGCCAGGCAGAGAAGACAAGTACCAAATGATTCCCTTTATTTGTGGCGTGTAACAATGAAGCAAAACTGAAGGAACAAAACAGCAGCAGACTCACAAACTCCAAGAAGGTACTAGAGGTTACTAAAGGGAAGGGTGGAAGGGAAGGGAGGGAGAAGGGAATTGAGGGGTATTATGACTGGTACAAATGGTGGGAGGGGTTCACGGGAAGACACTGGGGCACAGACAAGACAAGTAGTGACTCTGTGGCATCTTACTACACTGATGGACAGTGACTTCAATGGGGTATGTGGTGGAGACTTGATATGGGTTAATGTAGTAACCACAATGTTTTTTTCATGTGAAACCTTCGTAAGAGTGTATATCAATGATACCTTACTAAAAAAAAAATCCAAGAGCTGAACTTCTGAAAAAGAACAGCAAAATGCATAAATCTTCTAAGGAAACTGATCAAGTACAAAGTGGAAACATTAATATTTAGAAATAAGAAAAATACATAGACTCAGCAATAGGTAGGGTTTTAAAAATTAAAATGCTATGCATACTTCTTTGCTGCATGTGATAATCCCAATGAAATAAATGAGCATTCTAGAAAAAAATAGACATTACCAAAATAGACTTAAGAAATAGGAAATATAAAAATACCATTATTAATGCAATAAATAAGAATATTTGTAAAAAAAAGCTATTTTCTGAAAGAGCATGAAGCTCAGAAATTTAACAAGCCATCCTTCCAAACCCTGAGAAGGAACTGATATTTTTGGGCTGTTTAAATTGTTACAAAGCATGGAAGAAATGGAAGGTGTCGCAATGCATATTATCAAATTATGTTGCTGTTCTCTACATCCATTCATTCTCCTACTCAGTCCCAAGCTGTTATTTTTTTTATAATTCATTGCCTCAAGGATTTTTAAAGGATTCTTTCTTCTCTTTTGCAAAAACTCCAATGAAGAGATTAGGTCAAGTATTTTCATGGTTGGGGATCAGCTTTTACTTAGAGAGAAAAGAAGAAATTCCCTCCAACTGGTGAGAAAGGGGAGATTTATAATCCCCTAACACATCCGGGACCTGCACTCTGCTCTGACATGCTCTCAGAAGCAGTAAAACCTCTGAAGAAAATGGCAGCTTAGGGACCCAGGTCTGAATAAATAGGTGGCGTGGGAGCGACTGAGGAGCTAAGATGACTGATGACAAGAGCTTTCCTCCATGTCTTGGTACTTTGTAAGACCTGAGAAACTTTATATTAGCTTAGTAATAGGAAAGAGATCCGGAAATAACTGACATTGACTTTCCTGCCAATCTAAGGACATGTGTGCTTCAAGTTGGAATCAAATTGATTTAAAAGTAATAAAAACTGTAACATGTCTTTCACAATTGAATTTGTGCATCAAGACCATACTCACTAAATACAGATTTTTTTTTTAATCTTAAATACATTTCTGGTTAATTAAATCCAGGAGAATAATTTGAAAAATCTACAACTAATTTTACAAATATAAGAATGGTTAAGTTGAAAAATCTATTTACCCAATGAATCAAATTAATGGCCAAAATAATTGTGATTATACCAAAACGGAATGTGAAAGATTTTGCATTCTTGATTTGAAAAAATTCTTGATTAAAAAACAGTTCTAATAAAGTTAAAAATAAAAGGACCTGTGCCACTGTTATGCTAAATTCTTTGACAAAGTATCTTGTTTTATTTTCATAATAATCTGATCCTTATTTTTTAGACATAAAAACTTTACCCTGGAAAGATTAAGTAACTGACCCAAGGTCACACAGACAGTTAAGTGGTGAAATTAGAATGTAGGTAGTCTGTTTCCTTACAGACTTACTGCACCATAAAATTACATGGTCAAAAATGATAGTAAATGATAAAGCAAAGATTATATCTAACATATCTGAGTGAGTTCAATGCTTCCCTCTTTCAAAGTTAGAAGTATCTTTCTCTTCTGCTAAGTGGTGCACTCTTAAGACGGCAACCTTTCCTCCTTACTCACCTTTATTTCCCCAGTACCAATATTGTGCTTACAGACTATTATAAACTTCAAGAATATGTTTTACATGAATGCATGAACATTCTGAGTTGAATCAGAGAGCAGGGATGATACTGAAAATGTTTAATAACTTACATGGCATAGGCACTAGCTAATCAGACCAGGCAATAGCTGGAAACAACCAACTATTGATGGTTGCATATAGCAATAGCTGGAAGCATATCAGTATGTACTGATGACTATCAGCTCTGGCCAACAGAGGTCTGCTCAGTCCCTAATTTCTCCTGTCACATGAAAATGCCATTGGAATCCTAGCAGTCATTTTGTTCAACCTACCCCTGCTGCATTTGACAACAGTTATTTGGACTAGTGGTGGGCACCAGACACAGCCCAATTCTAGTATGTTCACTAGTGTCTGTTAACTGAGGACTTAGAATTTATCGTGAAAGGAATATAGATACTGAATAGGGGAATTAGTGTCTCTTCAGGTAGTTGAACATTTAGATGATTCTAATAACGCTGAAGGCTGTCTTTTTCAACATGTTTTCTAGACATGCACAGGAATACTGTATCAAGAGAAAGAGAAAGATACTGTATAAAGAAGAAAGAAAGTCTAGCTTTCTTGAAGCTAGACTAAGAAAGGACAGAAATAAGGGACACCTTGATTTCCAATCCCAATTCTTGGTTTCTAGTTTTGTTTCCCTCAGATAGCAGTCAGAGTTCAACCAAAGCAGAATCAATAGGGTATACAGGAATATATGAAAGAATTTAGTACAGGGTATTTGCTTGCCCAGTCATTGGGGCTGGCTAAGAAGTCTCCACAAGGCCGCCACCACTATCTAATGTTCCCAGGGCAGCCAGCCTGGAAGAGAAGATCACAGCAGACTGGAACCCCATGAGAACGAGTTGGGACTACACAAGATGGATTGAAGCCTGTGTTCATTCTTGTTGCCTCTGATCCTTTATCTTGCAGAGGCCAAGCTTCCTCCTCAAGAAGCTGAACACATGCACACACACATACCTGGCTCAGAAGTCAGAAAAACTGAAATAAGATCCAGCGGTAAGGGAGAGCAGCTGCAGGCCTAGCTGCTGTTTTCTACCAAGGAGCTAAATCAGCAGATCAGCAGTGCATGTAACTACAAAGTAGCGGCCGCCTCCCTTCCTCTCTCCAGCATTGGAGAGAATCTTCTTTGTATCCCACCCTCTTGAAACATACCGTTAAAGGTCATGCTGGGAAGTGTAATTCACCTAGCCACATGGACACATCACAAAGCTGTCACGCTGTGGCTCCAACTACGATGAGTCTTTGTTGTTTGTAATAACAACAAGTTCCTAACATACACAGGGGAGAACTACAAATGCAAAAAATGAAAGATGGTAGAATAGAAGATACATGGAGGAATCAGATCACAAAAGGTAAGTCAAAAATAATAATAATAAAATGGCTTATATTTTTGTGCTATTTTATAGTTTAATTTGCAACAAAAATATCCGAGGAATTTCACAATCCTAAGAACTACTAGAGGGCAGAATTTACCTGCTGGACTTATATTTCCTAAATTGTCTTGAAAATAGAATAGATATCCATTTATTAGAAGTCAGGGAGAGGTGGGGAAGAGTTGATGGTGTACTTTAGACTAATTCAAAAGTTGAAGTAGATGGCTTCTCAAGATTCTTTCCAGCTACATGATTATATTATAAACCAAAAATTCTTTAATTGCACTTTTTCCCATGGCTTCAATGAGTTAATTCATATTAAGAATCTTTTCAGTCTCAGAAAACCTACCCATAACTTGTTGGCTAGAGCAAGTGTTTTCCATGAAATGCCACAGGAAAAAAAACATAACTTTCAAAGAATAACAGCTTCCAAAATTTGACTTGGAACAGATATGCACTATACCTCTGCTCCTTATGAAAATTATACATGATCTGACCCTAAAAATAGCTTTCCCGATTTAAGTAAAATGACTCAGGGTTAAGCTTTAAAAGTGAATAAAAGCTGAGCCTAACAAACTTCTCCCATTTACCCTAGACAGCTCCTGTAATGAACCAGGTTTCAATAGAGGTAGGATGTCTTTACTTGATGCAGTTTACCTCCATTTTCTGCAATGTTCAGCCCCCACCCCCACCCCCAGTTCACAAACTAAGATCACATTAAATGCTAGTAATTATATAAAAAGAGATGCCATTTTGACAAACATATTTATATTAATTTGGTCTTCTCAGGAGAATATGTATTTTAAAAAAATAAGTAATAAAGGAACACAATACAAAAAAGCTAATTTTATTTATGGATTTATGCACACCATTAATTATATATGAACACTGGGAAAATACAGTTATTTGCTTAAAGAATTAAAATAATTAAAAGCACCAAAAACTAAACAATCACATTTGGGTGTCTATTTCCACATATCCATATATTTTATATGATGCATATTCATATATATATATGTATTCATGTGTATAAGTATATGTTATGTATATAATGTGTGTGTATATACATATACATGTGTATATATAATTGAGTGCACCACATCAGTCTAGCCACAATTTGGAGTACAGAGCATGTAAACCTTTTTAGTGGCTTTGGGTTTTGGGAAAGGAAGTCCTCCCTGTCTCTCTCTTCCCTACCCCAACCCTTTCTTTCTCATTCAAGAAGATGAGATGGGTTGGTTAAATTCTATGACGTCTTATGGGGCCTAAGTTCCAGAGGCTCAGGAATTTAGCAGTCATGTTGTAAGTTTTCCTAGTTTTTCACAGCTAGAGAAATACAACCTGTCCCTGGCTCCTACCATTTCTATTCTGAAAATTCTCTGCCTTCCCAATATATTGCAAAGTCAAAAAAGCCCATAGGTTGCATCTGTGCCTGGTTTGAGATGGCCTGAGGAGGATGACTGGGACCCTCTTTGCCTACGTACTGGCACAAAGTCTGGTTCTTTCTGAAAAAGGAAAGGCTTTATCTGTAATTGGTGGTAAAGTATACATACTCACCCATGTATTGGAGGAAGTAGGAGGCATATGGCTTGTTTTGGTGCCAAATCATTTTAGCCTAGGAGCAACAACTATTTCCTGACTCTGACTCCATGCCAGTAATTGTCGTGAGTGATCGCACGGACCACACATCCTTATCCCTCGTATCAACCTTATAAAGTTGCATTATGACTTCATAAGCCAATTGGTTTATGCAAAACTAATGCTTTCATTCTTTGTGGTAGATAATGTCCACAGAAGCTGTTTGAGATATGTGCATTAGCTACTTTTCCACAACCTCCCCATGAGGTTATAATGAAAGCAAATCTCAGATGAAATTCTGCCGCATATTAAAATCATTAATTAAATAAGTTTATTGTCAAGCAGTATAAAATAGTTCATGCAAACCATTCTGAAGGTTTGGTGAACCCCAAGGCTGTCATTTTACTTGCTCCAACTTCCAACATGAAAGAATAGGTTAAGGCAGATGATGACATATTCTAAAGGCAGAGTTCTATTAACATTAAAGTCAGTATCAATTAAAGAATCCGCCCAAACCAATTAGGGGCCATATGAACACTAACCCTATGGGTAAAGGCTACTGTGCTCCCTAGAGTCTTCTATCTTGCTCATGCAAAGATGGAGAGCATTGGCAGTATTTTTTAAGTATTTAAGTCAATCCATATATCTTGAAAAAATGTTAATTTTATTATATAAAGCCCATTTCTGGCATTCATCATTGTAATTATCAAGCCACCACTCTTACAAATAACTTACTTCTAACATTGACAGTGCTAATAAACATGTACATTATGTTGATTGAGCTATCAAAAACAGAAGAATGCAATTAGCTGTATAGTTTCAATATAGTTTCCTGCTGTCTATCATTCCTGAATATATTATTAAATGTGCCTGTACTAAAGTATTTTAAGATAAACAACAGACAATATAACAAGCAGGATTTCTCATCATCCTTATATTATAGCTAAAGAATCTGAGGGCTTCAAGAGAGTATATAACTCACTTAAGATTACATAGTTAGTAAACAGTGGAGTCAAAAGCCAAACTTAAGAAGTTTGACCCAGAGTCTATGCAATTCAAAACCGCATTCCCCAGACAAAAAGCATTATTTATAGGATGCAATTTGTGTCAAATGATTTTGTGTTGGAATTGGGGACCAAAGTTTAATAGTCAAAAAGACCAATCCTTTGTCAACTACAGTTCTCTTACATTTGTCTTCCGTAGGGACCTCTCAGTGAGGAGTAACTGGTTAAAGGTAAGATCAGCTAATCTTGGATGCAAGGATAAATACCTTCACGTATCATATTTAGACAATTACCAGGATCATTCAGCTCATACCGTGCAAGACCCAAATCAGTGTTTATTCAAATAGTTGTTTTTCCTAATTTTTGTTGCTTTCTCTTAAAGAAAAAAAGCATGCATTTAAAAAACTACAGTGAAGTGATCTAAGATCCTTTTGTATATTTACATTTTGACCAGAGTAGACCTCCAAGTACTAAATAAATATTGATGATGTTTATCAGTCTTTGAATTATCAAAATAAATTAAGGCTTCTGAGTTTCATTTCCATTTGATCCTGATAAAATGCTGCTTGACTCTCAGTAAATCATATTAAACATGCTTGAAACAAAAAGCCTTTAAGACCCTTTAGACATCAAATCGTTCTCATGAAACACTTGGATGAGCCAAACACAAAAGAATCAGAAACATAAGGATTAAATTTCCCTTGACATCCACTTAAATTATAAAATTAAGAAACAGTGATTAACAAAACAGTTTTGGATATTTAGTAACATTTGTAAAAGCATTCAAGATGTTTTTCAGAACTTAAAACAGGTTGGATTCTTCCACTCCCAACAAAAAATATAATAAATATACACACATGTGAAGTGAAATATATGTGTGTCTGTGTACACACAAATATATATATATACATATATTTTCCTAATTTTGCAATTTCAGGTGCAAAATTTGTATCTCAGTTTCCCACCTCTACTGAGAACTCAATATACACTATCTCAATACTTTCAACTACTGATCAATTTTTTGTTAGAATTTTTAAAATATGTAAATAATTTCATTACTCCTTCAACTACTACTTTGTTATAGCACCTGGAGGCTCATGTTCAAGTTTTTACTTCCTTAAGAAGGGAAGCCTTTATATCATAACTATTACCTACCTGGTGGAAGTCCTGCAGGCTGCTATGTTCCATGGCCTGGGCCACTGGTGTTTATGTGGCTCTTCAAATTCCTCTTTTATGACTAGCCCTAATTCTTTGTGCCCCTAGCTTCATTGTGATATAATTGACATATAACATTCCATACATTTAAGGTGTGCAATGTGATGATTTGAAACATATATCAATTGCAAAATATTTGCAACAATAAGGTTAGATATCACATCCTTCACCTCATATAATAACCATTTTGCTATCATTATGGTGAGAACTTTAAAACTCTATTGTCATAGCAACTTTCCCATATAGAAAAGAGTACTGTTAAATATAGTCACCACACTGTATACATTAGATCCCTGGAACTTACTCATCTTATAACTGAAAGTTTCTACCCCTTAACTATCATCTCTCCATTTCCCCCAACCCTGGGTCCTGGCAACCACTATTTTACTCTCCATGAGTTCAGTGCTTTTAGATTCCACATATTAAGCCAGATCATATAGTGTTTGGATAGATAGATAGATGATAGATAGATAGATAGATGATAGATAGATAGATAGATATAGATGATAGATAGATAGATAGATAGATAGATAGATAGATAGATAGATAGATAGATAGATAGATAGATAAAGAAAATGTGAAATATATATCTCACATTTTCTTTATTCCTCTGCTGAAAGACAACTTAGGTTGTACCCATGACTTAGCTATTTTGTATAATACTGCATGAACATGTTAATACGGACATCTCTTCATCTTCTTTGGATATATACCCAAAAATGGGATTGCTGAATCTTATCATATTTCTATTTTTAATTTTTTGAGGACCCTCTTATACTGTTTTCCATAATGGCTTCACCAAGTTAAATTCCTGCCAACATTGCACCAGGGTTCTCTTTTCTCCATAGCCTCACCAGCATTTGTTATCTCTTGCCTAATCCATTCTTGAGATAATTTCCCTACAAAATGCTCTAAGATATATTTTAAATGCAGCCTACATAGTTTTCTCTTCAATTTTACCAATATCATTCACCATTTTAAAAGGGTTAGTTCTAAGAAACAAGTCTGTTCTCTACAGTTGTTTATTGGGATGGGGAGGGACCACCTTATATTAATCCTCCTAAATTATATTGCTTATATCATACTTACTTGAATTCTTCCTAGAACATGAGCTTTTCAAAAGAAGGGTTTGTGACTTTGACTCCCATTACTAGGCCAAACACACCACCTGGTACATAACGGACATTTAATAAACAACTGTTGAATAAAGGAATAAATGAATGAATAAATTATATCACTGTGTTATACTTTTTTATAAGTAAAAATAGCAAAACACACTACATTCCAGTGATTTCCAAACTGAATGTGCAGTTCATACCTTCTTTCCAGATATCAGATCTCTGTGATGGAACGTCTACTGAGCTACCCCAGCTCACCGTCTCCAGGAAACGTGTCCCAAATCCGTGCATCATTTTTCCTGCTATGTTGTCTGCAGTCAGCTTAAAACACTTCATCACTGTCAGTGTGATAGTGCACGTGTTTTCATCCACACCCTAGAGACAGTCAACTGCCCAATATAGAAAACACTCCCAGGATGTTTTAACAGTTAATTAAAAGACATGTTTGCTTCAAGTGATTCAACAGTTTCCAAACAAGATCAGAGGTTTTGTTAATTAGCCTAATGGACATTAAGAAGGAAGTTTTATTTGTGGAATCAGTACTTGTCAAGATAGGCAAATGAGCTACAACAAGTTTTTAAGTAGCTGAGGAGAGCCGTGGTCTGTACCTGTAGGAACAGTGCTCTTGGTTTAAATCCAAAACTCATCAGAATATTGCTGTACACCTCCCTCCAAACAGATGGTTAGCGAAATCCTGCCACTAGAATAGCAGCTCATTTGCCTCAGGTGAACTTTTTATGAAAGTTATTGTCCCTGAAAGGACAGAGTACCCGGGTTATTTATACTTAAAGAACAGGTTGGATGTCTGTTTATTGAGCCTGGGCACTAACACAATATTCCCTTTACATGCGTGCTTTCCCTCTCTCTGGTTTCAGTTACCCAGAGTCAACTGACGTGGAGGCAGATGATCCTCCTTCTGAAGGCATGAAGGCATTTCTGCAGAACTTTCAACTTTCTGTGGTACTTGAGGGTGTAATGAGGATGGCAGGGTGATACAAGCTGAGAAGAGGCTGGCGGTAGCCCCAACGTGAAGTATCTTGTGTAGATCAGCGGATGCCAGAGCTGTCTTACATTGAGGTTTAATTGATTGATTTTTTTTTCATTAAGAATTGTCAGCGTCCCATCTATGAAGTAGTATAATATTAAGCAAAAATGTTATAGGGTTCCAACAAGTATTATAATTCTTACTCCTTCTTTTACTGAGGTATAACTGACATGCAACATTTTATTAGTTTCAGGATTTCGTATCTGTATATATTGTAAAACAAGTCGTAATTATTAGTGTCCATTCCATGATTTCTCCCTATTAAATGATTTGTCTTTTACTACAGCTGTTTTTGGTGCACTCAAAGCAATGGTCTAAGTTAAAGAATGATCTTAAAATTTTCTTATGAGCATAAATGAGAAATCCTGTTCTTTCTCATGCTCCCCTGTTTGCTGTTATTAGTAAAATTAGTTGTTAGGAACCCCAAAGAAAATTCTATAATTTTATGATGTGATCTTCTCTGACATACAAAAGTTTAACAGAAGCCAAAATCTGCAAAGTTTCCCTGGCTTATAATAAATGAGGAAAAAGAGAAAAAAAAAGAAGTAGAGGAAAAAAAGAGGAGGATAAGTGGGGGAAATAAGGACATTTGGCATTTCAAATTGCTCTCCTTAATTGTTTAAGTGTAATTTCTCTGTGAAATCATCATTTATTAATTCCAAGGCCTACATAGCATTATCAGTATGCTGACATAGGGTAATGCCATGGTGCTGTCTGTTCTAATCCCTATAGGTAATGACATCATTAAGTACATGTAAGTAAAAGTCTATAGTTTAGACCATGTGGTAGCAGATAAACAATACAGAACCAGGTTGTCTCCTTACAAAACATATGTTGCAGTTATAAGCCCTACGAAACAATTGTAAACCTGATCTCTGTGAAGTGTACCAGAGCAAGTGGTTTTGTACTTAAGAGAGTTATTGATAATTTATTATGTAGAAAGAGTTGTAAAAAGAATACATTCGAGATAATTTAGCGTTAATGAACATACAGCAAGGTGTGGTTTCTCTTATGTAAACTTTTTCATATGAACATCAGAAATAGAAATGCAATGCCTTCAGGATTTGCAATTGGCTATTTGATGTAATCAGAGAAAAGTGTGGTACAAGTGAGAGTGAGTTTTGGTTAAGATATTGAGTATGTAAGTATTTGTTTTTTTATTGGAAATAAATATTATATTGGTTTCAGATATACAACATAGTGACTTGATAATTATATATATATATATATATATGTTGCTAAATTATCACCATGGTCAGTGTAGTTACATACCAAGATATTACAATATTATTGGTTATATTTTCTATGTTGTACTTCCATTGAGTATGCAAGTATTTAAAGCAAAATTATAAAGGAAGAGAAAAATCAATCATGCGGGAGGATTGCCTTTATATCATGACTTGATTGTGAATTAGAAGTCTACTCATCCTTCTGCTGTAATGTACGCTGAGACGATTTCCTTCTGTAACTCCTAGATAAATAAACCTAAATTTATTAATTTATTAAGTTATCATCTGCTGTCCAAGTGGTAGCTGTATTTGGTTCCTCTGTAAATTTAAATCTCCTTTGACCTTTGCTAATGACCCTTTTCAAAAACTTCCACTTCAATTGTTCTATGTAATCATTTAAACCTAATGGCAGCCGTGATTTGAAGATGATAGGTTCTTGCCCAAAGCCACAGCCAAGAGGTGACTCCACTCTGCTCCTCTCCCCACACTTCACATGACAGGACTCTTCATCTGTAGCTCTGGGAGATAAAATGTTAAATCAGATTTAAATTCTGCCCTCAAGAAGTTTAAAACTAGCACAGCAAACGGTGTTTACATATATAATCTTAAAACCACATGGTAAGTAGTAGGTAACTTGACACAGTAAAGGCTAAATACTGGGAATATCCTAGAGGAGACTCTTTGAAAGGCTTTGTGGATGCAGTGACGTTGCGAAGACACCGCTATGGAAGAATGGAACCCTGGAAACTAGGTACGTAAGGGATCCTCGCTGGCAAGTTAGAAAATGCATTAATGAGTACGGGGATTTTTAATAGAGAGAGTAAATTATTATGTAAGACTTGCTGAATGGAAGTTTAGGAATCTTGACTCTTTGGGATAGAGCCCTCATGCATTATCTAGAATCTGAAAGATACCGTTATGTATTGTTATAGGCACAGACATTACTTAGTGAGTAAATCTAAGTGTGAACAAAAGAAATGAGGTTTATTTGAAAAGCAAGATATGGAATTACTCCTATATCTCTTCTGTACCTATGGAAGACAAATGCCTGAACATGTATGAACAGAAAACAAACACCCATCCATACCCACACACTGAAATGTTTAAGATTTTTAAAAAGTCACATGAAATTTGAAATTTTAGTTTTCATTTTGTTTTTAAAAGTATTATTTTATAGCTAATGGAATATAAAAATGCAGTATCTCCTGGATATAGCTATTGTAAACATTGTTGCATAATTTTTTGGAAAATGTTTCCTACCCATGTATCTACCACACACACACACACACACAGTTGGAAATATTACACCATTTCTTTAGTAGCTGAAAAATAATGCCTAGTATGAATTTAGGTACTATTGATTTAAAAAAATCTCCTATTGGTTAACAGATTGTTTCCCAATGTTTGCTATTATAAATAATCATACAATGAATATCTTTAAAGAATATATTATCCTTATTCTATGATTTCTTTAGAATAAACTAGATGATAATTGCTATATTCACTTATAAACATATATATAGTTGTATTGCATGTATATATGGGTATATATATACATACATTATTATACATAAAATGTTTTATGTATAATAATGCATATACAGCAAATCTGTTCAGCAGAAAATTATCAGTTTATCTATTAATGGCACATGAGAGTGATAATTACTTCAAAACCTTACCAATAATAGGCCTTATCATTACTTTAAGTTTTGATAAACTCATGTGTATTCAAAAAATATTTAATGAAAGCCTACAATAAGCCAGTCTATCATGTAAGTTCAGAGAATCAGCAATCATCATATCAACAATCTTTGACTTCAGAAACCTTATGTTCTAGTACAGAGAGACAGGTAATAAACAAAACAAAGAGAATATATATTACATTATATTAGATAATATATATAGCATTATGTTAGAAGCTGGTTTTTCTAGAACAGATGATAGTGAGTCTGGTGGAACTTTTCCATTAAAAAGTGGTATCCTACACCCTTCTTTATGCACATCCCTTTTATTGCTTATTAGGTCCATATGTTAATTGGGCTTTTCCTCTTTTTCAAATAATATTTTCATATCCACATTAATTTGTTTCAATTTGGATATTTTTTATTATTGGGTTATAGGATCTCTTAAGTTAAGTATGCTATACATATTATACTAGCATATATATTTACATATTTTATTTATAATAATATATTTATATATAATAATATTAATATTTATATATTATATTTATAATACATATTTATATATCATAAATATATGTATAATTATGAATAAGCTAATATTAATACTAATAAAATATTATTGATATAGTCTATAATGTACATACAGTATAATATATATTTCCCTAAAATATACTATGTATCATTCATTATTAATCTTTTAACTTTATGATATTTCATATATATATATATATGTATGGACTATTGCCCATCTGGAGGAGAGCTTACATTATTAAAATATTTTTGTTTGTATTCAAATAGATTCTGAAAACAAGTACATTTTAGGTATTTGTTGTTACTTTTCTCATTTTATCTCCTGCCAATTGGAGTTAGTATATCGCTGCATCCTTAGTTGTTTAACTTCACAGACTCCTTGAAAACCTGATGAAATCTCTTGAAACTCATCCCAGTAAAATGCCCACATCCAATTTTGCCTATCATTTCAGAGTCTTTCATATCGTTTAAAGCCCAGTCAGACTTTTTATTTGTCCACTAATCCTTAGTTTATATATTTTGTAATATAAGAAAGCTAATAAAGTTTGAATTTATTTTTTAATCCAGTCATCTTTCTGAATTATCCTAAATTTTATAAACTTTTCAAGGGATTTCCAAGTGGACAATATACTACTTATAAATAATGTTATTTTTTTTCCAAGCGTCTTTACTACTCATTTTACCTATTCTAATTGCTCCAACCAGTATTTTCAAAAAAGTATTAAATAATATCAAAGAAAATAATTTTGAATAAGTATTTCACATTTTATGTGTGTGTGTATATATATATATATTCATATATATATGTATATATGGCTGTCAGCTTTAATCAGTTTCTTTATTATATCATAGAACTATTTTTCTAGTCATATTTTACTACAAGTTCTTATCTGGTATTGGTATTGAATTTTCCTAATACCTTTTTTCAGTATTTATTAAAATTATCATATGATTTTTATCTGTTAAAATAAAATGTTAGCTTATTATTAATAGTACCAGCCAGGATAATCTAGGATGTACATATTTTCAGTGAAAAGACAACCACAAATGTTAAATTAACACAATAAAATCTTTCCTTGTTCATATGGGAGTCTTAGCTTAAGGTATCAAGGGACTGTATTCATGTAATCACTCAGGATTTGAGACTGACAGAGACTCCCCTTTAACCATAATCACCAGAGCAGCAGGAAGGGAACTTGGAAGTTCAGACTGGTTTTAAAGTCTCTGCCCCTAAGTAACACATTACTTCCACTCGCATTTAATTGGGTCATTTATCAGTAACCACTTTAGGAGGAGTAGAGGAGGGCATTTGTAAGCATCTGAGGAAGGGAATCCAGAAGGAATTTAGTGACTGCCCCAACATGAATATATATATATATATACACGTATAATATATAACTCATAAGAAATTGTCTCTCATGATTATGGAGAAGTCCAGATCCAGGAGAGCTGATCATGTAGTTTCAGTCAGAATTAGAGTCCAAAGGCAGTAGAAGACTGATGATCCAGCACCAAGTCAATGAGGCAAAGGGAAATACTGCCTTGCTCAGCCTTTTATTCTATCCAGGCCTTCACCTGATTGGATGAGCCCACCCACACTGGGGAGAGCAATCTGCTTTACTCTGAATTGAATTACAAGTCAAATGGTCATCACATCCAGAAACACCCTCACAAACTCAGCTAGAAATTGTTGAACCAAATCTTTGGGCACTGACCCAATCAAGCTGACACATAAAATTAACCATCACTTTATCAGTTGCATTATTATAGTAAAACAGTGTTATTATTATGGCATTATTTATTTATTATTATATTATTTATGTATTTTTTTCTAGGATTTTTGAATCTAGATACATAAAGTGGGTTGTCAAGGATTTTTTTGTAACTTCCTTGGTCAAGTATTACTTTCTTTATTATTATTGCAGTTTTCAGTAATGAGCTGGAAATCTGTTTCCTTATGTTTTGAAATGTCTTAAAATATAGCAAATATTTGCTCTTTGAAATCTTGAAAAAATTCAGCCATGAAATAATTGAAGGCAAGTTACTTTTGGGGCATTAGCATTTAGAAATTATTCCTCATTTTTCCAAATATATATGTCTATTCAGGTTTACTACTCTTTAAAAAAAATTGTGTTTCAGTACATTGTAGCATTCTAAAAAATCAAGCTGCAGACTTACTGTTATTGTTACATAGTGTGCTCATACTTACTTGTGTGTATTTTTTCATCTGTAGTTATATTCTCTCTTTACAATGGTGTATATTTTTACTTCAGGATTTGTGTATTTTATAATTGTTATCAAAAAAGTTGTTTTGCAATTATTTTTTTGTATCATTTGCCTGTTTATTCCCACTTTATAAATCCCTTTATTTTACTATGTTTTCTATCTTCTTTTACTTTATTTATCTTTATTTATTGTTCATTATAAAAAGCATTTTAGAATACTTCTTTTCTTTTGAGTACAGCTTTGACCATGTCTGTCAAGTTTAGATATGTAGGTGTAGCATCATTTTTACATGACTTAAAATCTTGACATATATATGTATATTCATAAATAAATATATATTTGTATATATATGTACATATATGTGAAATTTTTATCTTTTCTTATTTAAAAATTATATTTAGGAATATCTTACTTTGTTTCCAAATGTCTTTTCTGTGAGAGTGTGATTGTGTTTGTGCTTTTATTAATCTCCAATTTATAATTTGGAAGATTTATTTTAAAGTTATTCCAAGTTACAAAGTGCAACTTCTCTTTACAAATGTTTAATATATACACTTTAATAGTGTGTATTTTCTATGCTATCTTCTATATTAAGTCATTTATGCTCTATGCAATTCATTTTTTCCATTTTTATTTTGCCTACTTTATCTGTCAAAGACCAAGAGAGGAGCTTCAAAGTTTCTTACTACAATTGAAATTTTTTGTTGTTAGTTCTAACTTGTTTTATATCATAAACTGCATTCTTAAGTATATAAACATTTTATAGCTAGTGCATTGTCAGTGTATATTTTTTTATGGAAACAATTCCTCTTTTACTAAAATATTTTAGCTTTCAATTTGGTTTTCCTTGATATAGTCGTATTAGCCCTCCTTTGCTTTTATTTGAACGTATCCAATATATACTGTGTTTTTCTAGTTCAGGGCATTTGCCTTATATATAGCAAATACTTTTTCTCCAGTCCAGACTTTCGCTTTTGTTAGGGGAGTTTACAAATTCTACAGAGAGCACAGAAGAGATGAAGGGTAAAAGATACCTCATTTGAGAATGGGCACAAGGGATTTTTGGACTGCTGAGCTTTTCAGAAACATGAAGCAGTAAATTCCACACTTTGGCTTAAACAAATCTTAACTGCGTTTCTGAACTTGAAGTCAAATTTGTTTCACTTGAACTCTAGATAATTCTGACTAATGAAGTCTTACTTCTATCACCTTATTATAGACTTCTGGCTATTTATACTGTCTGTTTTCTCTCTCTCTCTCTCTCTCTCTCTCTCTCTCTCTCTCTCTCTCTCTCCCTCCCTCTCTCTCTTTCTCTCTCTTCTTTCTTTCTTTCTCTCTCTCTCTCTCTTCTTTCTTCCTTTCTTTCTTTTCTTTCTTTTCTTCCTTTCTTTTCCTATCTTTTGCTGTATCTCCAATGTTCCTATGGCTTTATAAAAACATCACTTATTTTCATTCTAGTAGTGGATGCCTATATATTTTAAAATGTAAACCTCTATTTCTCTTCCAATGTAATGATTCATTTTGGAATAAATCGTTGATCCTGCCTCATTGGATGAGCAGTTTGTATGCTTATTTCTTCTATTTCACATTCCACAATTCTCACATTTTGCAGAATAATCTTAACTTTTATGATCAGATTATTAGTATTAATGTGTTACATTATGCACTTAATATCTTTAATATATTTATTTTAACAATTGTTTGGAAATCATCTCTCAAGTTTTATTGCACCTATGGCCAATTCTCTTTTGCCTATTTTGCCCATATTTGAAATCATTGCTTACATTCATTTCTCAAATGGCTAAAGTAATTTTCTAAATAAATTCTTTCAGGAAAGATATTCATATTCCTATTTTATGAATTCTTACAAGCATGTGAATGTTTTGTTTTCCCCTTTGTATGCCATATTGGTTAGGATCAGGTTTGGCTACATCTAAGAGAAAAACCTGAATAAACAATGGCTTAAAATGCATTTTTTATTTCTTTCCAACATAAAGGAAGTCTGGGCATAGGAATTCCAGACCTGATCTGATTGTGGCTGAATGTTGTTAGTGCACCAGTTTTTATGTTCTGCCATCTCAAGAGCATTCATCACATTCATGATCTAAGACTGTTGCTCAAGTTCCAGCCATAACACCCATTTTCTAAACAGAAAAATAGAGGAAGAGAGAGGTGAGAACATGATGTTTCTCTTCCCTTTTAAGAATTCCTAGAAGTTCACACACTTCCAGCAACATCTCACTGGACCAATAGAAGAAAAAAGACATGAAAACACACAAATGCAAGGAAAAATTAAGAAATATGCCTGACTAAAATTGAAGAAGAGACTGGAAATTTGAAGGTACATACAAGTTTTGGTCATGTAACAGGATTATCTTGAATGAATATATAAAATTTTGAGAGTTCAAGCATTTTTTCTAAAATATATGACATATTGCTTTATTGTTGCCTTGCCTTTCTTAAAAGAAATTATACAGATATTTCTTTATGTAGGCAATAGCTTGTCTTCTCTTCTCCACAACAGATGCTTGTTCAATTTGTTACTTATCTCTGAAATTATAAAGAAAAATACAAATACATATATGTCTTTTTTCTTTTTTTCTTCATTAATTTAGCATTCAGTAGTCCCTTTAAATTATACAAGTATAGTCTTTCTTGCTCTAAGAAAAGTTTTCTTCTATTACTTCCTTTATTTTTGTTTATCTTTCATTATCTCTGTTTTCCCTCTCTGGCATTTATATTATAATTTGGCTTTCTTAGAGCTCTACCCTTAGTAATTTATCTTTCCTTCCTTTTCATTTTTATTTATTCTTGTGAAAATTTCTTCAGTTTATTTTCTAAGTCATTAATTGAGATTGTCACTTACAATATATTTTTTAATTTGTCTGAGGTTTGCTTTAAAAATTTTAATAACGACTGTTCTTAGGAACAGGAGTTCTAATCTCAGATTGTTTCATGTTTGGCTCACACAATGTTTCTCACATTGCTGTGAATAAAAGATGGATTTTCGTTTTTCTTTCCTGTTTCATGAAGAAAGTCCACTTTATAGGGTTGAATTTGTACTGATTCTTCATCACTATCTTCTTTTGGACTACTGAGTCTTTTCACATAACTGGTGATTTTTCTCTGTCTACATATTCTTAAACAAGAGGCTATGTTTTCCTAGTAATATGACCTGTGTTTATTTTCAGAGACTGTGTTTAAGTTTTCATCCCCTACAAAAGGGGAAGAGAATGTTTATATTTTCTGTGGTTTGATTGTTCTACACCGGGGATCCAGGTGGCCACAGGGCATAGGGAGAAATATGTTTCTGTTTTTCTACCAGGTCTTGTCCAGCCACTAAAGCAAATAGTAGTTACTGGCCCACTCAAGCCTATAAAGTAGCCAAGAATTAGCTCTGAAATGCATTTCCAAATAGAAAAGTAAAATGTCACTATGAAGGCAAGGCTTTAAGAAAATCCCTTACTATTGCAAGCGGTGGTGGTTCTTTCCACATGTTTGTTGTATATCAAGAGAAGTTTGAGGAAATCTGCTGTGATTAGTCACTTAAGAACAAAGAACTTCAACATATAGTCCTCACCTCCAGATTATCTGACTAGCTAACTCTCATTTCCAATCATTATTATTCTAAGTTTAGGTTTTTATTTTTTCCAGTCTTCTGGTGAGAAAAGCTACTCACATACCTCACAGGTAGACCTCTCCTTTGTCTCTATCTGCTTGATTATTTCCAACAATTTCTCAAAGATTCTTAATCTTTGATGGAAATCCTGTGTTTTCAATGCCATGATAGATATATTCTTATTTTTAGACTCTGTGTGTGATTTCAATGATATTTGAGGAGTGAGAAGATGTAGATGCCTGAGCATAAATAACCACTTGAAGCCAAAATCTAAAAATGTGGTGTTTGAACCAAACTATTGTATAAGCCAATTTTCCAAACTACAGATATGGTTTAAATGTTTCTACTTCTTACAGTAAGTACTTATGCACATAATACCTTAATTATTTTTAGAGAAATAAACATTTTTATATTTTAATATTGGTAAATGCTATACATATATCAATATTCTAAAGCTGAAAATACACCATCTTTATCTAAAATCCGGAGTGATTACAATTTAAGAGGGGCTAAACTCTGATAAACAGAATACACTCCAACATTCCACATTTACATAAAAGAATTATGTGGTTGATATTTTTCCCATAGTGTAGCTAAACACTCAACTAAATTGGACAGTAAAAATGTCAATCATCTACCAGAACTTAAGGTCTGTGGGGCAAATTTCTATCTTTAATTAAATGTTGGTAAAACCTAACTGACAGATTAAAAACAATTTTTATCTGAACTTGATTAATCATACCATAATATAGTTTCTTCTTTTCAAAAGCAAGAATATTAAGTCCATGCTCACAATCTCTTATCATAGTTCACTGTGATATGTCACATGCTCTTACAAAGGTACGGTCAGCCTGGCTGTCCCTCTGTGTTCAGTGGGAGCTGCTGAAGGCTGTCTGTTCTGACCACCGGAATCCTATCTGCAGTCATTGGATAGATCCATCTGGTTCTTGTTAGCAATAAAGGACAGGAATCTTTAATCTGGAATTTTGAAAAGATAAAATTAATTTTATTTAAAAGATTCATTGTGAAAAACGTAACTGTGGGGAAGTTGGGGTTCACATGGCCAGGATCGTCACTGAACTTAAACCACCTGATGATGTAACTGGCCTGTTGCTAGGCTACCACTTCCACACCTTTAGGCCATAAGCTATTATTGCACTGTATAGAGAGTTCGGCCCAGTGCTCTGTGTGGAGGCAGAGACGATAGTGCTTAACCTATCACAGGGAGAGCAAGCGGGTAATAAACCCTTTCACCCCAAAGAAAGTTTGCTGTCATTTTCTTTGATCACATTGAATCCATAGTGAACTTGCTCGGGGCTGGAACCCATTGGCAAGACAGTAACACACATCTTAAAAAGGATTACATGGATAAAATTTGCTAAACTGTTAGCAAAGTAAAAATCAACACAGATGGGTGTGGTATACAGTCTTAATTACAATGCCTTTCTCCCATCATTAGTAATAGTTAATAGTGAGGCTGCTGCTGATAAATTATTATAGTCCCACCTGCATAGTCAATTTTTTTCTGCATCCGTTCACTCTATGCCCATTAACAGCTCTGGATTTTTTGTTTGAGCATCCCTGCCCTATTTTACTTGGGCATTCCTGACCATCCTTGGTCCATACCCTAATCCTAGGTACAATAGGTTGCATGAACCAAAGTCCAGGCCACCATACTGGTCCTGGAATTTTTGAAGGGATAGGTGTAGATATAAATTAGTCAAATTACAGAGAATTTAAGGGTTCTGTAGGAGCTACTGGAGGAGGGTGACTCTCTTTCCCATGAACGCAGGATACCTGTTGCTGTGGAAATATCTGGACCCCAGGAGGAAGAAGGTTGCATGAGAATTGAATGAGAAAGGAGGAAGTAGGGCCAAGAGGTAGAAGGAGTTTGAACAACATGCAACTCAAACTGAAACTCTGACCCCAGTCTTTCCTGAAGCCATGGCCTCTCCCGGGCTTCTCCTCTGTCATCTCTGGCTGCTTTCCCCATGCTCACTCCTCAGCACCAACTGATTTGCATTGAAGAGGCTGAACTCATTCTCACTCAGGCAACTGCACTTGCCCCTCCCTCTGCCTACAATGCGCCCCACCCTACCCCCAGCTATTCCAATTACTCCCTGTTTCACTTTCCTCAGGCTCTATTCAAATACCAGCTCTTCAGACAACCCTGCCGGACACTCTTCTAAAGAAATGCTTCTTGCCATTCTCCTCCATTGCCTTCTGTCTTGCCAATGGGTTTCAGCCCCGGGCAAGTTCACTATGGATTCAGGGTGACCGAAGAAATGACAGCAGAACGTTCTTGGGGTAAAAGGGTTTATTACCCAGCTTGTTTTCTTGGTGGTAGGTCAAGCACTAGCATCTCTACCTCTTCCAGGAGCACTGGGCCGAGCTCTCTATATAGTGCAATAATAGCTTATTGCCTACGGGTGTGGAAGCTGTAGCCTAGCAACAGACTAGTTACATTGTGGATAAAATGAGAGTTCCTGTGGCCAGGATTCTCACCAGGCCTGGTTGACTAACACACTGCACACCTGTGGGCAATACATGGCTGTTGACTCTATAAAAAGAGCTCCGCCCAGTGCTCTGGGCACTACACAGTGGCAGGGCTGCAAGGCTGCAGGAGAGCAGAGCAGAGGCTGGAGTGGTGGCAGTACTGAGGACAGAGGCCCAGAGGATGGCTGTGTGGACAGAGGGGCCCAGAGGCAGAGACTGACCTGCTGCATGCCAGCTTGCTCTGACTGAACGGGATTTTAGTGACTGACCTGCCACTGTGAGAATACAGTCGGGTATAACCCTTTCACCCCAAGAACGTTTTGCTGTCATTTTCTTTGGTCACATTGAAGCCATAACAAACTTGCCTGGGGGCTGAAACCCATTGGCAAGACACCGGCTTGCTGCCTGCAGACTTGCTCTGAGTGGATGGAATTCTAGTGATTGACCTGCCACCTGGAAATAAAGTTGGGTATAATCCTTTCACCCCAAGAACGTTCTACTGTCATTTCTTTGGTCACATTGAATTCATGGTGAACTTGCCCAGGGCTGAAACCCATTGGCAAGACATATATCATCAAGTCGTTTAAGTTCAGTGAGGATCCTGCCCATAGGAGCCCCAACTCCCCTGCACCCTCATAGGCCTAAATTTCCTTACTGAATTCAGCTACATCAGCTATTATGTAGTGTAGCTGGTTTTTATATGTTACTTCTCTAACTCTTCACAGGGTATGAGCTTCACATGGCAGTAGGTTTGTCTGCTTTTTCACTGCTATATCCCAGCATCAAGAGCCATGCCTGTCACGTCCTGGGCACTAAGTGATTATTTGTTGAATAAGGGAATAAATAAGTGAAAAAAATGAATCAGTAAGTCCCTTTGCGGCTCTTACTTTGGCTTAATCCAGAAGTAAATTTTCTGTTCAGCTGAAAGTGTTGTGACTATTAGATTATTATTATGCTGGTTATCATGACCCAGAAATTAAGGTTCAAATAGCTAAGTAAAAAGTAACTAGAGGAAAAGACATAAAAGTCAGAATCTGCCTGACTTCAGAGCTTTTAAAAGCTCATCTCCACAGCTTTCCGAATTTCTGGCATTAGCTGGCAGGGCTTAAAAAAAATGTTTCTCTCCTGACTATGTCCATGTTTCCTTCCTCTAAAGGATACTAACTTAAAAGAAATTTCATATTATTTTGTATTCAGTGATGAAAACTAATAGCTAATAAACTGTTGTCATGCACAGAATATGTTGGAGGTATATTTTGGTAAGCAGAAAGAATTATTGAACTGCTATAATTTTTAAGTTAATAGTGAACTATATGCTGTGGGTATATCATGTGATCATACAGCCAGATTTTGCCTGAAACAGTCCTGATTTATTCCTGTTGCTGTCCCAGCATAAAAATGAGTACCACCCCTTTTTCCTTTCAAAATATATCTGAACAATCTGTTGGTCTGTTTTTCTGAAGACCTGGAATTGTCATTCTACCTCATTTGCAAATAGCGATACACGATGTTTCTGAAGCATGCCAGCAATTCCTTTAGACCTAGCATTCATAGCTGATGGGCAAATGTGTAAATAAAGACAATGCACATGAAAAGAACTA
The DNA here is from genome assembly GCF_030020395.1 of Manis pentadactyla. Lineage (NCBI taxonomy): Eukaryota > Metazoa > Chordata > Mammalia > Pholidota > Manidae > Manis > Manis pentadactyla. Next base: position 15,485,282 of record NC_080023.1, read on the forward strand.
GGAGGCAAGAGGAGGCTAGATCTCAAGTAGGTTTACTTTTTTCCATTTCTACAGCTGGCATTCTTTTCCAAACCAACATTGTTTTTCTCTGGGCCCATTGCTATAAACTGCTAAGTTCCCTGCTTCCTCTCCTCTCCCCCTTCTAGCTGTTAGCACATTTCAGTCAAGGTGAGCATTTAACACACAAACTGGATCTATCTTTCTGTTGTGAAGATTAAATGAATGTCTAAGCTCAGGTGTTCTAGAAAACAGGGCCTATGGCAAAAGCTTGTGCATTAACACTGTATTAAGGAGTTTGATGCCAGGAGAGCTGGAGTGTGGGAAAAGGGTGGTGAAACAGGAAAGGAGAGAGAGGAAATGGGAGAAGATAGGTAACTGACCCCTGGTCAGTCCACATATAATATTGAACTACAACTGCTCAACCTCCCAAAGGGCCCTGTGAACTATTGTGCTCAGGACAGTCTGTGGATGGTGGAATGGGAGAAATAGGAGACTTTATCTTTTGTCTCTTTCTATTGCTCAGTTTTGCTTCTCAGCTCTTTATCTTCTCCACAATCCCAGGTTGGACCAGTAAGGGAGCTTCAGGGGTCCTCAACTGACTATATCTCAGAAGCCAGAGAGAAATCCTGGGGACCCAGGAGAGAGACGTAGCAGTGAGGCATGAGGTGAGCTCTATCTCAGTTTGCTCCAGAGAAATTGGTTTACAGAGAACAGGAATGGAATGGGAATGTGTGGCCAAGAGCCTTGGAGACAATGAAGCTGTGGGAATTTGAAATGATACCAAAGAAGCATCTGAAGAATAAGGTAATATTGCATGCCTAAACACATGCCTGTCATATGGGAAGCACCCACAAAATGTTTTTAGTCTATTATTTATAATTATTATAGATGAAACCTTTGAAAGAAGAGCATGATGGTTATAAATACATTATTATAAATACCACTTAGTAAACATATATAGCTTTCTTGTATTCAGAGAGAGTGTTTATTAATTTATTTGTTTTGATTAAGCATCCGATTTGTAAAAGACCGTGCCTGAAGCAAGTGACTATAATGGTGAACAATTAAATATGGTTTTGTCCTCATGAGAAGATAGAGTCAAGCATGAATCAAATACATGAGAATGAATTAAACTACAACTGTGATGGAGAAATACAGGGCTCCCTGGGAGCATATACAGGAAGGATATGCCCTAATCTTGGAGGAGATGATCAGGAATGTCAGAGAAGTGACAATTTAGCCAAGAATAAGAGAAGCAAAAGAATATCATGGGCAGAGATGACAGGATAGGCATGATGGTTAATTATGTGTTTACCTTGACTAGGCCATGGTACCCAGGTTTTGGTCAAACACCAATCTGGATGTTATTGTGAAGGTATTTTTATAGATGACAATAACATTTAAAGTAGATTATCTTCTATAATGTAGATGGACCTCATCCAATTTTAAGGCTTGAAAGAAAAGACAAAGGCTTCCTGAGGAAGAAGGAATTCTTCCTCCACAAGGCCTTCGGAATGAGGGATACAACATCAACTCTCTCTCTCTCTCTCGATGTATACATATTTGAGCACGATCAAAAGCCATAGAATGATTTTAAGTGGGCTGGACTGGAGATATGTGAAATCTGTAGACCGATGTAACAATGTGGGTAAAGGTCATGTAGTCCCAAACCAGGCTAGGGCCAAAAGAGAAACAGAAGTCTGTGAACATTTCCTTTGGTGCCGGCTGTCCCTTTGTGTTTCTCCTATAGGCATAGATAGCCTAGAACATCGCAAAATACTCATGATAGTTGCCAGTGAATTCCTAAATTTAGGGACAAAAGATTTCTTTGTGTGACCTGCAACTGTATCCATAAAAGGTTTTGTAGATGATGCCAACTTCTTATAGGCCAGAGTGGTAAGCCTCCTTTTAAATTCATGTTCTCAATTCTTTTTTTATTTTATTTTGTTTTGTCTCATTTTGGCATTAAAAGGTTTAATATTTTACTCAAAATTTTCAGACATCTTAAAATACCCAGGAACTCTATATCTCTAGATGTACCCTGAAATCAGTGTAAGTTAAATGTGGTACTACTATACTCTTGAGTTTCTTGACTTGGTCTGCTCAAGGTATGGATTGCAAGTTTCACTAAAAACCAAAACTTGCAATTAATGCTTAAAAATCTATAGTTATACAATGAAATTTTTAAAAATATGCAACTGTAAATTGTCTAGGTATGTGGGTCTTGTGCTAAGAAACTCACCCATTCTTAATGGAGTCTTCAAATCTTCCCTGCAACCTATTATATTTCTCTAGTATTTTTCTTTTTTCTAAGTCACAATATTTCAAATCTTCTTTTTTCTCTTAAAATCTGCCGCCTCTCTCCTCAGCACTCCTGCTTCCTACCCAACTCCCAACTGGAAGCTTTCTCTCATACTTTATGGTAGAAGCAGAAAGCCTGGTGGAAACACAAGTCCGTCCAGTGTTCACCTAAACTCTCCTTTACTTATTCAACACCAACTTTGCTTCCTCCTCTGATTTCAGTGAAGGAAATGCCCCTCCATCTTTCATAGATTAATCCTTCCAATGTTGATGTTCCATACACCTTTCTGTTGTCTTCTCTAATATTTGACCTCTTTGGTTATCCCTCTATGTCCTGAATGTTTAACTTCTGCCTCTTCTGTTGGGTTATCTATCAGCATAAAAACACACAGTGATTCCAGTTTAGGATGGAAGAGATGGACGAGGAGACCTTCTCAAGTTTCAATTCTTACTCCAGCCACCACCTTTCCTCTCTCCTCTCCTTCATAATACTACTTGTAAATATGACAGAATCTCTCCATTCCTGGAATAATAAGAAAATTCATATATCCTTGATTTAATCATTTAATGTTTACTTTTGAGAGGTTCCTGGGTTTTCAGATAAAAGTAATTAAGACAGATGTAATTAAGACTGCCTCCCAATCTTAAAATGGGAAATGATGTCTTTATCAGGGTGTGTGGTCTGTCCACTTCTGGAGTTCAATTAGGAAGTCCATTAGATTACAGATATTAAACATGGTCTCCAATATCAGATTTTTCTGTTTTAAATACTGTAGGCTCCCATCTGTCCAGTTTCTTTGTCCCATTCCTAGAAGTTGAGGAAGAGGAGTGCTTAATTTGGTTCTCTCAATGAATCCCAAATGCCTGAAACCTACCCACTATCACCAAGTCTAATGAATGATTTATTTTAGACAGTGGCTGCCCTACACATAGACAGAATGTTGCATTTTTTTTTAAGAGCGTGATCTTATATATTCTTACAGGTATTGTATTTACTGGGTTCTTAGAATCATGTCACCCCAAAAATATCCCCCAGGCAGCTCTAAAACCTATATATAACTCCTGGCTGAATTAACACTTTCATGTGAACTCACTAAAATGTGAAATCATGCTAATGTCTTTAGCTATTAATCTAAAATTATATTCATTTATTTAGCTAACACATTTTATTGAAATATAATTGACATACAATAGTCTATTAATTTCAGTTGTACATCATAGTGATTCAATATTTTTATACATTACAAAATGGTCCCCTCAATAAATTTAGCTACTATTAGCATACAAAGTTATTAGAATGTTATTGACTATATCCATATGCTGTACATCACATGACTTATTTATTTTTATAACTGGGAGTTCAGACAACTTAATTCCCTTCACCTATTTCTTCCACCCCCATCCCTACCCACTCTAGTAAACAATAGTTTGTTTCCTATATATAAGAGCCTGTTTCAGTTTTGTTTTTTGTTTTTTTGTATTCTACATGCACAAGTGTTCTGTTTCTTCCATATCATTGGTGATACCTGTTATTTCTTGTCTTTTTCATAACAGCCATTCTGACTGATGTGAGATGATATCTCATTGTGATTTTGATTTGTACTTTCTTCATGACTGGTGATGTCAAGCACCTTTTCATGTGCCTGTTGTCCATCTGTGTCTTTGGAAAAATATCTATTCAGGTCCACTGATCATTTTTTAACTGGATTTTGTTTCTTTGTTAATAAGTTATGTAAGTTCTTTATATATTTTGGAAATGAAACCTTCATTGGATGAATGATTTTCAAAAATCTTCTATTCAGTAGACTGTCTTTTCATTTTGTTGATGGTTTCCTTCACTGTGCAAAAGCTTTTTAGTTTGTTGTAATACCATTTGTTTATTTTAGCTTTTGTTGCACTTGCCTGAGGAAACTGGTCTAAAAAAATATATTGTTAAAACTAATGTCCAATAACTTACTGCCTATGTTTGCTCCTAGGAGTTTTATGGCTTCAGGTCCTGTACTCAAGTCTTTAATCCACTTTTTTTCTTTTTTTTTGTAGATAATTATTTTTTATTGAAGGGTAGTTGACACACAGTATTACATTAGTTTCAGGTGTACAACACAGTGATTCAACATTTATATACATGATAATTCTAGGTACCATCTATCACCATACCAAATTGTTACAATATATTGACTATATTCCTTATGCTATACATTACATCCCGGTTACATATTTATTTTACAATTGGAAATGTGTACTTTTTTTTGTGTGTGTGTGTGAGGGCATCTATCATATTTATTGATCAAATGGTTGTTAACAACAATAAAATTCTGTATAGGGGAGTCAATGCTCAATGCACAATCATTAATACACCCCAAGCCTAATTCTCGTCAGTCTCCAATCTTCTAACGCATAATGAACAAATTATTACATGGAGAACAAATTCTTACATTGTGAATAAGTTCTTACATGGTGAACAGTACAAGGGCAGTCATCACAGAAACTTTCGGTTTTGATCACGCATTATGAACTATAAACAGTCAGTTCAAATATGAATACTCATCTGATTTTTATAATTGATTTATATGTGGATACCACATTTCTCTCTTTATTATTATTATTTTTAATAAAATGCTGAAATGGTAGGTAGATACAAGATAAAGGTAGAAAACGTAGTTTAGTGTTGTAAGAGAGCAAATGTAGATGATCAGGTGTGTGCCTGTAGGCTATGTGTTAATCCAAGCTAGACCAGGGCAATAAAACATCCACGTATGCAGAAGATTTCTCTCAGAACAGGGGGGGTGAGGTTCTAAGCCTCACCTCTGTTGATCCCCAATTTCTCACCTGATGGCCCCCCTGCGACTGTGCCTGTCTTAGGTTGTTCCTCCCTTGAGGAATCTTACCCGTCTCTGGCTAACCAGTCATTTTCCGGAGCCATATAGGGAAATGTAAAGTTGGTAAGTGAGAGAGAAGCCTTATTGTTTGAAATGGTTAGCTTTTTACTTCTTTGCATATTAATGCCCTGTGGCTTCTATGCCCAGCATTTGTCTTCAGGTATCTTTACCACTTGGAAGAATTATGATACTCGGTAAATATGATATGAGGCACGAATTCTATTTAAGGGTTGTAATTAGGAAGGAAGAAGAAAAGCTATAGAAGTAACAGGCAGAAGAAAACATGGGATGATTGATTATTTTTTTGACATATCTTCTTGTAGAGTAACTTCAGCATGTATAGGTTTTAAACTACTAATTAAATAGCGCACACACATTAACATAATAGGAGTACAGTTACGTAACCAAAGCATACCTGTAATTACCAACCATCTCCAGTGAAACCAAGAAAACCAGTTAGGCACCTTAGGCATTTGTGAAAACTTATCTATGATATGGTGGATATTGTCCAACTGAACTTGAACAGTCTCAGAGAAATCAGACAAATTAAAACAACCCATTCCTGGGGACTGTTCACATCCCATATGTTCTTTTAACAGTAAATAGTCTGTAGTTGTAAGATTTTGGAGCGCTACTATTTGCACTTCTCCTAATTCTTGATTGAGTTCCAACAGTATAGATCCAGTCAAATTTGTTGTTTTACTGTATGCACAGGTCAGCTTAGATATCTCCTTCTTCATTCCCATGGCAAGTCCAGGAACTGGTGGGATGAGTGCATCTACAGCTGTAGCAGTGCGTGGATCTTTGTTGGGGTTTTTTGATGATCATCTTCTGGCATGAGTCTTCCCAAGAGTGCTGATGTTGGAAGTTCTTTTTCATATCGTATCTTAGTTGATTTTTGGGATAGTCAAATTAGGCTTTGATCCTCTGTATAAACACAAAAAGGCCCTTAGCCTACACTTTTATATGCCCTTTATACCCTTGTGTAGAACTCATTAGAGGTCACCACACAGGAACTGCATTTTTTTTTTTGGTATCATTAATCTACACTTACATGATGAATATTATGTTTTCTAGACTCTCCCCTATACCAGGTCCCCCCTATAAACCCCTTTACAGTCACTGTCCATCAGCATAGCAAAATGTTGTAGAATCACTACTTGCCTTCTCTGTGTTGTACAGCCCTCCCCTTTCTCTCAACCCCCCATGTATGCTAATCTTAATACCACCCTTCTTCTTCCCTCCCCCTTATCCCTCCCTACCCACCCATCCTCCCCAGTCCCTTTCCCTTTGGTACCTGTTAGTCCATTCTTGAGTTCTGTGATTCTGCTGCTGTTTTGTTCCTTCAGTTTTTCCTTTGTTCTTATACTCCACAGATGAGTGAAATCATTTGGTATTTCTCTTTCTCCGCTTGGCTTGTTTCACTGAGCATAATACCCTCCAGCTCCATCCATGTTGCTGCAAATGGTAGGATTTGCCCTTTTCTTATGGCTGAGTAGTATTCCATTGTGTATATGTACCACATCTTCTTTATCCATTCATCTATCGATGGACATTTAGGTTGCTTCCAATTCTTGGCTATTGTAAATAGTGCTATGATAAACATAGGGGTGCATTGGTCTTTCTCAAACTTGATTGCTGCATTCTTAGGGTAAATTCCTAGGAGTGCAATTCCTGGGTCAAATGGTAAGTCTGTTTTGAGCATTTTGATGTAGCTCCATACTGCTTTCCACAATGGTTGAACTAATTTACATTCCCACCAGCAGTGTAGGAGGGTTCCCCTTTCTCCACAGCCTCGCCAACATTTGTTGTTGTTTGTCTTTTGGATGGCAGCCATCCTTACTGTTGTGAGGTGATACCTCATTGTAGTTTTAATTTGCATTTCTCTACTAATTAGCGATGTGGAGCATCTTTTCATGTGTCTGTTGGCCATCTGTATTTTGTTTATTTTCTTGAAGAACCAGCTCTTGGTTTCATTGATTTTTGCTATTGTTTTATTCTTCTCAATTTTATTTATTTCTTCTCTGATCTTTATTATGTCCCTCCTTCTGCTGACCTTAGGCCTCATTTGTTCTTCTTTTTCCAATTTCAATAATTGTGACATTAGACCATTCATTTGGGATTGTTCTTCCTTTTTTAAATATGCTTGGATTGCTATATACTTTCCTCTTATGAATGCTTTTGCTGTGTCCCACAGAAGTTGGGGCTTAGTGTTGTTGCTGTCATTTGTTTCCATATATTCCTGGATCTCCATTTTGATTTGGTCATTGATCCATTGATTATTTAGGAGAGTGTTGTTAAGCCTCCATGTGTTTGTGAGACTTTTTGCTTTCTTTGTACAGTTTATTTCTAGTTTTATGCCTTTGTGGTCTGAAAAGTTGGTTGGTAGGATTTCAATCTTTTGGAATTTACTGAGGCTCTTTTTGTGGCCTAGTATGTGGTCTATTCTGGAGAATGTTCCATGTGCACTTGAGAAGAATGTGTATCCTGGTGTTTTTGGATGTAGAGTTCTGTAGATGTCTATTAGGTCCATCTGCTCTACTGTGTTGTTCAGTGCTTCCATGTCCTTACTTATTTTCTGCCCGGTGGAGCTATCCTTTGGGGTGAGTGGTGCGTTGAAGTCTCCTAGAATGAATGCATTGCAGTCTATTTCCCCCTTTAGTTCTGTTAGTATTTGTTTCACATATGCTGGTGCTCCTGTGTTTGGTGCATATATATTTAGAATGGTTATATCCTCTTGTTGGACTGAGCCCTTTATCATTATGTAGTGTCCTTCTTTATCTCTTGTTACTCCTTTGTTTTGAAGTCTATTTTGTCTGATATTAGTACTGCAACCCCTGCTTTCTTCTCTCTGTTGTTTTCCTGAAATATGTTTTTCCATCCCTTGACTTTTAGTCTGCACATGTCTTTGGGTTTGAGGTGAGTTTCTTGTTAGCAGCATATAGATGGGTCTTGCTTTTTTATCCATTCTATTACTCTGTGTCTTTTGATTGGTGCATTCAGTCCATTAACATTTAGGGTGACTATTGAAAGATGTGTACTTATTGCCATTGCAGGCTTTAAATTCGTGGTTACCAAAGGTTCAAGGTTAGCCTCTTTAGTACCTTACTGCCTAACTTAGCTCGCTTATTGTGCTGTTATATACACTGTCTGGAGATTCTTTTCTTCTCTCCCTTCTTATTCCTCCTCCTCCATTCTTTGTATGTTGGGTGTTTTGTTCTGAGCTCTTTCTAGGAGTGCTCCCATCTAGAGCAGTCCCTGTAAGATGTCCTGTAGAGGTGGTTTGTGGGAAGCAATTTCCCTTAGCTTTTGTTTGTCTGGGAATTGCTTAATCCCACCATCATATTTAAATGATAGTCGTGCTGGATACAGTATCCTTGGTTCAAGGCCCTTCTGTTTCATTGCATTTAATATATCATGCCATTCTCTTCTGGCCTGTAGGGTTTCTGTTGAGAAGTCTGACGTTAGACTGATGGGTTTTCCTTTATAGGTGACCTTTTTCTCTCTAGATGCCTTTAAAACTCTTTCCTTGTCCTTGATCTTTGCCATTTTAATTATTATGTGTCTTGGTGTTGTCTTCCTTGGATCCTTTCTGTTGGATGTTCTGTGTATTTCCGTGGTCTGTTAGATTATTTCCTCCCCCAGTTTAGGGAAGTTCTCAGCAATTATTTCTTCCAAGATACTTTCCATCCCTTTTCCTCTCTCTTCTTCTTCTGGAACCCCTATAATACGGATATTGTTCCTTTTGGATTGGTCACACAGTTCTCTTAACATTGTTTCATTCCTGGAGATCCTTTTATCTCTCTCTATGTCAGCTTCTATGCATTCCTGTTCTCTGGTTTCAATTCCATCAATGGCCTCTTGCATTCTATCCATTCTGCTTATAAACCCTTCCAGAGTTTGTTTCATTTCTGCGATCTCCTTTCTGGCATCTGTGATCTCCCTCCAGACTTCATCCCATATCTCTAGCGTATTTCTCTGCATCTCTGTCAGCATGTTTATGATTCTTATTTTGAATTCTTTGTCAGGAAGACTGGTTAGGTCTGTCTCCTTCTCTGGTGTTGTCTCTGTGATCTTTGTCTGCCTGTAGCTTTGCCTTTTCATGGTGATAGGAATAGTTTGCAGAGCTGGGACGAGTGACGACTGGAAGAACTTCCTTCTTGTTGGTTTGTGGCCCTCCTTTCCTGGGAGAACAGCGGCCTCTAGTGGCTTGTGCTGGGCAGCTGCGCGCCAACAGGGCTTCTGCTTCCTGCCCGGCTGCTATGGAGTTAATCTCCGCTGTTGCTGTGGGCGTGGCCTGGTTCGGGCAGCTGCTCCAAAATGGTGGAGTCGCGTTGGAGCAGGAGCTGCTGGGAGGCTATTTATCTCCGTAAGGGGCCTCCCTGCTCCCTGCAGCCCAGGGGTTAGGGTGCCCAGAGATCCCGGATTCCCTTCCTCTGGATTAAGTGTCCCGCCCTGCCCCTTTAGGACTTCCAAAAAGCACCCGCTAAAACAAAACAATGACCACAAAAAAAAAAAAAAAATTTTTAATATATAAAATAAATAAATAAATTAAAAATGGCCACTCGTTTTTCTTTATTCTCCGGTGCCAGCCTCAGGCATCTGCTCACCGGTCTTGCTGCCCTGTTTCCCTAGTATTGGGGTCCCTATCCCTTTAAGACTTCCAAAAAGCGCTCGCCTAAACAGAAAAAAAAAAAAATGGCAGCTCGCTTTTCTTATGTTCTCCGGCGCCAGGCCTCCGGTACCCGCTCACCGGTCTTGCTGCCCTGTTTCCCTAGTATCCAGGGCCCCCTGGGCATGCACTGTGTCTGCACTCTGGTCAGGATGGTGGGGGCTGGGTGTTCGGCAGCCCTGGGCTCCGTCTCCCTCCCGCTCTGCCTGCTCTTCTCCCTCCGGGAGCTGGGGGGAGGGGCGCTCGGCTCCCGCGGGGCCGGGGCTTGTATCTTACCCCCTTCGCGAGGCGCTGGGTTCTCTCAAGTGTGGATGTGGTCTGGATGTTGTCCTGTGTCCTCTGGTCTTTATTCTAGGAAGAGTTGTCTTTGTTATATTTTCATAGATATATGTGGTTTTGGGAGGAGATTTCCGCTGCTCTACTCACGCCACCATCTTTGCTCCACCCTCGTCTTTAATCCATTTTGAATCTATTTTTCTTTATGTTGTAAGATAGTGGTCTAGCTTCATTAATTTGTATTTTTCTGTTCACTTTTCCCAATACCATCTATTGAAGAAACTATATTTTCCTTATTGTATACTCTTGCCTTTGTTATAGATTAATTGACCATGTATATATAATTTTTTTCTGGGCTTTCTCTTGTACTCCATTGATTGATGCCAGTACCATAGTGTTTTCATTATGATAGCTTTGTAGTATAGTTGAAGCCAGGAAACATTATAGCTCTAGTTTTGTTCTTCTTTCTCAAGATTTCCTTGGGTATTTGGATCTTCTGTGATTCCATCTAAATTTTAAGATTCTTTATTCTTGTTCTGTGAAAAATTTCATTGGTATTTTGGTAGGGACTGCATTGAATCTGTAGATTGTTTTGGGTAGTAACACCATTTTAACAATATTAATTCTTCCAATTGATGAGCATGAAACAGTTTTTCATTTCCCTTTGTCATCTTCAATTTCTTTCATCAATATCTTATAGTTTTAAAAGTGCAGATTATTCACCTCTTGGTTAAATTTATTCCTACATAGTTTATTTGTTTTGATGCAATTGTAATTGGGATTGTTTACTTCATTTCTCTTTTTGATAGCTCATTATTAGAGTATAGAAATGCAAACAATTTCTATATATTAATTTTGTATTCTGTGATTTTACTGAATTCATTTATTAGTTCTAATATTTTTTGTAGAAGTTAATACATATTATTGACTGTTTATTTTGACCCTGAGGATAGGCCTGAAGAGAAATGCCTTGTCTGAGTTACTAGTTATGTGGGAAGAAGACAAGTATTTATTGTTTGATGAGAAACACACAGTATAGGCAATGGTTGATGAAGGGATAACAAGATCAAAGCAGAAATGTTCCTTAATTGGCTTGGGGAGACCTCACAGAGTAGCTGTGGGTAAAATTGCAATATTTCTAGAATCTCTCACCTGGCCTTAGTTCATCCCCATATCAATAGGTATTTCCAAGGGATGGAAAGAAGTAGCCATCTCCATATCAATAGGTGATTACAAGGCTGGTGGAGAGGCTTTTTTGTGGGGGATTCTGCCCAGCCAGGACAGGGAGAGACATGGACAAACAGAGAGTAGATGACTTCTTGTAAGCAATAAATGGGTTTCTCCCACTTTATTTTTTCCCTCAGATTGATTACAGCTTCAAAGGTTTATTTGCCCCAGGCTGGGAACATAGATTTCCCCTGGAGTTAACAGTAGGTTACATTTAAGCTAAGAAGGAATTTTCAAGTGAAAATGTTAAAGGAAACATGACAATATCTCAGATTCAGTTATTTTATTAGATTGAATGATCCAGGCAAAATGAGATCCAATATTGGTATATCTGGGGGAGGAGGTGAATAAAAAGGTAAAGAGAATAGGGACTGATCAAAGAGTACATCTTAGTAGATATCAGTTATTTACTATGGACTGAGCTCACACCATGTCTTAAACCATCTTTACTCAAAAGCCCCACAATTTAGTTACTCTTACTGTCACTTGCATTTTTAATAGATGAATAAACTGAGGCTCAATATGAGTAAGTGTCCCAAGGTTCCAGTAAAATAATATAGCCCAGCCTGGAGACAAGATTTAAACTGAGACAATCGAACATCAACCCTGAGATCCTGACAGTGAACCTACAGCATCTCCAGCAGCAGTCAACAGACAGTGACTTCCTGGGTGGAATTCCTAAGTAATGAAAAGTGCCAGCAGCACTGCACAGTAGCAAATTCAGAAAAAGATGAGAGAATGAGCTGAATCTGGCAGTCAAATCCACCAGCATTTCCTTGAGGGGCTGGAGCAGCACTAGAAACACAATGACTTACCTTCCCAGGACACACCAGGAGGTGATGTGGCATGGGAGGAGTCTAGCACCCAGGAAGGGCAGGCTCAGCCAGTATTCTTGATAACTGTGGGATTAGGGCCTCTGCCAACTTTCCATCAACTTCAGCCTTTAGACTAAAGCACAAAACTGCTTCACTGGCTATTAGAGAAAACCTCACAAGAGGAACTCTTTTAAAACCTCTTGGAGTTCAACAGAATTTGCCCAAATGGTAAGTTTCATGTTTATGGTAAATTTCAATGATATAGGTAAGCTTTTTTCTAAGCTACAGTCTAATTCTCACCCTTTAAAGCTTTCCTTCGAGCTATAAAGCACATGTGAGAAACAATACTAATACAACATGACTGTGGGGGAAAATTACTACTTACAGGGTTAAAGAAATCTCATTTGAATCATTTTATTGCTTTATTGGTACAACATTAAAACTTTAATAATAATGTTTTAAATACTGTATACTTTTCAGTGTTGGTGACTCTGTAACCTGAATACAGAAAGAATATTTTGATCTGCAAATTGATTAATTTGGTATTATGTTGAAGGAGCATATTTAACAAAAGAATGAACATCACTCCGTATTGTCACTGATTTTTTAAGTTCTACATCATTTAAATGATGTAGGTAATTTTTGCTTTTAAGTGACAAGTTAGTGTTAATTTTTCTGATTTCAAATGCAGTTTGGAAATCCGCTTGATCACAGCTATTACTAATTTATTTTTAGTTGCATACTGATATTGCTTAACTTTCTGTAAATTTTGTCAGTTTTCTACCATTCAATGCAGTAATCCTTTCATGAGAAGAAAAATATTTACTCCAAAGTGAAAACAGGTTTCTCTGTGGGTGTTCTAATATATTTGTCACTTTCCAATTCTAGGATATTTTGTCATTAAAAGTGTCTATTTGACCTTTATAGAAAGTTTTGAAATAGTTATTATGTTTTAGCCTTATTTCTCAACATCTTAAAGTTAAACCTTATTTAGAATTTTGCTTTCTGCAAATACTAATATAAGGAAACTATGTCAAGTTCAATTGGAAATACATGTTTAGGTTGTGAATGTATTTATGCAGGTTACTAGCTTATATATGACAATATCATAAAGCTAGGATATGAAGACACAAGACTGTGAATAAACATGTATGTTAGATATTAATATTTCCATTTTTTAAATAAGATTCAGACATAGAAAAGTTAAATGATATGACCAAGGTCATGCAGTTAGGGAAATAAAACCAGCTGTCTGGTCCCAACACTCATGCTTGTTCTTCTAAATCATTGACTTGTTACATTTTGGGCATTTCTGAGTGAATTCCACCCAGTAAGAGGGGTATGAAGGAAAAAAAATTGGAAATAGCACAGTGATGAAAGATTTCTGTGGCTGTCAGACAATGAACAAATCATGCATTAGTCAGCCATTTTCCTACCTTGTCCCACCCAGCTTGAAAAATTTGGTCAGACAAAAAAGTGTCTTTTATTTTTTTTCCAGAAGTTCTGCAAATTGTTCTAAGTAAAAAGGGACAAATAGAAAATACATAGAAGATTTGATCCCTGAGTTGGGGCAATATACAATGTAGATAGGAGAAAAACATACATGTAACATAAGAATGCTTTTATAAAGCCACATATTAGTAAGTAAAAAATATCATGCAAATTAGCACTAATTGTTGGGCAAAGGGATGCAAGGCCACTACTTCCAATATAATCAGTGTACTACTCCTGAAAGGCTACTTGAAGGAGATTCATTTTTAATACTTTTCAAAAAGAAGGGAAATCAGAATAAGTGGGAAGAGGAAATGTTCAAAGAAAAGAATGTGATTAGGTTCAAACCTTAGTGAGGGAAAGAGTAGAAACATTGGAATCGGTAAAAATCATTGCACTCTGGACTTAAACGTCTAAATTGGATCATGACGTCTTCAAAAACAATGAGTTACTGAAAAGACTTCTTAAGACTTTGTCCTTTCGGGTGGCTCACACACACACTGTCCCAAATCAAGCACATGACCTTCCATCCTTTCAGTCAGTTCCGTCTGAGTTCCAGGGGCCAAAACCCTGGGTCATCGGTAACTGCTTCCTCTTCCTCCTTTTCCCTCCCCCAATATCATTCATGCTGAATTCTGGCAGTTTTATTTCTAGATAGCTCTCAAATCCATACCTCCTCTGCATCTCTAGCACCACAATCCTAACTCAAGTTCCTGTTGTCTTTCTGTTAAGGGCTGAGTTTGTTCTCTTTTTCCCCCGCTGCAACAAAAGAATTGAAAGGCAGAGACACAACAGGAAAGCGGAGTCAAAGTTTTATTTGAATGCACCCTAAGGGAGGAGGGGTCCAGAGTCAAGGTAGATAAAGGCATTGAATTTGGCACTGAATTTTTAGGAAAGGGTCTGTTTATCATGACCTAGCCAGGAGGCACTTCTTATGATTGACAGGGTGAGGTCATTTGACAGATCTAATTATTACACCCATTCCTCTTGCACTTGTCTTTTTCCAAAATGCGCACAGGAAAGCCCATGGGGAAGAGGGAAAAACAGCAGTTTTATTTTAATGAGATTGTGAGGAAGTGCGGTTTGAGCAGGTTTTAGTTGTGTTTGATTGTACCTGTGCTGGGACCTGGTTGGGACCGGTTTGGCCTGGTCCCCATAGGCAAGAATTTATCTCCCTGCAAAGCCTTTGTTGTCTTCTTTGGGACCCCTTACCTGGGCAGGGTTTGGGCAGTTTTTATTTCCTTGAGTCTTATCTTCCCCTTCCCCAGCTGCTCATGTCTGTCTTTCTACCTAACATTTCTCCTGAATTGTTCTATTAGAATAGATTAATGTGTCTACTGTCAACAGGTCAGGACCCTCGGCAATTCTGTATCTCATCACAAGAAATCTAATAATGTGGACAGCTGCTCACAACGTCCAAACACTGTCTTATGAGGTCCTTTATCAGCCTCTCTCTGTCTCCCTCTCCAGACTCACCTTGCTGTCTTTGCACTAAACTCGCTGACCTTCCATCTCTGTTGGTACTCATCCCGATTCCTCTCAACACATGGCTGTGTTTCTAATGTTCTGTCCTTTTTGACTGAGTTAACATGATCTCATTTGCTGGCTTTCTTCTTTAACACCACATCCCATGGCATCCTCCCCCTGACTTAACTAACTAGGTCAAATCCCTGTTTTGAGCTCTCAGTACACAATTTAAATCTCCCTTAAAACACTTAACATCATTACTTTAAATTATCCCCTTTAATTCACAAAACAACTCCATGAAGGTGGTTTAATAATCTTTATATGTTATTGATAAGGATAGTGAAAAACAAAGAGGCTAAATAAACTGTTCAACTTTATAGAGATAAGAAGTGATAGGACCAGGATTCAGACCTAAGTAGTCAGACTTCCCATTGTTGTAGCTGCCTCTACATAGTTGTCAAGTGGATGGGAGGAAAAATCAGCAGTTATTTTTTGGGTATTTGAAAGAAGAAAGAAGACAGAAAAAGGCTATCTATAAATTTGAAATGGCAATCAGGTATTTTGCCCATGGGTTAAACTGGTAATGAAAAAGATATGAAGAAGGCATCTTTAAGGCAGTGAGGAAAAGACAGGTTAGACAGTGTCAAGGTCAGAACTAAAAGAGGAGTCAAGAGCATGACATATGGAATTGAGAAAGCAATGCTGAGAGCCTTTTGCAGATGCAGTGGGACCCCTCAATTTCAAAGGTTTTTGTCCATTATATTCTCCAAATAAGTAGTACAAAATTTTCTTACATCCTCCCTTTCCATCACTAGAAATGCCTATTCTATTTTATAAATCCCTCTAGAATATACCATTTTCATATCTTATATTTGGACTGATATAAAGTATAAGTACGGCTCTCTTGAGTAGACTTTATTTGTGCTATTTTATGACAACTAGCTATATTATTTATCATGAGATTTCAGCAATTTCATTTCATTTCTGATTTCTATTCAAAACAAAAACAAGGTTTACCAATCATGCAAATGTAGACTTAGAAGCCAATTGCTATAAGGTTAAACTTGCCTCCCCTTCTCAGTTATTAGCAGTTTTACAATGATTTCAACAGTAGCTACTTTTTTTTATCCTGGAAATTTCTTTTAGTCAACACATTTTCAAAGTATTATTTTCCTTCTGAGAGATTTCACTAAAACAACAGCCAGCATTTTTACAATTATATAAATTTTGTAGACTACTTAAGAGTCTCTCTAAGAAACAGACATGACAAAGCAAAACTTTTCAGAAGCACCACTCAAGATATTCTATAAAACCTATTCTTAGAACTTTATTTATAAATATATACTTGTTTCTAAGAAACAAGAGTAACCACATACAGACATGCATGAAATGATTCAACTTGAGCCCCGAGTATGGTGTTAGAAAGTCTTATTCCCACTTCAGGCAGTGTGGGTTTATTTTTGCTTTGTTGTTGTTGTTTGTTTTGTTTTAAACAGAGCTCTAACAGTGCAAACTTCTATGACATTGATGATTTTTCAAATGAGTTTCAACACTTAGGCTGTCTCTGCTCTAGTCCATGGAAATTTTGACAGAGAGGTGGAAGATAATTTGAAAAATATCTTGTCACAGATCTGTTTGTTTGGTTTTTATTGTTACTGCTTAGTTTTGGTGGGCGATGATGGAAAAGTAGAGAATGAGTCTGTACTCTTTTGATGTAAATCAGTGGTGAGGCGCAGGAACTTTGCAGAAGATCGCAACTTTTCAACCTTGAACCAGTTACTTGATCCCACTCTGTCTCCATTGCTCCACCTGCAGAATGAGATGAGCTATTCTGATTGTGTGGAATTTTTGCATGGGTTGAATGGATTAAAGAGTAGTTGGAAAAGTCCTGGCATATAACAAGGACATAATTAATGTTAGCTGTTATCATTATTAAAAGTTCATTTCAACACACTAGTCCTGATCAGAGTTTTGCATGGCTTCCCATAATCTTCAAGTCAAACCATTCTATCTTTCCTTCCTGTCTTTCAATAAAATCCATAATTGGTGTTTACCCTTCCCATGTACTCCCTTATGTATTGTCTAAATCTACTCCCTATTATGGTCTAATATGAGCCACCTGCCCTAATAATGTTTTTTTTTTTCACTGACCTATAAATACTCATAGTCATTACATTTAGTGAACCTCTTTAAAAAATTTCTTCATGTATTAATGAACTAATATTGAATTAATCATTGGATGAATATATTATATATTAATTAATTAATGTGTTTATTAATTAAGATGTCTGTTGATGGACACAGGATTGTACTTATTTCTTTTTATTTAATTAATGATATGGTGCATGTACTTATAGGTATAGTAACCTTTAAATTCTGATCCGGTTACTTTATAATTTGCCAAATAATAATCATCTGAAGCTTTCTGTAAGTTAAAACAGTAGAGAATTATTGTGAATAGTTGATTAAGATGATGAGTAGTAATGTATCTCTCAGATAGTAAAGTGCCCTCTGAAGTTATAATGATCCAAAAAAAATAGTACTGCGCCAAAACCGAATCTGTATGAGTGAAATAAAACACATACAGATTTTCATCAAAATCCACACCACAGGCAACCTTCAAAGCAGGAAACACATTGGACACAAGAATGACACATAAAAGGTAATTTATTTTTAATGAATAAAAAGCCCTAAAAGGCCAACGAGAAAAATCAAACACTAAGCAGAAATTTTAAAGTAGAACATTTGAAAATATGAAGTTTACATATTTTTTTCTGAGCAAAGCTGTTTTCATTATTGATAATAACAACAAATTTAAATTGGCAAAAAAAATTCTGAAAAGAGACTTAACATTATTTATTTAATCTAAAGTGTCAAAGGCTTCATAACTTTTGATGCAATAATTCCATTTCTGAGATCCTAACCTAAGTGAAAATTAAAGAGATGCAAGTTAAATATACCTGTTAATATATGCACCATATCATTATTGAAGTAGTAAAAAGATAGTCACATTAATAGAGAGAGATTAACTCATTAGTCTAGGGATTTTATTTTCAAATAATAGCTAATGACAGGTGAAATGCTTGCAAAACAGCAGTAAGTGGCAAAAGCCAAGTAATTTATGAAATATGACAGTTTAAATGCCAACTTCAAACCCTATGTTGCCCTCTCAAGAAACCAAACAAAAGGACCAAAGACAGTAAAGGTGCAGGACATTAATCAACAGTGAAATGAAGGAACAGCATCAGACACAAATGTCAAGGAATTTCGACTAGTTTATTACAGATAGAGACAGATTGAGAGACAGACTCATATGACTCTGTCCAAGAAAATGATGCAGAATGGCAGGAAGTATTAAAACATTCTGGCATAACATCATAACCATCCCTTTTCAGAGACAAGGTTTACAGTCCAGAGTTTTCTGCATGAGTAATGAGGACCTCTACCTGGGGTTCTTTTATTTTCAGTGGATTAAACATAATCAGATGCAGCATCTGTGGCCTTTCCACAGTTGAGGAAAGAATCCTGGGGCTACCCTTCTTGTTTCTCGACTCATCTCTCAGTAGAAGGCTAGCTTGGATGCAGTATGTGAAAATGGACAAGCTCTTTATACACTCTAAGTCTCCCTCTCTCTTCTATATCCCTATCTATAAGTCGCCTCATCTATAAAATGGGAATAATAATAGTGCCTCCCTCATGGAGTGGTGAGGAAGGAATAAGGAATGTTAAGCAAACTCCAACACATAGAAGTATCTCACTGGGTCTTGAAAATCATTATAATTATAACAAAAAATCTGGGTCCATTAGATGGTGTCTTGGGTTGGGCACTAGGGAGTGCTCTGTGGGGAGATGAGGCCAGAAGGTCTGGACAGAAGGGGTGGAAATCCAATGCAGCTGCAACAAAGGCTTCAGCCTATGCCATGCAAAGCTTTGAAGCTGAGATGATCCTTCAGAAATCACAGCCCAGACTTTGGGTAGGGGCTGTCCTTGGGGAGGAGTCCAAATGTGGAGGATGCAGTTACTTTCGGCCTAGGGCAATTCCTAGGAGAGGCCTCATCTGTGAGCTTGCAACAGTGTACCCACCAGCTGGGGTATGAGTACTTGAGTCCTAACCAGAGTCTGAACTGGGCCCCAGAGCGTCCTCTACAGAAGATGCTTGGAACCCTTTAGCCACTGCAGCCCAAGATTCATAGGGAGATACTCATGAACATGCCAAAGTCAAGGTCTAAAGGCAAGAGGGATTTTTTTTTCCCTAGCCTGTTTTGTCATCCCCAACACAAGAGAGCCTTTCTAAGTACATTGTAGACTCTTTCAAAGAAGTTTTCTCGAAGGCAAAAGACAAAAACTACAGAAAGGAATAAAGGCCTAACTTCATGCTTTCTTATAAAAACACAGAAAACTGAAAAATCGGATGCCCAAAGCTGGGCACTAGTACAAAAGTGTCAACAACTTTATAAGAAGAAAACACACATGCACATGTATGCACCCCCCGCCTCCACACACACAGAGGTAAGTTCCCCACTTCAGAATTGACCTCTGGCCTCCATACAAACTGACTTCAGTTTTTAGAGGTGCATTTTAACAACACTAGCTACACAAAATAATGGGGCATAACAGATGAAAACAAAGAGAAAAGAGGGCTTCTTCTTTGCTTCTTGTCCAGTATCTGATGTCTTTAGGATACCAGAGGGGACCACTAGAAGAGAGACTGCTCCCTCCTACTTAAAGTAGAAAAGATTCCCTGGCTTGGGCTGGGGTAAAGGTGCTGTAATGTTTGCAAAGTGCTGAAAATACTGCCAACGAGGGATTCTGGGGAGGGGACCCCACATCGCATTCAGAGATGAGTTTTGTGCAGGGTTGTGAACACAGGAAAGAACACCTTGCCATCCTCCCTGGCAAGAACCTGGACAGGCTGAAAATTCCCAGAGCAGTGCAAATGTTCACGCACAGGTAGGCTTTCAGCTTTCTCATAATGACTCCCCTGGTACAAAGTGGCCAGAACTTGCTGAGTGAACAACCCTGCTTGTAAATATGGCCACAGGAATGGAGAGAGGGGCCAGATGTGAAAAGTAGCTACCATCATGGTCCCTGGGGCAAGTCACATGTCAAGCAATGTCTGCATGGACAGGTGAGAAATGCTGAGAAACCTTTCCCTCCTCCCTCCACCAAAGGGAGGGGGTGGTTTTGTGATATAATGCGTGTAATCTGAGTTTAGTTGCAAGGTGGCAGAAAAAGAAGACAAAATACTCCGTATTCATTAAAATTTAAATCTACCACCATGACAAAAATAGATATTTAATTGAAGTGGAGAAAAACTACAAGTTTGGCTTCTGGAACACTGAAATTTGCTTGATAATGAGTCAAAATTATCAGAAATTTAAGGGCAAACTGACAGTAACTTAGAAGTGGATCTTATTTGTAGATAAGTGGGGAAAGGGATTGAAAAGTATCAGAATATTATAATTAATAAAATTGGTTCATATGATGTAAGTTAAATATATAACCTTCAAAATAAAGATTTTCTTTTCAAGTGCACATAGAATAAATAAAACATATAAGACTCCACCAAAAAAAATCACATGTCCCACTAAGAAATTAGATTATTTATATTTCAGTCTTTGTGCAATACAATGTGAAAATAATCACAAAATTATAAACAACAACAGCAATGTTGAATATATCCTGTAAAACTAGAATAGGATAAAAGGAGTAACAAAATTGCATTTACAAGGTTTTCAGAATTAATAAGGGTAAGAAATAGAAATGGATAGAGTTAAAACAAACTGCATACACAAGAAAATGTATTAGCCTAAATTCTTGTACTCTATTTCTAAATACTAAATTATGTGAACAAAATAGTCAACTCAAAATCAGGACAAAGGCAACTGAGAAAAAAAAACAGTTTAATTAGAAAACATGAAAAGATTATTAATAAAAATAAATCCAAAATCTCCCTGGAAAAATAAAAAGTCACACAAATAGTTACAAGCATAAAAGGAAAAAAACAGCACAAAAATAAGAATTTGGGAATAAAAATACAGGCTTAACCACAGATTTTTAATAAAATAAAAGGATGAAAAAATATTGGAGAAACAATCTATATTTAAATTTTTAAAATGGATCTGAATGTATGACTTTTTGGAAAGTATGTTACTAAAACTGTCTCAAGAAGGGGTAGTTAACCTATATAAGTTAAGGGATTTTATCAGTGAAATCACACTTAGTTGTCTGTATTATCATGGCTTAAACTAACAGGAATTTAAATTTTGTACACTGTAGAAAGTCTTGAGATGGGCAATGAAGCACAGGTATTTGTTTCTCTCCTTCTCTTTGTGGATGGCTTTTATCCACATGATCCCAAGATGACTGTTGGAGCACCAGCACTCTGACCAGAGTCTAGACAGGGAGACAGAGGGAAAAAGAC
This sequence comes from Manis pentadactyla, assembly GCF_030020395.1. Lineage (NCBI taxonomy): Eukaryota > Metazoa > Chordata > Mammalia > Pholidota > Manidae > Manis > Manis pentadactyla. Next base: position 15,506,834 of record NC_080023.1, read on the forward strand.
AAAAAATAATTGCCAAGTGAGTTTTGGTTTTTTTACTAAGAAAATAATTTTCCAGAAAGTTCCACCCATTCACCTATATATCATCATCCCAAACTACTTTACATGGCCACCTAACTAAAAAGGAGCCCAGAATTTTTTTTTTAAGTTTAGCACTTTGGAACCCCAAACAAACTTAGAACCCCCTATATAAGTGAAAAGGGTGATTATAAAACAAGGAAGGATTATTGGGTTGGCAGTCAATGTCAACAGATCTATTAAACCATAAAGAGATTGAGAAAGTTGTACAAATAAAACAAAACCTTTGTGTCACTGGACCATTTTGTTTCTCAACAACTTTTTAAAAACTTTATTCCTTGAATATTTAAACAGTTTTTGTGCCCAGATACTGAAAGAAAATTACCAGTTTTTCTTACAAAGTGGTTAATGTATCAAAACCTACCCTGCAAAATATAAAACAAAAAACAAAATAATGAGCATTTCTTTTATTAGTATAGATGAAAACACCTTAAACAAAAATCTAGCAAATTACATATAGCAGTATATGAAGAAAATAATATGCCATGAATAACATGCTTTATGTCAGGACTGCAAATTTGATCAATATTAGGAGATCAATATGGAGAGAAAACAGAAAGACAGAGACAGAAAGTTATTATTAATGAGTCAAAGGAAAAACATCTTAGTCATTTCAGTAGATGATAATAATATGATTTCTTAGCAAGATAAAGAATACTTCTTAAACATAATAGACTATATTAAATCTGTTGCTTATTCTTCCCAAAATAACATTCCTATCAAAGAGGAAAGTGTTTCAATAATTGTTTTGCTAGCTTTGTTTTTGTATTTTTTTGTTGATTAATTATCGGATACAAAGGGCAGAAGGATCATAATTTGTTCATGATATAATTATCTTAAGACATCAAAAGAATCAAAGGAAGAGATATTAGAAATAATAATAATGTTTGAAATGATGACAGGTTGAGAAAATATAAACAAATTTCAATAGACCTCTTAAAACCCAAAATTGGAAATATAATAGAATAATATCTTATCAATAATTACAGTATAAATTTAAAATACTTGGGGATAAATTTAATTAAAATTTGTGGTATTCAAAGGGGGAAAAATCTATAAATTTCACTCAAAAGACACACAAAAACTTGAAGAAATGGAAAGGAATATCTTATTTTCTAGGAAAGATTAATGTAATAAAGATAGCAATAGTATCCCTACAAAAACATAAAGCCATCTCAAAGAAAAATCCCAAGAATATGTAATTTGACAAATGGTTCAAGAGAATTTGTAGGATAAACATGAGAATAGACGGAGAATTTTTGGCCAAACTAGCTTATAGGGGCCTCACTCTCCTGGATATTTGAAACACCTCATACATCTGTAAAAATCAAAAACATTTTTGGCCTGTGTAGAGTAGACAGGGATATGATTAGAATATAACATCTTTCAGAGAGAGGTATATATAAAACATTTCTATTTTACCTCATTAAAAAAATACTCTATAAGAAGGTTTGTGAAAATGAGAAAGAGAGAAGGAGAGTGGGAGAGGGAGGGAGGGCAGAGGAGGAGGAGAAGGGAGCAAGAAAGAAACACCGCAAGTGTAGGAAGAAAACTTAGGTAATCATTAATAAAATCTTGAAGGACTGAGAAAGATCAAAGTAAAATACCAATGGCAAAAAATCATTTTTACAGTTTGGATAAATATTGTAATATAAAATATTAATGTATAAGTTTTAAAACTTCTTTAGAAAAAGACACCATAAAGTAAGAAATAAAAAATAAGTTGGGTAGGTGTTACTTTCAATATATTATTAAAATAAAGAAAACTTAAAAACCTGTATAAAATTAACCACTCCAATAGAAGAAACAAAAGATGACTCCAGTAATTTTTCTATTACTATATTTGTTCAAAAAATGTCAGATTCACTCATAGCAGTACTGTAATTTATCCGTTTTCCTGGTGATGTGCAGAGGAGTCGTTTCCAGCTGTTTTGATTTTACGACTCATATGACTAAGAACCTTGTGGATGTCTCCTGGTGTACATGCGCATGACATTCTGAAGGGTACACGCTCAGGCACACAACTGCTCTGCTCGAAGTGCTGCTGCTTCTCAACTTGACCACGTAATGCCGATTTGTTTCCAAAGTGCCTGGACCAATTTATAGTCCCACCTACAGGATGTATGAAAAAGCTTACCTTTTCCATAAAAAGGTATTGAACACTTGGTATTGTCTGACTTTTTACAATACGTCAATCTGTTGGGACTAAAATGGTATCTCATTGAGGATTTCATTTGCGTTTCATAGTTGCAGTGGTGTTGAGTCTTTCATATATTTGTAGAAAATTCCTGTGTTTTGTATGAAATGCCTGTTTATCCCTTTGTCTTATGAGTGAGTTTTTGATTTCCAAATATTTAAGAGTTTTATGTTTTCTTTTACTCTGTCATTTTTAAAACAATCATATTATGCACAGAGAATATGGTCTCAATGAGACCCTTTCTCTGCAACTTGTTGAAATTGGCTCTGTGGCCTATGGGTTTATGAGATTGGTCAAACTCATAAATGTTCATCTGAGCTTAAAAGGAATAAATAGACATTATTATAACAGGCTTACAATTTCCTTTGTTTGCCAACTTAAAAAAAAATCAGACCTTTCTTTGGAACCATTTTCCTTCTTCCTGAAGTGTCTCCATTCCTTTAGTCATTTAATTTATTTCTCTGAAAAAGTTGTTTTGCCCTTGCTCTTGAAACATTATTTTGTAGGTTATATAATTCTAAGTAAATAGATATTTTTCACAGTATCTTAAATACATTACTCTTCACACTTTTCTGTCAAATTTCTGTATTTCTTTCTCTGGTGTTTAGTAGTTAAATGTGATATGTATAGGTAGGTTATTTTGGCTTGTCCTTCTTGCCTATATGGTACTTTCCAAATCTGATGATTCATGTCGTTTGCCTCCAACAGATTTTTAGAAAATTCATAGTCATTATCATTTAAATGTTAATTATTAAAAGTACAGAGTCTGCTACTAAAATTGAATCTTGACTCTGCCACTATCTAGATATGAAATCTCAGGGAGTTATTTAACCAATTCCTGCCCCAGTTTCCACAGCCATAAAATGGGATAATAATACTCACCTGAGGGTTAGAACTCTCCCTCAGCCATAATAAATGTATGCACAACATATTATTTATACTACTAATGATGATTTTTCAGTACTAGTCTGTTTATTTTCACCTTCTGAAAATCTAATCAGACATTTGTTAAACTCTGTAGCACTATATTTCCAATCTCTGATTTAAAAAATAAGTATTTTTTAATAAATAGTTCTTCCTTTTGCTCCCCTGTTCTTCTCTGCGTAATTTTTCCATATTTATCTTACCTTCAGCTCTGTCAGAAGACTTTTTAAGCCACCCACTGGGTTTGTATACAATAGTTTTAACATCTTAGGTTTTCTCAAATCTGATGTGCCTTTTATTGTTTCTGCTGATTATCATTCCTGATGCTTAGTTTTCTCATGTGTTTTGGTGTTTTGTATTTGTGTCCAAAACTTAATGTTTTATGAATTTTGTCATAATTCTTTGAGTACAGGAATGGAAGTAGACTCCCCCATGAATGAAACGCAATGCTCTTTAAATTTAGTTTTCATCTTGGGTAGTGAAAATATGACTCCTAAACTAGCTAGAAAGATGTCTTGTGGGAGTCTCAAGAGAGACCCCTACCACCCCCTAGCCCAGAACCACATCTTCTTCTTCATCTTTGAAAAGTGGTCCCCTGACCCCCCCAATCCCTCAAATCCTCCCACAACCACATGAGAGCTCTTCTACTGAGCTTTTAAAATTCCATCCCGTTCAACACTCAACTGCTCTGGGTTAATGCTCAGATTTTTGGTTTGTTTTTGTTTTCTCATTTTGTATCCCTCACTCCTCCCCAGACCTTCCATTACTTTCTTGGCAAATTATCTATGCATCTTTAAGTGTTTTCTTCTTTAAACCTGTATCACTATGTGTTTTATAGCTGGAGGAGACTTTAGAATATTTCATCTGTTATACTGTTAGGACAAAAATGTGATACTTAATGGCAAAAAATAATTTAAATTCTAGAATTCATCCCAGTAAATATCTCAGTGTGATATTAGTTTTTTAATGAAGCAATGAGTCAGAAAGTATTTTAAGGTAAAGATGGATATTTATACTTATGAAAAATGTTCTTGTCTTGTTTGCTGTTTGATACTGTTGCATGTACATACACATACCAAAGGCTTGATGGATTTTCATCAAATTTGTTGAAATAGGTTATGCTGCTCAAAAATTCCTGGACCATGTGGAATAAGAACATGGTTATTTCCATGGACCCTGATTGCCAAAGGTGATTAGCAAATGAACTATTTCTCCTGCTTGAATGGTCAACAGTGACAGTGATTTGTCTGATGATAGGTAGAATAGCTATTTATTACATGTTTTCATAATCAAGATAAATAATCCTCAACAAAAGAGCCAATCCAGTTACATAAGTTTTCCCTAAACTGAACTTAAATATAATTTACCAAAGCCATTGTGGCTTAGTAAACACAATTTTAAGCAAGTATTATTTATATCTAACTTTATTTATTTCCAAAATGAATCTTCATGTGAAGAGGAAAATTGTAAATTTTTCTAAGTTAGAACCTCAGAATACCTAACTTTAAGTAGAGATGAGAACATATTTTGTAAAAGTGAATTTTCAGCAGGAAACTTTGAAGGAGATTATGCAACAATGTCTGTGGTGATTTTTTGGTGCTGCACAAATTCACTCCTCCTAATGTGTAGGTTGACTTGGTCCATAGGCGGATCATGGACACTGCAATTCTGGTCTTAGCCAAAGAATTAGGAGATTCTATTTTCTGAAAAAATTGGCAAATTTCTAGCTTCCGTATTTAGTGGAAAGTGAGCTAATATGTTTGGGGGACCCATTATGTGCAAAGTATTATGATAATCTTTTTTAAAAAGGTGAATCTACTTATTGAATATTCATATAGTCAGTAGCATGATGACCATGCTATAAATTCCCTGCATGTTGAGGAGCATGGAGCATGGCCAAAATTCAGACATACAGTATACCAGGCAGCCTGAGTGAAAGGGATGTTCTATGCCAATTTCAAAGCAATTGATTATATACATGAAAAAGGCATGAGTGATTTTCCTGGGAAATCTTCATAAAATTCTAAAATCAGATCCACTGATAGGAGTGAATCACCATTTATGCATTGATTCTATGGCTGAATTCTGATAGGAGGAGAGTTCAGCCTTTATTAAGTCAAAACCTTGTAATGCATGACTGAAATTAGATAAAAGAAGACAGTCAAAATGATCCAGACATGCACAAAGAAGAATTCCAGTGCATCAAACTGCACCAAGAAATTACACAAATAGGAGAAAAGGCTTGATTCCAAAATATACCAAGTTTCCTACTGATCAAATATTCTAATGCCAATTTAGTTGACATCAAGAATGAAGTGAAAATTTTCTGTGCAATAAGGTAATTTCTCTTAAGGACTCTCAATCTAAAAGTTCAGTCTAATTTCCACATTCAGAATAAATTTATGATGATAGTTCTTTTTCAAACTGAACGATTGATTCCATCTTTGGCACTCTGTTCTTTCCAATGATATCGCACCATTGCTCATACTCAGCAAACCAGAATTGATCATGACATTTGAAAAAAATGGAGAGACATTTACTTTTCAACATTGTTACCAGTTAACTTTTTCTGATTTGATTACCCAAATATGAGATGTTTCTAAAAAAAAAGATGATGAACATTCTTGAAGTCATTGTGTAGGAACTTACACTTTCAGCATTGCAGACTCAGTTTTCTTCCTTGGAAGGAGTCAGTTGTACAGACCCTATTGCCATTGTTCCATAAATATTTACATTTTCTTAGTCAGTAGTAACTCAAATGGACTTGACCTCTATTTCTTTCTGTGCTGCTATGTATCAGTCTTTCTTTTGACAGGTAATTCTTGTAAGTTTGTCGTCTGTTTCACTGCTCATATCCTTTTCATTAGCATCATGCTTGGCTTGACCTTCAAGTCATCTCATAAGTTTGTTTCAGAGAGCTTGAGTTTTTGTTGACTTCTGCTCCATGATTAATCTATTCATTGTTCAATTCAGTAAATATTTACTGAGTGGCTATCATATCCAAGGCACTCTTCTCAATGCTGGGATTATAGATAAAATTAACAAGGCAGAAGTCCAGCTTTCATGAAGTTTACATTCTAGAGGGAAGCAATCCGCAATAAGCAAATAAGTAAAATTTGTACAATGTCAGATAATAAGTGCTGTAGAGAAAAATATAGCCAAGAAAGGATAGAGTGTACAGTAGGTAAGTGAGAGGAGGCTTGCCATATTGAGAATATAATAAGGAAGAAAAATCATTCTAGGGCAAACCCTGGAAACTCTAATGTGTAAACTGAGGATTAGTAACTGTATTATGTGTATCTTGGAAATATGCATAGACTTTCTAAGGAGTATTCAGGCTGGAAAAATTTGGAGGAAACCAATTTCCATGTCCTTGGTTGGATATAATTAATCATGACTAGAATCGACAGACCCTTCAGTTGCACCCCGCATGTCTTCTTATTTCCCATACCCCCTTTTTTAAATACTTTATTCACTTTACAAACAAATGATATACTTTTCACACATTGTGAATCTTCTGATGTTGCATTGCCCCAGGTGTTAATATCCTTGGACTTCAAACAAAGGGAACTTCGAAAGTATTACTATCTAATTGGACTCTAAGGACTGAAAATAAATTTTTACACACATCAGGTGGCTTCCAATTCTTCCATTGCCACCGAATTGGAGGTGACTGTAATACAGTTATGATTTAAAATATTATTAAAAGTAACTTGTGATTATGGATCATTTAATTCGGACACATATAGTTTGAAAGGTGATCAAAGAACCAAGTGACATTTTTATAAGCAAACCTCTCCTATCCCCACATGTTTAATGAAGTTCCTCACATACACAGTGTAAATGAGGAATGGATGTGAACAGAGTAATAAAACATAATACTCACTTATGGATATATGAGCTAACAAAAAAGATAGCTCCCTATGAAACATAAAGAAATACAAGGAATTATACTGAAGGATTACAAAAAGGTTTTGGTTGGGAAAGGAGAGGATTCTCTTGCTATAAATGTCCTATTTTGTCTACTGGATGGTGGTTACATGAGTCTACATTGGGTAAATTATGGACCTGTATATCTTTGTTTTGTAAAATTTTCTAAAGGTGTATTTCACAATAAAATGGCTTAAAATTATACTAGGATAAGTTCTAGGAAGGGAATGGAGTGGAAATAATAGTCTAAGGAGAAAAGGGAATGGTTTATAATTTCCTACTGCTAAAGAAAACCATGTTCAGATACTTTAAAATAGATAAAGGTATCTGTCAAACTACTACAACATTAAGATTTCAATGGATATACTTGTAAGTGTGATGTCATAGTTCTGTGCAAAATGTTTAAAATATGTTGGCACTTTTATCTTTCACAACCATTTCAACTCAAGATGAAAATATTTAGAGGTCAACTTGAAATAAAAAAAGGGGCAAAGAGGTACATGAATAAAAAGTTTAAAGACCACTGGTTTAGAGGTCAGGGGTATAAATAAGTATAAGCAAAGCATCCTGAGACTGAGCTGCCTATAGTATAGAAGGAAAACTGGAAGCAGTGTCTGTAAGGTATTTCTGAGAGGATGGCATGATCTGCTCTGACCAATACAGCACCGAGAGTTTAGCTTAAGATGAGAATTGAGAATTCATCACTGGATTTGGTGACTAGTGGTCATAGGTGACCTTGGCAAGAGCTACAAGTCGGTTTTAAGACTTCTGACCTTCAGTATCATAAGATATATCACAAGGATATATCTTATAGCTCTTGACAAGAGAACAGCATTTTATGGCCTTGTCCTGGTGTAACCTACTTAACAGTATCCCACTTGCATTTCTTGTTTATAAGGGAAATGCAGGACACGAGCCTGTCTCATAAATTGTGTTGTTTTAAGCAATTAAGTTTGTGGTGTTCTGTTACACCTGCCACAGGAAACTAATACAATCCTACTTAGAGTACTACAGTCATGAAAAAACTGAGAACAGTCAGTTCTCAGTTTGAAAGTATTTTCAATATTCGAAATAATTAATTTCAGATAAGTAATTTCAATATTTGAAAGCAGCTAGCAGAGAGCATCTCTTTGGACCTACTGGACCCAGAGAACCATTTGAAAGTCACTCTGAATCCATCTCTTAGGCTCAGCAACGATCTGCTTTCTCTGGGACGGAATATCAGATCTTACTTTGAATATTTGTTCATCAAATACAGTAAACACATAAGTAGAGAAATATGGATGTATGAGTTAGTAATATTTATGGAATCATCTGTGGTTACTCAGAACCACATCAGTACTTCCACTGGCACCTCCAATACGTAAAAACTGAAATGGCAGGTTGAGAGCCCACATTCATATCCACTCCTGAATATGTTTGTCCAACTACATGAACTCTAAATTCAAACACAATTACTAATTGAATTGCATCGGCTATGCTCTTTAGTCCCTTAATGTGAATAATAAAGGAGTTACTGCATTTCCCTTATAAACAAGAAATGCAAGTGGGATACTGTTAAGTAGGCTACACCAGGAGAAGGCCATAAAATGCTGTTCTCTTGTCAAGAGTTATAAGATATATCCTTGTTAACACTGGTGGAGTAAATATCATCAGGTGTGGGTATGAATTTCTTCCAGGGCAATCCTATGCCCTCTAGCAGTGTTTTAATATATGCAAATCTAGATATATCTTGAATAAATCATCAAATCTCATTCCTTAAGTAAGGAATACTGCTTTGGTTTGAAATTTTAATAGTTTAGAGATTGTGAAATATCTAAACATTGCAGATAGCTTAACCATCAGTCCACTAAGCATGTGGTAATGGAAATAGCATTTGATTACCTGCTCCAAATGCTTCTATAAACATGTTTTAAAAACATTTTTTAAATCTCTGCTAGCTGCTTTTCCAAGTTGAATATTTTTAAAGGTATATAGAGTAACATGTTTTACTTAAGAAGATGGGTATAAATGTGCTTTTAGTGAGCAGCTCTTTAACAGTGGCATTACTCATATATCCATGTTACCTTTTCACAGCACACTAACGAGACTGCTTGACAGATGTGTTATATGAAATTATTTCTCAATAGAAAACACTGGATAACTGACCTACGAGATTTTAGCTCATGTCTTGGTCACACAGCAAGTAGGACTTGGACACAAGTCTGTCTCATAGCAGATGCTGGAGCTGAATCTGCCAGTGAGATTCCTAGCTTTAGTCTTTCCTTCTTCCCTCCACAATGTTGGTTTTGCAAAAAATCATAATGTCAGATATTTGCAAGTAATGTAAACTGCAACAGTCATGTATTACCACAATAATGCATTTTATCAAATCATCCTAAAACTGGTGGCTCAAAACAATGATCGTTTGTCCACGCTCATACATTTGCAGATCAGCTGAGGACAGGCTGACCTAGGCTGGCCTTGTCTAGGCTTGGTTCCACTATCCAAAGCAAGTCACATAGCCAAGTTCAATAACAAAAGAATGAGGAAATATATCGTGACCATAGTGGCAGGTGGAGGAAAGAAAATATTGGCTAAACAATAATCTAAACAATTAAAGACTGATTAACTTAAGCCAAAATCAATTTACTGCAAAGATATAACATAGCTCAAAGTATCAAAGGAAAAGCCAAAGTCAGGCTTGTAAAGGGAACAGAAAGAATCCAGAGGTCTATGTAAGAAGAACCAAAATCTAGTCTCTGCAGAAACAGTTCCTCAGATGAATAAGCACTAACTATGTTCACTCTTTGGGTGACTCCAAATCAAGTTTAAAACTCCAAGGAGAGCACATCTGTTTGGCCTTGTTGGTTCCTGTGCCTGCTCCCGGGGTTGACTGATGAGGGCTCTGTCATGCCAACACCCATGCATTTTCATTTTGTCTTTACTGTCTACTATACAAGACGAAACATCAGCTTCCTTTTAAGGAGGGTGCCTCTGGAGTTTCTAAGACTGGCTGCCAGCTTTGTTAAGAGTGAGGTAATTAGATCTCAGCTGTTTATATCCAGTGGGAGAGAGAAAACTTCTGTCCTACAATTCTAGGCATGAGTCTAGGCATTTATTCTGAATGGTTGTAAGGTCATGGAATTGGAAAATGATGGATTTATGTGAGTTAATTAGAAACTGTACCTAGGCCTGGTTATGATGGTCATTTTTCTCCATCGCTGTATGCTTCATCAGGGAGGAAAATCCCAAATGAATATCTGAGTATTTTTTAAAGGGTAGAAAAGAATAGATGCAAGTAAGCAATATACTTACATCGATTATGAATAGCAAATAGCACCATAAGTTTGGAACTTAGTGAAATCTTCCCTCTCATTCAGAAATTTATGGAAAGAATGTACTACAAAAACTTCTACAAAAAGTACTTGAATATATACTTCTAGCTATAGGAGGAGGGGTGCAGCTTCGAGAGGAGGGGTTCCCCATGTGGGGCAAATTCCCTGTGAAATCGGTCAAACTAATAAGGGCAAAGACAAGAGGTTGGGAGTTAAGGGGTTTATTTTCACAGCTCAATCTCGTCGCTTGCATGGAGGGCTCTGAACCCCGGCTGCCAGGTTCTCTCTCCTGCACCGCTGTGAAGTCCCTTTCCCACAGCCCTGACTCTTCCCTCTGTCCCTCACAGCAGGAGGTAATCAGTGGGCAGGACCCTGGTGACTGGCGGGTGCTTGACCAAGTACGTAATAGAGGAGGAGAAAAGAGAATGGGTGTTTCCTCTCCACCTATACCCTGGGCCAGCAGTCCTGAGAATGATTAGCCAGTCTGCCCCCTGTAAACATCCCATAGATGTGCAAACAGGCTCATATATATGGACAATGGGTGCCATTAAGGCCAGGCAGGAATCTTGGTCAGAAATATCCTTTTTCCCCACAAGGGGCATAGATGGTAGCATTGAGTCAATCATGCATAGATTCATATGGCTGAGTTCCTTATAGCTGAACAACATTCTCAATATTAAAAAATGCACATTGTTTCAAAAATACATTATGTACTGTTACATACACACTTAACATGAAGAACATGATGATACTGATCCTTTATGCTGACAAGTGGATGGGCAGTCATTGTTAGAATTGCTTTCAGTTTTACTTATCCAATTTTGACCAAATATTTATTTAAAAATAATCTTATATATAGCAAAAATAATGTCTTTCTTTTTAATATATAATTTGAATGATGTGTTAGAAAAATAATTTCTTGAAAACAATTGTAATTTTCCATGTTTTTCATTTTCTTTCATATATGCTTTTGGAGGAAATGTAACATTTTGTGCATTTTTTAAAAATAAGTACTGTTTTATTTTTAGTCATTAAATGTACAAGATTAGATTGTGATTGGAGTAGATAGCACAAACTTGCAGATCAGAGGGAAAAGAAGAAAGAAATGGAATATCTACAAAGGAACTGTCTGCTTAAAATTTTAAGAAACTAGAGACAATGGAAGTGAAAAGACTCTTCCTGAGCATGCTCCATATTAAATGTGCAAGCAAGGCCTTAAATATTCTTTATTTAAGAAAGATTTGCTGATCAAAACAATAAAATGAGCAAGAAAAGTTTTCCAATCAAATCAACAACTTAACAGGTCCAACAAGCTTATGTTCTTTAATAACTGAAAATGTCGGTCCAAAACAATGAGAATGAAAAATAATTATTCACATCAAATTCACAACTCAAAGGAAACAAATGCCATGCTGGTCTCTCCATTAAAAGATGAATAAAAATACATTTATAAAGGAGGCAGAGTGAAAGAAAAAGACAAAAATCTCTGGAGTGTTACTGTTTTTTTGGATTATGATCTTGGAAATGACTGTCACATCCTTCTGACAGGATGAGAGTGTTTTTGGGAAAACACAATCTGACTCAAATTAATGGTTATGATTTTCACAGGATGAACATAGAAGAAAATTTAGTGTTTAATTTTATGTTAAAATTATTTTAAATGGAGAAAAATTGTAGACATTAGCATTGTATTCTAAGTCAATGACAAAGAATATTGTAACTACATTTACATATTTCCCAATTAATTTTCAAGTCCAACCTTGACTAATGATGGTTTCCATAACTGGAAACATTTAACATTTTTGTTAAAAAAATACAAAATACCACTCTCCAATAAAAAATAAAAATAACTTACAAATGCAATTACTAGTACTCAAAAGTCTGAGTAAACATCAGTCAGTAAGTAAATGGCTAACAAAGATAAATAAGAGAGTGCCTACGTATTAATGCCAATATAGAATAGAATAATATGATATGTGCAATATTAGCTGCATATTACAATGCTTTTCATGGCACAAAAAGAACCATATCTACAGAAAGGAAAACAAAAACTTCAGTTTATTAGGTACCATTTCCAAATTTCTTACAAACAGCTGATCAAGGAAACTCAATTTTAAAAAGTAACAAGTTTTACTGCCTGAGATGGCAAAATAAGAATCAGATTAGCAATTCAACGAGTAATGAAGTAAAATAAGAAATTATAAATAAATGAAAAGGAAATACAAGCCAATTTCAGTTTGATTGTACCAGGGGCAAAAGTTGTGTCAAACAACAGGTATTAATTATAATTATTGTTGAATTCCCAGAAGAAAGTAATAAAGTTGATTTCATTGGTTTTACAGTTGTTGTAAAAAGTAGGCATTCAGACTTAAGAACTAAAAGATGATTTTCAATTTTCAGCATTGATTTAAAGAATTTTCTATGTGTCTGATAATGGTGCTAATATAATTGATCCTTTAAAAGCATACAAATTAGAATCTGGGCCAAAAACCCAGGAACATGTACAGTACATAGTTAAATTTTGTTGCTATGAGAAATGGAGTAGTGTCCATTTCTCATAGCAACAAAATTACTTACCAATGGTAATGACATTCCTTAGATAAATTCCATTTTGCATATTATAATTTTTTTGTAATTTGCCAGAAGATGGAACAAATAATTTAATAAAACAAATTGAAAATTGAAAATATTGACCTTCTAAACATGTGATGATAATTCCAACTTAATACTATCAAAGCAATTAGATTTGATTAGGGAAAACATGAGACATTTTAGAAAAACAAGGTGAAACTAACAGAAGACCCTCAAATAAAGAATGACATGCCATCTTAGGTGAACATTAAAAATAATATTGAATATGTGCTGTTATTTGTCATAAACTGTTGCTTCACAGTAGTAAGTTTAGCAGAAGCTTACCAAGAAAGCCAAGAAATCTAAATTAGGCTGTTTCACCTTTTTAAAAGTTAGAGAATACCTATTTAAAAAAAATTTGTGTGTGTTTTTGTATGCATAGAAACTGTACATGAAATATGCATCAAATATGACATTGCAATAAAATGTAAGACTTTCGAACAAGAAAGCAAATGTTTTAGGCCTATATAGAAGAAACAATACTACAAAATCACCAGTTTCTACAGAAACTGTTCTCTGGATTTTTTTTTTCATAGACTTACTGAGGTAGTTTTACATATCATAAAGTTTACCCATTTAATGTGGTCAGTACAATGGTTTTAGTATATTCATGGAGTTATGCAATCATCACTCCAATGTAGTTTTTATCATATTCGTTAATAACAGCTTTCTTAAGATATAATTAACATGCCATACAATCAATTCACCCTTTAAAATGTATAGTTCAGTAGTTTTTAGTATATTCAAAGTTGAGCAACTGTAACTAATCGCAGAATATTTCCTTGCTCCTTAAAGAAACCCCTTAATAATAATCAGTCATTCCCTATTCCTTCCTCCTTCATTGCTCACCAAACTCCCTCCACCCTGGGAAACCACTAATCTACTTTCTGCCTCCATGTATTTATCTTGACTGGACAATTCATATAAATAGAAATATGGCCTTATATGTTTGTTTTCCATCACTACATGTAATGTTTTCAATTAGTATCCATGTTGTACCATATATAAGAATTTCATTCCTTTTTATGACCTAATAATATTCAGTTGTGTGGATATACCACCTTTACCAATCCATTCATCAGTTAAGCATTTGTGTAGTTTCCACTTTTATGGCTATTACAAAAGCATTTTCATGAACACTTAAGTAAGTTTTTGTGCAGACATTTGTTTTCAGTTGTCTTGGATCGACACACAGGAGTGGATTATTGAATCATAGGGGTAACTCTCTTTTAACTTTTTGAGGAACTGCCAAATTATTTCTTAAAGCAGTGGCATCATCTTACATTTCCACAAGCAGTGTATGAGGGTTCCAGTTTCTCCACATCCTTGTTAACACTTGTTATTGTCTGTTTTTTTGAGTATAGCCATCTTAGTGTGAAGTCGTATGACACTGTAGCTTAGTTGCATTTCCCTAGTGAGTCATGATGTCGAACTTCTTTTCATGTGTTTATTGGCATTTAGTCTATCGTAAGAGAAGTGTTCATCCAAACCTTGTGCCCTTTTGTACTTGAATTATTTTTTATTCTTTGTATTATCAACTCATATTTCTTGCCATTTTAATATTAAAATTTAGTCTTACTTTTTATTGAGTAAACTTGACATATAACACTATGTAAGTTTACAGTGCACATGTTAGTTTGATACATTTTAATATTGTAATATGATTACCACTGTAGTAATACATATCACATTACATAACTACAGCATAATTGCTGTAATTAAAATATAGTCTTAATAGAATAGAAATTTGATGAAACTGAATAAATACTGTTCTTTTTGGCTTACCTTATAACATCCAAATTTTAAAAATGTGAAAGAATAGCATAAGTGGTACAGTTGGATCTAAATGTCACATTAAAATAAGTTGAAATTTTAATAGAAATTATAGCAATTCAATACATAAAAACAAAATATTTTAAATATTTTCTGTTATCTGATAATTGACCTATGAAATCCAATTATATTGCTTGAACATGATTTGTAAAATCCATAGCTCATTTCTGAATTTAAGTATTGTTTTACAAATTTGTTGACAATTTCAGTTCTTACTGCCTCGGCAGAGCAAAATTTTTCAAAGTTAAAATTTATTAAGAGAACACTCTAAGTTTAAGTGTTAACTTGACATTACTGTCAGTGAAGCACAAATTACATAAATATTTTTTATTGTAACATTGGTTAAGGGGAAAATTATTTTCTAAGTATGTAATACCTTATGAATTGTCATTCATAATTATATAAAAAATATTTTTATTACTGAAATAAACATCTCCAGCCCATCAGCAAAGCACTCAACCATGATTCATAACAATTAATGCAGAATGCAGTTGTCTTTGATGTTTTTCTCTCTTTCAATCAAATGAAAACTACAGTTTTGTACATGTTTTTTCAATTTTGCTGTGTTAATGTCAAGGTCAAGATATGAGCATATGGTATATTTATTTAACAGTTTGTTAACTTTGTTCGTTATTTTAAAATATTTATACATGTCCATTTGGTTCTCTTGTCCTGAGGTGGCTTGTTCAAGCCTATTGTGAAAAACTTGTGAGTAGATTATGATGGTATATATTTTACAACTGTACAAAATGTATCAGTGAAGAGAGGTTAAATATGAGTCTCTTCCTCCTGATCCTGGAAGACCCTAGGTTGTTGATATCTATAATTATATTGAGAGGGAAAGGTATGTATATGAAGATGAAAATGTATATATAGAGAGAGAGAGCCAATCTAAAAAGTCTATCTAGAAAAGTATGAGCAGATATCACCATATGTGATCACAGAACCAAATAGATTAAAAGCCCTAGAACATTATTAAGAAAATTACACAGAGAAACATAAGCCCAACTTGTAAATATCTATTGCTGTTAGAGACTTAAAATAACCTTGGTTTCCCTCTCTTAGTAGGCATACAAGAGGGTGAGAAAGTCACTCAGCACATATGGAAAAGTATTCTTATCTAATGCCCACAGCAGTTGTGACAAGTAGGACAGAGACAAACACCATGCAGAAGAGTAATGGCCTTGAGGTTCCTCTGCCAGGGAGCAAAGTTAGAGTCTCATCAAATAACATTCCCATCCCCTTTTCACTTCCCAGGGTAGAAGGTCCTCACTACCACTGCCTGATAGAATTTCAGAATTGTGAATCAGATTAGTATCTGCCATGTATCTTCTGTTCTCCCTCTTTCCAAATGGGAGTGTTCAATGCAGTTACTCTGTCTCTCTTCTGCTATTGTATATTCGGAGAACAAGGAAAAGTGACTTATCTTTTTAGTTCATGAGCAAGAGAAATCACACTCAGGTTTGATGTGGAATCTACCACAAAGATACCCAGAGAGCCTAGGTTTTGAACTTACGCCATGGCAAAATGGGACTTTTGGACTGATGGCTTTGGGGAAGGGTCAGGTGTATTTTGCATGTGGGAGGTGGAGCAGGTGGATTATATATATACTGTCCCGCATTTTGTTGAGTGGATCATGGGCCCAGATCTGACCAGTGGTTTTTTTAATGCAAGTAGGATGTCACTTTTCATCGCTGTGTGGGATGTCATGATGACCAGCAATGTTTGAAGACAGTAGCTGCTCCATCATCCTAAGTCCAGAAAGAGTGACCAATGATGAAGCCAAGGTCACAGCCAACCCCGAACAGAGAGACAAAGGAGTGATAAATAACTTCTGTAGTTATGAGCCATAAAGAGATGGGAGTTGTCTGCTAAATTATAATGTAGATGTTCCTGAAGGCTCTAATGACATTAAGCACATCGGCTTCTTTAATAAAAGTGAAGCATTCCCCAGATTAAACAGTTAAATAATTAATGTTTAAACTGGCGAGGAAACATTATGAATCATGAATACTATCTCAAGTTTATTTTTGAAATTTGTTGGTCTTATGATGAAGTTCAGACCCAGAAAAGTGTGATACTTTTTCCTGTGAAAAGCAGGTTAACTTTTAAATTTGAGATCTTTTACTCCACTTACAGTATTTACAGTTAGTGCTGGTGTCACAATGACTTCAGAATAATTGAAGCTAATGTAGTTTTTCACTCCCAATTTCTCCCCAGGATACTTGGCAGTTTCTCTCAATCTTCTGTTTACTTTCTTAAAACAGCTGGAACTTAATTCTGAAAATGCAGAGACAAGATTGTCCTACAGCTTTTAATTGCCAATTAAGCAGGTTTCAATTTATGAATACATCTTGTATGTGAATACAGTGGAGGGTTTTTTTAGAGGATTTTTAAATACTATGACTTTTTCATGTTCCTGACCTGAGCAAATGGAGTTAAGCTTTAATATATAGCTACAAATAAAAATAGATGTCTTTACATAACAGTTGAAGGAAAGTAAAACACCTGCACTGTCTTATCATATAGCTGTGCACACTTTGAATACCAGATTATGTTTCTAGAAATATCAAACAGATATTACATGAAAATCATCAGTGTAAATTAATGAAATGATACTAACTAGGCAGAATGCATGCATATCAAAATATATGCATGTAGAAAAATATATGTAAGAAATATGTATCATATATATATATATATATACATATCATATAATATTTATAGGTTTAAGCAAAGACATGAAAACCTCAAATGGAAATTTTCTTAAAGAAAAAGCAATGGTATACATGTCTGAGTACTAATGTTTTAAGACATATTTATAAAGGACCCTTGACTCATATTTGAATTTCATTGCCAGACTTAAGGAAATCAAATTATTTCACAATCTCTTTTCTTACAAGGTTGGGGGAATAATATTTACTCATTTAATTGGTTCTGGAGTATAGATTCATCATTTGGTTTCTTTATCCTAAGTTAAATCATGCATATACTAAAAGAAAATAATGGCTGAGTAAAATACTGTTGATTTTTGTTATTAATGGCATGTTGATTTGTAGATCCCCAAACCCCATAAACTATTTGTCTCTCCATGGACTCTAAATTAGAGGCAGAAATAGGATTTTTTTCCTCCAAATATTTAATATTAAAACTAGCAAATATTGCTACTAAGATGGTCAGGAAGTTAAGAGGGAAAAAAAAGTCTATGTTTACTTACAGTAGAAAACCCTAGTACCACCCCCTCCCCCTTCCCACAATCTCCTATAAGGGGCACCACCCTCTTGTGGTTTTCGATCTTGGCTGCACATTAGATCATGTGAGAGCTTTAAAAAATTCTGATGCCCAAAAACACCCTGAATCAATTAAGTATAAATACTTTGGGGAGTGTAATAATTGTGTCAACTAAATGGACATGAGTTACCCAGATATTTGGTCAAACATTATTCCCGGTGTTTCTGTGAGGGTGATTTTGGATGAGTTTAACATTTAAATGGATAGATTGAGTAAAGCAAATTGTCTTCCCTAACATGGGGGCGAGCTTCATCCAATCAGTTGAAGACCTGAATAGAAGAAAAAGGCTTGCCCTGCCCAGAATACATGAGAATTCCTCCTTGCTGATTGCTTCAAGCTGGAACTTTGTTTTTTTCTTCCTGCTTCCAGACTTGAACTGAAACATCTGCTCTTCCTGGGTCTTAAACGTCTTCTGACCTTCAGGCTGGAACTTACACCATTAGCTCTCCTGGGTCTCCAGCTTGCTGACAGTCTTGGGACTTAGCCTCTGCAATCATTCGAGTCAATTCCTGAGAATAAAACTTTTTATATGTGTACACATATGTATGTATACGTACAGATTTTTTCCACTATCTGAAAGTTGCTTTATGCCGCTTCACTTTTACAAAAGACTTATATCAGTATGGGTTTTTGCTAATGGAAATGAATCTGAAGAGGATCTCTGCTTTTACAAAGTGGTAATTGCTTCTTTGGTTTACACTATTTCTGCTTACCAGAGGTTTCATAGGATCACTGTACTTTGAGTCAGCTGGGGAAACCTGTATAAAAATAGTCACGTGACTTCATGTGGCTAAATAAATATGAGAAGTCATGTATGTCATTCATGTGTCATTTTCAAGAGCAGGAAAGTGAATCTCCACACACTTTTCCCTCTACTTAAATGATCACAAATATTTTAGGGACAGGATGCTCAGTGGGTCTGATATCTGGAGTGAAGGTGACATGGACTGGAGCACAACTCTAGGGTCCTTCTGCCTCTGGGTTTATTGTTTTGTGATAATATAGTTTCTTATGGGCTGAAGCTTTTGATTATGCTTTTACACTGTTTGCATGTGTAATCATTCAAATTGTATACCACAAAACCTTTCAATCCTTCAAATTCTTAGTGTCTCCTCTTCTTTGGGTATTCCCTGATATCACAGAGCAGCATTACCTTTCTTATTGCAGTCACACTGCTATTTTTCTTATCACATACATCAGAATGATTTCTAATGTCTTATTTTTAAATTTTCTCCAGAGAGCTGAAAGCTCCTCAAGGAGACGTCTTTTCTACCTTTGTTTCTCTGGCATCTAGACCTGTACCAAATTCCCAGTAAAACCCAACATACATTTTTGTGGACAAAATCACATAATCCCTTAACATGGAAGTAGAAATGTATCTTTTACAAGTGTTGATGCTATAATCAGAGTTGGATAGGCAATTATACTTTTACAGAATAAGTTACTTCTTTTAAACTCTTGTAATTTTAATTTTATTTATAAAGCTCTTCCTTGTTTCAACAAGTAATTTAGAAAAAGTTGCCAAAATTTTTAGAATAACCCTGGATAGGAAAAAATGATTAGGGAAATAGCCCAGAGTTATGAAATGCCATGGAATAAAAGCAAACAGCTATGTAAAAATATTAGAAAAATGAGATGAAAACTCATACAGTTAGCAGGCATAAAGACACCTAATGGCATGCCCAAAATTCATGTAAAAGAAAATAGATGAACAATAACATTTATGAGATTCATTAGACCCACACTATAAAATGTATCTGAAATAACATATAACATTTAGTGAGCACTTTTTCATGTGCCTTGCCCCTCTCTAAGCAATTTACTTCTATGAAGTCATTTAACTATCACAATTCCTTGAAATAGGTATTATTCTGATCCCAGTATTAGAAATAAAAATAATTGAGGGAGAGTTTAATTTGAAGATCACAAAACTGTTAAGTTGTAAAACCTGTAAATTCAGTAAATCAAGTACAAAGCTAGAGTCTTTAACAGTTATGCTACAAACAACTATTAGACATTGATACTGTTTGCTTCTTCTAAAATTTTTTATTTTGAAATCATTACAGATTCATAGAAATTTTCAAAGATGGTACAAAGAGATCCTGTATGCAATTCACCCAATTTCCCCCAGTGGTTACATCTTACTTATACTACAGTATCAAAATCAATATGGTACAATATCAAAATATATGCACCCCTTTGGTACCCTGTGTATGTACAGTTTTGTGATATTGATTTGTGTAACCACCATTGCAGGCAATACAGAACTATCCCATCACTACAAAGATTTCCCTTGAGCTAGCCTTTTATTGTCATATCTACTTCCCTCCCCCAACCATTCCTAGCATGTGGCAACTGTCAATTTGTTCTCTACTTCTATAATTTTGTCATTTTGAGAATGTTCATTAAATGGAACCATATTATATACAGCTTTTCAAGATGAGCTTTTTCACTCAGGCTAATGCCTTTGAGATCCATCTGCATTATCTATTAATAGTCTGTTCCTTTTTGTTGCTAAGTAATAGTCCATAGTATAGGCATAGCACAGTTTGTTTAACCCTTCATCTATTGAAGGGCATTTTGGCTGTTTACTGGTTTTGGCCTTTAGAAATAAACCTGTTATAAAAATTTGTGTACAAACTCTAGTGTAGATTAAGTTCTCATTTTTCTGGGATAAATGTCTAGGAATGTGACGGCTGGATTATATGTTTAGTATTTAATTTTTTTTTTAAGAAAATGCTGAACTATTCTCTAGAGTAGCTGTACCCTTTTACATTGCCATGATCAATGCATGTATTCAGTTTTCCTTCATTCTTCTCAAATATTGATAATGTCACTATATTTTATTTTACTAGGTGGTTCAAACTATTCTAGAAATTGGGAGATCTGAAAAGCCCGACTGTGCCTACAACTAGTTCTGTAATCTTATACAGATCCTTAAATGTATGAGTCTCGGTTTTCTTTATTGAAAAATGGGAACAATAATAACTCATTGTTTTCCTTGCTACTGTGAAGATGAAATCTTCCCTGTCACCATGAAGATGAAATGATGAAATATGCATGAAAGACATTACTCTCTTTTGCAACATAAAACCATCCATTTGTTTTTCTTCCTGATGTTCCGATTCCTTCTTTTATCATTTTCTTTTGTCTTAAAGAAGTTCTTTTAGCTATCCTGTTAGGGTAGGTCTGCTGGGAAAAGAAATTCTGTTAATATTCTTTCATTTGAGAATGTCTTGATATGCCTCTCCACAATCTGATCGGCATCCATTGGTCTTTTCTCATTTAATTTGTGGTTTTCCTGGTTCTTGGTGTGATGAGTGATTTTCCTGTTGTATCCTGGACATTTTTGTTGTTATGTTAGGAGACTGTCAATCCTACTTAAATCTTCTATTTCGGCTTGTAGTCACCATGCTTAGGTTTAGCATGTAGGCTCTAGCCTACTTCTAGGGCTTTAGTTAGGTTTCCAAAGCCTTTGCAAAGTAATTCTGGTCTGTTTTGCTATTGTAGGGGCTCCTACTTAGTCCCTACTGGAGCCTCCTGTGGAAACTGAAGGAATATCCTGGGTCATCTTCTGCCAGAGGGCAAAGGAGGCAGTGGAGAGCAGGAGCTCACTGGGCTTGGCTCTCCTACATCACTGCGTGGAGGTCAGGGAGACGCTGGGCCCCACCAGCACTAACCGACCGATGGATCTGCCTGCCTCCCGGTGTCCCAGTGGTGTGCTGCGGTGGTCGCGGTGGCTTACAGGGGTTTGAAGCTGCTGCTTCAGGTGGATCTCAGCCAGCCAGTACCCCAGGTATAGAGGGGTGGGGTTTTCTTAGGCTTCCTCTTTTCTTCAAGATAGAAAGAAAACCCTGGAAACTCAGTATTGTCATTCCTCAGGTCCTGAGCTCCCTAACCAGTCCATCTTCTTCTGTCCAGTTCTCTGAGTCCTTTTATCATTGCTTGCTGAGTTATTTACAAGGCATTTAGCTGTATGTAAGAGAAGGAATGGGGATATTTGAGCCTATGCCACCTTGTTCCTGAGCTGGAAGTCTCCAGGTGCTTTATCTATTAACATATTTAATCTTCACAACTTCTTTGAGGTAGGACAATATAAAATCTCTTATTTTTCACATATGATAAGGGATAAGAATAAAAATTAAGATTCTGCAATTACACTGAGAAGGGGAATAAACACACGCACACACACACACACACACACACTTTATGACTGTGATTCTGAATAGATTTGTAGCTGTAATACTTACTTTAATCTCCAAATAAAGCAATTTGGAATAATTGAATAAGCTTTTAGAATTTACTTTATTTTAATATACTTTTGTAATGACATTAGAATTAATAGTTTATTTTCATAATTTTTCATTATATTGCTTGAGAAATCATGCATGAGAATAGTTTTTAGTTGTGTTATCTCATTATCACAATGAAGAACACAGAGCTTAATGAGTTGATTCTTCCTACACAAGATGCAGCTAGTTAGCAATATCTAAAAGTATTTCTGTGTCTTCAGGCACTGTACTTACTGAAAAGTCAAACTTCTTCTTTATACTTAGAAATTCTTCTTTATACAATGTTTTCTCTTAAATTTATATAGACTTGTTTTTCATTAATGTCTCATATGTTACAGAATTTCCATATTGTTTTAGTGGGAAAATATTTCTTTTGTTTTATGTAACTAAGGAGAATGTATCCCTAGTCATGAAGGAGAAATGAAATAATCTTATTACTATGGAAAGGAGATGAAAGTTACCCCTGACTAAATGTTTGTATGTTGTTTTTTACATTCACCATCTTCCATTAAACATAACCATAATGCAAATAAGAACATTTATACATGATTTTACAGTTTAAATAGTTCTTTCACATACATAGTATTCATTTTATTATCATGAATGTCCTGTCATTCATGGATTAGTGAAACGCCTAGTGTTTTGGACCCTGGGTTAAGATCTTAGCTCTACCCTTTCCTAGCTGAGCAAACTTGGACAAGTTATTTAACTTTTCTTGGCTTCATTTCTTTTATCCATAAGTTAATGTGGGCAACTTACTCAAACTTCTTGTCTCTCAACTTCCTCATCTCTATGAAAATACAGTTTTTAAGGAGGATCAAATGAAGAAATAAAGTATAACACTTGGCATAATGCCTGCACATTATAAATACTTAGCAAACATTATTTATTGTTATCTCCATTTTATTTTATTTTATTTTATTTTATTTTTTGAGAGGGCATCTCTCATATTTATTGATCAAATGGTTGTTAACAACAATAAAATTCTGTATAGGGGAGTCAATGCTCAATGCACAATCATTAATCCACTCCAAGCCTAATTCTCATCAGTCTCCAATCTTCTGAAGCATAATGAACAAGTTCGTACATGGTGAACAAATTCTTACATAGTGAACAAGTTTTTACACGGTGAACAGTACAAGGGCAGTCATCACAGAAACTTTCGGTTTTGATCACGCATTATGAACTATAAACAATCAGGTCAAATATGAATATTCGTTTGATTTTTATACTTGATTTATATGTGGATCCCACATTTCTCCCTTTATTATTATTATTATTATTATTTTTTTTTAATAAAATGCTGAAGTGGTAGGTAGATGCAAGATAAAGGTAGAAAACATAGTTTAGTGTTGTAAGAGAGCAAATGTAGATGATCAGGTGTGTGCCTGTAGACTATGTGTTAATCCAAGCTAGACAAGAGCAATAAAACATCCACGGATGCAGAAGATTTCTCTCAAAACAGGGGGGGTGAGGTTCTAAGCCTCACCTCTGTTGATCCCCAATTTCTCACCTGATGGCCCCCCTGCGACTGTGCCTGTCTTAGGTTGTTCCTCCCTTGAGGAATCTTACCCGTCTCTGGCTAACCAGTCATCTTCCGGGGCCATACAGGGAAATGTAAAGTTGGTAAGTGAGAGAGAAGCCTTATTGTTTGAAAAGGTTAGGTTTTTACTTCTTTGCAGATTTATGCCCTGTGGCTTCTATGCCCAGCATTTGTCTTGAGGTATCTTTACCACTTGGAGGAATTATGATACTCGGTAAATTCGATATGAGGCATGAATTCTATTTTGTTATCTCCATTTTATACATAGGACCATCTGGTTCAATAGATAGGCACATGCAAGAAATGGATATGCAGCATATCTTCTACTAATTTATTGTATATTAATATGAAATGAATTAAAATTTTCTTTAAATACTTGTGCAGAATTGCATTTCATCACTGAAGAAACAGAGAGAGTGGTAGATAATACTGATGAAGACATTTACTGCTTGTCACTGAGCAGCCACTTTAGAACTTAGACAGAACTTTTATCTTTACAACATCCGTTTGAATTTTAACATAACCCTTTAGGAAACTATGACCTTGTACATTGAATAACCACTTCTTTGGACAAAGGCCAAATTGGACCTGCCACATATTTTTGTATTACCAGTGAGCTAAAAATGGCTTTTATACATTGAACTTAACAACTGGTTTTATGATAGGAAATACTTTGGGCCTGAATTAAATGAAATGTCATCTCCCTAAAAAGAATTCCAAAATTCTCATTAGTAGATCTATAATGCAGAAAATTATAACCAGTTGTTATATATTTAATTATGCCAGCAAAACATTTATGGAAATTCATTTTCTCTTTATTATATTAGTATCTACATAACATCCTCGATTTTGCCTTTTGGCTTGGAAAGCCTAAAACATTTGCTATCTGGTTCTTCACAGATAAAGTTTGTCAACTCTTAGCCTAAGACACTAATGTGATTCTTTATATGAGAAAATTGCTTTTTGGCCATCAGACAGGCACTCATCTTGAACTATATTTTTCCAATAGTGGTTATGAATTGCTTCTGTTAATCAGAGTTGATTTTTATCTAAAATATGCAATATTTAGCTTCGGCACTTGAAAATATTTATCTTGACTTTATGTTAGACCACAGTGTATTTCTTTGTAATTGTAGCCTGATACTATGACTCCTTAGGAGGAAGGTCAACCTTTTTCAAATTAACAGGAGTCTGCAGAAGGTGTGAGGTGTTCCAGGGCTTTCCTTCCCAAGTAACACAGAAATATTTTTTCTTCTGTAAAAATTGAGGAGGCACATTTTTAGACTTAATAGAGTCAAAAGATAAGCCCATTTAAAACAAATATATTTCCTTTTCCTTGATGGTTACATTTTTGCAAATTTATTTTAACCTTATAAAGCCATTAAAAATTTTCTGTGTTTTTCCATGGTCTTTTAAATGTCAATGTGTTTGTTAACGTGCACCACTGAGTATTAATTATTTCTTTAATTTTTTTTGTTCTTCCTCAAGTATATTACTCTTGAAATGTTCAAATACCACTTTATTTTGCCTTCACCTCTCCTAGTACATTTTGTCTTAGTTATATATAGAAAAGTCATTGCCCAGTGAACTCAAATCATATAATTTTAGAGAGTGTATCATGATGTTTATAAAATGAGTTTGGGCATCAGATCAGAATTCTAACTCTGACTTTGCCACTTACTACCTGCATGAACATGACTTACTGAATGAGTTCCTGTGACCCCACATTTCTTAACTATAAATGTGGCATCAAAACATTCTTTCAGGATTGTAGTGGGAAAGAAGCTAAGTATTTGGATCACAGATATTCCTTAATAAATATAGTTATATTATTACTAAGAACTGGGAAAGATTTATGGTTCAACTGGCCTATCCAAACATTGTATAAATGGGAAAAGCTATGACTAGGAAATCTAAGTGACTTCCCAAACTACCCAAAGTGACTATCCAAAACTTCCCGACCGTTCCCACTTAGCAGTATATTCAGTTTTCAGAGTTCTCATTTTAATTTCACTAAATCACAAACAAGTTATTTTAGTATGGCTTTCAAACCTTCAAAAAAGTATTGTGGAAAACCAGTTCTACCCCATTCAAAAGAGTATTGTGGGAACTAATTATCATGAAACTTACTGTAACCATTTCCAGTGACTCGTTCAAGCAATACTGTAGGCATGGTACGGGCTTGATCTTTCTCCTATTCTTAAAGTATTAGCCCTCAACCCCCCTTCCCAAGGTTTCCCAAGCCTCAGTACAAGAAGCTACTTGACCATTATAATAGTTAATGGAAATTTCTAACCTATTCTTAAAATACAAATAAAATATTTTAGAACTGTATACCTATTAAAGTAGTAGTAATGATGAAAATAATAATATTGTCCTTTATTTAATGAGACCTAGCTCTATGCCAGGTGCTATACTGTTAGTTTGACAGCTATTATCTTAATCTTCACAATAATCATGAACAGTAGGTATTGTTGTTCCCATAATATGTAACATTAAACTGGAAAAAAACATAATGAATTTTTTAACTGGCTGAGATATTAAAAATAAGAGCTGTTTGCACAAATGGATGTTCTTTCTACTTCTCAAGGCCATTTCTTTGGAAAACGAGCCTAAGTCCTTGTTGCCTTTGAGGGGCCATACACAGAAATATTTTGGTGCCCCCTAGAGGTCCTCAGGAACGTTCAATTGTCAAATGCTAGGGAATGAGAAGCTGAAGCCCCGTCAGCAGGCCCTATGCATCATTCACTGATGCTTACTGCTCCATATTAGGTGGCCTAGATACAACCAGGGTAGCTCTAGAGAACAGTGGTTTTCAATTTTCAGTGCTCAACTAAACCACCTGGAAGGCCGGTTGGAACCCAAGATTTCTGGCCTCCACATCCAGAATTTCTGATTCAGTGGGGCCTGAACATTTGCATTTCTAACTACAGTCCCTGGTATTTCTGATGCTTCTCAGCCAGGAACCACAGTCTGTGAACCACTCCCCTATAGCATCATCTCAGAGTTTAAGCCAGTTCCAGAAGCTGGCTTAATCTCAATATTTTAGGAGTGGCACTGCTGTGGATCCTAGCTCTTCTCTGGTCTCTTTAGAAGGACTGTGAACAGTGTGTGTGGAGAGATGTCAACATCTCCTGCATGAGGTGGCAACACTGATAAACTACAGATTCCTTGACCATGGGGAGTTCCAGAGGACCTCTAGATACATTTGGGTGCAGGAGCACCAACTGAGGTTTGACGTCAGAGGACTCAGGCTCTGGTTTCTGCCATTTAATCAGACCTGGCTGAAGACCAATGGCCTCACCTGAACGCAAATAATATAGCAACCATCAGGGTTACACTGTGGTTTTAACTCTATCAAATCTCTTGACACTTGGACGTCATGAAACAAATCTTAGTTAAATCTTTATCTCTAAGATATTGGGGTTCCATATCTGTATTTCAAACACGAACATTTTGTGAGAAAAATTATTATGAACACATTTTGCAAAAATGGAAAACAGCACTTTGAAAGCAGTTAAGTCCATGAAAGTATTCTGTAAGTTTCATGAATTTGATCAATGCTAATACTTTATCTACCATTTTTTTTTACCATATTTAACCCTTTTTCATTAGTTCTTTCTTCTCTTATTCCTTTTCCCCGTATGTCCCAGTCCCCAATTTTTCTCTAAAGAAAATGAAATTTGGGAGAATGCTTGCTTTTCTTAAAACTGTTTGAGTTTTAGTATCTAAATTATTTCCCAAATTATTCTAGCAACTGAGTTCTTTTTTTTCCCTCAACAATAAGAGACTTGAATGTTGACTCTAGTGGAGTCCACTTCTGTTTAATCCAGGTCAGGATTTATGGAGACCTCATGTGGTGACAAGAGGCACCACAGAAGGCTTTCTTCAGGATGGGTATGAGTCAAAGAGAAACTCAAAACTCATTTGGGAGCAACATAATCCAGAAAGAATTAAGACCTAAAAGTTAATATACTGAAGCATGCAAAGCCTCCAAAAATATCCTGCAAAAATACTGAAGGAATAATATAATAATGTTTTTAAAAATGAGAAACTTGGTCACTCACTATAAATTACCTTTTATATTAACTGAAAAGTTGATGACAAAAAGAAATTATGTGTCACCTTGGTCAGGAATTAGTTGCAGTCTTCCTTTTCTTCATGAAATCCGGTGGACATATCTTCTTCTTTTCAATTTACATCAAATCAAAAAATATGTTCCTGTAGGCATGTTGCCATGAATGTAATTTTCAGCTCTTTTCTAGGTTTTACACAGAAAGGAAAGTGAGCCAGAGGAAAAAAAAATCATACTTTAACTCATTTCTGTAACAATATAAATAGCATTATTTATGAATATAGGAGTACAGAATATGTTTTTGCACTTAAAATAAAGCAATGATTCTATGTGGTAGAGAAAGTTGAACATAAATACTCATATCTTGTTGCTGACAAGGAAACAAGGTTGTGAATTAAAATAATTAGTGTGGTAGGAAATATATTTCAACCAAATTATTTACTGGTACAGACTAAAGAAAATTCACTGTGAGTGGGGAGGAGGAGGGTGGGAGAATCTTTCATCAATGATAGGTATTGTACTTCACCTCATAATTCCTTACAAGAAAATGTGGCTATGGCTTCCACTTACTCTTCTAAAGGAAGTTACATAA
This sequence comes from Manis pentadactyla, assembly GCF_030020395.1. NCBI lineage: Eukaryota > Metazoa > Chordata > Mammalia > Pholidota > Manidae > Manis > Manis pentadactyla. The sequence continues at coordinate 15,535,534 of NC_080023.1, forward strand.
CAGATCTCTAAGCTAAAATCTAGGAGGACAACTGAGTTAATCAGTATTAAATGTTCTGAAGTCTTTAAAAGAACAGAGCAATATGCATCTGTGGCATTAAAATGAGTAATCCTAAGAGTTCCAATTTGGTTATCTAATGGGTATCCTGTCTTTGATAATGTCCTTAAAATGGCTTGAAGTTTTCCAGGACAGACAAAATGACATAGGCTGAGGTAACCATTATGAAAAGACATTTTGCACAAGTAGGAAAAAAGTTAACAAGTGTACTTGGAGACATTTCGGATTTTCAGGGCACCTACTATGTGGCAGGTATACCGTTGGATGCTGTAAATACAAAAATGATTTGGACAGATCCTCTTGCTTTCAAGGGTGATAGATAATTATGCAAATTATTATCACACTGTGAGGACAGAATTAGGCTGGGGGCTTGCATTAATTCCTGTGCAAGCCATGTGAGGCAGAATGGGACAAGGAAGGATGAAGTGAGATGTTTTAAATATAATGGAAAGAACTGACTCATGTAGGTAATCATTTCCAACCAGCAGTGACTGGTTTTTGCTGGGAGAGGGAGGGAAGTAGGAAAGTGGTAGCAGTTGCCAGCCAGACATCACACGAAAGGGACAAAAAGAAACTTTTAAAAAACAGTGGGGAAAAAATATCCAGAACTTCCCTGAAATCAAGGAAATCTTTTGGTTACAATGTATGTGGCTAGGGATTTTTTTTTCCCTTCCATTCCCTACTCAAAGAGTAAAATCTCACAGACACATTCAAGCCCTTGGTGTTTTGTGAGCATACTGTGTATTCAAGACGTCGACTGAGCATAGTGTTAAATGTGTGATAATAAAGAAAGGGTTAAACGGAAGGGGGTGGCTCGGAGATGGGAAGGCTGGGGAGAGGCTGAAAAACTTGCAAAAACTCTGAACTTTTAAGCTCCAAAAATACACACGTGTGTGTCTGCGAGCGCAGGCAGATCTATTTCCGTAGGATATTTTATTTAATTTTAAATCATAATCTTTCTCGCTGAGCTGCAAACACTGAGCAGCCCCCTTACGATCGCGTGGCCAAAGCCGCAGCAAGGCACTGGCAGCGCTATTTATTTACGAGTCGCGTTCAAAGCCGTGCTCTTCTCACTCCCCCGCTGCGTTCGACCATCTCCGAGCCTGGGCCACCTCGGGGGCCCAGACGCTGGCGGCGGGGGCCCCAGAACCTCCCGGCTCTCACAAACTTTGCCGGAGTGTGGAAGACGGGGCGCGAGCTGGGGCGCGCGGGAACGCGCCTCCGCCGCCTCCGCCGGGCGCTGGCAGCCGGGGCCTCACCTCTCCGCGGCGAGGTGCGGACTCCCCGCGCGTAGCCAGGGGGCGGTGCCGAGCGGCGCGGGGCGGGGCCAAGGGGTGGGGGCTCCGCTGGGTATATAAGGCCAGCGCCGGCTTAACTTCAGACTTGGGGTTATTTATTTGGGGAGCGTGCGGACGGAGGCAGCTGGCGGCGGTGGCGGCGGCAACTGCCGCAGACGGTGTTGAAAAAGGCGGCGGCAGCGGCGGCGAGGGATGGGAGCGCCGTGGCTCCCGGGCGCAGGCGGGGGCTGCCGAGCTTTCCCGGCACGGCGGGAGTGCTGAGGAGAAAGGGGAGCGTCCGGGGGCCCGCGGCTGGCTCCGGAGGCGCGGGCCGGGTTTTGTTACGCTGCGCTCAGCGCCGGCAGCCCGAGCGAACAACTCCAGTTACAACCACCACCCACCTCCCCGCAGCCGAGCGAGGCCAGGGCTGCTGCGTCCGTCCTATTGTTTAGACACTTGCCAGTAGCTCGGGAGCCAGCAGAGCCGCCGAGTCCCCGCTCCTTGTCACCGCCTTCCCTCTCGCCCACTCCTCTCCCCGAAGAGGGAGGCTCGGAAAGCAGCCGGGAGAGGGGAAAGGGCTGGACGGACGGGCTGCTCCGGACTACGGCCGCCGAGTCAGGTGCAGCGCCAGGAACCGGGCGGCGTCGCGACGTCGGCGGGCGTCCTCCTACCGCGGCCGCGGGGGCCGGGATTCAGAGCCTGGGGAAAGTTCCTGCACTTTGAGAAGGAAGACCCACTTGTGGGCGGCTGTCAAGGGGCGTCCGAGGGGCTGTGCCCGCCCAGGAGCCAGCTCTTGTTTCTTCTACCTTTGCCATCAGGTGTCTGCTGCGGAGCTGCGGCGTATCCGGGAGACCAGAGGGGCTGACACGCGCGCGCACACAGGACTGCCATTCAGCTGCCTTCTGGGCTCTCCTCGGAGTAGCGTTCCCGCTGGTCCAACTGCCACCTCGCCATCTCCCAGGACACCCCGGCAGGACCTGGGACGCAGACGCCCCCACCTTGGCCTTGCCACTCCTTCAGGCCTGCTTGCCAGCCAGCCCCTACTCAGTCCTCGCAGGAGCTCACGTCCTTCACTTGGTCCCTTGGATTTCCTCTGCCGGGGTGGTGACCAGTGGATATCCCTGCCGGCTGTGGCAGCTCGATTGCCCTTTTGTCTCTTCTGCGTGACCTCGAGGAAGGCCCTGGTACGGAGCGTCGCCAAGGACGCCGGGCAGGAGGCGGGATTGACGAGACATCCTTCAGCGAAGTGCATGTGCATTTGCAAACCACCCTCGGCTGTCGGGAGACGGCGAGGACCGGTCTGGGCTGCGGAGAAGCCGCAGGCCGTGGGGAGGCCGCGTGAGTGAGCTGCGCCGGGAGCCCCGCAGCGCCCCCCCCCGCCGCTCCCCACTGGCTGCGCGCCCGCCCCGTGCGCCCCCGCGCGCCATGCCCAGTCGTCTGGCGCGCTCGGCTGCGGGCCCGTGGGACTCCTGTGCCTTTTAGCTTCAGAGAGCCCACTTTGATTGAGGCCACCATTTCTCTTTGAGCACCCCTCTTCTATCGCGTGCCCTCTCCACTGGGTTCGGATTTGCCGAGGGGTCCGTGGAATCCTAGCAGCCTCCGTCCCCGAGCAACCGGCTCCGGCATCTTCACCACCGTTGGGAGCACCAGCTCTTTTACCGCCAAGTTGATCTTTGCTGGCCAGACGACGCGTTGACCTCCTTCCTGCCGCTCTGGGGTCTCCTCGTAGCCTTGGCTAGGCCGATTGATCTTCAGGACCTAAAGTTGCACAAGGAGCGCCAGCTCTGCGGCAGGAGGGTGGAGAGGAAGTGGGAGGCGTGTACCTGTGTCAACTCTGTTGCCCTGAATATTATTACTGTTACTTCCATATTATTTTGTGCACATTTACCCGGACACTGTGTGGCTAGCTCGGCACCAGACTCTGGGCCTCAGACACAGCGCTGTTCGAGCGGAACCGAGAGCTAAAGAGGAACCCCCGGCGCCGGCGAGCTAGGAGGCGGCGGGGGAAGATGCGCCGCGTCGGCTGGCAGACGCTGCCCCTGTCGCTGGGGTTAGTGCTGGCGATCCTGAACGAGGTGGCGCCGCAGGCGTGTCCGGCGCAGTGCTCTTGCTCTGGCAGCACGGTGGACTGTCACGGGCTGGCGCTGCGCAGCGTGCCCAGGAATATCCCCCGCAACACTGAAAGACTGTGAGTATGGGCTTGCCCCCTACCCCCATTGAGGTCGCTCACCCCTTGCACTGAGACTGGAGGGACCAAACGACGCAGGGACCTGTGCCTGGGACAGCCCTCACCAGCTCTCAGGCACGCCCATCCTGGGCTTGAACTCTACGGGAGGGCGAAGGGCAGGAGGGCGCTGCCCAGGGAGGGGCGCCTGCCGTGGGAGGGCGGGCCCGCCGGCAGCTGCGCTTCGTCCCTTCTCCCGCTCTCGTCCCGCCACTCGCAGCCGGGTGCCGACGAGTTCTCGGCGCCTGGGGAGCCAGGGACCGAGGGACAAGTACTCGCAGATACCCAGGGCAAGGGAGACGCGACTTTGATCCCCAGACTCGTAAAGGGAGTCACCTTGGGGTTGCCAACGCTCGGATTTCAGGGCCGAATCCTCCCTCTTATCGCCTCGGGGTAGCGCGGGGGGTAGACAGCCAGGGGTGACTCAAAAGAGGGAAATCTTTGCTCCTCGGCTTTGTGTCGCCCTCCTGGGGACGGAGGGAGGCGAGAAGTGGTGGTTGGGCTGCTCGGTCCGCCCGGGGGCGCATCTGCAGGCCGCGGAGAGAAGGGTGCCCCAGGACCGCGGCAGCTCCTGCAGTGGCCGCGCGCAGCCCCCCGCGACTCTTCCCCCGTGGAGGAGGCGGCGGCGGCGGCGGCGGCGGCGGCGGGCCCCCAAGGGACTTGTCTGCGCGGGCGACCGCAGCGGAGGGCTGCGTCCCAACGTCTCGGCGGAGGGCTGGCTGTCCAAGCGGAGCCAGCCAAGTCGCGGGTGACTGCTTTGACGACCCCGGGCGCCTGGCTGCCCTCCCCGGCCCGTCCTGCCGCGCCCCAGTGCCCCCGTCCACCTTTCCGGCGGTCTCTGCGTCCCTTCACGTGGCTGCAGTTCCCTTTGCTTCCCCTCTTCGCGCTCTGCTGCCCGCAGGCATCCCCGCCCCGCGGTCTCGGCGAGTCTGATGAAGTAATCGCAGCCCCGCCGTTGACGGCCCACGCGCCCCTTGCGGGGCACTTCCCGAGTTCGGGGCGGTGGAGCATGGAGGCCATTCTCTTTGTGATCGCCGAGGCCGCTGCCCCGGCGCCCCGGGCGCGCTCTCCGGGCCGAAGCGCGGGGCCTGTCGGGCGCGGGCAGAGGACCGGCGGAAGCCCCCGGGCGTGAAGACTAAGGGCAGAGGAGGGGAGCTCTGGACCTTGTGTAAACCATTTCCTTCGCCCTCAATTTAAAGGCCGCAGTTGAGCCCTTTTTCTTGCTTTCCAAACGGCTCCTCCACTCCCAGCCTCGCCGGGCCGCCCCTCACTTCTTACTCTGCGCGCAGCGTCGGGCCAGTTGGGGCCCTACCAAGGGTGTCTTGTCAAAAGGTGGTCCACCCCATTTATCTACGGTGGGGGCTAGGGATTCTTGTTACTTCAAATATCCCTTAAAAGACCCCAACAGTCGTAGAACAACTTGATGGCACTTTGCTCATCTTGAAAAGTGGTTTGGGGAAAAAGTAATGCAGAATTCGGTTTTAGCACTTGTCATTTCATGCTGTTCACAACAGTTTAAAGTTTGAGTACTAACATGTCTTACTCAACAAAAAAGAGAATGCACTCGGGAGAAAATAGCCATTGCGTTTCAGGTCCTTGGGAAAACATAATCTCTGTTAGGTCCTTGGGAAATAAATATCTGTGAGGGAATCTATAATGAGTTTTCAGAAATGGTTTACTCATTGCTGGCTTATGAACTTATATCATAGGCAAAATAAACACTTTAAATACAGACGTTTTAAAGTCAAAGGTAAGAGAAAACTTATTTCCATGAAGGAGAACATTCAAACCGCAGCAAAGCCTGATTTTACTTGAAATGATTGGAACCAGGGCAAGTTTAGATCTTGACCTAAGATGCCAGAAAAGGGGGTTGTGACTCTTGAAGGGAAACCTGGTGCTGAAATCTGTGCAAAAATGTCAGGGCCTGAATACTATTTCCATTTGCCCCCACTAGTGGTTTTCACTTTACAGCCGCAGCGGGGACGCCAGAGCTGCAAATGAAGAGTTTAGTTTTCATACAAACATAGAATTGTTGGGAGGAAAATGCCTATAAACGCAGGCCTTTGAAGCGCAGTGCTTTTGATGGAACTCTAACTTTTTTCTTTGCCTTAGGAAGTTTAGCCACCATGCCACCTGAGGATAGGTTCAGAATTTTATAAGTTTCTGAGTTAGAAAATTGTTCGTTTCATGTCCTGGAGGGAACTTCTGGGGGTGTGCCTAACAATAACAGTAAAATAGAAGAATACCTATGAAGTTAATACACAATCCTTATAAAAACAAAAGTTGAAAGCACTCCCGATACACACACGCAAGAGAACTTTTCCTGATAACATAATCACTTCGTTTGCTTGTCATAGGCCAGCAAGCATGGATTCTGTAACCGTGTTAAGAATCATTTTTAAAACCTTCCTTCAAAGGTCATTCCCATGTTTCTCTCTTCTGCTTTGTAAACTACTTTAGTAAGTGGAAATGATCATTCATCTTAAAATTCTCACTGAGTTTTTATTTTTCTTTGTTTAACGAGATAATGATAGAAATAAAATGGAACTTTGATTTTCTCACTTTTTTTTTTTGCTCTTAGGGATTTGAATGGAAATAATATCACACGGATTACCAAGACAGATTTTGCTGGTCTTAGACACTTAAGAGTTCTGTAAGTATGCTCTTTTGTGTTTTGAGGAATTCTCTTTTGTTTCTAAGGTTGCATATTTTTAATTACTGGTCTCAATTTTAAAAAGTGTCCTAATGACAGAAATATAAAAGTTTTGAAGGTCTTGGTTTTCATTCTTTTTGTTTATCATTGTACTACAAGTTTTAATAAAAATGTAGGCTCCCATTTTAAGATTGGATGCATGCCATAGAAACATTATTGTAGAAATGACCTTAAATGTTTGCTATACCATACCTAAGTGTTTTATGCATATAAAAATGTAGAATAATTGCTTTCACAATATGAATAAGTAATGTGAGACATTTGATACTCTTAGGATTTGAGATTAACTAGAAAGAATTTAAGTGGGTCTGCATTTTATTATTACTAATAAAAAATGTTCACTTTTCTAGCAAACAACACTTAGGTATAATTTCTGACATTAAAATCAAGCAATCCAACCTTTTACAGAGGTTTTGGTGGGAAATGTTTTTCTATAAAAATACGTCGGTCATACTTTAAATTGTTACTTGTATTTTGTACCTTTGTAGCTTTTATGAAATGATTGCAATTTGATTACTTCTTTAATTAGTAGATTAAATTAGTTGGGAGTGAACCATCCTTTGAGATTTAATGTAATATAAAATTGTTTTACTCACAGATTTGTAAATATTTATATCACAGTGAACATATACTTTTGATCAGTGTGTGTTCAGAGTTCAACTTGCAAAAGACACTTTTTGGCCATTATGAATTTTTCTAATTTCTGATGTATATCCAGAAGTGAATTGAAGTATATACGTAATGAATTGCTGTATATTGATTCTTTCAGTTAAGAACTCAATCAGTTTACTAAAACCAGCCATCAGAGCTAGAGTGTCCCTGGTCAGTTTTCAGGATATACCATAGCTCAAGGTTCAGAGTTTTGACAAGTAGATTTCATGAGAAATTGCATTACATTAGTATTTTCTATGAAAGTTTTGTGATGTGGACTTTATTTCCCTTCTCTGATTTTTCTCAAGTACACCATCGTTAAATTTGATACTGAATCTCAAACTAGAGCAATATTTAACTTTACGAAGGGAAAAAAGTGCAAGTTTTCACTTGCTGAATTGAAACTCACTCAGATGAGTGGTAACGTTAAGACTCCTGTTATACTTTGCATTTCAGTCAGCTTATGGAGAATAAGATTAGCACCATTGAAAGAGGAGCATTCCAGGATCTTAAAGAACTGGAGAGGCTGTAAGTATTTTCAATTCCAAACTTATGACGACATAACTGTATTTTAAAAAATACTTAAGTTTCAAGAACCATGTCTTCAATTTCGCATTGTAGGTTTTGGAAGTCTACAGAAACAAGAGGTTGACTAAGGGATTTTTCAGACAAATTTACAATTAGAAAGTGTAGAATTTTTGCTACAAAGTATTAACTTGTAAAAAGCTAAAAAATACTAACTTTTCTGAAACATTTCCATCCTTGGTAACCAAAGGTTATGTACTTTGATACTTTATGTACTTTGATACATAAAGATGTACATGTTTTTCTTGTTGTTCATTTAGTTTGTTTTATTTGCTTATATAGGAAGCAAGGTAGTAATTATATTTGCATTTATGTGCATTACGGAAAAAATAAGTTTTTCTGATAGTCACTTTAATTTCCATGTTGTTGGTGTATGTGTCATTAGTGACATATGAAGAAATATTTTAAATCTTAGTGGTAAAGATTTGCTTTCTTGTATTTAACACTTATGGTGAACATTGTTAATAACAGTTATTTACAATTTTATTTCATTATTTTACAGTAGTTTTCTAAATATTGCTGCTGGAAAAAGACTTTAAAGATTAGTAGAAGTGGAAGTAAGAATTACATTATCAAAGGGTGGTCATTTTAACATTGATTCTTTTTTCCAAGAAGATCAGATGTGAACTTCAGACTTTAAAATATGTTTTCACTTTTTCAGACACAAATCTATGGACTGATGTATATTACTTAAGGGCCATTATAATTTTATGTTTACAGTGTATATCTAAAAGACAAAACCTCTGTCTGAAGTAATTAATATAAATTACAAATTTTGTATGTAATTCCATGTCTCATATGTCTTGATATTTCAAGTTTAGTTGGTTTTCATGTTTTAAGGGCAAAACCTGCTCTATTAAAAGTAGCAACAATTATTTTACTAATTTTCCATGTCTGTTTTAACAGGCAGTAGAAATAAAATTTATATTTAAAATAATGAAATATGAAGTTCATTTCAGGCATAGCACATACTCAGACTCACTGAGCCCAAATGCAAAAGTTAATTCTGTGTAGTTGTCTATAAGTAGAAAAATGGCTTGTCAAATTCTAAAATATTTATAAATATATAGCCTACATTTTTATCCCCTTATGTAAAATTAAACACAGAGATGTCTCATTATTTTACTATAAAATTTTGTCCATGATAAATATTACAATATTGGGAATATAATTGTGGACTTCAAAATAAATTCAAATACTTTGAGCTAGCTTTGTTCGGTTGGAGGATAAAAACAAGGTAAACATTTGGTTAAGTTCATAATCTATCTCTTAATATATAAAAACCCTCTAAAAGTATTCATTCTTTGCTATCCTTCATGGGCTTTCATGACTAGCTAATTCCTAATGAATGTCTTGCAAAGGTATTTTTAATTCATCCATTTTTGAAAAATGTTTCAATATAATTTAAATGTTTTAAGATGGATAGATAATTGAAAATTATTTAACGTTCACAGTTTTTCATAAACTTAGTTATCACATGGAAAACATATTTTTTGATACTTAAATAATTTCCAAACCATTGAGGGAATCTCAGGGGCTTTTCATGCAGTCTCTATTTCTTTATATTGTAGTTTTAAAAAAATTTCAGAAACACTAGAACAGCAAACTCTTTTTATTTTTCAAGTCACTTTGGAGTATCATTTTAACTTTCATCTTGAATAAATTAACCTTTCCTAAAAATTGTTAACCAGATGCCTTATAATCTGAAATCTGATTAGAGTTGTAAGTAGGTACTATTTTTTGACTTTTCCTTCCCTTGGGAATGTCACTTCATCTCAGAACACTTTTCTATTCTATTAAGATGAAGTCTGATGTTTCAGAGTGGGAGGAGGATTTGTAAGTTTGAATGAAAACTAATATATATGCAGGACTTCTTTAAATTACCCCAGCTGTTGGCTGAGAGCAAATATTTCATATTTGTGAGGAAAAGCTGAGAAAATTCCTTTTGTTTACAACTGCCAAGTCCATCTGATGGAAGCACATTGTTTTCTGACAGCCAATTCATCTCCTTGGGACTCTGGAATTCAAAACCATTTCGTAGGAACATTGTGGATACACTTTTCAAATATTTATTTTTTTAAATATATTAAATGGCAAGGCAGTTTTGCTGAAGAATGCATTCACATTATTCTGAAATAAACTATCTTAAATTTTGTTTAGTATATTACTTAAAAACATTAAAATAAAAAAAGAACTACCCAGAGATTACCATAATTGAAGTACTGTGACCTGTGGTATATATAGTTATTGTAGCAGGTGGTGTCATAAACATCACAAAAATTGCTTTTTTTACCCCAAAATGTTGCAAGAAACAGTGTAACAAACAGGAAGTGATCAATGATTAATTATTGGTTGTGTGAGTTTATATGGTTTTTAGCAATTTAGATAGGAAGTTTTAAATTCAAACTCTAAGTTATGAAAAGATGGATAAATGCAGGTTGATATTTTAACTGCCATTCATACAGCATTTATAGTAACTTAATTTTCATTCTTTGTGTTAAGAACAAAAAATAAAAACATTAGCTTTATCTGTGTGTAATTTATGGTTTTAACTTTTCTTCCATTTAAAAATGATAAAATCAAAACAATTCCAAATGATACTTGTATTTCAGAATTGTTAGTTTCTGTTTATGTTGATTGAGACTTAAGTCGATCTAGAGACAGAAGACAAATCTGAAAACAAAGATGAGATCATTGTTATCTTTTTTAGAAATCCACCTTTTAATCTGTAAGAAATAGGGTCATGTTGTTAGGCTGAATTTAATTTTTGCATAGAATGAGAAAGTTATTTATAAATCAGAGCATTATAGCTTTGTAAAAAGAAATTTTTTCCACTTCAAACAATTGAAGAAATACAAAGTTATCACTCAAAATGTCAGGAGGCAGAGGGATATTATAATCTTCCCTCCCTCTTTTCATTCCCTTCTTCCCTCCCTGTTTTCCTCTCTCCCTTCTTTCTATTGTATATAAAACAGCATCAGGTGATGTAATCATCATCATCAGAATGTGCTTGTGAATCACTGTAAAAGAAGTTTTAATCACACCTACACACCACGAGCACACATAACTTCCTGCCTTGACAGTTACCTACTGTCCTCTCCGACCTAGCAGGTGCAGGGGCAGATTTCCGTGGAAGCTCTGTATTACGAGTGTACCTGTTAGTCAGGGAATAAAACGAAGCCTTAAGAATGTGCCTCATGTAGATTGTTTTAGCAGGTCTCATATTGTTTAATAAAAATGTTAAAATAAAATCTCATGTAGGTAAGTGACCAGGTAATTCAACAGTAATTAACCAAGGAAGGGTACAGGACAGAATTGGCATACTTATGAAGTATACTTTTTTATGCTTCACAGAAGGTACCTATGTATATAAGCCATGAAATCTCCATGCTAAATTAATTCAAGGTTTTTCTTGCTGGTGCATTAATGTCTTAGAGATTTAAAGAAGTCACATTAGGACTGATAACTTTTGTGGGCTGGTGTAAAGTACTGTTACTCACTTACAGTTTATGGGATTATACTGAAGTCATTAAAATTCTATTTTGTGAAGGTTTTCTAAGGAGACTCAGGCCACTTCAGGGTCCCACTAGTGGGCACCAGTCATTTTTGCAAGTTCCTTGCTATCACAAAAGCAAGAGTATGAGAAAGTGTTTGTAATTTCTTAGGGTTGTCAAAAAGTTTGAGGACATTTCATCCTAAATGCAATGAAATGCTTACATGCAAAATAAATAGTAGCTTATGTTAATGCAAGTCAATAGCATACCCCAGAAAACTCTTGGATATTAGGCTTTGCGTTAGCTTCACGACCATAGTAAACCCTTACGATTAGGAAATTGCAGAAGTGATAAAGACAAAGGCTTGGCCTGTTTTTCATTTCATACCAATAACATGTAAAGGTAGTCTTTTAAGACAAATACTGCTTTATACTCCCCAAGATTTAGTATCTTTGGACTTGAAATTACATTTTTCTAACTTTGTCACATAATATTCATTTTGCTTCAAAAATGAGTCCTGAAATATTATTAAAAAACCATGGAGCGAATCCTGGAAAGTAAACCTGTACATTTGAATGTATTTAAATTTCTACCAAATTGATATAAAGAAAATACTCATTTTAATTTAGGAAAGTCTAAATCCCTTTACAGTGGAGCCTAAATTTGACTAAGTACTACATTGTCATGGAAGGATGTCTAAAAGGCACATTTGGGTTTTCTTTAAGGTAGTGATGAGTTAGTTGTCCTGTGTGCACACACCATTCATAAGCACATGAAGCCAGCATGAGGCTGAAGAAGTACTAAAGCCCTCTAGAATTTTTTTTTTTTTTTTGTGTGTGTGTGTGTGTGTAAGTCACTATGCATGAATTCAAGTAGAAAATACGTTAAACAGGTTTGAAGAAAAAGATGTTCACAAAGATGTAGAGAATCCCTTTTCTGATAAATCCTACAAGTTTACAGGCGACACATAACACATTCCTTTTCTTAAAGTGAGGACAAACAGTGCTGATCTCCTTGGAAAAGAAAGCCAAGGTCATCTCAAAAAGAATTGTTCTTTGGCATCTTTATGCCCAAAATTAAGATCATTGCAGTTATTTCCTTAGGAAAGGGTCTTTAAAGAACATGCCAAACTTTAGTAACAGAGGCCAAGTATGTATACTGCATGAGATATAAGTGCTCTAGATGATCAAGTGTGTAACATTTAGTTTGTGATACCCTCTAAATGCCAATTATTCTGACCTGTTTATAAGTGATACTGAACTACTTTAAATTATGTACTGATTGTGGCCTTTAATGCACAGGCACTATGAGAAGTTTAGCAGAACACTGAATCCAACGGAGGGTTTCTTATGGAACGTTTTTTAATGGGCCATGAAGTTGAACTGTGGTGAGAAGGCCTGTTTGCTCTTTGTGGGACTGTTTTACAAATTCTGAAGCCACAAGGCTGTTTATTTTTCCCACATCTGTTTTGGGCTCATCCTTTGTGACAGTGTTTGCAGGATGCGGTGTCCTTTATTCCTCCTCTGGAATGAGTCTCTTCGTTTGCACTGTTACAATGTATTTGTGGAAGCAGCAAATGTCAAATATTTTACATTGAGTTCTGTCTTTCATTCCTGTTGGATACCTTTCTGCTTGAATTATGCCTTCTAGACTGAACTGTACAATTTACCATGGAATGGGACACTTTTCTGCATGGACTTTTATATATGTTGCTCTTATCATTTCTCAAAGCAATTTATATCTGCTGGGCTGAAAGAAATACTGGTGAAAATGCCTTCAGATGGAAAGTTTGGTAACAAGAGGGCTGATTGGTTATTAATAAACTTGGAATATTTCTTTAAGATAACATTTACCAAGATTATATGATTGTTCTCTTTGCAGCCTCCATCCAGTCTGGTTGCTGGTGTACAGTTCTGGAGATTCGGCTGTGTGCTGCTGTTCTAGGTTCTGTCAGGGAGAGTAGGGTGCAGACAATCTAGACTGTCCTCTGCTTAGACACTCTGTAATTTAATATGCTGTTGCCTGGTGTCCTGTGGAACATGGCAAGTGCTCATTGGTTATACTGCTGACTATGCTTTCTAAAGAGATACAAATTCCTTTCCTCCTTTTTAAAATCAGAGACACTAGATGAGTGACCTCAGAAAGCCCTTGGTTTCAATTCTGCTGTGAAATATTGATCAAATTACTCCATCTTTCAAAACCTCAGTTTCCTATCATTAGTACAGAGATAATTATATCTCATAATGACAGTAAATGATTTAGTACGATAATGTATATGGTTTCCCAAAATGCTTGGCACACAGTTGGTGCTAAAGAACTATTATTAGTATGCATTCCAATGTTTCTCTCCTTTTTTCAAAAACCCAGTTTAGAAGTTATTTTATCTTATTGAACTAACAGATGTGTGCATAGCACATTTGACTTTGATACATCCATATTTACTATCATTTTCATTCTGATTTTCTTCTTAGAATATCAATAGAAGAAATGTAAAGAATGTACAAATCCACTCCAAGTTTTCAGAGTATGTCTCATAATCATTCTGAATATGTAGAGAAATACCAACAAATAAAGGGAGTGAAGAGGAAGCAACATTTTTACTAATCAATTTTGATTTCCCCACCATGAAATAAAAAGGATGAAATTATCATTGATGTTACTAATGAAAATATAAACTTTATTCACTTAGTACTACCTAAATGTTAAAATCTTTCTTTAAAAATGTTACAATAAAAACACTTTAAAAAAACACAAGTGGAAATTTACCAGAGAAAGCATTTCTGTTTAAGAAATTCTAGGTTGTACATGATAGACTCATTAAGGTGACCTTTATTAAATGTATATCTCAGAACAGGCACACTGCTAAAATACATTTACATCAATGGGTCAATGTGAGGCATACATTCTTCCCTGGCTTTGGTAAAATTGTTTCCATTGTACATTTTGGATTGGGGTGAAGTTCGCAAATATTTGTTGAATTGAGATGAAAACTGGCAAAATAAGAGATTATAATCTTTACCAATGGACAAGTCACAGGAGCAGCTGACAAAAAATAATTTGAAACAATGCTTGTTAATAATACTCAGGCTGCTTATCAAATTGAGGTTCTTAAGAATCAGAATTTTGGAGGCCAGTGGTGTTTTGTGCAATACAGAAACATCATTCACCCACTGAAGGTCAAGTTAAAAACTAGTCTGTAGCACAAAGGAAACCTTTTACTGGGATCCCTCTCATCTTTGCCCTGAGAACAAGTGTTTTAGAGACACACATTATACACCTTTCTGGATTCGTGAGTTACCATCCAGAGAATTCTCAATCAGCCCTGAGATTTTTGTGGGCAGACTCCATTTTACTGGAATCTCTTATCTTTCCTTCTACACATTGGGTAGCCTTGCTCTGAACCATAGGGAATCAACCCACCTGGTCTACTTAATGGAGCTAATTTATGGTTGCTCCTTTAAATCCTCCTCTGAAATACTTTTGATTCACTACAGACTTGTTTTCCTGGTCTGGGCCCATCAGATTTTAACTTCTTCAACTGATTTATGTTAGTTATTATTGTGACTGTATTGTTTTTAAGCGCTAAGAGGTATTGTGGCATTAAAAAAAGCTAGGTTATTCTTTCTCCAGTCCTGTTTAGAAATTATTATGCACTTTAATAGTTTAAAAGTCATTTTGGATTTTAAAAAGTTGTCTTCAGTTTAAGGATTTAACTAGGGGCTATTGTACAAGAATCCCTGCTTTCCAACTTTTTTCCTTTTATTAATATTTTGGAAGAGCTTCATTTTTTGTTTTAATGTTTGTATTACCATTTATTCTTACCATTGATGGAAGAAAGAAGACCAGGAGCCAAAAGTGTATGATTATTATTTAAAGGAAAAAGCTCACACTCCTTTTCTATGCATGATATCACATCCCTTATTATTTGCCCCTTTTGTATGATACCTTGTCTTGTATTCATGGTTGGCTTAGGCATATTAAAATAATTTGTAATAATTTTCGTGGAATGATGATAAACCAACTGAATTCAGTGAAGAATGTTTTATACATATCCTTCCAACTTTAGCCTTTATATATAGATCTTTACAACAGCGAGCTGAACATAAAACTAGTTAAAAGTATGATGTTTTATTTTCAGATGATTCATTCATAGGTATTTAAGAATTAGGCTCTGTGAAACTATGTTTTTCCCAAGGAAAGACTGTTGAAAAGGAAAATTTCAACAGCACATTATTTTGCATTGTTGTTCAGGAGTAATTTAGACCATGTCTCTTTGAGAGAAGTGAGAGAAGTGACTCAGAAGGTATGCTCTGAAATCACCCTACCTGCATTCAAATTCTAACTTTCCTTCCTATGAGCTGTGCATCTCTCTCCAAAACAGCAGTAACATTAGTACCTACTGTTGGGATTCTTTGGGAGAATGAATAAGGTAATTCACATAAACCTCTCAGAACAGTGACCATGATACAGAAACTTAATATATGTTAGCTATTACTTTTGGAATAAAGTAAGAACCACTTGGAACATGAAAATAGTAAGAAAAAGACATCACTTGCATTCAATCTGAAATATCTACTTTCCCACAGCATCTGAAATTATGCCCGTGTAGGGCCATCAACTGGAAATTCAGTAGCAGCTATCAGTTCCTTGTATATCTGAATTTGTTCAAACATACCGGATTCTTTCCAACTTCTAGATGATGTTGAGAATGACAGGGCAAGGGAGGTTGATGGAAGGGGAAGGAGATACTACTGTACAGGGCACATGAAAGGAAGTTTGGCAGGGGGCTCTGGTGAGCTGGAGAGTGGCATAAACCTGGGGCAGGCACAGGTGCCACAGAGAGCATGCCAGAAGAAAGATGGCCAGATAATAAAGTGCATGTGCTAGCGACTCTGCTGAATTCTTCCAAAACACAAAAAAAGAACTGTATGTTCTTATTTGGCATATCCTGAGAACCTACCAAGTGCCAGAGAGGAAAGGAAAGAATACAAAGATGTGATCTTTATACCCAAAGAGCTTTCAACCTGTTGGGAAACAGACCAGTGCCTGAATAAATACAATGCAATATGAGGGTCTCATTATCACATGCCATGAGGAAATGGAGATACAGCCAAGGAAAGAACTGACTCTTGTAGGAAAATCAGGGAAGTTTCACTGAGCACTTAAGAAAGAATTATTTGGAGAAAAGGGAAAGCTGCCTTTTGCAGGGACTGGGGACTCAAGAACCATCCTGGTTGTGGCTGCAGAATCATGGCTGATGTTTGTTTGCCTGATGGTTTGTATGGAATTACGATGGTTGGATTGGACTGGCTTTTTGAGTAATGAGGGACTTTGCAAGACTGCTTGCTTCCCTAGAAAAATGCTCATTACCGCTGTTGTGAATATTTGTAATTTATTTTTTGAAAGAAAAATATAACAAGGTTGTGAGGTATATTTTATTACAATTGTGTAATAGATTCTGGAAGTACTCTTCCCTCAGTATCATGCCCAACAGAGAAAAATAAATGAGTAAAAGCTTTTGAATTCACTTTAAATTTAGCACTTAAATTTACTTTATTCATAAAAATTAGTGGAAGTGGGAAGTAAGCCCACCATTTCTCCTCTAATTTACTATTTCCCCCCTGACTATTTTGGCGTACATTTTTTATGAGTACACATTTTATTAAGTGCTGAGAATGTTTCTGTAGATGACCAACTTCTTCACGATAATGAGTTTAGGTAACAAAAGTTATGGTTACCATCACTGTCTCAGGACATTTTAGAGTTGGAGGATTTTCTGAGGTTTACATGGTATAACTTTTCAGCCACTGTAGGAATTCTTGTTATTACAGCCTTTACAAGGGGAAAAAAAATGCGTAGCCTCTGCTTGTATATATAGCAGAATAAGGAGTCAGGAGTTCCTCAAGGCAGATTATTCCATTGCCTAGTATCTCCAATTCTTACAAAGGTCTTCCCTATGATCCACTGTCTTAAGAGTTATAATCACTAGTCTCATTTTGGCCTCTAGATCAAATAAGTGTAATTCTTCTTCCACTGATGACTTTAACTATGTCAAGATTGATATGCCTTCTTTTCTTGTCCTCTTAAGATTTATCATTATGACTTTAAATATCTCCAGTTTACTCAGTGTAATATTAGTTTTCAGGACCTCCTTACACTCCTGTAGAGCTACAGAAGCTTATAAATCATTTAAATATACATTTTGCATCAGTTTATCATCATTTTATTTAAATTTGGGGATGGAGAGAGATAGACATTTATTTTCGCTGAAATGTTAAGCTGTTTACTTTGAATAAATGGGATTGGGATATTAGTACATCATGGTCAGAATTTATCCACCCTTTAGCAAGTGTACACAGTCCAAAATAACTTAGTTATATGGCATTAGGGCTTAAATTGAGTTAGAGGGGCAATTGAATTCTTTTCCAAAACATTTAAAACATTCCAATATCAGTCAAACATTTAAAAAGACATTATTTAAACAATTACTTATAACTATTAGTTATAGCCACTATTAGTTATAACTCAGGCTTCCTTTGAGTTAAGGGTCAAGAATTGTGTGTTGAAGTCTGAACTTTGAGGTTCTCTTCTGATTTTGTCTATAGGGACAAATCACGCCAGCATTTTCTCACACTATTTTTCTGTAACTAAATGAAAAGCTAACAAAATTGAAATTGCCATCTTCTCACAATGCCTTGGCTGAAATTTTATGTGTTAAGAATTATTTCAGGGTACCATTTACTGTGGCATTTCTGCTCTCTATTGAATTCACCTAATCTAGACACCAGAGTCTGGCTCAAGAAATCCTTTTTCATTGTGTATATTCTGGCTGGCTGATGTTGCACGGGATGTGAGTTTTCGAGTTTAAGCCCCCATAATCATCTGAGTAAGCATAATGGAAAATTGCTTTAAAGAGTCATGTAACAAAAGGTGTAACCAGCTTTTGATTTGCAATGCCTGAATTCTCTTGAATGTCATTTCTTTCTTTCCTGAAAACAGGATGAGGCATGACACTACCAAATCACTACCAAGTCATTGTTGGGTATTTTTTGCGTAACATATGCTTTGTTTTTGTTTTTCTCTAAAGGCGTTTAAACAGAAATCACCTTCAGCTGTTTCCTGAGTTGCTGTTTCTTGGGACTTCGAAGCTTTACAGGCTGTAAGTAGACAGAATTAGTTATTGTTGCTTTGGGTAGTACCTTGTGTTTTATTAAATGTATTTTTGGTTCTGTTTCCTTGTGCTTTCCTGGAATCGATTCACCAATAGATTAATGGATTGAAAATTTGCCTTTGTTTCTTTTTTTTTTTCTTATGGAAATTTATGATTGGTTTTCCAGTGCTTCTAGGTGTTTTATTTGGTTAGGATTTAGCAGTGTATGTGTTACTGTAATTGTATTATTCTTTTTCGGTCATGTGATGTTGCTTTGCCTTCTTTGTGGAAACTGAGTTCTGAAGGGAAAAATTGCCACTGTAGTTCCTCTTCAGAGAAAGTTGGCAGTGTTTTTTTAAAGCTAGGGTTCTTAATGTCAGCTTTTTTGGATATTGTTTCTGTATTCGAGTAGTGTTTATTAGTCTGGAAAGATTATTATAAGGTATTTAAAGAGGGCTTGTAAATTTCCTCTTAAATATTCTTTGTAGAGCCAGAATTCCAAACTCTGCCACATAAATGATTGCAAAGGGTTTCATATCAAATATGTCATAGTCTGTTAATGGAAGCAGTTCTTTGGAAGGAACAGAATGTGAGTTTTAGGCAGAATTAGTCTTTCCTCCCTGGGATGCTTGTTTGCAGACCTAATCGGTAATAGTGAAAACACAAGTTTGAAAGCTTTAAAAATTAGATTTTCAGTTGCATGAATGGTTTTGTGCATATCGGAGATAAGCTCCAAAGTGCTGGGCAAATCAATAGCAATGATCATTGATGTTCATGGATATTGGAAAAACACTGTTGGGGTATAGAGAACAAATTGCTCAACCTGGTCCCCACCAGGATGTTGGGGAAGTCCTCCACATTGCCATTTGTAGGGAAAGTAAGTGGATAACTTTTTTCTGAACTTGACTTTGTAGTCAAGGCTTTGTAGCCTACCTGTTCAATATTGTTATTGCTATTGTCAGAAGTAGGAAGACTGTCCTCCCCTCACTGCAGATCCTAGCTACAGTGTTAGATCCTACTGATACCTTAGCTCACTGTAGAGGGAACTGTGTTAGTGGGCCAAAGTGCACTCAGCAAACACAGCAGATCTCCTAGTCTAGAGTCTGACTTTCCTGATACTGCTCCTCTAGGGGTAGCCAAAGTTAACTAGCAGGATTTCTGCTCTTCTGTGTGTTCCCTGGTGGTTAATTGGCTCACTTTAAATACATTAAAAAAATCAAATACAGAAACCTGGAGACTGCCTTTTTTAACAAGAATTATCTAGGGGTTGGTTTTACCATGGAAATAGGATATAGACTGTTATAAAGATTATATGTGTGCATATAAATTGATACTTACATTTAAATGTTTTTGCTCAGTTTCTAAGAAAGGGCACAGGGAAGGTTTAGTCATTCTACTCTCTGCTTTAATTTTTGGTGACTGTGTGGACCTTGAAGAATTGACTTCAAGGCTAGTGGTCAGTGAAGCCTCTCAAAGTACTACTTTGCCAGTACTGTGCATGTAAAAGCAATCCACTCCAGTCTAGGGAAGTGTCCATTTTCTATGTAGCTGTGAAAATATAATTTAAATGGAATGACTGCTATTTAAAAATGAAAAATTTTAAGCTGAAGAGGAGAAGTGTAGGAAGCAACATCAACACTGTGTCTGAGAAACAAGAATGTGTGATTTTCAGTGAAGTACTGGGATTCTTTTTCTTGGGAGGCTTCAGGTGGTGTAATCCAGTTCAGAATCCCCTATTTGCAAATAATTTTCTTTTTGTTGAACATTTTGCCCTCTTTGACAGTATCACATAGTGGACCAAGGGATTTTCTCTTATGATTTGTTATGATTTTATAAGTTCATGAAGTTGTTCAGAAGAAGGACACTTGAAATCTTTAAGAAGTGAATTAAAGAAACAGAATCCATAAACCTATAAGGAAACAGTTTAGTTAATTAAAAACATGTTAAAAATGGGAAACCAGGCAGCAAGAAAATGTGCAGCAAGAAAATGTGTTCAGAATTACAAAGTGTCTGTTTGCCTCAAAGCTTTCAGGTGGGTAGAAATGAAAGCTAAAGTATTGTTAGTTACTTGCAAGAGGGACTTGAATGCTTTGAAGTTCCTGACTTTTCTGAAGTTCCTAATGGCTTACTGTTTAATGTCGAATGGGTTTCTGCACCTGACTTGGGCACTGTATACCTAGAGATATGGTGGTGGTATATTTTTCTGTGTCCTCGTGTCAGGAATCTTATTTTGAGTTGAGACACTATTGTCCCACCTAAGTTAGATTCAGTGGATTGTTAACAATGATATTCCTCTTGAGAGGATAAGTTATAAGCTACATGTGACCACTTTTTTATGATGGTGAGCATTAATTAAATTAAGCCACCACCATTAAGAGTCTTTAAAGAATAAATGAACAAAAGCTTGTGAAGCTCACTGCCTGGCTAATACTTCCAATAGGAAGGATGCAAGTTCAAATTTTCTTCACGTGACACAGGTGCCTAGGAGCTCACCTGAAACAAATGTTCCAACAGATGGAAAAATGTGCATAAATCTAAAAGAAAAGTCTTTTAAAATGTCCATTTCAAAATGAATCATCCTTTCACAAGAAGAATAAATGACCGAACAAAGGGTACACAATTTTTGACAAATAATAGGAAGAATATGTTGGGTCAGGGAAAATGTTTGTCTTAATATACATATTATATGTCATAGTTGCCATTCTGTACAATTTAGCATAGCTATAGACATCTAGAATTCATAAAAGAAACAACTTAGAATTTGTTTTCTCTTTAAAAATTGCTTCATAATACTAACTAGTATCTCTCTTTCTTTTTCTAAGCATTAGTTTTAAAAATATTTTTACCCTTATTCAATACATTTTTATCCTGACATATAACTAAGGAAAAGTTTTCTGGTTTAATATATAGTGCATACATTGGTGGTTGTTTTTTCATCATTGCTTGCTTAGATTAAAGCTGGTTGGGTGTACTGGGCGTTATGCAGATTTTCTTTGGGTTTTTGTAGTTAATAATCACCATTTGACTCAGCTGAAAATGAGATGCCAGGTGAAGAAGCACACATGCTTTTTTTTGGACTCTAAATGCAATATAAAAGAAAAAGAGGGTACACTGTATATGAATTATGATTTGACATGGTTGATTTCTACTAGCAGCCAAATATTCTTTTCCTTTGCTGTCTGCTCCAATTTCTCTTTGTACGGGTTGAGAGAGCACTACATGTTCAGGTCAAGATGTTTGCTCAGAAATAGTAGTACAGTTGCAGCTGTGTTTGTTGGAGCAGGAGACGAGTTTAAATAGCATTACCATATATCCAGTCCATTAAGAGAACTCTGTAAAATAATACCAACTCTGCATAAACTACAGGACAGTGTAATAAAATTACAAGCACTTGTTGACAGATGGAAAATGTAAGTAAAGGATCGTAGGCTTGAGGTTAAAAAAGACAGCACATAGTTCTCTTTTAGCTTATGTGGATACCTCATTCTCCCTTGTGCTCCTCTTCTAAAGCCACAGTTGAATTTTGATTGTCAATTTAAATGTGGAAAAAATTATTTTCAGAGCAATCGAGTTGGTTAACTGAGAGATTTCAGTGACTTTTGAAATAGTCGATTATGATTGATTGAAATTTATGAGTATCAGTTGTATATATGAGTAGCATATACCAATCGTCCTGATAAGTGTAACCTTAGTAGTTAGTGATTTACCAGTGAGTGAGTCACACTTTTCAACTTCAGTTTGCAAGTACTAATCTGGGCTCATTAGACAGGAATTCCATTGGTAGGAGTGTGGTTGAGCTTTTGGCTTTAAATATTTGTTTTGTGGTTTTCAGTTTATTTCTTTGAGTAGTATTATATTTACCCAGACTTCTAAGTATCTAAAGCATATAGAAAAAACTCATTTTTCACTTGTGTCTTCTAAAACAAAACAAAACTAACAAACAAAAATAAATACTTGGTCCCAGTGATTCATTTCCTTAACTTCTTTGAATAAAACCTTTTTATTTCTGGTTCACAAGTGGCATTTATTATTCCCCAGCGAGCTTTGTAGTCACTAAATTACCTAATGTTACAAATAGTAAGTTTTAAAGCCAAGGACTCTTTTTATGGCCTGCTGACTACTTACCTGAGACAAATAGATTCTGACCACTTAATTTGATTGGACAGGACACAATTCATTTGCTGTCAGATAAGATCTCAAATTCTCAAAATTGTTTTTGATGACGATCATTGACACTTTATTAGAGGAAAACTTGATTTTTGTTTTATTAAGGTAAAAATGAATTTGTGAAGCATAACAAATATACAGTCAAGCTGTCTTTATTTCCCTTTCTCTTTGTTCCATAGAAAGAGCCTTAGTTTTTTTGTTTTAGATTTTTAATGTTTTAAGAGTAACATGCTCATATTAAAAAGGTTTAGACAATTCAGAAACACAGGAAAGAGGGAGTAGATATTATTCATTATCCCACCATCCAGTTATAACCACTGGCATGCTTGTCAATTATTATTAACTTAGCTTTCTTTTTTTATGATTATGAATATAAATGCTGGTATATATGTATTATGGAAACTTTTTTTTAAATATCCCCAGGGTCTAGTATAAGACTTGACCTTTAGAAAGCTCTCAGTAAGTGTTTGATGTATTGAATTAAATCTCTGTTGGGTTCAAGATTTGTAACTTGAATGAGTAAATAGTAACACTGGGAAGGCATTATGAATAATGGAGAACCAAATTAAATTTAAAGAATAACTTGGCTAATTAAATGTTTAGTCCCCTTAGGTTTTCTAAACATTGAAGGATTTTTGTAGACACAGCAAAATCAAAATAATCCATTTTTCACCTAAGCAAAATATACCTTAATTTAATATAATATTGGACCTACAAATAACTAACCCCCTGGTTCTCTGATGTCAATTTAGTCTCATAGGATTCTTGTGTTGAAGGATAAAAGCAGAGTACAACAGTACAACAGTGGAGCCTCTGTCAAAATTCCTCTTGAATTAATTTCTGCCAGTTCTGATTAAAGTGTGGGCTCTTAGAGGTGTCAGGTGCCATAGGTTCCTTCTCCCTTTTCCTCGTGGCCTATGTGGCCCCTGCCACAATAAATCCCACAGTGCTCGCACAGTAATTGCAGGTTACAGTTGCTACGGTTACCGTTGTCCAACCAGATTGGCATCATTACTCATCTGGTGCCGTGATAGCTGCCGCTGCTCTCCGTCACTGACACTTCCCAAGAGCTTCATGTACAGACGATAAAAGTTCTTCAGAGGCCATGTGTCTGTGTTATCATTTGGTGCATGGATACACTATTTGTATGGATAATACTGATATTTTATTAAGGGAAACAGATTGACTCTTTATCTTGGAAAACAAGGAACCAAGAAGAGAGGTAAAAGTCAGAAAAGTGTCTACTGTCAGTAATTACAACATAAAGTCCCTTATTATTTATTAAGTAACTTATAAATTACTTCTTATTGGGCTCACAGGACTCTGTTCTTGCCACTTAAAAAGTGGAAATATGCTAGGGATATTTAATTTATAAAGAGATTACTATTATGTAAGCAAAGGTTTGTTTCTAAGTAGACAGACAAAGGATTTGATGTACGGGTATCTGAACATGCTTGGGAGTGGCCATTACCATTTGCCATGAAAAATAAGGCAAACCTTTGAATAGAATGTACTTTTGCTTTTGTTTTTTAATCAACATGCAATCTTATGATTGAGAAGTTACACATCCAATGAAGATTAAGATTGTATTTGAGATTTTGCCAGGCCTAGTGTTGATAGGTTTTACTTCAGAGGGATCACAAGTAGAATACTTGCTGGAAAAGTCAGAAATCAACACAATTTGCCAACCCACAGAGTAGACTCTGATTGTGAAATCTAGAGCAAAGTTCATGGCATAGGAAAGTCAAGGGCAAGAAGGTCTTTCCCACTCAAGTGTACTTCTTTAAATGGTAAATGTTCCTATCTTCACCACTAAGTACTCATGGAGAATCCTAGGAGAGATGCTGATGAGAAAAACTGGCATAATATGTGACCTCACATATTATGTGATATTTGTGGGCCTCAGCCATTGCTAACATCTGATCTGTAGTATGTCAGTTAAAGTATAGCGAATTCACTGAGTGTGTCTGTTTTCTGAAACATTAATTGAAATATATGCTTTTCATGTCAAAGATATTGGATGCACATCACCAGGGACTATTTTAATATTTGATCACAAAATTGCCACTGCACTCTCAAGATTATAATTTGGGACTGAAGTGTACATGAATATGAATTCTAGGAATAAGTGTCCATAGGGTTTTCATTCTATTGAGCTGATTTTAATGTATTTTCATTACATTTAAAGACAATGAAATCAAGATATCTATCATAACAGCGGGACATGGCATACTTGTGTATAAATGCCTACTCAGATTTTAGTGGCCTTCCGGTCTTTGGAAATCAGTCGACACCTCTAGAGTCAAGTTATGTTATCTGTAAGATGGGAATGACCATACTTATCTCCTGAGAATATTTCAAGTCTAATATAGATCTGTGTTCAAAACATTGTCAGTTTTCAAGCATGATAGAATATTTGTATGATGATTATCCTCTCATTGCAAAGTGAGGTGAAAATAATAGTCACACAAACATCCATGCAGCTTGTCCATAGTCAGCCAATCTCCTGGGTCCACTTCACCTCCCTCTCAATGTCATACGTACATAGGCATAGCCACATTATTTTTTTTAACGCTACAAATTAAGATAAAATGTGCATTTGCACCATTTTGTTTCTCCTAACTTGGCCACCCTAGGTGCATTAAGGCAGGAATGGTCTTGATGAGGTCTGTTACCTTCTCCCAATTGATAATTCATATGGTTTTAATATTCCTGTACAAAGTGAATTAGGTATAGAAACACAGACTAGGACTCAGAAACTATTTATGTTAGTCCACATATTTAGATTGTTGTTTTAATGATGTTTTGTCTTGAGTAACAAAATGAAGGAAAAATATAAAAGAGTTAGAAAATTCTGAGTAAACTTGAAATATAGGTAAACTATTCTGGAAGTTATTCAGATTTACATACATGGCTAAAGATCATTTTCACCACTAATAAAAATTTCAGTTTTTGAAACAATACAATTAATCCATTGACTTGGTGGTATACAAATATGATTTAATTTATGGAACATTCTGTCAGCTTTACATAAACTTCATATGTGATTTTTAAATGTAATTTTAGACTAAACATTATGTGAAAATGCAGTGCAAATTGCAAAGCATTTAGCTAACACTTTGGATTTAAACCATATTTGATAATGAAATAGGTTTGACTCTCAAGTTATTTATGTTTTGTTTTTGTCATAATGCCCATAGGTTTGATAAGTAAATAAGCTTTGCAGTCAGATGGATATGTTATATATTCTCTTCATTACTTTTACCCACAACTAAGTTATTTGCTATCACTGAATTCTTTATAGAGGGGTCACTTTAAAAATTTGATAAATTGTGATATAAGGAACTCTGGACAGGAGTTTAAAACAGAACTAAATTCTAGAGAAGGAAGCAATGAAAAGTAAAAGGGCTTCCGATGGCAAACACCGAGGTCTAGGGCACACCATGGCAGTGTGAAATGTTGTTCAGAGAACATCTGTGCCTCTCGAAATGTCCCCCAAATGAACGTGTACAGCTAAGTATAGCAACTTGATTTAAGTGTTTAAAAAAAAATACTTGAAGGAAAGAGAAATAAATAAGTCTGGAAACAGAATGAGAAAAGATAGCTTTGCCCCATCACGATAGGTTTCTTCTACTAGTGAAAGATTAAAGCTTGAAGTATGTGAATAGCTGAGAACAGCAGAGAGAAAGGTTGATTGCTTCCCCTCCAACAGTTCCAATTGATTGAAAAAAGCCTAATTTAAAGTTCTGTTTGTTCTATGTCTTAAACCATCAGAATTCTCTTTTAGGACCAGAGGAATGCTCTGGAGGAAAAAGAATCCAAGGATAAAAAGTCATTGCAAGCCAACAATTGTTCCTAATCCTCACAAAATGCTGGAGAAATTAAATTTATTCTTTATTGCTCAAAGTGTTACCTAGGTCACTGGGCGATGGGAAAATTGGACTGGAAGTCGAGTAGGCACAAGCTTTGTTTTGTGTCTAGATGCTTAACCTTAGACACGACAAGGCATCTTAGAGTGTTGTGGGAACTTGGTTCAGAGCATTAACACCAAGACTTTTATTACCCGGGATTTATAATAGGCTGTGCTGTCAGGAGATGAAAATGTTGTGTTTACATATCGGTGTTAAATGATCATTTAATTAACACCTAAGGGAAAAAAAAACTTGTGAAATTCTTAGCAGCTTTTATTGTTGGTTTCCTGGGAGGTTTTAATATCCAAGTTTCATTGAGATTTCTTTTTGTAAGTAGAGGCACAAAAGACATTATAAGCTTTTTAAGGAAGATAAACAGTTTAACCTTGACCCTTTTTCCTAAAATATGAACTGAAATTACATTTTAAATCTGGTGTGCTTATTTAAAAGTTTCTAGACTAATATATTAAAAATACATCTTAATTAAACACTTTGTGTGTAAACATTTTAACATTTAAATGTTATTTAATTTACATTTTAAACTTTCTACTGTAAAACATATGAATTTGCCAATTAGTTTATCTTAAGTTTTGGTGCATTTAGAATTCTAACTCTACACATTTTATATCTTTTTAACAACCACTGTAATTACATTGTTTTAAGAATCAAGGTCAAAACAGATAATCACAGATAACAAATTCTATGGGAAAAAAGTAAATTATTATTATATTGTCATTGTCATTGTTTAATTGGAAATAGTTACTATCATATGAAAGGTTTTTATGTAGACAACAGGGAGAATGATACCATTAATATGGAAATTCAGATTCACTTTGCCAATTACTAAAAGATGAGATGTTATCAAATGCTTTAATTTATTCTTGATCTTTTGTAAACCAGTTACCTAAAAAAGCTACATACTCAACACAGTATTTTTCTAAGATTATTATTAGAATTTATTACAGTATTACTACCCTCATTTTATCTGGACTGCAACTTCATATTCAAATTTATCAAACTTAAAAAAATCACTAAATTATTTACTGTTAAACTTTCTTAATTTTTTCAGAAATAAGCATGATGTTATAGTGTAGTTTTTTAAGTACACTGGTTTTATTCATATGGAAACTAAAAATGTTTATCTCTTTAGGTTCAAATGCCTCAGGATAAAACCTGCTTTCTGTATTATTCATGGTAAAAGAGCACAAGGAGGATTGAATGTTATTAAAGTCTCTTAATAGAAAGTCCTGCTTTGAACTAAGAATTATATTCTCATTCACAAAATACTGCTGAGCATTATATAACTTTGTACAATATTATGTGCTCTCCTTACTTCTATCAAGTTTCAGTTTTTCTCCAAAACGGTCCTCATTTTTTTAACCCACATTGATCTTTTTCTTCCCAAAGCTGCTTTTCCTCCCAGAGCCTAGTAACAAAAACCCACAAGTAGGAATATTGCTTTAAATTGTATCTGCTTTTCAGAAGGATACGTCTTGATTGAGGTAGTTGCAAGACACAAAATGCTCAGAAGTTAAAAAGTGTGGAAGAGAAAGAGAGAAAAGGTAGTAACAAAATCTGGTAAACATAAACTAATCCAGATAATATAAACTGGATAGCTAGTATATTCTCAATGATTTAGCTCATTATGCCAACAAATATTTCAGCTGAGCAGGTGTGTGTGTGTGTGTGTGTGTGTGTGTGTGTTTCTGTATTTATGTGTTGGATGTGGGGGTTTCTAAGAGAGAGAAACAGGAAAATTTTGTGAAGCTTCAAAATGCTCAAGGAACACATATTTAGGGAAATTATAGGAAATTTCACTTAATATAGGTAAATGTGTGGCTCTTACAATAAGAAAGTCCAGTGTTAAAATTTATACATTAGTTATTTGGAATCTCTGACTAGAAACTAAAAAGAAAGATTCCAGGATTTATTTTAGGTTTGCATCTTAAAAAATAAGAAGAACCATTCTAAATACAATCTTGCTGCAACTAGTATATTTGATAGTTATTGTATTTCAAGCCACTGCATATAAGCAGATTGAGAGATACCTAGTGAAAGTCTGCATTCTGCTCTGCAGTGAATAGATTAGTTAAAATGAACTTTCCTCTGGCGTAGAACTCTTTTACCCTATAGAGGTGTTGAAAGTCAGGTAACTTTATCCTTGCTATCACAGCATAAATACTCAATCTCAGGCAGGGAGATTTTCCTAGATTCTCAGTGTATTTCTGGACTCCTTTCTTGCCTCCAGTTTATAGTAGCATAGTTGACCCTCCTCAGATAGGCCTCACCTCCTCTCTCCAATCTCTTGCAATTCTTCAGTTACCTCCAAATTATCCTTCATTATAATGTGGCAGTCACGAGTGCAGACTGTTAGAAATCCCTTTTTGGGTAGCCTTGGGAATGTCACTCCATTACCAGCCCATGCTTCACCTTCCCTTTGTGAGAAGCAAGGATGATGATAGAATTTACCTCATGGAAGTGCTGTATGGATAAATTTATCTACTAAATAAACAACGCTTAGTATGATGCATGATGCCCAGTAATAGTAAATATGTATTTTATACTTTTATTTTTCATTTTTATTATAAAACAACTATTATTTTCTGCCTCAGATAATATGCTGTTACTTATTACTCTCTAATCATAACGTATTAACTGTGCAATGTCTTAACATTTGTGTTTTACATATAGCATCTAGCCTAGCACAGGCTGGTTAATCAATACTTTCTGACTGAATGCTTGATGGAAATTATGCCTGAAAAGTACCCAAACGATAGCTTGAATTTGGAATGAAATTCATTGTGGTGTGAAAAGAACACTGGGTCAGAGTCAGAAGACATCCTACTTACAATTGGTCTGTTGGTCACCAGCTACAGATACAGAGCAAAGGTACTTTGCTCTACTTTTTGAGGATGAGTTTGTTCGCTTATAAAAGTGTGTTTTATGTCAGATAAGAGAGGGACCACACCTGATGTGTTGCCATCATATCATCAGAACTTAGCAGAGGACTTCTGGTCCCTAGGGGATCTGCAGACATCATTTAGGAATGGAGAATTGTTCTACCCTTTTCCAAAAATGTATAGGGAGCTCTTCACAGGGCTTGCAAGAATTATAATAGTGGAATTATTCATGGTAATAAACCAGGAATTAGACAATTAGGTTGTGTATAAGTGATTTTGAGATCGTTCTGTCTCCTTTTAGCAATTTAAAAATAAAGGCAGTTTTTTTTTCTAGATAAATATAGACTGCCTAGATTTTGCATAGCTTTGCTACTTAACATTAGTTGTTTGAAGGCTTAATTAAGTTAAAAAGAAATTAATGGAGATTTGATGGTTATGCATTATTAAAAGGTTATCCTGATATTTGATGATCCTTCAGTATGAGGTAAGTGGTATACAATTGAAGGAGTGTCAATCATCACCTGCTCCTTAAACAACACTAATGGTAGTATGGATAAATGAATTAAATAAACATCAAACAAGGCAAATCAAGGGAAAACAATGGAGTGGTCGATTATGGTTTTTATGTTCACATTTGTGTGATCATTTTTTGGTGTTAACAGGTTTGAAAGCTGGGTCCATCATTTTCTGTAATTGTCCCTAGTAAATGCATTGTGCATCCTGAACAATTAATTTCCCTGACCTTTTGAGGAGAATAGAATGTATAGAACCTGAATACCCTAAGGCAACTGAAATCTGGAGTGGTTTTCTAAAAGGTGAGCTCCCTCTCTGAATTGGTGTGGTTTTCTTTCCATCTCTTTAAGGGGAATGAATTCCACACCTAATGAGTAGTTTCAAGGAAAGTTGTTAATCAGGTACTCCAAGTGACCACCCTAGATTCTTCTTTTATTACACAGGAACGTGATGGAATGAGAAAGCAACATAGTTACATTTGATAAAAGGAAATACCTTTTTCCTCTCTCCACCCACCACGTAATCCCCTGGAATTTAGTTGAGGTGGGAAATTACTGCAGAAAATAGTGTATTTGAAAAAGTGAAGTTGTATGAATAAGAATAATGCTTGTAGCTACAGTAATTTCCTTAAAAATCACAAAGTATCAATCATCATACTTCAGGGCAAGAGTTTTATCTGGAAAGAATTTTTCTTCTATTCTTGTCAATCTTACAGTGCAGTCCAACTATTGTCCACATTATTTTTGTTCTTTTCTGAGTTATGGGATATCTGTTGCCCCAAGA
Organism: Manis pentadactyla; assembly: GCF_030020395.1. Lineage (NCBI taxonomy): Eukaryota > Metazoa > Chordata > Mammalia > Pholidota > Manidae > Manis > Manis pentadactyla. The sequence continues at coordinate 15,565,959 of NC_080023.1, forward strand.
TGGGATGCTAGATCAAAATCAGATGAAGAACTAAGTATCACAGAGGGGCAAAAAAGAACAATAAATATAATGGAATGTTTTTAAGATGGACAGTGTTATTATTCTTCAACTCCTTCCCCTTCAGAAGTCATACACTAATTTAAAGAGAAAAGAGTGGTTTAAAATAGTAAAAACAGAGTCCAGATATCTTCAAATCAAGTGACCTGGTAAAAAAACACTATTAAAGAGTAGATAAACATTTTGATGGAAGTTTAGTTATTTCCAAATTAATTTTATATCTATATTGTCAGTGTGACATCTATTGCAGGACATTTACTGTTATACTTTTATAAGATGATTCAGGTTTAGGTTTCTTTTATGTATAGCTCTCTTCAGTTCTCAAGCCTGTGTTATTTCAGCACTTTGTATTTATTGCTATACTGGTTATTTTATATTTATTATTATTTCAAAGCAGTGATTCCTAAAGTGTGCTCTCCAGTGATCCAAGAGAAAGTCTTCTGTGGTCAAAAGTGTTGGGAAATAATGAAAGTCATATTCCCTGTGATGATTGCAGTGTACACTTGTGTATTGATCTCCAATGCATCATGCAATAAAGAAATGTTTCACTTTTAAAAATTGGTTTCTCAAAGTTATTTGACTATCCAGCCTCCCCCCCTTTCTCTGTCTACCCATTATACCATGTCATCCAAATAACAAGAGCAGCCTTTTGCTGTTCCAAAGAATAACTACATTATGTTAATTATGATTGAGATTTTTAAAAAATAAGGAGAATTTTAAACATGGAAGGGTGAAGTTTACTATTATTTTTCTTGTACTAGTGTGGTCAGGTAGATAATGTCTTATAGTGAGAAGGTCTGATAAATTTGTTCTTTTCAGCCCGCCTTTGAAAGGAATGTGGCGTTCTCTTGCTACCTCTAGGGACAGAGAAATTTAGATTCTTTGTAAGAATTTTAATAACAGCACCAGTATTTGCCTGTGTGTGTGTACATATAACATGTGACTTTATGTACACTGCATGCACACAAACATATAAGCAAATACCAGGGCTAAGTTACTGAAATTATTACAAAAGCATTTGAACACACACACACACACAGACACACACACACACACACAGACACACACACACACACACACACACAGCACCACTCTACTGCTATTTTAATGATGGAGAACATTTTATTGTTGGACTTTTTCTGTCTTCCCTGCTTCTGTCGTTGTACCACCTGAAGCCTGCTGTGCTCAGTATTCTGTAGCAACACTAGGAGGTATGCATCCTTTGAGTGAGGTGTAAACTAACAGGAGTCTTTCTCACTCCAGAGAGGGTGTGGAAGCCAAAAGTGTTTTATGTACAATTTGTAGATGGTTGGGGGACTTCGAAATCAGCATGAAGTTTAATTTGTTCAGTGATTTTGTTCTTCTTTTAACTAGAACCCATCTCTCCAGGACTAAATGCAAAATAATTCCAATATGATGGGCTAGAGACAGGAATAAGAAGAAAAAAGTAATAGTATTATAAATCTCCTAGGACCGCTTTTTGTTATACACCTGATAGGCGTTTCTCACCAGGATGCTTAAACTGAAAATTATGAAAATTAAGTTTTCTTCAATTAGTTCCCCCAGCATGTTGCTTAGATATCCAATTCTTACTTATATTAAACATGGAGGGATATGATATCAAAGAAAACACCAGGTTATGGATGGAAAAAAGCTACTTTAAAACCTGATATTAAATGGGTTTAATAGAAATAATTCACCTCAAATTTTACCCAATATTTGTAAACACATTTATCCTTTGGATTTTATTGGAAGCATAGAAATAATTCATTTTGTAATACTTAGGTTCTCTCTGCATAAGGACACCGAGTACCCGAACCCTCTCCTCTTACTTAACGTGTCTCCTTTTTCTGTTTAGGGTCCATCAACATCTATGATTTTACTTAACCTGTTTTTCTGTTCCTCTCAATTAAAATGCACTTTTAATGAAGGCAGAGACCAGTAGTAGGTGCATAAGAAATACTGGTTGAATGAATGAGTGTAGTCTTTGCAACAGACTGCCGGCGTTTGAATCCCAGCCTCGGAGCTTCCTAGCCTTGTGACTTGGAGCACATGCCATCCTCTCTGACTCAATATCCTCCTCTTTAAGATGCAAATAATTAGAGCATCAATGTCACAAAGCTGTTGAGAGGATTTGAAGATGTAAAGCATCTCCCACAGGGTTCAATTAATGTCAAATATTTTTCTTAAACCAAACACTTCTCGAATTGGTGGAGGAGAGAGAGACCCCAACATTTACCATCATCTGTTAAAATCATTTGTTACTGCTTTTGGATGTTGGTGGAGTTATGCCACCCCCACCCCACCAGCCCAGTGTTAGAATGGGAAGCCTAACTGCAGACACACAGGACAAGCTGCTCGACCTTTCATTCTTTTTCTACATGTGTTATGAGCTCTCCATTTTACCAGTCCTGCTTCTGGAGTGTTGAAATCGCACCTGGCTCCGCTAGGAACCAGGCTCTGCTTTACCGCTGCCGTGCAGTGTGCCACCACCCTGCCTGGGGAGTGGAGTCCCTCCCATTGTGTGGCTGTGCAGTACCACACAGACACCTTCCAGTACCCAGATGGATGTTTCCACTTCCACATTAACACAATTAATCTACACACCTCTAGCCGAGGGAATTAAATATCTAAGTCTAGTATGTTGTGAGAATTATTTAATTTTTATATTGTCATTATTAGTTTGTTTTCAAAAGTCCCCTTCCCTAGGCTGTATACTCCTTGAGGGCTTGGGCATATCCAACCTCTACTGGCTGCAGAGCAGAATTCCGAGTGGACACTCAATTATTCATAGACTAAAGGAAAGGTGCAGACAGCACAGAGGATCCAGAGTCGTCTTTCTCAACAAATGAAATCATTTGAAGCCTTAACTTTTTAACATCTTTGCTTTTGTTCTTTCTTGTAGTGTTTAAGTTTAAAGAGAATAGTGATCTGTAAACTTGCTCAATTGGTGTATCTTGTATCAATGTAAGACATTTATTTATACATCAGTGGCTTTCTGTATCATTTTGCTCACCATGACCATTTTGCCTGTTCTTTTTGTGAAAGCCTAAAGAAACGGCTGCTCTACAACATCTTTTACAGAATTTATCAACACTTCCCTAATATTTTACACATTTGTGTGGGTGCTTGTGATTTTAATTTGGAAATGAAACTACAGTGCTACAAAATTACCACAAAACTGAAACTGCTAAAATGTAAGGAAGCAACGGAGGCAGCTGGTTTCATCTCATCGTTTTGTGTCCTTACGTGGGCTGCTGAGGCCCAGCTGACATGGCTTAGTGTGTTTCCACAGTTCTCTGCCATTCTGGAGTCTGTACTTCTGATGTTTTTATTAGGCTTTTGTGTTTGGCCACTGTATTAAATCCAGCAATTTATTCCTTTCCCCTTAAATTGTCTTCCCTGGACAAGGGGTGGAGTGGAATTCACAGCGCCTGCACATAAAAGGCCATTATCGTATCTTAGCAAATCCAGCTCTACAGAGAGAGTGAATCATAACAGCTCAGCTGGGAAGCTGGGGACTAGGGAACTGTATCATGGAAGGCAAGGTAGTGACAGTGGGTCAATGAGAAGGTCTCTGGCATAGAGTGAGTCTGTCTACAGCAGCAAAGGTCGGCAGCCTCTTGCTGATCCCGGCCCGATAGACCGTTTAGCAGACAGGCTGAAGTTTGCATCCAGGGAGTGTGCGCAGCCTATAATCTTGATTTACTTGTAGCTTGTAGAAACTGCTCAGGAGACCATTACTATTTTTCTTGCCCAGAATCAAAGCACTTTTGGGTTTTTTTTGTGTGTGTGTGTGTGAATGGGATAAGCACACTGACATGTCATGTGTATTGCTGGAGGCAGGCTGTAAAGCAGATAGGTAGGAACTTCAGTGCTTTACTCTAATACAGCCTTTATTCCATGAAGAGAAATGCTTTCTGATTGGAGGAGGAGGTGTTGATGTGGGTGGAAGGGCTGAAGTCAGCTGTGTGGCTCTTACAGATTGAGCGCATGACCAGGAGCTCTCATGAGGGCTTTGTTCACATCAGAAGTTACTCGTTTGATCTTCCACAGTATGAAAGAGGACCAAATTACAGATGAGAAAACGGAGAGCCGACAAGGTGATATAATTCGCCCAGGTGGCTGGCTGATATTTGCATACAGCAACGTGCTCTTTCCTGCCTATTAACTGGACTGGGAAAATGGATTTCTTTTAATTAGGCCAAAAACTCCAAAATGCATGATCCTTATAATCTGTTTTAAATCCTCCTCTTGTTTTATGCTTTCGTAACTGTGCACAGGTGCTTACAGAAGCTTATTATCCCATCACTTACCCAAACTTGAGGCTTAGTATCACCTTGACTCATTTCCTCTCCTTCATCCCCTATCTCAAGCTCTGTTGATGCTGCTCTTGGAGTACCACATCCTTCCCTCTCCTCCTGTCCCTGCTTTTGGCTTACTTCATAACTGTAGTCAGGATTTCTTAATCGATGCCATCCTCTGCCCAACAGCCAGAAGTATCTTCTTAAAGTACATCTATGGTCCTTTCCCCAGACAAAAATCATTTTGTATTTTAGCATGGCAGTTTATATTTAACACAACATTGCATTCAAATGGGCTCTGATAAATATCACTGCCACAACTGTATAGATGAAATAACTGTAGTCAAACATGGTTAACTGAATTACTAACCCACAGATACAGGGCTGGTAAATAATAGAACCATTATTTTTTCTATACCTTTACTAACACCCAGTATCTGTAGTCTAAGCTCCTATCTTGGCCTTTCCTCAGTGGCCCCAGGTTATCATTCTTATTTCCTGATATATTTTTATTATACCGTGTACTTGAAGCTATCTGCAAGTTAGTTATTCTTGCACCTCTGGATTTTGCTTCCTATGTTTCCTCTGCTTTCTTCACCAATGAGGCAAATTTCTTGTTATTGCCCAATACCCAGATTGTGCCTGCTTCACCAGGAAGACCCACTTGATTTCATTCAGGAAAATGCGACCCCATTTACTCAGTGTCTCAGGCAAACAGTGTTCCCTATTAGCCTTTTTCCCTGGAATGCTTCTTCCTTCTTTACTGCCTGTCAGAATACCTCCCATGTGTTGTTTTTTTTTCTAACACTACACTTTGTAGGTTAAGCTAATGTTATAGCAGGGGCCATATACCTAAGGTCCCATAGTTGGGATTGCTTTATTGGCTCAACAAGCTTACTTTAAGACTGCATATAATGGACTTAGATGTGATTTTCTTCTCGGGGACTTTTTTGGGAGGGTGTCATCTGAGCCCGCTCCCTTTGCAGGCATGCCACACCGTCTTTCTTATGCCTCCATTAATTTTGTGTAACAGCTGTCTTACATCATAGTGAGCTTGTCCCCCTCTCTCTTCTAGAATTCGAGCTTCTGGTGGCAGGTTCTAAGTCATTTTCACTTTTATACTTCCCAAAGCACCTACCACAGTATAGTGCTAAGCACATAGTAAAGGCTCAATAAATTTTTCTTAGATAGATTTAATAAAGCTTTGCATTCTTTCCCTCCAAGTCTAATTTCTATCACTGAAACAAAACTTGGGTCTGAAAAGAAAATAAAAGAAACTTCAGTATCAATGTGTGTGATTTTTAAACAGTTCATAGTTGGAAAAAAACAGCATGTTTATATGTGCAGATTGATAAGTTAGTGCAATGTCCCTGCAAACAATCCTTGCGGTGGTTGTGTTCTATCATATTTACTATGGGACTAAGTTAATTTATTTTAGAATTTGAAGAAATGGCACCTGAGTCAGCCGGATGTGGTGAAGAGAGCCAAGGCTTAATGGTCGAGAGGATGGGGTTCAACTCTAGTCTCAGCCGTGTGCTGGACTTTCCTTGCCTGCTAAGTGAAGACAATATACCATATATCTTATGGATTGCTAGGAACACTGAGTTTCTGGTGTCAGTAAAGTGCTCACATTTAGTAAATTCTCAATAAATATCGCTAGTTTGTTGTTTTGGAAACACTGACACTTTACTGAGTTTGTGTGCTCTATACATATGCTTGAAAATTAGACTATTTCAACTTCAACTTCTGAAATGCCAGAGTGATGATATCTATACGCAGGAGAGCATTCTGTGTCAGCCCGTTTATGGTGGATGCTTATGGAATAAGCTTCTTAATTTTAAGGTCTTGTTTTCTTTAAGGTGTCAGTAAGACATAAGCCATTTAAATATTAAGTATTGAAAATAGGTGGTCATAAGTAATGGATTAGTTATAAGCTTTTGTTTACAGATGACTGACACCTGTCTGAATGTGGCTTCGGTGATAAGGAAAGTTACTATCTCACAGAGTAAGACGTTCAGAGGTAGGTCAAGATACAGCTTTTAATTTCTTTCTAATTTTTTTTCTCCCCATCCTAGGTGTCAGCTTGTCCTTAGACTCTGCTCTGAGTTTCAGAATGGCCATAGTGCTAACCAGGGCTTCGTGCATCCTGGTTCATAGTCAGCGGGAGAGAAAGGAAGAAAGAGGGATGAGAGACAGTGAAGAAAAGGAGGCAAAGAGAGAGGGGAGGAGATATCCCTACCCACAAATGGATTCTAATTCCCTTCCTTCAATCTCTTGAACCAGCTTAGGTGAGGTGCATGACTTTAGACCAAGAGCTGCCAAGAAAGGCCATATAGGGATTGATTTAAGCTAGTTAAGATACCTCTCTGGACTTTTGGATGGATGGGTAACCGAGTCAGATCCGGCTTCTTTCAGGAAAAAAGAGGAGGTGCTGACTGATAAGGGGAAGTAACCAGCAGAGTCCACTGCAGTTAAGAACTTAAATTTTACCTTTCATTTCATTTTACTGTAGGAATTTAGAAAAGTCACTAGAATTATAGCAACTTTTTGTTTAGGTGCATAAAACTAAACCTCTCACAAAATTGTTGAGTTCCTTGAGTTCTTTGCATTAATTTTCACTTACAGGGATAATAAAACCTATCTTTCAGGTTTTTGAGATGATTAAAAATAAAATCTGTGGAAGGTTCAAACCAGGCTGATAATATGGACTTACTTTGAGTAGTTGTATTTTGTCATATTTTCTATTGATATTTGATATGGTTGTATTTTCTTGGTCAAGACTTCTTTGTTTTATTAATATTCCACTTTTCCAGTTCCAAATTTTTACATTATGAATCCATATGGGTGCCTTGTTATCACAACTAAGTTATTAAATATATCCCAAGAAAATCATTCATAATGGTCTTTTTTAAATGTAAAATCTATATAATGCTGTAATCTGATATGATGCTCACTGAAACCCTGAGATGTGGATATTATTTATGCCCTTTTGCCGATCTCTTTTTCTTCCTCCTCTAAAATGTGAGCTGCGTGCAGACAGAGACTCATCTGTGCTCCTCACTGTGGTATCTTCAGCATCCAAAATACTGCATCATACTTGGTTATCTGGAATATGCTTAACCAGTGTTTGCTGAAGGAAAGGAGAGAGCAAGGGAGTGTGGAGTTAAATGTGACCCACCGAGATCAAAGGATTCTCTTCGGTCATGACATTGCATGGAAGATAGAAACCCCCATTCTCAGGGGGCCTGTGAGAACTGTACACCCTCCCCCAATTTCTTTTCACTTTCTGCCTGCATGCTACACTCTTCTCTTTGCTCCCTGTGCAGGTCCCATGGTATGTCTTGCTTTTTATTTCCACAGGGCTTTTGCATATACATATTCCCCAGTCTGTATTGCTATCTCCTCAGCCCTCTGCTGCCCTCCTTACCTGGTCACTGTCCATGCACAGCATCTCTGGTTTACTCTGTTGACCTCTCTCATGCTCCAGCTCAAGAGCCACTTCCTTTGGGGAACCTTCTGTGATGCTCCAGGTAAAATAATCTTCTCTTTATGCCTCCCCACAGAATATGATATTTTCCCCAACTGTTTTTAAATACAAGTGTATTTGTATGATTATGTTATGAATGCTCTTTCTTTGCACAAGTTCTTCATAACGGGGGATGGGTTTTTACTCACGATTTCCCTAAAGCCAGGAAAATATATTTGCTATAATCTGGGTGCTCCATAAATATGTGTGAAATGAATGCCACTGAACATTGTCTTATCAGCCTGTTTTCATGTGTTTTCTATTAAATTACTCCTATGGTTTGTAGAAGAGAGGTGTTTTGTATCGGTTCCTTGTTTTTCCGTATGTCTTTTCTCACAATAATCTAACTACTGGAAAGTTGTATTCAGAAACAGCCACTGTTTCCCTGCTTCAAATTCTTATTCCCATTTCCTCTTGTTTTAGGGCTCAGCTTAGAATGTACCTACCCTGGACTCCACTTCACTCAGGCTCGATGAGGTGTCCCCCACCTAATGCTGTCATCCCTCATCTGTTTTTCTTTGTCTCTCCATTGAGCTGAAAAGTAGACTGAATCTAGTCTGAAATGTTTTCCCACTGCTTAGCACAGTACCTGGCATAGTAGGTACCAGAAATCCTCCCCTAAATGATTGAATGCCTGTCTTAACACATGTATGATATTCCCCAGATATCTAAATCATTCCTGGAAAAGTGTTCAGTAAACAGTTGTAATTTAATTCAGTGTTTTCAGTGTGGCATATGTATATTTCAATAATACTAATTTATAAGTACATGAATAAGTTATAAATGGTAGGGGCATGTGCTCACAACATTGTACTGACGGTGACCCATGAACAAAATAATTATGGAGGACTTTGGGTTAACTTGTAATTCCTGTCATGGTGGTTTCCAAGTGGCTTTGCAGCTTTTTCTTGATGTCACTTTCAGGTGCTTTAAGAAAGGGATGAGTGGGCTAGGGGTAATGACATCGAGGCCTCTCATGCACGGTGTGCGTATATATGGGCATGTGGGAATCGTGTATATATCAACTGTTCCTGTGCATGTGCTGAAAAAGAGAATGGGTGTACTGTGGCTAAGTTTGTCTTTAGGCCTTGTTCAAATCCATCCCAATGCCTTCTTTTCTGGGAAAGCACATATACCAATTTCAAGATTTATTAGCCAGTGACAATATGACAAGCCTTCTTTTCCTCACTCAGGAGCATTCTCTCAATCTTTAGATATAATGCAACTACTTCACTTCTTCTCTACCTCTGGTATATGATACTAATGAATGAATGGTAGTTTTCTATTCACAAAATAGACAGACATGGATTCAGAATATCTTAAGAGGGATCATGGTCCAGCTACATTCTAAATGTGTGATTTGGGCAAAATAACCATTCTGAGTTTCAGTTTATTTCTCTATAAGATGAAAATGATACTAACTAATATATTTGTTAAGAAATAAGAATATGTGAAAGAGGCTGGCATAGTATCAAGCAGACAGTGTTTATCTAAGAATCTGGAGTTTTGAACATGCTAACTGCAGAACCCTTTTCCATGTTTGTTAGTGGTAATAGAATCACAGATGTTTGTGTGAGGTCTGATGTGGTGGTTACTTTAAAGTAGACATTTGTTCCTTCTCTGTATTGGAGCAGTTAAAATGGGACTAATTGAATAGACAAATTGGTTAATGAATGATCTGATTTCTGAGGAAACGACAGCCTCCTGCCCTTTTTGTCTATTCTAAGCAACCATATCACACGATTGAGTAGTGATACTGTGAGGAGCTTCTATCAGTGCCCTGAACAATGTTGAGTCATTTGGGTGCTGCAGAACTCTGGAGGAGTAAAAAGCATTTCTGACTGTAATATCTAGGAAGGCATTTCTAGAAATCTAGAGAATGGATTTCTGTTGTTTCCAAGTGGGTGAGAGAAAAAGAAGTATCCATATAGGGACATCAGTTGAAATGATTAAAAGGCATGTTTACTAAGAAAAATTTAATACAATTGTGGTATTGAATTAAGGAGAGAGAGATAAGGAAATATGTACTGGGACCATTTAGAGACTCTGAAATACTCATCTGAGGACTTCATTCAACTTTATTTGGTAGTTAGGTGTCATCTGGTGGAGACAGTGCTCTGGGGAGACTGTGACTGAACTAAGTAAAGAGAGCCTTGAAGTCTAAAGATCAGTCACAAAAGTAATGTCATAGTCCAAAGTCCTCATTCATGGTGGTTCTATTAGGAAAAGAAAAGGAATATAAAGAGATATTTGCAATGAAAATTTCATATACCAGTATGGTTTTAGGTAGAGAACAAGACTTTAAAATTTTAAACAAAGCCTATATAAACAGCAAAGAAAGCCAGTTCCCCAAGCACTTTGATTAACGGAGGCATTCATGATTATCCAGTGAAGTTCTTAACCTATGGTAGTGTAAAATAGAGTCAGGAAGGGAAAAGTGCTACTGTTGTTTCAGGGCTTGGAATCACTTCTTACCTTTATTCCTGACACATAGACCATGACTGCCTTATTCTTTTGTTAAATAACTAGAGGCATAGTTATATTAATGTGACATTCATTTTTCATATTAGGATAAAAGGATGATATGCTTCCCATGCTGGAAAGGACCTTAGAAACTTAGGTGAAGAAAAAGGTGCCAAAAATGTTACAAAACCTGCCCAGCGTTGCCCAGCCTGTTGAGGAGAAGCCTTCATAGTGGCTCATGGGTCCAGGCTCCCCATGCAGAGGTCCTCCCAACATCCTATGCTGCCTGGTTTACACCTGCTCCAAGGACCCAGATCCATTTTCCTTTTTCTTTCATTTCATACTGTTTGCATTTGTTATTATTTAAAAGCACCTCCCTGAAATTCACAGAACTGTGCGTGATGCTTATTGTTACTGTTACTACTATTATTAATTGTCTTTAGAAAGTGCCTATGTGTTAAAGGTACTGTGTTGGGATCTGTATAAAACCAGACAGATATACAAAGGCCTTAGCCACCACCATGTCTCATTTTTCATACTTTGAGGTTTATATCCTGAGGCCACTGGATAAGTATTTAAGCATCTGTTTTCCCCCCATAAATTCTCCATTTTCAGAGAGTTGTTTTGTTTTGTTTTTAATTCTGGCTACTAGTTTGACTCTAAGGAAGAGGGAAAGGAAATTCACAGGTTTCCAGTCTTTTGCAAGAAGCTGTATGTGAATTTTAAGTTTATATATGGAACATTCTTGCGAGAAGGAGCTATTATATATATTAGCTTACAGATGAGAAAGCTGAAAATTGATGAGCCTAGCTAAAAGAAAAAGCTAAAGCCATGATTGGAATTCGTGTCTACTCAGGTCCATCAAAGAGGCCATCTCACACTGAGAAGTGACATCATACTACTGCCATTGGAGAAGGACATTCAGATAAAAACCCAGAGGGCATTAAGAGGCCTGAATGGTCTATCAAAGGAGAATCAGTTGAAGAAATCTGTTTAGTGAAAGAGATGATTATTTAGGTGCTACTTAATCAAAAATTTTGTAACACTTGAAGTGTTATCATTTCAAAGAAGAATCCAACGCTAGATAGCCCAAAAAGACCAAAGGAATTTGGTATTGGAGTGGCTAAGTCAAAGGGCCCTTGAAAGGGCTTGTGGCCAGATATCGGGCATTGTTCTACTCTTGGAAGATTGTGCAAGAACTGTGTCTTAAATGTTTCTAATTTAATTTTCCTGTCACTGAATTCCATTTTAAAGTGAGTCTGATACAAAATAATGATATATAGCACAGGTTAACCAGAATTCCTCTGAAGCAAGGATGATGTGGAGCCACCTGCTCTGGAAAATTCCCTGAGGCTTCTCTCTCTGAAACATTATATATGCAATAATCTTAATTTGAAAACCTCTGGGGTAAATAATTTGCAGTTTCCATTTCATTAGAGGGATATTAACTAATTTAGAGCAAGGTCCATTTGTCGGAGCAACTCTTGATTTGTACATGACTTTTGAGGGACATCATCTTTATTGAGGTTTATATTTGAACAGAAGACACACCAGCTATCAAAACAGCCTGTCAATCCAGTTTATTGCCAGTTCAAATCCCACCCCCTTTGAAAATTATTTAAGCTGGCTGAGAAGATATTTAACCCTATAAGGCAAAATACAACAAAATGAAATCTTACATTATTTTCAGGATTTTTAAGGAGGTATATTCAAACTTTTGTCTGTGCATGTTTCTTTTTCTAAAAAAAATCTTAAATGTATCCTTATAAGTAAATCTACTTAAATTTACAGGTTTGTTTTTTTCTTAACAGACCACTTTTGAAAAGAACAGAGAATAAGGAAGCATGGATGTTATTAAATAAAATGTTAGCAGAATTACATGCTCCGGTTATCATGTTCCTTGACACAGCATGCTCTAAAAGAGACTACATTTTCACTTTATTTATATAATTGTCCATGTCATACTTGAAATCTCTTCAATCCAAGAAAATGTCTAAGAAACAGTAGATATTCAAACAGGTTTTCTACTGATTGCTGCCCAATGAGCTTTTGCGTACTGTAGATATTCTAGAAATGTCAGCAAACCAAACAAATGTCCATTAATTACCTCTTGCTGTGCTTATGAGAATAAACTGAAAGCACTTCATATTCTCTGGGCTTAGCCCAGAGATGGGCAATTTATTACTTATTTTATTACTCTACCTACCTATAAGAATGTCAAATGTTAAACAAGATGTGGGGAGTAGAATGTTGCTTTAAACAATGAGAAGAAACCCCAAAATAAGCCAGTGACCTGACCTGGAAACAGGTTAAAAAAATGAATTTTTTAGCTGCACAAAAGTTACCATGGCATTACCTTTCCTTTTGTGTCTACTGGTGATTTAATTTAGTAGTTTTAGAAAAAGTGTCTATTGCTGTGTTTAAAAATTCTAATTACAGAGATCTGTAAAGAAGTGTCCATTTGTAGAGAGCTGGTGAATCTGACAAGTGATTGACATGTAAACAGCCCCACTGTGCCCTTATATTCTACTCTGTGATGCTAGACTATAGATTCTATGTCAGCCTCCGGAAGTTACCACCATCCAATTTTTGTGAAATGCTTGGCTTCCTGGATGTAAACAGTACTGTGCATTAGCTGCCTGAATGTGTCCCTTTCTTGCTCTCACACTACCCTTCTTCAGTGTGGTGAAATATCTGTAAAATGCGAAAATGGGAACTCCTCTTTAATATGTTTAACTGCAAAGTGCGAATTTCATCAAATTGATTGAAACCATCTAGAAGTGAATGAGAGGGATAGTATTTCTAACTTGAAAATTTCTGTTTATGACTTGCCAGTGTCAGAGTGAGATTGTCCTTTCTTCTCTGCTAATGTAGAGGTGATGGCTCAGCAAGTACACACATTATGTTATCTGCAATCAGAAGCTCATGTGATTTGCCCTTGAAAGTGGTTTGCTGTTATCATATCTTGATTCTTAGAGTGCCATTTGTTTTCTGTTTTGGATCAAGGCCTTCTTTTCCCACTTCTCTACAAGTAGTTTTCTTAATTCATATGCATTTCTTATTGCCCTTCTAAGTCCCCATTTCTTCTTAAACAACCTTTACACAGCCTGGTTTGATAAAATATTTTGAAGAAGTTAATAAAAATAGATGAATGCTATCATAAATTATGATTCTTTTAAAATGGTGCACATTTTTAGTAATAAATTCAAATTTAAAGGATTTATCTGAAGTGAAACTTTGTTTTCCTGATCTTTAAGTTTGGAATAAACTCTTCTTTTTGTAACCATTTTATACTTGTTAAAATATTCCAATGATTTTCTAAGAGTTGGAAGGCAAAATGTTCATAAAGTTTTTTGTTTTTTTATTTCATCAACTTGAATGCTAAGAACTTGGGTGTTTTAAATGAGCTATTTCCTAGCAGATGACGGTTCACTCCAGAAAAAAGCAAAATCAAATACAGTAAATCTGTGTTTGCTAACGAGCAAAATGTGGAAAATCACATTTTTGAGATTTCCTGGGCAAAATTGTCAATCTAATAAATGTCAATAGGGCTAACAGAAATAGGGTAGGGTGACTGTGCAGAATTAGATTAAGGTTGTTAGAGATTTATTATGTATTCTTGTTGCTAATTTTAAAAAGCCCCATAGGGTTTTTACAAATAAAAATTACATACCTGTATAAATCAGGGCATCTCCATTCCTCTGCAGACTGTGATGGAAAAGTGAGAGATAAAAAAAAAGGTCAACATGAATTAACTCTAAGTCAATTGTGTTCTATATCCGGTCTTCATAATATATCTCATAACAAAAAATTGTTATACCAATATATTCCAAGCCTTTGTAAGTGATTTGGAACTTGGAACATGTTTTCCCATAGAAACAATGTTGTAAATATTGGTTCAGTTCCCAGGCCAGTGCATACAGCCTATTTAATCCATATGTATCTAAGAGACAGTACCAATGTTTGCTTGAGTGCTGGGTCCTAAAGGCATATGTTCAGGAGAGAGCTCGGCAATGGGTATTTTATTTTTTCTTTGTTTTCTGCAAGGAAAATGGTCCCATAAGAATTTAAAGAAGAAACCACTTTTAGTACGTGTCCCTTCCTTTCGTTCTTCTTATTTAGTGGGTGCAGAGCCCTCCTGTGAACCTATAGTGATGGCAGGGCCTGCAAGTTGCTGTCGCACATGTTCTTGAAAAGGAAAGCAGTCAGCTTTCATGGATCTGCTGTAGGTTTTGGCATTTTGGACCCTTTTACTACTCTGGACTTTTTGATTAGGCTTGTTAACTTCAACTTTCTAAATGATTATATTTTTAAGAAAAGTAACAAGATAAAGTGAAAAAATGTGTTTATGAAGTGTGAAAAAATAGTATGATAGAAAAAACATCTTGTTATGTCACTAGGTAGTAAGGTCTTAGGACTTAATTATGATTTTTAATTTCTTTCCATTTTGTTCCCCCTTTGAAGTGCCTCATTTTTATCAAAACTTGGTAGTTTTTTGTCAGTAGCCCTCATACTGATGCTGGTGTAGCCTTGGCTGAGAAAAGGCAGTGTCAGGGAGGTTGATACTAAATTCTCTGCAAATTGGGGATTGTAACTTAATTGTATTATTTTTTAATAATGTAAATTTGTTATTACTCATAGGTGTGATTTTACATTTATGTAAGTAGTTGTATCACCTTGAATAGAATGTTTTCCCCACTATCCGACATTAATACGCAAGTAGGGATTGTGTCGTTTTCTTTGCTCTGTATTAATTCTCGCTCATGCTGTACTAGTTGCTCCCAGACCTGCCGGGACAAGCAGGCCAGACAGCTCATCCAAGGCTAAATCATAACAGCCATTTTTAAGAGATGTAGCTGTTTCTTAAGAGATATAAACCTCTGCATTGCTCTGAGCAAAAAGAATATACACACTTTAAAATACAAATGTTTTTTCTGTTTGTTTATATGTCAACAAGGGTAAAAACAAATTTTGTTACCAAACCTTTCAAATTTTCTCAGTGTGGTCATAGCTGTGTTATTTTTTGTGTGTATTTAATTCAAAGGATGACATATATGTTTTAGATGACCGAAGAAGTCAATATCATTTGAGAGATTACATAACTCATTTGGATATTTTATCTATTTCACTAAATTGAAAATTCCTGTTTTCTTCAGTAACTACATGCTGATTTTTATTTTTTATCTAGAAACAAATCAGAATAAAAACTAAACTAAAATACACAAGTAAAATAAATATAAAAAATAGCTTTCCAAGGAACTTGTGGGTCTTTAATTTTGTTTATGTGGTCCATTTTTTTTTTTTTCTTAAGCTCTGTGATGTGATAACCCCAGTGTGGAATTTTCAGGCCCAACAGGGGGAGCCAATACCATATTCTACTGACGCTATTTGGCCTTATTGCTGTTGCTCATTTGTCAAAGCCAAAAAAAACCATCTTTTTCGCCTTAGTCATCTGTAGGTCCCCATAGCAGATATTCTTCATTAAAAATGGTGCAGTATTATATACTAATTATCTTTTTGTCTGTAATACTAAATTTATTATAATCCATTATGCCCATGCCCTGAAAAGTATGGTCATTATTTCCAAATGTATGATATTTTTATTCAAGGTAAAGGAATCTTATTATCTTCTCACAATAAAAACCAACATAGAAAATACAGAACATTGTAATGCTCAAAAAAATTATTTTGATACAGCATACAGTATATTATGGCTAGGTTAATAAAGATGTGAAATTTCTTTCCTGGTTTTTGAACAAATTAAATTTAAAATAATTACAATCACATGACACTATTACATGGGTTTTTAAAAAAACATACACTGTGCTTTCTTAAGATAAAGATTTTTGACTAAGTTCAAGGTCTACCACAATGAATCATTTAGGGTGGTATTGAATTTCCATAATTGTCTGATTCTGTGTTCTATTCTCAAGGAAGAAAGTGGAATGGTTTTACTTACTTGAATTACTATAAGGTATATTTTGTCATTGGACATTCTCAGAGGTTAATTTGCAGTCTGATATTTACATTTATCTTGACAAAGGACATGGAATTATATTGTGCAATGACATTGTTTTCACAGTTTAAAATACACAGCATTTCATAATTTTCATGCAATTATAGTTTTTTATGATCTACATATCTGTATATCCTAGTTTATAATATATCTGAGTTGTCTGACATTTAGACACATGCAAGCACACACACACAAATAGAAATGCACATCCTTTTTGTTCTCAATTACAACAAAACTTTGTTCTTTATTTCCTGTTTATTTAGTGACTAACAGTAATGGATGTATAATCTGTGCTGAGTACCTAATTAATGATTGATGCTTATTTTAAATTTCAAGAGAAATAAATCTCCAGCTTAGTATTTGATTTTAGCAAAGGAGGTAATTTACATATATTTTTCCCCAAATAACTTTTAATTTTCCCCTATGAATTTTTTAAAATTTAGCCTTGATGGTGCCTAGAGATTCATTGGAATATCATTATGCTGCTAGGAGCTGAAAATACAATAGCACTTAGTGAATTTGCAGTTAAAAAATTGGATCTGCTATGTATGATTTTCTAAATAAAAGATCTCATTAGTCTTTGTATTTCTTTGACATACTAGTACAGTGTTCGCCCCACAGTAGATAAATTACAAAGGGTGGATGAATGAGTGAATGAACTTAATATGCATAATGATTTCACTACCCTTTTATAATTCAGAATATTGATTATTTTGGATATATCTTTATTATATCTCTTAAGAAAGAGATAAACATACTGTTGACTGCTTGGAAGTTTCCATATAAGAATGTCTCCCTTTTGCAGTGTTGTAGTGAATTATGCTTATGGGAGTGGCCAAGGAGATTCATGTTTGCTAAAATGAGTTCCCTGTTATATCCAATTACCCTTTTGTTCTTCATGCCTGAGAGTGTCATTTTGCCCCACTGGCCGGATACTAATGGGGCATGCTAACTCTCTTGTGCCTGCTACTTAGATGTTATTAGTTCCAGACTCCCTGCTTTTATTGAAGTGCTACATAGTTAAGTTGTCTTGTCATGAATTCTAATTCTTAGTAGAGCTAAGGAAGAGAACTCTATTGAAACCTTTCCCAGAGAACACTTCTTTTAAATTGATGAGACTATTTTGATTAATGAGATATTAATAGGGATGATGTGTTTTCATTTGTAAATAAGAATATTTTGAAATTTGTTAAAAAAGACTATTTTAGAATAATCCCATCCCTCATGAGAAAAGTTGTCTTGACAACAGTACCACTTATAATTCGAAATGATGAATATTTTATTTCTCAAAGGAAAAAATCTTTCTAAGTATTCTAGACAGTGATTGGGCTTAAATGTTCATCAGGCTCCATCACTTCTAATGCAAAAATACACTGAATATCAACTTTTTGGTTCAATAATAAGGCTTTACTTTTTAATTAAAGGAAAGGATTTTCTTAGGATTCTGTGAGGTAAGAAAAGGAGCTATTATTGATCTTATTTTTTACAGGAAGATTTCATATCTAATAAGTGGCAAAAATAGAACCAGAGAAATGCAGATTAGTGTTTTCACCATTGGTTTTCTCAAGTCATCATTTTATTTTCATCATTAGTTTTTTCTTTTCTTTTGCCAAAGGATGCAGAAACCTATGACCCATTTCAGAATTATGCTTTCACTCATGTTCTAATCTATTTTTTCATATCCTAGAATTTATATCTTCTCAATTTATAATACTTTATTCTAAAGTATAGGGATGAAGACTTGACTAAAATTAAGATATCTAGTAAATCTGTCAGTTTTTTTATTGAGTGTTTGTCATTTCAGTAAATGACTATTCACATTAAAATACAAGATTCAAACTTCATTTTGTGCAGTCAATTGTTATATTAGTCCATCAAACATTTTTCCAGCCTACTCCATGCCAGGTAATGTGGAAGGTTCAAGTTAAATAAAATAGTCGCTATGGGAGGGATGAAAGGACACACTTACATAAAGCTGTGGCCAACCTTCAGAGCATTATGCTGTATAGTGTTCAGGCTGGATCATTCACTTCCAGATCAAGAGTCCATGAGGGCTACGTGGAGGAGGTGACTCTTGAGGTGGATCATGAAAAGGGGTTGTATTTGTGAAGGGAGGTTCACTGGTGGCATTAACATCCACTAGGAGAAATGACCTGGCAATCTAAAGTGGTGAGGGAGGAAGAGAGAAAAGCAAGCTTTCATGACAAAAATTCACAATCTGTCACCTATATGACTTTGTTAAAAATCCATTCACCTATTGAAATCTTAGAGCTACATTACAATTAAAAGTTAATATGAGACATTCTATCATTAATTCAAATATTATACTTTTGAATACTTCAAAGGATGTATCCTTGTGATGAATTTAAAATGAAAGCATATGGAGTACTTTAGTTTTATCCTGTGTACACCTGACTTTTAATACAGGTTCACTGTTTGGAATTTATTCATAAAAATGTAGAATTTAATTCAAAGACTTTTTAGTGGCTGGATTTAGAGAACATACCCTTATCCCCTTATCAGCACCCTATATTACAAGGCATTAAAACAAGTGTAGTGGCTCTTTATATTTGTATTTCATTTATGTATTTTTCACTGAACAGGAATTTCTTTATTAGCCTCCACTTCTCATTAGAGTGCATTTCATCTTGGAGAAGCTCTCAGGTCTTAAATTTGACATGTAATTGCAAATGTAATATTTTAATTTCCAAAAGAGTGAATAAAGGAGAGTACATTTCTTAGAAATGAAAGAACTTATATGAGATGCCTCTTCATTTTTCCTTTCCTCCTATGCACCTAGCTGTATAGGGGTAGAAAATGCCAAGTTGTATAACCATAAACATGGCACCTCAAAGAGTCCACAGTCCAGTGGAAGGACAAACATGTAAGCATGAGTGAAATAGCATCAGTGCTAAGTTAGAGACAGGACCACAGTGTCTATAGACATATGGGTGTGATTTGTTCTTCCTGTCTTTGTGGAGACCTTACAGATAAGTACTGACGTGTGGCTCTGAGGAGAAAAGTACATGTTCTTGGGGCTGAGGACTAGGGAAAAGCAGTCCAGCTGGATGGAATGGCAGGAAAAAAGACAGAGACATGCAAAATAGAATAGGGAGAACCTGGAAAGGTTGATTTGAGAGACCATGAGTGAGGAACTACAGTTTGGATTTCATCTAATAGGCTGGAGAAAACATGAAAAATGTCTAAACAGGGTTGTGACTTGTTGAAATCTGTAAGCTAGAAAATTAGGTACAGTTAGGAGGGCAGTTTTGAGGAACTGGGGTCATATGTTATTTCCCTGCAGAGTTTTAGCCATGAGGGCGGAGGAAGGGTTTTGCTCAGTCTCCTGTCACATACAATTCCTACTACAGTGTGTTACTCACTCTTATGCAATACATTTATTTACTGAATGACTGTTGATATTCGTCCCCCTACCCTTAATTAAAAACCCAGCTGGATTTTTACAGGGGAAAAAAAAAGAAAAGAAAGAAAGCAAATGAGGTGAAAGAGAACTAAAGATTGAACTAAGGTAGTGAAATGTGTAATATAAATGTATTTGGGGAGCATTTTGGAGGACATCTCAAAGGTACTTGTCGGTGAGAGGAATTGTGGTAGACTGTTACACTGGCCCCAAAGAAACACATCTCCCAGTATTCATGGCCTTGTGTCGTCCCTTTGGTTGTTTGGCCCTGTGACTGGCATTGGTTACTGAGACATTAGCAAGGGAGATGCAAACAGAGGCTTGATAAATTGGAGATTGTCTTCTTGGGATGCTTCTGGTTAGAGCACCTTCTTAGAACTGCTACTGTGCCGCGAGGAAGCCCAAGAAGTGATGTAGAGAGGTCCACATGGAGGAAAACCAAGGTCCCCGGTCAACAGCCCCATCTTTGCTCCTAGCTAGTCCCAGGTCAGACCATTTCACAACTCTAAGCCATTCCAGCACCCCAGTTACTCCCAAAGAAGCATACAAACTGCCTGCTCAAACTACTGAATTTAAAGAGACAATGAATGATTGATGGCCATTTTAAGTCATCACTAAGTTTTGGGGTGCTTTGTTATGTACAAATGTGTAACTCAAACAGGAACCAAAAATAGCATTAATATACTTGGGCTGAATAAGTTGGTGAACTATAATACCTTCATTTATCTAAGATCAGAAAGCAAACGCTGTAGCCCTGCTTCTTGCACACTAGGCTTACCTGAAAAGAGGAACAAGCATTATTGCTGAGTGGTAGCATACAGCAGGTGCCAGGAACTGCTTGGTGAATGCAGTATTGAAAGAAAGCCATACTTAGGGTAATGATGTACCATTTGATCACTGTTAGGTTGAGCACTTTCCAGATGGCCTTATTTTTCATTTTTGGTTTTGGTTTTTATAGATCCCTGTGACCTGATATACTGAATCGTAACAGGAGGTGTACAGCACACACATGCATACATATGCACACACATACCAGCAAGGACAAAACAATATTTGTTAAACTGGAACAGTTATATGGAAGAAAACCTAGGGTCATACCGCATGTTAAGAAGCTGGAATTAATGAACAAATTTTGGTAACATAGGATAAGCCAGGTTTATCTATATTAGGTATAATCTGAGATATGCAGAATACCACATATGGGGAACTGCTTATTATATATGCATTGTATACTTGGATTATAAAATTCGGGGTTCCATCTGAATGAGTGGGAAATGATGTGTTTGGGGATTGATTACTACTTCCTTATGGAATTGTCTAATGGAGAAGTCCTAAACAAGTTATGATATCCACATAGGATTTTAAGTGTGCTAGATTTTCAAAGTTGCAATTTCCTCCTACCAAGTACTGCATAATTCTTACATCTTTATTGCTATCAAAATTTGGCCAAGAACAGGTCCTAGAATCTTGGTCAGCATGGAAAATTAAGGAAGAAAAAAAGTAAAATGGTGGAATCAATTAAATCAGTGAAAAAATGATGAAAGCTTTTTTTTTTAAGCTTCTGAAACTTAAAGCGGCAGGGGGCAGTAGAACATTTTGAGTAGGGAACAGAGGGAAAGGAGGACTGGTCAATGGAGAAGGGCATTGGCATCTTTCAAAAAGTGTTTTTTGTTGTTGTTGTTTGTTTTTTCATGTACTTTTTAATCATATTCATTTTTTCCTGTTCTCACAATCCTGCAAGCTGGGAATGAATAGTCACATATAGTCAGCCTTAATAGTAAATGAAACTCACCCATTTAGAAAACAGCTTTTACTCCTTTCTCAACTAAATCAGTAAATAGTTTGCTTCCATGCACAGTATGTAATACCAATTTGTTTTTAAATTCCCCTTTCCTCTTGTGTATAACTCTGTGTAAAAATCCTGATACCTAGGGTAGAAGGACTCAAATTAGGAAGCAGAAGAATTATAAGCCAGATAACGAATTGAGTGTTTCATTTCTCAATAGGTATGCAAGTCTCTTTTCTCTGCAGTGTGAGGTCTTTATCCCACTACACTTTCTCGTTCTTCCTATGCTCTAGTGAGTCAAAGCAAACCAGTCTTCGTTCCTAGAGAAATCTGTGCTCCTGTCTCTGTGCCTTTGTTCCTACTGAATCTTTTACCTAGGTTTCCCTTCCTTGCATATGCATGGCTCCAACTCGTAACCAATTCTTCAAGACTTATTTCAGATCCTGATTATTGGTCATCATTTCCAGCACTTCCCCAACCAAAGCAGCTGCCCCTGCCCTTGGACCCTCAGTAGCAGTGTGCATACACTTAGTTCATAGTGCCGACTTTCTGCCTTACTAAAGAAATCATTATTTGAATAACATTTGTGTTTTCCTCATAGGATTGTCAGTTCCTTGAGTGCACAAATTCATCTCTCTGACACACACGCAACACCTACTATAGTTTCTCATTCATGTTACATTTTTGAGTAAGATTTGTTCAATCAATAAATGCTTATAGCCTTGTTGGATCTTACCTATTCTGCATTGAGGCATTTAAGAAGATGGGACTGAAAGAACAAGAAACTAACATTTATTAAGCACTTAATTGCATATTAGAGACCCCAGTTTTTCTGTTAGTTCTCTTTAAATCCTCATAGCAACTCTTTAAGATAAGTAATATGTCCATGCAGCTGAGGATACGAAGCTCACAGGCAGTTAACTTGTGCAAGCTCACACAGAAAGTGCAAGGCAGACATGGGATTTCAGACCCACCTGCCTCTCCCCTGACTACCTCCAAAGTCACACAGCAGTTATTTATTATCTACTATGTGCCATTCTGCTTTATGCTCTATCGATTCTACATTGAATAAAATACCATCTCCATCTTTGAAAGGCTCAGATTCCAGCAGGGGTGAGATTAAAGTTATTGTTATTCTGAATGATAAGTGTTTAGAACTTGTCCTATGGGTACAGGGTGAGGGGTCCCTCATCTCTGCCTGGTGAGAAGTGCATCTCATGGAGAGCTTTAGGTCGATTTGAGGGGTGATGGAGCCTTAGAGGATTAGCAGGTAGAGAAGGTGGAAAGAAAGGCTCCTCAGCCAGAAGGAGTTGAAGGTCAGAAAACTGGAGGGTATAGTCCAAATATCTCAGTTCATCTGGTGGGAGTGGACTTTGGAGTTTGGGATCATTCTGACAAGAGAGTAGAGGACACCCTTACCTCATCAAGGGGTGTCTGGAGCATGCCCAGGTGCCCGCTGGTAACCTGATGTGTTAAATCACAGGAGCACAGAGGCTGATAGTCTATGGATTAGTTATCAAAGAGATGATTCATACTGACTCTGTAAGGTCAGACAGGAAATATGTGAGAGGCAACAACCTAGTGAAGAAAGCATCAGCTTTGAAATCAGGTAGAAGAAGCCTTGAATCCCAGCTCTGTCACTTTTTAGCTACCTGCTCTGGACTAGTAACGTAAATTCTTTGAGTCAGTCAGTGCTTCTGTGAAATGAGTATGTCCATGCAGCTGGTGGTATGTCCATCCAAGACTGGTGGTGCAATTAGGGAACAGATGCAGCAGCTAATAGACGTGGGTTTAGTACACACAGGCTGTGTATAGGATTCTCTTTACCTATCAGTACACTTGTAAAAATGCTGGTAAAGTACTGTTAGGTTTCTAAGACCATATATTTTTATATGACTAGTGTTAAGGTTCTAATTATGTACATGCATATGTACATATATATGTTTGTATTTATGTTATTTAGTGAAATTCTGATGCTTCTAAGATCATGGAAGTTTTCCTTTTCTTGAATTTATTAGAATCAAATAAAAATTATTTTGTCATTCTTTGTTGAGTTTTGTTTTGGGGAGTTTTGAGATTAAGTCTAATTTTGTGCCGTTTTTAAGAGATGTTAGGCTTCTCACAGCATATTTATCATTACTTATTATTATTTGAAAATTATAAATGATATGATTTTTCTGATTTATGAACCTGTTTCCTTCTTTTTAAACACAGAAAGTTCAAGGCAGACCATACAATATTAATAGTATGGTGTCTGTAACTGAAATGTTTGACAAAGTCCTATTTGAGATATTTTAAAGTTAAAAGAGTAAATAGTCTTATTGCAAAGAAGCTGTTCTTACATATTTTGCAAACATCAAGTGAAAGGTCTGTAATGAGAACACCAGATAAAACATGAAGGTCTTCAAGTAAGAAGTCCCTGGGCTAGAAACCTCTCCACACACTCACATCCCTTATTTCTCTCTCTGAATAAATCAATGGACTCTATTCTTGTTTATAACTAATCTTCCTTTTTTTTTTAACCAATTATTTTCATTTCTTACATATTTTTGACTTAGTACTTCTTCGTAGCTTTTTCCCTTCTGCCTGTAAATATGGTCAACATTCTATTGTCCCTAAAAAATATAAAAAATAAGCAATAAATAAAATCGTTTTCTTTTTCATTGTTTCCCTGCTTGTTAAAACCTTATAGCTCTCTACAGCTAGACATCTTGGTATAATTATTTATTTGCCCTATCTACCACCTAATTTTTCATTAATTCCTCAGTTCACTGTGAGAACCTCTGCCCTTTGCTTTGCCACTAAAGCTCCTTTTATAAAATCATTGATAATCCTCCTAATCTCCTTTTACCAAAGCCAGTGATCCAGTCTTGGTCTTCATCAGCACATTGGACCTATTTACGGTCATCTTCTCAGACATCAATATTTCCTCACATTTCTTTCTTGCTCTTTTTTTCTTCCCCTCATTCTATATGTGTTTTCTGGACAAGCTCAACTATTTTCAAGTTTTTGATTACTGCCACCAAGTGACAATCCACAAATCAAGGTCTCTATCCCAGAATTTCAGATTCATGCATGAAATTCTGCTATGCCCATGAACTTGGATGATGCATTAGCAATTCAACCTTAACCATCATAAAAAAATCTTTTCTTCTATCTTGATGCCTATCTTTTTCTGCCTTCATCCCCATTAAGAATTTGCTCCATTCCCTCTATTTTTCCTTACAGTTCCTAGAACCGTATTTCCAGAGTCACCAAATACATAAATATGGATGTCAGACTCAGACATTTTTCTCATCCCCATACCCAGTAAACCTCTTCTTTTCCTATCCTCTTTACCATTATTTTGTATAATTACATTAGTCCAAAATGGTCTTGCTTTCCATCAGTGAATTTGCCCCAGTTGCTGCAGAGAACTCTGTCCCAAAGCCAGGATCCCCCTGGGTAATTATTCTGAAAACTCTTTCATGCCAGCCTCATTCTTTAACTTAATTTCAAGTTAGTTTCCACTTATAAATCTTCAAAAGAAGGGAATGTGTTTATTATTATCTGTAGTCTTGGAAGCTCTCATAGTATAGGTAATGCTTAAATCCCGATGAACTCAACTCATTATTTTATACTAAAATAATTTTGATAAAAAGTGAGTGTATAGGAAAAGTTGGGAGTTAGAAAACAGTTATGAACTTGGAACTCCACATCCCATTTTAAAACCATGCTGTTAGAATAGGATTATCCCTCAGATATTTATGTGTACAGGTAATTATTTATAGAAACTTTTCAAAAGTATGATGAAATGATGTTGAATATCTTTATATTGTATTTGTATGGCAATGTTATAAATTAAAAGTGAGGTAATAACCTTAGTATAAGATTGGTGCATTGTGGATGGACTTTCTGGTTGTATTTTAAATACAAATTAGTATGGGAAATCATAAGATTTTAAAATTTTTACTGATTTTTTTTCAAACTTTTGTTGCATGCTCTTACTGACTAAATAGTACTAGTTTGGTTTGCAGGTTTTGCTTGTTGTTTTGCACTATTACAATTGAGAATGGACTGTTCTTTATAGAATATTTAGTAAATTATACAAATATTGAGGTTTGATTGCTTGCAAAATAATGTAATTTTGTTTGAAATGAACTCTATTAAGTCACTATAAATGTGTACCCATTAAGTTCTTTGAATTTGCATTCAGATGAAAACATATTGAGTTTCTCAGTGCTTTCAATATCAGTTCTGTTTCTGTAAATATTTTAGCTTTCTAATACAAGCAATACAATTTGAATTGTTTACTGCTGTAAGCCACTGGTTAGTTTCAGGCATAATGGAGTAATGGTGTTTAGCCACAGTGTGGTATTTTCTAGAAGCACATGAAATATTTCATGAATAAGATTAGCTAAAGAATTTAGTCTCATTTTATGACCATGACAGTTTAGGTGTGCAACATGAGAAGTTTGTATTTTCAAAACAGTTTCTCAGAGTGTTATTTTAAAGAAAATGAAACTCTTTCTTACAGGATCAGATATTGAGTTTCCACTAACTGTGTTAAATATCTGGTTTTAAATTACAGTGTGGAAAATTTAGTTACTCACTTATTTAGGCATTTTAATGTGAACTAAGAAGAGTTTAATAATCATATAATCAAAAACTGTCATACATACATGATGGTGTGACTGGAAATTCAGTCTTGAGTTAAATACTAAGGATTTTATAATTTCATCTTTCTCAGAATGTCTTGGGGTCTTTGTTACTTGCCATCCTCTCTTCTCCCTATGTAGTTTCTTTCTGGGCAGTCTGGTCCAGAAGTAGAGGAGGGAGGGCAAAGGGGAGCGGTAGTTCTGGAATGGCTGGACCAGAGGAGGAACTGGAACATTCCCTTCTCTGAGGCAACAGGAGCTCAGCAGCTTCTTTCAGTCAAAAAGAAAACTAAGGCTCAGAGGCAGTTTGATGTTTCCTATCATAACTGGACTTCAGAAATGGCAAATTTGGCTCCACTTAAGTTCTTGTAGTTTGTAAAGTAAACATGTCTTTGTTATTGTGATTATATTTTAAAAGCACAAAGAAAGAAACAAAGTACTTGTTTAAAACATTCTTAAAACTCCTAGAAACATCTGGAAAAGAATGTTACAGTGTCAGTCATATCAGTGGCTTATTATATTGGTATCCTTTCATGAAAATTAAGTGAATGCCATTGTGATAAAATATTAGAATGAATTTATGAGAAATTATTTTATATTACTAAATAAGTATTTATTTTCATGATCAATTCGTGTTACATGTTCCTCCTCAAATGAAAGGTAAATTGCCTTTTATTTGTCTCAGATATACTTCACAACTTTATACTGAAAAGTTATTTTAAAAAGTGGGTATATATTATTTCCTTTGAATATAGAAATATTTGTATCTCAGAGAAGTGCATATTATTTTAGATGATCATTTTTAATTAACATTTGCCAAACATTTTCATGAGTAATTTCTATTCTTAGAATATCATAGAAATTATGTTACTGTTTTAGATAAAATTAAAATTCAGATTAAAGGAACAAAATTACTTAGGGTAGAACATACAATTAATAGTTTCACCTCTCTTCAAGTGACAGATTTACAGCAGATTTTCTTGGTTTCAATAATTAGCTATCATTCTAGTAATAATTTTCATGTGGTTCTGTCTGCAAGAAATTGATTATAATTCTTGATGCTGAATTTCCAACACAGGGACTATTTATTCAGCTATTTAAAATGTATTTGGCCAATATTAACCCTTAATCCAAGACTTCTTCTGAGAATGTGCTCTCACACAGAAGACTGACAAAAAAGAAAAGAACTCTGACCCTACCTAATGAATCACACCAAAGGTTTTGGATTGCCACAGCCAACTCTGTGGCTTTGAGTAGAAGGGATTTTGAATTTAACAGTGTTAGTCAATGATTCCATGGCAAATTTGCATTCTATCAGTAATTCTATCCACCAGTCCCTAAACATAATAACCATTGGTCTTTTCACTAATAGTTTGTTAATTGTGTCTCTGCTCGCTTTTATCAAATTCTTAGCTAAGAGAAATGAATTTTGATCTAAACAGACTGTGCTGAACCTGAATGTAAAAACAAAAAGACACATTTTTTTGCCTGTGATATTTTTTTTTTACCATATTATTAGTGACAGCCAATCACTAATAATCCCTGGTATCATTATGAGAAATAGCTTTTAAAAAATGAAAGAAGAAAAAAACTTAATGATCTCATCATTGCATGCATAAGAATATTCTGGAGTTTTAGAGAATAGTCCAATCAATGATAATTAAATTTTATTCAGTATAAATTATGAAATTATTCCATTTAATGGTTTGGATATACACTTTCTTTTTGGCAATTGTCTCTTTAAAGAATTGAGACTTAATTTACATATACACCCATGTACACACAAAGTTGGTTAATAAACGATCTTTTTTAAGTTATTTTAAAATTTATTTTGTAGACTGAAATGCTTTTATGCTTTTATTGTTATACTTATGTCTTAAGCAAACTCTATAGGATTGTCTTAAAATGTAACATGATAAAGAGAATTTTCAGTTTGATAATTGGAAGAATGTCTCCAGACTAGTTATAGGATTTTGCTCATATTTCACATTGATCTGGTTAATCACATCTCTAGTAGTCTTTTGGTAAAATATTTGGCTTTTTATAGAAAGTAACCTTCGAATTACTTTCTGCTTCCTTTTATTTTCCTTTTTAAATTTATCGACCTCACTGCTTAAATGTCTTAGAGCCCATCTTTTATAGCTGTTTTTAGGGTCACAATAATAAATGTTTATGTATTATGACTGCATATAGAATGCTATTCTTGGTTTGTACATCTTAGATTGTTTCTCCATCCTAGGCAATTCAAGTTGAGAATTAGATGATAAGCGTATTTCTACCAACCACTGGGTCAGATATGTATTTTGATAAAAAGGATGGCTTAATAGAAAGAATCTGTCTCTCATGTCAGAAGAACCTGGATTTATATCCCAGCTGTCATATTTATAGGTTGTATTACCTTAGATAACTTCTGAGTCTTGATTTCCTCATGTGAAAAAGAGAAATAACAGTATCTGCCTCTTGGGCTTAAATGCGGTGTTAAGATGTGGGAAAGATTAGAAGCATTAAGTGATGTCAAAATAAAAAGCAACCTTCCTTCCCACTTGGAAAAACAAATATTTCACAGTTTTAGAGATTAATATATATACAAATGAAATTTATTCAATGTATTTTTATATTGAATAAATGTATACTTAGATATTTACTGAGTTCCTATTGCTCTGTTCTAGATTCTTGAGATACACAATTTAACAAAACAAAGACCCCTGTCCCTGTAGAGCTTAATATTTTAGAAAATGAATGTTGCAAGTCTTCCTTTGATGTTCATAATGTTTATTAGGAATCTTTCCAGCAGTCTTAGCTGTTTTCTTGGTTCACACTATATACATATTCCCATAAACTAATGGGAAGAGTAAAAAGTAGAACAGGATGAAAGTTATTTATTTCTAGTATGAAAAGAGATTTTATAAATGGATTTAAAAAGACAAAGAAAGGGAAACTGAGTAAATGATGTTCACAGGTAATTCACGAAAGAACAACTGCAGTTGGCTGATAAGTTCATGGAAAACTGCCCCAAAACACTAGTAATATAGGAAGAGCAAGTAAGAGGATATCCAGCATTTTGTTCATAATAACGCCAAAAGTGAAAAAATATTGGTATTATCCAGCATTGGTGAATAAGGTCTGGGGAGGGTAACCATATTTCAACCCAGGGATGTGAATTACAACTTTTTGGGAAAGTAATCTGTATTAGAAGACAAAATTAAAAATAGAAACATATTTTCACGTCCCTGATTCAGCTGTTTCACTCTTTGTAAACTATCTTGTAGAAATAAAAGTATCAAAATGTACATCATTGCCTTCAACACTGTACTACCTTACTATGCATAATAACAAAAAGCTGGGAAAAAGAAAAATCTTCAGGTCCCTCAATAAAGAGACATGACAATACCAATGCATTAATATTTGAAATATGACTCCAAGGTTATTCATTAATATTTGTAAAAGCAAAACATTGGAAAATCATAAATTTTAATCAATAGTGGACTAATGCAATAAATTATGGTGAGCCGAAAGTATGAAGCATTATATAGATACATTAAGTGAGAAAAGCAAGTAAGCTTGTGATGAACTTATGATCATATTTTTGTTTAAATCTTTCTCTATATATGCTTATTTCCAGTTTGAAGATTTGTGTGAACATAAGAAAGAGTGGGAGGAATGTATGCAAATGTAATATCTGTTACTTCATATGGGGGCAGTTGATGAGATGGGAAGTTAGGGCACTTGACCTTCCTCTTTATGATTTGTTTGCATTGCTGAAATTATCATGTTTAATGTAACAAACAAAAAATAGAAAAATTTAAATTTCAAGCTATTAAAAATGGCCTATTTAGGATTTCATTGGTATATGATATCCCTTATCAGTGTGAGAGTCAATCAGAATTTACTGTAATGCTTTGTATTATAGTAGGTGTTTAGTAAAAATTTCACTCATTCATTAAATGAAAATGCATTGAGAACTCTATATTCAAGGGCTTTTAACACATACAGATACAATAATGTGCATCTCTATATATACAATATTTATTTATGATTTATGAATATGTATCTGTGTGTACATGTATATATATTTTAGTGCACTGTGTGTAAGATACCTTTGTCTAGACATGATTTTTCCTTCTTAGTTTGGACTTTTGTTTTCTTGGTAGTGTGAATGAGCCGAGCGGATAGTAACAGAGCCCAAAATTACCCAGAGGAACCCTCTGGCTTCCTCTCACTCTCCAAAACTGTGAACTGGGCAAGGCATAATGAACTTTATGCATCCATTCACTCAGTTACTGCAAGGTTTATTGCTTGCTAAGCCTTGCCGGAGAAAGAACGATTTATCCGTGGGTCTTTTACTTACAAGGAGTTTACATTTCTGCAGGTAATAAACATGTCTTTAATTCCATGTCACTTAGTTTTTTCTGTTCACCATAAATCAATGTTTTATTATCTATTTATTATCAACTTTTACACAAGAATCAAAACCCCTTCATTCCTAACATTAAATGCATACTTAGTGAAGGAGGTGGGGCAAGAGCATCATCTTGCAGAAGATGTATTAAAACTGTAAAAAACAGCAAGATACAGAAGACAATTCAGACGTACTACAAAAATGGCTACCATGAACATCATCTTTGTTGGATCTCAGTATATTTGGAATTCATGTTCTAGTTTAATAAACCTCACTTAGACTCATCTATGAAAAAAAAACCTCCCATATAATAAAATTTCCATTCTTTAAGCCCAGAATTCTAAAGAGAAAAAAGCATTCTAATATTTATTCCTAGGAGTCTCATTGTGAAAGTATTGGCTTTAGTTATATTTATTTTTATATACCTACATATATTTTTAAACAAATAATAAAAATATAACATGTAAGATTTTATATTAAATAATTTCTATATAAATTTATTTTATGTAAATTGTGTACATGAAGTATTTTAAATTGTATTATATTTTTATATACAATATATAACTAATGTAATATTTATTACAAATAATAAATCTATTATTTTTACATATTTATATTTTACTATATATTCTATTGTAATAACTCTACTAATACCAGAATGACTGATGTGATTTTTTTATTTACTTATACCTTACTGTCCATTGATATATTATGCATTTTTAATTCTTGTAACTATTTTTGGGTAGTATTATTCTTTTATATTTCTGGCAAGACTTCAGATTTTCTATTACCTCTAGGAATTCTTCTGATTTTCTAATTCATTGTTTTCAGTTTATTGTAAGCAAAGAAAGCAGATTACCAAGTCTGCTGAATTATGTTTAGAATTACTAATAATAGACTCAGAAAGGGCCTAAAGTTTTCTCCTCTGTATAGAATGAGTGGCCTTAGGAGACAAAATGTGTGGAGTATTTTGACTGCTGGGGATCCTTTTAATTTATTTATTTGCTTGTTTGTTTTACTTACTAGTTCTCATCCATATTCTGAGAATTAAAAATGTCAGATGATTAGTTACAGATACGGCCTATTATAGGAGGCACTGTGAGAATTAGGTACATGAGCTGTGGTTTCATTGAGACCTGAGTTTGAATCATCATTCCTTTATTAGGTCTTTTAGAGTGAGTTTATTTAACCATTCAGAGCCTCAGTTTCTACATCTGTAAAATGGGCTATCAACTCTGCATTTGAAAATTTGTCCTAGAGAATAATACTTGCCAAGGACATCTAGCCTCAGGCTAGGCCCTGTTCCTCTCCATAACTGGTGGTTAGCACTAAGTTACCACATACCAACACTTGTTTGTAATGAATTCCTGCTGCAAAGGGGAAACTATGACACTGGGTACAAGAATGTATTTTTCAAAATCATCCTTTTTCTTCTCATTAGAATATAAAAACAAATGATGAAACAATCCTAAAGAATGCACATCTCCATGTTATGACTGATTCTCAACAAAAGACATTTAAGAAAAGGATTTCTTTTGGATTTCTAGCTATATGGAGAGCCATTTTCCAAACTGCTGATATGTTACAATTTAATGTTGCATTCTTTGGGGAGATGGTCCATTTTTTGCACATTCATCATGGCTCTAAAACTGAGTAAGGATGAAAGGCATGTGGTGCTTGCCTTGTTCTTACATCAGAAGAATTTTTTCTTTTGTCCATTTTATGCTTGTTTCCAAAGGCTTAAAATAAAAGCTTTGTTTCTGCAGTAATGGCTTAGTGTAGGCTTACACTGTTGATCCCCTCAGTAGATGCAGTGTAATCCACTTTGGTAATGTGAATTTTTAAACAATCATCGGCCTCTGCCATTAACCCTTCTCTCCTAATGATAATACTCTACAGGAACTACAAAGGGGCTTGGGCTCAGCTTAACATGAGACTTGGAGCGCACTTAGCTGAATTTGCATTTCTTATTTTAGTAGCAGTGAATTGCTGAGCATATGTTGAACTTCATCAATACCAAATGTAGAATAGGTGATTGTGAAACTAATGTTCAAGTGCAAGCATTCAAATACAAACATGGGAAACTAGAAGAAAATAATGATGAAACGAAGCAAAAGTGCTTTCCAGTCCAAAATTCCCCTCCAAGCGGCTTCGACTGCTGTTGCTTTTTACAATATTTTTTAACTTGACCTGTTGCTTTGCTGAGTTCATTGTAGTGCAAATGTCTCAAATAAATCTGTACATGAGTCATTTTTTTCTCCTCCTTAGTTCAGGCTACTTGGATAATAGCGCACTTTGAACACGACATGGGAACCTATTGAATGTTTCCTGCATAAAGCCTTCAGAGTTTTCCTCAGCAGCTTGACATGTTTCTTTAGGAGGGAGAAATGGTAAATTAGCCAAGAGCAATTTTATTCCATGACATATTTCCAAACTAACTTTGAAAACACATTTCCACTTAGTGTTTGGATTCGACTTCGGAGATGTGGAAAAGGTTCCCTGCTTTTGGTTCATACAGGTGGTGGACAGTTAAATTAAGATGTTCTGTAGGGATTTGTGGATTTTTTAAATTTTACCTTAAGTAGCGCGGACCTCACTGCGATTCTTCCTGAAGCTGCGGTACTGTATGCCTTCAGGGCTGCGGATTTAATAAACAAAAGATCTGTCACTGAGGTTGGTGCACAGTAGGGGGTAGATGTAATTATACACTTTAAAGGGGAAAGACTGTTGTTATTATTTTACATTTATTGAGTGCCAACATTTTGCAATGTGCTGCACCTAACATAGAATTAGACACAGTCCTTGCCCAATGGACTATCTATTTAAATTAGACACAATCTAAATATTTCTCTTAAGTAGTTCCTGTGTTTTCAATTTGTTACACAGTGCATTGTACAAGTACAGAAGTAGTCTTGTACTTGCAAGTGTTATTTAAACCGTTAGGCTTTCAAAGACAGGTGGTAAAATAAGATGTGATTATTGGGCTATAAAATTGCTCTTGTTTTTCAGGTCTTTAACTGTTCTTACAGATGTAACTTGAATGGGGAGCAGGAGAGGCATTACATTTAGACAGTCATGGATGATGCATCCTTTTGATTTTTACTTTGGAAAAAAATGGCAGCTTACTGATAACTAATGCCACTTCATTTAATTAACTATGTTTGGCATTACATTTATTTGTATGATTTTAATTAATTCCAGTCTGAAAATCCATGAAGGCCAGTATCACATTGTCTAACACAGTACGTTGCATGTAGTAGACACTCAATAAAAATTGTTGAAGGGATGAGTGAAAGGAGTTTTCACATGGATTTCCCTGGCCAGTCATCATTTTCTCTAGACTCTGTCATTTTAGAGACTGAGCAGACAGGGTTGTCCTGACTTTGGACTACCACTGAGAAAAAAAAAACAAAAAAACAAAAGCACAAACAAACGATCCCCCAAGCTATCTTAGGAATACCTTCAAAGAGCTCTGGTTTGCAATGTCTTCTTTCTGATAAAGATGTTTTCTTGTCTCTCAGCAAGGTCTGGATCTCTGAGTGCTGGGAGAGTCCTTAGGTTCGTGTCGATCCCCACCAATGATCAAAGGGCCTTTCATACCAGATGCCAGGTTTCAGAGGAGGTAGTCACCATAGACAGTAGTCAGCTTACTGTCTGTTACGTGGACTCACACAGTTCCTATCAACTCTGTTACAAGTCACTCTGGTATGAGGCAAACTATACAGATACACATCATGAAGAATATCTAAGTTGATCTATTGATGTATTTGTCCTATGGATTGGGACAGAGCTGTGTTCGCAACTCTGGCATGTTAATTCAGTTGCCTTTTGATCTCACATGTTGCTTAGCAGTGCTTAAGTGCAATGCTGTAGCTCTTCTCTCATAAGCAGAAATGAGGATTTTTGGCACCACAGTGGAATCAACCAGTCTGGAGTCTCCATCTCCATGCTGTCATTCACTCTCTCCAACATCTAAATCAAGTCATCTAAATTTTGTAAGCCCCAGGCTTCTTCCATTTAAAATGGTGATTCTAAGTGCCAAGCTCTTAGAATTCGTGTGAAAATTAATCTTGGCTATTAAGGGATTTGGAACCTAAATACTCTATTATTACAGATAATTTACCTAAGAGTGTCATGCTCAAATATAAAAATAAAAAATTCTGTGCTGCCTATGTACTTATTATTTTAATTTAGAAATACAAAATATTGATATTTCAAAGCAATTTCATAAGCAGTTGCCACCCTGATGTGCCAGTGAGGTAAATGTAAAGCTTAGGAGACAGGGAGCTGGCCCCCTTTGGACCGCCATGTCTGCCCTGCCCCCTGCCTCCTGCTGACTCCAGATGTTCCTTAGGCTCCTCTGCCTACACCTCCCACTTGTCCTTCCTGTTCTAGTTCTCTCTCACCCTTGGCCGCCTTCTAGCCCAGCTGAACCCTACTCTTTTCCATGGTAGCCTGGACTTCTTCTTCAGCAAAGGTCTCATTTTACTCTTTGGTGTGAGCGTCTCTCCTTACTTCCTGAAATATTTCTTCATTTTCTCAAAATTTCATCTATTTTCCTCTAGCCCTTTCAGAGCCCAGAGTCTCTATAACATTCCAGATGGATAATTGTGTCCCACCCTCCCCATCCTGTCTGCTGCCCCTGTAGTCTCTACAGCCTGTTTTCCTCCTGCTCCCTTGTTCTGTCTCTTTTGCCCTCAAGATTCCCCGGACCTGCAGGTCTTCCAGTCACCCACACACTCACTGTTCTCCTTGCCTCGTGGCTGAGATTGTGTTCCCCAAATTCACAACTCAGATTCTTATATCCAAACCTGAGGGGCTCTGTAGTCACGGAGATTTCTTCACCCTCGGTGATCCCATCCCTATTTTTCTAAGTTGACCGAAGGGTTTTCCCCTTATGTTTTGAGCTTACTTTCACTCTCCTCTCAACCTTTACTAATGTGCAGTCCCTAAATGTGAAATAGCGCATGTGTATACATGCTGTACAGATCTGCCTATCCCATTCCAATCTGTATTAGAAGTTTCAGGCCTCTTATCTCTTCTTGTGTGCTAGACACACCCATCTTCTGTTTCTGAGGCAATTCAACCCTCACTCAAGCCTCACTTAACCCTCACTCATCCAGCACTTGACCATCAAGAAGCCAACTTCCCTCTAAACTAGCTGCTCCTTAGGGTTTTCCTGTTTCTGTTAAAGATCCCAAAATTCTACTTAGGAGCCCTGGCTACAAAGCACTGAGCCATTTGATAATCAATTCATTGCCAAATCTGCTGATTTCCCTTCACATTGTCCCATGGATCTGCCGCTCCCCTTGATTTCTTTGTCAGGCACTGACCCATGATGACTACCTTCTGACCCAGGAGCCAAGCAACCTAAACACATGGAGAATTAGAGAATATTCCATAACTCTAGGGTCAGTTAGGCTGCACAGATGAGATACCTTCCTGGGAATCCATGAGAAATACTGAAGAACACTTGTGGCCCATCACTAGGTTGGGATCATAGGGAAGATTCACAGAGCATGCAGAGCATGGATGTAAACATCCACTTCAGTGCAGGGCAGCAGATTCCAGGATTATGTTGCCTGCTTTCCTCTCTCCCCAGAATCTCTCCTTCACAAGTTAGCTGTTTAGGATGCAGGGTCCTCTGTGTGCCTGTCATGTTGTCCATCTTTCCTTCTGCTTGTTTAATCCAGCCATTTCTTACAGTCCAGGTTTGTGTCTCATTTCCATGAAACTCCTTTGAAATGAAATCCTCTAGTGTTTATTCAGTAGTAATACTATTTGTTTAAGTGATCATTCATTATTCTCTTAAGCATTATATTTTATGCCTTAAAAAAAGCTCTAGGAAAAGAAAGCAATGTCCAAACCCCATTTAAGTTCCCTGTATTGTCCAGCACAAGGTTTCTTTATAGCCTTTGATAATGAATTTTCAAGACTACACAGACTAATGGTATTGAACATTCTGGGCTCTTTATTACCCCTTGTCAATACAACGTCACCATCCAACCACTAGCTCTTAGGGACACAGTGTGTGTGAGAGGGATCTTCTATGTCAGTGGACTAAGTGGATAAGTACCATTTTAAAGATGCTTCATGGTTTGCAAAGTATTTTCATAAGAATATGTTATTAGATCTTCATAAAAATCCTGTGATGTAAGTACATTATTATCTTCATAAAAGGACTAAACAATATTGTGTTTAACAGTTCTACTCTCTGTGAGAGTGAAAGACTATAGGGATCAGGACAGGAATCATCTCCCACATAGGCAAAGATACTAACAATTTAACTGTCTCTATAGAAGACGTCAGCTGAAAAATATATTGTGACCTTTGATTCCTTGAGTATTTTTCCATTTTAAGATTCTGATATTTTGCTTTCCAGGAAAGAGCACCCTAGTCTTTTTTGTTAAATGTAGTTGAAGAATATAATATAGATGGGGAAGAAAGTGGATTCTGTCTCAGGATGAAGGTATTAACATTTAAAGAATTTTAAACATCAGAATAAATGCTTATATGTACATACATTCATATTTAAAATTAACAGAAAATGAGAACTTAAGCTATATAAATTGAAGAAATAAGATGCAAAACTTTTTTTATGATATGGCAAATACACATAGATATCAGTCTAACTTTTAGCTTTTATTCTGTTTTTCTTCTTCAGAAGAGGAAAATAACTCAGTATATATAAATGCAGATACAAAGTAAGACTTCAACCCTGTGTAATTTGCCCTTAACATTCTATTGGAAAAGGAATAATTCAATTCAGTTAGCTGAAGACCTATAGAAAAGAGTATATAGAATATGGAAAAGAATGTCTTGTTGGGAAGAGTCAAGATTATCCTAGGAAAAGCAGGTAAACAGAAACATTTATAAACTAAATTAAATTACTGTGTCACTTGAAGAATTACCATAAGGTAGTGTAGCTTTGATTTTTCCTCTTTAATTATTCCCATGTGTCTTAGACAGTGTATTACATATATCATGTATTCAATTTGTATTTACTGAATCATTTACTTCATACCTAAAACAATGTTTTTAATTTATAAGTTCATAACATCACCCTTAAGGCACTTTGGAGAAGTTTTGATTCATGACAAGTAAAATTTTTCAAGGCAGAAGCATAAACACTTAGACGGAAGAAAGAATAACATTGTGAGCAGTAGTGGGGAAAAACGACGAGCAAGGCAAAAGCGCCAGGGTAGTGAAATGAAGCTTGCTGAAAGTATCTAAGGTTGGGCCAGTCATCCCAGTACCAGCAAAAGAGTCTGAGGACCAAATTCTGTGGCACTTGAGATCCCTGTGGCCTTTTGCTGTGCTGGTTTTGCTCTGTCCACGTTCCCAGTGCACTGAGGCCGCCTGGATGAACTAGAATGTCATATAACAAGGCCCTGCTCACCCCCACCAGACATCTCACTGTCCACCTTCCATTGGTGCTAAGGCCTGGGCAATGGTTTAGGGGGCAGTGATTCTTTCTAGAAGCACTTTAAAAATAGTAGGAAGGTGTATCCAAAGGGCAGAAAGCTACAATCCCCAGAAAGCCCTGAAACCAGCATCAGGAATTGAAAAGCCATTGGACACCAGGCAGCCTTTCTCTCTCTCTCTCAACACCACTTCCTCTTTCTCTCTCCCTCCTCCTCTATCTGTCCCCTTCCTTTTCTCTCCTTTTCTCCTTCCTCAGCTTCCTTCCTCCTCTACCCCTTACTCCTCTGTTCCTTTCCCCCATCTCGTGTTTCACCAAATAGAAAGAGAAGCAGTGGCAGAAGATGGCTTTGTAAATGCTGTCAAGTTGATTTCACTTCTGTTGAAAGGAGCAGCCTAAGCTCAAGGGGACTATTTCCAAACAATGAAATAAATAAACCAATGAATAACAAACTAAATAAATAAAAGCATCTTGCAGTACATCTTTGGTCTCATGTCCAATAATTGTAGTCAAGAGCACAGGGTCATGAAATACAAAACCCATCCCTAT
The DNA here is from genome assembly GCF_030020395.1 of Manis pentadactyla. Lineage (NCBI taxonomy): Eukaryota > Metazoa > Chordata > Mammalia > Pholidota > Manidae > Manis > Manis pentadactyla. Next base: position 15,604,540 of record NC_080023.1, read on the forward strand.
ACATTGGAGAAGGTAGGGATAAAGTGGGACAGATTAGAAAAAAAGGAGTAAAAGGAAATAAAGATCAGCTTGGGCTGAGTAAATACCCTGAAAAGAAGCTGCTACACAATTCATTTGTCTACTTGGTTACATCATATTACCAAAATGGAGCTTACTTGCACCATTTGCCTTTATATAAATTAACCAGATTGTTTTGTCCTCAGCTTGATCAAGGTTCGTTATAAGCCCCAAGTGAAATGACAGGTTTTGTAGTTTTGATGTAAACTTTCATTCTGAATTCTGATGAGATTACTGAAGTGGAACATACTTATATTATTTCTTTTAAAGCATTGTCTTTATGTAATATTTACAAATAATTTGCCATAAGTTTTATCAAAGTTTAAGAAGAAGCCATAAGTAGAACATTTTCAGGTTTTGTGATTTTGACATAAAGGACACCATTTCTTCCTTATACTGATTGGTATCTCTAGTTAAATATCAAAACAACAAATTCTTCTATGAATCTGAAACAAAAAAAAATTAGCTCTTGATGAATAAGTCTTTTTCTTTGTATTTGGCCATAATTTAACACGTGCTATGTGATTAATAAATATTTGCTTCATGATAGAATAAAGAAAGAAATTAAATAATTCATCCTACTTGCTTAACTTTTGCTTTGGCTGCCAGAATTTCAGTGCTCAATTTTATGTTAGATGGTGGAGGCTTTTCTTAGTGAAGTATTCCTGCTATATTCTTGCTCACCCTCATTTACTATTTTAATGTTCCTTTTATCATGTTACTCTATCTGTGCCCTTCAAAAATCTGGTTTGAAAGTAGCTGATGTATAAATAGCATAAAAAATAAACCGCATATTCTGACATTTACAGTTGTAAAGATAATTCCATGTTAAGGATGATTCAGCCTGCAAGTAAAGTTATTGGATATCTAATACATTTTAGAATAATTGTAATCATCACATAGCTCTTCTAAGATGCTGATGTTTTCTGTTTTATTTTTTCCCCCATTAAAATATTTCTCTTTATATACAAAAATGCATAATGATTCAGACTGGCTAGTGCTATCACTGAATGTTTTGAAGGGCATTTAACTCTCCAGAGTCCTGTCACAGGCCCTACATTTTCTTAATTTTACCAGCCTTGATACGGATTTCTACACCCCAGAAAGCATAGCTACCCAACTTACTCATTTCCCTCTGTGAGCTTTTGTTCTTTCTGGATGTCTTTACATTTGCATTGATTTTTTTTTTTTTTACTTTTCAACCATTCTACTTCTCTGTCTTTCAAAACCTGGCTTAGGCCTAACCTCCTTTGGTAAAACTTTCTTAATGAACTCCAAGTGACTCTTATTCCGAGTCTCCTTGGAATTATCTACTCACTTTTTGCTCTATTAATTTGCCCTTATTTGTATGACATGTTGAAAGCATTGTGAAGCCTTTTCTTAAAGTATGAGAATGAGTTCTGGCTCTTCAGTTAGAAAGTTTACTGATTGTTTCTTAGATTGCATCTTCTTTTCCTTTTTATATTATCCCCAAACCACATAGTTCAATGTTCTATAGGATGAAAGAATGCTCATTAAGAGATTCTGGCTCCTAGACTCTTAGATTAAAACATAGAATATTGATTATATTTATTTTAGCAAACATTTTATTAGGAATTGAGATGTAAATTGTTTCCACAATATTTAAATTTAAAGAGGAGCAGCACAATTTTTGATGTAGTTATACATTCGACCATTTCAAAAAAACAGGTTTCTAAGCTAGTTTCTTTGTTTCTCTTCCTATTATTTATATTCTTTCCAGATTGATGGAGGCATATGGCTTTAATTATCAAGTATTTGCTGAGTACATGCAGAGCTACAGCTTTTTCCTGACTTTTCTAATGAAGCTAGTTCCTAACAGCAACATTTGCCAGATTATTTTATTGTATTATGACATTAAACATGGACCAGAAGAGGTCTGGCTAATTGGGAATGATACCTTTTCCCCTCTAACTGCTTATTTATTTTCCAGGAAACTAATTTAGTTTGGTAGTAAAATGAAACCTCATAACTCAGTATAAATGAATTTGGTCATATAATATTGATAACTAGGCTGGATGAAATCCTATAAATAAATAAACAAAAATTCTGAAAAAAATATTTAAAAAATGAATAAATGCAGCTTTATTGCCTTTACTACCTTTAAGACTGGAAGCAACACTGAATACATGTTTTTCTTCCCTCTTTTAATGAATTGGCATGCATTATTTGTAATTAGTGGCTTAATTGTTTATAGGCCAAGACTGTTGCTGATGTGCACTAAAATTAAGTACAGTTTATTTCATTTCACTGGAAAATAGTAAAAACTCACTCATTTATTATGCATAAATGGTAAAATTTTAAATACTTTTTATAACTCAAGTATAAATAATGTATATTCCAAATATGATTTGTACTTACTATGTATAAATCTTTAAAATTATGTGAAATCATACACCACTTGTCACCAACTGGCCACCCACTAACTAGTACCATCAATCTTATTTGAATTATGGTACTTTGATTTCTGTTAAAACAGATTCTACTTGTCTGCCTTAAATATGTTTTAAACTTACCTATGTTCACAAATTAACTTTATGAACAATCTCAATGACTTCATGGAATAGGATGTGTTTGACTTTTAAAGCATAATCTACATCAAAGAATTGTAAAATGTGAAAGCTATCTGGATTCTGTAGAGTGCAATGGTCATCAAACTATGTTCTGGGGAACCTAAGCATTCCTTGGAACTGCCTTGGGCATTTCCAGAGAGAGGAAGGTAGGGTGGTCAACTTGGAATATTTACTTCAGTTCTTTAAATGGCTTTAATGGAAATATAAAATTCAACTGGTAAATTTTGAATATCAATAACTTCTTTTGTAGGTGAGAAACTATCCAGATGAGTGAATTAATTTGATAAATGTGCATAAAAATATTTTGCTAGCACTTAAGTCTGAACTCAATACTGCGAACTACTCTTAGATGATTTCTCTTTCACTGCAGGTAGAATAAAACTGTTTAGGTAAAGAGGAGGAATCTATTTGTAATATTAAATAATTAGTTTCTGAAATTAAAAACAGAAAAAACGCCTAGAATCTGCTATTAGTTTAAATAATGTTAATTAATAAGCTGAACTTTCTATTTTTAAATCTTCATCCAGCTCCAGTTGGTAGTTTTGTCATAATAAGTAGGGTGGAATAAAATGTTTATCAGTCATGTTTGAAAAATTGAGTTTGGATATGTAGACATTTAAGGAAAAAAATCCATAAAAGGGCTATTAGATTTCAGTTATATGCAAGGCACCCTACTAGATGCTATGGTTCCAAAACAAAGAGCAAAATACTCTAGAATGAAGGAATTCACAATTCAACAAGAAAGGTAATCTAAAAATGGACTGTGATAAAATGATGATGATAATGCTTTAATGGATAAATGCCTTTGAGCTGGGTCTTGAACTGAAAATATTCTTATTGTCCAGGAATATGTATCTAGGCAGGGGGAAGGGGAAGAAGAGAAAGATGGAAGGAAGACACACTGAGATGCAGAGAGATGTTGGTTACCTAGACATATACAGTAAGCAAAAAATAGCTTAGCATTCAGGAAGAGATTAAAACTGGAGTTATTCACTCACTCATTCGTTCATACAGTATTATTGGCTATTAACCATGCCCCAGGCATTCTTAATAGGAACTGTGTTATAGAAAGGAATATTAGGATGAAAAGATGTGGACTATTTATTATAGGAAAGTGCAGTTCATCAGGGTGACTGATGTCAACAAGCATTATAATTATTAAAATAATTATAATAAATATGTGAAACAAGAGATATAATTAAAATCTAGATGTGTAATCATGATAAAATAATTATAATGCTTTATAATTGCATATAACAAAATTATATTCCATTATAATTCAATAAAAAGAATTGCTTTAGTGAGGACATTTGCCATTGGCATTTATTGCATAGGAGAAAGAGCAGCTTACACTATCTGGAAGGCTTCTCAATAAAGGTATCATTTGTACTGAGCAATAACCCATAATTTCAGAGGTTACATCTAGTGTACTAGTAAAACCATGGGAGTAGATTTGATCTAAATATATCAATTAAGCATACTTGGAATGAAAAAAGGATTTTGCCCATATCTCTCAAAGTCAGTCTTTGAATCCTTCCTAGAAGTACTTTTATGGTTCCATTAATGGTTTGAGCTGACTGGCTAAGTACATGGACAGAATGGTGCTTGTTTTCATGACCAATAAAGATCATCAGACAGGTGCTAATTATTTGCCTGTGATTAATGTACTTTGGGTCATAAATAATTCCACTGTTTTACAATGCCGTTTTTCATTGCATCCCAACCATCTTGAGAAATGACATGGGATGCCTTTCAGGGGGTCAGGCTTTTCTTGGCTGCCCATCTTCATTGTGGTTTTGTGAAGTTCCACAGCTACCATAATTTCATTCAGCAAATGAAATTTACTAGATTTACTAAAATATCATTTAAAAGTTTCTTCTTTGCATCTTTTTTTTTCCCACTTAGGTTTGGTTTCTTTCCCATTTAAACCTTACACCATTAGCACTGCTCTACAAACTTTCTCATTTTACACCTCTGTGACCACAATTTTAGCAGTATTAGCTCTTCAAAGCTTGCTGAATGGTCAGTTTATTTTGTGGTTCTTTTCTCATCAACCAGGGTATAGATTTTTCTTTTCAACTAGTTTAGAATAAATCAGTATTCCAGGAGACAGCACAGCTCAGGTCAGATGGGTCTACCAAACTCCTCTCCTCAGAGAACTGGATGTTAGTTTGGGGTCTCCAGTGCCACTGAAATTTTAAATGTAATTGTGCAAAACATGAATAAAAATAACGTATCTGGTGATAATGATGTGGTTGGTGTCATCTTAGCACTATTGTGAATTATTCCTCATTTAGAGCACCGCTTCAGTTTGGAATTTTATGAAATCAGTTATTCTTTTCATTTAGGTCCTATCCTGGAAGGTCAGGAGATAATAACTTGCTGATTCACAGCAGTTTGAAAGGAAAAATTAATAGTTTTAAAGCACTTAGAAAGTGTAAAGTGTTATAAACATGATAGTTATATAAACTCCCAAGATTGTTATGTTTGTTTGCATATACTCACTAGCTATAATTTCTCTCACACTTCAATTGGGGAAGGGTATTTTATTCTTTACTCCAGAAAAATGATGGTGTGAGAGGAACCTGTGTACTGTTGAGGATTAATTCATACTAAAAAAATAATAATTCAGAAGTTAAGGCATCAAATCATGACTTTATGGAGTTAAAAGAATCTTGCAGACAACATAGTCCAGTTTTTGACAAGGAGCCAAAAGTTATAAAGTATAGGTAAGTTTATAAAGTTGCAGAGCCAAAACTGGCCTGTCTCCATGCTTACATCAAAATTTGATCTCCAAAGGCAGCTGTCTTTAAAGTTAACCTAAAGAAAGTCAGCAAAAACAAACAAAAAGCTTGCTGTAGACAATTTAACTCCCGTATGTAAGAAAATTCAGCTTTTTAAAGGTTATGGATATATGACACTACTGAAAACTGATTCTACATTTTTGCCGAAAGCTCTGTTGAGGCAGTGGTTGTTTACTTATTATTCAGAATTTTTGTTACACCAGGCATAGTACTTAATGTGTAATTTTCAGTGAAATTCCATATGGATTTCTATACATTCACATAAGGAACATTATAGAGAAAGGAAATTATGTTAATATATAAAACCAGTCCTATTTGCAGACAAAAACTGTGTCAGATAATAGTACTTTCTAGGTATAAAGCTAATGAAAAAATCTTATAGCTTGTGCTATGAAATGATATTTATTTATAAAGTAGGACTATGATTTTGCAAGAGTAAGTTAGGCAAGCAGTGGGTAAGAATATTGTGTTTATTGAAAAACAAATTAAATGTTCTATATTAAGCTATTACCATTTAAAAATCAATTTGATAATATTTTTGTGTGTTCAAATAATAATTACAGCTTATTATAGCTAACTTTCCTTGAGTACTATGACGCCTATCTCTGTACTAAGGGTTTTCCATGAGTTTGTTTATTATTTTCTTACATCTATCTTTAGCACTAGAGTTTTTTTTATAAGAGCTTGGTTGAGTTATAATTTACATACCATACAGTTCAGTTTTCAGAGTGTGTAATTCTGTTGTTTCAATACATCCGTAGGGAAGTGCAATCATCACCATTATCTAGTTTTAGAATATTATCATCATCCCCAAAAAGAATCCCAGTAGCCATTAGCAGTCACCTCTTATTCTGACTTCCTCCAATGCTCTTGGCAATCACTTTCTGCCTCTGTACATTTGTTGATTCTAGACATTTCATATAGCGGAATCATATAATATGTGGCCTTCTGTGAATGGCTTCTTGGACTTGGCATGTTTTCAAAGTTGTTCCATGGAAGCAAGTATCAGTATGTTATTGTTTTTTACTACAAAATGGTATTCCTTTGTATGGATATATCACTTTTGTTTATTCATTCATCAGTTAATGGACATTGTGGGGAACAGATATTCCACTTTTCGGTTCTTGTGAATAGCACTGTGATGAACATTGATGTATACATTTTGTGTAGATCATTGTTTTCAGTTTTCTTGTGTATGTACCTTGGAGTATAATTGCTAGGTCATGTGATAACTTTGTTTAATATATGAGCAACTGCCAAACTATTTTCCAAAGTGGCTGCATTATATTGCAACCCAGCAAGCAATGTATAAAGGTTCCAGTTGATTCACATTGGCATTATCATCTCTCTTTTTCATTTTAGCCATCCTACTCAGTGTGAAGTAGTATGTCATTGTAGTTTTGATTTTCATTTCCCTCATAACTAATGATATTGGCCATCTTTTATGTAATGGTCATTTGAATATCTTCTTTGGAGAAATGCCCATGCAAAGTTTTTCCTATTTCCCAATTGGGTAATATGTCTGTTTATTATTGAGTTGTGAGAATTCTTCATGTATTATGGAGGTATAATTTACATACCATATGGATACAAGTAGTTATCAGATATATAATTTACAAATATTTCATTCCATTCTGTGTATTGTCTTTTCACTTTATTGATTTCACTTTATACCTTGTAGGACAAGTGTTTTTAGATGAAACCCAATTTATCATTTTTGTTGTTGCTTGTATTTTTCTTCTCATATCTAAGGAACCATTATCTAACCCAAGGTCAAAAAATTTACTCTTAAATGTCTGCTAAAATTTGTAATTTTAGCTCTTTCATATAAGTCTGGGACCCATTTAGAGTTAATTTTTGTTTATGGTGGGAGATAGAGGTCCAGCTTTATTTATCTGCATGTGGATAGCAAGTTATCCGAGCAACATTCATTGAAAAGGTTGCATTTCACAATTTCATTGTCTTGATGCCCTTGTGGAAATCAATTGCCCATAAAGGTAAGGGTATCTCTGGACTTCCAATTCTAATCAGTTTATATGTATGTCTGTCGTTATTTCAATACCACATTGTCTTGATTTCTGTAGCTTCTTGTCAGGTTGAAATCAGGAAATGTAAGTCCTCCAACTTTGTTCTTCTTTTTCAAAATTATTTTAGATATTCTTGGCCCTTTAATGTATCCAGATGACTTTTAGGATCAGCTTGTCAATTTCTCCAAAAAAGGCAGTTGGGATTTGTATCAGGATTACATTGATTCTCTAGGTCAATTTGTGGCATATTGCCATCTCAATAATACTAAATTTTCCAATCCACAGATATGGTATATTCCTCCATTTATTAAGGTGTTCTTTAGTTTTTCTCATTGGATGTTTTGTTATTTTCAGCACACAAACCTTGCACTTCTCTTGTTAAATTTATTCCTAAGCATTTTGGTCTTCGTAATGATACTGCAAATGGAACTGTTTTCTTAATTTCATTTCAGATTGTTCATTGCTAGTGTACAGAAATATAGTTGATTTTTGTATATTGATCCTGTACCCTGCAACCTTGCTGAATTACTTTTTAGCAAGGTTTAGTTCCTTGTGTGTGTGTATGTGTGTGTGTGTGTGTGTGTTATATGTGTGTGTATTCTGTAGGATTTTCTATATACAAGATAATTTCATTTGTAAATTGAAGTAGCTTTATTTCTTTCTTCTCCAATCTGGTTGTCTTTAAATCCTTTTTCTTGCCTAATTGCCCTGGTAAACACTTCCAGTACCATGTTCACCAAAAGTGGTGAAAGCAGGCACCTTTGCCTTGTTCCTGATCATTGGGAGCTGCTGTTTTTCACAGCTACCATGGTTGTGAAGCTTTTGATCCAAGCCTACTATGCTGCCTGGGAGAGAGAGAGAATAATAGGAGTTAAAGCAGTACAAATCTTGATACTTCTATTAAAATTTAGCAGTTTTCCTTGAATAGATTCTTGGATTGCTGCAAACCTTTAGTTAATTTTCAGAGTTCTTAAAAAGTCGATTTTGATCATTTTATCATTTACTTGTGTTACTTTGTGGGTTTTCAGAGGTTCTGACTCTAATGTTCTAGAGGTGACACTAGGTTTTTCATGGGACATATGTAGGGGCAGGAGAGGGAAAATTGGGTATAAAGAAGGAGCTTATATGAGTATTCTTTACAATTTTTAAAAGACAGGAAATAATATTTCTACCCAGAAATAGGGCTTAAAATACAGTGGGTTCTAATTTTTTGAAAATATCAGTTATTTAAGAGTATTAGTTTCCAGTTATGAATTATTAGCGTCTTTTTAGAAATTATTTTGTTTAAAACAACAAAGTATTTAGAGAATATCCTTATTCATATTAATTTAACATGAAAGCTGTTCAATTTTATTGTGTGCTGTTAAAGTCTTCTGCAAAAAAGGAAACTTTCAGTGAATTGATAATTGACTGAGACACCTTTTGTGTTTCATTTTGTGAGTTAAGAACTTGGATATGTACTAACTTTCTGGTTGCCAGCGCACCCTATTTTTAAACAATCAGCGTGTCTTTGGGTGGGATAAAACTGAAGATAAAATTAACTTTCTTACTACCAATCCAGAATATGCCCCCAAGCCATTATTTAAGAATTAATTCTTAAAACACTGTTTCATTACATCTCATCCCCCTTTCTCTTCCTCTCCTTCCACTGAGAACAAATTGGCTTTGGAACACTCTGCAGTTGGCTTTACCAGTCACTTCCCAGTAGCTGAGAAATTGAATTTATTCTGAGTAAATCTGACCTAAGAGTGTAGCCTATTCTCAAATTGTGTTCACTGACAGATGTTTCTCTATAGTCTTCTGTTGTCTTCTGTTGCTCTACAAGACAAAAAGAAAAGATGTGTTGGTAATTAAAGTTGTCAAGAAATTGATTTTTCAATATTTGTCCCAAGCTTTCAGCCACCGAGAGTTCCTTTGTTAATTTGTTGTGGAAAATAATACAAGTGGTATATTGTTTTTATTTCATGGGTATAGATGCTATCACTATCATTTAGAAGAAAACCTTAGGAAGACTGAATGCAGAAGAGAACGTGATGAGTAACTAGTTAAAAATATTTTGTCAGTTGCTTTAACTTGGAATGTTGTTTAATAGATAATGAGAAATAGGTGCCTGCTCCAAAAATTAATGCAAATTGACCCAATTAGTTGTTTCTGATATATTAGTTGGCTATTTTTTCCAAGTTCATTGTGATTGGCCAAATAAAAGACAGGAATGAGATAAAAGAGTGAGAGAACTCAGAAATTTATATATTGTGTATTTTCCAATTGTCTATATTTTCAACTATTTTTTTCATTATCACCTCCCTGGGAGAAAGATTCTATCAAATTTAATTCTCCTTGACTAGAGAAATCAACTACCAAGTTAAGATTTTGTTGTGTTGGGTTGAGTTCTGGAGTGCCACAAACTTTTATAACAGTGAAGACTTTTGCATCCCCCCCAAAACTTAGTTATTGACCCCCATGGGTGACATTACTTCAAATGCATATGCATATGCTAAATTCTCTCTATATAAAGCTATCTTTAAGAAGTTTATAATTTCATTTCACCTAGACTTTTCCTGAGTTTTTAAGTTCATTTATAAGATGTCTCTTCTGCTGAGGCTTTTAAAAAAAATTTACAGACATTCTTGAGTTAGAAGAGAGGTGATATCACTTGTGTTTAATTGGGGTATACATACATACATACATACATACATACATACATTGGGAAGCTCTATTGTACCCAGAGTTACTGAATTCAATTAATGATAATTTTATGAAAAAGTTTTACAGTTGTCATTGAAATTTAATCCAGAAACTATGTTTCTGATAATAATGTTTCCAAATTATATTCCATTCATCCTATTTTTATAGTGCTATCAAACATGGGTAGCTTAAAAAGATTATATGAGAAGGATATTGGTTTTTATTTTTATTCTTGTTTGATAATGCAAGAAGCAAAAAATGTCTGCTTAGCTAAGGGCAGTGACAGTGAAAACAGAGAAGAGGATGCAGAAAATGAAATAGAAAAAAGCTCAGTGGAGGTGGATGCTGATAGTGCATGGAGAAAGGAAGAGAGGGTTCACCCATTGAAGAGGACCACTAGCTTTTGACTCTAAGTATCCAGAAGGTTACAGGTTCCATTAATGGGCACAAGAGACTCATATTTGGGATGAAAGATATTAAGTTCAGTTTCTGAACTAAACTTATTATGATTAGACATTCATTTTTGCATATCCAGCACTGGTTCTGAGAAATAAGAAGTAGTTCTAAAAATGGAGGGCAAGGCTGAAAGCATACAGTAGGTATTACTCATACAGAGGAAATATTAATATTGAGCCATTAATTTGCATGGGAGTTCCAGTGGAATGACTGAGAATGAGCTTAAGGCTTTATTTTCAAGGACTACTGACATTTAGAGAGAGAAAAAAAAGAGAATCCCCAGAAAGGGAAAAGAAAAGACAGATTCAGGAGCAGTGTGTTCCTAAAAACAGAGAGAGTAAACACTGGAAAAATGCCATTGAATTTGATGACAGACAATCATATCTAGTCAAATTACATAAAGGCTAAATGTTCTATTTTTAGCAATTGGAGTGATTAAATGCCTTAAAGATCATTTTTAGGAGACTGAGAGTTAAGGGAATCATTATGAAGGACTGCAGCTTAATAAAGCAATTATTGAGTATCTACTGTGTACAAGGTTGCATATACAAAAGGTGATGCTACCTTAATTTAGTTTCAGATATATGTTCAGTATCGTATATAGAATGTCTGTAGTAATCAAGCTCCCAACAGTCATTAGATGGAACATTTACATGTTTAATTGGACAGGGTTAAGAACCAACAAGGGGTGGTGACACACCCCGGGACTAGAATAGCAAAAAGCCATTCTCTGACACAGGATTAAAGAAGAGAACAGTGTTACTAGAGCCCAGAGAGATTTGGTGCTGTGAAAGAGGGTGCAAAACAGTCAGAATGGACCCAAGGTAAAGAAGCAGTCAAGGATCTCCAACCAGTACCTTCCATTGGATGGACCAAACTGGAAAACAGGTAATGGAGATGGAGTGATTCAGACTCATGGTATACCATTCAAGGCAGAGTACGGAGGGTGGGTTTAGGGGGACGGGACAAACAGAATAACCAGTCTGCATAGCCATTGCCAAAGATCTTTACTTTTAATAATAGAAGTGGAATCAATATAAAGTAAACATGAACTGGCATGGTTCATCCTTTAATGAATGTGTGAAATATGACAATACTATGTAATAGACATTGGCTCTCCAAATCTCAGGTCAGAATAATAGTAAAACACGTTTTTTGTGGGTAAGTATACCAGAGAGGGACAATAAAACTACTCAAGGGCTTCTTAGTCTCAAGGCAAAATTGACTTGGACATTTAGACTGAGCTAGATGGGCAGATGGGAAAATCAAATTACTGCTGTTGTCTCAGGACTACTGTAATGGAATACTAGTAGTAGTAATAGCATAACAATAGCAACAACAATAATAATAACAGCAATAATAATATACAGGCATACCTTAAAGATGCTCCAGGTTTGCTTCTTGACCACCACAATAAAGCAAATCTTGCAATACAGCAAATCAAATTAATATTTTGGCTTTCCAGTGCACAAACAGTGTTGTTTGCACTATACTGCAATCTATTAAGTGTGCAACAGCATTAGGTCTAAAAAAACAAATACATACCTTAATTAAAAATACTGTAATGCTAAAAATGCTATCATCTCAGCTTTCAGTGAATTTTAATCTCTTTGCTAGTGGAGTGTCTTGGCAACATGTTGAGGCTGCCGACTGGTCAGTGTGGTGGTTACTGAAGGTTGGGGTGGCTGTGACAATTTCTTGCAATAGGACAACAATGAAGTTTCTGCACTGATTGACTCTTCTTTCATGAACGATTTCTCTGTAGCATGTGATGCTGTTTGATAGTGTTTTACTTCCAGTAGAACTTCTTTCAAAATTGAAGTCAAACTGCCGTTGTCCTATCAACTAAGTTTATGCAATATTATAAACCCTTTGCTGTCACTTCACCAGGAGCAGATTCCATCTCAAGGAACCACTGTCTTTGCTCATCCATAAGAAGCAGCTCCTCATCCAATCAAGTCATATCATGAGATGCAGCAATGCAGTCACAGCTTCAGGCTCCACTTCTAATTCTAGTTCTTCGGTATGTCCACCACATCTGCTGTTACTTTCTCCACCTGAAGTCTTGATCCCTGAAAGTCACCCATGAGGGTTGGAATCAGTTTCTTCCAAACTCCTGTGAATGTTACTATTTTCACCTTTTCCCATGAATCACAAATGTTCTTAATATCATCTAGAATGGTGAATTCTTTCTAGAAGGTTTTCAATTTGTTTTGCCAGATCCATCAGAGGAATCACTATCTATGGAAGCAATAGCCTTACAAAAATGTGTTTTTTAAATAATAAGTCTTGAAAGTTGAATTTACTCCTGGATCAATAAGCTGCAAAATAGATGCTGTGTTAGTGGGTATGAAAACAACATTAAACTTCTTGTACATCTCCATCAGAACTCTTAGGTGATGAGGTGCATTTTCAATGAGCAGTAATATTTTGAAATGAATCTTTTTTTCTGAGCAATAGGTTTCAACAGTAGGCTTAAAGTATTCTTTAAACTATGTTGTTAATAGACGTGCTGCCATCCAGGCTTTCTTGTTTCATTTATAAAGCACCAGTATAGCAGATACAGCATAATTCTTTTTTTTTAATTAAGATATCATTGATATACAATCTTATGAGGGTTTCACATGAGCAACATTGTGGTTTCAACATTTACCCATATTATCAGCACCCCACCCGATTGCAGTCACTGTCTATCAGTGTAGTAAGATGAGGTATAGAGTAATTCTTAAGGGCCCTAGAATTTTTGAAATGGTAAATCACCATTGGCTTTAACTTAAAGTCACCTGCTGTATTAGCCTATAACAAGAGAGTCAGCCTGTCCTTTGAAGTTTTGAAGCCAGGCATTGACTTCTCCTCTCTAACTATGAAAGTCCTAAATGGCATCTTCTTCCAATAGAAAGCTGTTTCATCTACATTGAAAATCTGTTGTTCAGTGTGGCCACCTTCATTAATAATCTTAGCTGGATCATCTGGATAACTTGCTGCAGTTTCTACATCAGCACTTGCTGCCTCACCTGCACTTTCATGTTACGGAGATGGCTTCTTTCTTTAAACCTCTGAACCAACCTCTGCTAACTTCGAACTTTTCTTCTGCAGCTTCCTTACCTCTCTCAGCCTTCGTAGAATTGAAGAGAGTCAGGGCCTTGTTCTGGATTCTGTTTTGGCTTAAGGGAATGTTGTAGCTGGTTTGATCTTCTATCCAGATCAGTAAAATTTAACCCATGTCAGCAGTGCCTTCATTATTTGTATATTCAATGGACTGGCACTTTTAATTTCCTTTCAGAACTTACCCTTCGCACTTACGGCTTGGCTGTTTGGCAGAAGAGGCCTCGCTCTTGGTCTGCCTCAGCTTTCAACATAATCATTTCTAGCTTTTTATTTAAAGTGAGACACATGCGACTCTTCCTTTCACTTGAACATTTAGAGGCTGTTGTAAGGTTCTTAATTTGCCTAATTTCAATATTGTGGTGTCTCAGGAAACGGAGACCCGAGAAAAGGGAGAAAGACTGGGGAGTGGCCAATTAGTGGAGCAGTCAAAACACACATAACATTTGTCAGTTAGGTTTGTCATTTTACACAGGTGCAATTTTTGGCATCCAAAAAAAATTGCAACTTATCCACAATCGAGGCATTTAGGGTGATTGTATATAAATTCTCATCCCATGGTGACATGTAGGCTCATCTAAGTTTGTGTGTAATTCCAACACATTCCTCAACCTAATGCAGTTGTCATATTGCCTCTCTAGCCCACACTTTCCTCTTCTAATGAGCTGAAATTCACTTCTTTAAAATGTGAAGATGTGGACTTATCTAGAGACGTTAAACACAACTGAGTAGTAGTTTTCACGTGTTCCAAGTGTGAAAGGGCTGCCTGCACCCTTTTAACCTTTCAACTACTTTCCCACCTTCCCCATCATTACTGAGCTCAATTGGTCCACATATATAGTGTTTTTAATTCACAAGTGTTGACACCATGTAGGACTTTCATATTATTTTCTTTAAACTTTTAGTGCCTTATAAATTTTTGTGTGGGGTCGGCTCCTGATAAAGCAGTTAACTGTTTTGCCCAATTCTTTTCAGGGGTCTGCTTCCCTTTTTTTCTCATAAGAGTTTTCCAAGTGTTTTATTAGGATTATTTCAATACATGACTGCAACAGGAAGTATAGTTGTTTTAATTGCTTTTTAATAAAGGGCAGATTATCTAGCAGAGAGTTTAATAGCCATTGGAGAAACTGGGTAGTTAGTTGTAGAATCAGAAACTTAGATAAATTTTAACATTTAATTCATTTGCTTTTCTAGAGCTCAATGCTAAAAATTAATAGTGACCCCTCCCTATAAACAAAGCCAGAATTGGACTTACTGGATATTTTTAGGGTGACATATACCTGAGTGGGTAAGAGGCAGAGATGGATCTCAAAAGACAGCAAATGGCTTCCATATTCTTTCCCAGAGGATCAATTGTTGACCTTTTCCTTTTTGCTTCTCCTGGGTTAAAAAGAACCAGAAAGTGTAAAAGTGCCCATCAATTTGTCTTTTAAAAGAAAAAAGAAATGGTGCTAACTGAATGTGTCAGAATTTTCAGTGGATCAAAATCCCTAAATTCAGAGCAATTGCTTGAAAGTGGATTAATAAATTAGTTGTCAATCCAAGGGAAAAGCAAGAAGACCTGCCCCATGTCTCTCATTTGAAAAGAGATGCTCATTTTGGATAAATTATTAGGTAATTTTTCAAGGATATCACTCACAAGTAAGGATTTAAATGATTCATTTTCAGTCTCATAAATTTTTAAGATTTTCTCATTCACGTTACAGCTTGACAGGGTGCTTATAAGGACTTTCCTTCCCTTGTGTTAAAATTAAAGAGGATGAGAGTATTTTTAAATATCTGTTGCTGTGGAGGTGCAGGTGCTGTCCAGACCACAGTGGTCAATTTCACCCCATCCATACATTGCTGGTCACAATGACTCCCTTCCTGACGGCAAAATCACTTCCGGAATATGAGAGTGAATTCAGCCAGTGCTGCAGTCTGTCTCTAAATGATTCAGAACATGATCCTTTGATGCCCGCTTTGGGGCAGGATATTCCCAGCATCACATTTAGTCAGAAGTATGGAGGGTATATGTCACCATGATTTACATGCCTCACTCCTGCGGAGTTTCGTGGTAAATAATAGAAATGGGTGGTGAGCCCTGCATTAAGGCAAACTCACATTATTTCCAGACACACACAGTGAAGCTTATTTTGGGATAATGGCTACATATGTTTAGGAAAATGGGACTCATGAGCCCACCATCTGAACATTTTCTAATAAAATAATGTAGTATTTGAAGCCATCAAGGAGGGGTGCCTCTGTTATTTATAAAATCCCTTTTTATGAGGACGAATACCAATGATCTATTGCTCGCTGATCAATAAATGGACTACTGGGGTTAAATGAATATTTTGACGTAATGGCATACATAATATATTCCATATGGATTGCAAATGTTACAATATTGAAAAGAGACTAGCTGCCTCTTTAACATGATAATGAAATTGAACTTGATTTAAGTTTTTTTTTTTGAGGGTGAAGTGGAGCTTCTGAAAAGGCAATTTAGTATTTTACAATTTCTCAGGCGTCTTCTTGCTCACTTATCAAGAAATATGTATTAAAAGCCATTGTATACCAGAAATAATCTTAACACCAGGGGTGTAAATAGCAATTGAACATACTCTGTGCTCTCTTGCTACTCAGAATTTAATATCAAAACAGACACACCAACAAGGATTTCAGGAGAAAAAAAGGGACATTTCTAATTCTACTTCAGCTGTTCAGAGGAATTTTCAGAGGAAATACATAAAGGGAGTCTTGGCAAATGAATTGCTATGTGGTTTTCATATGGTCTCTGGGGCAAATGACATTCTAAGAAGAGGCAACAACACGTGTAAAATTAAAGAGGCGTGAAATGGCATTACCGTTTTCTAGGTACCACAAAGGATTGGGTGTACCTAGGACATAGATTATTTTGAAGGCAGTGACAAGATCTGAACCTCCAGTCTGAAGACAGGCCAAGGTTTTCCTGAAGTCAGTTGTATACACCCTGCCAATGTCTTGGATTTTTATTCTGAAGGTCCCAAATCATTGAAACACTTGGAAATCAATGCAAAAAATCTCGCTGAGCTTCAGAAATACCCTTCTGGTTCTACCACATTGTGTATTATCATTCTATGTCTTTCTAGGGGCCCAGTGTTTCTGGTACAGAGCCTAACATATTGTCAAATGAATCTAAGAATCATTCTAATCATCTTTAACATATTACCAATTTGTTCATGGCTCATTGCTTATCCCTTTTTCCTTTATTCTGAGTACCTTGCACACCAATCTTGCCTTTTCCAAAACCTTGCTTTCTTCTCTATCCTCTCTGTTTAAGTTTGTCCCTCCATTGCTACTTTCTTCCTTGCATATTCCTTCAGCCTTGGGAGGAGAGGGGAAATGAGAAGCCAAACCCAGAACCTCTTGACACATTCAGTTGTGTGTTATACTTATTCATTCATCCGTTATCATCTCTTTTAAACCAAAGACAAATCTGTATCTTGTTCATTGATTATTTATTGGGAATATTCTAATGCTGTTTCTCTTGTGAATACTTGGAATGCAATAATGAATAAAATAACCAAAGATGCCAAGCCTCAAGGAGCTTACTTTCTGGCTAGAGGAAATAGACAATGAACAACATATTGAGTAGTACAGTGTAAAATACATGATCACATTAGTTCTATGGGAAAAAAACTAATAAGGATGGGGGTGGTTAGTTTCAGTTTGAAATAGAGTGGTTGGATAAGCCCCTCTGAGAAGGTGAGATGTGGACAGGATACTTAATGGTGGAGAGAGATTGCAACATAGAAACCTGGGAATGGATAAAGAAGACAGCTGGTAGGAAGGCCTTATGAGGGGCCATCTACAGTACCCTAAATAGTAAAGGCCTTGCACTTTGTAAATGTGTTTTCCAAGTGTATTGAAATAAAGAGCAAGAAAGGTATTTCCCCTCTGCTGAAGAACAGAATTTAGCAAAGGGAAAGTAAAGAAATTGCTTTCCCCTTGGATACTCATGTAAATGTGTCCTCTTTTGGGTAAGAAAGAATTGGGTGAGATATTAACTGAGTCAGTGTTTGGACTCCAACACCACCTTTTCCTTCAGGCAGGCAGTAAACTAGCTGTTAAAGCTGCTTACACAGCTCCACCTATTGTTTACTGGAACTTTCGGTGTTTCATAAACACATTTTGCTGTGAATTTTAATCAGCTTGCTTTCAAAGAGAGTGAAAGAAATTTCCTTAAGGCATTTGTCATTCCTTATTCAACACCAACCTGGAGCAGTGAGTTGAGTGGATAAATCCATCTGCAAGTTAATCTAGTGGAACACCACCAAGTGTGATCATTTGACAGTAGAAGTAATTATAGCATGGGGAAGTGTTCAGGCCTTCACTTTACAGTAAACATCCTGCCCTTCTAAAATTGTATGAATTTGAAAAATAACATGAATAAAAATTTCATCTCATCGAGTAACTAACTTTATTGTCAGATGTTTTTTAGAGATTAATAACTATTAATTAATTATATTGCATGCCCATAAGTGAGTACTTGAATTAGTTGTAGCTTCTTTTGGTATAAGGTGGATTCTTTGGTTTGTACCTTTTACTCTGAATTTGTAAATAACTTATGAATGTACTGATTTTAGATTCTGTTTTAGTTAATATTTGTCAAACAGGATGTTGTATTTTTAAAAACTTTTTTTGGTATAAAATTGGATTTTTGTCCTGATGGTTTACTTCACAGAATTTGTTCTTGTTCCTGGGAGTCAAAATCAAAGATAAATTTATTAGTAATGATATTAAGTTTGAAAGGCCTTAGAACATATTTTGTGTTCAGTGGATTGAAATCAGTAGCTAAATTTCTTTGTGTAAACAGGTAGATTGGGATATGATTTTAGAAATGTGTACAGTTTTTGATGACTAATGATTAATCACATTTCTAGGAAATTAGTATTTTCCCCTAAATTTTCATCCCACTGTGCCTTTAAATTATATGAACATCTGTTTAACACTGTGTGCCAAAATCTATGGTTAATGATGTAGATTGCATAAGCACTTTTTTTGCTGAGGAGAAACATTAAAAGTAATGGAAATAAAGGTAAAATTTCCAGTATTTCATGACAATATCAATAACTTAATGCTAAAATGACAAAATGAATAATTACAGCACTGTTTATTTCAGTCTTGTTATCAGGAATAATTAGACCTACCATATATGTTAATGAGGTTATACTATGTCATTTTTCCCTTCTTAGATTTTCCACATAGCTTTAGATTTGGGGAAGAGGGTAGGTGTGGATTTTGGTTCATGAAATGTCTAAATCTGAGCTGTATGTCTTAACAAAATTGTATAAAGGATGGAACATTTTAGCACAAAGCCTAATTGATTTAGGACCTAAGACCAGAATCTACATATAAATAGGGTATTTTAGAAAAATACATTGATTTAATTTATCCACTTATTCCTTTTTTAACCTTTTAAAATAGGTAGTTTATGGTCATTTGAGTTGATCCCTGCCACTGATTGACTCATTCAGGAAATATTTACTGAGCAATTACATCTTGTAGTTGCTGTTCCAGGTGCTGGAAAAACAGGCAAGATCAACAGCATAGCTGCAGATAGACTGCTTAATGATTAGAAGCCCAAATGTTTGTTAGGAAACCAGTCAACCGTCTATTTCTGATAATGGATTTGCTTACCAGAACCATAAAACTTGTGCTACCATTTTGCATTGACATTCATTCAGTAATCTTTTCTTTTGTTTAGTTAGGACTTAGTTTATGCAAAGTATCTTTTTAAATATAGTCAAAAGCACAAAGATAGAAACATGGTCTTTTTGCCATCACAGTTTATGAGCTAGCAGGGCAGTAAAAATAGACCCCTATATAGAGACACCCTTCTGATGGAGGTGGCAGTGATGCGTGTGCTATAAAGAGAGATGACCTGCCACAGAATTGGGGGAAGAGAGACAACCTGGGAAGAATTCTTAAAGAAATTTTCTTAGGATCATCCACTTTTCCCTGGTCTTCAATATTTTGGTGGCATTCCCTCTCTTCTCACTCCTGCACTGTATCACTACTAGCAAAAATTTTGACATTGCCTGGGCACAGGAGGGCTTGAATTGATAGAATAGCCATGTGCTGCCACTGATAGCAGCACCAAGAGTGGATATTTAGTCAACATTTCCTCTTTCTTTTCCTTTTACTGCCAAACTCCTCATCCACTGTTTGTATCTCTCCCTTCTTTACCCCCTGGGGATTTTTACTCCATCCACTCTAGTGAACTATTTTTTTAATGAATGGTCACCCTTGACCTCCGTCTAGCCAAATATAAGAATGTTTAATCATACTAATCCTGCTTAACCTCTGGGTTAAGAGGGACTACTGATAAAACGATGGTTTCCTAAAATCCTTTCCCTCTTAGGATGTTATCTTTCCTATATCTTTTCTTTTTCTGTTTTTTTAGACATGAAAGCTATTTTTCTCCTCCACTTTAATACATTTCAGAAGGCAAGGAACCATGGTTAATTTTATTTCGTATAATATCTACCTTGCCAAGAATATAATAATAGGAGCTCTAGAAATATATATAAGTTCTTTTGGAAGAAGTATATTGGTAGCACCCACCATTCATTGTTTCCTGTAGAATGTGTAAGCCATGTGGATAGTATTTCACTACCTTTTGTGAGAAATATCATGATCTTTTAAAACAGATTAAATTTGATTTTAAATCCACAACCCACAAGGCAGGTGGGAAGTTCCGTTTCAGCCATGGTAGCATCCTCCAGGACCCTGTAAGAATTAAGGGTATTCGGTAGTACCCAGAAAATAATGGCAGGGCCTCTCTCTTTAGTTCATCGTGGTTAGTGCCGATGTATTTTTTTTCCCCCTCAAGTCCCCATGGGTCCTTGAAAACCTGCGGCTCCTTGCTCTTTGCCTTGATTACGGCACACAAATTTTTGCCAAGGCTGAGAGCTTGACTGTCCAGGATCAGCATCCCATTGCCCACTTGGACCTTTTCTGTGCAGAGGTTCTGACACTCCCTATGGGTGTTTCAAAGATCTTTGGCCTTGTCCTCATTTGAAATAAACTCTTCTTCCTGTGTGATTGCTCTTGATGCTATTCTCCTGGCAGTGTGGAGCCAGCTTCTTAGAAGGAGACACCATGGAGTAAGAAGCCTGCAGACCAATTGCACATTTGTCTCTGTAATCCAAGGTTTCTCAGCCATGTTCCCTTCCTTTTGATGAAGGGCTGTCCTGTTTATTGTAGTCTGTTCATCAGCATCCCTGCCCTTTACCAAGCAGACGCCAGTAGCATCCTCCCAATTGTGACAAACATACTTCCAGACATTGTCAGATATTCCCTGGGTATGACTCCTGGTTATGAATCACTGCTATAATCCAATTTACTGTGATATGAAAGCTCTCAACAAACTATGCTGTAATAAATACAGAGTTAGGAGATACTAATTCTCCTTTAGAAAACAATTTAGAAAATTAGTTGGATTAGTAGCCAAATGGAGGAAAGAGAATGAAAAGGAAGGGAATGTGACATTTATGTCTCAGCAAGATGTTATTACATTTTACAGAACATTGAGAAACTGTATTCCAGGGCTGCTTACTTATTAGGTGCGGGATGGGGGAACACGTTTCATGCCCACATCCATCCTACCTCAGAATCCAAGCACTTTTCATGATACCATATACTATTCTGGCTATGCAGTTCACTTTGTCAGATATTTTAGCACATGCTTAAGAAGATGGCATTCTTTGCCTTATTTTGTAATGTTGCATTTTGTAGTGTGCACTTGGTCACAGGTATAAAAACACTTCACTAAGATAACACATAATGTGAAGTGCCTATCAGTTTATTCAAATTTGAGTAGCAGATAAATCAGGGATTCTGAAAAGCTCTGACTTTTATAGACTATCTGTGTAAGAAACAGGCTCAGCTCAAGACCCATACGACTTCCTATTTGCTAGACTCTGGTTCTTTTAGGATAAGCAAGGCAACTGAAACAGAATGCGGGAGAATTCAGTGAGCAAAGATGGGAAGGTAGAGGACTTCTGAAGAGAAAGAATGGCATACAGAGATGAAGCAGAGTATGATAATTACAAATTGTGTCAAATGGTAGATGCAACAAATGCACAGGATGGAGTGAAGGTACATGAATCTGTAGAGCATTAGAGGTTTGGTTGAGGGGTCTTTCTATGCTATACTCATTGGTTTGATTTCATTTTCTAAGCCACTGAGGAGCCATTCAGGTATTTTAAGCAATAGTGCTTTATGAACAGACCTGTGTTTTAGGGGGAAAAAACCCAAACTCATACTATTATTTGAACATTGGATTTGAGCAAGCATAAGTCTCTGCACCAAAATGGTGCCAGTGGTATTTATTCACCTATTAATATTAAGATTTTTCCAATTCACCATTTCTCCATCTTCAACGTGCATCCAAATCCCCTGTTAAAATGCAGATTCTGATACAGTAGGTTTGGATGAAGCCCTAGATTCTGCATTTCTTACAAGATTCCAGCTGATGCCTGTGCTTCTACTTCATGGACAGTATTGTGGGTAGCCATGTTCTCAGTGATGCCCACTCAACATGAAGAATGAGGTAACGGCTTGTCGTGTTGAAGATGTGGCCTCAGGTACCTGGAAAGTGAGTGCTCTGACTGTCTTATTAGGAGCTAGTTTGTCTCCCTCTCCATCTTTGACCTTCCTATGTTTGTTTTACTCTCTGGCTCCACACAGTGACCTTCTGCAGCTGTGGGAAATTATCTTCCCAGATACAAATTTGGAAGAAACAAATTACTTGCCTCTTTTCCCAGCAGTCCCAGTGAAGAGTCTCATAGCATTGCATTGGCTCCAATTAAGTTATTAATTCTGAACAAATCACTCTGGAAAGAGGACTGTGATGTTCCAGTCAGGCTGTCCTGCGTTTGCTCAGTCCTAGAATCAGGAGTAGAGTCCCCTCCACATCTTCAACAACACGTGTTCTTGTCTTTTGGATAGCGGTCATTCTGATTGGTGTGAGGTGATATCTCATTGTGGTTTTGATTTTCATTTACTTGGTGATTAGTGATGTTGAGCATCTTTTTATGTGACTGTTGACCATCTGTATTTCTTTGGAGAAACATCTGTTCACGTCCTCTACCCATTTTTTAATTGAGTTGTTTATTCTTTTGGTGTTGAGGCATATGCATTGTTTTTATATTTTCGATACATTGAGTAGGTTGTCTTTTTGTACTGTTGATGGTTTCCTTCTCTGCAAAAGCTTTTTAGTTGGATGTACTCTCACTTGTTTATTTTTACTTTTGTTTCCCCTGTCTGGGGAGACAGATCCAAAAAATACTGCTAAGGTCAACCAAGAGTTTACTGTCTATGTTTTCTTTTAGGACTTGTATGATTTCAGGTCTCTTACATTTAGGTCTTTAATATCCATTGGGGCTTATTTTTGTATATGGTGTAAGAAAGTGGTCCATTTTCATTCTTGTATGCAGCCATCCAATTTTCCCAGCACCATTTATTGAAGAGACTGTCTTTTGCCCATTTTACATTCTTGCCTTCTTTGTCATAGATTAACTGACCATATAAGCATAGGTTTATTTCTGACTTCTCTATTCTGTTATTTTGCTCTCTTGTTTATTTCTGTTCCAGTACCATACTGTTTTGATTACTATAGCTTTTTAATATAGTTTTAAACCTGAGATTGTGATACCTCCAGCTTTGTTCTTTCTCCAAATTGCTTTGACTTGTGAGTATCTTTTGTGGTCTTATACAAATTTTAGTATTATTTGTTCTAGTTCTGTGAAAAATGTCATTAGCATTTTGATAGGGATTATATTGAATCTGTAGATTGCTTTGAGTAGTGCTGACATTTTAACAATATTAGTTATTCCAATACATGAGCATGGTATATCTTTCCATATATTTGCGCTGGCTTCAATTTCTTGATTGAATTCTCAGATTACAAGTTTTTACCACTGTGGTTAAATTTATTACTAGGTATTTTATTCTTTTTGATGCAGCTGTAATGGGGAGTGTTTTCTTAAGTTCTCTTTCTGCTAGTTTATTGTTAGTATACAGAAACAACAGATTTCTTTATATTAATTTTGTATCCTGTGACTTTACTGAATTCTTTTGTTAGTGGAGTCTTTAGGTGGAGTCTTTTTAGTGGAATCTTTAGGGTTTTCTGTAAATAGTATCACTGCAAATAGTGACAGTATTATTTCTTCCCTACCAATTTGGATGCTTTTATGTCTTCTTCATGTCTGATTGCTGAGACTAGGAATATTTAATTAACATTTAATTTTTTAAATTAAAAAGTGAAAGGTCTACTAACAATTAGTCGCTACAGAAATAAAAGCAGCATAAGTTAGATTGCTTATCTAACATTTTATCTATTTTCTGTTAGGTTCTCATTTTAATATCTTTTAATACGGCAAATGAAATATTTGAAAAATATTAGCACCACATTGGCAATTGATAGTTTATAGTAGCCTTTGAAACATGTACATCACTGTAGATGCTTATTTTTGAGGTTTGCTGTAGTTTGTTTCCTAAATGACTTAAATATTGCTTAGCTATGACATGTAGATTTGATGCTGTGGTATTTTAGGACATGTGTTAATAGTGAATGTTGGTGGGTACTTACAATTTAACATAAACAATGGTGCTTTAATGAGATGTTGAAAAATAATCCTGTTTAGTCAGCTGAGTTTGTGATCATGAATGTCAGCAGAGTCTCATAAATTACATTGCATTTGTATTTTGAAGACTGTCTTCCGGAGGGGAACTCTTAATAGATTTTTCTTGTCTCAGCATTTATTCATGATTGTCACATCACAGTCACATTTCTGGATTCCATTTGTGATTTTTATCATGCAGATATTTGAATTTCTTTTATAGAAAGAGAATGACATTACACCTGTTGCTTGTTGACTAGGCTCTCAGTTTATGCTGGCAAAATGTACATGCTGTATTCCTCTATGTATGTGATTTTTCTTTTGTGCAGTCATTTTTCTCTGAGTGTTCCAGTGATTGATTGAATGACTGTGTTACAGCAGTACTTAATGTGTCACTTACTGAACTTAAAATCGTCACCTAGTTTATCACATAACACAACCCATCATGTGCTGACCAGCAGGTTGCTCCTGCTGATTGTGCAGAATAGAAGCCACTTATTACCTATTATTTTTTCTTAATACAACAGATACAATTAATTAATAAGTTTTATGCCCATGTTTTAACTGAGATTTGTTAATTTGTCTAATGTTTATTATTGAGCATTAAGACTTTTTCCACCCAGATTAATACAAGCTAAAATGAAGAACAATTTGTTAACATATTAAGTATTAATCACCAAGCTAGAGACTTTCTTTGGACATATGAATATATAAAGTTGTTTTAAAAAAGAAGTTAGTATTTTGGCTATTAGAAAGGGAATACTAATTTGAACTTTCAAATCTATTAGTTCTCGAAGCATATTAATTTCAGAGCGGACTTTGAATGTTTTGCCTTTTAAGAAGCATTTACAATAATAATTGTAAAGTTTAAATTCACAGTAACACAGGGAAATATATCATAAATGCCTTTATAAAATCTGCTGTTGTTACTTAGGGGATACCATTTGAATGGAGAGCTGTAGCAGGGAGAAGCATCAGATGAGACCTCAGAACGTATCACATCTGGCTTTGTTTTAGATTAGAGACTGCTTTCCTTTTAGAGGTGTTTATGGTAGGAAAAATAGATTTGTATTGATCCAGATTTGGAGTGCATTGTAGCCAGTGCAGAATTATATGCTGACAGAGAATTAATACTTGGTAACGGTGAAACTTTAGGCCTTTATGATAATTAAAGCTTTAACTTGATAGGAAAAAAACCCTCTTGTTTAAGCATGATGAAATTGTAGAATTGATGCATAACAGTTATTTTGTTCTGAACTTAAAGAAGATATTTTCAGAAGGAATCTTTAAAAAACAAATGTAATAACAGTAGTATGAAGCTTCTTTGTGATATAATAACACTTTTTACAGTATCCAGACATGTTATAAACAGAAAATTCTTTACAAATTGCATAATCACAAAGGCAGGAGCCAATGTAAATAATGCAGAGCATTTATTAATAAAAAAAGCAGCATTTTTACTTAGAGCAGGCACTTGAGCCATTTATTATACTGTACAAAATATTTTACAACCCTATCAGCAATAGTTTTTCCTGCACTTGGAGAGCACAGGTAGGATGTCAGAACCTTATGGATCCTGACTGCAGCTGGGATAGTGTACCTTAAAAGAGAAAGCACAGCTGGTTTCCCAGTCTGTTTTGTGCCAGACAAGGAAGTAACTTTCCTCAGAGAAGAGGATTATAGTCATATCCTTAAATGAGGAAACTAGAACCAGATTTCTTTTTAGAACTTGCAGTGGGGATTCTGAAGAAATGTTGCACTGAACTTTAACTTATTTGAAACACAACTGACTAAGATGTTGGTAACAGTATACCTTCAACTTTGGAAAAAGGTGGGACCACAGAATAATGTGTAATTTTCATAACTTAAACATAATCATGCTCCTTACATAGGCTATAAAGCTAGTTTTTCTAAAACCAGAAGAAAGTGCAAAGAAAAGTGAACACTACATTAAGCAGTTACTCAAATATCCCCTCAAGTGTTTCTTTAATTTTGTAAAGAAATTTTGTATTTGCCCTCAAATTAAATACCAGGCAGGTATTATTTTCTCCTTTTGTGTATTGTATAAAAGCATTTGATACTAAATTAAAATGGAAAGGTATATTTTACCTTTCTTTTCTCAGAAAAAAACATCAAATATTTATTAACTGCTTTCTATAGTTGTCTTTCTCTTTGGAAAGTAATTTGTGGTCAGTGGAGCCCAGCAGGGGAGCTCCTTTACCTCCAGATGGCTGTGACATTTGAGAAAACCTTGGAGGATTAAAGGCACTCTAGTAAGCACTCACTGCAAAGTCCTGACACAATTTGACAGTCCTAATCTGCGTCCTGAACTGATTGGATAGCCAAGGGCACAAAATTCTCACCCAACTGTGCAATCACCAGACATGTTTCTTAAGGACCCTAAAAATGTTCCAAAGCTTTGGTGACTGTTTTAAACAAAAATATATAAACCGTTTCTTCATGACCTATGCTTAGAAAGGCTCATGGAGGTACCTTGGTATGGCTCAAGAAGAATAAAAAAAACTCCAGCAATATTTTTGCATGAATGAGCACAGCACGCTAGAAGTGTCTTTACTCTTTATTAAGTTGGGTTTGCAAACAACCTAATGGTTAAATAGTAGGAGAAACTATAGAAAATGATCTCAACGAACAAAGCCTACCAAATCTGATTACATATTGTCAACATCTGCTGAAATATGATAACAGAATTAGTGCAATTACTATCAGAATTTCAACTTTTTGAAAAAATTGCACATCTGTGGCATGTGCATGTGTGAGAGGGAGAGAGAATAGCAAAAATAAGAAAGAATAGCACTTTATATGCTTTTTCTTTTTTACTTTTACTCATTTGGCAATTATTGTTTAAAAAAATGGAAAGACTTTTTCGTAATTTTTGAGTTGATTAAAGTTACTAAGTTTGGTAAGGCGATTTTACTGGTTTGGAATTTTAATTATAACCACTGCAGCTTCCAAAATTACCATGGCAACAGGTGTGTAATTATCAACATTGCACATAGCTTCAATGTGTAATGCATTTCTTCCAGTTGAATGAATATTAAATCATACTGCTTAACACCTCCTCTACTAGTAAACAGAACAAGCTTTGGCCATGGCCTGTAAATTGATCCTGCTTCTATAGAGTCCTTTTACTACAAAGCCATTGAATGGGATAATTTGTGCCTTTGAGGATTTTCTGAATTTATTAGAGCTTGACAGAAAGCTAGTTTTATTTCATTTAATAAAAAAAGAGTGACATGTTTAATTACTACTCATATTTCCTTTTGTAAAATTTTCTCCAAGAGAATAGCCTGCTGTTGTTTTTGGTTGCAAGGTGTGCATTCAGGACAGATGACTCTTTTAAATAAAGGTATTTTCTTAAGGACACCTTGCATTTTAAGTGCTGCTCTTCCTAACAAATGCTGGCAGTCTTTATATGAAGCACATATGAAATGAAAGTTTTGAATTAAAACATAAATATATATAGTCTTCTCATATATATCAACTCTAAGAAGATAGTATAATCCATGATTTTTTAATAAAGTCTAAGCTTTACATTGTTTTTAATATTCCAGTTGGTCTCTACAGACTGATTCTCACCTTGTAAATAGGCAAGAGAGTGAATGATTATCTATCTGATATTATCTTTTATATTTTTTATTGGTTATCAAACTCAAAATTTTACTTAAATACCTAATGAAAGAGATAATAGTTTACCTTCATCAATATTACTATTATTATTCTTTTGGTTACCCAATGTCATTTAATTTATAAATGTAATGTATACATTAGACTGATAGCGGCGAGGCCTTTAAAGAGCTAACATTAGATAAATATAGTTATGTTTTAACAAACACAGATCAAGTAGGGCTGTAAATAATATTTTTAAATAGGAGATCAGCTAAATAATTACAAAGCTATGTGGATCTTTTCATTAATCAGTCTCTGTGTTTAGTGTACATTTTATTCTGGAATGCCATTCAGTAGCTTGAGATCCTTAAATGAAACATAAGTAGTTGATGTTAGAACAAAAGCTAGCATAAGAAGATATATTTAAAACTTGGAGTCTAGACACTTGGATTTCCAAGACAGATGATTCTACAAAAGGTTAGAGAAAGTCTGTATGTGACTTTGTTCTACTCTGCTGCTCCCTCTCCATCCCAGCCAAATATCACAGAATATGACATCATTTAATTATCATCAATTTTAATTTTAGTGTGCTTCCACTTTCATGTTCACACTGAGACAGGTACTGACGTTGAGAGTACCAGTGGTACGAGGTCACATCACCTGAGTACGCACTGGCAAATTGTCAAATGTAGCCCAACACGCTGTATTGATAATATGGATTGACAGCTAAGAAAGATGTGATTGCTTTATTTACGCAAAAATAAGTTAACATTTCTAAAATAGTGTTGTTTGAGTTGAAAACCATTCAAAGAACAAAGAGAACATATGGATTTTCTCTAGACTAGTTTCTCTAGTATTTCTTTATTACTGAAACTGTGTGCTATTTTTTTTTTAAAGAAGGGATAGATACACACACCTCGATGCATTTCTGTGGTCTCCCCTTTAATGGATCTCTGCCAGTGTTAGCCATTGTTTCACTTGCTTGTGGCTGCTCAGCTGTGCAAGGTTGCCTGGAAACGCTCCTCCTTCAGTGCAAAGCTCTCCAGCCACTTTCCATACCTCCCAGTCCAGGGCTTAAAGATTCAGGAAATCCAGCCACTGGTGGTTTGTTTTGAAATCTCCTTAGTAAACTAATGATCTTGTACGTGTAGAAAATAGAAAGACAGCTCCCATCTACAAGGCATGCATGTTAAAACAAAAACTTCCAAAAATTTAAAAAATTGTTGTTACAAGTTAACGCAAATTGAAATTTTCTTCTCAAGTGAATGTGATATGAAATTTTGTTCTACTAGTGTTTTGCGATATGTCATTTTATTTGGAAATATTTAAAATTAGTTCCCACTACACTCTCTCAGTCTGGAAATTTGGCTCTCTTCCCATCAAGGTTGCATCATATTCCCATTACCCCTCTTAATTAGGAAAGGTTGAAAATCAGATACCTTGATTTGGAATTTTAATGATTTTATACATTTTAAAATAAATACCATTATTAGATAACAGAAATGATCAGTATTCACTTTTTTTCCTTGGTTAAACTTGTTTGAGTTAGTCTTGAGAGGTTTTGGAATATAGAATTGCCCTGATGAATAATAATACTGATTTTACTCTTCTTACTTGGGTTTTCTATTGTCATTTTGTCTTTTAATATGTAATTCAGTCATTTTAACAGCAAATTAAGAATTGAAAAATTTTTTGATATGATTTTTCCACTATTTGTCTAAGTTCCTAATTCTAAAGTATAAAATGGGAATATTATGTCATTGTGCAAGAGTTAAATATATGTCACTACATAATACCTATATGTCTTTGAAAAGACAGATTCTTTTTAGGTCGTTTTTATTTTTCTTTTGTTAAATGTAGTAAGAAATTATTGGTTTGTAATGTAGGACAAGAAAGGAATGATGTGCCCTACGGTGTTTGAAAAATACACTATTATCAAATCTGTCTTACTTAAATTTAAATAGCTGGACTTTGGTCTCCTAACAGTTTTTTTCTTTTTCCAACTTACCTTCAAATTCTTACTGTCAGTAATTTTAATTGTACAATATTTATATTGCCAACAACACATCCTTTGGTAACTTTCTATTCGTAGATTAGGTTAAGTTGATTATCAGATATTGAAATTTCTCTATCATATTATGTTCATTCAAATTTATTTTAATACTTTTCCTTAATTTATTTATATAATTACTTCTACTAATACATGATTTTAATGGCTACAGAAATACATTTTACGGTTATTCATAATGTTAATTTTTAATTTTAAATGTCTACCTGGCCCATGGTTTGATTTACTGACTTGGATGGCCATTCTTTCTGAAGTTAAAATTTTAAATCATTGGTCAAGAAAATGAGGCATTTTCTTCTTACTCTTTCCTTCTATATCTCTTAAGCTTAAGTGTACCTCTGGATAGATCATTGGAGCTGTTTGTCAATTACTAATGAAAATTTCCAGTTAAGTTCTATCTCAGATATTGTTAAGTTATCAGATTGGTTTTATTATATAGCATACTAGAAGCAAGGCAGAAGAATAAAGCAGAGGCATATTGCTACCTGTTTAAGAATGTATCCACTCTTATTTTTAATGCAGAACAATTAATGTGGGCTATCAGTTACTGTAATGAATAGAAATCAGATGCTCTTACTGTCATCAGGATGGGAGTCTGATACTCAAGTGAACTTAAGTTGGTCAAGCAGGTGGAATATCAAAATAATCTGGTCATAGTCATTTTGGAATAATTATCATGGGTGTTCAAGTACTTTGTGTGAGACAATCTGTGTCCAACCTGCTTTATATATTTCTAGGACAGCCCTGTGACTTAAATAGCATTGTTCCTATTTTACAAATTGAGGAACTCATGCTTGTTGAGATTAATTAAACCCAGATTTCCCCCAATTGTTTCTAATTTCAGAGGATCTACTTTTCCATTACACCTTTAACTTCCTCATTAATATAGGAAGAGCGAGTCTCACTGATAACATATAACATAATCATTTTAAAGCTAGATAAACATAACTGCCTGCCAGAGATTTTGATTATTCAAATTATGAACTAAAGAACAGTATATTCACTATATGAAAAACAGCAACAACTAAGCACATTAAAGTTTCTATAAAATTGGACCACCCATTTTGAGTTCTTAATAGAAATAAGATTGACAGGTATTCTGATATTTCCATAGAAACTAGGAAAAGAAACAAATTGGATCTTTGAGGATCATTATATGCCAAGCCCACAAGAAGGAATGCAAAAATAAGCTAAGGCATGTTCTCTGCTTCCATGAAACTTCTACCTATGAAAATCACAACTATAAAAAGTCATTATAATCCACTGCGATAATTGGGAAGTCAGGGCATCATGTCCTTTGAAAGCATGAAAGGCTTCACTAAGGAACTGCCAACTGAGTCTGGTGTGGAAGGATGTGCTCACTTGGTAGTGAAAGGAGGAGGAGGATTTCAGGTTGGTGCAAAGGCACTGATAGGTTGGTGAGCAGTTCCACGTGGCTGACAAACTGTGGTTTGGTTATTCAGGTGAGGTTTCTGGTTGGGTCTATGAACCAGTATTGCTAAAGGTTGCACGGCAAAAGGCATTCTCATGCTACCTTGCTGGATAAATAAAAAGGAGATCTGTGAGACACTTAGTAAGTATAGACAAAAGTGTTCCAATTCATATGTTGGAAATATTGCATTTGTGGTAATCAAGAGAAAATGGCCATGGGAGAGAGTCGAGTCAGTAACACCAGTAAAGATTCTGTTCCCTTTGTGGAAGGATCTTGGCCTTCAGGCAATGCCGGAGCCAAGTGTTTGAATGAGACCAAAGAAGAGGTACTCAGAAATCTTGAATCAATATCATTTAGATATTTAAAATAAAATTTTCCTGTGTTTAATTCTTGGAATGCTGGATCATATGTTAATTCCATGTTAAACGTTTTGACAGACCTTCAAGCTGACTGGCTTTTATAATGAAATGAGAGGGGGCTTTCTGAGCACTAATAAAATCCACACCTTTCTCTCAAAACAAAACAAAATCTTGAGAAGCCAGCGTTCACCACACAAGGCCCCCAGCAGCTGCTGCCGCCTCCTTCCCCACCCCTCGGCTCCTCTTTTTCTGCTCCCTGCCCCCTCCTCACTCTCCTGCTACCCCCTCCTCCCTCCTCCAGCCCTTCCCCCTCCCCTCTCCCACCCTTTCTTCTCCTTGTAATGAATGAATGAATGAATGAATGAATGAATGCATTTGTAGAGGCAGTAAGGGAAATGTCAGCTGTGCCATTCCCTGTAGTTAGCGGTCCTCCTGTTTAACAGACTTACAGTGCCTCCAAGTAGCAAGTAGATGGTTTGATAGAATGAGGAAGCTAATGAGATGGCTCATCCCAAGGATACGACTGCACTTAGAGAGGAAGTAAGGATGAGGCAGTTGGTGAGGAGAGAGTCAGTGAGCAGCCCAGTGGAGAAAAGGTGTGGTGCCCAGGTGTGGAGCTGAAGCAGCAAGGGTTCTTCATTGTCCCTGCGAGCTCTGGTCCTGGGAACACTCTGCTCCTCTCCTGTTTTCACTTAAGTCCACTGAAAGACGTGGAGAGCTGGGTAATTCTTCTAAACTCCTCTTTCCCTCTGCATTAGGCCCTCCTACTAAAAAAAGAAATCAACAAATGTTAATTAAATGCCTATGAGTTTCATTCCTTCTCTGTAGAGGGCAGAGTAGGGATCCCTTC
Organism: Manis pentadactyla; assembly: GCF_030020395.1. Taxonomy (NCBI): domain Eukaryota; kingdom Metazoa; phylum Chordata; class Mammalia; order Pholidota; family Manidae; genus Manis; species Manis pentadactyla. The sequence goes on from NC_080023.1 coordinate 15,637,253, forward strand.
GATATTGGTGAGAGCTTTAGGTGTGCCTGAAAGGACACAAGGGGGAGAGGGCATGTCACAGTCTGGCGCTGTGTTCGCCTTGGAACTTGTAGTTGGCTTCAGCACCCATTTCATCCCAGACAAATGTCCAATGGCTTTAGTCTGAGGAAAGCCTCAGGAATCCAAATCATGGATTTGAGCCTTTGTTTTGACAAGTCATTTTTTTTGAAAGGGAAGAGAGTGGAAAGAAGACAGAGAAGGAAAGAAAGAAAGAAGAAGAGAAAAAAGGAATACTTGAACCGCATACTTTAAGAAAAGTTAATGCACCTTTAATGAAGGGAAATCCTGGAATTCTGAAAGTTCTGTGACCTTGGGTAGGTTGTTTAAACTCTCAGGACCTCAAGGCCTGCTTTTACAAAAAAGAGGATAATGACTTTATTCCTATTTTGTGAAATAGGCTTTTTCTACTCAGTGTGAAGTTCTCAGTGTGAAAATACTTTGAAAAATGTAATGTGCTTATTTAGCAAATGGGCTTTCTTTGTACAGTGAATCCTTAAAGAAAACAGCTTTTAACTTCTTTGACATGTACTTCACAGGGAACGTAATGCTGCAAAATAGTAGAAAAGTCAATAAAATTCCTGTAAAAATTGTGTAAATTAAAGCATATGTGATAAGTTAAAGACAGGATTTGTTAGAATAGGTAAGTTAGGTTTGTTAATATAATTTACTCAGACCTAATATGTTATAGACTACAGCCTTAGAAACAGTCATAGTTGCAAAGGGATCATATCTGTGTGTTTTTTTTTAATAGGTACCATTTATTGAGAGCCTACTAGGTACTGGGAATTGTTCTAAACACTTGGCATGTGTGAACTCTAATTTTTACAGTGCCCCTGTGAGCCCTCATCCTTATTTTATAAACAAAGGGATAGAAAGGTTAAAGTATTTACCCAACATTAAATAGCTGTTAAATGTTCAATATTTGACATTTCATTTACCTTGAGAGGTTATTCTTAATTTTTACAGGTAATCATTTAATTTAACCTCTTTTAGATGTATTAATATAAAGGTTCCTTAGGTGAGTGGTTTTCAGACTGTGCCCTAAGGATCCCCAGGAATTTCCTGGAGAATATCATATCCTCTCCATCCTGATTCACTCCAGGTATATCTGTTTTGTATGTTAACTTTCATTATCAGAGCCCTCCCTCCCTTCCACTCTCCCTTTCTCTTTCCCACCTCCTTCGCCTTCCCTTCTTCCATCCATCATGCATCCTTCCATCCATTCCTGCTTCCCTCCCTCTCTTCGTCTGTCTGTACATCCGTCCAACCAGCTGCTTAGCTTAACAGTAAGTAGGAGCTGGACTCTCAATATATCCTAAGCACCGTGGGTACTGCCAGTTCTAGTCTTTGAAAAGGACATAAAGTATTTTTTTTTATTTTCAAAAACTTAAGAGAATGAATTTAAAACACAATTTCATTTAATAAAACTAAGTGCCTATCAAATACTTCAGAAAATATTATTTTTATTTTATATTATCATTTTATTAGAATCAAAGACATTCTCTCATAAGAGGAAAGGATGTAAATTGTGCCCAGCTTTGCAGAGTTACACAGACCTGGACTATGGGAAAGCAGACACCTTTTCCTGTACAGTAAAATGATTACTTCCCCTTTTAATTTTTTATGAACTTCACACCAAGAAGGATAAAGTTTTTACAAACATCAGGCCTTGGTAGCTTGACTGATATGATTTCAGCTCACAGTTTACCAGTCTGAATTGACATGTGATAGGAAGATCATGGTTCAAAGTGCAAAAAAGAAAAAATAATAATAATTGTTTCTGAAAAAGAAAACCATTTGATTTCTATTTTTACCCTTAAATGTCTAAAGTATTTAGTATTGTAAAAAGTAATGCTCAAATTGGAGAATAGGGCTCTTAAAATTTTAGATTGAAGGATCTCTTTGGAGATTGTGCAAATTGCTTCATTAATATCCATGATATTACTAAATTCAAACTTAAAAAACTATTAGTGACTAAGGACCAGTGCATTAACAACTTTGGTCATTCCTGATTGTGCATCACATTATAATGCAATACTGAATTTTAAAGTAGATAAGAACTTCAAAGATTCTACAACAGAAAAACATTTTTCAATAAGAAATCTTAGATCTCCCTTAATATGTTAACTTAATGAGCTTATTCATAAACTTTAAAGCACCTTTCAATCTTGGCTTCAAATATACCATCCATGATATTTTACCTGTTTTCTTTTTTGTCTCTTTTCCTGTTCAGTTCTGCTACACTACGTTGAGAAAGAATATTGAATAAATGACTGCTTTCCACTGATTGAAAGTACCTTTAGCGAGACAGCCTAATTAGCATAGGCTCTCCTTCTCCCTCCCTGCCTGTCCCCACCCCTGCCACTCTGGATGTCATCTTCCCTGAGGTAGGTTAGGGGAGCCTGAAACTACACTTAGTGAGATTATTAGACCAGAACAAAGGACGTACCGATTTTCCTTGAAGATTTAAACCATCTTATTAAAGCTGGTTCTATTCTCCTATGTTACAACTTTGGGTGGAACTTGGAGTTAGGAGTGGAGAGCACCATAGCAAGGGCGTGTTGGAAAAATCTCAAGGGAATGTAATAAGGATATTGGGTACTTGAGAAATGTCGGACTCTGACTGAATACTTTAATGATTCTGAGGATTTGGGAGCAAAAAGTGAACAGCTTGTTTTTCATGGTTTAGTTTTCTAAGCAGATTTTTAAGTCACAATTCTGATGTGGATTTTTTACATCTCAGTTAAATAAATTTTTGGAATTAAAGTTATTTTAAAAATTAGTTCTGAGAATGCTGTTCCAATTCTTTACATTTTGTTCTGTAAAGTTTTATCTTTTTTTTCAGTCCCCAGCAATGTGTATATTCTCTTAAAATTAGACATTTTTATATCTAAAACTATATCCAAAATACATATGAACATGTGTTCTTCCTGAAACTTAACCCTGAAGATTTTGCTTTCCTGTTTACCTTTTGTAAATCATTTAACTACACACTTATGTTTTAGAACTTAAATATCAACAGTGGATCTTTTTCTTAATATTAAAATGTTTCCTTTAAAAATTCATTTACCAAGAGAAATACAAATATGTAAAAAAGATATTTTAATGTTTAGGAATTGCTTTGGGATTCAGTGTAAGTTAAGTACACTTTCAACTGCTGAAAATAAGTAACAGCACTTACAGTCTATTAAACTGTTGATAATAAAAGAAGTAAAATGAAAATAATCCCTAGAACTGAATTCTGCATCAGATGTCTAATTAAAAATGTTATTGCGATTTACAATAAGTATCATAAAAAATTAAATTTACAGTAAACAATCATGATATTAAAATAAGGGGATGGAATGTTTGTGATTTATGGCATTTTCTTAATTTGAAACATGTGTATGATCTTTAACATATACAGCAAAAAAAAAACCTAAGAAACAACAAACTATGATTAATCCAGAATGCTATTTGAAAGTAAAAGAAAACAAAGATATATTCCATTAATCTGCAGTGATGATTTAAACTGTAATAGTGTGTCTTCCTTGCCATGATTATTTTTACAGACAGGAATAACGGAGATAATTTGCATCTACGTTTGCCTAATTTTGTTCCTGTCCTTGGGTTTCACTTCTGTCCCCTGGTAATATGTAAAAGCAGGACCACCTGTTTTCCACTGGGCTTTCTGTTTGGGTAAATTCTTACAGCAAGCAATGTATTCCTCATCAGTTCTTCTGGAAATCTGAGTTTAGTTAATGATAACAATAATAACAATAAAAAACTACATTCAATAAAATGTTAGGCCTTTCAGGAAGACTGCACCCCTTAAAAAAAAGAAGAGAGAAAAAAAAAGAAATCCGTACACAGATACACAGGCTTCCTGTGCAGACTTAAAAGCTTTATGAATCAAGTTTATGAAAAAGGAAATCGGTTCACTTCCATAAGGATCGAGAAAGAATATTTAAACACAACTGTTGATAGATAAAATCTAGGCAGCATGTATTTTCCTACAACAAATTTTAAGAGAGCAGATCATTATAGAGTAATGTTTTTAATGAGCTGGAAATATTTCTGTCTTCAAAAAGATTGCTGTGAACTGCAGAAGATGGAGGAAAAACTGTTTTTGCTTGAAAAATTACAAAAGTATTGTGAAGTAGTGTTTCCCAGTTTCTATTTTAAGTTGGCAAAGGAAAAGTTATTTTCTTGTATATGTTAAAGAAAATTAGATCAGAAAGGCCATCTTCAATTGATTTTTCAGCTTGAAAGGAATGAGGAAAGGGAAGGTGATCTTTGCTCCTGTCCTTCAGACTATTATGCCTGTCAGCTTGTGTGCAAATGATGTATTCTGAAAAGCAGACTTTATACTTAGAAAAATACCAAGATGGCACATTTGTGCCCCATGGTGTGTTTGCAAATGGAATAATACATCAACGAAGCCAACTTCCTGCATCCTGTCTGCCTGCTCTTGAGCAAGTCTAAAAATGTTCATTTTCAATAATAGTTCAAGTAATTGAAAAATAAAGGGTCTGCATTTCAGGATAGCTGGACTGTTCACCCTCTAGCTCTCCCCTGTGAAGAGAAAAAGAAAGCTTAGCTGGCCCAGTTTATTATTTTATCAGATAAATAAGAATAAGATACCTAAAAAAGTCTTCAGTCAAATTAAGTTGGATAACCTAAAAATCAGACAGAAACCATCTTATAACAGTTTGCTTTCTAGTTTCAGTTTTCTTTAATTGCAAATCTTTTTATGCTTAATATCTTAACTGCTATTTTGTGTAATTATATCTAAAATTGTTTCGTATAAGACACTTTCCTGTTCTGAAGGTTATTTTGAGAAAAGCTTGAACTTCATTTTCTCTCATACATATGTAAATTAGCCAGTGCCAGCAAATAGTTTCTGTGAGAAGCCAGGTATTTTCAGTGATGTAATAACTAATTTCAGGCTATGAGTTTTATAACTCAAATACTCCTAAATTCCTTTTTAAAATAAACTTTCAGGGGTGAAGCGAAGTACTAGGAGGTCACAAAATCAAACTATTGACTGCAATATGTTCTGAGTTCCTCCTGGTTTATGTTATTTCTGAGAGCTGTTCTTCCTATGCACTTAACTCATCAATACAGCATGCCTCATCTACACATATGTAGAAATTTTATGTGTTCTTTACTCAATAAAGTTGTACTTCTTAAAGTGATATTTCAAGTTGTCCACAGTCTAGTCCCAATCTCTTTCCTGCTTCAACTCTCACAGCTTCATACCCATCAGTTGACTGAACTTCTTGTTGTTCTGAATGGTCATTTCCAAATAATATAGCATTAAGTTCCGCATAGGTACCAACCATTCTGAACAGACATATACCGTGTGAATTTTTAACTGCTGGATAGTAGCTCTAATTTTTCCTCATATATTTTCTATAATTCCGAACATATCTATCAGTTAAGAATAATTCATGTAACAACATATAATTTGCTGAGTCTTATACAAACTGTTGGTATTTATGTAAGAAAAGATGAGAGGTAGGGAAGGAATTCAGAGCTAATGTGTCACCTCAGCAATGACTTCAGGGAACCAGACTCTTTCTGCCTCTCTGCTGCACCATCTTTAATATGTAGGCTTCTTCCTCATGTTCACAGTATGGCTGCTTTCCCTCTAACTTTTTGTCCATATTCCAGGCAAGGAAAAGGGTGAAGTGCAAAGGGGTAGAAGTAAAGGACTGTGGCAGCTTGTGTCTTTTTCTCTTTTCTTTCCTTTCCCGCTCTCAAAAGCCCTACCCAGCAGTCTGTGGCTCATTTCACTGGCTGACACTCTCATGGGTGCCCCTACCTGGAAGATGGCTAAGGGGAAGGAAGTACAGATGGGGACTGAGTCATTGAATGGACAGTGCCTAACATGCTGCCTTTCACTCACATTCATCCCTCTACTTGGGATGCTTTTTCTGTCATCTTTCCTCCATATATTGAGTACAGGCTTCCCAATATCTCAAGTTCTGACCAAAGGCCTATGACCTGCCCTTTGTATTTTCCTATGGAATATCATTTTTTAACCACTATAATATAAGGCAGAATAACTGTAATTAGCTGTATGCAGCTGTGTCTTATTATTGATGATGAAGACTGTATGAATCAGGACTCAGAGGCGAATGCAACTGTCAGAAATAGTATTAGCTAGTTTATTCCATAATTCATTGGTTCATTTACCATGGAAGTTCAGGGGTTTGCTGATCAGGCATGTCTGGAACCACAGGCTGAAATCATATGCCCATTGTTAACTCTGTGTCTGTTCTCATTCTGTCTCATCTATTTTACATCCCCCACCCCATTCTCCTCTGTCTTCCTCTCTTTCTCATTCTTTGGTGTACTTTTCTCTGTTTTGCTCCATTTGGAAAGAGGTTCTCAACACTTTGTGTTAAAGTAGATTTTTGCTGCTCATAACTTACTTGGTTTTTCATTCCACGTGAGTCAGGGAGCCCCTCTTACTTCCAAATGCATTTATCGATGTTCCCACTACGACCACATGCGATGTTGGGGAAAAACGTTATGCTGGAAAAATAATAGCTGTTATTTTTTCTATATTTTTCACTGCATGTGTAGGCCTCTGGCAGAGTAAGTAGGAACTCAACAGGTTTTTGAAGACGTGAATGGATAAATTGGATAGGAGACAGCTTGAGCTATTTTGTAAGCAAGAGGTGGAAACTGGGAAGCATTTTGATGTTTCACAGGCTGTATTTAGATTATGCAGTGCCATTTTATATTTTGAATTCATATGATTTCCAATAGTTAAGTCATTCAAATTTTTAAAAATAAGTAAGAAAATGCAGCCCGAAATTCCACCCCAAAAATATGTCATCTCTGCTATTGCTCCTTCAGCAAATATTTATCAAGTGTGTAATTACTCCATGCTAAGGCACAGATTGGAAGGTGCTCTATTCTTTTAGTGATGGTAATTGAAATGTTTTTCTCTATACTTAATGAAAATGTTAATCTGAAAGAGACAATAACAGGTGATACATAGTTAGCAAATAAAGTATGCTCAGGGAATCATTGGTCTCCTTAAAGCTTTTTGAGTTCAACTCCAATTTAATGAAATAAGAAGCTTAAGGAAATAAACTAAGTATATAACCCCATAAAGCTTAAACCAACTAAAGAATCATTTGACAGAATTTTAGGTCTCTCAGAAAATATTCTAAGCATAAGTATGTAACTCCAAATAAGTTATATTTGTACATATTATTTTTCTATTATCCTGTTGACTGATGCTGAGGAGCTCTGACATGAAAGATTTTTTTTTCATTTATTTCACCTGAATTTTCTTCCACTTGCCTTGAATAACTCAGTTTGTTAAAGACTTCTGATAGGTTCACTGTCATCGCCTCTGTCTTTGTCATCCGTGTTTGGGAAGGAAAAGGATGGACTTTAAGCATGGTTACCTCTTTGTCACGATTGCACCTAGTTTTGTCTTCCAGCGAGCAGGTGGATTCTGTCAGATAGAACTCATGGCTGGGGTGATTCAGCTCATTGTCACAAAGATAATAAAGCTTCAGGCTTCCTTCAGCAGGCCTGCCCTGGAGCAACATTCCTCTGAGTTTTCTTTTGAAGACTGATTGGTTTACAAAGGAAGACAGATAGCACTACTCTCTTTCTCTCCTTTTTCCTCTTTTGAAAACTTGGTTGTATACAATAAGTCTTACTTGACAGATTTTGTGTCCATGGTTTACTTAGTTCTCTTAACATGATTCTTGAAGCTGAGGAACCTTTAATGGGACTTTTTCGCTAAGCTGAAATCACTTATATAATCCAGCTCCACATTGTTAGTTTTTTTCTAATTTTTGCAATAGTGTGATAAGATAGAAAAAGGTAGAATGGGCAGGGATGCGGTGGAGGTAGAGATGCAGGAGGATTTCTAAGTTATTTAACAGACTGGCTCAGATTAAAGCTCTCAATAGCCCTCTGGACAGAGAAATTTCTAAACACAAATGTTGGCCTCTTTTTTAAAGGCAATTGAAAATAATTATGTCTTTGTGGTAAACCACAACAATCTCTCTTTATTGTAGTGCTCAACAGATGCCACTAGAACAATAATGGGGAGATTTCACAGCAATAACTTTAATTCTAGTCAAGTAAAAAATCAATTCAAATAAATTCAACATAAAATTGGAACACCTCACTTTGTGCCCAGGGCCTTTCTAGGATCTGGAAAACTCGTTTTAAGTAATGACTGTAATTGAGGCTTTTAGCCTAGTGGTAGGAATTTTTTAAAAGTAAAGAATGCTCATGATAAAATTGAACAGGTGCTCTGAAAGCAGCAAATATGAGGAATAAGGGAACCTCTATTTCGACATCATATACTGTAAGAAGTGTTTTATATCTTGATTGTAATTGTAGGAGGGCTTCTGTGAACTTGGAGGATGACAGAAATCATATTTTTTTTCTTCCTGTAAAGGGATGGATTATTTACACATCACACTCAGACATACAAAAACAATATTCTGCTTTATTTTTCAATAACTGGATCCTGCCCATGATGATGGAAAGAGAAAATAATTTTGCTGAATAAAGGTATTTCAGCCACTTTTGGTTTACATTGATCTCTTTGAGATGAAGTCACTCACAGTTTTGACTAAATACCTCAGTCAGTTTGAAGTTCCTAGTCCCTGTCAGGAATGTATGGTCTCCCAGTGAGTCCACAGGCCTCTCTCCTTCCCAAGATGGCTCTGAGGGCAGTTAAACTGCTCTAGTTTGAGTGCTGTCTCTGTCCACATTCAGTTCTTCTGGCATCAGAGGTATTGTATGATATTGTCCAGAGACTGTGCCCTATATTAACCCCAAATACCTTGTGCTCTTGTCCATCAAGGTCTGGCCATTTAGGGGTGGTGATACTTATTCCGGCTTTGAAAGGTGGAGGTCCCTTTGCTTTGGTTTCTGAGATCCCTGTGATTTATAGTAGTAGCGTGCAAACCAGAAGATGCCAACAACAGGCACTGTGGACCAAATCCAGCCATACTGATCATTTACACATTGTCCATGGCTGTTTCTGTGCTGTAGCAACAGAGGTGAGTGGTACAAAGACTACATGGCCCATAAAACCTAAAAAATTGACCAACTGGCCCTTTACAGAAAAAGTTTGTTGACCCCTGGTCTCTAGAGTCCTCAGGTTGACTGCTCTTTACTTGCCCTTGTTGACGTGTTTCGTCTTTTCCAGGGCACACAGGAGCAGCTGGGTCTCACGCACAGCAATCTGAGCTAGACGGGATAAGGGAGCTGTTAGGTGCATCTGCAGGCCACCTCCCTGTCCCTCTCCTGCTTCACTGTTTTTTCATCAGGCTGGAAGTGAGAGGGAAGGAAAGCAACATGCAACCTCAGCCCACTCCTAGTTCTCATCTTATCTGGGGGTATTGGAAAATGGCTGGATTCTAGGTTTCCACTCTCTTGGCTGAAGTACTCTGGTATCTTCTTCAAGACTTAGGTTCAGTTATGTCCCTTCCAAATCTCCTTTCTTCTTTCCATGAAGGGCTTTCTGCTTTGTATCTGGGGGTTGCGGGTTTGGGCGGAGGGGGTGGGGGAAACTTCCCTTACACAAATGACTCTCAGAGTATTTCTGTGCCAGTAATGCCACATCATTTGAGAAATCACTAGAAATGAAAATTCCTGAGCCTCACCCCAAACCTCTGAATCAGAACCACCAGAAGCTATGGTTCCTCAAGCCCTCCAGGTGATTGTAATGTCACTAAAACTAGAGAATCTGCGTTAGCCAGGCTTCCTTCTTGATTATGTGAAAGAGATCTTTGAAAAAGTAGAAAATTCCTTCCTCTTTCTACAGAGGTAGGCTGGAGTAGATCCAACAATTCAGTTTTCAAAATTAAATATTCAGTCGATTCCTTTTTCTCCTTGCATTTCTGGTCTGATAATGCTCATCCTTTCTGAGGCACTCAGTGCCTCTGGTTTAACAGGAATATATGCATACAGAAGAATAAGCATCTTAGGAGGGCACAGTGTTTCGGAATATTACTCTTCTGTGCACTCATGGTACATGTGTCAGGTGGTAGAGTTCATACCTAGGAGCAGCAACACTATTTGCTGAGTCAGAAATTTCAACTCTAGTCTCTTAGGTGTGACAGTGCCTCCAAGATTGGACTCTTCAGCTTACCCAGACTTATTTCATTCATACCTGCCAGAGATCTTTCAACCTTGGCAGGAGTGAAAGGTAGTTCCTTATCTTTCCCTTCAAAACACCCTTCCTTTCCTGAATTCTTGACCTTGGTGAAAAGCTAGAGGACCGTGAATGAAAGCAGTGGTTTTGGAGTTGGGCTGGTGTAGATTCAAATGCCAATTGAATCATTTGTTAATATTGTGATCTTGGACACCAGCCAGCCTTATGAAGTCTACATTTTCATGTAAAACAGAAGAAATCCCAACTCCCATGGGCAACTTTGGAGATGTGGAGAGAACATGTGCCTGATAAATGGTAATTATCCTCAGCGCCCCCTCTCCTCACCATCCTCTTTGTGACCCAGTCAGTGGACAGCACTGTGTGCCCATTCAGAAATACTTTTCGAATTGCATTGCTTTCCTTCCTCTAATTGCCGCTGCCAGCAGACTGCCTTCAGTTGTTTTGGTTTCTCATTTGTTCTTCCTGTCTGTAGTTGGCTCACCTCTCAGAGCTGCCACTTACAGTTAGACAGTCTCTGGAATGCACAAGGGCACCACACGTAAGGGGCACCATGCAGATGTCAGTGAGACCCTGTGAAGGTCTGTCTACGTACTCGTACACACTAACACTCACACACATACAATCTCACACTCCCACAGTCATGCACACACAATACACACTGACACTGACATTCAAAAATCACATGTATGTATGTACTCACACAAGCTCAGAGACCGCCAGCCACACACGTCTGCTCACACTCATTCACATTCATGTGCACATTTGTATATTTATTATGAAAAAAAACAGCATTTTTCATCAACAGAACCCACATTTCTGTAACTTACTGAGGTGGAAACACCTTTCTTTAGTCCAGATGGTGGTGATTACGGGCAACTCTGCTGTCCTCTTATCTTAAGATCTGCCAGAGTGATTGCATAAGGCGTCAGATTCTCTGTACCCGTGTTCCCACAGAAGTTTATGCATTCGGCAGTCAGAACCCTCTCATGCAGTGAGTACCAGTTTATTGTCCTGCTATTCATCTGAGCCTGAATTACCCCTTGAGGATATCATTGGTGCACTTACTGTACCTGTTCATAGGAAGACGTGTAACCCATTTTTTGTCATCCACTGAATGAGCAATGAATTAGGATTGTTTTCCATGTATATGGATACAGCCTAAAGTATTATATTCTTTTAAGAATTTAATTTGCCTGGTGATTGCACATTTATTTATTTTAATTATAAGGAAGAACTCTGTAAACATGCCTAACTACTTCTTAGGTTGTGTTAAGGTCAATTCCATATAACACACATTGAGCAAAAAAAGAAATTTCAGTTCTCCTTCATTGTTCTCTTTATTCTGTTCCTTCAGATAAATGAGAATAAAGTTTTGGCTGTCTTAATCTTTAGCCACTTTTATGGTCATAATATCTAATATTTGTAGGTCATTGTTTACATGTACCATCTATTATGCCAGATCCTATTGAAGCCGAATTTCATTTATTCTTCATCTGTAATCCTGGGGATGGGGATTTTCTTATTCCCATTCTGCACCTAGGGAAAAAATATCTCAAGAGGAGTTTGCTTGATGTCAAATGGTGCATAAAGGGCAGAACTTAGCTTCAAACTCAAGTTCATTTGCTTTCAGAGCTGGAGATTTTTATAGCCATGATTACTGGACATTCTTTTGTGGCCTCATTAAGTTTTATAAAAATTAAAGAGGAAAAGGAACCCAAAGAGAAAAGGTGGAATACAGTTTAATATAACCATTCCTTAGGATTTAAGGAAATCATGATTTTATATTACCTATAAAATATAAAAATGTATTTATATATTAATTCTCTACTTCCAAAGTTCAGTTGTTCATTCATAGGTGCTAACCATCTTTGATAATTTTTGTATTTTACTCTATTCTACAGCATGAATTCTGCTAAATTTTGACTTTTACACTAGAGAAAATATTTTGCATTTTTATGATCCTTGTCGGTATATTTACTTCCTCAGTTTTACCATTACTTCTACAAATACTAGGTAGGATAAAGCAAAGCATAGACAAGGAGTTGTTTAAGTTCACTTACAGCTTCAAGCATCGTAACACCAATTGAAGGCAAGTGTATTAATGTTGAGTAATATTTATCGCTAGAGTTTGAAAAGATTTGTTAGATTATCTCTTTGATTATGAAACACCAGTTTGTTTTGAATGTGTCTACAATGGAAAAAACATCCTATTGTATAAAGCTAATGGAAAGAAGAAGCTACTTTTAAAGGAACCACTAATATATGGATCTTTGGGGGAGTATATTTACATTACAAATATTATTTTCCCATTGCCTACTCAGTTCCTTGTAAATAATAGGTGTTAGATGCTAAATGTCATTACATTTATATGTGAAGCAGCATTTCTAATCTCAGATCACTTCTTTGAACTAACACATCTGTCTTTGACCTCTCTCCCCATGGCATTTTAGAGTTGCTAGGGAATTTATAATCAAAATTAGTTTGGCAGCTTTCTGAAAGATAGAACCAGAAATTTCCTGCTGGAAGAAAAACATCAACTTATTGTGCTTCTATTGTCACTTTCAAAAAAAAACAACCACTTTTTTTTTTGCCCCTGAGTTTAACTCTGCTGCCCCTTCTACTGGACTAGCTCCTCTAATTATAAACTGAAATGATTTCAATTTATAATTGTGTGTAACATGAATCTCAGTGTTTGAAATGCCAAACTCATGGACTTATGCAATGTTTTTCATAAACAGTCTCTTCCATTCCCTTTGATGGAAAGTTTTAAAGAAACTAAGGTGTTTCGCTTTTCACATATAAGTTTAATGATGACCAGTATCAAAGTCTTCATGCCATTCCTTCTGAAATGTTGTCTATCCTTTATATGTACATTCAGCACACATAGGTGTATGTGTATGTACTTAATAAAGTTAGGTCCTACAGAATTCCTTAGGGCTTCCTTTAGTGTCATTTACCCATTTGACAAATATGTATTGAATTCTTTTAATGTGCTAGGCTTGCTTCTAAGAGCCACAGACATAAAAATGTCCAGTGTGACCCCATTCCAGTTCCTTCAGGGGCTCAGAATGTACTGGGATAAACAACTGAGATGACAATTATAATACCATGTAGTAAGGGCTTCTCTGGAATAACATGCAGAAAAGGCACCGTGCATTCCAGTAAAAGCTTACTGTAACAGAAATAGGGGTTAGTTAGAACCATTTGGGGCAAGAGAGTTTTTGGCAGGAGGAACAGGTAAGGTCTAGAAGAAAAAGTATTAACAAAACTCAGTGAAGTTTTGATTCCCTAGAAATTGTTCTCATCTGTGAGAGACAATGTGAATGTTAAACAGCATTTGGAAGTAAACGCCACAATTTGAATCTTGTCCCTTCCTATGGAACATGAGTCATTAGTTTCACTCCTCTGTGTTTTCGCTCCCCCATGTGTGTAAAGTGGGTTTGTGAATAATACCCACAATATGAAGGTACGTGAGGATTGGATATAATGGTGTATGCAGGGTGCTTAGGGGAATGGGAAACAGGTGCATAGAGATTACTTACATTCGTGGGCTGAGTATCAAAGCACCCCAAACTGGGTGACTTTAACAACAGAAATTTATTGCCCCACAATTTCTGAAGACTTAAGATCCAAAATCAAGTTGTCTGCTAGCTCGGTTCCTTCTGAGACTTGTGAAGGAAGGATCTGTTCTTGGCCTCTCTCCTTGGCTTGTAGGTGGCCTGTCTTCTGCCTGAATCTCTTTATATTGTTTTCCCTTTGTCCTGTCTCAGTGTCCAAATTTTCCCCTATTTATAAAGGGAAATTTTGACAGCAGTCTAATTGGATTATGGCCCACCCTGATGACCTCATCTGAACTAATGTAATTAAAGATATATAATTATATATAATTATATCAGTGACAAGGTCACATTCTGAGGTCCTGAGGGTTTAGACTTGTAAATTGGGGGACCTGAGGGCACAATTCAACCATAACAGTGCCCAGTTAGAGTGTTGAGTTTTTATTGCATAATATGTGTGTGTTTGAACAAGGTAGGTGGGAAGAATGAGGAAATTTGAGTGGAAGCAACTGCATCTTTGGAAGGTGACAGTCATTGCTCAGCACTGCAGAGCATAGTTTTGGCATATTTTTGATAGTCAAAGTCCATTTTTAAATTATGTGCTAGTTAATATTTTCACTTCCCAAGTTGAAGCTAAATTTCTACTTTTGGTTGCCTCTTACTGAAAATCAGAGTTATTATATATTTCTGAGCTATGATAAAACTTAGAGACCAGCAATTCCAGCCCACTTAGAGAAGAGAGGCCAAGGAAGTGGCTGGGGTAGCCCTTATTATCACTCGCAGCTCAGACTATCTGCCCCTCCGGCCTCAAAGCGCTTGAGGGAGGAGGATGCGAGGGGCACCTACCTAACATACTCCAGTGTTGGAGGCACTCAGCTGCCTTAGGCAGCTTTTACTTCCCTAACCTGATTATTATTATTTGTGTGAAGATAAAGATTGCTTACTGAGTAAATGAGATAAAATTGTGCTTTCGTCTGTCGATTACTTTCTGTTTTACTGCAGCTACTCAAAGTTTTTGGATTTTCCATCTAGATTGACATTTCTCTGTTTTGATATTGAGATGGCCTCTTCTTAAGCAGTTCAGTCCATTTGACAATTCAGCCATAACAGTGCCCAGTTCAAGTGTTGAGTTTTTAGTGCATAATAAGAGACAAGTTCCCTGCTGACCCTCTAGATGATAAATTGAATCTTCTTCGAGCTGAGCTTCTATCCAGTTCCTAGAGCTCCCTTCCAGCCTTATCCCACTTTCTCCATTCTTTCCTCTTCCCTCGTTTCTCTTCCCTTCCTCCCCTTTGCCCTTTGTTTCTTCCTCCCTTGTTTCCCTGTTCCTTCTACAAGCAGAATATAGGAAGCAAAGCTTCAGTTGTTGCTGAATTTTCATATTTTAAAATCTTGAAGAAATTATTGTAGGCTTTCTGAACAATCACAGTATAAATTCAGAGCTTACGTTTACTCAATGCATTGATTACTTCTCTGCCAAGTCTAAAAACCACAAGTGTCAATAAACCACAGAGCTGAAATCCATTAGCATCTCAGACATCATGATGTCTAATTTGAGATTTAGCCTTTTTTTTTTTCTATTGCTATTTTTTTCTTAGAGCATTATTCACTTTCTAGTTAGGAAGAGTGGAACTATAAAACATGGAGGAACACCAGTGTTACGCGGCTAGTGTGTATGTGCATGAGGGGATATTAAACAATTCATCACAATTAGTGTGATTTCTACAGTTGTTAGCTTGGAGAATAAGACCATTTTTATGTTGCTTATCATGTCTTTTCCATTCAAATTCTAAGTGGAGTAGTAGTAGGACACTCACCCACCCATTGCATCATTGTTGAAGGAAGAGTGGCCACCATCAGCCCTTGTGGGGAGTTTTGCTCTTCAGGTTCTGTTGTGTCTCCTTGTATATGAAGGTAGAAAATGTACAAAATAAAGCTGATGAATAACTAAACCATGCAGATTCTGTAACAGTGAACACACAGTTTTGCCTAAACTTTTCTAAGTGATTTTTTTTCTGATCTATAATAGAGACCTGAAAAAATATTGATACTTTTAAAAATATTTTAATATGATTTCAATAAAATAAATAATAGTAGGCTGATTTTCAATACAAGAGTGTTTTCATATGTTATAAACACAGAAGAACAATGGTTGGTAGAACCAGGTTCTAGATTTGGTTTTGCACTAACAAACAGATTTATGATAAGCTGTATAATCAGTCTTGGCCTTGGTTTCCTTATCAATAAAATGAAAATGTTGACTTTGGTGATCCTATAGCGCTCTTTAAATTTCATGAGATTGGGGCTCTTGTCCCCTCCTGGCGTGAGCCAGGAGCTCTGTCCTCTCACTGTATCTCTCAATTAAAGTCTCCCTGGCTCTCCTACTTTGAAAATAAATAAATTTTGTAAGTTTATATTTTCATATTTTCAATGACCCAGTCATTATAGTTAGAATACCATCTGCATATTAACCCAGAAAGGGTCTAATTTTATTTTAATTTTATGCTTTGTAGATTTATGAGAAAGAAATGTGACAGTGACAAGGATTAATAGGTCACATATGTAATTTTTCTCTTCTACATCACTGTCTTCAACTATTAGGCCTCAGGATCCTTTAAATTCTAAGAACTTAATGGAAGACTACGAAGAGCTTGTGATTATGTAATACAGATTTTTATATATACAAATATATAATACATATATAAATATGTATGTTGATCATTTTATAAACTAGATGTTATTAAGATATTTTATCTTAATATATTTGTTAACAAATTGTTCATTGGTTGATTAGTTTAAAACAATAAAATCATTACATATTAGTATAGAACATATTTTTCAAAATAAAAAGACAGAAGAGTATCATTTTTTCACATTTTGAAAATCTCTTTAGTGGCTGGCTTGTTAGAAGACACTTGGATTCTTCTATCTGCTTCTTGATTCA
This sequence comes from Manis pentadactyla, assembly GCF_030020395.1. Classification (NCBI taxonomy): domain Eukaryota; kingdom Metazoa; phylum Chordata; class Mammalia; order Pholidota; family Manidae; genus Manis; species Manis pentadactyla. The sequence goes on from NC_080023.1 coordinate 15,653,943, forward strand.
AGCCTTCTGGAAACTGCACTGTGTATTCATTAGAGATTGAGAGTGAAAAAGCCATGACTCTTAGTGTTTTTATGAAAATACTTTTAACCTCAAGGACCAACTGAGAACTATCTCAGTGAAACCCAGAGGTCCCTAAAACAATCTTTAAGAACTACTGTTCTACAATTTTTTTTAACATGAGATAGTTCTGTTGTAGAAAGTGACTTTTGAAAATTTGGAATTTTGAGGTATCATTTAGTTATTCAAAATTATAATTTAACTTTTAATGCTGAAATAAAGGTGAAAACCTCCTGCCTCTGCATGAGGTTTTTTTCCTATTTATGTGATGATAGTTAAAAATATGAGTGAAAAACTCTCCAAATAATTTTCTTCCCTTATAACCTATTTAAGAGAGCTTTTATGTTTATATACTTGTACTCTTCACTTGACCATAAATAAGCTCCCTAAGGGGAGGGTGTGTTCAATACTCTACCCTGTGTTAACACACCTTGAATGAAATTCTGAGTTTTTGCTTGAAGAAATTAGTTCTTGAAATATCTAAATAATTTTTCGTATGGAAAAAGGAATCAAATCTTAACTTACAGTTGAGTACATGACTACCTCAGAGTCTCTTGGGTGCAATTTGAGGAAGCCACTGAAAGTGAATGTATTTATTAAGAAATTGAAAATGGAATTTAAAAAAACACCTCTAATGATGTACAAGTGTATGTTCTTGCCTGGAATGATGGAAATATTTACCTCTGTATATATTAAGCATGAGGGATTACTAATATTATAAGCTAATAATCATGATTCCCATTATTCCCTGCCAGGCGAGGTGTAATAAGGGATTCATAAATGGCAAATAAGGAACCCACATGCCACTTGGAATCAAATTACCTGGATTTTAGTGCTATTTGCACATAGCAATCCACTCAAACACTCCTTATTCAGCCTCTCTGTACTTATATGTCCTCCCACAGATGAACTTTCCAACAGTGGGAACATTTTAAAATGTAATAGCTGCTTGTGAGGTAGGAAGTTCCTCACGACAGAGGGGTTCGAGTCCAAGTGGGTAGACCAGATTCCCAAACGGTTATTGCCAGCATAGAGGGATCCGTGCAAATTTGGTTGCCTCAAAGTCCATAAACACCATTTCTCCCCTTTAAGACAGTAGCCAAGGTACTCACATTCTACCTCATTGAATAAATGAGTTGGGAGCAGAAGTCAGTCCATGGTCACCAGCAGCTGTTGAGTCGACCCTTAGATTAAGAGCAAAGGAAAACAGTGTGTCAGCGGTGACATCAGGGTGTAATTTTTTTTTTTAACTCTTGTAGAATGAGGTTACACTGAAGGCTGTGCATGTGTGGGGACATAGAGTACATGGGAAATCCTGTACCTTATCCTGATTTTTCTGTGACCTTAAAACTGCTCAAAAAAATAGTCTATTAAAAATGAAAAAAAAAAACAGCAACCAAACCTCACAGGACTAAAAACAAACATAAAACTTCAAGTCCAGATATTTTAACTGGTGAATTCTATCAACCTTTATAGAAGAAATAATGTCAAATCTACATAGTCTTCTCCAGAAAATAGAAGAGAAAATACTTCCAAACACATTCCGTGATAACAAAATCAAACAATTTCATGACAAACACACACACGCGCACACACACACACACACACACACACACACACACACACACACAACACACCCTGCAATCCAGTATTCTCATGGACACAGATATAACATTTCTTCCAAAAAATTTAGTGAATTAATATGGCAGTAAATGAAAAGGGTTGTACATCATGACCAAGTGAGGTTTATCCCAGGAATACAAGGTTGCTTTAACATTTGAAAAATCAGTCGTTACAAGTCAACATATTAACAGACTTCCTAAAAAGAGAAAATATTTGACAAAATTCAGTATTCATTCATGATAAAAAACTCTCAGCACTAGAACAACTCTCAGCAAACTGCTGCAAACTGATAAAGGGCATCATTTAAATACCTATAGTTGACATCATCTAATGTGGTAAAATGCTTTTCCTCTAAGTTCAGAAGCAAAGTAAGGTTGTCCACTCCCACCATTCCTATTTGACGTTGTTTAGACTATCTTAGCTAGTCCATTAAGTCTAGAAAAAGAATCATGTAGCTTGGTAAGGGTGAAGCAGAACTTTCTATTATGGTTTTATAGGAAATCTTGAGGAATCATAAAAATAAACCTACTCAAAAGAATAGGTGGGTTTATCAAGATTGCAATATGCATATTGCTTACTACTCTTAGACATTTTCAGAAATTAATATTTTGTGCACACAAAGTTTATATGTAAGTATTCAGAGTAGCATTTTAAATAATAGCCAAATAGAAAATAACTCAGTGTTCATCAGCTATTACCATGGTTTAAACAACTGTGGTAAACATAGAATGGATTAGTACTACTCAGCAATAAAAAGGCCAAACTATTGGTACTTACAACAACTCCCAAAAGCATTACGCTAAGTGAGAGAAGATAAACAAAGACACTGCACTGCAGTTTCATTTATATGGTATTGTAGAAGACACATAATTATGATAGAAATAGATCAGTGGTTGCCAGGGATCAAGGGTCGGGTCGGGGAAAGACTGGCAGCAAATGATTTCCTGAGGGTACCTTTTGGTGCGACAGAACACTTCTACATTATCCTAAGTTTAGTGTTTAATGACTGCATGTATTTATTAAAACTCCAAATCCTACACTTAAAATTACTCAATTAGTTGTTTTTAAAATTAATTTTTTACAAATTATGCCTTAAGTTGACCAAAATAAGATATAAAAAATACCTTCAGATAAATCTTAGCAATTATACTGACAGAAGTGTTACGAAGGATATTTTTCAGCAATTGGTTCAGAGTTGTGGGCTGACAGATGGATTAAAGCAAACCATGAAAAGAGCTTTATACTATTTTAGAAAACAACTCCTGAAAGATAATCCTGGAATATAGCCACATCAGGAGATCAGTAAATCCTACCTAAAAGTTTAAATCTGTTATTTAATGAACTTGGGCCAAGCATCAGTACTTGTTGGTAATTATATTGGTGGTGACAAATTTCATATGTATATGCTTTGCAGCTTTGAAAGCAAGATAGACTGTATAACTGTATTGCCTGACAGATATTAAAGCATGTAGGATGAGCAAGAAAGTATGTTCATGGGTGTCAGACAAGGGTCATCAGAAATTGGAATGCTGCTCAGAATGCAGAACTTGCCAACTTGTGGCAGTCATTCTCCTATCCTGCTGCTCTCACTTTCTGAGGATCTCTTTTTGGACCTTCCACTGATTCCCTGGGACAGGATTTGATTGACTGGGTGAGTTATTCTCCAGGGTAGAGGATGCCCACTGAGGAGAGTTTTGGTATCAGATCAGTTCATTGCCCAGGGTGAAGAGATGTTTGGGGAACAATATTCCCCATCCAGCAGGTGTGACAGTGTCATATAGCACAAACATAAACATGGCGTTGTATCTGTGGTGATTGTTATCAGAAGTGCTTGTAGCCTGACTGGCATTTTAGAATATAAAACCTCTATAGTTCATCATTTCATCTGATCACTCTACAGACATTTAAAAATTTTCTTTTTGCAGATGAGTCTTTTCAGCTCCTTGTCCAGTGACGGACTGGGTCTTAGTAGGCATTCAGTAAATGTTGATTGAATGAACTCAGGAAGAAATTAATACATGGCTTGATGGAGCGGTAAATAAATGAAAGAGTCCTACAGAAGTTACATAACTTGGCCAAGGTCGCCAAACCCAACACACCTTAAAGGAAATGCAGTAGTGCACAGAGAGCAATTAATTGGACAGGCTGCAAAGTCAGATCTGGACCTTAACTTGCTAAGCCTCAATTTCCTCATGTGAAATAAAGACAAATATTGTTGCACTTACCCTTCAAGGTCTTAAAAAATATTAAGCAAGCGAGAATGTTTGCAAATCCATTCAGCACATGCCTGGTGCTTAGGAACTGCTCAAATGAAATTCAGAACCTTTGTAAGTACTGTAATTCTTGTCATTACCCTGTGCTTGTGAAATAAATGTTCTTTTTGTAGCATGAAAGAACAAAATGAACATGGTTTTCATTTAGCAGAAGTAAAACCATGTAGTTTCTTTGTGTTCCTTCTGCAAGTTTTTCTTATCACTATGTATCTATACAGGTGTCCTATTGTTAATTTTTGGTCACACTGGGATAACATAGCTTCTCAAATTTAGTAAATTATAATTTATCTAGGACATACTTATCATTTAATTACAGCGTTTTATAACATAGCCCAAATCCAGGAAGTAAAGAATTAACCAAGAAAGTACTTTCACCTCCCTCCACATAAATGCCAAAATGTGTGTGGTGTATGTATAAGTATATGAAAGCTCACACATTTGACTCATAGGAGAATAATTTGGGCTTTGCCCAAAGCTTGTTGGCTTTTCCTGAATAGAATTCTGTTAAGCTGTATTTTCTGATTTTCCCACATGTAGTTGATTAACACTAGCCAATTAACCAAGGCAAGAAAAATGACAACAGTAGGAATTAATAATTTTCCACAGGTGGTACTCTTTATTGACCTCATTAATATAATACTTATGACTTCATCACATGTAAATACTACTTATGCTAAATCTGTTTCTTTGATAAAGGGTTGTGTTTGTGTCAAACATCTTTACAAACCATCCCTAAAGTAAATAACTCAGAAAATATTTCTTCATTAAACAACTTGAAGTTCTACAAATTGGATTGAATTTACTAAAATATGAATAATGATGAGCCTGCAGTAGGACCCACTAGAAATCAACATGCAGACCTGTTTTTCCATTTTTAAATGTAATACCAAAAATCTGTTCTTGAATTCTTAAAATCTGATTTATTGAGAACTACTTATCTGTATCATACCATCCAATCTCTCCTTAACAGGTATTAGGATAGAATGATAACAGGCATAATCTGGAAATGTGAAAATATAAATATTTAAGAGGAGAATGTGGGTTTTATCACCTATAAGGACCAAAATAATAGAGATCAGGCTGTGTGACTGATATATTATGATCTCCCTTTTATGCAGATAGTTGTAAAAACTTTGTTCTATTTGAAAGGTTACATTTTCTGAGTGGGGAAGCACATTTGGGTGAACCCACAGAGTATATTGTGGGCTTTTGGTATAATTTTAGCTTTCTAGCCTCTTGTATACTTTTATTTTAGGGGGAAAAGTGACTCTTGGTGCAGGCCAGCTGTTCTGTGGGGGTGGCCAGTGGTCTCATAGTGTTTCCAGCTTTCACTGACAGGATGGAATTCCCTGACTGCCTTCTGGCAGGATGGGTACATTATTATTTTTGGCCATTGGATGAGATCAGCAGTAACGGGCCCTTCTGAGCCAGATCATCTCATTGCTGGTGGGAGACTCACTAAAGCTGTTCTGAAACGTATTTGTTTATTTATTTTTTATTTTAGGACCCCTTTTATACTCAAAACCTTTTGAGGATTGTAAAAAATTTGATACATGTTGTCTGTAACTATATGCTATCTATATGTTATATCTGCATTTACTGTGTTAGAATCTGACAGAACTTTTTAAAATGTGCATTAAGTCATTTAAAATAAAATAAATACATTAATGTCATAGTGTATATAATATATACATAATATATACATATTATATACACTAGTATACTTTATCTGAACACATATATTTATACTTATGTATGTGTATATATGTATACTAGCATATACATATATGCTATAAAACATTGAGAAGAGTAGAATCGCTTTACATTTTTGCTAATTTCTTGATTTTTGACTGAAAAGACAGCTAAATTCTCATATCAGCTTCTGCATTCAGTCTATTGAAATAGCACAGTATCATGGCAGCCACTGGGAAACTCCACTGTACATATATAAGAGAATGAGAGTACCAAAGGCAAGTACCAGGACAAGCAGGAGAAGAGGAGGCAAAAGTGATGTGGCAGTGTGAATAAGGCTTGATTGCTGGTTTTGAGATGTAAGGCCCATGTGCAAGGCTCAGAGCCAAGGGCAGCCCCCTGCTGACACAGCAAGGAAATGAAGACCTTAGTCCTAGAAGCTCATGTAACCGAATTCTGCCGACAACCTGAACAGGCCTGGAAGTGCATTCTCCCCTAGTGCCTACAGAATGGGATTCAGCTCTGCTGACACTTTGATTTTGATCCTGAGAGACTTGAGGTTCCCTGGACTTTAGACTTACAGGCTGTAACATAATAACTGTGTGTTGTTTTAAGCCCCCTTCCCCCATCAAACAATGTAATACATCATAAGAAAAAACTAAAAAAGAAAAACCATATGCTCGTCTCTATACTCATAGAAAAAGCCTTTGACAAAATCCATCATCCTTTCCTAGAAAAAAACTTCACGAAACTAAGAAATGAAGGGAGCTTCCTCCAACTGATAAATGGAATCTGAAAAACCTGCATTGAAGGTCACACTTGTGGCAAAGACTGAATGCAAAGATTTCTTAGCAATGATGCCAAAAGCACAACCCTAAAAGGCCAAATTGAAACATTGGACTTTATTAACATGTAAGACTCCTGGTCTTTGAATGACCCTGTTAACAGAATGGAAAGACCAGCCACAGACTAGGAGAAAATAATTGCAAATTTTATGTGCAATGATATACTTGTATCCAGAATGTGTTAAGAATTAACAAAATGCAGAAATAAGAAAATCTAATGAAAGGCAGTCACTTCTGAGCTAAAATTTAAAATAAATTTATGTCGTTGCAGAAAAACCAGGCTGAAATGAGAGAAGTGAATTCTCAGAAAAAGGAGCAACATTAAAAATATTTTGGAGATATGAAAAAAATGAAAACTTAAAAAAATATAGGTAGTTCACCATCGCTTAAAATGTCTATTCTTGGTCCCTTATCTTCAAAGATTGAGTGTGTGTGTGTGTGTGTGTGTGTCTATGGTGGGTAGCTATTAATACTTGTCTTTCAAAAATATGATAATCAAATCAGATCATATCTGTGAGTATAGTTTACAACTGTAAATTGCCTTAAGGGGCATTATTATCATGAATATATTATTTTAATTATTATTATGGGGTATTATTATCACCAGTTCTCATTGTAATTATTTTTATTAAAGATGAGTTGCTATATCATCAAAATGAAACAAAACACAAGCAAATAACCTCTTAATGTTATTCTGAAAATGGTTTTGAACTGGCAGTTGCCCCAGGAATTCCAGGACTCTACTCAGATGATTGCTGTTTTGGGACTCTTTCTCTGACATGGCAACTGGATTGAGTGGCTGCCTGCATTTAGGTGAACACAATATGCAACAGAGTCCTAGAGGATGATCGTTGGAGCTTATAATTAAAGTGAGAAATAAGATTTTTTTTTTAAACCACAGAGATTTTGGGAGGGTTTGGTTGTGATGGCATCTTCTATCTGGCACATTCATCCTAACTGCCCCACTTCCCAAACAGAGGTGGAATGGTCCAGATACTCACTTGTTGGAAGCCCTAGCAACTTGTGGTGAGCACAAGCCTTATTTGCAGGCTATTAGATATTCCTCTGTTATTTTGAATCCAGAAGAGAGATGGAGGCAACACAGGTTCAGAGTTCAGTCTAGTGGGAGGGTGGCTATAGAAGCACCCAGGGACCAGTGGCAGCAAAGCCCGTGGTGCCTGCAGCCTTGTCTACCTCTAGTGGTCAACAGTGTAGACTTCCTCACCAGACACTTAATGGGTGTCCCGTTTTTTGATGAAACTTGAATATCTTTGTTCTTATCTGGTTATGAGTTTGGTTCTCCAGTCTTCAGGCAAGTCCCTCCCCTGCATAAATTGCCCAGAGTTCTGTTTTGTGTATCTAAGAACACCAGCTGGCTTTGTACAATCAGATAAATGAGGCTTTTCTTCATAAGAATTTAGAATTCAAAACTCTTCGGGACTCTCCAAACTTCTTTGATCATATTTCCCATCAGGAAAAAATCTGAGCATATAACTGCTGTATATCTCCCTGCCAGAAACTTAGGTCACTTTTATAGACCAGATAAATCTTGCTCAATTAGAATTATTATTCGAAAATGCTACCTCATTATTCTAATGGAAAACAAAGCTGTCTGAGGGAAATCAAAATTTTCTAAGCTAGTAATATTTGAAGAGGGAACTCACAGGGCATTGAACAATTGGTGCTACTGATCTTACCTTCATTAATAAGCATCTTTAAATATAAAATCCTAACGTGGCTGTGGCAAATCCTGTCACAGAATTGTTCAGGCTAATGCTTTGCAATGGATTATAGGAAAAAAGATACAGAAATAGAGTATTAGGATGCTGGTTGTGTAAGCTTTGATATCTTCTGACAGAAGGGTTGCAGGGCATAGACTGAGTTCCTAAAACCACCTAGTAGGTTGAGTTGAAGTCTTCCAAAAAGTATATCACAGAGTTACTATGGCACTGCAGGCCTACGTCTGCACTGGAGAATGAACTGAGTTAGGTTTTGTCCTGTTTTTCATCTAGAATTAATGTTTCTTTAATTGACACTTTACAATTAAAATGTATTTAAAGGAGTATAATTAGCACTTACTTAAAAAAATATCAGCATTGTTGAACACTTCAAAAAGTTCTTATATGTTTTTATAATATGATAGATTCATTACATTAGTCCTAAAATACCTTAAACCCATGTTTTTGTTTTTGTTATTTCATTGAAAATTATGGGAACTCATCACTTAATTATATGCTACAAAATTCTTAAAACAGTACCTGATTACTTTCAAGTGAATTTTCAAGTGAGTTAAAACAAAAACCCCACATTCCCAGAATTCAACATCTTACATAATTTTGTTTCCAGAATTGTAGTTTTATAGTACCCATAAATAATCCATGTAAGGTTGGAAGATACACTGTGCCTCAGGGAGTATCCAGACAACTTAACTTTATCACAAGTGTCTGTCTGATTCTAAAAGCCAAAGGCCTTTTGTAAAAATTATTAGTTTGAGTGGTTGGTACAATTGTTTTGTGTATAAATTAAACCATAGAACTTGTTATAAAGCATGAATGTGGCTCTGCAGGTTTATTTTGTTGATAACCTGGTGGTTTCCTAAAGTGCATCAGCCACAATGCACATAACCCATCTTGGAAGCTGACGCGTGAAATGACTCTTTTGAACAATAGGCAGAGTGTGTGAGATAGAGATGTAACAAGCAGGGAAATCCACATGAACAGAGACCACCAAGGGAACTGCTAGTAATTTCATTGCACCAGTGTTTATTTAACTGTGAAAAAGATCATATTTGGCACAGAAAGTACATTCTTTGCGGAAGCTCACTGCATTGTTCAGCAGATAAATTGCTTTTATGGCTGACGTGTGAGACTGAAGCTGTAATTTTTATGACACAATTCATTTGTTGAAGCCATATTGTCAAAAGTCTGAGTACTTTAAAGTACATGATTAAAATATGCTTCAGCGTGATTTCTGATTTATCAACCATATAGCTCTGATGATAGAATATTTGGGTAAATGATTAGTGACTTGATTATCTTTCTGAATTGTAAATTCTGATAATTCCTAAACTGAATCATGTTGTCAGGAGAGGCTTCTGAATGTGGTTATTTAAAAAGGTAGACTCAGTAAAGATTTCTTGGCATCTATGTACTTTTTTTCTTAAGAAAACATATTCAAAACGGCTTTGACAGCACTAGTGTGCTGACCCCTAGAGGAATAAGCAGGGTACTGAATCAGAGGTAGGAATGCAGGATTATAAACACCAGCTACCATCCAGTTCAGCGGAGGCTAGGAAGCCTGTCTGCTCTGCAGGTGAAGTTGCTAGTACAACTGTCAGCATGAGACATGTTTATATCCAATAATTAAGATATACTTATAAATGCTTTCTCATTCATTCTATTTGAATTTCTTTTCTTCCATTTGAGAGTCTATGAAATACATAGGAGCCTGATTGGATTTCTTTGCCTCTGGTCTCCTCGGTATCCTGACCCTTGGGAATAGAGTCAGTGTGAAGCATTGACCAGATGAATGGGTATGGTTATCTTCTGGCAACTAGACTGCTGGTATTATTACCTAAGCTTAGCCAAGTGTTTCCCATAGAGTGTTTTTGCTCTTGAATCTTGAGTATCTTTAAAACCTTGACCATTTGATTTTTGTATTATATTTTCACCTTCTTGGTTGATTTAGACATACCACCTTGGTTTGTGTTGGGCCTTACCCCCTTGACTCTACTTCATACAGCCAATAACAAGTGCTTGTGTCCTTAGGAATGTTAGATAAATGACAAAGCAGTTGGAGCTGTGAGGTTTCCAGACCCTCCAATTCAGACTTACATGCTTCCACCATGTTGTTCTCTCCTTTCTTACTTTTCTTTCTGCAAGAGATTTCTACGTAAGAGGAGGAAGTCATTCTGGAAGCTTACGCTTATTACTTGACAATTCATGGCTCATCAAGCTGAACCACAATTAGCTGTTTTGCCTCGCAAGCCACATGCGTCAACATTTGCCATATTGGTTATCCGTGATCCCAGGGACGGAGGGCGGAACTCTACTGGGACAGCCAGCAGGGCCCAAGCAATCACATCCTACTGTGCTTGGATCACTATGCAGATTGCCCTTGCACAGTGTGGCTTAATAAAGATGGTTGTGGAGGTATTATTTTATTATAATTATTATGATTCCTCAGTTACATTAGCGTCCTCAACTGCACAATGAAAGAACGCAATAGGAAGGGTTGAGAACTGCCATTGTTTGACAACTTCAGCTGGTGTATTAATGATCCTTGGATTAAACTCGGCAGGTAGAAAGGGTTTTCAATGAAAAAAAACATGAAAAATAAATGTGAAAATGTGTAACTTCCAAGGACAATAAAGCATCAAAAAAATTTAAGCTTAAGTTCAGTATTTTATGATTTAAAAAATGACATCTCAAATTTTCCTTAGAAATGGGTACACACTCGATGAAAAAGTTTCACTTAAAAAGTTTAAAATTCTATAAAATCCTTGTGTAGAGTCTTTTTGGTTCACTTTTTCAGAACAGCAAGGTCTTTCTCCTATGGGTGTGTTCTGTAGCTTCACACCTCTCTAAGCAACCTATTAATCTTGCCTACTCATATGGGAACTTTTAAAAGCACTGTGTTCCCTTATAAATAGAGGACTACTGTACACATATCCTGCTATTCTTCAAACTCTAGTACCACATGGAGAGAGATCCAAACCTTCCTCAAGTAATTTAGCTCCTGCTTCTGCCTTTTATTATGCTGCTTGAGATTGAATCCTTTAGAAGTCAACAAAGCCCTAGTGTGTTACTGTCCCTCCTGACTGTCAGCATACTGCATTTTGATAATATAGCCATAAGGCATTTTTATAAAAACAGCTTCCAAGATCTAGTCTTGAAAAGACATTTGTATACTCATTATGCAATTCTGTCATTTGTCAGTAGGGAGTTCTGTAAATAAAAGATGAGGTCTAATACTGTAGTAGCTGATGATGGTAATCTTGGACAGAGTAATTTCTTTTTCTTTCTGTATCTTGACAGTTCACAGCTGGCCATGAAATCATAATCTCAAGGCTTTGGTGGTGGTGGTGGTAGCTGGGTGTTTTAGACAGTAAACCACGATGGCAAAGAGACTCTTGGATAGAAATGTTGCTTTTTATTGGCTTAGCTACCTGTCACCATCCTGAAGATTTTTTACTGTAAGATAAACCACATGGAAATTTAAGTTTATGACCATGCTTTCATAGGAACTATATCATTATAATTTCTCTATATCCTGTAAACATTAAACATTTATGAGTGGTAGATAACATAATTAGAAGATATTTCCTGAGCTAAAACTTGAAGGATGGATAGAAATGCGTTGGTCCATCCCAGCATAAGGAGACACACAGAAATTTGGAGGGTACAGAAAGCTTGTTCAAGGAAATGTTAACTTACTTCCAATGGCTGTTTAGTCAGGCGCCTGTAGGGGGCAGCATTTCTGGAGGTAAAGATGCGTAAAGAGGGTGTTGGGGGCTTGGACCAAAGATTTTGGATTTTATACCATAGGTATTAGGGACCTTTGAGGGATATTTTGGAGATAAGTGATGTGATCCAATTTACCTGTTAGGCAGGGCATTCCAGCAGTGGTATTGAGGTGAGCCATTATTTTTACTCCCTTCCTGGGCCAGTTTAAATAATCATAGTATCATTAGCCAGACAGCAAATAAAAATGCCTCTATCACCTTTGTAAATAGCTGCGTGCTAGCTCTTAGCACAGATCATTATATTTTAAATTTTTAACCAGTTGACTGTTCTCATATAGATCAAAGTTTGTTGAAATCATGAACTCCTTAAGTTAAACTCTGACCTTATACCTTCATTAAAACCCAATTATAAAAATCTTTAGAAGAAAGCTACAACAAGAATAAAACCCCACACTTTTCCAAACAATGTACTATATGATGCTGGAATTTTCAAAACAGCTGAGACAAGAACTGTTTTAATCCTTTAAATGTTAAACATTATGATACAATTAACTGATGTAAGTGAAAGAATATTTTTGAAAGATGAATCATAAGGACATATTATTTATAGTAAATACTTAAAAGTACTCCCAAACTACGTTTTATTATTCTTACATCTACATGTATACCTCTGAAATAATTTTGGCACAGAGCATATAATAGCAAAAATAAAAGTGGATGCTGGGCTGCATTCTGCCTTTAAATCCTTGACTTTTTGAGTATAGTATGTATTTAATAAATGTTTATTTTATGTATGATTCTATGTATTCAACAAATACTTTGTAGGACTTATGTGCAAGATACTGTTCTCAGCACTTCTTCAAGTTATTAACTCATTTAATTAAAATAATAAATGAATAAAAATGAGCACAAGCTAGTCAAATGGCTCATTAATGTTCAGTTATTTTTCATTACTGTGTGACTGCTCACTGAATATGCCAAATTTTCTGCCTAGGTGGGAGAAGTGTTGCACATTTGCTTCTTTGCACATACGTGTCGTATCATCATCCTCCTAGCAATACTGTGCCTGAGTATTGTTGCCAGAGAGGTTCATAGTTTGCAAAAGAACAACAGCTAAGAGAAGAACCTTTTTCTTCTGAACCTTATCTTTTCTTCTTCTTGTTTTTAAATTTTACTTAATTGTAGTAAGAATACAGGAGACCCACTCTTAAGTAATTTTTAAGTACACAGTTCAGTGTTGATAATAAGTACAATGTTGTACAGCAGCTCTCCAGTGTTTACTTATCTTTGCTTCACTGAAACTTTATGCCGATTGATTAGTGACTCCCTTTTCCCCCTTCTCATAGCCCCAGGCAGCCACCATTCTACTCTTTGATCCTGTGAATTTGACTCTTAGACACCTCATGTAAGTGGAATCGTGCAGGATTTGTCTTTCAGTGACTGACTTATTTGACTTTGCATATCTTCAGGGTTCATCTGTGTTACAAATGACGTGATCTCATTGATCTGTTGATTGACATTCAGGTTGTTCCCACATCTTGGCTATTGTGAACATGGGAGTGTTAGTGTCTCTGAGATCCTATTTTCAGTTATTTTGAATGAGTATCCAGAATAAGATTGCTGAATTACAAGGTAGTTCTATTTTGATTTTTTTTTTTTGTAGATAATTATTTTTTATTGAAGGGTAGTTGACACACAGTGTTACATTAGTTTCAGGTGTACAACACAGTGATTCAACATTTATATACATGATAATTCTAGCTACCAGCTATCACCATACAAAGTTGTTACAATATTTTAACTATATTCCTTATGCTATACATTACATCCTGGTTACTTATTTATTTTACAATTGGAAGTGTGTACTTTTTTTTTTTTTGTGAGGGCATCTCTCATACTTATTGATCAAATGGTTGTTAACAACAATAAAATTCTGTATAGGGGAGTCAATGCTCAATGCACAATCATTAATACACCCCAAGCCTTATTTTCATCAGTCTCCAATCTTCTGAAGCATAATGAACAAGTTCCTACATGGAGAACAAATTCTTACATAGTGAATAAGTTACATGGTGAACAGTACAAGGGCAGTCATCACAGAAACTTTCGATTTTGCTCACACATTATGAACTATAAACAATCAGTTCAAATATGGATATTCGTTTGATTTTTATACTTGATTTATATGTGGATACCACATTTCTCTCTTTATTATTATTATTTTTAATAAAATGCTGAAGTGGTAAGTAGGTACAAGATAAAGGTAGAAAACATAGTTTAGTGTTGTAAGAGAGCAATTGTAGATGATCAGGTGTGTGCCTGTAGACTATGTGTTAATCCAAGCTAGACAAGGGCAATAAAACATCCACGGATGCACAAGATTTCTCTCAGAACAGGGGGGGCGAGGTTCTAAGGCTCACCTCTGTTGATCCCCAATTTCTCACCTGATGGCCCCCCTGCGACTGTGCCTTTCTTAGGTTGTTCCTCCCTTGAGGAATCTTACCCGTCTCTGACTAACCAGTCATCTTCCGGGGCCATACAGGGAAATGTAAAGTTGGTAAGTGAGAGAGAAGCCTTATTGTTTGAAAAGGTTAGCTTTTTACTTCTTTGCATATTTATGCCCTGTGTCTTCTATGCCCAGCATTTGTCTTGAGGTATCTTTACCACTTGGAAGAATTATGATACTCGGTAAATTCGATATGAGGCACGAATTCTATTTAAGGGTTGTAGTTAGGAAGGAAGAAGAAAAGCTATAGAAGTAGCAGGCGGAAGAAAACTCAGGAAGATTGATTATTTCTTTGACATATCTTCTTGTAGAGTAACTTCAGCATGTATAGGTTTTAAACTACTAATTAAATTGCGCACACACATTAACATAATAGGAGTACAGTTACATAACCAAAGCAGACCTGTAATTACCAGCCATCTCCAGTGAAACCAAGAAAACCAGTTAGGCACCTTAGGCATTTGTGAAAACTTATCTATGATATGGTGGATATTGTCCAGCTGAACTTGAACAGTCTGAGAGAAATCAGACAAATTAAAACAACCCATTCCTGGGGACTGTTCACATCCCATATGTTCTTTTAACAGTAGATAGTCTGTAGTTGTAAGATTTTGGAGTGCTACAATTTGCACTTCTCCTAATTCTTGATTGAGTTCCAACAGTATAGATCCAGTCAAATTTGTTGTTTTACTGTATGCACAGGCCAGCTTAGATATCTCCTTCTTCATTCCCATGGCAAGTCCAGGAACTGGTGGGATGAGGTGCATCTACAGCTGTAGCAGTGCGTGGATCTTTGTTGGGGTTTTTTGATGATCATCTTCTGGTATGAGTCTTCCAGAGAGTGCTGATGTTGGAAGCTCTTTTTCATATTGTATCTTAGTTCATTTTCGGGGTAGCCAAATTAGGCTTTGATCCTCTGTATAAACACAAACAGACCCTTTGCCTACACTTTTATATGCCCTTTATACCCTTGTGTAGAACTCATTGGAGGTCACCACACAGGAACTGCTTTTTTTGTTGTTGTTATCATTAATCTACACTTAGATGAACAATATTACGTTTACTAGGCTCTCCCCATACCAGGTCCCCCCTATAAACCCCTTTACAGTCACTGTCCATCAGCATAGCAAAATGTTGTAGAGTCACTACTAGTCTTCTCTGTGTTGTACAGCCCTCCCCTTTCTCCCACCCCCCCATGCATGCTAATCTTAATACCCCCCTTCTTCTCCCCCCGCCCCGCTTATCCCTCTCTACCCACCCATCCTCCCCAGTCCCTTTCCCTTTGGTACCTGTTAGTCCATTCTTGAGTTCTGTGATTCTGCTGCTGTTTTGTTCCTTCAGTTTTTCCTTTGTTTTTATACTCCACAGATGAGTGAAATCATTTGGTATTTCTCTTTCGCCGCTTGACTTATTTCACTGAGCATAATACCCTCCAGCTCCATTTATTTTGATTTTTAAAGGAACTTCCATACTGTTTTCCCCAGTGACTACATTTTGCATTCTTACCAGCTGTGTACAAGGATTCCAATTCCTCTACATCCTTGTTAACATTTATTGTCTGTTTTTTTATAATGGCCATCCTGATAGGTGTGAGGTAATGTCTCATTATGGTTTTGGTTTGCATTTTCCTAATGATTAGTGATGGTGACCATTTTTTTCATATATATGCTAGCCATATATATGGGTTTTTTTTGGAGAAATATCTATTCATATCCTTAGCTTGTTGGGTCATTAGTTATTATAATTGGGTTATTAGTTTTATTACTTTTGATTTGTAAGAGTTCCTTTTATATTATGGAGAATAACGCATTACCAGTATATGGTTCATAAGTGTTTTCTCCTATTCCATAGGTTACCTTTTCACTCTGTTGATTGTTGCTTTGCTGGGCAGAAGATTTTTAGTTGGACGTAGTCCCACTTGTTTTTGTTATTGTGGCCTGTACTACTAGTGTCACATCCATGAAATCATTGCCAAGATTAGTATCATGAGGTTTTTGCTCTGTGTTTTCTTCTAGGAGTCTTGCAGTTTCAGTTCTTATGCTAAAGTCTTTAATTCATTTCAAATTGATTTTGTGTATAGTATAAAATGAGGGTCTAATTTCATCCTTTTGCATGTGAATAAACAGTTTTCCCAATATTGTTTGTTGAAAAGACTATCTGTTCCTAATCATGTATTCTTGGTACCCTTATTAGAGATTAGTTGATCATGATTTTATTTCTGGACAATCTATTCTGTTCTTGTGGGTCTATATATCTGTCTTTATGCCAGTGCCATATTTCTTTTTATTAAAGTATCATTGATATACAATCTAATGAAGGTTTCACATGAGCAACATTGTGGTTACTACATTCACCCATATTATCAAGTCCCTCTCCCATATCTCATTGCAGTCACTGTCCATCAGCATAGTAGGATGCTGTAGAGTCACTACTTGTCTTATCTGTGTTATACTGTCTTTCCCGTGACCCCCCTACATTATGTGTGTTAATCATAATATTCTTTAATCCCTTCCTCCCTCCCTGCCCACCCACCCTTCCCAACCCCTTCCATTAGGTAACCGCTAGTCTATTCTTAAGAGTCTTGAGTCTGCTGCTGTTTTGTTCCTTCAGTTTTGCTTTGCTGTTATACTCCACAGATGAGTGAAATCATTTGGTACTTGCCTTTCTTCACCTGGCTTATTTCACTGAGCATAATACCCTCTAGCTCCATGCATGTTGTTGCAAATGGTAGGATTTGTTTTTTTCTTATGGCTGAATAATATTCCATTGTGTATATGTACCACATCATCTTTATCCATTTATCTGATGATAGACACTTAGTTGGCTTCCATGTCTTGGCTATTGTAAATAGTGCTGCAGTAAACATAGGGGTGCATATGTCTTTTTGAATCTGGGATATTCTTTACTTTGGGTAAATTCCTAGGAGTGGAATTCCTGAGTCAAATGTATTTCTATTTTTAGTTTTCTGAGGAACCTCCATATTGCTTTCCACAATGGATGAACTAATTTACATTCCCACCAACAGTGTAGGAGGGTCCCCTTTCTCCACATCCTCACCAGCATTTGTTGTTCCTTGTCTTTTGGATGCTGGCCATCCTAACTGGTATGAGGTGATATCTCGTTGTGGTTTTAATTTGCATTTCCCTGATAATTAGCGATGTGGAGCATCTTTTCATGTCCCTGTTGGCCATCTGAATTTCTTTTTTGGAGAAGTGTCTGTTCATATGCTCTGCCCATTTTTTAATCAGGTTATTTGCTTTTTGAGTGTTGAGGTGTATGAATTCTTTATATATTTTGGATGTTAACCCCTCATTGGATATGTCATTTATGAATATATTCTCTCATACTGTAAGATGCCTTTTTGTTCTACTGACAGTATCCTTTGCTGTACAGAAGCTTTTTAGTTTGATGTAGTCCCATTTGTTCATTTTTGCTTCTGTATCCCTTGCCTGAGGAGATTTGCTCATGTTTATATTCAAGAAATTTTTGCCTATGTTGTCTTTTAAGAGTTTTATGGTTTCATGACTTACATTCAGAACTTTTACCATTTTGAGTTCACTTTTGTGTATGAAGTTAGATAATAATCCAGTTTCATTCTCCTGCATGTAGCTGTCCAGTTTTGCCAACACCTGGCAAGTTATTGCCAATAACCTGACAGTCATTGAAGAGGCTGTCATTTCCCCATTGTATATCTATGGCTCCTTTATCGTACATTAATTGACCATATATGCTTGGGTTTATATCTGTACTCTCTATTCTATTCCACTGAACTATGGGTCAGTTCTTGTGCCAGTACCAAATTGTCTTGATTACTGTGGCTTTATAGTAGAGCTTGAAGTTGCAGAGCTTAATCACCCCAGCTTTATTCTTCCTTCTCAGGATTGCTTTGGCTATTTGGGGGTCTTTGTGGTTCCATATGAGTTTTAGAACTATTTGTTCTAGTTCATTGAAGAATGTTGTTGGTATTTTGATAGGAATTTCACTCAATCTGTAGATTGATTTAGGCAGGATGGCCATTTTGACAATATTAATTCTTCCTATCCATGAGCATGTGGTACATTTCCATTTATTGGAATCTTCTTTAATTTCTCTCATGTGTGTCTTGTAGTTTTCAGGGTATAGGTCTTTCACTTCCTTGGTTAGGTTTATTCCTAGGTATTTTATTCTTTATGATGCAATAGTGAATGGAATTATTTTCCTGATTTTTCTTTCTGCTAATTCATTGTTAGTCTATAGGAATGCAACAGATTTCTCTGTATTAATTTTTATCCTACAACTTTGTTGAATTCAGTTATTAGTTCCAGTAGTTTTGGAGTGATTCCTTAGGGATTTTTATGTATAATATCATGTCATTTGTAAACAATAACAGTTTAACTGCTTCTTTACCAATCTGGATGCTTTTAAATTCTTTGTGTTGTCTGATTGCCATGGATAGGGCCTCCAGTACTATGTTGAATAAAAGTGGGGAGAGTGGGTATCCTTGTCTTGTTTCCAATCTTAAAGGAAAAGCTTTCAGCTTTTTTACTGCTAAGTATAATGCTGGCCATATGTTTGTCATATATGGCCTTTATTATGTTGAGGTTCTTGCCCTCTATACCCACTTTGTTGGGAGTTTTTATCATGAATGGATGTTTAATTTTGTCAAATGCTTTTTCAGCATCTATTGAGATGATCATGTGATTTTGTCCTTCTTTTTGTTGACGTCGTATATGGTGTTGATGGATTTTCGAATGTTGTACCATCCTAGCATCCATGGAATAAAACCTACTTGATCATGATGGATGATCTTTTTGATGTATGTTTGAATTCAGTTTGCTAATATTTTGTTGAGTGTTTTTGCATCTATGTTCATCAGGGATATTGGTCTGTAATTTTCTTTTTTGTGTGGTGTCTTTGCCTGGTTTTGGTATTAGAGTGATATGGGCCTCATAGAATGAGTTTGCAAGTATTTCCTCCTCTTCTACTTTTTGGAAAACCTTAAGGAGGATGGGTATTAGGTCTTCACTGAATGTCTGATAAAATTCAGTGGTGCAACCATCTGGTCCAGGGATTTTGTTCTTAGGTAGTTTTATGATTACAATTCAGTTTCATTGCTGATAATTTGCCCATTCATATTTTCTGTTTCTTCCTGGGTCTGTCTTGGAAGTTTGTATTTTTCTAGACAATTGTTCATTTCTTCTAGGTTATCCAATTTCTTAGCATATAATCATTTACTAATGATTCTTTGAATTTCTGTGGCATCAGAAGTGATTTTTCCTTTTTCATTTCTGATTCTGTTTATGTGTGTAGAGTCTCTTTTTTCCTTGATAACTCTGGCTAGGGGATTTTCTATTTTGTTTATTTTCTCAAAAAACCATCTCCTGCTTTCATTCATTCTTTCTATTGTTTTATTCTCCTCAATTTTATTTATTTCTGCTCTGATCTTTATTATGTCCCTCCTTCTACTGACTTTGGGCCTCATTTGTTCTTCTTTTTATAGTTTCATTACTTGTGAGTTTAGCCTGTTCATTTGGGATTGTTCTTTTCTTGAGGCATGCCCATATTTCAATATAATTCCCTCTTGAACACCCTTCAATGTATCCCATAGATTTTGGTGTGTTGAGTTGTTATTTTCATTTGTCTCCATGTATTCCTTGATATCTGTTTTTATCTGGTCACTGATCCATTGATTATTTAGGAGCATGTTATTAAATCTCCATGTGTTTGTGGGCTTTTTTGTTTTCTTGGCATAATTTATTTCTAGTTTCATATCTTTGTGGTCAGAAAAGTTGGTTGGTACAATTTCAATCCTTCTAAATTTACTGATGCTCTTTTTGTGGTCTATTATGTGAACTATTCTGGAAAATATTCCACGTGCACTTGAGAAGAATATGTATCCTGTTGCTTTTGGGTGGAGTATTTTGTAGATGTCTCTTAGGTCCATCTGTTCTAACATGTTGTTCAGTGCCTCTGTCTCTTTATTTATTTTCTGTATGATTGATCTCTCCTTTGGATTGAGTGGTATGTTGAAGTCTCCTAAAATGAATGCATTGCATTCTATTTCCTCCTTTAATTCTGTTATCATTTGTTTCACATATGTAGGTGCTTTATGTGGGGTGCATAGATATTTATAATGGTATATCCTCTTGTTGAACTGACTCCTTTATAATCATGTAATGTGCTTCTTTGTCTCTTGTTACTTTCTTTATTTTGATGTCTATTTTGTCTGATACAAGTACTGCAACTCCTGCTTTTCTTCTCCCTATTATTTGCATGAAATATCTTTTTCTATCCCTTCACTTTTAGTCTGTGTATGTCTTTGGGTTTGAAGTAAGTCTCTTGTAGGCAGCATTTAGATTGGTCTTGTTTTTTTATCCATCTGTAACTGTGCCATTTGATTAGTCCATTCAGTTCCTTTATTATTGTGATTATTGATAGATATGTACTTATTACTTTTGCACACTTTAGATTCATGGTTACCAAAGGTTCGAGGGAAGCTTATTTACTATCTAACAGTATAACTTAACTTACTTATTACACTATTTCAAACAGAATTTAAAGGTTTCTTTTTTGTCCTTCTTTTCTTCCTCCTCAACTCTTTATATATTAAGTGTCATAGTTTGTTCTCTTAGATATCCCTTAACTGACTTTGTGGGTAGTTGATTTAATTTTGCATTTGCTTAGTAATTAATTGGTCTGGTTCCTTTACTGTGGTTTTATTTCCTCTGGTGACAGCTATTTAGCCTTAGGAGCACTTCCATGTATAGCTGTCCCTCCAAAATACACTGTAGAGAAGGTTTATTGGAGGTAAATTCTCTCAACTTTTGTTTATCTGGAAATTGCTTAATCCCTGCTTCAAATGTAAATGATAACATGCAGGGTAGAGTTTTCTTGGTTTGAGGCCCTTCTGTTTCATTGTATTAAATATATCAGGCTGACTCCCTTCTGGCCTGTAAGGTTTCTGCTGAGAAGTCTGATGATAGCCTAATGGGTTTTCCTTTGTATGTGATCTTTTTTCTCTCTCTGGCTGCCTTTAATACTCTGTCTTTGTCCTTGATCTTTGCCATTTTAATTATTATGTGTCTTGGTGTTGTCTTCCTTGGGTGCCTTGTGTTGGGAAATCTGTGCATTTCCATGGCCTGAGAGACTATTTATTTCTCCAGATTTGGAAAGTTTTCAGCAATTGTTTCTTCAATGAGACTTTCTATTCCTTGTTCTCTCTCTTACTCTGGTACCCCTATAATGTTTTGATTGATCTTACAGCTCTCTTATTGTTCTTTCATTCATACATAACCTTTTTTCTCTCTATGCCTCAGCTTGTTTGTATTCCTATTCTCTAATTTCTATTTAATCTACCATCTCTTCTACCTCATCTAATCTGCTTTTAAATTCCTCCATTGTAGTTTAATTTCAGATACTGTATTTTTCAACATTTCTATCTCTTTCTTGAAGTCTTCCCTGAGATGTTGAATATTTTTCTTCAGCTCTGTGAGCATGTTTATGATTTTTATTTTGAAATCTTTATCAAGAAGATTGCCAATTTCAGTTTCACTTATCCCTATTTCTGGTGTTAGAGGGATTTTAATTTGAACAAGATTCTTTTGGTGTTTCATATATCTAATGATTACTGTGGAACAGTAACTTTGTATAGACTATGATCTCTAGTTCCCAGAAGCTCTGCTCTGTGTAGCTGCCCAGCATCTGGAGCAATGGCAGGGGTCACACATGAGTGGCGCTGATGCCAGCAAGGAAGAAAGAGCTCTTTCCTGCTTCCCAGTTGCAATGCCTGCCTGCACTGCTAGGACTTGTGGGCTGAGCATGAAGGAAGGAGTCTTTGCATATACCCTTGTAGCTACCGTAGGTGAGACCGCCCTAATGCTGGCCTGGCACAATGGCGGGGGCAGTAGGTTTGCAAACTGGTGCTGGCCGGGTTGAAGGAGCAGTAGGCTGCATGTCGCAGTGGGGAGGCCTTGGTGCTGCATTGCCAGCCAGGGGGATAGAGTGCCTGAAGCTCCTGAAAGTTCCCAATCTGCTGGTCTGAGTGTTCTGGGAGGATTCTCTCCACCTGTTCCTTCTCCTGAGCAGCAAGCTCTGTGTAATCCTTTTCCCTTTAGCAGCCCTCTCACTGTTGGGAAGTCTTTCAAAGTGCCCACCTTTCTTTTGTCCTGGAGCAGCCATTTGCGGTTACCAGTTCTCCACAAGCAGCTGGAATCTCAGTCTCTCCGGGTATTGTGTACAGGAAAACTGAAGAGAAAGTACAGAGAGACCCGTATGCCCAGTCTTCTCTCACAAATAGTTCCAAGTTTATTTTTTAATCACATATGGTTGTCAAAATTATACATATTATTCCAGGTGTGATCAAGAATGGAGTTTGCGTGGAGACTAGGGAAGTGGGGAGTCAGAGTCAATGCCCCAATTTCTGGCTTGTGTAACTATACAGGTGGTGCAATCATGTATTCATAAGGGTCTCCAGGGAAAAAATGCAGAGTTGAGAAGGGTAGAGGCTGCTTTCCATGTTGATATATTATGTTTGAGGCATCTGTGAGATATCCACAGAGCTGTGTCCTTGAGACACTTGGCACGGGATCGTGGGATCGTGGCGTTCAGGGGGAAAGTTCTTGAGTGAAAAAATACATTACAGAGTTATTCGCATGAAAAATAACTGGGACCCCTGAAGAAGTGGAGGGGAGCATGGCAACAAAGAGAAGCTAATGGACCTAGGGAAGATTGAAAAGATAGCTGAGGAAGGTGAAGGTTTCAAGGTAAACCAGGGTTTTGTTGGTTCGGTTTTGTGTTCTGCAAAGGGGCCAAATGAGCAGAAGGGTCTTTGCATTTGGTTTGACAGTGCTGGCTTTGATGGTTCCAGCTGAGCATTTATAGTGCAGCCTGAAGCAGGTTCAAGAGTTGTGGGACCTAAAGCAGGAGAAACAGGTGGTATAAATAAGGCCAACACTTGAGGTTTGAAAAGGAGAACAGAGCATTAAATGTTTGAAAATAGTACTGAAAATCAGGGAAGTAGAAGTAACATTAGGGCTATAATTTGGGGGTTGGGAGTATATTCTGTGTACTTCAAGTCAGGCTGCCTTTATCATCTAGACTCCTTTATGGGACTTTATTCTGTAACTGCTGTACAGTATTCTCTCACTTTTCACCCAAGTGTTTTTGCTCCCCACTCCTGATATAAATTACATACTATCCATTTGTTTAGGTTTCAGTTCTGTTCATTATACATAGGTCCATTCTGCTAGTCTAAGGATTCCTGTGTTAATTATCAGTTATAATTTCCAGAAATTCTGGAACCAGGTATATTTAATTATCCTTTGTATAAAATTGGGGTAAAATTCAATTCTGTTTATATTTTCTTAATCAATAATATCCATCCACTAAGATAACACAAGAACTTAATGGTATTATAAAGTGATATAGCTACATTTTAAATTAACTGAAATTTTACCTATGATAAACACATAAGGTTATCATTGAATCAAAATATGGAACATTAAATAAATGATTACTTTTAGAATAATACACATGTGCTTTGTGGCATCTGAACAATCTTATAAAAAATGATAAGCAGCTTAATATTAAGCTGACTAATGAAAAACATTCAACTTAGTAAAAAATATAAGAAATGTGTTCTCTATATCATATGTTTCACTAATGGAGGAGTTAAACTTTATTCTTTTCATAGTATGTTTGGATTATAAAGAGCAAAAATATATGTAACATAATACAGAGTTTCAATGTTACACTATTTGGTTTTAGAAAAATATTCTGTTCAAGTTATAGAAGAATATTAGTTGGGTTAGCATTTTAATGAGTGTGCCCACACTATAGTCTTAAGTCTGGAACCAGACAGTCTGGGTTTAAATCCTGAATTTTCCATTTATGAGCTAAGTAATCCTGGGCAAATCACTAAGCTCTCTGACCCTCAGTTTCTGTGTCTTTAAAATGGGGCTTATAATGGTACCTATCTCATGGTAGTTGTGAGTTTTGATTAGACTAATGCACATAAAGTGATTAGAACTGTAACTGAACATACTAAGTTCCCTATAATTGTTGCTGGCATCAGGATTCAAATAATACCATATCTTTTTCTCAGTGTGCATGCCATTGTATGAAATCAGTGGCCAAGGTATTTTATCCTTACATATTACCATTCTCTTGACAGGCAGCTCAGACTTAGGTTTAGATGGTTGTTGCATCAAATGAAATTGTTAAATTTATGTAATTAATCTTAGACTAGATCTTATTTAAAATCTATCTGAAGTATGTCTCACATTGTGTGTAGAGATTTAATGTGCATTACTTTAGTCTAATCTCTACCCTGCTCTTCCTTTTAGGGACTCAGTCAACCAGTCCTTGAGTACCTAATATGTATCAGGCATTATACTATGCACTTAATGGTTAAGACAGGTGTAGTTACTGTCTTGATGCAGCTTATACTCTGAAGGACAAGTGTAGGTGATAGTGTTGGTCCACAGCTGGACATTTGTGGAAACAAGCTTTTCTAGCAAACCAGAATACTGTACCTCAAAAGCAAAAGCCACTCTGGCTGATTCTTTTGTGACTACCTGCCTCCTGGCCTTCTCCTTTATTTGCTTGCCCTCCTGTTGTGAGTACTCTCCTGAATCATGGTTCTGGGAGAGAGGCAGAGCTGTAAGAGAGTGTGCTTCAGCTGCAAAGTGCTCTCTGTGTGCTGATCCTGACCTGTTCCCATCAGAAGACCTGCATCCTAACCCATGCAGCCGGGTCCCTGGGTTCACTAACCTGCAGCCCTGTGATGTCTCTGCAAATCTATGGAGAGCAAATACTGAGGTGAGCAGCTCCAAGATCTAGATTTACAGTGAAAGGCAAAAGATCCCTTCAGTCTCAAATCTAAACTCTGTTCTCCTGTCTGATATAATTGGAGAGATTATGAATGGGGTTTGTCTCCTCATTTTATCCTTAACTGGAACTTTGACCAAGTTACTTCACCTAAAAGTGGCACACTAAGACCCATCTTACAGGTTGGTAGTGAAGACTGAACAAGTTAGTGCATGTAAAGCATTTACCAAGTGCCTGGTTCATCATATTTTATAAATACTAGTTTTTAAAAATAAAGATTTTATCCATGGGCTCATAATAGTGCTTAGAGGGCTTTTTAAAAATATATTTTAATTTAATTTTATTTTGAGGTATTTATTGTAGTCCTTTCTCCTTTGATTGGTGATCTTTGATTATGTACCTCTCCATTATTCTCTGGAGGGAAAGAAAGAGGGATACATAGAAGGTGGGGTCACTCTCAGCCCTTAAGGGCAGTGAAACCACAAAAGTCCTGGAGATAAGGTGGGCCTTGAAGGACAAGCAGAGTGAATAAATAACATGCTTCGAGTCAAATAGCTGGGAAATTATGGAACCCAAAACTCAAATCAAGGACTCAAAATGCTCCCCAGTCTTGATCTTCCCCCAGCACTATTATCAAGTTGTTTTCATGTACCTAAGAATGTTACAGTTGTTGCTTAAGTCAGAATTGAAAACCAGTGTTAAATCATCTACATAAAGCTTAAATTATGTATTAGTTGCAGTAGTTGGAATAGGAACAAAGATATGAAAGCAATTATAATTCCATTTCTTATTGATAAAATTTAGCACATAAACATTTCACATTTATTAATTGGTTTTATTGTTATTACTATAGCACAATTTTAGTTCTCTATATTCATTTTTTAAGCTGAATATATATGTATATATAAAACCTACCTAATTAAAGGAAATATAAGGAATTTAGCATCATTGTTATACACAAATCGTTATTTATCCATATACAGTGATAAGGTGGGATGTTAGCATATTCATTGCCCAACTGATACAGCTCTTACTTCCTTCATCACATACTTCATACTTCCACTATCCACAATTTACTGTGAGCATCCAGGATAATGCAACTCATGTCAGTTTATTAATTGCTGGGTTACATACCTTGGATAGTCTAGAAATGAGAGGCCAGAGGTTATTTCACCAGTCATCCATAAATGCCACTTCTCGTCTTAGATCCTCAGTTCTTTTAGATAAAAGGAAGACAATACCATTAACCCATTTTCACAGTCACAATGACAAAAAATTAACCTACATGAACAGATGTTAGTCTGTTTCTTAAACGTTTAAATAAAGACCTAAATGTGGAAAAATAGAAGAACATACGTTTTAAATTAAAGCATGGTGAAGGATTTGATTTAGAGATTAAATATTTTTTTAGTTTTAAAAACCACAAAATTCTGAGAGTAAAAAAGTAATACAAGTAGAACTGCTTTATAAGCTCTAAATAGTATATAAATGTAAGATGATATTGCTATTATAAAAATGTTCATTCATATAAAATCTCAAATATCTTAAGAGACGTATCTAAATTTTCTTATTGCAATAATGTTGATTTCATTAAATCTATTTTTAGTAATTGTTCCCACTAAATTCCATTTGGATCTAAAATGTGTTGCTTTTGTAGAAAATTTAAATTGTTGAGCTTGTTAAAAATGAAGGCTAGCTATTTTATTTTGAAGGGTTGAACAGTATACAGTTGGGAAACTAGAAAGAAAGCATAGTAATTTAAAATGTTGCTATTTTGTACCATTTTCCTTAAGTTGATTCAGGAAATGCAAGTAAGCACAATTTAATGAAAAATACATATAGATGGTAACTATATTAATCTAGATATGAAATGATGCAGTAGTGTTGTTATTTTGAGCTTTTGTCTTTGCATACTACCAGATATTAAAGTACCACTGGCAAACCACACACCAATTTCGAGAAGTTTCCACTGGGGACAGTATAACAGGAAGCCATTGAACTTTTTGAATCTTTGTTGTTGGGGCATTGGTTTCTGGATTGCTATTCTGTTAGCATGATGAACTAATTGACCTAGCAGGACTCCCTGTGGGATAGCAGCTTCTGCTTAGTTCATCAAGAGTACAATTTGTTGTTTCATTTCCTCCTGTAGTCCCATTGGGGAAATTGAATTGTGAAAAGACTACATACTGGGAGCATTCAGTGCTCATGACTGAATAAGTAACTTTATTTATTTATTTATTTGGTATTGTCATAATTAGCAAAGAAGGAAGAACTTTATTAGGAAGACTGTGTTGTGGTTTTGATGAATAAGTGCTGTTAGCAAAGCATTTGGTCACATAACCTCAAAGCTGGGACCCTTTGCAGGTGCAAAGCTTAGAGAAAATTTTAATTTGCTATACTAGAGCCATTTGCAGTTTTAGTAATTGTTAGTCATCTGAAGCAGAAGTTGAAGATAAGTCACGAGTGTTGGTTGGTTTAAAAAAAGAAAGGAAAAAAAAAAAGCACCCTCAGCGGTGAAGCTTGTAAGATTTATTCTTTGGATTATACAAACTTTAAGTTTTAATTTTTTTCCAGTAAAGATGAATTGCTAGTCCATAGCAGTGTCCAAATGTGGACTTGAACAATTTGTCCTTAATTATTAAAACCTTCACAGTCTTCCAGTTTCATCATTTTTTATTAATATATGCACTCTAAGGCGATAAAGATCATGAGTCCTAAATATGATGATGAAAGAAGTCAGATAATACCTTTATTTTACATAATTTTTAAAATTTAGTACTAGTTTCTACTGTATCTTAGAAAATTCTTAAGTATAGTAAGAAAACTTTCTAGGACGTGATTTAAATATCCTCTACATTGAAACCTCAAATGTTTCTAGAACACCAGTTCAGTGAGCTGCTTATACTGACAGTAGAGGTAGAATAGTGTAGTGATTATAAACTCTGGCTCTGGAACAAGACAGTCTTGATTCGGATATCTGCTCTGTCCCCCACTAGCTTTGTGACCCTGGGCAAACAATTTAATTCTCTGAATCTCATAAGGTTAACTTAATAAGGATAATGAGAGTTCATACAAGGGAAGCTCTTGGAAGAGTACCTACCATGTAATAATTGCTCGATGTTAGCAGTGATTATATATAATTCTTGAAATTTAGCACAAAACTTGGTGCAAGTCATGTGCCCCACAAGGAATTCATAAATGAACAGATTAATGAATGAGTGGGCAAGAGGAAATCTTGTCCAGAAAACCTAGAATGATTATAAATCCATGTCTGTCCTATACATTTAAACACAACAGCACACTTTTGTGTAGCTATAAAATTACAACCAAATATAGGAAAGGTTCTAAAGAGCTTAAAGTGTGTATTTAGGTAGTACATCCTTATTATCCAAAAATCATTACCAAGGTTTCTAAAGCATTTGAATGATAATTTGCAATGTTCTATCAGTTTGGATGACTGACTAGAAATAGAATTTAGAGAATTCACCATTAATAAAATGCTGTGTGGTTTAGTCTGAAGTGGATGAAGGAGAGATACTTCATGGACCAAGTTCCTTATCATGTTCTCTGCAGGTACAATGAGTATTTAACAAAACAGAGCAAAACAAAAGAAAATTAAGGCATGATCCATCCTCCCAAGGAAGGTGCCATCCATCTACTTGGATGGACAGTGAAGCATGTAATCTTCATGCCTGTCTGTTTGGCCTCTCTTCACTCCTTTCTTTACTAATTCATGATTATCAGCAGGAAAAAAGTGAGACTATTCTCTACACAAATGGAAGATGGTATTGATGTACTGAACAGTATGTGTTAGCCACAATGAAACGTCATCAGACACGGTATTTGGAAACCAATAGGGCAAGTTGTTTCTGCCATGACCTAAGTCCTAAAAACTAATCTCCATTTGGATTCTTTCTTACCAAGAAGTATGTTATTGTTTAATCTCTCCAATGCGTGAATAGTAAAATGATCCAGAAAGTATATTTGATAGAAGGGAAATTATTACCTTGGCAAGTATGACAGCATCCTAATATGAACAAATATGTCATTTGCTATTTTTGGTGCTCTTAACAGTTAGCAGGTCACATGACTAGATCTGAACAGTAACACATGATGTATGTCACTTCTGGATTGACCCAGCCCTTGTGTGATACTGTAATCTTTCTTCCCATCCCATAAGGAAATTATATTCTTTTGAATAAATAGTCCCAGTTCAATTGGATTCACACATGAAAACAGCTGTATTTACCCTGTATTTCAGATATACACAAAAATTAGTTTCAGGTAGATGGAAGATAGAAATATGAAAAAACAGATAATAATATTTCTTGAAAATGTCATGAAATATTTCAAAATCTTTGGTTAGGCCAAAATTTTTTTAAAAATGAGATACATTAAGTATAAGCCTTAGTGAAAAGATGGAGAATTTGGACTCTATTGAAATTGAAAACTTATCTTTATCAGAAATATAACTTCATGAGTGGGAGTGAGAGAAATATTTGTAATATATGTAACCACTGAAGGATTCATACACAGAATGCCTATATTTTAAAACTCCTAAAATCAATTTTTTAAAAACCAGAGAACCCAATAAAACAAAAGAGAAGGGGACAAAAGTCAGGCACTTCAAAATGAGAATATACAAATGACTAATAAACATAACTAAAAAATGCTCAACATCATTATTCATCAGGGCAGTGATGATTAAAACGTCAATGAGATGCCATCACTTAACTATTAATATGCCTATTAACAAGAAACAAACAAACTGATCACACCTAGTATTGGTAAGGACCATAGAATTACTGAAACTCTCAAAAATTGCTATTGGAGGCGTACCTCAGTACAACCAGTTTGGAAAGCTGTTTTGTAGTTTTCCGAAAGCTGAGCTTACTCAGTCCTTGTGGTCCAGCAATTTCACTTCTAGGCATACACTTGACAGAAATTTGTAGATTTGTATTTCAGAAGATAACGTGTACCAGAATGTTCATAATAGTGGTATTTTTAAAACCTCTAGTGGAAACAGCCTAAATGTCCATCAACAATGGAACCCCAAAAATAATATGGAGACTATTCATACAATGGATTCCAATATGGCAATTGAAATAAACTATGGCTGTACACACCAACATAGACTCTTACAAACACAATGTTGAACAAAAAATTCCATCCCAACAGACACAGACTACATGATTTATTTTCTATGTATCTTATTCATAGGAAGTCCCAAAATGGACAAAACTAATCTGCTATAATAAGAATCAAAATTATACTTTTCCTTCAGGGGAAAAAATGACCAAGAAGAACCATAGGGAAGAGGGTTTCTGGCAGTGTTTTTGTTTCTTACCGTTGTAAGTGTTCATTTGCTAAAATTCATCAAGCTACTGTGTTCTTAGTATGTGTGCTCTTTTAGGTATATTTTTTAAACTGCTATAAAATTCAATCTGCAAGCAACTTAAAAAGGCTACTTTGATAATTACACTAGAAACAGCTCTTCTGCTCTCAAAAAGCCAAGTCTCATTACTTTTAAAGTCAGAATTTCGTGTGGTCTAAATTTGGCTCACATGTGCACTGCTCATACTCCCAGGATGACGCTGTCTCTAAACATACAAGATTGCTGCCCCCAGATTTCAAAGGGATGCAACATATTATTGAACATGACGAGCTTATTTTGTGATGAGAAAGGTTTTTAAAAACACAGACTGTCAGACTGTCTTCAAAATACTAAAATTTAATCCCCCAAATGTTGTTCTTCCTCTTTAATTTCTATGTTGGGTTAGAGTTTTGTCTTTAGGGAAAATAAATGAAGGGATTAGTATGGAAGAAAATCAGTGGACATGGACACTTATTTACAGCAGCACAGAATCACCAGTCAGTGTAATCTGGGTCAAAATACTTATTTTTTCAAGTTGTGAAGAAAAAAAAATAGACTAAAGGCATTCTAGAAATGTCTTTCTTTTGCTATTTTTCTTTGTTTATAACCAAATAATACCTCCCCTTTCCCTGGTTCTGCTTTCTTCTTGACTATCCTAATTCAGCATAGCTACTTGGAAGGCATAGTGGAGATGTTAACTTTGGAAAGCATGAAAGTATCTTCAGAAGGTTAAGTGATATAATGAGAAATCTACATTTACGCATCTTTTTGTTTGAGCAAAACTCAATGAGCAGTGATTTCAGCACAATATGAGATACTCCATATTCTCAGGCTTTTGATTGAGTTCTGGCCTTGAAAGTAGTTGGAGTAAACTAAAAATGTCTTTGTAAGGGTCAAGTTCCTACATACCCAGTGAAAAATCAGCATATTGGAGGAGAGCCAAACACCAAAGATTATATCTACTGCACTATGAAAGGCCTGTCCTATGTTTAAAAACAAAACAAAACAAAGCACTGTGACTGGCAGTGCTTATCATGGACAAGTCTTTTCAGCAGATGCTGAGATAGAACTGTAGATAAAGGAAAGGAGAAGGAAACTGTGAGAACAGTGGTGATCAGCAACTGTTCCTTATCTCCACCTATATCAAAATAGTATGTGATAAAAGTAAGTTACAAAGTTCCACATGAAGTATAATCAGTTTTATGCTTGATTTTTTGTTTTTCTTTACTCATGTGTGCTATAGAGGCTTGTTAAACAGGTTTTCAATCTCAGTGATTAGCTGGGGGACACAATATCCCTCTGACATGGCACTAGCTCAAAGGGCTCACAACCGAATGGTAGGAGAAGTTGTATAGAAGCAAGTCATTACGCTGTAATGGAGTAAAAAGGAATTCACAGCTGTAGAGTTAAGCCACCAAGAGAATGTAATCTTCAACTCCAAGCTCATGCCAAACAACTCTTTTCAGTATGATACATTAAATTTACTCTATAGCTGAATAAAACACAATAATCATGTTATATGATTAATTTATGGTCCTAACTCATTAGGTGCAGTTTAATGTAAATTAATCATTTTACAGAGTGAAATGTTTTTTCCAATAATATTTTTCTGCATATGATTGCTATTTTTAACCTCAACACGTATCAGACCTGCTTATTTAATATGAAAGAATATCCAAATTAATTTTTTATATGCTGTGATAAAATCACATTTATACTGCAAACTAACAGAGTAGATAAATACTGTTTGGCATTCAAATGTCCTTTCATTTCAGAGACTTTAGATGTGGTAAAGTACTTTATTACAATGATTTGTTTTTAATAAAAGCTTCATTGAGAATTGCCATATTGTTAAATTGATGATTTCAATGTATACAATCCAATATTTTTTAGGATATTCATAGAGTAGTACAATCATCACCACTAATTTCAGAACATTTTCATCACCCCCAAAAAGAAACCTTGCACCCATAGGCATCACTCTCTGGTCCAACTCTCCTCACTGTAGTTGTGTTTTTCCCTAGCAACTGCTAATCTACTTTCTGTCTTTGTGGATCTGCCTGTTCTGGACATTTCATGTAAACGGAATCATACAAAGTGTGGCCTTCTTTGTCTGGCTTCTTTCACTTAGCATATGTTGTCAAAGTTTATCCATGTTGTGTCATGTATTAGTACTTACTCATTTTTTAGCCAAATAATATTCCATTTTATAGATTTACCATATTTTATTTATTCATTTTTAATTGGTAGGCATTTGAGTTTCTTCCACTTTTTATTTTTGATAATGCTGCTATGAAGATTTGTGTGTAAGTTTTTTGTGAACATAGACTTTCAGTTCTCTGGATACATACTTACAATGATCAATTGCTGAATCACAGTAACTGTTTAACTTTTAAACTAGATTATTTGTCATTTTATTGTTGAGTTGTAAGAGTTCTTTATATACTCTAGTTGTAAGAGTTCTTTATATACAAACTCCTTGTTAGACATTTGATTAGCAAATATGTTCTCCCATTCTGTGGGTTGTTTTTTCATTTTCTTGAAGGTATTCCTTGAAGCACAAAACTTTTTAATATTAAGTCCAGTGGACCGTTTGTTACGTGCTTTCGGTGTCATATCTAAAAAAATATTGCTTAATTCAAGTTACAAATATTTACTCTTATCTTTCCTTCTAGGACTTAAATAGTTTTAAGTCTTACATTTAGGTCTTATTTCATTTGAGTTGCTTTTGTATATAGTGTGGAGTAGGGGAGCAACTTCATTCTATTGAATTTGGATATTCAGTTGCCCAACAAAATTGGTTGAAAAGACTGTATTCCTTCTGAATTTTCTTGACATCCATTCAAAGTCAATTGATCATGAACATGAGGGCTTATTTCTATACAGTCAGTTCTACTTTGATCTAGATGTCTATACCTATGCCAATACCATGCTGTAATTACTGTAGTTTGGTATTAAGTTTTGAAATTGGGAAGTGTGAGTCCTCCAGTTTTACTCTTCATTTTCAAGATTGCTTCTGTAGTTCTGGGTCGTTTGAATTTATGTGAGTTTTAGGATCAGCTTGTGAATTTCTGCTAAAATACCAGCTAGGGTTTTGATAGCAATTGTTTCAAAACTATAAATCAATTTGGAGAGTATTTTCACAATATTTGTTTTCCAATCCATAAATATGGGATACTTTCCAATTATTTATTTCCCTTTAGGTGCTGTGTTAGCTGTATCATGTTTTTGTTTTGTTTTCCCATTCTATGAATCTCTGCCTTTTGATTTCAATGTTTAGTCTATTTACTTCAATGTAATCAATTACTGTAAGATAGGATTTGTATCTATCACTTTATAATTTGTTTTCTATATGTTTTATGTTTCTTCTATTATTACATTACTGCTTTCTTTTGTGCAAAGTATACATTTTATAGTGTACAATTTTAATTCCTGTTTTGTGTCTTTTAAGTTTTCATGTTTCTTTGTTTTGTTTTGTTATTGTCTTAGTTGCTGCTCATGGATTACATCAGCTATGGAGTACAATCTTAATTAATAACAACCTAATTTGGATAAATATCAGCTTACTTTAATACTATATAAAAATTTTGTTCCAGTATAGTTTTTCTTCCTTTATGTTACTATTGTCATACATTTTCCATCCTTGCACATGTAAGCCCACCAAGACAGCTTATAACTTTTGCTTCATGCAGTTCTTTTACATTAGATAGAAGAAAAGATTTACAAACAAAAATGCATTTATACTCTTATATTTTCCTCTATACTTACCTTAGCAGTGCTCCTTATTTCTTAACTGTGGCTTTGAGTTACTGTTAATGTCCTTTTCTTTCAGCCTGAATGACTCCTTATACTACATTTTGTAGGACTTGCTAGCTACACATTCTCTCAGACATCTTTCTTTCTCCTTCCCTCCCTCCCTCCCTTCCTTTCTCTCTCTTTCTCTCTTCTTTCCCTCTCTTTCTCTCTCCCTCCCTCCCTCTCTTCTTTTCTTTCATATATGAATGTTTTACTTTTTCCTTCAGTTTTTGAAGTTTACTTTTGCTGAATATAATTTCTGGTTGACATCACTTTCTTCCTCAGCATCTTGAATATGTCATCCCATTGCCATCTGACCTCCATGGTTACGGATGAGGAGTGAACTGTTCATCCTATTGAAATGCCCTTATATATGATGAGTCATTTTTTTCCTTGCTGCTTTCAAGATTCTCTTTTTGCCTTCTTTTCTAACAGTTTGACTATTATATATCTAGTGTGGATCTCTTTGATTTTATCCTCCTTGGAACTTATTGAACTTCTTAGATGTGTGGCTTTCTACTTTTCATAAAATTTTGGAAGTTTTTAGGCACTGTTTCTTTAAATATTCTTTCTGTCCCTTTCTCTGTCTCTTCTGCTTATTGTTTTCATTTAATGCATATTTTGGTGCATTAATTGTGTTCCATAGGTCTTGGAAACTGATGAATTTTGACTAAATAATTTTGTAATTGAACAACTACTAGATTTTTGGCATCTAAGGAAGCTGCTCTTGATTACCCAAACTAGAGGTAAGTAACATTGTATTTAACATGTATTATATTTTGGGTGATTATAATAATACAGAAGTTATTGAGGATTGATAAAATTAAGCTTGGATAATTTCAGAGAATAAATTTCTACAACTGTGCAGTGAGAGCCTGAAATATCTCATACGAGATCATGAGAAGTCTTTGTAAATATTTGCAGTGCTAGGAAGTGCAACTGGGAGGAGGAAGTATTTAGTCCTAAGAATGTTTAAGCTGGTAATGATAGCAGGTATCATTTTAATCACTTACTAAGTTTTATTCTTTCAGTATTACCACATTTAATTGCCACATTTAATCCTATAATTACTTTAGTAATTATACATAGGTGTAATTACAGAAGCTTTATGAATAGGTTAAAATCAGTAAAGCAACTGATAAATAAGCCTATTTACCAGAAAGTCCTAAGATGCTTTATTATCACTAGCACAGTCTGTTTGGGGAGAGCAGGGTCAGTTCACTCATCCTCTAGAGTATGATAGTTTGAACATCAGTAGTTCATATACACAGTGGTTCTGTGTTCTCATTTTACACATCTGGAAACTGAGACTCAGAGAAATGAACTATTTTACTCAACATGATCTTTTGTTTTATTCATATATATCAAAGATAAATGAAATTATGTTCATAAAGGGTAGATTATGAACACTTTGTGGGTAGTGGTCTTGATTTATTAAATTCTTATCCTCAATTCCAGAAGCATAGTAACCTCAGTTAATGAAGACACAGTATTAAAATCAGTCAACTTTATATTCTGTCCTGTCCCTTTTTGGGCATTTGTTTAAGTCGCCACTTTATATTTCTAAATCCTTTGAAAAAGAAGCACGATGTATATGTATTGACAATATAATTCTTTAATGTATTATTGTCATTTCTCTGTATTAGTGTGCTAGGGCTGCCATAACAGAATACCAGCCTGGGGGGCTTACACAACACAAATTTATTTTCTCACAGTTCTGGAGACTGAAAGTTCAAGATCAAGGTGTCAGCAGGGTTGGTTTTGGGTAAGGTATCTCTCTTCGGCTTCTTACTGCCTCCTCATGTAGCCTTTCTTCTGCTCACACGTGGGATGATAAAGACGGAAAAGGAGAGAGATGGAAAGAGAGAGAGATCCGGTGTCTCTATCTTTTCTTATAAGAACACTGGGCCTATTGGATTAGAGCCCCATCGTTATGACCTCATTTAACAATTGCTTCCTTAAAGGCCCTGTCACTAAATAGAGTCACATTAGGGGTTAAGGTTTTTTGTTTGTTTTTTTTTTACATGGTGAACAAATTCTTACATAGTGAATAAGTTCTTACATAGTGAACAGTACAAGGGCAGTCATCACAGAAACTTTTGGTTTTGATCATGCATTATGAACTATAAACCATCAGGTCAAATATGAATATTCATTTGATTTTTATACTTGATTTATATGTGAATCCCATATTTCTCCATTATTATTATTATTATTATTATTATTATTATTATTTTTAATAAAATGCTGAAGTGGTAGGTAGATGCAAGATAAAGGTAGAAGACATAGTTTAGTGTTGTAAGAGAGCAAATGTAGATGATCAGGTGTGTGCCTGTAGACTAAGTGTTAATCCAAGCTAGATAAGGGCAACAAAACGTCCACGGATGCAGAAGATTTCTCTCAAAACAGGGGGGGCGAGGTTCTAAGCCTCACCTCTGTGGATCCCCAATTTCTCACCTGATGGCCCCCCTGCAACTGTGCCTGTCTTAGGTTGTTCCTCCCTTGAGGAATCTTACCCGTCTCTGACTAACCAGTCATCTTCCAGGGCCATACAGGGAAATGTAAAGTTGGTAAGTGAGAGAGAAGCAATATTGTTTGAAAAGGTTAGCTTTTTACTTCTTTGCATATTTATGCCCTGTGTCTTCTATGCCCAGCATTTGTCTTGAGGTATCTTTGCCACTTGGAAGAATTATGATACTCGGTAAATTCGATATGGGGCACTAATTCTATTTAAGGGTTGTAATTAGGAAGGAAGAAGAAAAGCTATAGAGGTAGCAGACGGAAGAAAACATGGGAAGATTGATTATTTCCTTGACATATCTTCTTGTAGAGTAACTTAAGCATCTATAGGTTTTAAACTACTAATTAAATTGCACACACACATTAACATAATAGGAATACAGTTACATAACCAAAGCAGACCTATAATTACCAGCCATCTCCAGTGAAACCAAGAAACCCAGTTAGGCATCCTAGGCATTTGTGAAAATTTATCTATGATATGATGGATATTGTCCAACTGAACTTGAACAGTTTGAGAGAAATCAGGCAAGTTAAAACAACCCATTCCAGGGAACTGTTCACATCCCATATGTTCTTTTAACAGTAGATAGTCTATAGTCGCAAGATTTTGGAGCACTGCAACTTGCACTTCTCCTAATTCTTGGTTGAGTTCCAACAGTGTAGATCCAGTCAAATTTGTTGTTTTACTGCATGCACAGGCCAGCTTAGATATCTCCTTCTTCATTCCCATGGCAAGTCCAGGAACCGGTGGGATGAATGCAGCTACAACTGTAGCAGCGCCTGGATCTTTGTTGAGGTTTTTTGATGATCATCTTCTGGTATGACTCTTCCAGAGAGTGCTGATGTTGGAAGTTCTTCTTCATATCGTATCTCAGTTCATTTTCTGGGTAGCCCAATTAGGCTTTGATCCTCTGTATAAACACAAACAGACCCTTTGCCCACACTTTGATATGCCCTTTATATCATTGTGTAGAACTCATTGGAGGTCACCGCACAGGAACTGCTTTTTTTTTTTTAAGAGAAAGGAATATTATCAGAAAAATGTACCTCCATAGCCGATCATCTGACACCCTTTTAAGTGATCAAAATTAAGGATATTTAAAGCATGCATTAATCATTGATTTACAGTTAGTTTTATCCTATCAGGGAGTAATCCCCCTTTTCTTTCTTTCTTTCTTTTTTTATCATTAATCTACAATTACATGAAGAATATTATGTTTACTAGGCTCTCCCCTATACCAGGTCCCCCCTATAAACCCCTTTACAGTCACTGTCCATCAGCATAGCAAAATGTTGTAGAATCACTACTTGTCTTCTCTGTGTTGTACAGCCCTCCCCTTTCTCCCACCCTCCCATTATGCATGCTAATCTTAATACCCCCCCTGTCTTCTCTCCTCCCTTATCCCTCCCTACCCACCCATCCTCCCCAGCCCCTTTCCCTTTCGTACCTGTTAGTCCATTCTTGGGTTCTGTGATTCCGCTGCTGTTTTGTTCCTTCAGTTTTTCCTTTGTTCTTATACTCCACAGATGAGTGAAATCATTTGGTATTTCTCTTTCTCTGCTTGGCTTATTTCACTGAGCATAATCCCCTCCAGCTCCATCCATGTTGCTGCAAATTGTAGGATTTGCCCTCTTCTTATGGCTGAGTAGTATTTCATTGTGTATATGTACCACATCTTCTTTATACACTCATCTACCGATGGACATTTAGGTTGCTTCCAATTCTTGGCTATTGTAAATAGTGCTGAGATAAATATAGGGGTGCATCTGTCTTTCTCAAACTTGATTTCTGCCTTCTTAGGGTAAATTCCTAGGAGTGGAATTCCTGGGTCAAATGGTAAGTCTGTTTTGAGCATTTTGAGAAACCTCCATACTGCTTTCCACAATGGTTAAACTAATTTACATTCCCACCAGCAGTGTAGGAGGGTTCCCTGTTCTCCACAGCCTCGCCAACATTTGTTGTTGTTTGTCTTTTGGATGGTAGGTAGCCATCCTTACTGGTGTGAGGTGATACCTCATTGTGGTTTTAATTTGCATTTCTCTGATAATTAGTGATGTGGAGCATCTTTTCATGTGTCTGTTGACCATCTGTATTTCTTTTTTGGAGAACTGTCTGTTCAGTTCCTCTGCCCATTTTTTAATTGGGTTATTTGTTTTTTGTTTGTTGAGGCATGTGAGCTCTTTATATATTTTGGACATCAAGCCTTTATCGGATCTGTCATTTACAAATATATTCTCCCATACTGTAGGGTTCCTTTTTGTTCTATTAATGGTGTCTTTTGCTGTACAGAAGCTTTTCAGCTTAATATAGTCCCACTTGTTCATTTTTGCTGTTGTTTTCCTTGCCCGGGGAGATATGTTCAAGAAGAGGTCACTCATTTTTATGTCTAAGAGGTTTTTGCCTATGTTTTTTTCCAAGAGTTTAATGGTTTCATGTTTTACATTCAAGTCTTTGATCCATTTTGAATTTACTTTTGTATATGGGGTTAGACGATGGTCCAGTTTCATTCTCCTACATGTAGCTGTCCAGTTTTGCCAGCACCATCTGTTGAAGAGACTGTCATTTCCCCATTGTATGTCCATGGCTCCTTTATCAAATAGTAATTGACCATGTATGTTTGGGTTAATGTCTGGAGTCTCTAATCTGTTCCACTGGTCTATGGCTCTGTTCTTGTGCCAGTACCAAGTTGTCTTGATTACTATGGCTTTGTAGTAGAGCTTGAAGTTGGGGAGTGAGATCCCCCCTACTTTATTCTTCTTTCTCAGGATTGCTTTGGCTATTCAGGGTCTTTGGTGTTTCCATATGAATTTTTGAATTATTTATTCCAGTTCATTGAAGAATGTTGCTGGTAATTTGATAGGGATTGCATCAAATCTGTATGTTGCTTTGGGCAGGATGGCCATTTTGATGATATTAATTGTTCCTAGACACGAGCATGGGATTAGCCCTTTATCATTATGTAATGTCCTTCTTTATCTTTTGTTACTTTCCTTATTTTGAAGTCTGTATTGTCTGATACTAGTATTGCAACACCTGCTTTTTTCTCTCTGTTGTTTGCATGAAATATCTTTTTTCATATCTGTGCATGTCTTTGGGTTTGAGGTGAGTCTCTTGTAAGCAGCATATAGATGGATCTTGCTTTTTTATCCATTCTATTACTCTGTGTCTTTTGATTGGTGCATTCCGTCCATTTACATATAGGGTGATTATTGAAAGGTATGTACTTATTGCCATTGCAGGCTTTAAGTTTGTGTTTACCAAAGGTTCAGGGTTAGCTTCTTTACTGTCTTACTGTCTAACTTAACTCGCTTGTTGAGCTATTATAAACATGGTCTGATGATTATTTCTCTCCCTTCTTATTCCTCCTCCTCCCTTCTTCATATGTTGGGTGTTTTGTTCTGTGCTCTTTTTAGGAGTGCTCCCATCCAGAGCAGTCCCTGTAAGATGCCCTGTAGAGGTGGTTTGTGGGAGGCAAATTCCCTCAACTTTTGCTTGTCTGGAATTGTTTAATCCCTCCTTCATATTTAAATGATAATCGTGCTGGATACAGTAGTCTTGGTTCGAGGCCCTTCTGTTTCATTGCATTAAGTATATCATGCCATTCTCTTCTAGCATGTAGGGTTTCTGTTGAGAAGTCTGATGATAGCCTGATGGGTTTTCCTTTGTAGGTGACCTTTTTTTTTTCTCTCTGGCTGCCTTTAATACTTTGTCCTTGTCTTTGATCTTTGCCATTTTAATTATTATGTGTCTTGGTGTTGCCCTCCTTGGATCCCTTGTCATGGGAGTTCTGTGTACCTCTGTGGTCTGAGAGGCCATTTCTTCCCCTAGTTTGGGGAAGTTTTCAGCAATTATTTCTTCAAAGACACTTTCTATCCCTTTTTCTCTTTTTTCTTCTTCTGGTACCCCTATAATGTGGATATTGTTCCATTTAGATTGGTCACTCAGCTCTCTTAGAATTCTTTCATTCCTGGAGATCCTTTTATCTCTCTCTGCATCAGCTTCTCTGCGTTCCTGTTCTCTGTTTTCT
This sequence comes from Manis pentadactyla, assembly GCF_030020395.1. Taxonomy (NCBI): domain Eukaryota; kingdom Metazoa; phylum Chordata; class Mammalia; order Pholidota; family Manidae; genus Manis; species Manis pentadactyla. The sequence goes on from NC_080023.1 coordinate 15,694,929, forward strand.
AGTTCATTAATGGTCCCTTGCATCTCGTCCATTCTGTTTTGAAGTCCTTCCAGAGCTTGTTTTATTTCTGTATTCTCCCTCCTTAGTTCTTGCATATTTCTCTGCAAGTCCTTCAGGATGGTTATGACTTTTGCTTTGAATTCTTTTTCAGGAAGACTGGTTTAATCTATCTCCCCAGGTTCCTCCTCAGGGGAAGATGTAGCAGATGCTGAAGCTGTCTGGGTTAGCCTTGTCTTGATCAAATTTTTTTGCCTTTTCATGTTGACAGGTGCTATTGACTGTCAACTGGGAGGGCCTACCTTTCCACTTGCTGCTGGCCTTTCTTTACTGGGACAACTGCGACCCCTAGTGGCTTGTGTTGTGCAATTGCGTGTAGACTGGGTCTCTGTGTCTTGCCGGCCAGTATTAAGGAAGCTCCCTTGCTGAGGGCGTGGCCAGCCTCAGGCTGCTGCTCTGCTATTTCAGGGCCCTGGAGGGGTAACGGACGGGGGGGGGCTGTTTGGCTGTTTACCTCCATGAGGGGTCTCAGAGCTGTTGCCCAGGGGGTTAGTGCGCCCGGGTTTCCCTGGAATTTCCAGCTTCTGGACTGTGACCTGGGTTGTTTCCATCCAGCTGTTGCATCCCTGTCCCTTTAAGACTTTCAAAAAGCACTCGCTTTTCTTTGTCACAGGTGCACCGGCTTCAGGACCCACTCAGAGGTCTTACTGCCCTGTTTTCCTAGTATCCAGGACCCCACGCATGCACTGTGTGTGCTCTCTGGTGCGGATGGCTGGGGCTGGGTGTTCAGCAGTGCTGGGCTCCCCTGCTCCGACTCCTCTTCTCCCACCAGGAGCTGGGGGGAGAGGCACTCGGGTCCCGCCGGGCTGCGGCTTGTATCTTACCCCTTTCACCAGGCGCTGGTTTCTCGCAGGTGTGGATGTAGTCTGGACGTTGTCCTGTGTCCTCTGGTCTCTCTTTTAGGGATAGTTGCATTTGTTGTATTTTCAAAAATATATATGTTTTTGGGAGGAGATTCCCACTGTCCTACTCACGCCGCCATCGTGGCTCTGTCTGTCAGGGGTTAAGGTTTTAATGTATGAATTATGGGGGTGGGAGGCATGACTCATTCTATAATACCTTCCCTTATATAATGATTTTAAGATAGATACTGAGGAAAATGGTCCTTTCAAAATGTTTATAAATGAATAAAAAACTATATCACACCTCCAGTTAAATTTTTATTTAAAATTAATATTTATTGTAAGGATGCTTATTCTAGCATGTATTTTAGAAGATTATAAATCCCATTAATTGAGTTGAGCATGAACTTTAAAACACTTAAGAAATTTAAGAATGAGCAACATTGTTCTGCTATCCGGAGTAATACAGTTCCTGTTCAACAAGCCTTTCATTCAGTTCTTTATTTAATTCCCACAAGACTTATTTGGAAAATTGTCCTTGTTCAGTTAAACAAGTTAAGCCTGATCTCGAATATATCTGATTTGCCTTCTATTTTCTTCCAACCACAGAAAATTCCTCCATTCCAGTCATTTAAACTTGTATAGAATCTTTTCCTCAGTTAAGTGTGACAAGTTTGAATATGCCTATGTGAGCAAATATAAACAGAATGGAGCCTTGACTTCAAATCTGGGCTCTCCTTGTTACTGATCCAGAAGAAATTGAGGAAATTCCTTCATCGTGTCCTTCCTCATTACCTCATCTGTAGAATCAGAACAGTAATATCCACCACATAGGGTGAATATGGAGATTAAATCAGATTTATGAGGGCCATTGCATTGCTTGACTCATTAAAATCCCCCTCATACTTACTGGCTATGTATGTTTCTAATTTGTTCATCTATTTTATGTTTGTCCTCAAGCTTCAGAGACAGGGTCCCACTTCCACTTCTAACATATGTCCGACTACTCTCACCCATTATAAGCACTATGAGAACTGTCTTCTTAAATGTCCACTTCCAGACTTCACATGTGCTTTCCCCTCTGTCTTGACTCCTCTCGCTCCAGGTTTTTGTTGAGCCTTCTCATCTGTTTGGTGTGCGAGGGACCACCTCCTCTAGTGACTTGTAATCCACCTGTGTGTGAGGTCACACAGCTTCCACCCCCAACCCAGTACACTCTTTCTCTGTCATGGTGCCAAGTTTCTGGCACTTTTAACCATATGAAATAATCTTAAGTGTTTGGTGTGCTCTCCTATATGGGAATGTACTACTTCAAGGGACAGACTCATTTTCTGTCTTAACTCAATATTTTGCATGAAGTTGGGTTTGACAATAAATATCTCTTAAAGTATATGAATGAATGAATGAATCTATACATATAAAGCCAAATAAGTAACAATTAAAATATATTTTATCTCATTTAAAAAGAACATTTTATCCCTTGGGCTGTTACTAACTCTAATTCTCTGAAGTTACACGTAGTTGATGAAGTGGTCCAAAAAAGTTATGGGCCACAGTGGAAACTGAGACAGGAAATCAAAATGTATTGCAGTAAGTTTACAAAGTAGGTAAGACATATGTAATTAATTAAGACTTGCTATCTGTCATATTTTGGATATATCTATGTAAGAACATATTTTTCTGTTGTATTTTGCCAAAATTTGATAAAGCAACATATATTCTCATTATTCTCATTCTAAAAGCCTGGTTATAGGTTGAGGGTAACAATTGGACCTACCATGGGATATGTTTAATAGTTTCCTCTTCCTATAAGATACTAGGTGATCCTTTTACACACAATAGTGAAATCTTGAGGATGATTTCACTGACTCAAACCAGATATTATGTTTTACACAAAGACATCAAATACTTTTTAATACTGAGTTTCCTGGGAAAAGTAACTGCATGTTAGCCTTCAGAACAAGACGCCTAAGGTGTTGCACGCTGAAATTTGTTTTTAATTAGTAATTAAAATTATTATATTTTAATAATTAGATATTAATTTTAAAAGTCACTTTGTATTATTTTTGGCTCAAATAACTAGGAAAATCACACATACAAATGACGGGGAGAAAAACAAAGTGTGAGAGAACTGTGGTGGGAAGTTTTTACCTCTCAAGACACTGTCTGTACCCACTAATCCCCTAAATAAAAAACACAAATTAATGGAATGTCTTCATGTAAAGAATATCAGAGTGTATAACTTCGTTTCCATGAAATGCACACCATGGTGTTATTCTCTTTTGACAGTTCAGTAGCTTCCCAGTAGATGGCGCCATCGTGACTCACAATGCTGTTCCGTCTTGGTATAGAAGTGTTATGAAACACTTTGAATTTCAAAACATTTGTAAATAGCACAATATAGTAACACTTGCAGTGTTGCCTTAGAAAACAAAGACTCCCACAGTATCTCAAAAATAAGTCAACTGTTAAAAGCCGATAACTGTCACAAGAACCTCCAAAACTTGTAACTTTTCATACTTAACCATTTAAAAAATTTTAAGCTTAAATTATTATATTTTTCTAAAGAATGTGATTATACAGACACACATATTTGATTTCTTCTTTTACAAATTCTGTAACCTTTCACAAAGATTTCTGTTTTAACTCCTTACATTCTTGCACGTTTTCCAAATATACTATCAATCATGCGCAGTGGAAGAGTTACGAGAATCACTACAGATGACCTTTCTGTATCTAGGGAGCCAAACTTCTCTCCCTTCTGGTTATTTAGCTTTGTCTAACCTGTATACCTATGAGTTACCTTGTCTAAAAAAGGCTTCTAGACCTACAAATCTATGAGTTTCTAAAAATTACAAGATGTTACAAATTTGGTTCTATGTTCTCAGTATCCATAGTAATATCCAGTCAGATTTTGCTACTGACTTAATAGTAATTCCCACAGTTTGTGTCTTAAACATTTATGTACAAATTTTCTTTGTAAAATTGGGTGCACATTTTCTCTAGGAAAAGTATATTAATGATTGTTATGTTGCTGGGGTAGTTCATGATGATATTTTAAGCTATGATCTGGTGAGTCCTTCACAACTTTCAGACAAGAGTGCTTAAAAGCAAAAGAATTGGTCTTGAATAAATATTAGTGGATTCAACACCTGCACAATTAATTATTAACTTACTATTAGTGATTATGTACATATATTATATACTTCTTACTACTACTTATTATTTCTATCTGATGAATTTTGACAAGTCCCTCAGAGAAACTATAAACTCCTGTGCACTTCAGGGAGCATGTGGCCCAGGTGTCTTGAGGGCACAGAAATGAGATAGTATGAGTCTAGATCCAGAGAGCACTGGACACCAATCCCAGCTCTTCTCTGTGCTACCGGTATAATTTAAAGCAGTGGATATGACCTCACTGAGGCTCAGTTTTCCCATCTTCAAACTTGGGAAGATGGCACCTACCTGGCAGTGTTAAGGATCAGGATTAAAATTTCTGTGTGTGTGTGTGTGGTCAAATATATACACACAGTGTCTATTTTAAAGCTCAAAACCATTGCTATTACTACACTTGAAGTTAAGTGTTAAAAATAGGAAAGTGATTATGGTGTGTTTTATGACCTCACACATTTTTCTACATCTTTGAATAAATCCCAGCTTTCAGAGATTTCCTCTGGCCTGTGTCTCTCTTTCCCTTTATGTTAGTCCTGGGAAACTCTGTTTTTAAAGTAACTCAATGTAACACATAAACATGGCTCATGGGGATTCAGTACAGCTGTCTGTATGGGTCCTTTAAATAAAATAGGGCCAGCCTAGGCACTTTGAATGAAAATTTCCAACAGTGAACAATAACCAGTTCCTCTGATAGCCAAATCATCCCCTACTCCTCCTTTGCTACTAGGCTCGTGATACATTGCACCATCTTTCTAAATAAATTACCAAGATAAAACCCCACTTTCCCCACCCAACATTCATACAGGCTAAGCAATAGACTTTGATTAGGGTCTTCCTGTGCATGTACTCCAACTATGGATACATGACTGGTCTGAACTGTAATTTGACCCCATAGGGTGAGGCATAGTTGCAGTTCTGAGGGCCCTTTGGAAACCGCACTGCACTGCAGAAGCCCTCATTCTGTTTCTCTCTCCAAATGATTGTCCTTTCATTCATTAATTCATTCTGTAAACATTGAAATGGGTACTTTGTGTGCCAGTTACTGCTTCTGGCCCCACTTGTGCCCTGGGGCTCCTTCAGCTTTGTCTAAAACTGTCACTATCTCTTATTGAACACATACTGTGGATGACAAGTGTTTTGCAAACATTACCTGATTTCATCCTTGTAGAACCCTATGAACTAGGGGTTATACATTACCTATGTGGAAACCAAGAGCAGAGGATAAGAAACTTACAAAAAGAAAAAAAGAAAAGAAATGAAGAAAGAAGGAAGGAAGGGTGAGAAGGAGGGAGGGAGGAAGGAGAAAATAAATGACAAGTGAGTAGAAGAGCCACCATTCCAGCAGAGGCTTCCCATCTGAATACTGTGGGTGGGCCTGCTGCCTGGTGCCGATAGCAAGAGTGGCCTTCTCATGTTAGATCCTAGGGACACGCCATATTAAATAATGATTTGATGTGATATACACATATACATAGTCACAAAGACACAACTGAGCTAAGTTTCTTAAATTATAGGCTCACCTGTGTTGAGGAAAATTGAAAGAGTTTTGAAAGTAATTTTAGTCTCCTTCACTCTTAGGATAAGTAGTGAATAGGGATCAATACACAAATAAATTAATGAATTAATCAATAAAAAGGTAAATACGTACATACATATACACAGCCAAATCATTTCGAAGTTGTTTTTAAACTACTGTTAGAAACTGTAACCTAATGATAGTGTCTTATTTTTAACCAGCCAAAATAATTCCCAACTTTTCCAGTTGAGTTTGTTGGCTTGAGTGAGATTGTATTAAGCAAGACTTGAAAAGTCACTAAATTTCCCTGATGAACTGTATGAACGTTCTGATTTTTCTGCTTATCTGGATTATGTGTATTAGATAAGTACCTAAAAGAAAATGTTGGCTTCTCACACTGTTCTGATGAATCTGAATTTGAAGAACAAAGACATTTTTGAGTAACTTTTCAGGACAAGAAAAAAACCAAACTTTGGATCTGGAGATAGTTGTTTTAATGTGTTCTTAAAAATTCCAATGGAACATTTTTGGGAAGTTTTGAAATGATGATCAAGAAAACTGCGATAAGACACTTAGTAGGAACCTTCTTAACTTACTGATCTTATCTGGCACTCAGGGGAGCTGTGATTCTAGCCACTAACCACCCTGTTTCTCGTTCACTCAAGAGCATTGCCACCACTGGCCATGGGCCTTTACCACAGAGCTTCCATCTAGAAGTCCCAAATGATGAACCTCCATCAAGTTCTCCGTGAGACTGGCCAGACAATCCTAAAATAAATTTTAAAAAAAAGTAAATACCCAACATTGATGAAATATGACCCTGCAAAAATATGGGGACCATTTATTTATCAGATTACCATCTAACTCCTTATTGGCTGATATACTAGATTATGTATTTTACTTTATTTATGTGAATTTTAGCAAATCTTAAACTTTGAGGGCCTCAGTCTTCTCATCTGTAAAATGGCAAATAAAAGTTTTATTTTGCATAATTTTTTTGAAGCTTAAAGGGAATAATCCAGGTAATTGTGTAACATAGTTCCTAGGTCACATTAAATGCTCAATAAATAGCTTTATTATTTTGCTTGTTGATGTTTTGTTGGTGCTATTTATAAAGTAAAGGCCTTGGACACATTATTTCTGTGTTCTGGACTATTTGGAAAATTCTGAGTTCTTAGAGCTCAGCCATATTAATAGGTCCATCTACTTGGGTAACATTAAGTAACTTTGCAAGAATAGTGCAAACGGTAATTATATCTCGTATAAACACAAAAAATCATAAATATGTGAAAATCCTTCTGCCTCTCCATTCTGCATCGGATTGTTTCTGTTGAGTTTTTTTTTTTTTTTGTCTCCCTTTGCAGGATGACAGTACAGCAACGTTGTTTAGGGCTCAGATTCTAGTATCAGATTGCCTGTGTGCAAAGTCCAACTCTGTATTTATGAGATGTGTGACCCTGGGCGAGTTACTGAATGACCATTCTTCATTTTCTTGGTCTGAAAAATAGAGACTATAGTAGGATATACCTCTGAGGGTTGTGCTAAGAAAAAGTAGTACAAGTGAATTGCTTAGGACAACACATGGTTAGTATTACATGAATGTTGATCATTATTATTATTTTCTTTTATCTTTTAAGGGTGGTTAATTTCATTGCCTCTATTTAAAATTATCTCCAGAACACAGGAAAAATCTCTGTCATTCGTAAATGTATTTAGACATTTCAAAGTATGGCTTGTAATACATTATAACTATTATACTAACTTGTTATAAAAGCCCATGTAAGTATGTGCAAGCCAGATTTTAAAATTATATTTGACCAGTAGACACCAAGGTTAATGAGGTTCTGGGCTAGAATAAGCATCAGCATAAAGGCTTTATTTAACCCTAGGGAGGAGCAGAGATGGTTACTTTTTGGACAAGGACAAAAAGGAAATAGCACAGCATTATTTGAGGCTGAGAATAAAGTCAAAGTAGAGAACTGTTCAACAGGTGACAATTTGGTGCTGGGTCAAATGTTTAAAAGACTCACCATTTGTAATTATAAAGATGCCAGGACCAGTTTATGGATTATGTGTTGAAACCTGAAAGTGAAGAAGATGTCTTAGATGGGGTTCCTCGGCAGCAGACTCTGACCCAAAGATTTAAGTGAAATGATTTGTAGGAAGTGTTTCTAAGAAGAGAGAAGGAACTAGGAACAGGGTGGATGAGATATCAAGCAAAGTTTATCAGAGGATCACACCGAGTCAAGCTCGCACCCACAGGCAAACTCCGGGACATCACAGGTCAGACCAAGACTTGTTCTGCTCAGGGACTAGGAAGCTGCAGCTTGGAATCAGTCATGGGTTAAAGGCCAGGTGTTAAGGATTAGGGAACACCAATTCCCAGGCACTTCCTGCTCACTGCATGCACAGGTAGAGCATGTCCTAGAATTCTAGAACTGTCCGTTGGAAATGAGGCTGTCAGTTCTGGAGGGTGGAAGCATATTGAGAGCTGGAATAAACAAAATTGGTAAAGGGTTCCAACTAAGGAGACGTGGCAGTGCACTATCTTCTACAGGTGTGGCAGTTTCTGTCTCAATGTAAAAAGAAAGGCTATAAGGTGCTGAGGAGTCACTGTTACTCTGTTCACCTTTTTAAAAACTGGCTTCAGCAATGTTTGCAATACCGTTCTCATCCCTAGCAATAGCATGGCACATATTCTAACAATTTTTAAAGTAAGTCATTCCCTGATTTTACCTTAGTAACTGAAAATAAGAATCACAGAAATCACTTAGATGTGTGTAGAACCTAGAGTGTTTGTGTATGTATTTCCTTCTTGAACTTATAACAACTCAGTGAATTAGGAAAAACAGGAAACCTCATTTTTTTTTGTCATAAGACAAAATACTTATATGGAGTAAAAAAAAAAATCCAGAAAAATGTCCTTTCTTGCCCAAGCACTTTTGTAGACCTCCAAATGAAGGGGGGCATTAGACAGGTTGAAAATGCTTAGTCAGAATAATTTGTACATTATATCAGTATTGTATTATGGATTATAGAACAGAGAACAGATACTGCATTTATTACATTGTATGTACAGAAAATGTGATACTGTCCAATGTTTTTAACAGTATTCTCTTTCCTAAAACATTTGATGTCATGTATGTAACCACAGGCACTGGATGCACTTTGTTTTCCTAGGAAGTTCAGGTCTGCTAGAGCAATCTTTATAGTTTGATTGTTGAAGAAAATGAGAATGTTCCTAAAAAGATTTTAACTTAGACCTGGATGATCCACACCCATTAGGCAAATTGGCAAAAGCCATGATTCAGCTAGAAACTGATCCCTCAGGCCAATGTCAACACTTAGATTTAACAGTCAAGTTTCCCAATGAACAAAGAGCAAAATTAAGTTACAGGCGTGTTTTCCACAATCCTTCCTGTATCTTAATTTTGTATCATTTTTTCTCACTTCTACCTTTTCTAAATCTTATGAGTTTTTTTCATAGTTTCATCCAGTCTTCTCCATTTGCTGTGGACTGAATTGGGCCCCTCCCCCTAACGTGTATTGAAGCCCTAAGGCCCAGTTTGACTGTATTTTAGAGAGCAGGCCTGGGGGGGCAGGGGTGGGGGTGAGTAATTCGGTTTAGGCGAGGTCAGGACAGTGTTACCCTTATATGGGATCAGAAGAGGCACCAGAAAGCTTGCTCTCACTGGCTCTCCACCATCTGCAAGTCAGGAGCAGGGCTCTCACCAGAACCAGCCATGCTGACTCCCAGGTCTTGGACTCCTCAGCCTCTAGCAGTGTGAAAGAATATGGTTTTGTTGTTTAAAGACTCGGTCTATGGTATTTCATCACGGCAGCCCCAAGCCAGCCAAGACAGCATTCTTGGTCCTCTGGAGCTAACTTGGAACTAGAACAGAGGGAATTAAAAGTTAATCAACATTGTCTGCATTTAGCCCAGATTAAAAAATAACATTCAGTTCCCTGAAATGGATGCAGAATCCGAAGAATGCCATTTTGCTAAAATACTATCAGACTTTTGCCTTCTTCAGGAAATGAGACACAGTTTTCAGATCCATAGTCTGTTTGAAAGTGACTCAAGTCTGATCATTACATGCCACTTAGAATCCCCAGTCGTGCTGGTGGAACATTTGTAGTGACATTTTATTTTTTTCCTGCAGTAGAGCTGATTGATAAAGAGTTCCTCCGTCCCTCTCTTCACCATGTGTCTCCTTCTCGGTGTTGACTTCCTCTTGACATTGAAAGGAGCAACACATATTAAAAAGTTAAGATGAAAGCTTTAAATATAATCATTAACTTTTTAAAAAGCATGAATCAAATTTTCTTATAAAGCCATTTAAAATTCATTGTGAATCATTTAGTTCATATTGTAGAAGTTTATTGTATTGGAAGCATCAATATTCCCTTTTCCCCTAAAGGCTAAGAAAAAGATCATAAACAGATTTATTTCTACAATGGAATGAGAGGAGGAGGAGCCTGTGAGAAGCTGATAAGAAAGAGTCTTATGATTCAATAACACACAGCCAATCAAATCCAGCTATGATGTCAAGAGGCTCTAAGCATTTTATGGTTCCCAATGGAATGTGTTTTTGCCTTCTGCCTTCATCCTGTCCCCCATTTGACAGCACTTAATGTGGGCTCATGCAAAATTATTTGGCTCATCTATGCTTTGGAGTCATGCTCATTTTTATTAGATTATTCAGTGTAAACTTAGAGATCCACAGGAATTGTTTCAGAGTGGTAAGAACAGATAAATGGATGGATGCTGTTATATTGTGTTGCTCCAGTGCCTGGGCCTTCTCACTAGGAGATCATCGTGTTTCAGTGTTCATTTATTGCTCTTCCTTGATCTGACGTCATGCCTCCTAGTATGTTTCAAACTGTCGTTTTAGTGAGATTGCCTAAATGTATATATCAATATATCTAGATTTAAAAAATTGAATGTTTTCCAGTGTGAATTACAAATAATCTACTGTGAGAAACTTCAAAATATTTCCTAGTTTGCCCTGCTGTTAGCTAAGGTGTCAGTATGAGATCAGAAATTAATCCAGGCATGAATTAACATGGTTTGGGATATTTAACATGGGCCTAATACTTCATTTGTCTTTGTATGGGGAAAAAGAATACATGTTAAAGTGAAAATAACTTGATAATTTTTATTGTTTTATATATGAGAATATGAGTTTTAACCTAACTTGCCAATATCTGGCCACAGAAGTCCCCATCAACTTCAAATGATTTGATCTAATCTTGATACCATTTTAAATATAAATTTTGTGTGTATGTGCTATCATCAAGCTATTTAAATTTTTTATACACAACACTTTTTATATAACTCTCAGCTTCAATATTTCAGCTTCAAAAAGATCCAATAATAGGAGAATGCATAATTGAAGATATTTGGACTATGTAGGAAATTTGGTGAGGAAGATTGCTGTTTACAGTGAGCCAGTTAAAGTTTTCTATTCATTAAATAAGACACTGAATGATGTAAATATTGATAAGATTTTTGCATCTTAAGTTAGAAATGAGTCCAAACTACCTATTTCTATGTATTATTCTTGTTGGTAAGGAAAATTTGAAGACTGTCTCACTTTAATTCCTTGTTCTCTATACATATGTAAAAGCATTGATTTTGTTTTATTGCAAATAAGATGCATAAAGCTCAATGTTTTTCTGTGCTTAATTCCTCATTTTTCTCATTCTTATTGCATGCTAAGTGCTATTCTAAGTATTAGGGTAATTGGTGTGGACAATTCAGAGGGGGTCCCTGCTCCCAGACAGCTTACATTCTAATGTAAACAGGCAAAATACATAAATAAGATGGCTCCGGTGTAATGAGAAACAGTGACCAGAAGGGGGCAGAAGAGGCACTTTTGGATGGGCTGGTCAGAGCAGGGACCTGAATTAGACGGAACAAGACTGTCACAAAAGTGGTTTTACCCCCGAGGGATAAGAGACAGGAAGAAGACAGGATTTGGGGGAAACAGAAAGAAACCCAGTGTCTATGAAGCAAGAGAGGGGTGTGAAATAAGGGTGGAGGTAGAAGATTGGTGTGAAGTGGGTGTGTAGAATATTCAGTATCTTTCTGACTTTTTTTCTTTAGAGCTACTAAGTACAGCAGTTCTGTTTAAAATTAACTGGAGGGGGGAGATACTTTAGATAATGTATATTTGACCTATATATCTTGCTTTTGTTTCTTTTCCTTTAAATTTCTTTAATACTTTCTAAGACATTATTATCTTATCTCTACTACTACTACTCGGCCATCTGGTTCACCCCAAGTTGTTTGTGTGTCTCCCCTCCCTTACCCAAGAATGACTCACTATTTGCATACACTACAACCACATTTTCAGAGGACATCTAAAGTAAATTCCAGGTAGACATACAGGGAAACACTGAGATTGGGTAAGGTCTTTATTAGTAGGGATCTTTCTTTTAAACTTCTGGTACTGTGAATGGACATACAGTAAATATTTGCTTATTGAATAAATGGATGAAATAGGGAAGCTATTATGTGTAATGAAAATAAAAATATGTGTTATAATGCTATATATTTAAAATTATTTTTGCGAGTAAGGAAAGTTGTAAGCTTAATACCTATTTATTTACATCACTAAATGTAATGATAGGCATTTGTTTAAATTTTTGAGTTTTTCAATACGGTTTTCCATTACATGTCTTTTCTTAAGGGAATATAATTGTGGCTCACAGGGTAGATTTGATGCACCTCTTGTAGAGCCGAAGGATCTTTGGCAGTGTCTGTCTGTCCCTTTTTTGGTTAACATTTTTAGTTTGATTTTTCAGGCAAAGGTAATATAGCACTGCCTCATAGAATTAGTAAATTAAATGTATAAATGAAACAATCTGCTAATTGTCAAGTTGGCATAGATGAAGGATGCAGGGACTGATGTTTTTATTGGCAGTCTTCTCTTTGACTATTGTCGCTTTCCAGGTATGTTAAATTGAATCAAGTGGGTACAAAGTAGCCATAAAACACTTCTATCTGCTTATCAGTTTCAGTGCACCTTCACCTCATGAAAATGACAGTGTCATTGTTCTCAGACAGCTTTTGCTGCTGAATTAGGTTACTTACTCATAATATCTGTGGGATTCCAGAATAAAAATTCTAGTAGAGAAAATTTTTGAAAAATGACTTGAGAAAATAAGTTATGAAATTAAAACAAATCAAAAGGCCCATGAAATTTGTTGTAACTTTAAAAATGCCAAGTACCTCATAGCATCTTATACAGTAACATTTTGCCTATATGGGTTTTTTTCAAATTTTCTAGTGACTGTTTATTCACAAATAAGCTGTGAAGTTTAACTACTATCCACATCTATATTATATTATAAGGTGATTATTTCTTAGTCATCAATAGCATGCTTTGTTCTCCTTGGAAAATTTGTACATTTTATTATTGCAGATATATATGGTGGACTTCAATATTTAAAATATCCAAAATAATTTACATAACAACATTTGCTGTTTTATAGCACTTTCTGATTTCCAATTGCATTTCAGAGTATTGGCTGAGTTTATTAAGATACTTAGGATTACCAATCAGAATATAGTAGTCCAACATGAGTCTGTAGAACTCAGTTTTCTTCTTTAATTTGTTTTAATGCAATACTTGTCACTAAGACACATTTAAAGTCAATTGCAGACATCCCCTTTCTCAGCATTTATGTATTTTCATTAATAGCCATAGAAACATTCATTAGGATGCTGTGAGGTACCCCACTACCTTTAGGGATTTTCCAGGTGGCCATTGCCCCTTGTTTTCTAACTCCAGATATCCCTTAGTATTAATTTTCATATTCATTGGTCCTCATTTGGTCCAATTCCACAGTAACTCAAATTTTTAAGTTACTGTGACTGAGACTTTACTAATATCAGATTTGTGAGTTCAAATAAATTATGTCATTGTATTTCCCCTTGTTCACATTTTATTCTTGCCAAGTACTTTAGTTGATTAATATGGCATGATTTGCCTCATGGACACCTTTGTCTATTTCCCAAGAAATTGTGTTTGCTTATTTTTCTCTTAATTTTCTGTACGTTTTAAACACTGTTTGAAGTTCACTGTAAGTGTTCCATGAAGTTTCATTTTAGCTCTGGTTATTTCTAGATTGGTTTTGACCTTCAGACTTTATGGACTTGGGCAAACTTTGTGCTTATAATTGATGGTTTTTCTTTTTATAGAGAAAGATTTTTTATTTTGTTGCAAACTGTTTTGCTTTGTTCTATTTATTATATTTTTGAAGTTTGTTGTTATTATTCTGAGGTTACTTTAATGTGTTTTTTTTTTTTCCTTAACCCATTGTCCATCATTCTCTGATTTTTCAACAAGATTTTAAAATAAATACCGCTCGAGCTTCCGGTAGCTTTTAATTATATCAATTAAATAGTCTCAGGGAAAAACAAGTCTATAGATATGTGTGTATGGAGTATATCTGTTGTGGAGAACATATACCTAAGTTCCCACTTAAAGATGTAATGTATCAATTAGCTACAATAAAAAGTTATAAGAAATTATTTTCTGAGAGTCTGTTTCCTAAATCTTTCTGTCCATAAATCAATTTAACAGGAAAAATTTTAAAAGCTACCTCAACATATAGAAATTCCTTTAGTAAGTTCAATTTTAAGTTCTTAGGAAATGCTTAGAGTGTTTCAAAAATCAGAGAAAGTAACAGATTTTATATGGATGCTTTATGTTGAAAAGGGGCTCTTCAGCTGAAAACTTAAGTAGTATATGGAAAGGACTCAAGTTTGGGTTAATTGCCAGCAACACTGAACTACTTGTGTTTCCCAATGGGCTTCCACACTTAATGCACACACATTTCTTTCCCTGCCACTCTCTCCCACCCGAGTCCTTTGCATGTCTGTGGTTTTTTTAATAATAATATTTTTCATTGACATGTAGTTGATATGTAATATTATATTTGTTTCAGGTGTACAACAGTGATTTGATAGTTATCTACATTAAGTGTTCACCCCAAAAGTGTAGTTACCATCTGTCCACATCAAAAGATATGATGGTATTACTGACTGTATTCTCTATGCTGTGCTTTCATCCCTGTGACTAATTTATATTGTAATTGAGGTTTTGTGCTTCTTAATCCCCTTCACCTCCTGCACACCCATGTGTTTTTCAGGACTCTTCTGTCACATCCCTGACCTTTCACTTTGGTCTTTGATGTCACATTTGGGGCTTCTCTGCAAACTCACGATGTTTCCCTGTCACACTAACCTGTGAGCGAGGATGGGTCAGGGCTGCTTTCTAGACTCCACTTCCTGGGGGCGGGGATGCTTTCCCAGTGCCCAGCGTGGCACCTAACTCATGATGCCAGCTGACTGGCTCACCCAGGGCTTGCTTTGGATGAAGCAGCCCTGAGCCTGGGATACGGGGGCGGTAGGAAGGACGGGGTATCACCACGCCTGTTGCCAGAGGAGCACTGTGTTGGAAGGGGAACGGAGGGGAAGATGCGAAGGATGCTGTGTATGAGCACCAAGTCGGAGCTAGGGAGGAAGGAGCATGGAGACGGGGATCAGAGCTGTTAGCGAACAGGCAGTTTTAGGAGAAGCAGGGTGTAGTAGAAGAAAAATAGTTTTCCAGAATAATTGTATTTCAACTGCTTTGGCAGCTATGGTCCAATCAGGGGCGACCAGAGGAAAAGTCAGTGTGTAGTGTATTGATGTGGAAAGACTCCCATTTGACAGGTTGGGCTATTTGTATGCTGGCGGTAGCTAAAATTATAAGGAAGAGATAAACGGTGTATCTTTAGGCATTGCAAATTCGTTGAAAAGGAAAAGAAAAAGTGGAAAAGCCTAACACTATGACTGCAGGAAGAAGAACCTGGGGCCTGGAGAGAAGGCAAGGAGACTTGGTTGAAAAGATACTCATGCTGAATAAAAAGATTTCCTGGTGTTTAATAATAATGTCAATGATGATTTAAAAATATATGTTGATAAGTAGTGCATACCAGGGGCCTGCCTTACATTAGTTCATTTAAACCTCAGAGCAACCATCTGGGGAAGATTTCATTGTTATCACCAAAGAAGCCAATAGTGACTGAGATACAGGTGACTTGCCCAAGATCCCAGGACTAGTATGTTGTAGAGTTAGAAATAGAATCCAATTAAAAGATCTTACCCTCTACCCTCTAGTCTAAGTTTTTTGCAAACTCTAGGCAGCATTTGTAGTATAGTTACCCTGCATTTAAGAACTATGTTTATTTTATCTTATTTGTTCCTCAGAAAATCTACAAGATAAACAGGAAAGGTGTTACTATCCTCAGCTGAAAGGCAAAGAATCATGCTTAATGGAAACAGAGAGGTGCCAGGGAACCCACAGCCTGCAAACAGTAGTGGTTCTGGCCTGATTCAACAGCTTTTAGTTCTAACATCGCAGATTCCACAAAATCATGCTACCTCCACAGAGGGTGATCCTTTAGCAAAACAGTCATGTCCACATTTATATTATAAAGCAGTAAGTGTATGTGGGTCTGTACACATACATGCACATATGATATTACCTGTTAGATACCATGTGACCATATTCAAAGGTTATAGGACAATACTACATTCTTATATATTGGGTCTGGGCATTGAGAAAAACATGGTATTTTATGTCTTAAATCAGTGAACAATTGCCTCCGTCAACAGTCTTATAGGCACTGCTGCTGTGTTCCAGTATGGCTGGTGTCTGTGAATGAGTGAAGCGAAGCTACTTTGGGAAAGCTATGAGTTTGCATTCTTCTTTTTAAGTGAAGCCTTACAATAATGTCAGACAGTAACCGTAGTCTCTAAAAATTTACCAATGATTAGATATTGTCAGCAGATCACTGCTTTTCTCTCCAGGATTTTTTTTTTTCCCAACTGCATATTAAATGTTATCTAAAATCACTTCCCTCAAGCATGTGTTCTCTCTACCACTTTTAACCACATTTCCATTAATTTCTTAGGCTTCTGATTTAAATTACTAACTTAAAGGAATGTAAGAGAAGATGGTGGGGAGAGAGAAAGAAAGAAAACCCATTTTGTGGCTGCTCCCTGACCCGTGCTGGGCTAGTTGCCTTCATGTTCATCTGATACAACAGCCCTGCAAAGTCAGTATCTATATATCCACTTATACCAAAACACACCATGGCTGGAAGAATGTAATAACTTGTGCAAAGTTTCACAAGGATTAAGGGAGTCTTTAAACCCATGTTTGACCCTTAATGCCATGCTTTTTATCTCTGGACTTTAGGACTGTTGCATCGAAATTCACCTGTAGAATGTGTTTCTAAGTTTCCTGCTGTGGAATATAATCGTGATCAGAAGTAACTCTCTTGTGAAATATGCACACACAGAGTATCATACATAAAAATACAGAATTATTTAATACACACCATTCAGGGCTGAGATGGAGCCCTGCCGTCACACCGCATGTGTCCCCTCCTTGTGACTCCTCCTGTTACATCTGCATCTTGCCCACGTATAGGAAAACACTCCTAATCTACATAGCAATCACCTCCTTGCTTTTCTCTTGCTTAAAATGTGTTTTGAAGTGTTCTTTGTAATTGTTGCCTAAGAAAGCCTGGTTGTACCAGATGATGTGAACCAACATTCGTTAGGAAGGTGTGCAGGGATAAGCTTATGATATACTGTTTGCTCTTCTCCCTTCCAAGGTCCTGAGTGTTAAAATTTGGACTCAGGTGACCATTTCTCGGCCTTTGAGCGCCCCTAAGTGGCCGTAACAGAAAATACAGCATTGCATCTCTGACTGTCCTGGCTCACAGCTAGACTTTGTTTGGGGTTCCTGGCCTCACTTCTACAATGTTCTGCATCCTTTTTTCTTACTTTCTTTCTTTTTATTTTCTTTTTCTTTTTAATAAGCAAGGGTTCCTAGGACTTTAATTTGGCTTTGCTTAGTGAAGGGCATTTGGGCAATGTTAATTTTAAACCGAAAGTCGCTAATATGCTGAAGTGGCCGTCTGTCCCGCTCCGCACTTACGGCTCCACATGTGCCCTGTCATGGCAGGAGTCACGCGTGCCCTATCCCTGCAGGAGTCACGTGTGTCTTATCACAGCAGGAATCACGCCTGCCCTATCACCGCAGGAGTCACGCCTGCCCTATCCCTGCAGGAGTCACGCCTGTCCTATCACTGTAGGAGTCACGCCTGCCCTATCACCGCAGGAGTCACGCCTGCCCTATCCCTGCAGGAGTCACACCGATCCTATCCCTGCAGGAGTCACGCCTGCCCTATCCCTGCAGGAGTCACGCCTGTCCTATCACTGCAGGAGTCACACCGATCCTATCCCTGCAGGAGTCACGCCTGCCCTATCACTGCAGGAGTCACGCCTGTCCTATCCCTGCAGGAGTCACGCCTGTCCTATCACTGCAGGAGTCACGCCTGCCCTATCACTGCAGGAGTCACGCCTGCCCTATCACTGCAGGAGTCACGCCTGCCCTATCCCTGCAGTAGTCACACCTGCCCTATCCCTGCAGGAGTCACGCCTGTCCTATCCCTGCAGGAGTCACGCCTGCCCTATCACTGCAGGAGTCACGCCTGTCCTATCCCTGCAGGAGTCACGCCTGTCCTATCCCTGCAGGAGTCACGCCTGCCCTATCCCTGCAGGAGTCACGCCTGCCCTATCCCTGCAGGAGTCACGCCTGCCCTATCACTGCAGGAGTCACGCCTGCCCTATCCCTGCAGTAGTCACGCCTGCCCTATCCCTGCAGGAGTCACGCCTGCCCTATCACTGCAGGAGTCACACCTGCCCTATCACTGCAGGAGTCACACCTGCCCTATCACTGCAGGAGCTCTCATGCCCTAGCCCTGCAGGAGTCACGTGTGTCTTACCACAGCAGGATCACGCCTGCCCTATCACTGCAGGAGTCATGCGTGTCCTATTACTGCAGGAATAGTACCAATCAGGGCTGAGGCGGTAGGTATTATACCAAAAAATGGTAGGAGATGTGTGTCTTAGAAACAAGTGCATTTTTGTGGTTTGTTATGAGCTGTCGGGGCCTTTCTTGGCACAGATGAACATTTTAATTTCTACTCCCTTTTGAAGCTACTCCCTGGGGATCAGATGCCTCTGAATATATGCCGTTTGTGGGAATTTACTGGACATGAGTTTGGTGCTTATGGAGTAATGGAAAGAGAGTAACTTAGCACTTTCAAGACTTATCCTTGGTGGGTTCCACTGTTCCATAATCAAGGCAGAAAGTAATTTTCATGTGTTTCCAAGGAATCCCATTTGCAACTCTGATTTTTCTAAAGGTTCAAAAATTTATTCTAATATAAATTATTACCCTGTATTTGGAAGACATCTTTCCCAATGAAAAATTTAGTTCATTCACATATTTAGTAAATATTTATGGAGGGACCTAACATATCCCCAAGTTATTGGTATAAATAAGACCCAAAGGTTCCTATTTTCATGACACTTCTATTGCAGAGATCCTAGAAGTAATGACTAAAAAAGTGAATAAATGTTCAAACCTAAATGAGATAATTTCAGATAAACGATAGGAAATAAAAAATAAAGGAGATTCTTTGGTTGGAGAATAAACAGGAGGAGAAAAGACCCATTTTAGGTGGAAGGATGGAAGAGCCATGGACGGCTTCTCTGAGAAGAGGACATTTGAGCTTAGTTGTCAATGCAAAGAATAAGTCAAATGGCTTTTGAAATAACGAGATTAGAAAATGCAAAAACCTAGCAGCCTAACTGTGTTCTAATGCACCTGAGAAGCAGAAGGATGGCTAGCGTGTGGAGAGGCTAGCAGTCAGATTGAAGTTAGAGAATGAGCAGGGGCCAGAACCGGTCCCTTTGGGCCATGCATGACTTTTAGTCTGTAGATAGTGACCATCACGGAGGCTGTGAAGTCCAGGAGCACCTTAATCCACTGTATTTAGAAAAAATGGTGATAACGAAACATACCTTCCTGTACATCTTTTGAAGAAAAACAAAAATTGAACTAATAGGAAAGTTTATGAGTTTTTTTCCATTATATAGGACTAGGTAATTGGTTATAATGAAGCATGCAAAAGCCAAGCAATCAAGGAAGTACAATATAAGACTTCTTATTTATAGATTAGTATAAATTTTCTCAAAGCTCTTTTTTTTTTCTTGTTTCTTTCACATTTTCCTATTGGCACATACTCAGTTTTTGAGATTTAGATGTTTCACAAGCTAGACAGCTGGGAGCACAGGCACCCGCTCAGTCATGTGGTTTTGGTCCTAGAATAAATACGTATATTATTATGCCCTTGGTTTTCTTGAGGGGTATGGTAAGCTGCTGCTACACTTCCCCTTGTGTTTATGTAAAAATGTGTCCGTGGCCATCATGCACCATCTCATCACGTGACCTCTCAAAGAGGTGTGTTCTCTGCCTCAGCATCGGCAGAAGATGTGTTTTTCCTGGGTAGGCAGAATGCTTTTAATCTCAAAGACAGGGTGTCTTCCCTCTTTGCTAGGGACACAGAACTAACTCCACCTCTTACTTGGAACAGGGGTTTCTCTGAGTGAAAAACCCTTAACTTAACCTTCAGCACAAGTTATTTACCTTATCCTGCATCTTATTGTGTCAAGCACATTTCTGTAAACTACCTAGAATCCTTTCTGCATCAGGTAACAGAATATATTAATACCATAAAACTTACTCAGCACCCTCCACCACTGCCTCCAGGTCTGTATTCTTATTAAACAGCCTAACAAGTACTTAGCACTTCCTTTAGGCCTTTACTTTTCCTGGAGGAGCAAGCCAGGGCTAGGAGCAGAATAGCCTTCTCTTCACTAGACTGCACCTCCTCCTTAGTGTGCCCACATTTATATCACACCATCAGCACACACGCTGACACACACTAACTCTTTCTTGTATATCCAGAAGCTGTCTAGAGAAACCCAACCTTCTTTGTCTTAAACATACTCTGTTGGTTCCTAATGATGATAATAAATCAAAATATAAGCACTTACTACTTGAATATGTTAGGATGGCAGTCTTAAACAGTCTTAAACTCTTATGCAAGGACTCTGTACTTTGCTCTTGTTTGTAGCATTTTTCTCAGGCCTCAGAAAGATGACAAAAAAGGACTCTCCTTTAACACCTACCATGTTCCTTTCAGGAACATTTCTTAAACAGTCCTTGCGCCGTCAGGAAAAACAATAATGCAAGGGAGAGAGATACTATTTTAAATGCAAAAAAGCTGACTTTATGGGCCAGATCATTCATAGACCTTCTTTGTAGGTAGAGAAGAGGGATTCAGGAAGACTGGATCTTTGGAGGTAGCATGGTGCCTCTAATGTTTTAAAGCAAATATTTGTGTTTTTTTCCTGAGCCAGAGCCGCCAATCCAAAACAGCCTGCCTGGCGAAAGCAGAAATGGAAGGGCAGAGCCCATCTTTTATGGAAGTCAGATAAATTTCATGCTCTTTAACATTGCCTCTGACTGCAAACCTTTCACCACAGTCTGGCTCCTTCCCCAGTGGGAACAAAAAAGGGAAAGTGATTAAAGCTCCCTCAGTAACAGACAGCAGGGGGCAATGGTCTTGGCGTCTTCTACAGGAGGAGAGAGAGTCCTTTAACAAGACTTGTGAGAGTTCTTTGAAGAAAAGAAGTTAAGGCACACAGGGCCAGTAGAGGTCTGTCGTAACATTTGTTCATTTCCTCTACTTAGTATAGCTTCTTTGACTTCTTGTAATAGCGTCACCCTCTTCGTTAAAATGTTCCTGATAAAAGAAGCAAAGTAAAGTTGAGCTCTGAGCTGGGGCCGGGTTCATGGTGCTCTGCTGTGAATAGAAGTGTTCAGAACTTGACTTTGTAAGGCAGTCAAATAGATACAAAGGATTACTAACTTCACTGTGTGTGTGTGTGTATGTGAAAGAGACAGAGACAAAAAATATGAATGAATGAAGGAGTACAGGAGAGAATTTCTTCTGCATGATAGATAGCCAGGGTGTTTGTATGGCCCGAATTCCCTTTGCCTTGGGCCAGTGAACTGGCTGGAGTCCTCCCATCCAAGAACAAACCCCTGGACCTCTCTCTCTTTTAAAAAAAAAGGGTTTGCAATCAGTATTCAGACATTCTTATCACTAATAGGATTAGGGGCGTTACAAAGGGATTTGAACAAGATAATTAGTTTACTGCTTAGTCGACAGTGGAGCAAGCAAAATCCTTCTGAGAAAAGGCAGACAAAACAGGTCAGAAAATGTGTGGGAAATGAGGTAAGACCTCTCAACGAGGACCCTGATCAACGTGGATATTATGAAAGGACTCCAGAGCCTTCATTCATTGCTGCAGACTGTTTGCCTTTTATTTTTTAACTTGGCCACCAGAGGTGTGAAGAAAAGTGACTTACTTAATTTTAGAGTTAATGGTGTTGTTTCTGGACCGAGCATATTCTGTTCTAAGAGCATAAATGCTGCCTTCAAAGTAGTTCTCACAACATGATATAAAGAGAGTGTTTTGAAAAATCTGAAGAGCTCTTATCAGGCATTTCACAAGCTGGAAAAAAATTAAACAATTAGGAGAACTCTAAAAAATCCCTGATTTTTTTTTTAAGTAGATTCATTACTTTAATTGCAAAAAATCTTGCACATAGTAATGTGAGGGGCATGTTCTATGCTTAATTATTGCACTTACTTAAGTGTGCTCTAATTTGGACAGTTTTCGTTGTGGTAGAACATACTTAAGAAAAACCATTTGAATTTTTAAAAATTGCAAAAAGTAAATTTATTTCTTTGGTAGCTGCATTACATTGTCCCATCTCCTCCCCATCTTCTTAAAAACCGGTGCTATCACCTGTACTATTGCTGTCTGTGAATGAAATACTTCCAAAAGGATAGTAGGAGAAAAGGTCTTCAGAGCATCTGTGTTATGTGCACACCAGATACTTTGTTTAGTTAGTTTCTGAATCATATAGCAACCGGCCACCAGATCGAATCCACTAGCAGTTTTAGAGAGCCTTTGGCTTGGCTTTGCCACAGCCTTGACTTAAGACCCATAGAGGCAACATTTCTGCCTACTGAACTGTTCAGTGGCTCCATAGACATAGAACTTTGATTCTGCCAGAGGTGAAAGAAGGCTAGTTGGCAGAACTTGTTGGACAAGGAAAGCAGTTAAACCACCTTAATGACATACTGTTAAAATATGACATAATAATTCATGAAACCCAAAAGCTTTCATATTCTGAGTTAGATTTCTTTTATTTAGACAGAATACATTGTATATTCTTTCCATGTCACAAAATACAGGATCATGTTATTTTCCCCTTTCCAAGTATATGAAGTTAGTTTGCCATGGGATCCTCAGTTCTCGGTTTAGTTGTAGGTTGCAATTTGAAATTAACCTCTTAGAAAAAGAGAGTAGTAATTCAGGGCCAATTTGTATAGTTGAGAAGTGACTCTGTGGGCAAGGATGCCCAGCTGGTCAGTGAGTTTTGAATTCCAGCTTTCCTCTGCTGGCCAAAGGGGTGCCTTTGTCATTATCTGCAATTTATCTGTCTCTTTCTACTTGACTCAGCATGCTTTATGCACCATGATGAATTTTAAGTGATTGGTACTCATCTTTAAATACTATGAATGTTACGTAAGTTTGGAAGGTAAAGTTCCTTGAATAACTAATTTGGACCAAAAAACTCATTAATAAATGGCTTCAGACAAAAGTTTTCTTAAGCTTGACTGAGTAAGGACTTAGGACACCAAACACTCAACTAAATTTTAAATTGAATTGAAAGAGTTGTAGATTCTCTTGTGTATACAGCTCTGTGTTTTGGACTTAGAGAAATACCAATATGAAGAGCAACAGGATTCCTGAATTCCAGAGAATGGCCGTCTGGAGAAGGCAGATGCTGACCCTCAAAAGAATGGCACAGTACAAACCCAGATACACATGGAGATGGAAGGAGGTGGGATGGCTAAATGGGGGAAGGAATGGCTCATGTAGAAGGTGGGATTTCAGATCATTGGACTTTGCTGTTAAAATAAGAAAAGAGGCTTGCAGCTAGGGGTGGATGGGTAGGAACCTGGGGAAAATGCTGATGGAAGGTGTATCAGTAAATGAGTGGATGGATTCTGAGTGTATGGGATCTCGTGGGATATAAGAGGAAGATAAGATGTACTAATTTGAGCAGGAGCTTTACTGTCAGGATGTTACTGTATCAGGCTGTTGAGAACCACTTAACAGTTTTGGACAAAGAAGTGATTATACTAGGTTCATGTTTTTTTAAAAAAGTGATGGCACAGTCTGTTAGCTGCTGTGATTCAGGAGCTGAGGGGTAGATACTGGAGGGAAGACACTGGAGTTAGTAAGTCTGTTTAGGAAGCTAGTATTTAACCCAGGTGAAAAGTGACTAGGCCTGACTGAGAATAATGACGGTAGAAGCACAAGGAAGTTTACAGATGCAAAGAACGTTTTGAAGTAATCTAAATTCTAAAAATGGAGAACATATTGCATATGGAATTTTGTCTCCCACACATTCACTTACCGTTGTAATGTGAATATATTCTCATATTATTAATTATTCTTAGAATTGTTCATTTTAGTTATCATTTGGTGGTGTTGAACTATAATTATATATCCTGACTTCTATTAGTGGACATTTAGCTTCTTTTGTTTATTTTTTTCTTATAAAAAGTGCCTTGAAGAACACATTTACCCATAAAAATTTTGGCAATGTTACTCATTTTCTTGGGCTAGGCTCCTGAGATCATTCATTCATAATTTCACTCATTTGTTAAGAGAAAGTGCTACATGTGCATCCTTTTGCTAAGGAATGGATTATACAGGCTCTCTCGAGTCCAAGACATCACAGTTCCTAGTTGGTATGACATCCGTTGAGCCATGCACATCAGAGACATCAACTGATCTCTGCATGCAAGGAGCCATCCTGGACTCCTGGAAGAAAGATGAAAGGCATATGGTTCTGCACTTCAGGAAGTTTGGTTTAGTAAGACAGTACCATTCAGTACTGAAATGAATAAGGCTCAGAGGACACCTGTTTAGGACTTAGGGAATAGAGCTAAAAAAGCTGTAATTAAATGAATGTTGTTCAAAAAATAAATGCCATAAGATTTTGGAGAAGCTGCTAGAAGTCATATACAAGAGTGGTTGAAAAGGGCTACATTGAACTGGGTCTGGAACTGCTTTCATTTAGGGCACAATAGAATGAAGGAACTTTTATATGTGAGGAAGAACATGCGTAAAGTCTTCAAAATGAGTCTGGGAATTTTTCATTTGAGGAATAATAAGGAGTTGACCCTAATAGGACCAGAGAGTTCCAAATGAGGTGTTAGAAATTGGATGTTTGTGTCTCCTCCAGAAATTCATATGCTCAGTCCTTAACCTCCAATATGATAGTGTTAGGAGATAGGGCCTTTGGGAAGTAATTAAGTTTGGGTGAGGTGATGAGGGTAAAGCCCCCATGATAGGATTAGTTCCCTTAAAATAATAGAAAGAGTCACCAGAGCAGCTCCTCTGCACCATTTGAAGAAGGACACAGCAAAAAACTCAGCCATTTGCAAGCCAGAAAGAGGGCCCCCATGCAAATTGAATCTCGGACACCTTGATCTTGGACTTCTCAGCTTCAAATCTGTGAGAAATAAATTAATTTTCTTTAAACCACCCCAGTGTATAGTATTTTACTATATCAACCCAAGCTGACTAGGACATGAAACCATAGATGTAACAAATAGTAAAGAAGGATTGTGTCATACCTGGATAATCAGGCTGAATGTTTATTCTATTATTAAAAGTTGCCCAGTGTAAATTCTGTGCCGAATTCAGAAGTTCAATATGTTCACCATTTGGAGGATGGGTAGGAGAAGAGGAAGAAGCAAAGTAAGATACCAGAGAGTAGCCAAAATAAGTGGAGTGAATAAAGGTCTGGATTATAGAGTGAACGAGTAGATGTTTATCGGGCACATGCTTTGTACCAGGCAACTTGCCATGCTTCTTACAGAGTTTAACCTACTAAGTTGAACTTGATTTTCTTTGTTTGCATGAAACTTTTTTACTCATACTAATATGCGTTCAAATCATAGAAGTCCTCCTGATGTTGTGAGACTTCATATTATAAGCAACTATTTTTCAAAGTAAAGGATGAAGTGCTCAAACAAACAGGATGACCTCCCTGCACCAAATAGCCACTAACCTCCCCAAAGCCATACCCGCTATTCAGTAAAAACTGTGTGATTGCTAGGCAGACAGTTCTTCAATTCATGTACCTTTCTTCTCCCTTCCTCTTAATGTACTTCCATCCCTCAAACCGTTTGTATGGAAAATCTGTAGTCCTCTCAGGTGAGACCCACCAGGTCACATTATTTATGGACTTTCCTGGGGATTCTGGGATATTCTGCATCCCAAGATCACTGCAATATGAAATCTGAGAGCATCTGACTCAATATTAAGAACGGCTTGCTTCCTGGACAATCCTGCACTCCTTTTCTGAATATGTCTTCTGATTTTAAAAATATGGAACATCAAATTAATTCAGATCATTTATTTAGGTCAGGGGTCTGCAAACTGCAGCCTACAAGACAAATTCTGCTTTTTGCCTGGTTTTGTAAATGAAATGTAATGGAAACACAGCCTTACCCATTTTTTGTATGTATTGTCTATGGCTACTTTCTCACCACAACCAGAGAATTGAAATTGGAGTAGTTACAATTTTAGACTTGCAAAGCCTAAAATACTTACTGTCTGACCCTTTACAGGACAAGTTTGCTGACCCCTGGTTAGGATGCAAAATAATTTCTGTGCCCTCTGTTGGCTATGATCAGGAGTATATTTAAACTGATGAAAAACAGCTTTCTTTATAAAATATGAAATTTAAAGAGAATGTAAAATGCAAGCTATTGAATCACCATAGGGTTTAGCTACAAGGACTAATGAAGATAACATATGTAAAATATTTAGAAAATCACCTGGAATGCAGTAAGCACTTAATAAATGTTAGCATTTTTGTCTTATTCACTTTGTGATCTTGTGCAGTTTCTTGAATTTAATTTCTCTAATCACTTCCAAATCTATATCTCTAGCCAGTCTCTGACCTCCAAAACCTGGAGTCTCATCCCACTGCCTTCCCTCTGTCTTCGTCTGGATGATTGATGGGCAGGGTCTCCATCTTAACATGTGCAAAACTGAGTGTCTGGTCCTAACTCCCAAACTGGCTTCTGCAAATTTTCTCTTCTCATAAATAGCATATTCTGCTTGCTCAAGTCAAAAGAGCAGGAGTCATCTCTGACTTCCCAGTTGAGCACATACCCTATATCTAATCCTAAAGCAAATCCTGTTAGCTCTACAATCATAATTTATCGAGAATATTACCACTTATCATCTCCATTGCCTGCTCTGGGCTGCTTACAACACTCACCCAGTTATTGGAATAACCTCTGAACTGGTCTTTCTGCTTAACTTCCTTTAATATTATTTTCCCAATATCAGCCTAAGTTATCCTGTTAAAACATTAGTTAGACCATGTCAGGCTCTCTGCTCAGAACCCTTTGGTGGCCGGCAAGCAGCCAATGGCTCCATTATCAGGACACCTTATCTTGATCCCCATCTCTCTCTGACTTCATATCTTAGCTCATCTCCCACTGCTCTCACCCAGCTCACTCTGCTCATCAACACTTGCCTCCTTGTTACATCAGGAATATTTGTACCTCAGGGACTTTGCATTGCTGTTCTCTCTATCTGGAATGCTTTTTCCTCGGTTAGCCACATGGCTTGCTGTCTCCTTCACAAGGATTATAAAGCATTTTTTCTGATTTTATCAGTGTAGACAAGATGATATAAAATTTTATTCTCTCAACCTCTTACTTCGTATTTCCTGTCCCTGCTTTATTTTGCTCCATAGATTTTGTTATCATCTGACATATTATATTGTTTATTTTTCTGCTATTGTCTGTCTTCCCTCACTGTCTTCTCTTATTAACTCTGTGAGGCTTAAGTCCTATTAAGAGCTGTTTCCCCAGAAATAAATCAGAGCTCAGCACATATAAGGTGCTTAATACATATTTGTTGTCTGGATTATTGTTTTCTTTGTCATTTTCAAGGCTACCATTTGTTGAGTACTAATACGTTTCAGACACAAGGAATGGGGTATTATTTCCTTCTTACAGCTAAGGCTCACCGAGATTAAATGACTTGTTCTCAGCCAGTGTATTAGTTTGTTAAAGCTGCTACAACAAAGTATAATGGACTGGGTGGCTTAATCAACAGAAATTTATTGTCTCACTGTTCTGGGGGCTAATAGTCTGAGATCAGGTTGTCAGCAGGGCTGGTTTTTTTGAGGCTCCATGGGAAGATCAGTTCCATGCCTTTTGATCAAGTTTATGGACTGGCATCTCTGGTATTCTTTGACTTTAGAAGAATCACCTCCATCTCTGCCTTCACCTCACCTCTAAGGACACCTGTCATGGTGGGTTATGTCCCACCCTAATGACCCCATATTCCAAATGTAAAGACCCTGTTTCCAAATAAGGTCACATTCTGAGGTACTGGGAGTTAGGACTTCAACATATGAATTTAAGTGGAACACAATTCAACCCATAACTGCCATTCATCTTACTAGTAGAGGGTCTTTGATTCAAACTTGGATTCCAAAGCTCACAATGTTTTAATATCAGAATCCCTATGTGGATGTAGTAATGTATATTAAATGCCTGTTTTGTGCTGTGGATTCTGCTAGGAGCTGTAGATAAATAGTCTTCAGCCCCTGCCCTCTGGAACTCACTGCATAGCAGGATAGAAAGACATAAAGTCAAGAACTACAACTTAAAAGAACCCAAAGAGCAGGTCACCTGCCAGTTTTAATTATACAGTGCTTTCCATCTATCAGGTTTATTTTGCCAAAGTCTTCTAATGAAATAGTTCCACCATTTAATTTAATTTTCAGTGGGGTTGCCAGAAGTGCAATTAATTGATAAAAGTTCCAACTATGAAATTTTGCTTCGGAAAGCAGTCTGCCATACTTTATATACCATTAAATTCAATCATATGCTTGTCATCCTGGCAGAACATCTTGATATACTTGAAGAAACATGGTAGGGAAAAAAAAATACTGTCAGTACTATACTGTAAGGTTTCCAGATACAAATGTTAGCATGATTGGGTTATACCAATCCATCATTAGGCTGCATCACCCTGGAGTTGAAACTACATCTGAGCTTGGCAAGAATGCATTATCACCAGGCAGAGTGGGAACCCTGTGTCAGTCTCCCAAAGAAGATATATAGTCTTGTGTACTATTAGGATTGGATATGCTTATGTTGCAGGCTTTAAATCAATTTCTGAAACCTTTCTACAGATGTTGACTGCTGCAGGTCTGTAAATAGCATAGTATATTGTGAACTTCAGCTGATGCATACAGCCCAAGAAAATGCTGAAATATGGGGCAGGAGAAAACAACACAAATAATAAGACAGACTGCATAAAATTTGCTGAAATGATCTCTTCTGTTTAATGACACCCTTTATATTACCTTGAAATCTGAAGTTGCTGGTTTCTCAGACAGATGCAGAATCTTTGTGATTTTTAAGTTCTAGAATATTCTTTTGTAGCTCTTTGTTACTTTATATGGGTTGGATTTATTTGTAAAGTGTGATATGCGCTGATATTGAGGTAACTTTCATCTCTTTAATGTTCAACTCATATGTTTTTATTTATATTTCAGTGTTTGGGAGTAGGGTGGGCGTACTTTTTAGCATATTCACTAGTGAACCAGTTAGAATGCCTGAAGTTCAGTCTTTTAGGATGCATTTTGGCTTTTCTGTACAGCTGAGCACAGATTTTCTTTACAATTAAAATTGTACCCCACCCCTGACTAAAATCTCCACCTTTGCCTTTAGACGACTTTTAACTGGGCCACAACAGGGACAATTAAGAGTAGTTGAAACTTCCATATGAAAAAAAAAAACTTTTCATAAATAACAAACTTTTAACTGATAGACAATGTAATTTTAATATGGACTTTAAATCCCCCCTCAGCCAGGAATAGGTGAAAAACCTGAGGGGGTCAGTGTGGCCAAGGAGGACAGCTGTGCCCTGGCCCAATGTAGACTCTCTTTTCTTATGACCTGGATTTCGTATCACTCAGTGATGTCTTGTTTTACTGGTATGTCTTGTGCCTCATGGACAGGTTACCATTTCCTTGCATCAGGTTTTTATACCACTTGCAAAGAATTTTCAATCTTTTATTTAAATTTGCCTCAAATACGTGACTTTAATACAACCAACAGCATGTCGGTCGGATTGCTTACTTCTGATATCTATTTGCTGCAACGCGGTAGCTATACTGGTAATTGAGGGCCCTTCTCTCTCATACAAACCCTCTCTCTCTTGCTTTCTCTGTCTCTATTTTGCCTGCCCTGTCTCCTTTCCCTCTTCCCTCTCCTTCCCCCTTTCTCTCTCTCTCTCTCTCACACACACACATGCACATACACACACAATCAGTGTTCTCTCTGTCTCTCTGAGATAAGGATGTTGTAGCCCTGCAGGGTCGTCTGGAAGAGAGTAACGTCCAAGCTGAAGAAAAGACTTCAACAGTGTGTCCTCCTTGCTCGTGAACCAGTTCCTGTGATAATTCCCTTGTGTACAACAGCCCAGACTTCACTTTTTAGCCATTTCATTTCTCCTCTCTTAAAGACTCAAAGTACTTTACTAAAAAAAAAAAAAAAAAAAAGATTCTCTGTGTACTTAATATGTTGTGAACTTCAGCTGATGCATATAGCCTAAGAAAACATTGAGGCAATAGAAAACAACACAAAAGCATAATTTAGTTTGTTCAGAGAATCCACCTCACATTTTAATAAAATAGCATGATAACATTACAACCAAGTAAATGATTCAGTCAAGGTGTGCATAAATTGCAAGACCAGATGAAGAAAAAATGCACATTATAGTTAGGGGTGGAGGAGGAAATTGGCTGGGAAAGGCAAATGGGTTCAGATGGGATCTTAAGGAACTCATGGTTCCTTATCAGTGGAGAAAGGATGTGTGTGAGGGGGAGTGGAAGGTAGACAGGGTGGGAGATACAGTAACACATACCTGAATGGGAAAGGTGGTGTGGTTTTACATTGGGGACCAGTTTCATGAAGGGCGTGGAGCATGGATGAGGCTACGATGTGGAACTGGGGAAGGGGCCAGCCACACCTTGTAGACTTTGAAAGCTCTGCAGCATAGGAGTGAGGGGACTATGTATGTGTTCTTAAAGGTTACTTCGTTAGAGATATGGGTGATAAATTAGAGGAGGCATGGACTGGAAGCAGGGGTTTCATGTTCAGGGTGAGATTTATTTGAGAGTGAAGAGGAAAAGTGAGGAGGCTTTGCTGTATTGCCAGCTACCTCGATGGAATTTCCCCTTCCCTAGAAATGGTGGCTAGCGGTTCATGTCCACTTAATATTTTCCTAGGGAATGTTTAGACATGCCAGGGATTAAGACTTTTTCAGATGAGAGAGATGGCTAAGGCAAACAAATGAAAATGAAAGTTTTGCTAATAACTACTGAAATCTAAAAAAGCTACTTTTCCTCACTCTGGTAGTTCAGAAGTGACTGGAGCAAGTCACATGAATATGAATCTTAGAATCAAATAGAATTGTATTTCTCATAGGTCATATTATACATGGGAAATCTCCAAGTCTTTTACAGCAATATATCAAGGAATACAAGGATATTTTCAGCATATACCGTTCACACTATTTGTGCATGCACACGTGCAGCTTTGGTGATTAGAAAGTCTTTTATTTAAAGGCGAAGTAATGAGTAGGTCACAAAGGATTCATTTTGGTCTTTTTAAAGGTCTACAGAAGTTTTGAGTTGCATTTTACTCTGTGCAGACATGAACAGATTGGATTTAATTTCTTTCTGCTTGAGAGATAGCTGCCTTCTTGGAAAAGGCCTAAAATATTTCTCGAGGACAGAACCTTGAAGACTAAAGTTTCAAGAGATTGTTGCTTTAGGGGACAAGGCATGGAAATGACACATTTTCTCATAAAGTTTAAATGCATTTTGGCCCAAGCAGGTAAATTTTTTGCTCAAGGCACTTGAAGGCATCATTCATTCATTCGCCACAAGTTTATTGAGCCATGGCTAAACTACTAAGTTGTCAGCTGTTGGGGGAAGAAAAGGAGAAAAGCTAAAAAGGAACAACAAAAATGGAATCTGGAACTAGATCATGATGGCTTTCTAATCATGATTAACATGTATTTATTGAACACTTAGTATATACTAGGCAGACTTAGGTGCTGAAAATCCAAATGCTAGAAGTCATCTTGGAATATTTGAGGATAATTGATGCTTTAAAAGTAGGTGACGTAACCAAAGAAACCCTGCTGTGTTGTCATTGTGCATTGGTTTCCCTGGAGAAGAGGAGCAGAATGTGAGATTGAGATGGAGCACTCAGTGTGGTGAGGGGATAGCCAGGAGACAGAGACAGCCATTCAAAGAGGACAAAGTGAAGTGTGATGCTGGACCAGAGAGTCTTTTGGTTTGGCAACACCATTTGAGTATAAAGGAAAAAAGAAGTACTGTTCAACGCATGCTGGAAGGGGTCTGTGTTAACATGAGACAAAGGATGTTGTCCTGGGAGATGAGGAGAAACTGAGCAAGGCTTACTGTCGGTGTAGATCCGTGTGTCCACGGGGAAAGGGGAGGAAAGGAAAGTTCTCCCAGAGGCTTTCATTTTTTTCAGTGAATTAGGAGACAGACTTTTTTTCCTAGATTCAAGAGGCTCAGCATAGGTGGGAAACTTGAAGAGAGCAATGCAGTGCACCGATGCCACCAACTGCCATTGTGCCAAATAGAAAAGGCCAAGATGAGCTCAAAAAGGGATCAAAAGTGAAATATGTAATAATATTTGTATCTGGTTCTGTTTTCACTCTTCTATTTTCCCTAAAAATTGTCTGTAAGAAAAACCACCTTAGTCATATTTAAATTAAACTGTCCTGCAGGTTTTCGGGCAGATATGATAACTTCCCTGTTAGGGTAAATGCCTGGTCTCCAGGGTCTGGGGCCAGACATACCTACACTAGAGTTTGGCCCAGCATAAGTGGTACCTTGGGAAGAAGCTGCATCAGCTATAAATGGATACATTCTGACTGCATCTCAGTATTATGATTTTTTTTAGAATTAGCAGTAATGTTACAGTGGACAGTGCCGGTGTGATGAAAGCTTGTTATCGCCGTTGTCATTTTATCGCTATCTTTTAATAACATGGCACTTGCTTTTTAATTTCATTTTAAACAAAGAATTCTTCGAGGTCTCTGAGCTTGCCAGTTTCTCAATCCAATCTCTCTTCCTTCCTCTGCTTTTAAATGTCACTTAATTGTGAAGTTCACACCCTTCGTGGAACTCCCTCTGATGCACAGGTTACTTGTTACCCTGGCTTCCCAATGCCTGTGTCTCTAATACTTTGAGACTGAAC
The DNA here is from genome assembly GCF_030020395.1 of Manis pentadactyla. Classification (NCBI taxonomy): domain Eukaryota; kingdom Metazoa; phylum Chordata; class Mammalia; order Pholidota; family Manidae; genus Manis; species Manis pentadactyla. Next base: position 15,727,935 of record NC_080023.1, read on the forward strand.
TGCATTCTGTTTAGGAATCCTGACCCATACTTTTTCCATGTTTGCACTAGCATCAGCCCCATTGTTTGGACACAAAGTAAGTGTCCTCTCCACAGTGAGTGCATCAGAGGAAATTGCAGAGGGGAGCTCAGTAGAGCACTGGCCACACCCATCAGCCTCAGCCACTCGCTGTCACATCAGCTGCCTGCAGCCTCCTCGCCCCTCTCCTGGCCATTAATGCAGAGAGCTCTGCACGCAACCCTGCTATTCAATTATCTGCTATTAAAATGATAAACTGGTTTCTGCTTCAGCAATTCAGTGTGCTTGAAGATTACTCTTTCCAGAATCTTGTTTTTATATTAACGTGTTGACTTAAAAAGAGGCATTTCTTATCAGAGCATCATATTTTCCAGAAAAGATCCATTTTTCATTAGCTTTTAATAACTTACTATAAAATTAAGTAATTTTAATATATTTAAGTTGTTTAATTACCTAGTTTAAAGAATGTTTTAAAATTTAATGGATTTTCCCCAGGTAAGAACAAATAGGCATGCCCATTATAGAACGTATCAAAGAGGGTTTACGTAGAATCAGAAGACTGAAGGGATGCCATCTCCTGCCCTTTAGACATTGCCATTTTTCCCTCTAGGTTATTGTTTTCATTCTGTAATCAGGCCTCATTTGAGCTGTTATACAGAGGATTTACAAGGGTCTGTATGTCATGCACCAGAAAAATATATGTGTATGCTTTCTGGGTATGTCCATGTGTATTTTTCCAGGATCAGAGTCGCAGATTTTGTAAGAGCTTCCAAGGGTTCTAAGTTCCCTTTTTCTCTTATAAAATATAAGAATCACCGCTGTTGTGGAAGGGACTTTTCAGTTCTATAAATTAGGTTCAAACACAAGTTCTACCACTTACCAGTGTTGCAACCTTGGACAAATGAAGTGGCTGTCTAATCTTGGTTTCCCATAGAGTTCCTGAGGGATGTTGAGTGGGTGAAATGAAGCGAAGCATGCAGAGCCTCAGCCCATAAGTGAATGCTTCATAAATGCTGAGACTTCGTCCTTTTTGTCTAAAGGTCATCATTCCCACCATAGCCTTCCTCTCATTCATTTGCCATCAGAGACAGAAACCAGCTGCTCAAGATTGTGCACAACAACTGTGTGCTTAAAGTACTTAGGCAAACCCTTGCCTCCTTAACTATGGGTTAATTCCTTTGACCCTTCTTCGTAGCCAGTTGTTAGATGGGAATTTTCCCAGTGGTTTGCCCACTTAAGACAGCATATCTCTGGGGGAAGTAGTTGAAAAGGGAAGCCAGCATTGTTAACAACAAGCTGAGCCATGTGCTGGGTTTCTTGTTATTCTGTGCTAGCCCTGATTGTACCGCTTTGCATAAGGAAGGGATCAATCAGCTCAGTGTGATGCTGTTACATGGTTCCCATCAGCCCTGGACACCACTGCCACCTAGAAATGGGCAGTGACTGTGATGAAGTGCTACTTTTTAAGGGTTGGAAAATGAGGAAGGAAGGGTGAAGCAGCAATAATGGGGGAAGTTGGGAGAAAGTGTTTGAAATTGTATCCAGGATTTCTAGACAGACTGGAGCCAAGAAAAGCCAAAAATCAGTATGTAAGACTAACCATTCAAATACCTCTTTCCTTACTGTTAGAAGTGAATCAGGCAGCTTTTAAAAACACAGACTTTTTAATTCCAAAGTTGCAAATTAGGAACAGATAAAAGAAATATGCATTATTTTAAATGAATAGCTACATCAAAAAGGCCTCTCTGCATGTTTATCTGTTCCAATACTTAATGAAATTTTAGATGCAAAATATTACAATCCTAAATTCAAGATCAGCTATTCATATTTTTGACTGTATGCACAGAGGCTGAATAGGTAACCCTATCAAAATAAATGATGTCCAGAAAATCCAGTATACAGTCAGTTTCTCTTTATTGTATCAAATGAAGTAACAAAGATGAAAATATCTCCCACAGTTTTGTTTTTGGTTTTAATATTTTAATAGTAAATCAGACCTAAAGCAGGAGAAAAAGTTAGAGGCAACTTTTTGTCTGCCAGAATTTGTCTCCAGAACAAAGTCAGGAGAAAAGTGAGAGGCAGAACCGAGAGAAGTCCATGATGTGTGCGGATTGTGAGCAGGACAGAAACAGGTGTCCCTGACAAATGCTTATTTCCTGGAGGTTCTTACGGAAGGTAAAGATACTCTTCAGAAGGCCATCCTTGGACAGACAGCAAGGGCCCTCCTTCCCTCCTTATGGATAATCTCATTATCCATGAGATTCTGATTTCCCAGGACTATTAATAAAACCCTGTAGGTCTTTTGGCAACAACTTTCAAGCCCAAGAGTATTCCATGTTGGATGGGGGAAGGCAGCACCATCTATAAAAAGCCGAGGGTGACAGTGAGGGATCTGTGCATCTGGTGAGCAAGAGAGGAAGGGGTCAGGCGGATGCAACCGTCTTACCAAAGAGAGATCCAGAGGTTCTCACTGTCTGCTTCGGTGATCAGCTGTGAGGGGTGTCATGAGTAATGTATGAGTTATAATTGCTGAAGTACCTTTTTCAAAAGATTCCATTTTTTAAAGTCCGTTCAAAGTTATCCTTACTATCACATTGCTTTCATTTGAATCCCAACCTCTTTTCTTGCCTCAGGGAGAAAATGATCGAGCTAACTGGTAATAATTCTCGTAGGATGGTGGTATAGCCTGTGTTTCATGGAAAGAAATGGCTGCGAATTACTCGTGAAAGCCAGTAGTGTGCATCCTGCCCTCTCTGCTGGAGAAGGGGGTACAGAAGGAGAGATGAACACCTTTGTTGGACAAGTAATGGCGAGGAGGAAACAAACAACTTTTCAGAAAAAAAGTAAAACCTAAAGAAGTCTCTTTCTTTCTCTCTCTCTCTCTCTCTCTCTCTCTCTCTCTCTCTCACTCACACACACACACACAATAAAGCAAAAAAAATGGGAGCGGTTACTTTGCAATAGCAATAAAGAGAATCGTTGCGGTTTTTGGCTACTTTACTCACTAGATTTTTGAAGAGAAAGAAGGGAATGAGAAGCAGTATTAGCAGAATCCACAGATCTTCCTCAGTGGGAAGCTGTTAAGAATTATTCTGAATAAAGAGAAATGACTGGGCAAAGGAAATGCAGATTTCATAGGCTGGGATTTTACCAAGGTTGTGCCCACACAGTAGAATTTGGAGCCCAGAAGGTACATGAGTCGATCTATGTCTATTTATTAAACTTGGCATCCGTTGTCTTTCTGAGAGACTTAGGAAATCTACTTATTTCCTGTCCTTACAAAAATATTCACTAACACTGATGTGCCAGTAATAGAGTGGTTTAACACTAACAAGTATCCTTGTTGTGTATTTGAAGTCTGAACTTCGCATGATTCAGTGGCCATAGTTACTTAAGCATCCCAGAGTATGATTTTTAAGAACTACTTTCTCTTCAAGACTAACAGGAAAAATATTTCAGCCATTCCTAGAAGAGCTTTCTGTTTGATTTACATATTGAGTTGTGAAGATTCATAGCCTTTCTTGAAAATTTACTTCAATTACTTTTAATTGTTGTTATTGGTAACTATGAAAATATATGCTTAGGGACTGAAAGGAGTCTAGGTAGGTACATTTGGGAACTTAGTTTAGTTTTTGACTATTTTCTTATTTACTGAGGAACTTTCTCCATGGGGAATTGTTGAATATTTTCGTTCAGTTAGATTATTTGAAAAGCAGACAATGTGTAAGTTTCATTCAATTGCGTTATTCTCTAATTTACAGAAAGGAAAAAATTTTTTTTGATTTGCTTGAAGAGAACAAAAAATAAAAATGTAAATATTAACTGGACTACTAAGGAATTGAAAATAACTGATAATATAGGGAAAATGAGAGGTATGGAAGCCAGCATACTTAAATTTAAAAACGTAACTATGGAAGCTATTTAATTTATAACTGTTGCCAAACAAATTAAAATAGAGTCTGGAACCCACTGCTGTGATTTACTTCATGACCGAGAGCTCTGTGCTTTTGTCTAAATTTCCGAAAACATGATTTGAAGTGTCTAACCTGCCAACAGTAGAATCAGTAACGGAGAACCTATAGCCTTTTTTTTCAGAGTCATAAATTTTAGTTTTCTGGATTGAGGAAAAGTACCTTTGATAAAGTCTGAACTTCATCAAACTAGAATTGGGTAACTGAGTCTTCATAGCATGTTGATGCTACTCCTTTTATTGCTAACAGACCATTTGAGAATCATGCCACTTCAGTACCTCCATACCTAAATAAAAACAATACTGCTTCTCCTCTCTGGTGATGCTTCAAGAATGAATATGAAATCCCATCAAACCGACTGAGCCATCTCAACAAATCATGTGGTGTTGGGCTGCATTTCATTCAATGGAAATTAGAAACAGAGCATCACAAAATTAATTTAGATTGGACTTTCATATTTTACACCACATTTTAGGTACTTAGATTTCTATTCCATCTTATTCTACCTGAAATTTCTTATAGTACATCATCCTAATATCAGAGAGAGCAAATGAAACTGTTGTTGTAGAAGGGTCCCAGAAATATCATTTCATCCCATCCCTTTACTTACTATCAGAGAGCATGGGAATCCCTCCAATGGATGTGATTTTCAAAGAGCTACAATACAGGAAAACCTATGCCTATATTTCTCATGAAGTAAAAGTTGGATCCAGCTGGGTTTGCTAATTTGTATTATTTCTGCACATAATACAAAGGGAATTTTTTACTCTATTCCAACTCTAGCAAGCTTCTCTGCTCAGTCAAGATGTTATGAGGAATTGCACCATGATAGTTGCTCATTAAATGTATTTGGAAAAGCCATGGTGTAAATCTAACATTTGATTTGGAATTATACTCCTTTCTGTAACAGTGAAAGTTATGATGGGCATTTTACAGTTTATAATCTGATCAGTTAAAGCCTCTGAATCCATATTTTGGGGTAAGTTAACTTGAGTAACAAAAGAAAAAGAGAGACCCCAGTATTTGTCTCAGAATAATCTACTCTTACAAAAATGTGACAGTATTCAAATTCAGCCAAAACAGAGGAATAAGAACTTTGAAATATGCAAGTTTGTGGGTGTGTCTATCAATACATATATTTTTAAAGATGCCACAAAAGGATTTTTTCTTGAATATTATTTTTCTTCAGTAAGTTACCTAACAGCCCTAGCAAGGGACACAGGTCACGTGTTCTCAGAGAACCAGCTTTGCTGCTCTCTGCTTGGCGGTGGAGGTGCTGCATCTCCATGGTCCATTGTCAGAGTTGTCACTCATCCCACTTTCTGATATGACCCCTGTGACTTTCTCTAGGGGAATAAATAGAAACCCTACATTCCACCTCCGTGAAGTTCCTCTGTAAATAAGGTTATGATTTCTTTGGAATTAATCTCCCGACTTTTTTTTTTTTAATCTGTCCCTGAAGACACTGCATCCTTTGCAGATGGTCCTTACATTCCCTAACAATATAGCTAAAGGAAGTACTACAAGTCAGAAAAGGGTATTTTACATTTTTTTAAGATGTCTGAAATTTTCCAAGATCTTGTGAAAACCAGTCACACATTACAGGTTACTTCCCTACTAATACACACATAAATGGCACATAGCATAGGAGTTGGAATTACTTTATCAATGAGTATTTCTGACAGAGATTGAGAATTGTACTCATATGTGAGCCCTGAATCTGCTGGGGTTAATTTTCTATATATAACAACTAACTACACTTTGTGCATTCATCATTTTACACAGTGCTTTTGGAGCAAATTGATTTAAGTGCCTTTTTGGAACAGTTATTGGGCAGAATTGATTTGGTGGCCGATAGATTGACTTACACAGCAAAATCATGTCTGGGTTTATTCTGGCATCTAAAAAGAGTTTTAAGCAAATGGAAGGGTCAATAGTGCTAGAGTGCCGTTCTCCGTCAACTTAAACTGTGAAATGCTGTGACGTGTGTTATTAAAAGAGATTCAATAAGGTATGGAAGGCTAACATGCCCATTGACAGCTGGCAGAAAAAGAGAAGTATTTCAGTTGCGTTAGAAATTTTAAAGTAAATTTTGTGTCACTGAAATTGTATGATATGACATCAAAGTAAAATTGATGGGATGGGCTAATTGTAAAATCTGTGTCACAAGATTTAGAAACAACTCTACAGAATGGATAGATGTGGATGGTGTGTTCAATATGTATAGTAGATGCCTTTGTATTTTCTCTTCAAATTTCTAGCATCTATCCAAACCCACAACAAATCCAGCACATAGCATTTAGATTTAGCTTCCTGATGGCAGGGACTTTGTTTTTCTCACTTAGGTATCCCCCTTAGCTGTTAAGTATTCGAGTTAGTTCCTTTAATTGCTAAGGCTCTGTTTCCATTGTAGGTGTTGGAGAAAACATCTGTCAGTGTTGTCAATATTAAACGTGTGATACGTGTAGAGCAATAGAACAGTGTCTCAGAGTGGAAACACATCCCTACTAACTATGTAAGAGAAATACATTGAGCAGTATCAACTGCTCATGCTGACTCATTCCTCTTTTGCACAAGTTACAATTGTCTTGCTGGTGGTCTTGCCTTCACCTTCTACCATGTTTTTGTCATATTCTCGTCCTTACTTTGTCACCTTCTCTTTTTGTCACCCCTTTTTCTCCTTTGTAGTTCAGAGCAACTCTCAGTCATTGTGTTGATTTCCTTACCTTGGTTAATTCTCTCTGCATGAGGGCAGGCAGTCTCCTTCTATCCCATCAGCATGGTATGTTCCGGAAAGCAGGCAGTCTGCAGTGGGGGGCACCTGCTTCACTGCTCACACTGACACATTTCTGCTGGCAGAGCAGGTGGGCAGGGGCTCAGAGACCCCCGGGCTCACCCCCACTCTGTCCACCTATGAAGCCCCGTTCAGGGTAGCTCACTGAATTTAGAACCAGAAGTTGCTTTTCAGATTTTTCTATCTGTTGTCAATTCTCTTATAGATGGAATTCAGAAATCATGGTATCATAAAAACGTGCCTTTGAATCCCCTCAAAATGTCTGCTAGCTGCATAATCGAGAGTGGTTCATGTATTAAGTGGAAACATTAGTTTAAGATTGCCTCTCAAATATTATAAAATGGCTTTTTATATTCAGAACATTAGGACATACCCGGATAAGGGTTATGAACCTCTTATCCTTCTTTGTAATTCAGAAACTGTGTATGATGAATTTAAATTTCCTGAATTTAAAATGTATCTTAAAATAGCTCAGTGCTTACTGGAATTAAGTATTTATTGATAATGACAGCCATATAATTCACCAATATTATGTCTAACTGTGAAAAAAACTTTTCTGTTTTATCCAAGGTTGTACTTTGATAGATATAATTGGTGTGCTAAAATTTCACATAAATCATAGCATGTTCCCCCCAAATTATGCTTATTGGTATATAACTCCACATTATATGATAATATATAACATTTACTGATCATTATTAATAGTTGTGAGGTCCTGCATTAAATATTTCATATATTTTTCCCAACAGGTCTATGAATGTTTTGTAAATATTAGTCTTAATTTAAAGATTAGGAAATTGAAGGTTAGAGAAGTTAAAAAAAGGAAATGCACAAAAGGTCTTCAGACTAATACATGACACATCCAGGGTAAAACTCCTACATGATTCATGTACAGACCAAACCTTCAAGAAGCTCACCCCCAAGTAGAGAGAACAGACAGAAATTGCACTTGGCTATGGCAGGTCTTAACGTTTATCAGGAGCTGGCTCTGTCCTGAACACTCTACCAAGGGTTGCAGAAGCTTTATCTGAGGTCTTCCAAATAATAACTGTATGTGGTTTATTATCCCCATTTTCCAAAGGGGGTGAAGGTCTAGAGAGGTAGAATGGCTTACCCAAATAACAAAGCTGGTAAGCAGCAGGGCCTAAACATGGGTCCAGACACTGGTTTGAGTGGTGTGGCTCTCCAACATGTACGGTACTCTTCTCTCTGTACACAGGAAGACAAGACTATTCTCACATGGTGTGTGTCACTTTTAATTAACGTTGAAGTGTACTGACGTTCTGTCTTCACAGCCAGCTTCCATTTCTACTTCCTATAGGACTTATATGGGAGGAGATATAGCATGATGAGAAACAGCTCCCGCACCTACCAGTCTTGCATGAGTTCCTTAGATGTGACCCTTGCGATACTCTAATGATACAAAATAATCCTATGAAAATGTGGTACAAGACCGTACTACATATAATCTAGTCTTTCTCTTGAACTAATGAAAGCATCTCTCTTTTATGTGAAAACTCATTTCTTTTTCTTATCCTTACACAGCTATTTGGATCTTCAGATATATGAAAGTAATTCTTTTTCATGAAATGTATTTATTTGGTTATAGATAACAAAAAGGGTTTCATGAAGTAAACTATACTTTTAACAAATTAGGAATTTAAGCTGTGATGATGGGTACAGGTTGGCATAATTAGTTCCCAGCCACATTTATATTTATTTGCTTCTCTAAGTTAAAATCTGGGCAAATACTAATTTATCATTACGTAGTAGTTTCCAAAGTAGTCCACGGAAGTACAGATTTATGATATTCTCGGTCAGACTCGAAGAGAGGTTAAACCATGGAGGAAAATAAAATTACCAGTAATTAAATTTACAGGCAGGTTTGCCATCTAAAGGAAATTTATTGCTTCATAGTGAAAGATAGTTTAGACACTTTCACATAAAGCAAATCCATTTTTACATGATATAGGCATTATACATTGCTATTTCAATTTATATAATTAAAATGATATCATTGCACTTTGAGGTTAATGGGATACTCAACTGGAAACCGTATGTTGTGAGCAATAAAATAACAGCACGGCAGTATTGGTGCTTTTGTTAAAAGCTGCTGCAGTATTTCAGCACCATTAGATTACATTCTACCTTTTAAAAATCTTTAGTTCAAGTTTAGAAACAGATATGCTGATTAAAAATATGTATACTCTTGAAAGTTGCCTTTATTTTTTGGAAATAACAGGATTTAATAAAGATCTTATAAGAAGTGCTTAGGACAAACATATTTGACCATTATATTTGTCCTAACTCCTTTAAAAAAAAAAATTCTGAAGACTGCTCCAGAGAATATCCCAAATGAGACTTCCAAAATTATCATTAGAATATGGGATTGTTTTAAATTAGAAATCACTGAGGTCTGTTTAAACCACTGCCCCCCCCCCTCAAAAAAAAGACAACTTTCTTAGATCATAGTATTTCACAATTTTCTTATCCAAATTTCAGGTAGTGAGATAAAAGAAAGGTATACCTATATAATTAATACATATCTATCTATACCCATGTTTGCATATGGTAAGCTTTTCTTTGTCTCTTTTTCCTCTTTGTCTCTCTCTCTTTCTCTGACACATATGCATGTGCATTTAGAAAATGTATATGTTATTTAACATTTATTTAGATCTACATCAGTATGGATATGCACATATGGATAATAATACATGGCAATAGGAAAATGCACTTGTTTCCATTTTTTAATACAGTTTTATCCTAAATTCAAAATACATCAGCTGTTTTCTATGTCTGTACAAATTGGGTGAGCATGTTCAAAAGAACAAATCATGTGTTATAGAGCTGTTGTGGATTTATGGAAGTAAAAGTAGGGGAAGACCGATATAATCCAATGTAGAGTTGAATCAAAACAAACAAGTCTTTGAAGAGAGTGTGGTATGTGAAAGGGTTCGAAATAGTCTAACGCATTAGGTGCCCCCTGATGGCCATGGACCAATAATTGGGCTCCTTTTATATTAAGATATTAAACCGAGTGCAAAGATGTCACAAAGGTCTCTAAGAGGACACTGAATATACTAATGCTTAGCAGAGGTAGTGATTTTTAAATTGACCTTACAAAGCCTATTGCTTCTTTCAACTGAGAAGTGGATAAACAAAATGTGCTATATCCATATAACAGAAGATAATTTGACAGTACAAAAAAGTGTGTATTCATTCTCTCCCCGACAATATAGGGGAGGAAAAGAGGAGTGACTGCTAATGAGCACAAGGCTTCTTTTGGAGTAACGAAAATGTTCTAAAATTAAATTATGATTGTTACACAACTCGATCAATGGTCTAAAAACCATTGTAGATCAATTGTAGAGTTTAAATGGGTACGATTTTTGGTGTGTAACCTGTCTCAGTAAAACTGTTAAAATCTATTGCCAGAATTTTCTCTTTAGGCGGGGGGATCATAATTTTTTGAGACGTGATGTTTCCCAATTTTATTTATCAATGCTTGATCATTGTAGGTGTTTTCCCAACTGAAGCTTATGTTCATTCCACTGACATTTTTTCATAGTTATCAAGAATCACTTTTTAGTTGAAATATGCAGATTCTAGAAGGAAGTCTTGGTGACTGAATGTTTTTACAGACCACAGGGTTTTGTAATATCAGAACTGAGTATACATATTAACACCGATATCTCATTAGGAAAAATACATTTAAGAATAAATTGCGGAGGAGAAGAAAACAAAATGTGCTGTGCTGAAGATATTCGATGTTGTGTTGCACAGATTCCTTTTTGAAAGCTTTGTTTCATCTTGTTTCAGTACTTGCTCATCTTCTGTCTTACTCCTAGTCAGATTATCTGAAAACTCCACAGTCATTTTAACTGAATGTTCTGGGTCCCAGCACAACCTCTCTTTCCCTGTAATTAATTGTTAAATGCAGCAAAATTCTGTCTTCTTACCATTCACGCCCAGTGATGTCACCCTTAATACAATGGTTTGTTCTGTTTTCCTATGCTGGTCTCTGCTTTAGAACTGATTTCCCATTTCCTCTTGCCAAACTCCCCCATCACTTTCCCTAAGCGCCGACTCAGTGCCGTCCTCTTTCTGAAGCATCTCCTGATGTCTCTGCCATCTCATGCTTGTTCCTTCTGCTTATTGAATTTACACTTGCATGTCCTCATGAGTTTATGTTTGCTCTTTATATGTATGTACCTGCCTGGTCTCCTCACTAAATCCAGTCATGTTGATAAGAAAATAAGATCACATTTTTGCTGTGTCTCAGTAAAATAAACCAATAGTGCAATGCCTAACACAAAGGCACAGAGTTACGTTCAAGAAATGATTATTTCTTGGTTAGTGTCCACTTTTTACTGACTAAATTATGAAACTAACACGCATACCTGGATCCAATATTAAACAAATTGAAGAGTTTGTAAATCTATCAGTTGAGACTGAGACTATAGTTTAGGCTGAATAAAGGCTTTCAATGACTGTTTTTTCATTTAAAATATGTGATACTTATACTGACAGCCATTCTAACTTTGCTATTATCTTTATCTTAATGATCTCAGTGAAGAAACTTGGATCAGAAAAATAATATTTTTACCATACATGGTCTTTATTTACAAGAGGAGCAGGTCACATTTTCATATAATGTATCCTGAGAAAGACATCAAGTACCTGTTAAATAAGTGATTTGTTTGAGAACCTAAATGTCGGTCAGTAGGGTATTAATTTGCTAATCAGTCATGAACATTTTTATTTATGCTTTACTGACCACAGCCAGCCGTGTTTTAGGCAATCGCAATACAGTTTTGAATTACTCAGTATGTGTTCTGAGGCAACGTTCAGCTCTTGTGGGAGATGTCAGCGTGTAAGCCAGGAACTATAGTCCAGTGTATCAGTTAGTATAGCGTGTTACCTGAGCACAAAGAAGGGGGTCTACTCCAGTGTCAGAGTAGTTCAGAGAAGTTTTTGGAAGACAGAGTATTTTAATTCTCCTCCAAAGAAAGAGTAGGAGGATTAAGTCAATGTGTGAATATTCCAGGAGCAGGAAAAATACATGTACAAAGACTTGGCAAGAAAAAAATGTGTTATGTTAGATTGTGTATGCATATATATAATCCACAAATCCATACATAAACATAAAAATCTCCATAGCAAAGTTTTTGTTTGTTTTCTATGATCTACCGTTCCAAACACTCCAAGCAATGATAAAATTAAGTATTTCCTCCTTCAATATTTCAGGAGTTTGTATATTTTCCTATTGATATTTTTATCAATTCAGGGGTGTGATGATCATCTTTCCTGCTTGCTTTCTCTTTCTGAATCAGAGCTTCTTGGGAACAGACACATACTATTTTTATCTATTGTTTCTGAGAACTAGCAGTATTCTCAGAACACACTGCACTCAATAAATAGCTACTAAAGTGAACTGAATTGAATTAATGGAAGTACAGCAAAGTAACATGTACAAGTGAGTGCCTTTCAGTAACCCTGACACAGCAATTCTTGTTTTTCTAGAGAACTCAGATTTAAAGAATCTCAGTAAGTTGACTAAAATCACATGGTCCAAAGTTTAATGGAGTGTAGCCAGAGATTCCTATCCCACCCTGATTCCAGGCCTATCCTGCTACACACACCCCCAGGATACCACTTCAGGCATCTAGAAGTGTTTTCAGATCATTGTAGTTTTATTTTTGTGTTTATATATGACAAAAAAGCTTGGGTCCTCTTAAAACATGGGCTATTAGCTTAGTGGGCCTTCTCATAAAAGGCTCATAAGGTTGTTTTGTGTGTGTGCTTTTTTGTTTGTTTTTGGCCATATACTATTATTAGAATCTGTCATTACCTGGGGACTCTAAACCATTAGCTATGTCCTCCTTGAATGAATTTAATAGAAGTAACCCAAATGGTGACCTGAATGTCACTAGGAAAGATCGAAGTCAATATGAAGCAATATTGTGGGTACTATTTTGAAGAGAAGAATTCAAAAGAGTAAAAATAATTTACATTGTGAATTCTTTATTATCTCAAGATTAGTAAAATATAATTACTATATTTTACCAAAATACAACTAATTGACCTCTCTTACCCAACCCTCTTTGTCCAGAGGACAATATATGTTCTTCCTGGCTTTAATGGTGTTTCCAGTATTTTCTTTCCTGTTGGCATTCCCAGCGGATGCACATAGACGAACACCATGTTTATAAACCAAACAAAAGCTAGAAGATTCCATTTATCAGAGATGTTCCAGTGTGCTATTAATGTGGGGGTCAAAGATGATGGTCTTAACAATTACCTACAAGACTGATTAAAAATACGGGTTGCTGGGCATCTCCTCTAGAAAGTCTGCCTAGTACTGCTGAAGTGGAGCTCAGAGGTCTGTTTTTGAAACAACCTCCCGGAGGATTTTTATGAGCGATCCTTGAACCACACTTTGAAACCACAGCTCCAGGGTGGTTGCATTATAATGCCAAAGAGCCAAACCTCTGCAGAGGCTGCCTCTTGTCAGATGGCAGTGGTTAAGTATTTGAGGTTTGGAGAGCCACAGAACCAAGTTCAAATCCTGGTCCCACTCGCTTACCTGCTATATGACCACAGGGGCGTTATGAAACCTCTGTATACCTCAGTTCCCTGTCTCCAAAGGAGGATAAAAGAATATGTCCTGAAGTGATTATAGAAACAAATAAATTGAGGTGTGTTGCCTGATTACAATTGGTAATTGCCCCATAAACATTAGCTTGATATAATATATTATTTCATTAACTCTACAGTGCACATTTTTCATATTTAAATGCTTATGGAGTCTTACAATTATTGTCAGTAAGTTGTATAAAAAGATTCTATTGATAGTTTTTATTAAGAGTAAGAAAGGACTGTTATCAAAGCATATTAGAGATTAGGAACAGAATCGATTCCTAGGAAGACTACTGTGTTCAATGAAGCTTTGGTTGCTGGGTACTAGAATTTGCTGCAGGTTCCCAGTGACAAAATAATTTTTAGTGGAGGAACATCCCCACAGTCCCTAAGAAGAGACCTTGCATACATCTGACAAAGAATGGTGAAGAACCTGTTCCATACAGGATTTAGTAGACCTGGAAGAGGAAGGATGTATGTAGAAGAGACAGAGCCCTGCTTATCAAGATGCAGCACTCAAGTCAGTGGTTAAAAACATGCCATAAAAGGAACAGGGAACTATGACAACACAATGATTTTATCAGATTTTATGCTGTCCATAAATGCTTTTGACTACCCGATAAGAGGGTGAGAAAAGAACTCAGCTGACTTAACCACTTTCAAATATTGAAATCTTGAGCACATTAAGCATTGGTTTTCAGGGACAGACACCTACAAATCTGAAATTTGTCAATGCATACCATCTGGAAGAAGATTTATATATGCACTGCATAGCTCAGTACTCATCATGGAACCAAAGCCTCATTAATCTGTATTTCTCCCTCTGATCTCTTTATTGAGCTTGCTTTTCCTATTTCCAGCATTTTGTGGACCATTGCCACTCACCTCTACTGTGTTGCCTTGATACTAGTATATCTAAAAGCCCTCGCAGAAGTCCAGTTTTGCATCCTGATTTTCCTGTATTATGTTGATGATGTTATATTTTGCTACTCATCAGGGCTCCGACCACAGACTTATACTTAACAGCTCTGTCTTTTACTCATACATGTGGCTTGTTTTATAAATTCTTTCTTTAGAACTTCTTTTTCATTCTCTCCCTCACTTACCAAATCTTTGGTTACTGAGGGCCTATCATGTGCCAGGAATTTTACAGAAATAAAATCCCTGCCTTATTTACCATATTGTCTAACAGAAAGTCATCTAAGATTTTAACTCAATTTTGAAGTGTTATAGTATGTGTGTGCCAGTCACCATAAAAGCACAGAAGAGGGACAACTGACTCACCAATAATATATAATTTTGTTTTATAATCATGTAACATTCGTATGATATTTGATTAGGTAAGTACTAATTTGTGCTAACAATATTGTTGTGTAGGCCAGATAAAATGTCCCAAGGAAATGTTTATGCTAACTCATTTTACAGATGAGCTAGTGGGGAAGGAGGTTACGACTTGAACAGCATCACATAGCCAATAGATTACAGAGATCTTAGCTCCAGTTTCAGATGGGGAATGGGAGAAAAACTATGTTAGAGGTACTATTTGCTCTGGGTCTTAAATAACTCTCCACCTCATGGTGATAAGAATAGGGTGCTTAAGACAAAAAGAAAATGTGCAAAAACTGAGAGATTTGGAATGTGCAAAAGCTGAGAGCCTGGAATTCATGAATGCAGGTCTGAGGCAGAAATAGAGGCACACAAAGTACCAAAGAAGGCCCTGAAGTGAGAGAGAATGTTGTCGTTTTCAACAAAAGTCCATGAAGGTCAGTGTGGCTGAAGAAGAATGAAGGGCAGAGTAGAAGGAGATGAGGTCAAAAGGGCATGTTGACCAGTTTACTTTTGGGATTTACACACTTTCGTGATGCTTTGCGCTTCCCCTTGTGCTGAGGTGGGACGTCAGTGAGGAGGCAAGATAGGGTTATAGGAAGTCAAGAGGAGGAGCGGAGAGATTTTTGAAAGTTTGTAGGATAAACCAGACAAGAGGTGAGAGTGTCTTTGCCAGGGGAGCCGAGATGCAGGTAGGTCAGATTTGGGGTATATTTTGAAGGAAGTCGGGAGGATTTGCTGGATGAGGGCATGTGGGGTGTGGAAGAATATGCAAAGGCAGTGAAGACTCCGATGCATTGGATTGAACAATTTGAGGGATGGGCTCCTTACCTGAGATGATAAAGACTTCTGGAGGAAGTAGTTTGATTTAATTTCAATGTTGAAAATAACACTGTGGTGCCAGTGTGGAGGGTGCATTGGAAAGGCTCATATACATCAAGGCAGAGTTCAGTCTGGAACCTCAGTCATGTATGAAGCAGTGATGAATGTCCTCACAGTGACCATGGCCGTGGGAAACGCAGGAAAAGAGCTTAATTGCAGACGCTATTGCAGTAGTTTCCGGGGTGGGTTGGATGTAGTAGAAGGGGGAGGATCTAAAATGGGAAGTTCCAGGGTTTCTTAGCTGTGACCCCAGACCACTTCTCAGGCGCGGCTCGGGAGGCCTGTATCATTCTAATTAAGCAAATACCAAGAATGTAGAGACTTTCCTATTTGAAACCATTTATGTTCACCTCCATTCCTCTCCTTCCTATCAATATTAGCTTCAGAGTCGGGATGTCTTTCCAGCTTTTTTCACTTCCTTCTCATCTCAGAAAATGAATAAACTAAGCTTTTAAGCTTAGATGTTCAGTATTTTTTAATTTTTGTGGAAAATTCCAAATTACCAGGCCTGAGCATTTGCAATATATGTTTTTTGTTATTTTATCCAGTTTTGTAAAGGTATAACTGACATAGAACATTGCCTAATTTTAAAGTGTTCAACATAATGATTTAATATATGTGTATGTTGCAAAATGATTGACACAATAATTTTGATGAACATCCATCAACTTACATAATTACAATTTTTTTCTTTGGAATGAGAACTTTTAACATCTACTTCTTAATAATTAGGATCTACTCTCTAGGTAACTTTCAAATTTACAATACATTATTATTAACTGTAGTCACCATGTTGGGCATTACATCCCCAGAACTAATCAATCATAATTGGAAGTTTGTACCTTTTGACCACCTTTATGCATTTCCTCTAACCACTAACCTCCGTCTCTTGCTTCTGATAACCAGCAATCTATTTTCTATTTCTATGATTTCTTTTTTGTTTTTTAGATTACAAGTATAAGTAAGATCATACAGTATCACAGTATTTGTTTTTGTCTGACTCATTTCACTTAGCATAATGCCCTAAAGGTCCACCCATATTGTCACAAATAGCAGAATTACCCTCTTTTTATGGCTGTATAATATCCCATTGTATCTTTCCAGTTGTGCACATTTCTTAATCCACATTTTCTTTATTCATTCACTCATTGAAGGACATTGAGCTGTTTCCATGTTTTGGCTATTGTAAATAGTGCCACAGTGATCAAGAGGGTGCAGATATCTTTTTGAGATAGGGGATGTCTTTTCCTTTGGATACATACCCAGAAGTAGAATGGCTGAATTATATGGTGGTTCTATTTTTAATTTTTTGAAGAACTTCCATACAGTTTTCCATAGTGGCCACATTAAGTTACATTCTCACCATCAGTGCACAAGGGTTTTTTTCTCCACAGCCTCACCAACTTTTGTTATCTCTTGACTTTTTTATGATGGTCATTCTAACAGGTGTGAGGTGGTACTTTCTTGTAGTTTTGATCTGCATTTGATTTGGGTAGTGATGCTGAGCACCTTTTCAGGTACCTGTTGGCTAATTGTATGTCTTTGGAAGAATGTCTATTCAGATCCTCTGCCCATTTTTTTTTTATTAAGCTATCATTGATATACACTCTTATGAAGGTTTCACAAGAAAAACAATGTGGTTATCACATTCACCTTATTATTGAGACCCCCCCTACATACCCCATTGCAGTCACTGTCCATCAGTGTAGTAAGATGCCACAGAGTCCCTATTTGTCTTCTCTGAGGTACACCGTTTTCCCCATGACCCCACACACACCATGTGCTCCAGTCATGATAACCCACAATCTCTGTCTCCATTCCTCCCCACCCACCCTCCAACAACCCTCCCCTTTGGTAACCACTAGTCCCTTCCTGGAGTCTGTGAGTCTGCTGCTATTTTGTGCCTTCAGTTTTGCTTCATTGTTATACTCCACAAATGAGGGAAATCATTTGGTATTTGTCTTTCTCTTCCTGACTTATTTCTCTGAGCATAATACCCTCTAGATCCATCCATGTTGTTGCAAATGGTGGATTTGTTTCTTTCTTATGGCTGAATAGTATTCTACTGTGTATATGTACCACCTCTTCTTTATCCATTCATCTACTGATGGACATTTAGATTGCTTCCATATCTTGGCTCTTGTAAATAGTGCTGCAATAAACATAGGGGTGCATGTCTTTTTGAATCTGAGAAGTTGTTTTCTTTGGGTAAATTCCTATTAGTGGAGTGGCCAGGTCAAATGGTATTTCTATTTTTAGTTTTCTGAGGAACCTCCATATTGCTTTCCACAATGGTTGAACTAGTTTACATTCCCACTAGCAGTGTAGGAGGGTTCACCTTTCTCTGCACCTCGCCAGCATTTGTTGTTCTTAGTCTTTTCAATGTTTGCCATCCTAACTGGTGTAAGGTGATATCACATTGTGGTTTTAATTTGCATTTCCCTGATAATTAGCCGTGTGGAGCATCTTTTCATGTGCCTGTTGGCCATCTGAATTTCTTCTTTGGAGAAATGTCTGTTCATAGCCTCTGCCCAGTTTTTAATCTGGTTATTTGCTTTTTGGGTGTTGAGGCATGTGAGTTCTTTATATATTTTGGATGATAACCCCTTGTCAAATATGTTATTTACAAATATATTCTCCCATACTGTAGGATGCCTTTTTTGTTCACCTGATGGTGTCCTTTGCTGTACAGAAGCTTTTTAGCATGTGGCAGACCCATTTGTTCATTTTTTATTTTGTTTCCCTTGCCCGAGGAGATGCGTTCAGGAAAAAGTTGCTAATATTTATATTCAAGAGATTTTTGCCTGTTTTCTTCTAAGAGTTTTATGGTTTCATGACTTTCATTCAGGTCTTTGATCCATTTTGAGTTTACTTTTGTGTATGGGGTTAGACAATAATCCAGTTTTATTCTCTTGCATGTAGCTGTCCAGTTTTGCCAACACCAATTGTTGAAGAGGCTATCATTTCCCGATTGTATATCTATGGCTCCTTTATTGTAACTTAATTGACCATATATGCTTGGGTTAATATCTGGACTCTCTATTCTGTGCCATTGGACTATGAGTCTATTCTTGTGCCAGTACCAAATTGTCCTGATTACTGTGGCTTTGTATTAGTGCTTGAAGTCAGGGAGCGTAATCCCCCCTGCTTAATTCTTCCTTCTCAGGATTGCTTTGGCTATTTGGAGTCTTTTGTGGTTCCATATGAATTTTAAAGCTACTTGCTCTAGTTCGTTGAAGAATGCTGTTCATATTTTGATAGGGATTGCATTGAATCTGTAGATTGCTTTAGGCAGGATGGCCATTTTGACAATATTAATTATTCCTATCCATGAGCATGGGATGTGTTTCCATTTATTAGTATCTTCTTTAATTTCTCTCATGAGTGTCTTGTAGTTTTCAGAGTATAGGTCTTTCACTGCCTTGGTTAGGTTTATTCCTAGGTATTTTATTCTTTTTGATGCAATTGTGAATGGAATTGTTTTCCTGATTTCTCTTTCTGCTAGTTCATCATTAGTGTATAGTAATGCAAAAGATTTCTATGTACTAATTTTGTATCCTGCAACTTTGCTGAATTCAGATATTAGATCTAGTAGTTTTGGAGTGGATTTTTTTAGGGTTTTTTATGTACAATATCATTTCATCTGCAAACAGGGACAGTTTAACTTCTTCCTTGCCAATCTGGATGCCTTTTATTTCTTTGTGTTGTCTGATTGCTGTGAGACTGCCAGAACTATGTTGAATAAAAGTGAGGAGAATGGGCATCCTTGTCTTGTTCCTGATCCTAATGGAAAAGCTTTCAGCTTCTCGCTGTTAAGTATGATGTTGGCTGTGGGTTTGTCATATATGGCCTTTATAATGTTGAGGTGCTTGCCCTCTATACACATTTGCTGAGAGTTTTTATCATGAATGGATCCTCTGCCCGTTTTTAATAAGATTTTTTTTTTTTACTATTGTGTTGTATGTATTCTTTATATATTTTGGTTGTATTCTTTATATACATATACTTTACCACTTATCAAACATAGGATTTGTAAATATTTTCTCCCATTCTGTAGGTTGCCTTTCATTTTGTTGGTTGTCCCCTTTGCTGTGCAGCTTTTTAATTTGATGTAGTCCTAACTTGTTTATCTTTCCTTTTGCTGCCTTTGCTTTTGGTGTCAAATCTAAAAAAAATGTTGCTCAGACTGATGTCAAGGAGCTGACCCTCTGTTTTCTTCTGGGAGATTCATGGTTTCAAGTCTTTTATATAAGTCTCTGATCCATGTTGAATTAATGTCTGTATATGGTGTAAATAGGGGCCCAGTTTAATTACTTTTTATGTGACTGTCCAGTTTTCAGCACTGTTTATTGAATAGATTATCCTTTCTCGATTGCATATTCTTAGCTCCTTTTTCATACATTAATTGACCACATAATCATGGGTTTATTTTGGGGCTCTCTATTCTGTGCCATTGGTCTCTGTGTCAGTTTTTATGTAAATAGTATACTGGTTTGATTACTATAGCTTTGTAAAATAGTTTGAATTCATTGGAATTTTGATAAGGATATCACTGGACCTGTAGATCACTTTGGGTAGTTCGGACATTTTAACAATGTTAATTTTGCTAATCCATGAGCACGGAATAACTTTCCATTTGTTTGTGTCCAAAATATCACAAAACTAATCTGGTCTCCTTACCTTCAATCCCAGCTCCCCAAGTACCACACTAGTATTCCCCAAATACTTTTTGTACTTTTTGCATTTTGTTATTCCCTTACTCATAGAACTTGAGTGGTTGCCCCCTCTCCCCAAGATGATGGTTATCTTAACTTGCATTGAAGATTTATTATGCTTCCTATATTTCTTACCTTAGCCCAAGTCCCAACTTTATTAAAATTCTTCAGAAAGGATTTCCTGGTTCCCTGGACAACCACCATCTTCTTTTCACCAATACTGCCCAATACCAGTTCTCTGCCCGATACCAGTTCTCTGCCCATTGGCCCTGCTGGCTCCAAAATTCAATTTCCAGATTAATCTTCCTGAAAGTCCACTCCAAATCAAGCCATTTCTCTAGTCTGAAGCACATTTTTACCCTCTATTGCCTACTGATATGATTACAAACTCTTCCTTTGGCTGCTGCATCCTGCTATCTCAGAAGTTCTGACTTGTTTTTCTCACTGCCCACAGTTCACAGAACAATGCACTCCCATCAGTAATGTCTCATACTGGCTACAATGATCTTCAAGGACAGAGCAGATACACTCAGGGCCACATAGTGGTCTCTGAGTAGAATAATTGTAACATGTATATAACCAACACTTCCATAGTGCTTATTATGTGCTAGGTATTTTTTGAGCATTTTAAAAGTGTGGACTTGTTAAATCCACCTAACAGAACTATGAGGTAGACATTGTTGTTCTATTTTTCAGATGAAGAAACTGAGGCCCAAAAAGGATAAACAATTTTCTTAAGGTCACATGATTAATAAATAGCAGAGTTAGAATTCAATCTCAGTCTAGGTCTGCAGTTTATCCTGTTAATTCCTCTGGCATGTTGCCCTTGGATTCCTGCCACCTACCACCTACCACCTACCACCTACCACCTCCTTTCCCAACACTGGAGGCTGAGAATTACTAAGCTCAATTATTTTAATTAAGTTTCAAAAGATCCCCTTCTATTTTGAAAGTGGCCAGAATCAGTCAAGCCTGTAATAACTGTTACTTCTCTGATCTCCTCAATCGCCTTTCTAGGATCCCACTTATTTTACTTGACATACATTATCTGTGCTGTCATCAAACTGTGTGATATATATCATAATTCTCTAACTACACTGAAAAATTTCTGAAACCAGGCCATAATTGGCACTGCAAGTGGCTTTTCTGATTTTCCATTTTGTTACCGGCCCCTCTGATCTAAGTTAAGTTACTTCTCTCTCTTCTCTTTCCCTTGCCTAATCCAGTCCACATAAAACCCAGTTCTAAGTTTCAATTCTTCATGAATTCATGAAACATTCTTAATCACCTCCGCCTTTTCTTTCTGTGGAGAGGAAGAAGCCACATCCATTAAGTGGCCCAGAGTAAGCAAGCAGTGTGTGATGGTGGTTATATTGCTTGAGATTCTCACTACCCTTTTCCCACTCAGCGTAGGAGTTGTATCTGGTCTTCCAGACTAGAGTCTTTGACCCCACATGTTCATTCCAAAGCCCCTCACCAGTTCAGTGTATCTAAGGTGAAGCCTCGGTTCTGTTCCTGCCTACCACCTCTCCCTCCCCACCATTGTCTGCTGAAATAAAAACTCACTCCTCCATTGGTACCAGAAAGTCTACCATCCCACCACTGACTTGTCCTTCTGACTTCATCTCATACTCACTGTACCTGTGATACCTTCAAAGCAAACCAGACCAAAGCTACTCCCATAAAAAGTTCTGGTTTTCCACCTCTGTACTTCTGATTATGCTATTGATTTCACTAGAAGTGCCATCCCTCCCCCTGCCCTCTCTCTTTGCATCTTGATACCTTCACATTGACTGTCTTCTTCTTCTGTTGGCTCATTTTTTAGAGTCTCAGTAATTTATTTAAATCTCTCACTTTGCCTTCTGTTTGGCTACAGGCCTCATCTTCTTTACCGGATTTGAAAATTTCTGAAGCCCAGCAATGGGCCTTACCTAAATCAGTTATCGTTGCAATATTATCCAGTGCTTTATATATAGTAGGTATGTTGAATTGAAATAACTGCTAACCCCCATTTGACTAGAAATGTGAGCCATTATTCTAACACCATCTTACCCATCATTTTGCAAATGACAAATCAGAGGCTAGGATGAGTTAAGAAAAAGCCTTCTAAGTTCTAGGCCACAGGAAGGACATATTGGGATTGATTAAGCAGCCCCTGGTATCATCTTTAGAAATCCCTAAATCTTGACTCAGTATTTATGTGTATTTCCTACATATTTACTTTGGCAAAATTCACATTACTTAGAACTAATACCAGACATTTCTGAAGCTTAGTTTCCTTTCCTGTAAAACCAGAATAATAATATCTGCTTTATAAGGTGGTCATGGGGATTTAAGGAAATACATATCAAATTTGATAATATATTATTTGTAAAAATAAGTATTGCATACAGTAGGTACTGAAAATGCATACTGTATTGTTTAGTGAGTATTAAGTTTCTTCCTCCTGTCATGGTGACCATGGCCTGGGATCCACGGTTGAAGTTGCCTGACAGGGTGGGCTGGACATGAGAGCAGAGGCCACACAGAACAGCCTGGGAAGCAGTCTTCTTGGGAGGGAGCCACACATAAACCATAAGCCATTGACCTTAGAGGAGGAAGGAGGTTCTGAGATTGGCAGTGGATAGTTTCTCACTCTTGTAAAAAGAAAAGAAAAAACTGCTAAGTATTAGCAGGATACAACCTCTCCACATCCTAGAATTTTCCCTAAAATAATCGGAAGGACTGAACTCGAATTCAGGAAGAATGTTGTTCTGACTGTGCATGGTGGTGTCTTCTGGTAATGTCTCTATGAACCACTTAAAATCATCTCCCTGACTTTGCCCCCATCCCACCCTTTCCCACCCCCACTCCCCGGGTGGCCTCCTTGTCTCCATTCCAGGAGGAGGATGGCAGTGCTCCCATTCCTTAGAATAGAGCTCCTGCCTGATCGGGAATCCTAGTGTATTCTTTTTCTAAAAGACCCTCCTCCAGAGGGGAGTGGAGGAGGAAAATCCCTGTTTTCTGCTACAATTTTTTTAAATTACAAAAGTCAAGCATAATGTTTTGTAAAGGATCCCCCCCCACACACACACAAATTAATATAACATGAATGTTTTCTCCATTTCATTAAATATGGAATCAAAATAGTTTGACCCGTGAAGAACTCATAGAGACTAGCTAGCTGAGCTCCCCCATTTGACAGATGAAAATACTGAGGCCCCCAGAGGTGGCAGACAGGAAAGGATGCCAGCTCCCCATTGTCAGCCAAGCCAGAGACACTCAGCGTCCCCTGGAAGCCCAGGCTCTCAGTAGAGGAAAGCTGTCCTTGTTGCTCAGAGCTGGGACACTACTAACAAATGCTTCCCAACTCACTGAAATCTCTGGAGGGGCTCCCACTGGCCTTTGTGCCTGAGAACCCATTTCACTGCTACTTTCTCAGTTTGCTGGGTTCATATAAACAGCAGAGCAGAATGAAATGGCCCCAGCTGGCCAGGTGGGAAGGCTGCAGGGTCCAGGAAGCACGCATAACCTGAAGAAATGTCTCTGCCGCTTTTATTCACCTACAGTCTCTACAGTGGTCATTGCCTTAGGAGAAGTGGAAAAAAAAAAATTGAATTGACAGGGACACAACTGTGAAAACACTACTATTGGTTTTCAGAGAGCATTATAGATTCAAATTTGCTTATATTCAGTCTTTTTTTCTCTCTCCATTTCTATTATTTTCTGATTTTTCTTTCTCCAGTTTCTCTCTTTACCTCCTTGCTTGGTAGCCTCCCTTGAACACTGTTTCTAGCATCAAAGCTTTTACATATATACCGTTAAATATTCTTAACCTGATGTAATTAAACAAAGGAAGGAAGTTGGACTGAATCAATGACAAGCTGGAGAAATAAGCAATTTTTTAAGCAAATGTAGTTTTATTACTCTTAAGGATATACTGAGACTATTGAAAGCAGTAACAGAGCTTCCTTGCTTAGGAAATGGATGGTTGCCTTACCTCCTACATAAGCACATATTGTAAATTTACTGTTTCAAATAAAATACATGGGTTTTTTTTTTGCTAGAGACCTTTACTCTTTAAATAGACTCACATCTGTTTCTTTACAAATTACATAGCAAAAATTATTTTTACTTGAACATTGCAGATATTGAGATACAAATGCAAATCTCAGTTGTTTAAAACTTGGTGCTAACGAGGTCAAGACCACACAGTAAATCTCTCTATCTGCCAGTTTTCTCCTTTGTGTGGCCACAAGTGTGGGAATGACAAGTTCTGGTCATAAGAAGTGTTAGGGGAGAGGATGTGGATGAATCTGTCCTCTATGCTGTTGCACAATTGGAAGATGGCTCTGTCTCATCAGCTGTGCACCCATGGTTAGTAGCTTCATCTATCTTCATGAGCATCAGTTCTTTTAGAATTTTAAAGCTGATTTTAGCACCATCACTTTTCCTTTCATAACTTATTTGTTTGATATTTCTACTTTCTGCTATGTGGTAGTGTTACTTAAGATTAGATGAGCATTTTCTGTGTTTGGTAACATTTCCTGCATTTGTATTTATATCCTACTTGTTAAGGCTAATAATACTGTGAGCTCATAGAATTGCATGTACACTCTGAAGTAATAATAATGATCTGTTTCATAAGATGGGTGATTTTTTTATAAATTTCTCATTCCAACTCAAAGAGTGACTATTTTCTCTTGATTAAAATGTATTTCTTAATTAAATTAAAATGCAAATATAGGCAGGCTGTGTCTATGGTTTTACTAGAATTATTTAAAGAAGGTTTTAAATCAACCTGCTGTTAATATTTCAGTCAGGAACTATTGGGTTTATTGTTGGGCCAGTACTGCCATGTTCCATTTTCAAGATTACCGAAAGTGCTGAGGAAATGTAATCATACTGCCCAGGTTTTATAAGTTTTGCCCACTCTTCTCAAACACTGCTTTCCTGTATACTTCCTAAGTTATGCTGGTGATGTTGGAAAAATATCAAGTGCTAAAAGTTTAGAACCCCTTGAAATTAAGTTTTGAACAGTTTACTATTTGTTTTAAAGAAATATTTTATTACACAGAATGGAATCAACTCTTAAACTTAAGGGAACCTTAATTTTATAATTTATAATGAAATTAAAAATCTGGAAGAGTACTTCAAGAAACCATTTGGTCCAACTTTTTACTTTATATTATAAATATATTTGTATTAGAAATTATGCCTAATGCTATGAGTTTAATTATGATACTGTTTAGCATTTTTTCAGAAGCGTCCTATCATTTCTGTAACACATTGATTAACATAATATATTAAAATATTGTTTTATAACTTCGTCTCTTTCTTTCTGTTATTTTTAGGGACCTCAGTGAAAACCAAATTCAGGCAATTCCAAGGAAGGCTTTCCGTGGGGCAGTTGACATTAAAAATCTGTAAGTATTTTTTTTTCTAATTTGTACTGTTTTTTAAAAAGTTATCCATTTTTAAAGTTAAATTTATATTGAATTAAGTGCTGGAAGAAAATGCTGAAAGCCCTGTATGTCTTTATGTTTGCTTAGGGAATCTTATAACAATAAGTTTCAAATTGTTTTCACAAGCTATCTGAAGAAATTCTCTTTTAGAAGATGTCTTGAATCTGAAGTTGTTATCAAATTAATTCTTCAAGCCTTGTGATTTATCTTGTGAAATCTAAAGAAATGATTTCCTTAAAAGGTATTTGCAATTTATTTTCTTTTTACTGTCGACTGACTTTCATGATTCCCTTTCGTTATCATTATCAGTATTTATTGGGAACTCAGAATAGAAATATTTTTTTCTGGAAAGAGTAGATAATATTTTCTTGTTAGAGATACCGGTAGCCTAGAGCTAGAGCTTTTTTTATAGCTTTTAGATCACCATTTTCATTACATGCTTAAGTGTGAGAATGAGAAAGTTATGTCTTTCCCATGTGTGAATATTTTTCTTATGTCCTTTCCCTTATGAAAGGATTGTATGTATAGCCTTCTTTAAAAAGAAAAAGAAAAAGTAAACTGTATTTCTATATTTTCCCTTGATAAATCTTTAATCTGATATCTTGTATAGAAGTGTTCTTTGCAAATACCCATACTTTTGAAGGTACAGATCAGATATAAGATCTCAGTGACAATCTTAATATTGTCAGTATATATCTTTATAAATTTAAAAATACCATATTAGCCTTTGAAATGGTGTTTTTTGACTGGACATAAAATATTTTCCTTAGGTTTTATTAGCTTGGAATGTTAGGGGTGAAAAAACCCTGTGTGCTGAGATTATCAAGAATTCAATATTTCTTAGCTCCATAATAAGCAGAGTAGGCACTTTTTCAATAATTGACTTATATTCAGAATTCTCCCTGGTGGAATCCAACAGTATTTTTCTAGTAGTGAAAGTGAGACAGATGTTTTATCAAAGAAGATGACTGCTTATAAAGCTTAAAGTTCTGGTCTCTCTATGTCTTTACAATGTAAATGGCTTTTATTTTAAATTTGCACTTTCTAAATGTAAAGGTAAAGACAGAAAAACACAACCTAGATATACATGTGTAGAGCCATTAAAATCTTGGCCCTAGGTTTTTCATAACATGCTCACATGTTAAAAGGATTTTATTTGCCTTCTTTGTATCTTCTCTAGCTAGGGCATGGGAAAGTCTTCAGGTGGATTCAGTGACGAAGCGTGTTCAAAACGGCCTTTATATATTATGCCTGGTCAGAGAAATATAAAGATCCTTACTACCACCTATTCAAGTTGCCTGTATGTCACCATAAAAAGATAGTAATGGCTGCAGTTGAGCACCCTTTGGGAATGTCACTTCCAATCTCACCACAGCATTATTTCTAAATCCTTTAAAACAGGTGGCTTTTAATCTTCTGAAGAAAGATATTCAGGGAATCTAAGGCTGTAAGTAGCCCTTCTCCCATAGTTAAGGATACATTTGGGAATGGGATATCACTTATGGTGGGATTCTTCCTTATGTTCTCTTCAGTTATTCTTAAAAAAATGTGATCTTAAAAGTCTAGAGGTAAAACGAAAAGTGATATGCTAGCCTGTATGCTTTGAAGACTGCAATGTTGATTCAGCAAGATTTTTGAGAATCTTTTTCCCCATATTCATCATCCTTCCCTCCAAATTTAAAGGCAGTTATTATGTATACAGTAGATGACTTTAGGACTAGAATCTCAGAATCTTTTGCTATTTATTGGATTCACCTTTACAAAATGAATATCATAATTCCTTGGGATTGATGCGGCAATTAGGCAATGAAGACACATGAAAGACCCTTTAATATAGTAAAATGTTGTGAAATGGAGTGTACTAATGAACTAATCAATGGCTAGAAGTTAGCCCTGAAAAAGATACAGTAAGAAGACAGGAAATTAGAATATGAAGTAATTTGCAGTATTAGAATGCATAAAATGGACCCTTGTCTACTATGGGTCAGTTAGACATGGAGCTACAAAATGGAAAAAAGAAAATGTGTAAGAAAGTACTAAATGAATAATATACATGGACCTTGTTTTAGCAACAAGGTATTAAGTGCTATAGGTGCTGAGCAAAGAAAGAGATGAAAGTACTGCTTTAGGTTATCAACTAACTTGTAGAGAAGAGTTTCTGAAAGAAAATATAAAGGGATTTTAGATGAAGTTGTTTTGTATTGTATATGGTAAGCTGTGCAGTTAGTGACTTGAGGAAATCAGAATTTATTAAAGAGGTGGGGGAGAGTTAGAACTTATTTTCACTAGTCTCACTGCCTCCTGTGTAACAATGTGAAAGACCATCAGAGCAACACTGACATACCACAATTCATGTATAGGTTTATTTAATTAATTAGGATCATAGCTACAATTTTTTAGAATCTGACAGTTAAGGGGCATTTTTTTCTAGTTAAAAAATAGTTCAAACAACATTGTTCAAAGAAATCCAATTTCATGGGACTTCTTTTGAAGTTTAGTTTTTATCATGAAAAGTCAATAAGGATCCGTGTAAAATACATTAGACCCAAAGGTAATTTTAATTCATATTATTATTAAACTGGTAACCACAAATAAAGTAATGTCTCAATAAAAGCCCATAAATATTAACATTAGTAGTATTATTAATATTCAGTGTGAGATGAAGTACGGTACTTTGTCTTATTGATCATTCCAGTGTGCACATTCACAATTGGGCAGCCTGGCATGGTGCTATGATGGCTACTCTTCCAAGCCATTGAGAGATTAAAAGAGAAAAAAGAAGACTGGACAGAAGGAATGTGTGCTTCAGTCACATCAAGATAGTATTTTGTATAGTATTGTGACTTAAAGCTCAGTCTGATGCATTGTAACAGATTTATTGTATTTACCGCATTAAGACTTAGAGGTAATTCCAGTTATTAGAAGATTTTTACTTGGAGCACCTGCTTTGATCTTGTGGATTGGCTAAATATGCTCAAGGCAGCATCCTGACAATATGAAATGGATGCTGTGGAAATTTTGCAAATTAGAAGATCTTAGTCCTCTTCCTCCAGGCAAGCCACAGTAAAACTATACTAGACAGATGGACATTTATCTTGCTCTAAAACATCTCCAGGGAGGATGTCCCATAACTTTTTTGCTTATCTCTATTAGTTTCTTAACCAGATTAAAACACTTCATATTTTGTTGCCTAATTTTTTCCAGCTGCAACTTGAAGCACTTTTTTCCCTGACATTTTAGACAGTGAGATTTGAGAATAACAAGATGATATTTAAATATCAACTAAGTTATAGTGTTTATAGTAGTCACTGGCAGCATTTTCCACACCTTTACATCTGTGTTTTTGAACTCCCCAAGTATGAATTAAAGTATTGATACCATACCATTACCAAATGACACTTCACCAAAATGATAATCAATGTTCCTATGGCTTTTTAAAATAAACTTTGTGTATATGTATTAATATATTTAACACCCATGCAGTAAAGCCTTTGCTTTGCTTCCTGATCTAATCTTGAACAAAGACATGTTATGTTGTGTCACTGTTTTGTTTACAAATATCTATGTGGTATTGCCATTTAATTGGATAATAATGGAGACTGTTAAAATTAAACCTGGCTTTATTGCTTTCACTTAAAAGATTATTCTCTAAGCATGTGCTTTATGATTATAAAAGTTTTCCAAAAGTCTCTTATCTTTCTGAGAAAGCAATCCTTATTATAGTTATCCCAGGATTTAAGTAAAAACAATGTACAAATATATGAACTGAAAAATTACATTGATTGCTAGTTGTTATTCACATTGCAAAAGCAAACTCTAATATTCTTCCCAGTAGCTGCTTAGGTGAGTTCAACATGAATATTTAAAATAATTCAGTTCCAGCGACGATTATTTTGGAAACACTGTGTAACAAGTAAACCGCACCTGCCTTTTTTTCTTCTTTCAATTTTTATTATATGTTCCACTCAAATTTTAGTACTTACTGTTCATAAATAAATATATTTCTTTGGCATTTGCTTGCATTATCCCAATTCCATTAACCCTGCATCTGTTTTGAGTCTTACCTTCCTTTACCAGGAAAATCACCTCTTGGTAAAAAATAGATTAGGGAAAATATTTCTATCTACCCCTTTAATACATGCATAAGTTTATAGATAAAGGTTTATGTTACAAGATGACTTACTTTGGCTCTCTTTGAATAGATATCTTTGAATGATAACTTTTGAAACAAATATATATGTCCAAGACTTTTTAGGAAACAAATCACCCAGTTTGGGTTGCAGTGATAATTGGCAATGAGAAAATTTGGCATACAGAAAGAGAGAGTTAATCTATATGTTTCTGCATAGCTCTTCATATTATTTAGATATTTCTTTTTCTGGTACTCTGTTATCTTCAATTTAATTTATTGATAGATCAATTAAAAACTATAGAAGGAAAATTCGTAGTTCTATGCCATGGACACAGAAAAGACTTAAGTATTGTACTTTATTTTTTATACTTCTCTAGTTTTAAATATCCTTCTACTGGTTTGTTTTCCTCTGTCTTCTACATACTTCATAAATATAAGGGAACAGGGTTGCTTACATAATACTGAATCAACATGTAACAATCAGAAGAGTGTATTCTACATTTCACCATACAAATGAAAAACTTACTTTAGCTTTGTCCTATAAGTTAAAACATAATTGCAAAATGTTTACTGTAATCAGTGAGGTTTTTTTCATATTCAGTCCGTTACATTTCTTATCATACTAATTTAAATACTTACCCTAAAAATTAAAACTGTTGATCTCAGATTCAAATTTTAGTATCTTCAGCTTCTTCCTAGAATCTTTTCAGTGAGCCTGAGGCTGAAGAGACTCTGAAAGGGAGGCTGGTTCCTTGCTCAAGGGCCTGATATCCTTTGTGTTAGATTAAATGTCACAGGTCTTTAGTGGAATTTAAAACCTCAGAACAAACCTGTAGTGATGGATCTTCATTTAGATAGATAGTAAATAAAGTCGAGTTTCATATTATGAGGGCTGGAGCACCCTTTAACATCCAGAATGCTATCAATAGACACAAGGTCTTTCTGGTACTGAAATGCAAAACATATCAGGAACTCAGCAGATGCCACATTCAGGACCACGGTAACTGTCCGTGGTCCTGTATTTGCCTGCTTTGCACTCACTGTACAAGCACACTGAATTGTTATAATCCTAAACATCTGTGGTCAAGATTGCTACCAATGACCTCTCCATCTTTGTATTTTGCTTTGTCTCCAAGGGTGTCTTAGCAGTTTTCTGTCAATGATTTCATTCTCAAAATAAATCTTAACAATAAAACAAAACATAAGAAAATCTGACGAGTAATTGGGAACCCCATTGACATGTGTAAAATAAGAATTGGCATTATTTTCATGTTGTGCCATGTTTTTCTCAAGACAGATCTTTAGGTTTCTTGCATCCCCAACACTGAACAGCCACACTTTATTGCCTCAGAACTATTGCAATAGCCTGCCAACTGAATTATGATCTCTAGTTCGTACTCTCATTAGGTAATTTTTAACATTGCAGACAGATTTGTTTTCATAAAATATTCTTTTTCATCTCATCACTACCTGGTTCAAAATCATTCATCTATTAAAAAGCAAAACACTTTGTTATAGGTACTATGACAGAGCCCTCGGGATATAGCAGAATATTGTCATAGTTCTACAGGTTCTAAAGAAATATAGACTCTTCCCCGAGAGAGCAATGACTTTTATTGATCGGCATTTGGCGTATGCTCTTCAGATATTCTGACTAGCCCCAGCATTCTGACTTCCATACAGGTTTCCAGCCCCCTCTCCCACTGAATCTGCCCACAAGCTCTTTGCTCAAGCCAAAATAGCCTCTCTTTTGCAAACATTTACTGTGAATATTACAGAGCCTCTGCTCAGAACTGTTGTTTGATTGAAACTTTCCTCTCTATAGGAATTACCCACTTTTATTTTCTGCCTTTCTGGATTCTACCTATTTTTAAGGATCAGGTCTTGTTCCTCCCTCATACATAACTACTTCAGACTAGGGTAATCTCTTCTTTTCTGACATTTTATAGCCCTATTTATCTTCAGGCTTCTTCCTTGAAACTTAACCATCAGAGACTTTTCTGAAACACCACTTATGGAATGACTAGCTCTTATATTTGGTTTCTTAGCCTCTTATGCATTGAGTGGAGGCTTCAGCAATGCAGATTTAAATTCAAATCAAAGTTTTACCTTATTAATCTTTATTGGACTACTTATTAATCATTATTGGCGTAAGATTTGTGTATTTAGGCACTAATATTGACTTGCATTTTATACGCACAAGGGAAGACAATCATGCCGATATCCTTAACATCATTTTTTTCTTTTTCTCCCATTTGATTTATATGTTTTATCAGGTTTCTTTCCAAACAGGGAAATGTTATTCTCTCATATTGGTCCTAATCACTTTGATGTGTTTTAAGTCAGCTAAATATTTGTATTTTCCATCTTGCAATGGTAATACGAGTATGAAGTAAACTTTAAATACTAGTGCCTAAAAAAATATGGAAAACCAGAACATCATCATAAAAATTTTGTTAAAACATTGGAAAACCCTGCCTGGCTTAGAAAGCATTTGAGACATTTAATGTGTTCAGTATTGTTTCAGAGTTAAGCATATTTTATGGTGTTCTAATACTTACAGAAAAGAAAATCAATTAGTAATAAGATCTTATTACTCGGGTGCTGCAATGAAATATGAATTTTCTTTGCATAAGGACAACCAACTGAAGTGAATGCAGGAAGGTAGGTTTTATGTGTGTAATTCAAACACAGTACAGTATCCAAATTTTTTTTAAAAATGAAAATAGGACACCCCTGCAAAAATATCTTAGAAGTAGCAGAATGCAGTGTTTTCAATTATATTTCAGGATACCAAGTAAGCAAATGTTCAACCTTTTTGTCATTTGGTATACCTATTTTAAAAACTTACATTTAGCAGCATTATATATTGTCGCTCATACCTCGAATTAATCCAGCTCTGAAATTAAGCTAAATTATTTTCAGTGTTAAAGAAAGTCAGACTGGCTTTGGGAACCCTATCTGTTAAGGCATAGAATAACATGTCTTAATAAAGACACTACATTGTCAAAGACCAATTATTTACCAGCACTTGGAAAAAATGAAATGGCAATCTAGTGTGATTCTAGAGCATCAGAAGAGGGATGAAAAGAGAATCACAGAATGTTAGTGCTGACCGAGAGAGGTCTTGGAGATTATCAAACCTTTTAAATGTCATTTTCATGAAATTAAAGATAAAGCAGTTGCTTCAAAACACACACGTACGCACTAGGGCAGTGAAGGATCAGGTGGAGAGAGGCTTTGGAATTTGAACAGAAACAGAGGGGAGGATTGGAGGCAGGAAATGAGGAGAAGACACAAAAGTCTGTGCTAGGAGACACAGGCTGAAGGTCTGAAAAAAACTATCGATGATACTAGCTGTGCCATTTTTTTATCCTCAGAAAAGAAGAAAAGTGCTAGCTTGCTTTCCCCAGGAAGTGGCCTCCTTGCCAGGAAAGGATCCTAAAGCTGTCCCTAATGAATCTAGTGTCCTTATCATCCAAAGATCAACAAATGTACCCTATATCTGGCTGAATAATTCTAACATTATTTTTGGAAACATGGGAGAAAAAAGCTTCTCTTCTTACTAATTCCTTAATTCAGAGTAATTTTATGGCACAACTGAGAATCGCATATAAGTAGGGTCAGCCTGTAACTAAATGCATGGCTGAGAACAGAACCTTTCCTGTTTACAGAAAGCAGAAGTGCCCAGGGTTTGAAAGGTAGTGAAGAAGGAAGTGAGCAGAGTGAGAGAAACAAGGTGCAGAAAAATAGTCCAGAAACCCTGAAATAAATTACGCTTTTGCATAGTTTTGACACTGTTTATCTTGAACCATATGCAGACGAATGGAGGTTTCTGTAGAGAGATTTTCTCCGGAGCAGTCATGCACGTACAACACGTCCCATAAACATTCCTTTGAATGTAATAAAATCCACCAATTGATGACAATTTTTTTTTATTTTGATTGTCCTTTCCTCTGAGTGACTTTTTCATAAAATACCTTCATTCTCAGAAAAGATATGGACTTTGAGATACAATGGCATTCAGAAATCTTTTAAGGAAAACTTGGCTCCCATGAGAGACAAGTATTTGTCATGTTTTAGCACCAATATGGACTTGCATTTCTGTTAAGGAGCAGAAGAAGTATATAACCCTAAGCGGTGTAAAGAGGGGTGAAATTGCCAAAGTTTGCAGCAGTATCTCAACTTCTGGTGGTGTATAGAAAGCAATCTGCCTTTCAGTCCTTGTAGGACAAGATTCGCTTGAGTGCTTTCCGGCATGCTCGGGCTTCCCCTTTGTGTATAGTATGCATGATTTAAAAGAAGCTGTGTCAGCACTGATTTATACATTGACAGCCAAGGATAATAAGATATGGGCAAACATACAGCTCACCCTTTTACAGATTAACCTGGAGACTGCATTAGGCAAATTTGATAGCATTAAAAGATTTTGCCAATTTGTCTGGAAACAATTTCTCTTTTGTAGCGTGTCAAGGGTAACACTTCGTGCCATTGTACTAATTTAAATGGCTTTGATAAATTGTTCAAGAGGTTAGAGAATAGTAGTGTAGATATATATTTAGCACTTTAAAATAAAAAAAGGCTATTAACTTAATTGTTAAATGAATTTAATCTGTGAAAATCAGAAGTGCTCAAGAATGTAAGTGTTTTCTTGGAACTACAGCAGCCATATTACATCATGAGGCTTTAAAAGTCTTCTTAGAAAATAAAATTGTACTTTTCTGCATTACTTCCTAATAAGCGGAAATGCTCTACGCTGTTACAGTAGCATGGATGGTTGCTATTATTTGGGGAAAGCCTTAGTTCGTAAAAGCAATAAAATGGTATCTTCTCCAGGGTTTGCCTTTTTTTATATTGCATGTCCTAGATTGTATCATTTGTGTGGCATCAAGGTGGTAGTCTTGTGTCCCCTGGACCTTCTTAAAAATGACATCCATATTTCATGAGATGATCTCTATGTACATAATTTCCAAAGTAAGGAATTTGACAAGGCCCCTCTGAAAGTCACGGGATTAAATGTGAGAGAAACATGTTTTTTTATGGGAATGTTTAAACAGTTCTTTAAGAGCAGACCTCAAATGCAAATTAGTTAGCCCTCTTGGTGAATTCTGAACTTGAAACAAGGACAGGATGTATTTGTATTGTGATCACAGTTTTACCCCTACGTATCTCTCAATACCTAGAGAGCTGACAGCTCACCTGTTTCATCAAACATTTTGTTTCTATCTCAAGTGAAGCATTAAAATACATTTTCCATACTGGAATAATAATATCATTAGGCACTAGACTACTAGATTTAAACAGCTGTTTATTTGTTTCAAAAAAAAAAAGATGAGGCCGATTGGATTTAGAATACAGCTGTTCATTTCAACCAATTAAATGCTTTAGTATGAGTAAGGGAATTCAAATTCCAAAACAATCAGCAGGTAAATACAGCCTTAACCAAGTTTGGGGCAACCTTCTTTTTTCATCTTTGAATTTTAACAAATGAGTACTTAAACTATAGGACAAGATTCATTTGTTTGAATTTTGTATTATTTAGAAGGAACTGATACTGCTTTTAAACTTTTTACTGTAGATATATGTAGTGTTTTAACAATGTTCTGTAGTATATGTTTCATAGTGTTTTTGGCTGAAAATTGCACTTTGGAGAAAGCTATCATCTTTGAGAAAACAAAAATTTTTAAATTAATTTCTTAATACTTTTAGAACTTACTTTTTCTGGAAAGTGGTATAAGTCAGGAAGTTCCTTAAGTGAAAAAGAAGCCGTATTTACAGTGTAGTGAGTTCACATATAATGATTAACAATGCAAATGATGAGAATAGTGAAGTTTAATGCAGAACAACAACGAACATTGTAAAGTGTATTCCTGGTTGGGAATAGCTGGGAGATAAATATGGGACTTCATTTCTCTTTCTTGCTTTGGAGTTCTCGAAGGAAAACTGCTTTTAAAAGAAGGAAACCTAAAAGTAGCCTTGCTTTCTCCTGCCAAGGATCGTGAAATTAACATGCAGCCAGGCTTCTCTGATAAATGGATTCTGTTAGGTCACTGAGGGGGTGCATGTGACATTAAGTGATTTACAGTCCTTTACCTTAATGAAATTGTTTCAGCAAGATGACGCTGAAAGCTCTTAATGGATAGCTTTTCTTGATGTAATGAAATTGCATTCCTCTGGCATTTAATATAAGGTGCAGTTATTATTTACTGGAGCTTTCCAAGGGCTGCTATTTGCACAGACAGTTCAGAACAAAAAGATGTCAGTGGCGGCATCCAGGCCCGGATGGCTTGTGACATTCTCAAGCAGATGAGTGTATTTGTGAGATCGTTTCAGTTAGGGCAGCCGGGGCTTCACAGACCTTCAGGAGACTTCCTTTCCCCTAACCCTGCTAGGCTCCAGCCTTGTATATATATGTTCTTCTAATCTATTTAACAGGCAACTGGATTACAACCAGATCAGCTGTATTGAAGATGGGGCATTTAGGGCTCTGCGGGATCTGGAAGTGCTGTAAGTATTGCTTATTTCTCTGACTCTGAACGGGAGCTTTGTGTCTGGGGAGTGCTAATATAGAAGCTTATCTCCTAGCTTACAGCCTTGTGTCAAAATGATCTCCTAGAGAGATACCCTAAATAACTCGTGGCGAGTACAGAGAAGAGTCGAAATGTGTGTGTGCACAAAACGTTACATACCATATCTGTGTATTTAGGTAAAATTGTCTAAGAGGGGCACAAATGTTCACCCATTTTGTCCTTTCAGTGTCTCTCCTTGAAATAAAATACTCTCATTCACAGGATTTGTAAGAATTCCCAGAATTGCTATATATGAAGATAACATCAGTTGTATTGGAAAAATTACAGCAAAAAATAAACCTCTTAATAGCTCAAATGTTGGTGTATTTTGTAGTTGCTATGCAATAGAAAGCCATTTTCTTTCTTGAAAATTTTTGAAGTAATTTTTAATCAGACACCACCACCTTTGTAAGGTTATTTTGAAATCTGCTGTCTAATTTTAATAAGCCTCCCATTATGTCCATTTTAAAGTCCTCACTACTGACTTAGTCAAGCACAGCACACAGATTTGAATTTTAATTGGCATCCTCTCTTTTTCCTTCCTGGGGAGACATTGCTAACAAAAGTGGTTAGAGGCTATTGAGTAATCATTGCAGACTTAGTATAATAGTTTTAATGAAATTATTAATTAGAAGGAAAAATAATTTTAATGAAAACTAGAACTACTAAAGCTGTTTAAGCTGCCTCTACATTTCTGGAATGCTTTTCTAAAGATTCATGTTTCTAGCTTTTTAAATATGCTTAGAAATTTCTCCCCCAAATAAAATATTTCTTCTATGCTACAATTCATTCCCGACTCAATTTATTCAGAAATCCAAAATCGAATGAAATGTGAAGAGGCCTTGAATTTTGAGTCGCTATGGTAAAAGTTGTCTAAACATCATGAAATCCTCCTGAAAAAAGAAGTCCCATTGCTTTATAAACTTAGTTGAAAGAACAGAATGTAATTACAAAAAGAGTTTAGTATTTCAACCCCAATGGCTTATTTTAGCAATATTTTCTATATAATTTTGATTTTAACTGTAAGTAAATAGTATTTCTAGTTGTATCATGTGCTAAGTTATTATTTTAAAGACTTACATAAACATAAGTTGATTGAAATAAATGATGTTAAAAGAATATATACTGCTTTCTAACCACTCGAGAAGTCACCTTTGTTTCTCTTGATAACAGTGTAACTTTATATTGGAAAAAAACAAACTGTTTGTCATACACATTATAGTTATAAGGCCACCTTTTAAATTGTGTTCCAGAGCCATTTTTAATATATAAAGCTTCCTGATGCTATTACAGAGTCAGAATAATAAGGGTACAACTCAGATTTATTTCATGGTAGCAATGTGATGTCAAAATCATAGTCAATGTCACTCATCTTTGTATGTGAAGAGACTGCCACAGGTATTATTTAATTGAACAGATCTGTTCAAGCTAAAACATTTGTTATCAACTCAGTGCTTCTAACTGAGAATATGAATGATACCAGTCATTCTGTGGAAAATTTGTTGAATATTCTGGATGAATTAAAATTCCACAATGAACCTTGTTATTAAGCAAAAGAGCTTAAATACTTATTAGATATGGAGTAATATATATATATTATATATATATATGAAATATACTGAGTACTCTGTAGAGAGACAGAGAGAACCTGCTATGTGCCAAGCACTGTTTGCCACTGAAACCCTTTACCCACAAATACAGTAACTATTCGTTTGCTAATCTGTTATAAACTAATCTCATTGTTTTTAAAAGCAGTAGGTTCATGAAAACCATCACCTCATACATTTTGTTTGTCATGTTAGCAAAACCTGGAAAAGGTGACTTTAGCAAGACCCACTGTCATGAAACACACCCAAGAGTGAGGAATGTTTCATGGCTCATAAAATTAAAATAAAAATCCAAAGTGTTAGGGATTCTTTAGAAGACCTTAATGTATAGGTATCGAAGAGACAACATAATGAAGATTAGCACAATACCAGAAAATGTGAATTTCTTTCCAAATTACTTAAATATTTTGTAATAAAATTTTATGAAGTCAGGAAGACATTCTTTTAATATATGTTAATTCTTAAATCCTCATAACTCTTACAACTTTCATAGAAATTAATTGATGAAGAATTTAAGGCAAAATTGGATAAAGTACTGAAAAGACTGGGATTTAGCAAGCTCAAATCCCCTGTCAAATAATCAGAAATTACCTATTATAAACATTTGGCCAGGAGCTCTTTCTATAGAGTTACCCTCAGTAGACATTCAGAAAGAAAGTTTTCTATTTTGCTTTTTTTACCATCTGTGACTCTTTAGGATATGTTTTTTTATTATGTAGAAATAATGAAGGATTAATTTGTAAATCACTGTAAATTACAGATTCCCAATATTTTATATATCTATTTTTATTTAATTCCCTGAACAGTTGTGAATGTATGAATAATACTGAGGCCAATCGGGAGAAGGTGCAGATAATCATCCTGGGCCATTGATAAAAGTTCATTAGGTTAGTATATATATTAAGGTAGAAAGAGTATATAAAGTTTAAGAAAGAAAAGTCAAGGTTGGTGAAAGCAAGAAGACAGTTTATCACTTGTACGTTTATGGTGAACCCGCTTATTGTGGAATTCGAATTGGTAGGACTCAGAACTGTCTATTTTTTTATAAGATACTCTCCCAAATATAACATTGGAAACTAAATCTAGATGACTATTTTCTTTCTGTTTGCATACTAGATTCAGAAATGAAATATATTCCTTGAGTTGCTAGTTTTATATGGTTTATTTTTTCTTTTCCATAGAATGGGTATAATTTAATGAAATTGAAATACAGTGATTGACATCCATTGTGTTTCAGAAATCCTGTATGTGGCATTAAGGGAATGAGAAAAAGTAAATCAAGACAAAGTCCTAGAGGACCTACATGATTACCAAGATTAGTATTTACACAGCCAGATGTCTCTTATACAAGAATACATTCTCATTACAAAGAGAAAACCTTGAGGTTAAATGTAGAAACAGACTTTCATATGGGAAAAAATCTTAACACATACAGAAGCATAGTATATAAATTTGCACTGTTTCAAAATAGGAACTGATCATGACCAGAACTTATACATGTCATCATACATAATTAATGCATATTTATTATTCATTGTAAAATAACTTCATTTCTTTGGTTCACATATTGTTCCTTTACCAAGAATTAGTATCAATATTACTTTGATACTGTCAAAGATAATTTACTTCTTCAGTTGCATTATGCAAATTAAGTTTGAGAAAAAACTTCAAATTGATAGGGATGAGCTTCAGCATTCAATGAAAACTCTTTTGTGTAGAATCATAAGAAATTATTGCCCAAATTTAAGCATGTTTGCTGTATGCGAATTACTTTTAGAAAATGGTATCCTTAAAGTCACATTTCAGTATGCCATATACTCTGAAGATTTTAGCCATATACATTTCAGTGTAAATTTTGATGGTGGGAAAAGGGATCATTTGAAAGCAAATCCCTTTGATAAGTGAAACCTTTTAGTTCAAATATCAGGATATGTTTTAGTGCCATGTGAAAAATAAAAGTCATTTCACTTGAGTACAGAAAAATTCTACCAGCTTTTAGATAACCTGAGCTAACCAATTCAGTGTTTTATAGGTCCTTCATAAAGTGGTTTTTTTTCACTATGTGACTTACTTCAGATCACTTGGATTAGTTCTTATAGCATTCAATACATTGCAAAACTGGATAGTGGAAAGTCAGTGCATATTGTAGATTGATAGCCTCCATGCCCCACTTTACTGAGAAATTTAAATTAATCCCTCAGCCCTTGAACACCCCAAATCCCACCATTAATAACTGTAGCTACCAACTGGCCTAAAGTGGCCTCACAACTGTATCTTGCTTAGCCCAAACAGACATGGCCCACGATTCTTTGAAATATTTGTATTAGTTACCAGGATTTAAAAATTAGGAGGATTGATTTAAAATTTTCCTCTTGTAGCACCTCTTGAGAAAATCAGACTGTTTCGTGGCCTTTCATTTCAGTAGAGGAGCAGTCCATTGGAGCTGAATATTAGATGTTATGACAGACCAGCATCGCTGGCTTGCCAAGGTCCTCCATGTCCCCAGTTTGCTGTCTGACCTTCTCCATTTCTCTTCCCCACTGTATTTCTTTACACAGAGTTGCTACTTTTACTTAGGTTCCCTGCCTGGCTTCTGTCAACAAAAGAATTCGCAACCTTATATTCGAACCCTTTTCCATTATCGGCCTTCATCCACCTGGTCCATTGACCCCATCTTCATGCCTCTTCAGCAACTTGCCCTCCTTAGTCACCACCCGACTGCGTCTTCTATACACTAGAATCTTTTTTCTTCTCTGCACTGCACTCACACGCCCCTGGGATAACTGTCTTCTCACTTTCTTGTCACAGCCAAACTTCCTTGGGAGAAAAAAAAGATCATTCTTCTTAATCTTACTAACTCTTAAGTTTCTGTACTTTGTGTAATTCATCTCTCCAGTTGTACTGTATGCTATTTTAGGATAGGTTTATGCCTGATTTATTTTTATGATATTCCATGTCACCATAAAGTTAAGAACCATTCAGAAATATTAGCTGAATGAATGAGTAATAATAGTAGTAATAGAGCTAGTAATAACAATACAACTAATAATGCTTGTGTCAGGGGAAAAGTAGGAAAAATTTGAACCAAACAAGAAGTATACTAATTTTCACCATATCTCCGTTGATCGCCCATCTTCCTGACTGCAGTTTCAAGAAACTATGATCATTACCACATAGCACTAAGCTCAGGGCAGGATATGTGGCTGCAACAAGAATGTGTTTAGAATATATACTGCTGTTGTATACTAAATGCTACATTTACTATATACTTTTACTATCCTGCTATAGCGTGTCACTTCATCCTAACCAAGCACAAGTAAATAAAGAATAATTAGCAGGACTCTGTGCCAGGACCTGATCGAACTGATTCTGTGCTATTGCTGTGAGATTTCAAATATGTTCAGTCACTCATGACACTAATTACACATAATACCCCTCTATGGAAATCTAACTCCTCGGTTGGTCCAACTGTGACTATTTTGTGTTTATTCCTTACCTGATAACATAACAGACATGTATGCATACACGTAATTTTGCGCATATTGCAACATGTAAATAGTCAAAGATACGATTGCTAAAGCCATAAATTTGTAATAAATATTTGAGAAAAGTGCATAGTAATATGTGAAAGTATAAAATGCATTCATCTTCTTGTTTATGATATAGCGCCTTCTCTATGCCACCTCTACCAGGTAGTTGTCCTACATAAGCATAATCACAAGAAGTGTTCTCTCTACTAATAAAAAGAATGATCAATAAAGTTTCATATCTAAAATTTCTAACTTTTTTTTTATTCTGCAGCACTCTCAACAATAACAACATTACTAGACTTTCTGTGGCAAGTTTCAACCATATGCCCAAACTTAGGACTTTGTAAGTAGTCACAATATATATAAAGTTCAATTTAATCAATTAAAGATTCCCTTTAAGTATTATTTATAGTAAACAGAAACAGAACAAATAGCTTATTATAAGGTGTACAAGGAAAACATTCCCTTATTTTATGTTCCAGATATATTTGAGTACATGAACTGTCATTCTGAAAACTTGAAAGCTTTCTGTCAAATGATATGCATTATGGAAAGTTTGGGGTGGGGGTGGGAAACATTTGCTTTGGGCCCTTATAGAGGTCACATTTCATTAAGAAATAGAAGACTCCTTGATTGGCTGTCAGAAATGATAAATGGTAAATCTTTATGATTTTATTACTGTACAGCAAGCGGACCTAATAAAGCTGAACTGGTTCTCCAACATTCTTTGTAACGTAAAATTACAGCACCACTCTCCAGTGCTTCTATAATTAAGATTGTGTCAGCATTTATGTTTAAAAATATATTTTCAGGCATTAGAGATGGATATTAAGATATTTTAGGTCAATAAAAAATGGTGCTTTAATAAAGTATTTGCTATAGCTATTTTCTTTTCTCTTAGAGGAAAAATTA
Organism: Manis pentadactyla; assembly: GCF_030020395.1. Taxonomy (NCBI): domain Eukaryota; kingdom Metazoa; phylum Chordata; class Mammalia; order Pholidota; family Manidae; genus Manis; species Manis pentadactyla. The sequence goes on from NC_080023.1 coordinate 15,770,474, forward strand.
ATCCTTAAAGCTCAGGATGGGTATAGTTAAAGCATTTTCAGAAGTAAATCTTATTTGAACTGGTTTGAAGAATCACCTTGATCTCAAAAATACATTATATATAATAGGTGAGAAATACTGGGAAACATAACCAAAGCATTAGACTTCTTTTAAATATATGTGTTTTTAAGTAGGGTATATATTTTGACTTTCACAATATTTTTCATTTTATAATAGTTTATAACTGAAAACATACATTTATTCCCTCTCTTTAATAAAAAATAAATTGAGTTGCCAGCTTTTTAAAATGAATTGGGTAATACGAATCTTAATGTCAATTTTTTCTCACTAAACTGTAGCTCTGTATGCAATAACACATCATTATAATTTCCTCAGAATATGATACAGCAAAATAAAAGAATTCTAAATGTGTGCAGACATAACTAAATTTTGTTTTCTTGAAACTAAAAGATTTAAACTAATCTGACCAAATGAATAGCCCAGTTCACTCCATATTTGAGAAATTGGTTTCTCATTAACTTCAGCTAATTTTTTAAAAAACAAGTTAATCAAGCTTTCCATCCTTGCAAAAATAAAGCCTCCAAGACTGTTAAAATATCCATCATCTGCATTTTGGGTAATGTGCCTTACTTTTTTTAGAGAAATCCACTGCAGTTTGTCTTACTAATCAGCTTGTACATTTTTTATTATCTTTTCTCATTTCATATTTGTGTACACCTAATATAATCATTGTAATGTGACCTATTTAGATGGAAATATTTAGAGAACAACTATGTGGAATGTGCTAGGTGGCTTCCAAAGAATGCCACTCTGAGTTACAAGCAAACTAAGCTGGAGGTGACCCAGCTTTCCCAGACTGTAGCTTTTTGTTCTGCAGCATGCTGTCTAGTTTCAGTGCAATACAGTCTGTTCCATACCTGCAGGCTCAAGGAGAATGTGAAACAGTCAACTAACTTTATATTCCCTTGTTTTCATTGTTTCATTATTCTAGGTTATCATTGCTACTTAAAAATTCAATTTTTATGGTCCAATTATCTTTCTGGACTGAGTTCCATGTTTTAATATCCATTACTGTTATTGGGTTAGAATTGAGCACATCAGCTAAAAAAGGACTAAAATGATATTACTGTGTCATAGATGATTCTGGGAATGATGCTTTGATTTATAGCTTTGGATGTCCTTTTCTTTAGCTTGAAAAAAAAAAAAACGTAAAAGCCAGTTTAAAGTCCTTTACCTAATTTAGTGGATACATTTGTCTGATATTTTATTAATGGAAAAGTGCTATTTGCCACTTGGAAAGAGTCCATGATCTGGTGTGGATCCCTGCCAACATAGAGGGGGCTCACTTAATTCCTTCAGTCCCAACCATTTTAATTTCAGTTCCTTCTCTTATATGATAGGTCCCAAGAGCCAAAAGCAGCTAATCCCCTTTGCTGCTATTGAACAAAAAGAAGGAAATCAGAACAGGAATGTGAAGGAAGTGTTTTATATTGAATTATTATTATGTCTTATTCAGCAAAAAATGAAAATGACCTGCTAAAAAGATTTTGCAAGCAGTTTCTACAGAGATTAATAATGGCAGGACTAACTGATCATTCAGACCATGAGCCACAACTTTTACTAGCACACCCCCTACTCTCCACTCCCCACCCCACCCTAATTAGCTATCAGCATGTCGAGACTGCAGAGTAGTTTGCTGTAGACTTAATTATTTCTCTTTACCCTTTTAAATGAACATAGGCAAAAGATATTTGGCATATTTGGCTTCTGTTTATTTGTTTAGCTCAGAGGTAAATGAAGAGTTACTCGATTCTGTGGTTATACCTGTGTAATTTTTAGAAAAAGAATTAGATTGGAACTTGCTAAGCTTTATCTACTTATATGTTAAGAATTAAAATTGTGTATTACGAATGAATTTTTCAAGTTTTGAAAGAACCGTTTTCTGTTTTCTTGCTTTAAACTTCTTTTCTCTCATTTAGTCGTCTCCACTCGAACAACCTGTACTGCGACTGCCACCTGGCCTGGCTCTCCGACTGGTTGCGCCAGCGGCCTCGGGTGGGCCTCTACACTCAGTGTATGGGTCCGTCCCACCTGAGGGGCCATAATGTAGCTGAGGTTCAAAAGCGAGAATTTGTCTGCAGTGGTAAGGGAGACAGAACCTTTGTGTCATCATCAATTGTTTTATGCTATTACATAAACTGCATTACAGAGAACTATGAAGAATGCATGCTTTAAAGCTCTTGGTGTGGCACTAACATTCAGTTGCACACTAATCACTACGGAAATCCTGTTTTAGGGATGTTGATAATATGTTCTTAAGGCATTTGTGCATGCTTGGCAATTACTGATTACTTGGACCTCAGTTATGATGAAAGATGTTCCAGTTTTCACTACAGGGGAAATAGAGGAAATTCCTATAGATTTTAGTTCTGTTTGCTACTCATTATTTTCCCTTTGAGTAATAATTTATATCTACTTCAATGTTAACAATTGAAAACAGGATCCAGTGATCCTGGATCCCTGCTGGGAGATTCAAAAAGTACGAGCTTTAGTGTAGTGACAAAATCCTTTTTGTGTATACATCAATATTGATGTTCAGTTCTACTTAAAAGATATGAATAACTAACTTAGTAAACAAAAACCTGAAAACAAACATAAACATGGGCAATGTAAAATATCCAAGATGACATTTACTTAGTTTTTCCTGTGTGCCTAAGCACCAATCTAAGGGTTTCACATAAATTTACCCCATTTCACCTCCCTCATCACAATTGTAATGTAATATTATCTTTATACTAGAAATTAAAATGCTGACAAAAAAGTACTAAATAATCTTGTCCAAGGTTATATAGTTGAGTCCAAGCACCTCAGTCTAGACAGTCCGATTCCCCAGTTCAATATATCTATTATATATGTTTATTAAATTATATGTTAATATTTTATTGATCCATATTAACATATAATTTATTTTATAAATATAGGTCTGGTTCTGCCTCAGAAGTGTCTGTTCAAAAAACAATAAAACAAAATTTTAAAATATATATAATGCATTATAAAAAGCTAATAATTTCTTAAGGGATGAATTAATTTATGGGCTAGCACAGTGTTCTAATGGATTGTGATCTTTTGGACCTTTTTATGTATTTTCCCACACTTTTTATAACCCAAACAAAATTTTCTTATCATGTCATGGGTGTTCTCAACAGTTCTGATTGCTTTTTTAAAGTTAAATAATGCAATGACTAACAATTTGTTACTAACCACGTTTTTCTCTCTTCACTTTTTCCTTCCTGTTTTCTAGATGAGGAAGAAGGCAAGTTCACGTTTCTTTTTTAGACTGAGACCATTTCTGTAAAGTTTGAGAGCTTGTTGAGAGGGGCGGGGTTAGTAACTAGTGGCAGCCTCTTCCTGACCTATCACCACCGCTCAAGCCCTTTTCCTGCAGATCAGCGAGGGCTTGTCCCTGCTACAGTAACCAGGTGTTCGCAGATGGCCATTCAGTACAGCACTACTGACATTCTGCTGTTCATCATTCAAACAGTAACATTTCATTTCAAAGTAGTTTTGTTTCCAAACACTGAGTATTAAAAAAAAAAGGAAACATATCTGCAGGGAACTACTTATGCTAAAACTTTAGGCTATGGGAAACTAAAAAGAATCAGAGACTAGGGATTACAGTAATACATGTTACAAATTATTATAATAACTTCAAAGACAGTGGTCATTTTGAACCTATTGAGACATCAAATTTAGCAGGATCTAATTTTTCCCCACATGTACTGGCATGTGATTACTTATTTAGAATAAACAGTTCTGTCTTCCAAAAGGGATATTTTACTGTTTTCCTTTCTCTTTTGAGTTAGTTAGTTAAGCCACATATGTTCAATAAAGACCAAAGTCTAGTTAAACTTACTAGAAATGAAATATAGATTAGTCTGAAATTAATGGCTTTTTTTGGAACTCAATAGAACTGAATAGGTTTCTACTTTTCAAATCTGAATTTAGCCTCTCTCACAATTATTTCAACACTTACACATGATCATTTTTATAATTAGTTTTAAAAATCTCATTTGCTTCATGTGAGAGTTGACCCCATAATATAAATGCATTCTTCCCAACATATATTTTAGAAATATAGGACTATTTTAAGATCAGGTATTTACAGAAAAGTTTTTCTGTTAAGTAACATGTTTGTTATTTGAGATAAGCTTGCATGTTTCTCAAGTGTGAATTTCAGGAGGAAAAATGTAATTGCTGTTTATTTCTTTTTCAGGGCACCAGTCATTTATGGCTCCTTCTTGCAGTGTTTTACACTGTCCGGCTGCTTGTACCTGTAGCAACAATATCGTAGACTGTCGTGGGAAAGGTCTCACTGAGATCCCCACGAATCTTCCAGAGACCATCACAGAAATGTATGTGCCCTAAAATTCTCTTCTATCCCTCCAACTCCCCACTGATCCAAACTGTGACTTTTTTTAGGACACTCTAGGTTTATCAAAGGCAAATCTGATCAATTAGCTTAGACAAAATGTTCCTTTCAGAATTGTATTGGCGCTTAGTCTGTTTAATTAAATGTCTTGTTGAAGTGGCTAAAATTTTTGTTTTCTTAGCACAGGTAGAAGTAAAAGGAATGCATTTTAAACATAAAGAATATTTTTTCTTTCCTTGAGAAGGTTTATTAGGCTATTTAGGGAAAATAAAGGTGGTTGTCTCTCTTTTGACCATCAGGGTCTCTGCTTCTCTCTATTTTGAGCTTGCAGTTGGGGGATATAAAAGAAAGACTGAGCTGGGGTAATAAATCATAGGAACGAGCTTTATTTAAAGTATCTAATATGTGCTTAAAAATATACTTAGAGCTTTGCAGTATAAGACATGATCCTCTATAAGGACTCTAGAATCTCTGGAGATTTGACACAGAAATGAAACACTATACACATGTAATTATATTATTCTCACCAAAATTTTTCCTGAACAAACACTACCTTGCCTACAGAAGACATTTGTAAATATTTTTTAGCTGCACCTGGAAAGAAGAATAAGATACGGTTTAGGAGGAGGCAGGTGACATTCCACAAGAGAGAAACACCAGGAACAGAGGGTGGAGGTGGCAGTGAGCATTATGTTTTAGCCATTGTGCAGTTGAGCCCAGTTGGAGGACTCGATATTAGTTGAGTCATCATGGAAAATAAGGCCTGAAAAAAGACCTCTCCATGTAATTGTAAAGCCACAGGTCATAAACAATTTTCATCTTGGTCAGAGGAGATAATAGATGATGAACTAAATAGGAGAACAACATAGTAAGATTTTGAAAAGGGGAATTATATATTCATCTTTCTGGACACAGCATTTATTAAAGTAAACACTTACTACATAAAGGTAGCATGAATTCTCCAGAGTCTTCCATAAAGTGACTAGCAAATTTGACATGCAGATTAAAAGCTATGAAATGAGGTACAAAGTAATATGCATTGTAAGAGAGGAGCAAATCAAGTTCAAGTATTTATTACATAGGGCGTAAAGTGGAAGGCAAGTTGTAGTGGTTAACTAGAGTCAGAAAGCTTAACTTAGAATCACAAGGCCACCTACCATTTGCTGTTTGTGAGACCATGGACAAGTTACTCATCCTCTATGGGACTGCCTCCTCATCTAAAACTAAGGGTGGTGATTAGTTCGAAATGAAGTCATCAACACATTTAGAGCTCTGTGCTTAGTATATAGTAATCATGCAATAAATGATACTTCTGTTGTTGAAGCCTTGGTATAAGAGGGAACACCCGAGGTAGGCCTTGAAGGATAGGTAGTGAATGGAAATGCAGAGATGAGAAAAGGACTTTCCATGTGAAAGGGACATCACAAGTATAGGCGATCAGAATGGAAATGCAGGGCACTACCAAACAGGAACTCAGTCTGGCATTTGGAACCTGGGAGAGTAGAGGAAAATTAAGTTAGAAAGGTAGGTTGGAGCCAGTTCATGGGCCCGATACTTTCATGAGGTATGTCTTTATGTGAAGTGGTTTTGAATACAGGAGTTTTAAAGTGAATCCTCAGGAAGAATTAATCTGACAGCTGTATGCCAGTGGCTGGCAAACGGAGAGAATGAATGCCAGGCATGAAGCCTCTTATGCAGCCATTATATTGATTGAGAGGAGATGTCATAAGAGCAAGAGCTAGTGAGTAGCAGCAGGAATGATGCTGTGGCAGAGATATTATAGCTAATCTAGAAGAAGTATTAATGGGATTTGTCACTTGATGAAATGAGAAGATAATGGAGAAAGATGAACCAAAGGTAATGCTAGAGCTTCAAATATGAGGAGTAGGAGATGGTGTGTCTATCATTGTACGTAAGAAGCAAAGGAGCAGGACCACGACTTGGAAGGAGGACGGTAGTGAGCAGAATTTGTGAAATACTGAAGTACCTGTGAGATATTTAGAGATACTGAAATTACACAGACTATAATAATTTGGAGCAAATCAAAGGCTTAGAGTAATTAATATTATAAAATACAAAGTTCATGGTCAAATCCATAAGCTAGCAAATGGGAAGGAGAGCAAGAGAAAAAAGTCCAACGGAATTAAATAAAAGCAGCAGAGGACCATAACAGGCAAGAGAAGAGAGGCTCTTAGGAAAAATGATCTGCAGAGGCGGATACTCTGGCTGATGAACCAGGCAGAGGTCTGAGAACAGGTCTTGGAATTTGACCAGCATATTGTCCTTGGAGGATTCCAGGTAGAATGATAGGTAAATACACCACTTTTCAGAGTGTTAAGAAAGGGAGTAAATGGTGAATATTGCAGGGAGAAGATATAGAACAGTTTGAAAAATTTGACTAAGAAAGGATTTTTTGAAAAAGACAATTGTCTCTATAAAGGACAGACTTGGATTTATTTTAAGATGCAGAAACCTGTGGTCACTAATAAGCCAGAGAGACAGAATGGGTTTTTAAAAGAGATGAGAATGTGAGTTAGATAAGGTATATGTGGGTACAAGATTATTCAGGGTACAGGAGGGGATTAATCATAGGAAAGGAGAACAAAACTGCTATGAGTTGACAAAAGGAAAAGAGTGAGATATACATATAATGGACTAAAAGTGATATGAAACATTTAAAATGGCTTCTCTCCTATCTATTTTATATTTTATAATAGAGCCTTTTTTCTATTTTGTATGGTCTATAGATTTTTGTTTAATGGTGGAATTTAGTAGCATAAGAGTTGTACTAAATAATATGTCCCATTGGTTTTGCTTACATTGAGGAAGTGGTGTATCTGCTAAAGCTACACTAAATTAAATTTATAACTAGAGATGAAAACATATGTGAAGCTCTAGGTGAATTTTATCTCTCTGATTATTACATTATCAGCTTTATCAGTAGACTTCTACTAACAAATCATATTGATCTTCAACTCCAACAAAATATCCCTATTACCATTCATTATGTGGCATAATTTACTAGCTAAGTAGCTCTTTCTTTTATTACTCTTTTATTTTTATTAAAGAACATGAGTAAGATTCATAAAACGTGGAAATAAAGCTATACAACATCTTTTTTCATTTTATAAGCTCCAGGTTTTTAATGCACAATGAACTAAATATTACAAACTCCCTCCATATTTTTCGAATAGTTTTTTAATCTGAATTTTACCATAAATTATCAGTAGAATTCCTTTACTGTAAGTTATCAGATATTTCATTCAATACTGTTGCATTGGCATGTCTATTCCTACAGCTGTCTCATAATGTATTTGCAATGAAAGATGTAGAAGTGGTCAACTGCGCACAATGGGTAGAAAAACTTGGAGCACTTTTTTTCTTTTTTCTGCATGTGTTCACTATAATTTCACACTTCTTGCCCTTATTCAGGCACTAAACATGGAAAACCTTTCTTTAAGTTCAGAATTAAAATAATTTGGAGAAGAAATAGAAAGAAACATACATCTAATGCCTGCAATGTTGGGTACTATACACACATTGTATCATTTGCTCTCTCACTGACCTTTGAAGGTGGTATTTATGGAAATTAAGTAAAATCAAAAAACAAAAGGCAGAGGCATATGCTAGATAAAGGTTGGTGGCTTTTTCCAAGATACCTCTCTTTCTGATGGTGTTACCCTGGTCCAGGATCTGCCCTCCCATTTGTAGGCTATGAATCTGATTTCATTTGCACTGAATGATTATATTTTGTGTATATGTATATATATTTGTGTGTGTCTGTTTAACTGCTGTCTTCCATACTGAAGTACAAACTCTGTGAAGGCAGGAACTCATTCTGTATTTTTTTAAATCAAGTTATCATTGATATACACTCTTATGAAGGATTCACAAGAAAAACAATGTGGTTACTACATTCACCCTTATTATTGAGTTCCCCCCATACCCATTGTAGTCACTGTCCATCAGTGTAGTAAGATGCCACAGAGTCTATATTTGTCTTCTCTGAGGTACACTGTCTTCCCCATGACCCCACACACTATATGTACCAATCATGATACCCCACAATCCCCTTCTCCCTCCCTTCCCATCTGCCTTCCCCCACCCCTCCGCTTGGTAACCACTAGTCCCTTCCTGGAGTCTGTGAGTCTGCTGCTATTTTGTTCCTTCAGTTTTGCTTCGATGTTATACTCCACAAATGAGGGAAATCATTTGGTACTTGTCTTTCTCTGCCTGGCTTATTTCACTGAGCATAATATCCTCCAGCTCCATCCATGTTGTTGCAAATGGTAGGATTTGTTTCTTTCTTATGGCTAAATAGTATTCCATTGTGTATATGTACCCCCTCTTCTTTCTCCATTCATCTACTGATGGACACTTAGGTTACTTTCATATCTTGGCTATTGTAAATAGTGCTGCAATAAACATAGGGGCGCATATGTCTTTTTGAATCTAAAAACTTGCTTTTTTGGGTAAATTCCTTGGAGTGGAATTCCTGGGTCAAATGGTATTTCTATTTTTAGTTTGTTGAAGAACCTCCATACTGCTTTCCATAATGGTTGAACTAGTTTACATTCCCACTAGCAGTGAGGAGGGTTCCCCTTTCTCTGCATCCTTGCTAGCATTTGTTGTTCCTAGTCTTTTTGATGTTGGCCATCCTAACTGGTGTAAGGTGATACCACATTGTGGTTTTAATTTGCATTCCCTGATAATTAGCAATGTGCAGCATCTTTTCATGTGCCTGTTGGCCATCTGAATTTCTTATTTGGAGAAATGTCTGTTCATATCCTCTGCCCATTTATTAGTAGGGTTATTTGCTTTTGGGGTGTTGAGGTGTGTGAGTTCTTTATATATTTTGGATGTTAACCCCTTGTCAAATATGTCATTTACAAATATATTCTCCCATACTGTAGGATGACTTTTTGTTCTACTGATGGTGTCCTTTGTCGTACAGAATCTTCTTAGCATGATGTAGTCCTATTTGTACATTTTTGGTTTTATTTCCATTGCCTGAGGAGATGTGTTCAGGAAAAAGTTGCTCATGTTTATATTCAAGAGATTTTTGCCTATGTTTTCTTCTAAGAGTTTTATGGTTTCATGACTTACATTCAGGTCTTTGATTCATTTTGAGTTTACTTTTATGTATGGGGTTAGAAAATAATTCAGTTTCATTCTCTTGCATGTAGCTGTCCAGTTTTGCCAACACCAGTTGTTGAAGAGGCTGTTATTTCCCCATTGTATATCCATGGCTCCTTTATCATGTATTAATTGACCATATATGCTTAGGTTCATATCTGGGCTCTCTAGTCTGTTCCATTGGTCTATGGCTCTGTTCTTGTGCCAGTACCAATTTGTCTTGATTACTGTAGCTTTGTACTAGTACTTGGAAGTCAGGGAGATCATAATCCTCCCCTCTTTATTCTTCCTTCTCAGGGTTGCTTTGGTTATTCGGGGTCTTTTGTAGTTCCATATGAATTTTAGAGCTATTTGCTCTAGTTCATTGAAGAATGCTGTCATATTTTGATAGGGATTGCATTGAATCTGTAGATCGTTTTAGGCAGGATGGCCATTTTAACAATATTAATTCTTCCTATCCAAGAGCACTAATTGTGTTTCTATTTATTGGTTTCTTCTTCAATTTCTCTCATGAGTGTCTTGTAATTTTCAGAGTATAGGTCTTTCACATCCTTGGTTAGGTTTTATTCCTAGGTATTTTATTCTTTTTGATGCAGTTATGAATGGAATTATTTTCCTGATTTCTCTTTCTGCTAGTTCATCATTAGTGTATAGTAATGCAAAATATTTCTATGTACTAATTTTGAATCCTGAAACTTTGCTGAATTCAGATATTAGATCTAGTAGTTTTGGAGTGGATTTTTTTAGGGTTTTTTATCTACAATATCATGTCATTTGCAAACAGGAACAGTTCAACTTCTTCCTTGCCAATCTGGATGCCTTTTATTTCTTTGTGTTGTCTAATTGCCATGGCTAGGACCTCCAGTACTATGTTGAATGAAAGTTGGGGGAGTGGACATCCTTGTCTTGTTCCCAAACTTAAAGGAAAAGCTTTCAGCCTATTGCTCTTAAGTATGATGTTGGTTGTGGGTTTGTCATATGTGGCCTTTATTATGTTGAGGTACTTGCCCTCTATACCCATTTTGTTGAATGTTTTTATCATGAATAGATGTTGAATTTTGTTGAATGCTTTTTCAGCATCTATGGAGATAATTGTGTGGTTTTTGTCCTTCTTTTTGTTGATGTGGTGGATGATCTTGATGGATTTTCAAATGTACCATCCTTGCATCCCTGGAATAAATCCTACTTGATCATGGTGGATAATCTTTTTGATGTATTTTGGAATTCTGTCTGTTACTATTTTGTTGAGTATTTTTGCATCTATTTTCATCTTGGATATTGGTCTGTAATTTTCTTTTTTTGTGGTGTCTTTGCCTGGTTTTGGTATTAGAGTGATGCTGGCCTTGTAGAATGAGTTTGGGAGTATTACCTCCTCTTCTACTATTTGGAAAACCTTAAGGAGGATGGGTATTATGTCTTCACTAAATGTCTGATAAAATTCAGCAGTGAAACCATCTGGTCCGGGTGTTTAATTCTTAGGTAATTTTTTGATTACCAATTCAATTTCCTTGCTGGTAAATGGTTATTCAGATTTTCTCTTTCTTCCTGGGTCAGCCTTGGAAGAGTCTATTTTTTTTTGAAGTTGTCCATTTCTTCTAGATTATCCAGTTTGTTAGCATATAATTTTTCATAGTATTCTTTCATAATTCTTTGTATTTCTGTGGTGTCCATTGTGATTTTTCCTTTCTCATTTCTGATTCTCTTTATGTGTGTAGAATCTCTTTTCTTCTTGGTAAGTCTGGCTTAGGGTTTATCTATTTTGTTTATTTTCTTGCAGAATCAGTTCCTGCTTTCATTGATTCTTTCTATTGTTTTATTCTTCTCAATTTTATTTATTTCTGCTCTTATCTTTATTATATCCCTCCTTTTTCTGACTTTGGGTCTCATTTGTTCTTCTTCTTCTGGTTTCATTAATTGTGAATTTAGACTGTTCATATGGGATTGTCGTTCTTTCCTGAGGTAGGCCTGTATTGCAATATACTTCTCTCTTAGCATGACCTTTGCTGCATCCCACAGATTTTGCAATGTTGAATCATTTTTGTCATTGCCTCCATATTTTGCTTGATCTGTATTTTTATTTGGTCTTTGATCCATTGATTATTTAGGAGCATTCTGTGAAAACTCCATGTGTTTGTGGGCTTTTTCATTTTCTTTGTGTAATTTATTTCTCTTTTCATACCTTTGTGGTCTGAGAAACTGGTTGGTACAATTTCAATCTTTTTGAATTTACTGAGGCTCTTTTTGTGGCCTAGTATATGATCTTTCTTGAAAATGTTCCATGTGCACTTGAGAAGAATGTGTATGAATCCTGTGGCTTTTGGATGAAGTTTTCTGTAGAGTCCATTTGGTCCATCTTTTCTAATACATTGTTCAGTGCCTCTGTCTCCTTACTTGTTTTCTGTCTGGTTGATCTTTTCTTTGGAGTGAGTGGTGTGTTGAAGTCTCCTAAAAAGAATGCATTACATTCTATTTCTTCCTTTAATTCTGTTAGTATTTGTTTCACATATGTAGGTGTTCCTGTGTTGGGTGCATAGATATTTATAATAGTTATATCCTCTTTTTGGACTGACCCCTTTATCATTATGTAATGTCTTTCTTTGTCTCTTGTTATTTTCTTTTTTTGAAGTCTATTTTGTCTGATACAAGTACTGCAATTCCTGCTTTTTTCTCCCTATTAGTTGCATGAAATATCTTTTTCCATCACTTCACTTTTAGTCTGTGTATCTCTTTGAGTTTGAAGTGAGTCTCTTGTGGACAGCATATAGATGGGCCTTGTTTTTCATCCATTCAGTGACTGTATTTCTTTTGATTGGTGCATTCAGACCCTTTACATTTAGGATGATTATCAATAAGTATGTACTTATTCCCATTGCATGCTTTAGATCCGTGGTTAACAAAGGTTCAAGGGTAATTCCCTTACTATCTAACAGTCTAATTTAACTCACTTAACTCACTTAGTATGCCATTACAAACAAAACCTAAAGTTTCTTTTTTATTCTTCTTTTTCTTGCTCCTCCATTCTTTATATATTAAGTATCATATTCTGTACTCTTTGTCTATCCCTTGATTGACTTTAGGAGTAGTTGATTTGATTTTGTATCTGCTTAGTAATTAATTGTTCTACTTCCTTTACTGTGGTTTTATTTCCCCTGGTGACAGCTATTTAGCCTTAGAAACACTTCCATTCTTAGCAGTCTCTCCAAAATTCACTGTAGAGGTGGTTTATGGGAACTACATTCTCTCAGCTTTTGCTTATCTGAAAATTGTTTAATCTCTCCTTCAAAGTTAAATGATTGTCTTGCCAGTAGAGTATTCTTGGTTCTAAGCCCTTTTCTTTCATTACATTAAGTATATCATGCCACTCCCTTCTGGCCTTTAAGGTTTCTGTTGATAAGTTTGATGATAGCCTGATGGGTTTTCCTTTGTAGGTGATCTTTTTTCTCTCCATACCTGCTTTTAAAAGTCTGACCTTATCCTTGATCTTTGCAATTTTAATTATTATATGTCTTGCTGTTGTCTTCCTTAGGTCCATTGTGTTGGGAGATCTGTGCACCTCCATTGCCTGAGAGACTATCTCCTTCCCCAGATTGAGCAAATTTTCAGCAATTGCCTCCTCAAAGACACTTCTATCCCTTTTTCTCTCTCTTCTTCCGGTACCCCTATAATGAAAATATTGTTCCATTTTGATTGGTTACCCAGTTCTCTCAATATTCTTTCATTCCTAGAGGTCCTTTTTTGTCTTTTTGTCTCAGCTTCTGTGTATTTCTCTTCTCTAATTTCTATTCCATTTAGTGTCTCTTCTTCTACTTCTAATCTGCTTTTAAATCCCTTCATTGTATGTTTCATTTCAGATATGGAACTTCTTAATGATTGAGTCTCCATCCTAAATTCGTTTCTGAGTTCTTGAATATTTTTCTATACCTCCATTAGCATGTTTATGGTTTTTATTTTGAACTCTGTTTCAGGAAGATTGTTGACTTCAGATTCACTTAGCCCTTTTTCTGGTGTTTGTGAGATTTTTGTCTGAACCAGGTTCCTTTGATGTTTCATATTTGTATGTCTCTCCCTCTAGTGCCCAGAAGCTTTAGTCTCTGGAGCTGCTCACCCCCTGGAGTGATGTTGGGAGTCTCAGGGGAGCAGCACTGGTGCCTTGGGGGAAAAAAGAGCTGTTTATTCCTTCCCCGTCGCAGTGCCTGTCTCCACTGTCAGAACAGTGGGCTGAGACACAAAGGTGTAAGCCTTTGTGCTTTGCATCTGTAGCTGGCAAAGGTGGAGCCTGCCTCTTTCTGGCCTGATGCCAGGACAGCAACTGCTGTTTTGTGAGCCAGGAGGCCAGGAGATAGGTGCAGAAGGCTGTGTATCACAATGAGGAACCTCAGAGCTGAGTACCCAGCCAGGGGGATGGAGTGCCTGAAGCTCCTGAAAGTTTCCAACCTGCTGGGCAGGGTGGACCCAGCCCACCTTGTCCACCTATCCATTCTCCTGCACAGCAGGCTCTTTGCAAACCCCAACCCTTCAGGAGCCATCTTGCTGTTAGAAAGTCTCTCAGACTGCCTGCCTTTCCTTGTCCCAGAGCAGCTCGTTGTGGATCCCTGTCCTCCACAAATGGCTGGAATCTCAGTCCCTCCAAGTATTTCACCTGTCTTAGCTTTCCAACCCCACTAATCTCCAGAGCACCATTCAATGTAGGTTTTTGCTTCCAAAGCAGATCTCCAGGGATGGGTGTTCAACACTCCTAGACTTTAATCCCTTCCCCACTCCATTTCTCTTCCTCCCACTGGTGAACTGAGGTGGGGGAAGAGCTTGGGTCCCGCCAAATCAAGGCTTTGGTACATTACCCTGTTTCTTGAGGTCTGCTCTGTTCTCCAGGTGTATTCAATCTGGCACAGCCTTCTTTCCTGTTGCTCTTTTAGGATTAGTGGTATTAACTATATTTTCGTGTCATATGTGGTCTTCCAGGAGTTCTCTGTCTCACCTCTCATGCTGCCATCTTTAATCCTCTCATTCTGTTCTGATCACTACTGAGGATCCAGTAATAAATCTAGTACCTGGCACATAATAGGTACTATATGAATATGAGATAAATACTTATTCAGTGAATGGATAATTTAAAAATTAAGTACTTAGAGCATATTTCTCTCTGAAGTGATGGAGCTCTATTAAACAAGATTGAAAAGTACAACCTGAATGGTGAGCCCATTCTCTCCCTGTAGAAAACAGTGATTTTTTTTTTGAGAGGGCATCTCTCATATATATTGATCATATGGTTGCTAACAACAATAAAATTCTGTGTAGAGGACCCAATGCACAATCATTAATCAACCCCAAGCCTAATTCTCAACAGTCTCCAATCTTCTGAAGCATAATGAACAAGTTTTTACATGGTGAACAAGTTCTTACATAGTGAATAAGTTCTTACATGGTGAACAGTGCAAGGGCAGTCATTACAGAAATTTTCAGTTTTGATCACACATCATGAACTATAAACAATCAGGTCAATTATGATTATTCGTTTGATTTTTATACTTGATTTATATGTGAATCCCACATTTCTCCCTTATTATTATTATTATTATTATTTTTTTAAATAAAATGCTGAAGTGGTAGGTAGATGCAAGATAAAGGTAGAAAACATAGTTTAGTGCTGTAAGAGGACAAATGTAGATGATCAGGTGTGTGCCTATAGACTAAGTATTAATCCAAGCTAGACAAGGGCAACAAAACATCCACAGATGCAGAAGGTTTCTCTCAAAACAGGAGGGTGAGGTTCTAAGCCTCACCTCTGTTGATCCCCAATTTCTCACCTGATGGCCCCCCTGCAACTGTGCCTGTCTTAGGTTGTTCCTCCCTTGAGGAATCTTACCCGTCTCTGGCTAACCAGTCATCTTCCGGGGCCATACAGGGAAATGTAAAGTTGGTAGGTGAGAGAGAAGCAATATTGTTTGAAAAGGTTAGCTTTTTACTTTTTTGCAGATTTATGCCCTGTGGCTTCTATGCCCAGCATTTGTCTTGAGGTATCTTTACCACTTGGAAGAATTATGATACTCGGTAATTTCGATATGAGGCATGAATTCTACTTAAGGGTTGTAATTATGAAGGAAGAAGAGAAGCTATAGAAATAGCAGATGGAAGAAAACATGGGAAGATTTATTATTTCTTTGACATATCTTCCTGTAGTGTAACATAAGTGTGTATAGGTTTTAAATTACTAATTAAATTGCGTGCACACATTAACATAATAGGAATACAGCTACATAACCAAAGCAGACCTACAATTACCAGCCATATCCAGTGAAACCAAGAAAACCAGTTAAGCACCCTAGGCATTTGTGAAAACTTATCAATGATATGATGGATATTGTCTAACTGAATTTGAATAGTTTGAGAAAAATCAGACAAATTAAAACAACACATTCCTGGGAACTGTTCACATACCATATGTTCTTTTAACAGTAGATAGCCTGTAGTCGCAAGATTTTGGAGCGCTGCAACTTACACTTCTCCTAATTCTTGGTTGAGTTCCAACAGTATAGATCCAGTCAAATTTGTTGTTTTACTGTATGCACAGGCCAGCTTAGATATCTCCTTCTTCATTCCAATGGCAAGTCCAGGAACTGGTGGGATGAATACAGCTACAACTGCAACAGCACCAGGAACTTTGTTGATGTTTTTTGACAATCATCTCCTGAAATGACTCTTCCACAGAATATTGATGTTGGAAGTTCTTCATATTGTATCTTAATTCATGTTCTGGGTAGCCAAATTACGCTTTGATCCTCTGTATAAACACAAACAAACCCTTTGCCCACACTTTCATATGCCCTTTATACTATTGTGAAGAACTTTTTGGAGATCACCACACAGGAACTGCTTTTTTTTTTTTTAAGAGAAAGGAATATTATCAGAAAAATGTACTTCCATAGCTGATCATCTGACACCCTTTAAATGATCAAAATTAAGGATTTTTAAAGCATGCATTAATCGGTGATTTGCAGTTAGTTTTATCCTATGAGGGAGTAATCCCCCTTTTCTTTCTTTTTATTTTTTTTGCTATCATTAATCTACAATTACATTAAGAACATTATGTTTACTAGGCTCTCCCCTATACCAGGTCACCCCCACAAACCCCCTTACAGTCACTGTCCATCAACATAGCAAAATGTTGTATAATCACTACTTGTCTACTCTGTGTTGTACAGCCCTCCCCTTTCTCCCACCCCCCCATTAAGCATGCTAATCATAATACCCCCTTTCTTCTTTCCCCCCCTTATCCCTCCCGACCCACCCATCCTCCCCAGTCCCTTTCCCTTTGGTACCTGTTAGTCCATTCATGGGTTCTGTGATTCCACTGCTGTTTTGTTCCTTCAGTTTTTCCTGTTCTTATACTCCACAGATGAGAGAAATCATTTGGTATTTCTCTTTCTCTGCTTGGCTTATTTCACTAAGCATAATACCCTCCACCTCCATCCATGTTGTTGCAAATGGTAGGATTTTTTTCTTCTTATGGCTGAATAATATTCCATTGTGTATATGTACCACTATTCTTTATCCATTCATCTACTGATGGACACTTTTGCTTCCAATTCTTGGCTATTGTAAATAGTGCTGCAATAAACATAGGGGTGCATCTATCTTTTTCAAACTTGAGTGCTGCATTCTTAGGGTAAATTCCTAGGAGTGGAATTCCTGGGTCAAATGGTAAGTCTACTTAGAGCATTTTGAGGGACCTCCATACTGCTTTCCACAATGGTTGAACTAATTTACATTCCCACCAGCAGTGTAGGAGGGTTCCCCTTTCTCCACAACCTCGCCAACATTTGTTGTTGTTTGTCTGTTGGATGGTAGCCATCCTTACTGGTGTGAGGTAATACCTCATTGTGGTTTTAATTTGCATTTCTCTGATAATTAGCGATGTGGAGCATCTTTTCATGTGTCTGTTGGCCATCTGTATTTCTTTTTTGGAGAACTGTCTATTCAGTTCCTCTGCCCATTTTTTAATTGGATTATTTGTTTTTTGTTTGTTGAGGTGGGTGAGCTCTTTATATATTCTGGATGTCAAGCTTTTATCGGGTCTGTCATTTACAAATATATTCTCTCATACTGTAGGGTACCTTTTTGTTCTATTGATGATGTCTTTTGCTGTACAGAAGATTTTCAGCTTAATATAGTCCCACTAGTTCACTTTTGCTGTTGTTTTCCTTGCCCGGGGAGATATGTTCAAGAAAAGGTGGCTCATGTTTATGTCTAAGAGGTTTTTGCCTATGTTTTTTTCTAAGAGTTTTATGGTTTCGTGACATACATACAGGTCTTTGATCCATTTTGAATT
Source organism: Manis pentadactyla (assembly GCF_030020395.1). Taxonomy (NCBI): domain Eukaryota; kingdom Metazoa; phylum Chordata; class Mammalia; order Pholidota; family Manidae; genus Manis; species Manis pentadactyla. The sequence continues at coordinate 15,788,365 of NC_080023.1, forward strand.
TACTTTTGTATATGGGGTTCGACAATGGTCCAGTTTCATTCTCCTACATGTAGCTGTCCAGTTTTGCCAGCACCATCTGTTGAAGAGACTGTCATTTCACCATTGTATGTCCATGGCTCCTTTATCAAATATTACTTGACCATATATGTTTGGGTTAATGTCTGGAGTCTCTAATCTGTTCCACTTGTCTGTGGCTCTGTTCTTGTGCCAGTACCAAATTGTCTTGATTACTATGGCTTTGTAGTAGAGCTTGAAGTTGGGGAGTGAGAGCCCCCCAACTTTATTCTTCTTTCTCAGGATTGCTTTGGCTATTCAGGGTCTTTGGTGTTTCCATATGAATTTTTGAATTATTTGTTCCAGTTCATTGAAGAATGTTGCTGGTAATTTGATAGGGATTGCATCAAATCTGTATATTGCTTTGGGCAGGATGGCCATTTTCAAGATATTAATTGTTTCTAGCCACGAGCATGGGATGAGTTGCCATTTGTTAGTGTCCCCTTTAATTTCTCTTAAGAGTGACTTGTAGTTTTCAGGGTATAGGTCTTTCACTTCTTTGGTTAGGTTTATTCCTAGGTATTTTATTTTTTTGATACAATTGTGAATAGAATTGTTTTCCTGATTTCTCTTTCTTTTGGCTCATTGTTAGTGTATAGGAAAGCCACAGATTTGTGTATGTTAATTTTGTATCCTGCAACTTTGCTGAATTCCGATATCAGTTCTAGTAGTTTTGGAGTGGAGTCTTTAGGGTTTTTTATGTACAATATCATGTCATCTGCAAATAGTGACAGTTTAACTTCTTCTTTACTAATCTGGATTCTTTGTATTTATTTGTTTTGTCTGATTGCCGTGACTAGGACCTCCAGTACTATGTTAAATAACAGTGGGGAGAGTGGGCATCCCTGTCTTGTTCCCGATCTCAGAGGAAAAGCTTTCAGCTTCTCGCTGTTCAGTATAATGTTGGCTGTGGGTTTATCATATATGGCCTTTATTACGTTGAGGTACTTGCCCTCTATTCCCATTTTGCTGAGAGTTTTTATCATGAATGGATGTTGAATTTTGTCAAATCCTTTTTCAGCATCTATGGAGATGATCATGTGGTTTTTGTCTTTCTTTTTGTTGATGTGGTGGATGATGTTGATGGACTTTCGAATGTTGTACCATCCTTGCATCCCTGGGATGAATCCCACTTGGTCATGGTGTATGATCCTTTTGATATATTTTTGAATTCGGTTCGCTAATACTTTATTGAGTATTTTTGCATCTACGTTCATCAGGGATATTGATCTGTAATTTTCTTTTTTGTTGGGGTCTTTGCCTGGTTTTAGTATTAGGGTGATGTTGGTTTCATAGAATGAGTTTGGGAGTATTCCCTCCTCTTCTATTTTTTGGAAAACTTTAAGGAGAATGGGTATTATGTCTTCTCTGTGTGTCTGATAAAATTCCGAGGTAAATCCGTCCGGCCCGGGGTTTTTTTTCTGGGTAGTTTTTTTATTACTGTTTCAATTTCTTTGCTCGTAATTGGTTTGTTTAACTTTTGTGTTTCTTCCTTGGTCAGTCTTGGAAGGTTGTATTTTTCTAGGAACCTGTCCATTTCTTCTAGGTTTTCCAGTTTGTTGGCATATAGGTTTTCATAGTAGTCTTTTATAATTCCTTGTATTTCTGTGGAGTCTGTCGTGATTTTTCCATTCTCATTTCTGATTCTGTTGATTTGTGTTGACTCTTTTTCTCTTAAAAGTTTGGCTAGAGGTTTATCTATTTTGTTTATTTTCTCAAAGAAACAGCTCTTGGTTTCATTGATTTTTGCTATTATTTTATTCTTCTCAATTTTGTTTATTTCTTCTCTGATCTTTATTATGTCCCTCCTTCTGCTGACTTTAGACCTCATTTGCTCTTCTTTTTCCAGTTTCAATAATTTTGATGTTAGACTGTTCATCTGGGATTGTTCTTCCTTCTTCAAGTGTGCCTGGATTGCTATATACTTTCCTCTTAAGACTGCTTTTGCTGCATCCCACAGAAGTTGGGGCTTTGTGTTGTTGTTGTCATTTGTTTCCATATATTCCTTGATCTCTATTTTAATTTGTTCGTTGATCCATTGATTGCTTAGGAGCATGTTGTTAAGCCTCCATGTGTTTGTGAGCCTTTTTGGGTTTTTTTTTGTAGAATTTATTTCTAGTTTTATACCATTGTGGTCTGAAAAGTTGGTTGGTAGAATTTCAATATTTTGGAATTTCCTGTGACTCTTTTTGTGAGCTAGTATGTGGTCTATTCTGGAGAATGATCCATGTGCACTTGAGAAGAATCTATATCCTGTTGCTTTTGGATGTAGAGTTCTATAGAAGTCTATTAGGTCCATCTGTTCTACTGTGTTGTTCAGTGCCCCCGTGTCCTTACTTATTTTCTGCCAGGTGGATCTATCCTTTGGGGTGAGTGGCGTGTTGAAGTCTCCAAAAATGAATGCATTGCAGTCTATTTCCCCCTTTAGTTCTGTTAGTGTTTGTTTCACATATGCTGGTGCTCCTGTGTTGGGTGCATATATATTTAGAATGGTTATATCCTCTTGTTGGACTGAGCCCTTTATCATTATGTAATGTCCTTCTTTATCTCTTGTTACTTTCTTTGTTTTGAAGTCTATTTTGTCTGATGTTAGTACTGCAACCCCTGCTTTCTTCTCTCTGTTGTTTCCCTGAAATATGTTTTTCCATCCCTTGACTTTTAGTCTGTGCATGTCTTTGGGTTTGAGGTGAGTTTCTTGTAAGCAGCATATAGATGGGTCTTGCTTTTTTATCCATTCTATTACTCTGTGTCTTTTGATTGGTGCATTCAGTCCATTTACATTTAGGGTGACTATTGAAAGATATGTACTTTTTGCCATTGCAGGCTTTAGATTCATGGTTATCAGATGTTCAAGGTTAGCCTCTTTAGTGTCTTACTGCCTAACTTAGCTCACTTATTGCACTGTTATATACACTGTCTGGAGATTCTTTTCTTCTCTCCCTTCTCCTCCTCCTCCATTCTTTATATGTTGGTTGTTTTATTCTGTGCTCTTTTGTGTTTCCTTTAACTGCTTTTAGTAGTTAGTTGATTTTATTTTTCTGCCTTTAGTTAGTATTGGTTGGTCTGCTTTCTTTGCTGTGATTTTATTTTCTCTGGTGACATCTGTTTAGTTTTAGGAGTGCTCCTGTCTAGAACAGTCCCTCTAAAATACCCTGTAGAGGTGGTTTGTGGGACGCAAATTCCCTCAACTTTTGCTTGTCTGGGAATTCTTTAATCCCTCCATCATATTTAAATGATAATCGTGCTGGATACAGTGTCCTTGGTTCAAGGCCCTTCTGTTTCATTGCATTAAATATATCATGCCATTCTCTTCTGGCCTGTAATGTTTCTGTTGAGAAGTCTGATGATAGCCTGATGGGTTTTCCTTTATAGGTGACCTTTTTCTCTCTAGCTGCCTTTAAAACTCTTTCCTTGTCCTTGATCTTTGCCATTTTAATTATTATGTGTCTTGGTGTTGTCCTCCTTGGATCTTTTCTGTTGGGGGTTCTGTGAATTTCTGTGGTCTGTTCGATTACTTCCTCCCCCAGTGTGGGGAAGTTTTCAGCAATTATTTCTTCAAAGACAGTTTGTATCCCTTTTTCTCTCTTCTTCTTCTTCTTTTACCCCTATAATACGGATATTGTTCCTTTTGGATTGGTCACACAGTTCTCTTAATATTGTTTCATTCCTGGAGATCCTTTTATCTCTCTCTGTGTCAGCTTCTATGTGTTCCTGTTCTCTGGTTTCTGTTCCATCAATTTCCTCTTGCATCTTATCCATTCTGCTTATAAATCCTTCCAGAGTTTGTTTCACTTCTGTAATCTCCCTCCGGACGTCTGTAATCTCTCTCCGGACTTCATCCCTTAGCTCTTGTATATTTCTCTGCATCTCTCTCAGCATGTTTATGATTTTTATTTTGAATTCTTTTTCAGGATGACTGGTTAGGTCTGTCTCCTTCTCTGGTGTTGTCTCTGTGATCTTTGTCTGCCTGTAATTTTGCCTTTTCATGGTGATAGGAATAGTTTGCAGAGCTGGCATCAGTGAGGGCTGGAAGAAATTCCCTTCTTGTTGGTTTGTGGCCTTCCTTTCCTGGGAGAACAGCGACCTCTAGTGGCTTGTGCTGGGTAGCTGCACGCAGAAAGGGCATCTGATTCTTGCCCAGCTGCTATGGAGCTTATCTCTGCTGTTGCTGTGGGCGTGGCCTTCCTCAGGCCGCTGCTCTGAAATGGTGGAGCCGCGTTGGAGGGGGAATGGGAGGCTATTTATCTCTGTGAAGCGCCTCCCTGCTCCCTGCTGCCCCGGGGGTTAGAGTGCCCAGAGATCCCCAGATTCCCTGCTGCTGTACTATGTGTCCCGGGACGTTTCCGTCCAGTTTTGGGGTCCCTGTCCCGTTAAGACTTCCAAAAAGCACTCGCCAAAAAAAAAAAAATTAAGCAAATATTAAAAAAAAAAAAAAAGCCGCTCACTTTTCTTTGTCCCCAGGCGCCGGCCTCTGGTACCTGCTCACCACTCTTGCTGCCCTGTTTCCCTAGTATCCAGGACCCCACGCATGCACTGTGTCTGCGCTCTGGTGCGGATGGCTGGGGCTGGGTGTTCAGCAGTCCTGGGCTCCCTCCCTCTCCTGCTCCAACTCCTCTCCTCCCGCGGGAGCTGGGGGGAGGGGCACTCGGGTCCCACCGGGCCGGGGCTTGTATCTTACCCCCTTTGTGAGGCGCTGGGTTCTTGCAGGTGTGGATGTGGTCTGGATGTTGTCCTGTGTCCTCTGGTCTCTATTCTAGGAAGAATTGTCTTTGTTATATTTTCATAAATATATGTGGTTTTGGGAGGAGATTTACGCTGCTCTACTCACGCTGCCATCTTGGCTCCCATTCACAGTGATGTTTTTGAAGTGCAAAATAAGCAAGGAAAACATTTAGTGAATAGATTGCTGTAATGGAATGGACAAAAATGGAGCTGTAATACTGATCATCTATTTAGGTTTCCCTGTTCCCTGTCCTGGCTTGGATTCTACTCTGTACATGTGTCTGAGAGCTCCTTTTAATCTGATCCAGGCTGATCAACCCAGTATCTTGAAACTACCCTCTCCCTTTAGACATACTCATTTATTCAATCATCGTACAGATAAGTCTTAGGTGTCTTTGTCTAAGGTCCTCTAGATACTTCTTCTAGATACTTTCTCTAGGTATTTCTCTATAAGACAGCCTAAAGATCAACTCCCTCAAAGACTGACAACTTCATTTTGCTGTTTTCCTTTTTAAAGACTGCAAATGCATAAAAAATCTTGTAAAAAGAAATAAGTTCTTAAATAATGAAGTGGCTAAATTGGCCTTAATCTTATATTTATTTGACTCCAAAGCCCATGTTCTCTCCTTGATTCAGCTGCAAAAAGAAAGTAACTGTGGCTTAAGTTCATTGGAGTACAGTAGAAAAGATAATTGAAAAAAATTACAAAGAAAGGCTGACTAATACTCAGAAAAACAGGACAAGAGAAATTTTAAGACACTACATGAAGGAGCATAAAGAAAGACATAAAGAAAAATGAAGACACCACAGAAGGAGCATAAAGAAAGACAAGGTATTAAGATATAGCAATGTTTGCAAAACGGAGAGTTGTTTCATATTACTTTATGTCTACAACTACTATAATATCATCTTTCCTATTCTTTATCAAATACTTTCCTATCTCCCTGGATTTGGTCTGCATAGGACTTATCACAGTTTAATTTGATATTTTGATTGATGTCAACTATCCCTTTAGACTGCAAGCTTAATGAAGGCAGGACCAGACCTAATTTTGCTCACCATTTCTGCCTTGACACTTTGCAGAGTCTGGGTGGGAAGAAGGACGGTGCTGGGAGCAGGTGAAAGGGGTCTGGGGATCCTCCAAGCCTCCATTCTTCATAGTAAAAAAAGTGACAAAGACATATGGCTAATGCCGATGGAGGGTGAAGATCAGAATGTGTAACAGAAGGTAAATTTATGTTTAAAAGAAAGAAGCTTTTGCTCCCCTGGACTCTTCCCAGCCCTTTACTACACTGAACTCTGCTGGATGTAAGACCTTTTTTCATAGAGTTGGAATGCATGAGGCAAGTCATGATCTGGCCCATAGCAACAAAATCGTTAACAACGAATCAATTCTCTATATATAATATCCTCAATTACTTTCTTAAATCATGTCTTGAGGTATAAAATTTTGAATACAATGTGATGGATTTCCATAAAGTAGACATTTAGTTCTCTTCAATACAGTTATGGATTTTTGTGGTATATCACCTGTTCAAATCATTATACAGAAGTTACATAAATCATGGAAAATACTAAGAATATAGGTTGTAATAATTTAATATGTCCTGTTTATTCTTATATCTTACTGCCTTTATGCTCTGCTGTCTTCTTTATGGCTCAGATGCTGGGAGCCATACAATTCTTTCTTTTATTTGTTTGAGAGAAGATCAGGGAAAAATTCAAATTGTGGGAAAGAATGGGCAATAGCAAAGTTCTCAAGGCAATTCTTCTGAGTATTGATTCAGTGTTTTATAAAATGGATTGTATATTCTCAGAAGTTATGCTACTACTTTCCAATGTGCTATTCAAATAAGTAAAATGGAAAGGAAACTCACTATGTTGTATAAATTCACTGGAGTTATCTGACTCTGCCAGTGATAAAGAAGGCCCTTTCAAAGAGATGCACAGCATGGAGGTTGGAGGTGATGTTGGGGAGTATTTTTGTTTGTTTTGTTTCCTCTGGATCACTTGCATGCATAAGTGTAAAGAAGTGAAAGTAAGTATGATTCTTGGAAGTGAGAATGTTGTATCTGATTGCAACCTGCCTTTAAAGGTGTGATAGGTACTCATGATATCAGGCATGGCTTCTTGATTATTTATCATTCACTGAGACATTTCTCTGGTAATAGTGCAGCTCTCATGCTGTGTAATTGGTTGATTTTCTTTTAATTATGTCGAAATGTTTAAAATTTAAAAATAAATATAACCTACAGTTTGACTAATTTTCATAGCACACATAGATTACCTTGATTTATTATTTAGACAGTATTGATAAAATATCTAAATAAACAGATGATACCATTTTGATGTAATTTGGCATGATAAGAAGTCCGTAATTTGAGTTTGCCTTATTAAATAAAAAGTAGGTTGATAATTCCAAAGTGAAATTGTTTCCACTCTGAAAGTATTTACTTGTTTCACTATGAAAGTATTTAAAAATTCACATATATATTCCACTTGAGGGCTATGAAAAGCAACAGAAAATAGGCAGAGTTTAACAAATGTTATAAATGTGAAAATATGAACATTCTACTTTAGTTTGTGGTTTTGCTGGAGTACTTGTTCACATTTTGCAGTTTTACACATTCCTGATACTTTTATTACTTGAGATCCACCCATAGAATTAGCTAGCCTATAGGATAACTTTTGGCTTCGCAGTTTTTCAGCTTTCTGCTTTTCATGCTAACTGGTGTGACAACACTCTTATATTTTTATGTCTAGTAGAAAATATATATGACATGCTACTTAAAAAAAACATTGTATCATAGTTAATGCCTTTTTTATGATTAAAATGTTTGCTTCAGATCTAATGAAATGGACTCTAATGGTTATATATATATTCTCTAATGGTTAGCAGAAACCTTTTAATATTTTGTAATGAAGATATGGTTTTGTTGATTTTTACATAAACTTGGTTTCAAATATGGAACTGTCACTCTACATTTCTACTCTGATGAAGAGATTAGAATTACATTCTCTTATTTGTTTCTGAGATTCTTACAATAGCAGAAATTAGGTATGTATTCACCAAAAGTCATAAAGAATTATTGTTTCTTCTGGCAACTAAGACAATTTGTCTAGAAAATCATCAAATAAACAATCCTAGGATCAAAATAAAGCCTTCGTCAAAGTATATAGGTAAATCGATAATTGAGGATTGATTATATGCTAATATAGCTATGATTAAAAAAGCAAAATAGCACAATTCCTTCCTGAGAATGTATTTTATGAGATGAATAGTCAGAAAGCCATTTAATGTGAAAGAACTTTTTCATGGAAACTTCATTCATCCTTTTTTTATTTCCTCATGTTTTCATATTAAATTTTCTGAAGTTTTCATATTCTGATTTCATTATAAGTTAAGGGTCAAGAAAAAGACATAATAATTTAGTTTCCTACAAAATGCAGAGCTAATTCATTATTCAGTATACACGCAGATCTCTATTGGTGTTCTCTCAGAAAAAACATCGCACATTAATTCTTAATTTTCAGTAGCCGCACTTAGTGCAAATAGTGCAAGATAAATTATGTAAAATAAATTTATAGATTAAACTATACTTGCAGATCCATTGGCAATTATTATTGTTCACTAATAATATTGGAGTGTTTTCATCAGTATTTTGGCAGAATTCTCAATTGTATACACATATCTTGAACAATCTTTAATTTCTATTGGAATGAAATTAGTAATCATCCTTAAAAAGCTATCTATCCATTCCATGAAGAAAACCCATTTTTATTAAGAATATGAATTCATGGTAAGAAAATTATTTGTACCTTCCCCCCCAACTTATTTCTTTTTTTTGTTGATGATTGACAAGTACCGTTGTATATTTTTGAAGTTACAGTGCAATGTTTTGATATGTTTACCACGATCAAGGTAATTAACACATCCATCACCTCACATAGTTTACTCTTTTTATTTTTTTGTGGTGAGAACGCTTAAGAGCTACTCTCAGCAACTTTCCAGTACAAAATACTATGCTATTAACTATCATCACTATGGTGTACATTAGATCCTGACAACTTCTTATAATGGAAAGATTACACCCTTTGACCTGCATCTCCCCATTTTCCCCTCCCCTAATTCCTGGCAACCACCATTCTGTTCTCTGTTTCTGTGAAATTGGCTTTTTTTTTTCAGATTGCACATATAAGTAATAGAATACCATATATGTCTTTCTCTGTCTGGCTTACTTCACTTAGTAGAATATTCTCCAGGTTCATCCATGCTATTACAAATTACAGGATTTCCTTCTTTTTATGACTGAATAATATTCTAGTGTGTGGGTGGCATTTAAGTTGTTTCCATATCTTAGTTCTCATGAATAAAGCTGCTGTGAACATGAGGGTACAGATGTCTCTTCAAGGTAAGGATTTCATTTATTTCAGGTACATACCCAGGAGTGGGATTTGCTGGCTCATTTGGTGGCTCTATGTGTAATTTTTGGAGGAACTTCCATACTGTTTTCCATAGTGGCTGTACCAGCTCATCTTCCCACCAGTAGTGCACAGGGTCCCCTTTTCTCCACATCCTCACCAGCACTTTTTATCTCTTGTCTTTTTGATAAGAGCCATTCTAACAAATTTGAGCTGATATCTCACTGTGGTTTGGCTTTGCATTTCCCTGATAATTGATGATATTGATTACCTTTTGTTCTTGATATGCATTCTTTGTACATTTTAGATATTAACCCCTTATCAGATGTATGGTTTGTGAATTTTTTCTCTCTTTCTGTTGGCTGTCTTTTTTATTGTTTCCTCACTTATTTCTTATTTGTACCTAATTTCACAAAAATAGTGATACACATAACATATATGCTATATGTGTTTATACACACATGCTTTATATGTCATTTTCTTGTTGAGATGTTGTGTGACCATTTAAGCAGAAGCTGTAATGGCTTTCTTATAGAAAAACATAGAAGACTGAATCAAACTTTGGTAATATTAGTTGAGTGAAAATGAGTGTGGTAAAATTATAAATAAGTTGATAAAAAGAAACATTAAATGACTAGAGTGGAATTAAAGTGGAAAGTCCAGAAAGAAATTCCAACTGGGTTTCCCTTTCCAAGTCCAAAGAGTCTTATGTGTGTTACTGCGACAGAAGAAGGACATGTGGAAAAATAGCATTTTTTTCAAGTACTACATACTCAACAAATAGTTTTTGAGTACTTACTCTGCATCAGAAATTGCTAAATTCCAGCCTTCAGCATGTTTACACTGCAGAGAATTGAATCTTTACACAAACAGAACTTTTAGAACTGTGTGATAAGTAATAAAATACACCTGTGCAGGGAACTCAGAGAAAGAAACACCTGGTTTGCCTGGGCGAATCAAGGGATCTTCAGGTAAAAGGATATTTTTGCAGGTAGAGAAATGGAGGGCTTTCTAGACAAGGGGAAGAACATATGCACAGGCCAAGAAAAGTGAGATGTAGTCTGTCTTTGAGAAAATTAAAATAGTTTTTATTGCTAAAATATAAAATGTAAGCCTAATCTTGAGAATTACCTGTCGTAATAACAAAAGGACACAAGGAAAATTTTTGAGCAGAATAGTAGCATAAGTAGCTTTTTTAGTTAGAAAAATCTAACATTGAGTGGAGAGTGGTGTGGCTCTGCTGACAATGATAGTGACAGTTTCTATAAGACAGGACAAAGGCAGGCTTAGGAGCAGATGGTAATGGAAGGTTAGTCCCAGAAGTGAACCTAGTGATGGTGTGGTTGATTCCTGAAAGACTTCTACAGGAAAAAAAGTAGAGATCCATCAGATGCAAAATAAGACCTGTGTAGACTTGAACACAAAAGTGAATACAGCTGTGATAGAGTAAGCATATCATTCATTCTCAGACAAATAACTTGTCATTTCTATTTAGGAATATATAATCATCTGGAAAGATGAAGTTGAAAATTTGTATGGTGTAAATTCTAATAGTGATAACAGTATTTAAACATGAGGGAAAAGATAATGGGTCGCTTGGAGAGTAACTCAGTGCAGGGATGGGGGAGAATGCAAATTGCTATATACTCCTTGAGCAATAATGTTCAACAAGTGATGTATATAGTTTATTTGCATAATGTTTTGAAACTAAAATTATTACCAAATGGGGTGACTTAGCTCAGTGCTTGACTCAAAGTGTCCAAAATGTTTTAGTTATTAATGAGTAACAAAAGAGCAGAACTTCTTTTTTTTTTTCTTGGAGTGCTAAAGAAAAAGTATATTTGAAAACATTATTGACATTATGAAACTATACTCTGTCCCCTTGAAATCAGTGAGCCATGTGCCTAAGTCCACTTTTTCCTTCTAAATCTAAGCCACATAATTGTGTGTATTGACTCTATCTTTGTATTTTAATAGACATCCATGTAAATACATACATGAAGGTCACGGTCAGAAATATGAAGTCAATAGGTATACCCAGACACACAGACACACACACACATTTTTGTCATGTTTTAAATGCTTAAAGAACAAATAGAAAAAAATTTAATTCTACTATGAAAATATCAATTGAATTTATACTCAGAGGAATGTACCATAGGATGACATCACAATAAAGAAAATAAAGTTAAAGAAATGGACGATTTTCAGGAACAACTCATCCCATGGCAGAGATGACTGATAATCAATTCATACGGACTAAGTCCTAAGACAAAAATGAAAGCTATATGCAAAGTATATCCCTATAGAGGCAAATATTCACTCAGTTGCTGAAGGTATTTATTAAACCTAAGAAAGTACTAAAGGCTGCCGTAAAGTAACATAAATAATACTCTAATCTAAAATATCTTGGGTCATTTTATGTAGGGGCATATGAAGGATTTCAAGAGCATGCACTTACTGTTAAATTTAGAGGTGACATTCCAGAAATATAAAGTACAATACTTATTTTAGAATAATTACGTAACAGGCAAGAGAATCCCTAATGTCAAAGGAATATTGCTGCTTCCTCCATTACAAATGCTCACTGGTGTTCACCCTGATGGGAATGTTTGACTGCCCTAAGCAGTCCAAAATTCAGAAGCTAGAGTCACTCCACACCCCTCCCCTTCACTCTGTTAAATCTATGTTCTATTCTGTGGCAGCTGTTTTTGCCATTTACGTTAAAAGCAGATGGGAAAAATGCAAAGAACTGTCAGTTTTATTGCCATGTATAATCAACATCTGGGCTGTGTGTTACAGATACAGTCAATCCAAACTCAAACGTTACTGGTGTTGTAAAAACTTTTTCAGTTTCTAAAACAGTTTCCAAATTAGAGAAATGCTTTATGTTAATCATATTGATTGTGGAAATTGCAACCATATATATCTTTCAGCCTCCATGTGAAAGATGGATGTGTCTATGTTTAATATACAGCTATTGAGTTATCTGCAAATCTGAACTTCCTACTTGTTTAAAAATGTGTTTTAGAACCATATAAATTTATTTCACACTAGAGATTAAATCATGTATCAGATTTATTCCTTTATATAATCTGTGTGTTTATGTGTGTGACTAATATATGTTAGATATTCTCTTACGTGATGCTATATGTGTGATTACATATATACATCTTTTTATTCTTTCACCATTTTTTTGTGCAAGAAAAAACATGCCATGTAGTTTTTTCTTCATCCTGTTGTTTTTACCAAAACATTCTAGATAGTAGGTTTTAGTTTTCTCATTTTTCAGAAAGAAAAGCTGAAACACAGAGAAGCCAAGTGTCTTTTGCAAAAGGTTCACAGAGCCTGATCGGTGGCAGGTCCAGAATTTAATCCAAGTCTCTATTAAGCTCATAGTTTTAATCACTAAATTACATTTTTATATCTATGTATACACATAGAGAAAACATAAATACCTCTTGGGGAGAGCGGTTTCAGCTTTGGCATGTGGATGTTATTTTGTATGTTTTGTCAAAATAATTTAATTTGAAAAATGTTGAAAGCAATGCCTGAGAATTGAACACTAGTGAGCTGAAAATGTCATTTAAAATAAACTAATATCATTTTGTATCTTGCAAATGGCTTCAGAACTAGTTGGCTTTTAATTGCCCAATCACACTGAGTTATATATTCTACTGATGCTCACTGATAACTGTAGTAGAGTAGTTTATATGCCATAGTCCAGTTATACCTGCATGGTTTCATGCTCTATGGAGAGATTTATTGACAATTTTCTACTTTCTATCATCTTTGAAATAGGCACCAGAAAGTGATATATATTGATTGCAGTTCATTCTTTAGGATGTCTCAAAGTGTGAAGACATGTATAATTTATAAAAAAGCAATAATTGGAGAACAAGAGAAAGAAAATGTATGTGGGGGGTTGGTAGGTAAGGTCTTTATTGGTTAAATATACTTTTAAATATACTTTTAAGTATATTGATTGAAGCAGTTAGAAAACTGTCTCCATTTTCTTATCTCACTGAATTTCTAACTAAGATTTCCTTCTGCTTTTGATGAAGTGGAAGAGCAAACTGCTTTTATGAGAACCATATATATATATATATAGGGAAAGCAGATGGGGAATATGAATACATACACACATATACATAAAGATACAGATATATTTATATATACAGACACATATATTTGTATGTGTGTATTTCTGTGTATATATATAAATAATATACAAAGTGATGAAATGTTTTGGAATTGTTCACATAAATTCTGTAGCAACAAAGGTTCTAGTTATATTTTTACCTAAAAAAGGCTTCCTCGTAGTATATGGTATATAGAATTTTCTCCCTCCCTTCTTCAGTTTCTAATTCTATTTTTACTTTGAAATTCAGAATATTGAATTTTCTTTCTCTGAAGGACGAGCATGTGGAAAGCTCTTAATTATGGTGGATTTTATCCACAGCATGCAAATATATCTTAGGCATTACACTATCTGTTTTTGTAAGCCAGGAATGTTTTTAATTAGATTCTTCATAGAACAATGGATTTTAATTTGCCATCTATAAAATTCATCAGATTCTATACTATTAAAGTAAAATATTCTATAGAGGGAGGAAAGATAAGAAATCTACATTTCATTTACTTTTTTTTTAAACCTTCACCTGGAAACTTTATTACAATTTTTCTTCCTTATTTTGTGAAGTCTAGTTTAAATACTTTCCCCTCTTTTTTGTAGGAGTAAGGACACTATTTGAGATGTGTGTTGTTTGTAGTTAATAAAATATATTCTAAAATTCTTGTAATGGAAAATAAGGTCCTAGAGACCTGCCAGTTTAAATGTACACATTAGTATATTGTTTGCCCACTAAAGAAGAGAAAAGGGGCATTTTTTGAAACATTTTAAATTTATTGTTTGACATTTGTCAGTGGTAGAATATTTTCCTGCTTGAAAATCTGTCTCTTTGAATGAAGGAGTCAATTATGCTTTGCCTTAATGGATTGCTGGGATGTTGCCATAAAAACCAATTAGCTGCTGAGTCAATGTAAATAACCATATAACACTGTTTCAAACACTTTTTTTTTTTTCTGGAACAAGGTTGGAAGTAAATAGATAAAGAAAAGCAAGCAAATCCATTGTATATGTCATTGTTCAGCTTTCTGTTGCATATGTTGTAAATGAAATGGTTTACAATGTGAAGACTAAGTCATGGTACATTGCAATAATGAATAATACATGCAGCATTTTTAGATTATGCTTGAATTACTCTTTTTGCATATAAAATTTAACACTTTTTCATCTTGAATTCTCCTTGTTTTATAATGTTTCATGCATGCATTTTCTAAAAACTACATGGCCTCACTTACTATATATCTTTTCGTTTTGTCTGCTAGAGTGCCCATATTTATCAATGAAATTAATTGTAGATCAAACATATAAATTATCATAATGAAATATGTATTTGAAGAGCATTAGAACAATTAGTGATCATTGCAAGTATTCTAGGTTCTGAAACTTTAAAATAATAAATTTTTACAGTTGTAAGGAAACTCTCCAGTTATACTAAATCATAGAATTGTTTGGCCACATTTGTGAGTTAATGTTATTGGTATCTCAGTCTCAGTGCTAATCAGAACATTTTTTAAGAACTTGTATTGAACAAATTAGTTGAAAATGTAACTTCAGAATTAGTTTGCCAGTGAAACTTCTATGAGAACATGTACTTGTTTGCTTTTGATCACCTTTGAGTTCCAATCATATAGCGTAATATCTTACAGAGACCAAAGGGACAATGAATGAATGAATGAATGATTACTGCTTTTCTTATTTTCAAGAATCTGAAATGATATGTGTAAAAAGTAATTATATGAACTGGTTTTGCATTACTGTTGAACCTACTGGTTACTAAGAATTTTTATTTTTCTCTCATCATGGCATTGTATATTTTGAGCAAAGAATGAAATGATGTTTCACTGGTCTAGATTTGAAGAAAGTTTATAGTCAATAGTATTCTGTCTATAGCCTGTTTTCATATATTTTCATTGATTACATTTTAAACTTCTTCAAATCTAACTCCAAGGATTGATCATGGCAAGAAAAAGGGATATCTCTAAAGCATCAATTTACAATATTCTAGTCAATAATGGAACAGTGAAATTATTTAAATATCCTTTGTCATATTTAGAGTTTTGAAAAAAGAACCATTTCTTAAGACCTAGATACTGAATCCATATTTTCTTCATGCAATTTCTGTCTTGTCTTCTGGGGTAAATCTCCCCTGAGGAGCCAACAACCTGGGGGTGGAGGTATATGTGAAAAATGACTAGAATTCACTGGGATGCCTGAGATAATAAAGTAAGGCTTCAAAGGAGGCCATGCTTCAGTTATCTTAAAGTAGCTAAGCAATGTTATGAATAATAATGCAAAATTATTACAAATATAAATGGCTAATAATAGAGAATTATTATGTAAATATAGTCTATTGTGATAATTGGATGTTATAAGCTATTAAAATATCTTCCAAAATTGTTAGTGATATAGGAAATGATACAGAAAGCAACGCCATAAATGAAGAGAAAAGTAGACTGAGGACCAGCGGCATACAACGTCACAGTCAAAAGAAGGGTTGCTAGAATATCATGTGCTACACTAAGTTCAAGAGCAAGGACAATTGAAGAAATCCATTGTGTATAGAGATAAGGAGACCCTAGAAGGGGTTTGGAATCAGAAAAGACCAAAACTTAGGCAATTTGACCTCACCTGCTAGGGATATTTTTTTGTTTGTTTTTTGTTTGATGTTCCTCAAACATTGGTAATACATATATATTAAAGTATTACCAACATTTGGTAAGAATGAACCAATGTATAGGGTACATATATAGTCAATATATGTATTGTCAGTGTATTTATACATAAATATAAAACTATACCAATATAAATATATACATATATCTATATTTATGTATATATATTTTTAAAGCCAGGCAGGAAAATGGAGCTCATGCTAGGTATTTCAATAGAGAGATTTAATACGAAGAATGAACAGTTGTAGGAGATGACACAGAGATTAGAGAGGTGATTCCACCCCCAAGGCTACAAAGATCTAAGAAGAAAGTGATGTTATACAAAGACAGGAGGTGACCCCAGCAGGAGCTGAAATTATTAAGGGTGACCACTGCTGAGCACACGCACTGACATAAAGCAGGAGAGAATATCCTGGCTTCTCCCCCCTTCCTACCTTCGTCCCCAGCAGTGCCTCTCTTTAAAGGGCCAATTTCACAACAGCTAGTTGGCAAGAGAGCCTGAAATATATGGGACACAGGAGTCATCTGTCTGGGCTACAGAGCAGAAAGGAAGTGGGGTGGGGACTGGAAATGTTTATTAGGATATTTATATGGATTGAAATGAGGCTGAGAGGTGAACTTTATTAATGGACTAAAACATTTAGCAAAACACGTAATGAAATCTATTTCTTTCTGTCTTTCATAACTAAGGTGAGTAAAATCTTGTCTTTCTCTGTGAGCAGAGCCCCAGAGTAAGTAATACCAAAGAGTTATTTTCAACTGTCTGATTTTAGTGCATCATAAAAATACTTCAGTTGTGTTTGAGTGCATTTTGCTGCAGCAGTTTTCACATGAAATATTCACATAGCGAATCAAAATATCTACAGCACTTAGACACTTAGAATTTAAGATCTTGCCTCATAAGAAACTTGAAAATTAATTTTCTGAGTATAACAGCTTTTTTCAACCTATAATACATGTTCTGTAGAGGAAATAAAAGGTTTATAAAATTTAATAGTCAACAGTAATTTCCCTGAGTTATAATTATCTCTAAAATATGTGATACATCTACTCAGTGTTACTGCATAGTTCTCTTACTGAAAGTAAGGTTATTGAAATGTATTCCCAAGTTAGTTTCTTACAGGTGTTTTCTCTTTTATACAAAGTCCAGATTTAAATATTTATGGCCCTGGAATCGTTAAAAGTCAGAATATTTTTATTGTTTTTAAAATTGCCTTGTTTTTATTCCCAATTTCATTGCACATTTAAGTCACAGCACTATTTATTTTAGTAGTCTTTTTGAAGAAAAAAAAATATCACTCACAAAGAGCATCAACTTTGCTTCTTGACATGAATCTTGGGCTTGAATTAAATGTATCTGGAAGCTCACGTTTCCATTTAAAGCCTGAATTTTCTCATTGCAGACGTTTGGAACAGAACTCAATCAAGATCATCCCTCCTGGAGCTTTCTCACCATATAAAAAGCTTAGAAGAATGTGAGTGAATAATATTTTGGAAAATACGTAATTTTTAAAATCATACAGGTCATGACTGTACAGAGACATCCTTTAAATATGAATAGTGAAGTGTTTGACAGCTTAATATTTTAAGTTATATGACTCTCTGTTTACTAGTTCTATAATATGTCAAAAGCTATATGTAATATTTTTTAATTCTCTCTAATTAAACAAATTGACTCACACTAGTATGAATGTACATGGTTACTATAGTACACAATCAAATCTTAGATATCCTATTTTCAGAAATAAGACCTGGCATCTTTAATAATAATTTAAGAAAATAGCCAATAATTGATTCAAAAGTATGATTTAAAAAAAAATTATGGTGCTCCAAATGCTTTATGTTGCAAATTTTATACATATGTTGATAGGTAGGTACAAAATTGACATGTAAAGGCAATAAATAGCTTTCTCCTGTAGTAAATATCACTGACATTCTATTTAATTTAACCTAACCCTATTTCTAATCTTAGCGACCTGAGCAATAATCAGATCTCTGAACTAGCACCAGATGCTTTCCAAGGACTACGCTCTCTGAATTCACTGTAAGTATTGAACACATTGTCCAAAGAAAGCAGAATACACAACTAATAGTGGCTCTATTTTTAAAAATTTGGATTTAAGAAAAACATTCCTTGGAGTATTTTACTATGAAATATTAATAACATTAATTGCTATTAATCAATGAATTCTACCCTTTTTTTTATGGAAGGCTGCTACCTGTCACTAAAATCAGCCAGTTTTTAGGGGTATATATTTTGGGATTTAATAATTTTGCTGTTTAGAGGACAAGAGTAATAGCCCCTTTTCTGGACAATTTCTTGTTTCTGAAAGAAAGGGAAAATGTTTATTTTGGATTGCTCTGGTCAGTGTTGTATTTATAATCCCTAAACTGATAGCCACTGCCTCTGGGGACAGTAAAGTTGCCTTTAGAGTGATGCTGGGTGGAGTCTGGCAGAGAACAGTTGAAGATAACTGGTGAGAAGCCCTCTCACCTCCCTGCTTCATCACGTGAGACTTCCCTGAAAGAACCAGCTGTATTCTCTCCCAAGAACGAAGATAGGAAAGTATGAGAGTTTTTTCATGTCAAAGGACTTTCAGGGAGATAGCTATGTAAGTTAAAGTGGTTTTAAAATGAATGGATAAAGGCTGTTATTCTTTCAAACTTGTAGAACATCTTCAAAAGTCTACCAAGTAAAGACACCTTTATTTCAAATTTTAATTTTAAAGTCTGTTAATGGAGGCTGACATGTCTTTTTTTAAGAGCTGATCCTTAGAGATGGGATCTTATTGAGGTGCGTTGCTGCAGAGCACTCAGGAATTTCAGAGCTGGGGTAGCCAGTGAGAATTCCACTTTACCCATGAGCACCTGGGCTTTATGTGACTAGTCACACTCACCGGACCAAGGAGAGGACTAGGTGAAGTGCTCACCTAGTTACATGGAGATCGAGGTTGCTATGCTGGGCTGCTCAGAAAACTATAATGTCTCTGAAGAAAAGTGGAAAACTGACTTTACAGGCAGTATCTGCTTAGGTTCATTTTTCTTTTCTGTTTGGAGTTTTTTTGTCTTTACCAGCAGAAATCCAGTTTTAGGGGGAACAGTTGCTGGCAGAAAATGTAGAGTGGCATCCTGTATTCCTCTCGGATTGGCCGGTTAGATTCTAAAACAACAAAGTTCCATGTAAAATTCAGTTAACTCACCCAGTCAAACTGTGTCACACCATTCTAGACAGTAGTACTATTCAAAGCAAGTACAACCTCCCGGCCATACGGAAGGACAGAACAGAAGTCAAATCAGTACCCCTTGGAGTATCTGTGCCTCAAAGACAGCCATTCAATGTCATGAGAGAGAGAAATGGTTGGAGAAATCTTATATTTGCTTGCTCATGGTTTACTATGAAGCTCTCTTGTCTTAATAATGTTATTTGACACTTTTGGGGTTACGAGGATTAAAACAAATGCTAGAAAGAAATACAAAATGAATAAATGTAAAATCTAATTTATCATTTATCACAATATATTGTTATATTAAATAATAAGTATATAGTTACAATTAGGGATTGTATTATAAATTACTATGTACTAGTCTATATACATGTAATAAACTAGTAGCAAACAGTAAAAGAAAAGCACACGAGAAAGAGCACGCTTACTGGACTGGGATCTCGCTCTTCGTGGGCTCTCATGTACTCAGTTCCTTAGAAAAGCATTCTCTTGACATTCATTTATTTTTGATAACACTTATTTTATTACATATTATTACTATGTAATTTTGTATAGATTTTGTGTAATAATCTTGTTTAATTTAATATATTATACTACATATTTTTAACAAAATATTCAGAATAAGGTATTTATTGAGTGATTTTATCCTCAGTGCTTTTTATTGCTCTCACTGTGACATCCACAAAATTTTTATAATAGTTAATCATGGTTTCTTAAGAATTTAGCATACTACTATATTAATCATTGTCCACAGACATTTTTTTAGTGTTTTCCATTTACTGGCCAGAAGCTTCCTCATATATTAACAGAATAAGAAGTGTTGTGGTAGTATAGCATCCTGGCTAAGCATGTAACTTGAGGACACCAGGTAGCTTGTGATCAAATGCTCTCTCTTTACTGGGTACAAAGCTGAGCTAGTTATGATTTTCGCTGTGCTTCAGTTATCCCATCTCTCAAAACGGGAATGAGGTCACTCCTCCGCTGGCTTTGTGAGAGCACAAACTAAAGATTCAAAAGATAACAGATATGGCCTTGGCAAATTCTTCTCCTGATACTTATTGATGTGTATGTTCTGGATTTTAATTATGCCAGAGAATTTTTATACCCTCAGATCCTCACCATATGGTTTTCCTCTTTTCCCACTTTGTTTTCATGAACTCCTCGCAAACTACTGTCCTTAACTTATTCTGATTTCCTCACTACCTACCTCCCAAATTCCACAGAAGTCTACAGTGAAAGATTGCTGTATTTTGATTTTGATGGTTAAATCTATAATTCCTACAGTTTTTTCTTAGATGGATGTTAACTCTCCTGCCCAGCACCTTACATGTTCCCGCTGGTTTTCAATGAAAATGAAAATGTAGCGTCCTCTGCTTCCTCTTTACTTTACTCTTTAAAAAACGGCATAGTGGTTTAATTCCCAAATACACAGTGTTTTTATTTTACAAGCATAGCTCTTTGATATTTATTTGAATAATAGTCTATCCATAGCATCTTTTCCATGATAGCCAGTTTATAGCCTATTTGGATATGTTTTCTCTTCAGTGATTCTGATTTCTGCCCATATTCAACAAGGACAGGAGAATTCAAAGTCTGGCCTCCAGTGGTTGCTAAATCCTACTATCCTAAAAGTCGAAGCTCACAAAGGTGAAGCTGGGTATACGACTCAGCCTTCCTTCCAGTAGCAGGTACAAGAAGAGCTGCTGTTAGAATTCCCTATACCAATGGACTCTAAAACAATTCTCTTCTCAGTGTAATTGCACACTATATATAGTTGTTGAATATAACTCATGTATAAGAAGGCTGTAGAGAAGCTACCCAATTTGTCATTCATAGTATTTGGATTAAAATCCCTCAACTATTTATTTTCTTTGCAGCTAAATTCATTTTAATTTGCAGTTACTTTTTAAATTTTCTTTCCCTCATATGAATGTAGTGCAAATTTTCTCTGATACTCTTGCACTTTCTATCTTTATGTGATGATATGTCTTTCCCCCATTTTTATAGATTTTGGCCATATTTTTGTGACTGTTATCCAAATTTTCTGTCCTGGTCTTTACATTTTTTATATTTTTAACTTCTTTTTCTTTGCTGCCATTTTGATATCTCTGTGTCTAGGAAACTATCGCCAGCCCTAGTATTGCTATACATTTTTGTAGAGCGATCTCATTCCTGTCACATTTAATATTTCTTTATTATATTATTTTTGGTTTGATAGTCTATACATAAATAGTGCCCACACAGATTCCCTGCATCCTTTTTTGATTTTTTTCCTTTATCCCCCCATGTACACAAATTGTGTCATTAGCAATAGACATCTATCTATTTTTTAACATGATCTTAAAGAAAAAAATAATTTGTTGGAAAAAGATAGTTTCACAATATAAATATGACACACCCCCTTGCTGGTCCTCCTTTCATGCTATTTGAGCCAACCTTTAAAGCAAAAGTTCCAAGTGAATAACATTCTACTGAATTATTTGACTCTTAATTCTTTTTGTTTTATTGAACTATCTTGATACGCAATCTTATGTTGGCTTCAAATGTATAAATGCAGTGGTTCAACAGTTACCAAAATTATCAAACCCTCACCCCCTTCTAGTGAAGTTACTATCTATCAACGTAGAAAGATGTTACAGAATCACTAAGTATATTCTCCATGCTGGACTACCATCCCCGTGACCAGCTTATTCACGATTGCAAATCGTTGTGCCACTTTATTCCCTCTCCCCCTCCCGCTTGGTAACCACTAATCACTTTTCAGTGTCTATGCGTCTACTGCTGTTTCCTTCCTTCTGTTTTGCTTTGTTTTTATATTCCACAAATAAGTGAAATCATATGGTGTTTGTCTTTCTCCACCTGGCTTATTTTGCTGAGCATAATACCCTCTAGATTCATCCATGTTGTTGCAAATAACAGGATTTCTTTTATTTTTATTTTCCTCTTAATTCTTATGAGGGAGTCCCCTAAAATTTATATGCATCCTATTTCCTTTTTAAATCTCAATGGATTCAAAATGTGAAATTCCTTCAACATTCAGAGTTGCTCTTTTGGGGTTGCTCTTTGAAAACACTCTTTATTCATTCCCTTCAGCTGGATTCTGTTTAATTGGACAACAAGCTTCAAACCTAGCAAAGCTGTTAGCATGTAGTAAGCACACAGTGTCTGCTTTTGAATGAATTAATGAACTGAATATCCAGTATCGGTGCCACCTTGATCAGCTCATTTTTGTTTCCTAAAGCCCTCTGTTCTCTTACTCTTGACATTAAAACACACATTTATTCTTGCTTTATTCTTTTTTAATTCCATTATCTCTTTGATCCTGCCGATATAGAATTCTCTCTTTTGTTCTTTGATTTTTTTAAATTGTTTCTTCTCTAATCTAATCTAAAACTTAATTTACCTTTAAAAAAATCTATATTCTATACTTATGAATTTGTATGTTATACTAAATAGCTATACCACTGGGATCAGATACATACGGAATGTCTCTTTACACAGCATAGTACTCAGCTTTATTTCCTTGGGAATTTTCTTCATATTTTGTAAATAAACCAGCATCCTAAAAGAGAACAGCTTTTCCCTCATTTTTATTCATCTATCTTGTATTGTTAGTTTCTCCCTTTTCAAACAAATCATATATTGCTACCAATATTAATTATTAGGTTCTCATTTCAGCTTTTTCCTTTACACATTATGACATCCATTTATTTATTTTCCAAAAGAATACTTTTCTGGTTTTCAAGAGAAATAATCTCATTGTAGAGAGTATTAAAAAAAAAACAAAGAAAAAAATATATAGATGCAGATTCAAATCACCTCTAGGTAACAAATTGCCTGCCATCCAGAGATTTTCCATACATTTTCTCTGCATATCTGTATAGATTTTTCTAAACAAAATCAATATCATACTATAATATACTACCTAGTATTATGCTTTTTCAAAACTTAATGTTATATCATGAACACTTTCATGTCACTATGCATTCTTGAACATGTGATTTTTATCAGTGTGAAATATGTATTTAACCAATACCCTTATTTGAGATTTGAATATATTTGATTTGTGTTTAATTTCTCTGTTAGAAATTATGACCTGACTGACATTTTGTACATAAAATAACATGTTTGTCTCTGATTAGTAAACCCCTAAGAGTGAAATTAAGTTAAAATTTATGTAAATATTTTTACAGTTCCTTATGTATGTTTCCATATTGTCCCCCTAGAAAGTAAAAAAGTAACTTCTGTCTTTTACATGTGATTACTGTGCCCCACTTTTGGGGATTAAAAGTAGACAGACATCATTGCAGACCCATACTTAATAGCCAACGTGAATCAACCATTTCCATTCATTTGCTGTTGAAATCCTCTCATTTCATCTTTTTTTGTTAATTTGTCCCTTAATATGTTCATCTGGTAGTGTAGTTCTTCATTTTTCTCATAAAATCATGTTCACTCGTTCACTCATCAATCCAATGTTAGAATGTTACTGTGTACCCAAATCAATGCTAGGTGTCATTAGGGGAATTAAGTGGTGGTGCTTGCACTTAGTGGCTACAGAAGTAGGTACCATAAAGATACATTCCTATCCATATTTCCCTGGGAAACATGTATATTTCAACAGTTCTCCTGTGTTCATATTAACTATCACTTTCTCCACATATCTTACATTTCTCAAGAATACATATGTTTGTGTTTAACAGAAACCTTTTCTTTGTGGGGATTCCTGTCATTGTTTATCAATATGATAAGCTTAAAACTCATCCTTTAATTAGCAATGGATTTCACATTTATTCTTTTTTGTTATAGGCAGTATGTACTCATTTCATATGAACTCTGTGTGTGTGTGTGTGTGTGTGTGTGTGTAGAAATGCATGATAACATCAGACATTTGTATAGAAGGGCAATAAACTTATAAACTGTGTTAACTTCTGTGAATTTTACTTTGTTTTTCTGTTTTCTAAACTTCGTACCATAAGTATATATCTGATCTATAGTCAGGAATAAAAAATATATTTAAATTGAAATTTGTTTACTCAGCTATAACTTTGGTGATCTGTGGAGTGCTTCTTAATCTCCTAAATGCCTGAATATATATGTGTTTGATGAATTTGTTATGCTGGTTTAGTGTCTGATATTTTTTTCATTTGAATCATGTTTCTTTTAGTGTCCTCTATGGAAATAAAATCACAGAACTCCCAAAAAGTTTATTTGAAGGATTATTTTCCTTACAGCTACTGTAAGTATTTGTTTGTTTCTGATTTGTTGAAGAAAATGTTATATTATGGTCAGTGTACTATCTCCTATTTTTGTGGAAGCTTCAGAGAAGTTCAGCCCCAAAATGATATAGCTTAAAGAAATGGAAAAGACTTGTCCACTGGAACTAACATTAATGATGGTGGTTTATTTGGAGACATAAAACTTGAAAGTTGTCCCAAAACCTTTCTCTCCACACTGTCATAAATGTATGCATCCTGGCTGCTCTGTCATTGAAGCCTATGTAATCTCTTCCCTTTGGGAAATGTCTCTGTCTTGATTAAACAGTAGTTGGAAAGGAGAAAGACATCATGGCATGTTTATCCATCTTTGTCCAAAGAATATGCAGGAGAGATAATACTGGAATAAAATCCCCCAAACAAGGATGGTGTTCAGTAGGCCAGAACACAGTAGGAACACTCCTGCTGGTCTTTAGTGAGAAAATTATCTGTGAGTCCCTGGATTTTATCTTTTAAGACTCCTATGCTTAGACAGTAGCTATCACTCATTTGCCTCAAAAGAAATATTTACTATACATATAAGTAAAATAAGATGTGATCCCAGCTGTTTTAATGAGTGTCTATATGAAAGGGAAATTGGAAAAAAAATGCTAACGTTAAGATTTGTGTTGGATCATCAAATTCTGTTCAGATCACCAGACACCTCACTTGGGCACACGTTGGCCTAGCTGCTGTGAATACAAAGATGAGTATGAGATAATTACTTCTCTCATCTAGATCACAGTCAGCCTCAAAATTCTGAAGTTTAGAGTATTATTTCCTCTAGGCATATGCATTCGTTGGCATGAAGGTTTATGCCATTTCTTTGGTAAAATATTTTTCCTAATCCCACAAATTTCCCAAATGTAGACCTTTTTCCTTACTTGATGAATGTGTATATGTTCATGACTACATCCTACTATCTATGTTTTAAACTTTCCTTCACAGTCTAGAAACCTATGTTTTATCATACCTCAGTTTTCACACACATGTACACATGAAGCAAATTGTTAACAGAACAATACCCTTACAATGTGTAGTACTCACCATTTTGTTCCCCTCACACCACTTTGAATGCTACATAACCCAATCAATCAATTTAACAACGGACTGATGAATCATGGTAAATGACTATTTTTGGATCTCAAATAATTTTTTAACCCTTGAAATTGAGTTAGTAAATACTGTTTCTGATCTTAAACCCATTATAGATAGCTACACACATTACAGGTATAGCTAGATGCTGCAGCAAAGGACTGCCTGACTATAGGTACTGCCTGGCTAAATACTTCTGTTATTTCTTCTCTGCCATTGATCACACTTTGCCAACCTTACTCTCCTTGACATTTACCTGTAATCTCTTTCTACCACTGTCCTGCCTAGTATGAACGCTTATAATAATGTCTTTTTTTTCTTTCCACACACACTTATTGATAAGTCAGTGTAACAAATTATTAATAAACCCATGGGATTCTTATGTAGATAAACCTTACTTAAAAAACCACCTTTGTTCCACTGCCTAATGTTTTCTCTCTAGATTAAAGCCCGTTAGTAAGCGTGAAGGGCTGAAGCCACTAATGCCACACAGTTGCCTCTTTACAGCTAGCTGAGAACTTGGTTAAGTATCTCAGACCTGCTTGAACTGATAAGGTATTTGAGAAAAAGTAGGTAAATGGAAAGAACAAAAGAAATTGGTGTCCAGTATATTTTTTCTCTAATTTTTCGATCACACAAATGTAAAGTGAGCACAAAATGCTCAGAACAGCACCTTCTTCAGTCGTCTTCCAGGATCCCCACCTTTTCCTTGTCCTTCATGTTCTGTTCTCTGACTCCTTTCTTCAGTTTGCTAACACTAGGGACCATGGTCTGTAGGACCTGTGGCTCAGAGTGGGGAGAAATGAACTTACCATTCCATCCCTCAATCCATGCCTCTAAGCTTTCAAGTATCATGTGGACCACAGAGAGAGCCAAAACTTCAGCTTCTGAAGGGGGATAAAAACAGTGCAGCAAGGAGAATCACCACAGGGAAGTCATAGCTTTGCATGTGCATGAATATCTAAAAAAGCAAACAATAAAACAAATGTCCTATGTTACTTAGAGGTAGAGATGCTTGTGGTCAAGGAGAAAACATTTTTCAGTGTGTTAGGTAATAAGGCATACAAATCCAAACCACATAGCACACATTTTTGAGCTACTAAATATTTGTTAAAGTCTTAAAGCACTGAACTAAATAGTGATAGAAAAAAAAAAGTGAAAAAAAAAAACAAAAAAAACCTCTGCCCACAAAAGGCTAATCTGTCTTTCGGCAAACAAGTGGGCCTGTGTGAAATAGACGACAAGGCTAAGGACCACTGGATCACTTCCTTTGGAACCTAGGGGAAGGAATACTTGAGTTGGGTGGAGGTCATGTGCTGGGAAGGGTGGGCCTTCTGTGAGGTCTGGATAAGCCAGAAGATTGAGGAAAGTGGACAACAGGCCACGCATGTTCCAGGTGAGTCCAGCACAAACAAAAGCTCAGACACAATCACATACAACCCATAAAAATGATGTTTGCCAAAGTATGAACTGTAAACTGCAACTCCACAGAAGATTGGTGTAGAATATGGGTAGAATATTCTCATGAATAAGAAAAAACGAGTTTGTGGGATACTGTGTTACACCAAGTTCAGTGGGTATTTATAAGGGAGACTTTAAGAGGGTAATGTACCATGTCACTCCCCAGAGGGTAATAAAATATTAATATTTTGTTGAGGACCTAGTAGGTGCCAGGCACATGGGGAGCATCAGGGAGCAAAATAAATATCACTGCTGTCTGGAGCGTCTATCTTTGGGGGAGGAACATGCAAATGAAAGCAGTAACATACTAAATAAATCATGCAGAACAGAAAGATGTACTTACAAAAACTGAAAAAGTAGATCAAGGTAAAGGAATTGAGAGCGCTGGAGGTGGGGGAGAGGGCAAACTAAGGCTGACAGGATTAAAGAGAATAGTCAGAGTGAGCTGAATCGAGAGGGTAAGATTTGAGCAGACTCAAAGAAGCAGCCAGGCAGACAGCTAGGAGAAGAACTTTCCATCCCACCAGGAGGCCTACATGGCTGCCGCTGAATAGCTCTAAGAGAGAAATTGGAGATCACAGGGTTCAGAAGGGGATGGTAAAGATACTCTTGGTTTTTAAGGTTATTGTCAGGACTTGAGTTTTACTCAGAGCAAACTGGGAGTTAGTGCATAGTTTTGAGAGAGGTGTGATCTGATCTGATCTGTGTTGTGGAAGGCTCGCCCATGCTTCTGTTTTCAGAGTCTACTGAACTTCTTTTTCATAGAGCAGCTCGCGGGACTAATGTTTTAAGGTGCTTTTTTATGGCGTCCTTGACAGCAGAGGCTGGGTCTCACCTGCCTCTGGCTACTGTGCTACATCTACATCTTCAGAGAATATGCTTAACAATTTGTATCAAATAAACATATAAGTACCACCAAATGCAGGCATTCATTACAAACATGACACTCGCTTTAGCTGGCATAACCCCACATCTTCAGCCTGCAAAGCTAAATTATTACAGTTAAAACATTAGCATTGAACTTAAATGCATTTCTCGATTGGGTTTTCTCAAAGAGTACAGAATCTTCAAGGCGGGTTAGTGAGATGCTACACTTTAATTCTACGACTATTTGATCAAACAGATTATTGAATGCCAACAAGATAAACTGCCTTCGGGTAGATGCTTTTCAGGATCTGCACAACTTGAACCTTCTCTCCTTATATGACAACAAGCTTCAAACCATTGCCAAGGGGACCTTTTCGCCTCTCCGGGCCATTCAAACTATGTATGTATATATGATTTGGATCAAGTTTGATGACCCTTGTTTTCACTCTGAGTTTGAGAGTTCAGTTAGTTGCAAGTTATGTATAAAAGTGTTCTGTATGTGTTTCTGAAAGGCATTTGGCCCAGAACCCCTTTATTTGTGACTGTCATCTCAAGTGGCTGGCGGATTATCTCCATACCAACCCAATAGAGACCAGTGGTGCACGCTGCACCAGCCCCCGGCGTCTGGCGAACAAAAGAATTGGACAAATCAAAAGCAAGAAATTCCGTTGTTCAGGTAATTTCACACTTCATGTGACATTTCCCTGTGTTACCAAAAACAGTGGTTATGTGGGACCTAGAGACAGCTGAATTACCAAACATTGTAGAATCATGTTTCTTTTTCTTCTGTCCATAAAGAAAAGGATAGAGAACTGTAGACACAATTCACATAGCACTCCTATATGTAACATTTTTAACACTATAGGCAGCCAAGAAAAAAGATGGTCAGATACTTCATATACTGTACTCTCAGCATTTGAACCTAACAGGGGCCTTTCAGCTAACTCAGAATATTTTTCAAATCTGTGAAGTCTTACTTTTGTTGTATTGTTCTCCATTGAGAAACTTCAGGTGATCAGTCATGTTTTCATTTCTTCAGAAAGTGAACTGAGACATGGTAATGTGATTTTTCAGGCTCAGAAGTAGGGGGAAACTCCTGACTTGCTTCTCACACTGTTTCCTCATTTTGCATTCTCTTATTTGGAATAGGACTGTAAGGGTACATTTTTTTCCAAAAGGCCACCTTTAACATTTTGGGAATATGACATTTATTTATAAAAGCTAAATGTAGGTGCATTTGATTAACATTTAATAGCAAGTGATATCATGGAAATTTACTATTTACTTTGGTCTAATCTTTTCTATCTTCTTATATTAAAATGCATTCTATATGTTTTGGGTAGTTTGCTAAATAAGGATTCCAGGCGTATTTCACATTCGGCAGTTAATTCATACTAAAAAGCTAATATTGAAGCAAAGCTGTTTATTGTCCATGGTTCTAGATGCATTTACTACTCACTGTACATTATTATACTTCAGCCACTGCTGTGAATATCCATTTTTCACTTAATTATCTATAGTAACTTTAGTCCATTCTTAATCTAATATAACTCATATCTCTGCTTGCTGACATTCAGGTGCATCTTCTATTTTTTTTCTCTTTTTTTATTTAGCTAAAGAACAGTATTTCATTCCAGGTAGGTTTTGCTCGGTAGTAGGACTAACTGCAGGCACCCTTTCCTCTCCTTATAAAATAGAGCTTCTAAAACTTTGAAATGCATGCTTTTGAAAGTACAATAGGTACTCTGTAGCTAGATTTACTTCTGTAGAGATAACTTGTAGTTGTTTCCTGAAAACCTCACCTTTGCATGCAGCTTCTGACGTTAAACATATATATTATTAAACTCCCACCTTTTTTTCTCTCTCTCTCACTTGGGCACATTATCTAAAATTTCTCACAGTAGCTCGAGCGTTTGAACCTATGGCTTTCTACTTGAATCATTTTCTCTCCTTACGTTGTATACCTGACCCCTCTCAACCTGTTTTTAAAACACAGCTTATTGAGCTGATTTTAAAGACAGAGACCTTTCTGTTGTCAAAGAACTAGTTCTACATGCAATCAGTCACAAACACATGGAATTGTATTTTCAAATGTGAGATTTCATATATATATATATATGTTTGTATGTATATATATATGTACACACAGACACACACACACACCTATATATATATAAAGGAAAATGTCCCTTAAAAAATTGTTCCTTACTTCGCTTACTCTTGCTTCACTTTTTATACAAAAACAGCAGCTTCCTGCTGATTTCCAGCAGCTAGCTGTACTTCATAACTTTACGTTCTTGCATACCTGGAATCAAAGTAGAACTCCACAAAAACAATATTGACATTAACCTGAAAACCTCCATAATTCATGGGCAGTAGGTGCCCTACATAATTTAGACAGATGAATGTGTCTTAGAAAAATAAGTGACATGTTTTACCACTACTGTCTTAACACTATCAAGGCTGATGATTCTAGAACTAGTTCTTTGAAATATGTTTCTTTAATTATTTTCTCCTTGCCTGCCAATTGTGTAAAATGCCTCTTGACTTGTTTGTTTTAAACCGTTATATAAAAATACATGTTAGTAATTGATTGGCCGCCTTTACCATCTCCTGGGCATATTCCAGACTATAATATGTTTTAACAGCTATAAATAAAACACTGTTAGTATGCAAGATCCTATTTTCTTTCTTAAGGAGAGCTCTTTATTTGGTCTCCAATTTAAGGAAATATGTGTTGCTTGCCATATTGAACTATAATTTGAATAATTTTATGCATTTAACAGATATTTTAACTACCTATTTTGAGATGAGTGAGCAATACTTTATATATGAACTGGCTGCATAAGAAGGAATGTGTTGGAAATGACAGTTGATTGGCCTTCCTTGGCAATCTTTAAAATGCATTATCCTAATTATTAAGTAGAACTTCATCTGATAGCTTTTATCCAGAAAAAGCCATATTCTAAACACCAGAACACCAACAGGATAAAATATTAATATTACTTAACTCTCAAAATTACAGTAGTTTGATCTATTATATTTTATCTATTATTTGATCTATTATATTTAAACATACTTTATTTGATCTATTATATTTAAACATACTTTATTAATTTAAACATACTTTATTATATTTAAACATACTTTATTAATAATTTATAAATTAATATTTCCTATTCACCAAATAAAGAACCAAAGTCAGGTTATTTTCATAAATTCTGACATACTTTTGCTCCCTTATTGACAGCAGCCAAAAAAAGGTTTAGGAAAATAACATCTTATATCAGATCTCATGGTTTAATTGTCAATTTCAGATAATTCAATTTGCTTTATTTAAAAGAATAATAATAGTAGAAGTCAGGACTTAGAAGATTTTTTTGGGTCACCCACCTGTCTCTTTTTCTTTCCAGATTTTAAGGTGAGCCTACCTAAAGATCCACCATAAAATAAGCATTATTGTCACTGCAGTGAATGCAAATTATTTTAAATGTAAGATACCTAAAGTACTTACCATTTAGACTTTGTTCCCAGTATTTCCTCATTTCACTTTTAAAACAAAAGCTTGAACTACCATGCAACAGATCCTCTGTAAATCTCATGCCATTAATTGCCAGATGTAATGAAACTATTATAGTCAGGTTTGCAGATCTCTCATGAAATTCTAATTCCGTTTCCACTAATGTGACATTATTTATAAGTTGAAAAGATCATTGAAAAGCATTTAAGACACAACCCAAGGATTAATCCAAATGTTCTAATGATAGTCCTTAAGGATCTCCATGACTAGCTTTTCACTTAATTTACCCGATTACTTGCCCACCACCATTCTATATGACGTTCTAGATATTACAGCAATAACTCAAAAGAAAATCTGTCTTGCAGAGAGTCCACCTTTTAAGAAATCGACAAGAGCTTAATATATGCTATGCATCTCATATGCCATGCTTTCCCTGTAAGACCACCATGCTTCAAAAAATTATTATAAAACTTTACAAAGCATGATAGTTGCTATCATACCATGTCATTCCCCTATAACTGCCACAATAAGCAAAGAAGGAAGAGATTTTAGTTAGTTTTATATAAATGCATATTCATCTTAATTGGGATTACTATGTCTTTCTTTACTTCTTGGTGATCATTATTTTTGCAGGAATTCACCATTTTGGCTGTAAGTAAAAGTGTCTGATCTGAAACATAATGTCCTACCTTTTGATCCTGATGTACCTTCTTCTTGTCTGGGTCTTTTGCACCTGTTTTTTTCAAGAAGAAACCACAGATCTTTTGAGCTTTTCTGTTGTCCTTGTAGCTCACCTTCAACTTCTTCCCGGATGTTGTTCCCGAAAGCTGTTGTTTCCATCCTGCAGTTCTGAGGAACGGTGGAGGCACCTTTCAGTATAGCCCCTTCTTTGTGTTTCCAGGAAATCTTCGGTAGTAATACTCTTACTATGGTCATAAACAGTCTGCGGGAAGAATGCATGTCATGTAAACAGTATTACATTTCCAGAACGTCTGTAGCTTTTCTCCTGCTTCCCTTCATCTTTCCTCTTGGTCTTACCCTTGGCCTAGTGGATGGTGTAGTGATTATGTAGCGAGATTTTCTGTTGTGCTTGATCTAACCATGTGGTTGCCAGGTATGAGTAAAACATGGTTCCGTCAAGCACCATGGAACGTCACGCAGCTTTCTACAGCATGACGAGCTGCTGAGGCTTAAATCAGGATTTACTTGTCTCTCTTTATAAAACCAAAATGAAAAAAAAGAGGGCTTTTTAGACATTTCTGAAGATTATGTGAGAGGGAGAGAATAATCAAAGACCACAGAAAATTGAAAAACCTGAGTACATCTATTTGCCTTGAAAGCCCTAATCTAAAATGATATATAGGAATATGTTTATTACTGGATACATTTTAAATTCTTGACTCAGAGAAAAAATAAACTTTTTAACAATTAATAGCCATTGTATGATTAGCTGTCAAATAGGCTAGAATGGCTCATACCTGGATCAGCAGAAAGTACAGCTGTGAAAAGCTCATCTCTATTAATGTTTTCCTGTCCTGTGAATCTGGTTGCTCTTTTTTCCAGCAAATTCCAAGCCCTTGTTTTAACCCTCTCCTGACATCCATTGACCAAAATTCCCCAAGTTTTCTCCCTGCTGCATAATCTATAGTTATCTTACTTTTTTCTTCCTACAAATTAACAAATATTCTAACCTGTATACTCAGTATCTCCTTTTTTGGCTTGAATCCTCAATAGGTACAGAAGATTATCGATCAAAATTAAGTGGGGACTGCTTTGCAGATCTGGCTTGCCCTGAAAAGTGCCGCTGTGAAGGGACCACAGTAGATTGCTCCAATCAAAAACTCACCAAAATCCCAGACCACATTCCCCAGTACACTGCAGAGCTGTAAGTTCATCCCCCAACACAATCCGGGCTGGGAGGGAGGGAAGGAAAGCATCGAAGCATTGCAATTTTTGCCTTCTAGCCTCAATAATCACATTGATGTTAATTAGCACACATTGGCACAACTCTTCTTTGTATGAGAATATATTAAAGGCTATCTTACTTTATCTTTCTGGCCTGAGATACAACTACAGAAATTAAACTACCTCTCAAAAATTCAGTTAGCACTTAATAATGCTGATAATAATAGCATTATTTAGATATGTATTTTTAAATTGATATTTTTCATATATATAAAATTTCTGCACACACCCTTTGCTAAGCATTTAATTGATTTTTAATGTATTTAGTTTTTACAGCAACGAAATAGTTTGAGAGTCACCATTTTGAATCTGTTAATTATGAATTCAATCACTGTTCTTTTTTATCTGCTTTACTATTTCACTGAATTACAGGTGGAAAGACCCAGTGATTATCAAATATTAAAGCACAAAGGATAGTTTTTCTGAACAATAGCAGGAAAAGCTTAAAAGGCACTGTGATCAGATCTATATTTATAACCCTAACATAGGGACTAGCACATACTAAATGCTAAAATATGTTTCTTGAATCATTTATAGAGTCTATGTCCATGTATGGTTTGCCTTTAATGACTTCATTTATAAAAATAAGACATTTAATGTTAGTGCTCTGAGAATCCATGAGAAACCTAGTGAAATCTCATTGTTTTCTGAACATCTTAGCCATGTTTATAGATGACTCCCTCTGGTATTTATCATTAACAGCTTTGCAAAGTTAGTTGTCCTTTTGTGAATATATAATCCTTTTGTCTTTAACTAGATAATAGCCCTTTGATGACAGGGATTGTGTTTTATAGTTTGTCTTCTACTGTGCCAACTTATGCCTGTTACTTAATGAATTATAAGTAATTTCAATAATTAAAAATAATGTAATGCTTTCAAAGAGATGACAGGAACTAACTACCCTGTGATTATAGTGATTCTTTTCTTTTTTGTAAGTTCCTGTTAGTTCATGAATCTATTTCTTAGCTCCAGAACACTTAGAAATGAATGGAGACCATGCAGTAAAAGCCCTGAACTCTACTTTCATGGTCTGCAAGGAGTTATGTTTATTTCTAATAATACACAAACAGTAATTGAAATTATACCTTCCAGTATGATTATACCATATATAGGTTCTATTATCAATGAAGAATCATATTAGAAACTAGCATCTAATTTATCATTCAGCAAAAATTGTGTGTGGTTTAAGAAATTAAGTATTTTTTCAACTATACATTTAAAAATTGGTAGTGGTAAGAAAATATTGGCAAATCATATATCTGATAAGGGACTTACATTCAGAATATATAAAGAGCTCTTACAACTCAACAATAAAATATCCTTGCCCTTTTAAAAAGTGGTCAAATTATCTATGTGGACATTTCACCAAAGAAGATATAAAAATGGCCAATAAGCACATGAAAATGCTCATTATCATCAGGTATTAGGGAAGTACAAGTCAAAACCACAATGAGATAACACTCCTCACCCACTAGAATAGCCGTAATAACCGAAAAAAGAAAAAAAATCAGGTGAGACTGAATCCCTCCAACATTGCTAGTGGAAATGTAAAATGATGCAGATCCTTTGGAAAACAATTTGGCTTTTCCTCAAAGAGTTAAATACAGATTTACCATGTGACCCAGCAATTTCACACCCATGTATGTATACAAAACATTGTATATCCACACAAAACTTTTATACCAGTGTTCATAACAACATAATTCATAATAATCAAAATGTAGAAGCAACTCAAATATCCTGATATCCAAGCAACTGATAAGTGGAAAAGTATCGGTATGTCCATACAGTGGAATATTATTCAATCATAAAAAGAAATGTCAATGATATATGCTAAACATGGATGAACCTTTAAACATCACACAAAGTGAAACAAGCCAGACAAAAAAAGACTATAAATGCCATAGTTCCATTTATCTGAAATGTCCAGAATAGGAAAATCCTAAAGACAGAAAGTCAATTTTTTGTTGTCAAGGACTGATAGCAGTAGGAAGTAAACTGAGAGTGACTACTGATGGGCATGAGATTTCTCTTCTGGGTGATGAATGTGTTCTGGAATTAAGTAGCAAAGATGGCTGCACAATTTTGTGAGTACACTAAGAACCACTAAATTGTGTACTTTATAGAGTGAACTTTATGGCATTTAAAGTATATGTCTAAAGCAGTTAGTAAAAAAATTTATGGAGCAAGTGATTAGGAAAGAATGATTTAAAATACTTTTTTGAGGAGGAGCACAGTGAAAAAGAAAGTTTGAGAAGTGTTCTAGCGATTACTGAATGAGAACTGGTTCTGATTTTTGATTATTGGTTGTCTTTACCATGTGCTTCTTAATGTATTTCATTCAATCATTAAAATTTGAATGAACAGAAGAAATCCCCACAAATCTTCTGACATGTATCCTATATTTTACTTTAGGATAATCATTAAATAATGTTACAATTCTGTATGAGAAATAAAGTTTAATCCCTTCCTTCCTGACTGTTGGCAATGAATATTTTCTGTTTCTTTTTTTAATTAGGCGTCTCAATAATAATGAGTTCACAGTATTGGAAGCTACCGGAATCTTCAAGAAACTTCCTCAGTTACGTAAAATGTAAGCCGTGCATTAGCCATCTTTTACAATTTCTGTACTGTTTTGTTGTGTTTCCCATCCCTTTGCATTTTTATTTAGATTTCTTTGGAAATTGGGCAACTATCAAAGATCCAGAGAAATTTCCATACAGTGACTACCTGTGGCATTCAGTCGACTGAATGCAGAACCTGACTAATCGCCTGTTTTCTATGTATTCAAGCAATACCAATCATTTCTGCAGCAGACCCTAACATTGTACTTTCACTCAGACAGCTGGTCTGTTATGTGGCCACAGCAGGAATCCAGCAGTCTAAGCACTTTAAAGATGCGTCCAGTAATTTTTTGTAACTTCCTTTACTATTCCCCAAACTATGCTGTTATTTCTCTTTTAGCACATTCATGTCAACTATTTGACTCTTTGCTTCATTAAACTTTCATTAGAAGATAGTCAAAATTAATGATTGGTAAACTGGCTTGATAGCTCATCTGTGTCACTACACATCCACAACTCATATTTTAAAATAAGTTTATAAGCTCAGCAGTTTCAACAACACTCAGACAGTTCTCTACCCCCCTGAGGAGGAGCGGCGGGGGGACAGAACAAAGTTCAAGAGTGTAAAGCCAATGAGCCACTCCCACGTAAGAAGAAACATCAGGAGGAGGAAAGGAGTATTCTTCTGTGATATCTGTGTTTTTATGTATGTACTGGCCCATGGTCACATAGACTTAAGTGCAGAGCAGACTGAAACTACTTTCTATGTACTTGACCTCCATATGCCTGCATTTCTAATTGCTTATTTGTCCTCCTTTTTCACTGACACTAACTCTTTCTTTTTAACTATGGCATGCCTTCCATTCAACACATATTTATTGAGCAGCTACCATATGCAATGCTCTGAAAAAAATAAAATGATACATGAAACTAATCCTTGTTCTAGGGCCATTTCTGATCATGGAGTGAACAATGACAAAGAAAGATAGAACCTATGGAAAAGTGTTACCTCAACTGTATGTTCTTGCCTTCTGGACAGCATTGTAGTGACTTGTGTTGTACAAAATACTGACAGTTAAGATGGTTGTTTTGGCACTATTACATGAGAAGTTTAACCAGCAACCCACCAATATCCAAATAACATTTCTGATGCCATCTCACCACTAACACATTTTAATCCATCCTTCTTCTGTCTACCCAAGTGCTTTATTTTAGTCACTAATTCATTCAATACTTTTTATCAAGGGCATTTCTTTTTTAAAAGTTCCTTGTTAAGTTTTGTGGTGGACAAAAGGGTTTTTGGATCTCAATACCTGACCTAAGAAATATTATGCTCCTGAGGACTCTTGCATATCATTCTGACATTGATCAGGCTGGTATTTTTCACTGTAGGAAAGTCTCCCTTGTTATTATTATCATTTGGACTTGACTAAATAAGGAAGTGATATCATTTTAGAGCCTGGGGTGTTCTGGGCAGTGAAGAGCTTGGAGATTGTGGAGGTCAATCAAACATGCCTCAGTGTCCTCACCATCAGAAAAAGATGGTTGAAAATCTTTGTTTCAATAATTTTTTATTTAGAAACTTTAGCAACAATAAGATCACAGACATTGAAGAGGGTGCATTTGAAGGAGCATCTGGAGTAAATGAAATACTTCTCACGAGTAATCGTTTGGAAAATGTTCAGCATAAGATGTTCAAGGGATTGGAAAGCCTTAAAACCTTGTAAGTATTCTTGTTTGCATTGTGATTTTTTTTACTGCAGGATTGAAGTTCATTGGTCATTATACCCTTGGCTTCAGTGTGTTGCTTATAGGAGGTCAAAAGAGTCTCTCCTAGATGCTGATTCCCCAATTGGAAACATGGTCCTTGCTCCACTGCTTGTACGGATTGGCTCCCCTGTTCTGCCTGGGAATGACCATTCTCTACCCTTTCCTCAAAGCCCTTCATCTAATAATCCCTTCTGGCCCAAGCTCTGTGGCATCAGAGTCCACTTCACCCTGTGTGGTAGAGTAACTCTCACATCTTAGCTGAAAACTGCTTTTGTCTGGCCTGGAAGGTCTTAGAGAGGGAGAGACACTGACTGATGGCCGTCCTTTTACCATCTGTTTTAAAGGAGATGTGTGAAGAGGTGTGTCTTTATGTGTACTTGCTCAGGGGTAGGGAGATGAGGAAAAAAATATTCTGTGTTTCCAGAAGGTTGTGGGCCAAAGAGGATGAGGATTGGATTGAATAATAAGGACATTTGTGTTACTTGCATTTTCTATGGTGAATATACGTAGTTTTTATTATCTCTAAAATATA
This sequence comes from Manis pentadactyla, assembly GCF_030020395.1. NCBI lineage: Eukaryota > Metazoa > Chordata > Mammalia > Pholidota > Manidae > Manis > Manis pentadactyla. Next base: position 15,826,617 of record NC_080023.1, read on the forward strand.
GAATCATGTTTGACAAAAATGGTGACCTAAAAATTGAAAGAGCCTCAAACCAAAACTCTAAAGCTTTTGGGAAACATGAAGGAAACTGTTTTTAATCAAGAGCAGCCCTTGGTAACTGCATTTGGGAGAAGTCCAGGTTCCACTGTCTCTACTAAACCCTCAGCCAGCCCTAACGGCCCCTCAGGGTCACACCCAGGGGGACTGATAGCAGAGGAAGCCCACTGCCTGCTTTTTATCAGATACAGAGGGAGTTGGGCATTTCTTCAGCCAGTGAAGAAATGTTAATAACATCCCACATTTCAATCCTACTGAAAATTCTCTGCCCATGAAAGTAGACACAGGCCTCTTAAGCTTCTTGGGGATGGCCTGGGACCTACCTATCAGCAGGACCAGCCTGCAGTTCGCTGCCCCCTTTCATGGACTGATGTGGAGCCCCTTCAAAATCTTATGCAAATATTCCTTCAGCTTTTTTATAGAGGAGGAATGTAGAAGGACAGCAAGGGAAATACACCACAGACTCCAAGCTGTCTCGAGTAATCAGCAAAACATGAAGCCTGCAGTCAGCAGCAGCTTCACTTCTTAGAACTGTAGTCGAAGGGACTGCTTGTTATGGGAACCTTCTCCTAGAAGGGGCAGTGTGTATGTTTGAGGGCTGGGTCCTGTTTTCCCCCCTCTATCAGTCTTCCTTGGGCTGCCATAACAAGATACTACAGACTGGATGACTTAAACAATAGAAATTCATTTCCTCACATTTCTGAAGGCTAGAGGTCCAAGATCAAGATGCTGAGAGGGTTTCTGCTGAGATCTTTCTTGGCTTGAACAGCTGCGTTCTTGCTGTGTCCTTACATAGCCCTCCCTCTATGTGCAGGCTGAGAGAGAGAGCTCTGTTGTCCTTTCCTCTTCTTATAAGGACACTAGTCCTGTCAGATTAGGGTCCCACCCTTAGGATCTCATTTAAACTTAAAATTACCACCTAAAGGCCCTGTCTCCGAACAGTCACACTGGGAGTTAGGGCTTCAAACTCACGGATTTGAGGGGCACACAGTCCGTTCATACACCACCGCAAGGAGCTTATCAGAATATTTCTTCTGACTAGTTCCATTCATAGGGCTCTCCCTGAGACAAGTTCTCTAAATTTAACTTTCTCCTTCATTAGATTTCTGATATTTTTATTCCACTTACGTTTTGGCACCTGAGATAGACACCCACAGGCTCACTGCTTAATCCCATTCTGCAACAATGAGCATAACATTCGGAGCCAGGCTGCAGTATTCAAAGGTCTAAATTAGATTTATCTGGACACATCTATTCCTCTAAGTGGTATCTTTCAGCTTGGAGCCATAAAGATTTTGTCAAGATACCCCCACAGCCCCTGGACTCCTTAACCCTTTAGGAACGGTAAACCTTTACTAGTGCATGTATGCATTTCAGTGAGTCTTTGAGTATCTGACACTGCAGGCAAAATGTGGTACATATGTGTACTTATGGATTTTTCTAGGGACAAACAGCATAGCTTCCTTCTCTCAGGGATCCACATCTCCACCAAGATTAAGACCAAGTGCTCTTTATTATTTATGGCAAAGGATAGTGCTGATAGAAATATTTTATTCTGCATTTGTTTCCTAACACAAAATGATGCCTTGATAAGAAGAGCATCATCCTTCCTTCTTATCTGTGACTTAGCAGAATGCAAAAGCTGATATTTCTTTACTACTTTTATAGGGCAATCTAGAATTTTGAAGAACCACTGTGTTAATTTTTTTTTTTTCCTGCTCTCACAAAACACATAGTGTCACTTCCTTTACACTCTGCTGGTCTGAACACTTAGTTGCAAACCCCTGCCCAGATTCCAGGGAAGAGAACGCAAACTCCCACTTCTCAGTGGAGGACTGCCAGTTACTTTGTGAAAGAACATGTGGGATGATGTGTATATTTGGTACATCTTCAGAAAACACAAATTAACCTGTGAAATAAATGAAGCAGATCACTTTACTAAAGGGGAAATTACTCCAAGGACTAGCAAGTATTCAAAATTACTCGAACTAGTTCTGTGTTGTTCCTTTATTTATGCCTTTCTTTTTTGCATATTCTAATAAGGTGGTCAACCCATGTCTAGAAAAATTAAGGAAAATGAATGAACTTTTCATTAATTCTGATTAAAATCTATGGCAATTAGGCATTTTTACATGAGATTATGAGAAGCTTTTCATTCCTTTTCTAAGATCCACAAATAAACAGTTCAGCAAAGAATTGAGAACTGAGCCAAAACTTGAGCAGTGATAAGGAAATGACAACAGTGTTAATCCTATTGATGGCAGTGATTGAAACATACATGGTCAGAAATTTTTCAGGGAAGCCTGCTTAAACTTCATTGTGAACAGCCAGAATCTGTTAACCACTTGCTCTTTTTAAAGATCTAAACTGTTAATGAAATAACTTTTATGCATAAATAATTTGTGCAAGCTTGGGGATGCTCAGTCAAGTGTGGGTCCCTAGCCCTTGTTGACATTGACGTTGTATGGAAGTCCCTGAGATGCCCTCAGTTCTTCATCTGTTGTAACTATTGATTTCTTTTCTGCCTCCTTTCCATTCAACTTCTACTGTAGCTACTGTGAATACACAAATCACAGGGCTTCAGGGGCACTGAAAGCTGTAGGTGAGTTAGGACATCATGTAATGATGTAAACATACTTACATCGAAGGAAAACATTCTACCCTAGTCAGATGGGGTTGTAAGTCTATATCAGACTCATTATGCTTTTTTTGTTTGTAATCATTGCCAACTCTAAGCATTTTATTCTTGCACATTCTCAGTATATGTCCATAGCAATTCCTAATGGCAGGCAAACGTGTTCAGCAAACAGTGATGAATTCTACACATTTGCAAAAAGGCATTATTTTGATCCTCAGATAGACAAAATGGATTGGCTGATACTTTATTTCCTTAGCAATGTTCTTTTTTTCCCTCAGGATGTTGAGAAGCAATCGCATAACCTGTGTTGGGAATGACAGTTTCATAGGACTGAGTTCTGTACGTTTGCTTTCTTTATATGATAATCAAATTACTACAATTGCACCAGGAGCCTTTGATACTCTCCATTCCTTATCTACTCTGTAAGTATGAAAAATAGTCTACATTTATGTACCACCGAGCCAGTGTATTATATTTATCACTTTGATCAGTAGCATTTTAATACATTATTAGGCGTTTCACAAAACACATGATCAAGGATGCAGGTATCGAAAGAAGAGGACAGATTTGTTCATGTTAAACGTACTTTAATTTTTCTAAAAACATTACCTACTATATCTATATTAAAATTTAACAAAACTTACAGTATTTTTAATCAATTATTTTTATAACTATGGGGTATGATGTGGCTCAACTTATAAATTTTTATCTTATTTTTAACTTCACAGTGCTGAAAATAAAACTCATATTATAGCTTTTCCCCAGTGATCTCACACTGGAGTCTTTTCAGTATGAGTATCATAAAAACAAAGTTGATAGGGTCATTGCCAACAAACTATGCTCAAAAGAATCATTCACAGTGACAGGAGAAGCATTAGGATGGCCAGGCCAACAGTAAAAGCTGTTCACTGGAGGACATTTACTATGATATTAGGGAAATATTGAAGAAATAAGTTGAGCCTGTCCAAGAAGACATTTTATGTAGACAGTTCAAGAATCAAGAATATTTGTAGGTCTATAGACAGAACTCAGAAAGTGTCAAAAGAAAAAAAAAAACTCCAATGTATTTCCATGCTCTTGTATGTCAGTATATAAAAATGCAGTGTTTGAAGTGATAAATCTTATCACTGATATGATTTCCTGGTAATGGTGGCATCTAAGTATACAAAGTAACTAAAAAAGTAGTTAGAAAGAAAAAAAATACATATTCAACATAGAAATAATTTGAGGGAAACATCCATCCATCAAAAAAGTACTTAATCCTCTCTCTACATAAAATGTGACATTTTTACATGGAGTGACTAATTTGTGCATATTAAAGATGGCATGTTTATAAATAATAGGATTGTCAATAGGTTTGCGCTGAAGAAGTGAGATGCCAAAAGTATGGAGATATGTAGAGGTAAATTCATTTTTATAACTGGCATTTAATCAACTCACTGTCAGTTTAGATGGGAAACCTATTCTCTGGAGCAAATATGAGATGGAAATCTTGAAATGACAAATTAATGAAATAGCTGTTGTCAGGTTAAACTCAATAATATAAGGTAATCAGCCTTCATATTTATATTAAATTACTGCATTATCAGTGTAGGGAAATTTGACAGCAAGTGAGATCTCTGACAAGTTTGAATTCTTTCTAAATGAGATTATCTATCAGGATCCACTGCAGAAACCCTAAATTGCTGTCTTCACTTTATTTTTCACATGAAATTATTGGAAGAAATCTTATATGACAGTGTTGTTATTTTTTAAGTTCCAAACATTATAGCCCAAAAAATGCATCCCGTAAGTTGTGTGTGATAGCATATGAGTTGTTGGGGGGAGGGAGTACAAAGGATAAGAAGGAATTGTTCTGACAGAAAAAGGTTGGGAAAATGGCAGCCTGTGGCTTCAAGAAGTAAGCGAGTGAAACCCTAAACTCTACCCTCTATTGTTTGCATGTCGTGCTAAGAAACCTCTTGGCCAATCCTTTCAACTGTAACTGCTACCTGGCTTGGTTGGGAGAATGGCTCAGGAAGAAAAGAATTGTAACAGGAAACCCTCGATGTCAGAAACCATATTTCCTCAAAGAAATCCCCATCCAGGATGTTGCCATTCAAGACTTCACTTGTGATGATGGTGAGAAAGCACATGACTGGTCTGATGCTAGGGGGCGTGACTCCACAGTATATTAGAGTTCAGGCAACAAATAGTTACTGTGCACTTCTCTGCTTTGCACCCTATATGTTGTGTGTGATTTTTGTTTTGTTTTGTTTTAGCAACAGGGCACTTACATTCTCAGACTGTTATTTTTCACATGAGTCTACTTGATTTGTGTTTCTGAATGTTTTGGAAAATTTTCCAGTTTCCAGCTTGTGATGAATACTATTTATAGGGCTTCATTTTAACTTTTCTTTCTTATTCTGAGCGTGTCTTTTAGCAACTGCGATTTTCCAAAGAGAAAAGCAATTGGCTTATAAAATAGAAATTCTAGTAAACCTAAAAAAATAATAGTTTCACTTGTTAATGCTCTCTATATATCACTTTATTTGATTCTACAGCCCTGTAAAGTCAGTAGAGCAGGTTCTATTATTATTGCCAGTGAATGGAGAGCTCATTTAAGCCCTACACTTTAAAATGAGGAGCCCATACACTTTTTGCTGAACATTTTAAATTAATCTGTCCCTTTATGTCTCTTCATGTCTTCCTCCTTACAATTTCTCCATAATTCAGTTTACATTTATATATTCTAATTAAAAGTATAATTTGTGTAAATACCTAGAAAAAAATACTACTATAATTGTATTAGTAATACAAAATGTGAGTTATTTTCTGAACTTCTGCCCTAGGTAGTCTGAAAACAGGGCTATATAGAACATATGGTGTCACTTTGTAAATACTTAATGCCCTATACAAAAGTGATCATATGGTTCAAGACTCTTGTGTTTGTTAAGCTAATGGCATAAAATCCCTTCTAGCATCTTGAAAGCCACAAATCAGGGTTTTCCTGTATTTCTTTTGACAATTTAGGAAATGATGACAACAGCTGTTCTCCACTCTCTCGCTGTCCTACGGAATGTACCTGCTTGGATACAGTAGTCCGATGTAGCAACAAGGGCTTGAAGGTCTTACCCAAAGGCATTCCAAGAGATGTCACTGAATTGTGAGTAGAGCTTGTCTTTCCCTTTCCTTAACAATTACACAGCAAGGGAAATGGAAACCAAACAAAAATCTTTAGAGTCCTGTTGGCAAATTGCATTGTATAGGCCATTACTTAGTATCATGTACAACTCCAAGCAAGTAATGTAAAAGCTAGTTCAGATGCCCTCGGGCAATGATGTTTGTGTGTGTTTCTCCTTTTTTTCACTATAGGATTTCTCAGTGCTCCTCTTATGCTATGGTGCACTGGGAAGCTGCAAGAGACTATGGTAACATAGAAAGATCACTCCCACAGTTATTTGTCCCTAAAGCCCTTTTTTCGTGGAGTATCTTGCAAGACTAATGTTCCATCAAATGCAACTTGGCAAATGCTGTTTATTTAGTTTATCTATAGTGTGTGGGATAGTCCATATGGTTAATCATTCTTTACCACTATGTTCCCTGGGAGAATATCTCACAACATGGGATACATAAATATCTGGGATGTGGAAGAAGTTGTCATAATCTTTATCTTTAAAAAAAGATAATGCCCTTTGGATTCAAATTAGAATCCTTTAGATTGTAAAGGATATGGGACCAATTATCCCTGATTTTTCATAGCTGGTATTTGACCACAGATTACATGGCCAGTATACACATACCTAGATTCTAAGCACCATGCACGCTTTTTTAGCTGCCTTATGCTGTATAAATGCAATGGAAAAAATCAGAAAATAAGCTCCTTGAATAGTGGTTTATGCCTGTTCCTTTCCATTCATTTATCTGTATATTAATATACCAGATGCAAATACTTGGTATGAATGCAGCTGAGTCATTGTGCCTTTGTTTATTTTTTGTCTATATGAAACTGTATATCAAACATGATTTAAGTCCAAATGTAATTGGCGCAGACATATGCATGTAATCCATGCACAGCTGCACAAACTTTCCAAATGAGCAGCTTTGATATAAACTTTTGGCAACATGGCACATAGGTAACAAAATTTAAGAAGATGTCACTTCAGTTATCAATGAACTTATTTTCAAATCATGTGCAATTCTATGAATCCTATTTTCGTCCTGAATGGAACACTTAGCAAAAAAGGTATAATCTAGCTCATGTACACAAAAGGTCCCTCTTCAATTTGAACTGCTGTAAAGTGGTCAGTCACTCTTGTTATGAATCACAGTGCTAATTAACTATAAGCACTTGCTCTGTGTGTGTATAATTAAACATTTAATTCTAATTTTAATATGCATTTATTTCAGAAGATTATCCTCCAACTAGTGTTGGGAAGCTTGGTGCTAGTAGAGTATTCTGTATACAAAGCACTGATGCTAGGGGCACCCCAACCAAGAACATAGCACTCAAAATAACATTAAGATCATTTTTGATACCAAGTCCTCTTTCTACCATTTTAACTGGCCCATGCCTTCATCTTTGACCTGATGCCCATCAAATAATTCTTTAATTTCTTTATTAAACTACGTCTAAGTATCTGCTTAATTCATGTCCTATGTATGCCATCTGTTTCCTCCGTCAGATAAGTCAAATCTTCAATCTGTTTCTCTACAGGGTATTAAGAAGTTACATTTTTCTTAAGGAAATATATTACAGAGATGAGGAAAATATTAACTCATGTCTTGTGAATTCTAGTTTTTCCTCCCCAAAGGCTTCTTTTTAGAACTATACCAAGTCAGCAAGCTCCGTCTCTACAGAAACATATATGCGTATATTAGAAATTTTTCATGTGCATATTATATTTAATTATTAAAGAATTTGGCAAAAATAAGTATGTATTGGTGGACAATTTTGAACAAATGGTACCCATTAATTTTAATCAGTTCCATATAATTTCCCTCTTAGATTGTTTTACATGCAGACATCCGTAGCGCACTTTCCGAATCTTGTTAGCTTTCTGTTAGGACGTTTTCTAGTATGGAGGGGAAGTGCTGAAGTATATGGGATTATGCTTCCCTCTAGTGGTACCAAGAAATATTTCACTAGAGGAAAAAGGCATCAGAGAGGAAATGCGATGTCAGAAAATTGGAGCAGGGATAAGTAAGGAGTCATAACGTATGCTCGACTCTTAATCAAATATTTATTATATATTTTGATACTTTGTGCCTTTTATATAACTACTTTCATTTTGGAATATTTGAAATAGATGGTTATCTTAGGCATTTCTCAGCTTTTCTATAGCCAGCAAAAAATACTTAAAACCTCAGCTTTGGATCTCAGGATTGGCCACAGTGTGGGTGTAAAAGGGGCCATGTGCCCAATGTGCCAGAACTGTTTGTGGGTAAATCTGTAGACAGAATGTCCAAGTTGATAAAAGACATCTTTGCATCACCGTCTATATTCTGGGAAAGAAGAGCCCTGGAAGGAGATGGAATCTACTTTTCCTTTTGGGACATCGTGATGCAACATTAAGCACCCATTTATTCTTGGTTTTTTTGCCAGTTAATCCAAGGCATATCAATTTTCCGATTATTCTACTGACTCTAAACAGAAAGAGGAAATTTCTTTTGTATGTATTAATTACTTCATATGTATGTACATATATATATAATATTTGTACATCTGATAAATGTTGTGATTTTCTATGAAACCTAAAATTATTATCACCAAACAGATGTGCAATGGTAAAAATTTTTAAGGTGTTTTTAAGTGAAACCTAATTATGTCCAAATTCCCACCTATCTCCATTAAACCGTCCATTATTGTTTACTAAGTGCACTGAAGCATATTTAAGGCAGGGAGGAGTGGTCTCACCCTCAGTGGCATGAATCTGTCAGTGGTGAGTGCATCTCATGGTATTGTCTCCACATAAACGCAAGCAAGCTGGAGGTCGGCTAATTATATGGTTGAGGGAATGAGCCTTCTTGCTGACATGCAAATGGTTGGATACATGCCTTGCCCCATTTAGATAAACCACAAAGAACTGGACTCATCAGTTCCTCCTTGGTTTTAAATTTTAACCTAAGTGATCCCCAAAAGAATTCTACTAGATTGGACAACTTTGCTCTTGTTTCTTTACTTCTGTTAAACAGCAGTTCCAGCCAAGAACACAGTCAAGTGCTTCCTTGCCTCAGTTCAGAGTGAAATAGTGTCAACTATTTTATGCTATGCCCCTGTTACTGGATTATTTCCACTGTTAAAAAATGTATTGTTTCCTTGTGTTCAGGTATCTGGATGGGAACCAATTTATGCTGGTTCCTAAGGAACTCTATAACTACAAACATTTAACACTTATGTAAGTAAAATATTGTATTTTTCTGCCTTTGACTTCTTATTCTACTTCATGAAAATGTGGATAGCAAGGGGCAGCTCAGATCATATAAATCAGTCGCAGCTAGATGCTTCCTTCCTTGCTCTATGCGGCTCTGCATCATGAGCTACATGTTCATTGACTATCAGTCAGGCGGTGCTGTGTCTTAGAAAAAAGGTCCTTCTCTATTCAAAGTACAGATAGTACAGATACGATAAAGTCTAAGTATCAGAGAACCATAGAAATGCAGCAAATCGGATACTTCTACCAATAATGAAAATGGGCTATTTTATGTCAAGCCAAGGAAAGAAAGATAGAAAACAATGTCTTCATTCTTGGTTTTTAAGTAAAAGATGGTAGGAAAGAACTTTCCTGAAATTATATTTTACTTCTAGATTATTAGTTTTATTTTTTAATACATTACAAATTATGTAATGAGATTTGAGTATTAAAACGTGTTTTATAAAATCCATATTTCGTAAAATTGGCAAAGATGTTGATATTCTGAGTCTGGATTTCAAAAATTAACTTTTCTTTCAGTTTGGCTTGATGCCCTCCTAAAATAACATGCTCATTAATGTAAATAATTTTTTAATATCTTTAAGTTGTAAGTACAAGATCATATTTAAATATACAAACATTTTGATCATTATGTGCACAGTGTTTGAAAGAAGATATAATTTTACTGTATATATAATGTCACACTAGATATTACCTTGTTGATAATTGATAAAAATCACAAAACAAAACAAAATCAGCAACTACAATAGATCTATAGGCAAATACTTTAGATTTTGTTTAGGTCTATTTGGTTTTAGAATAAATATGGAGGCTAAAACAGCAATTTTCTAGTGTTCCTAGAATAAAGAGGATTATTCCTAATTAGTGAATTCTAGAAACATAGAAAGCAGAAAATGTTACATTTCTCAATGTAAACTTTACCCTAGGCAAGTTAACATTAGTAAAATCCTGTGAATTGTTTTCAGTTTTCCTTACAAAATGGGAAAATCAAACTCTTTGTAGGAAGTGTATAGAACTGTTTGAATGACAAGTGATTAAATTAATAAAATGAAAATAACCCCTAAGATGTCTTGTTCTACGTCTAGTTATGTATTTAATAGCAGCAAGAGCTGATTACATACATTTTGTTCTGTTAAATAAACTATTAAACTAGTGCTGTTTCCAAAGGGTCATTTCAGCAGAATTGGGTCATTTGTGGGACAGCATGTGATTACTTAAAACCAGTCTCGAAATGAAAAATGAGTATTTTTAGATTCAGAAACGGTTTTGCCAATAACTCACTATACTACTCTAAGCAATGAACCTATCTTCTGTATCTTTTGCTAATACAGATACATTTATTTATTTATTTATTTATTTATTTTTAATTTAGGTATTGTGCTTCAGAGATTAATTACAAAGCTCCTGTAACACTTATATAGTTTTCACAATTTTATGGGTCCATTTTACTGGTATTTTGGTATTTTTGGTAAAGGAGTAGATAATCTTCAGCTTTTCTGAGTACTGCATTAATTTTTTTCCAGAAAAAAATCTGGTGAATAATTATACAGACACACAAATAATCAAATTACAACCCATAATTTTATTTCATTTATTCATGAATCTTTCTTTTATTCATATGTTTACATTTTGTTTTAGAAAAACTGAGTGCATGTATACATACACAACTCACATATATATGACATTGTGCACATATATGAGTGTGTGTATGCACAAATTCACTAATTTGCATCACAATGCAAAATATATATATTGTGTTATCTGTCGTATATTATTATATATTGTAATATATATACAATACATATTATATATCATATATGTATTACTATAAAATAAGGTCAAGTTTGCTGAATATAAATTACAGCTCAAGTGTACAGTGTACAAAGTACACTTATAAATAGCCATTTAGCATTGGTAAAAAAGCCACATTTCTAGCATTTACTTATCATTCATTAAGCAGACATTTACTGAGCACCTACTAGATAGTACGAACTTTACCAAGGGCAGTTTTTCATTGCGGCATTGTTTTTGGTGATGACATTGTAGATATAATTGAATGTAGGTTTCTTCCAGTTATCCAACTTGAGTATGTGTATGAGAAAGCATATGTATCTATAGAGATAAAGTATGTGTAACTGATGGAACCCCCAAGGACATAGGTTTATTTCTCACCCATAAAATGTGTCTGTTGTGAGTGGCTTCTGCATGTCTTTCCTCTGGGACCAGGGACCAGGCAGTAGGCATGGGCTCTCTGGAACATCACAAATCTTTCAGAGGGAATAGAAGGATAAGGAAAAAGTGAGCTAACTCTAAAGTTTCTGTTCGAAAGTGAAACCAGCACTAGTGCCCACTTCCTGGACAAAGCAAAGCAAGGCATAATGTCACTTCCAATTTCCAAGACTGGGGTATGAATAATTATGAATAACACTACCGTCCACCTCAGAGAGTTTTCCAGTGTTCTGTTATTTTCAGATAAAAGCCAAGTGCTAACAATGTTACTAGACTGTGAACATGAATCTTCTCTAAGAATCAGTAAAATTTCCATTTCTGTGGTGACAGTAGATTCCATTTCTTCCTTTTTTCTCTTTTAGAGACTTAAGTAACAACCGAATAAGCACCCTTTCTAATCAGAGCTTCAGCAACATGACGCAGCTTCTCACCTTGTGAGTGTGACAGTGCGCTACTGAGTATTTATTAATTCAATGGACAAAATGAATTTTCTGGGCACTGGACATTCCTGGTAAACAAGACAGATAGAGTCTCTGCCCTCAAGAATGAAGTGCTGTTGGGAGAAACAGACTAATAAAATTTCAACACACAAACAAGTACAGATATTATAAAAAGTGTTGGGAGCAATAAAAGGAACAAAGAATAATTTACGATTCTGGTGGGCTTGGAAGAGATGGGTAAGACAGACTCCTGAGGAAAGTCATCCTGGGGGGCGCATAGTTGAGGCATCCCATCGGCAGGTGTAGGAAGCAGTCTGGACCGTATTTAGGTAAATGTGTTGTGTTAGCAAAACAACACAAAGATTAAAAAGTATCTTATGCATCAGTCAATATTCTCAACTCATAAGATGTTAAAATAACCCTTTGTGAACTGCTTTATTTTAAAAATGACACGTGGTTTTTGAAGATGCCTGAGTAAAACAAATGGGCGTCTATGTGCTTTCAGAATTCTTAGTTACAACCGTTTGAGATGTATTCCTCCCCGAACCTTCGATGGACTGAAGTCTCTTCGGTTACTGTAAGCATTTTATGTTCAACAAAACATTTATTGTCTCAGGAATCTGACTTGGGCATTGTCTTTTTAATTATCTAACTGCTTTCTTGATTCTTCAGATAGATGCAGTAGGATTCACTACAAATTTGGAAGTAGGAAAATCATATCTTACTGTGTCATTGCTCAACAGCTTTGTTTGGACACCACATTTTCTTTTGTAATGCGTTATTGCTATAGGCATTTACTTGATAATACATAATATTAAGCTGTATGTTTTATATAGATCCAACTAATTTTAAATGAAATATAGGAAATTTTCATTCCTTTAAAAATTATATAACACATGAATACATCTTTACATATTTTTTAAAAATGTATTTTAAAGTATATGAAATAAGATAGGATCCTCAATCCTAATACCCTCCCCCAGAATTAATTGTTAAACAGTTTGATGTTCTCTTCTGGTCCTTCTTTATACGCATTTGTTTTTATATGCTGACATAGTATGCCCATGGCTATATAACTTTTAAAACCATAAATAGGATTTGTTCTTGTTCTGCCACTCGCTATTTTTATTTAACATGCTGTTAGACTATTTCCATTCCACCATATAAAAATAATGCTCAACCATCTAGCTGGTACAGAGTATATCCCATGAGGTGAAGGAACCATAACTCACTTAATCATCTTCAACTTTACTAATATTAAGTTTGATTACAGATTTTCATTATTCTATCTGGTGCTGAAATTAAAATTCTACACATGTATCTTACTGTCATGTGTAATGAGAGAATACCAAAACTAGCTGTGAAATTGTCCCCCAAAACAAGATTTTTGTCAATTTACAAATTTCCACCAGGTCTATTTTAATAGAGTACCTTTTTCAAAGCACTCTTTCAAATACTGAACATTATTAAACTCTTCATATTTGTTATATGACAGATTGAACATTATTTGCTATTCCTATTTTAATTTGCAGTTCTAATTACAAGAGCATTTGAATATATCTTATTTGTATTTTGGGCATTCGTGAGACTCATGTTTTATGAGCCTGATCATACTTCCCATTTTCTTTGGGGTATGTTGTCTTTTCCAGATTAACATACATGCCTTTATGCATCTACAACTTTAAGTTTGCAGATATTTTTACAAAGAAATGAATCCTTATGTCTTATGTACGTTGTAAATATTTCCCATTCTCTTCCTTATATAACATTTTTCATATTATGGGTATATTTTATGTTGTCAAATATGTATCATTCTTTTCCTTTATGGTTCCTTAATTTTATACAGTTCTTTTGAAAACCTTTCTCATCCTATGTCTATAAAAAAGAGCTCTTCTGTATTTTCTCTTAATACTATTTTTAGTTTCATATTTACGTTTAATTCTTCAATATAAAATTTGTTATATGCATATGATGTGAGGCAGCAGCTAACTTTTGCTTTCCCAAATAGATACCCAGTTGCACCAAAACTATTTATTGTATAGCCCATCTTTTCTACACTGATTTATTATAAACCAGTCTCATACATGCATGGAAATATTTCTGAAATCTCTGAAATATAGGAAATTTAATATTGCCTTTTCTTGCTTTTAGTTCTTTACATGGAAATGACATTTCTGTTGTGCCCGAAGGTGCTTTCAATGACCTTTCTGCATTATCACACCTGTGAGTACCTAGTTTATGAATGTGGGTTTAGGGTCAAACTGTCCCAGGCAAGTGAGTTTGGAAGACACAGTCTTCAGCCACCTCTTCTATTGTCACATCATAGGACATGATTGATTCCATCTTTAAAGAAAACATAAGGATTTTCAATCCAGATACAGTGCCCTCTACAAGATAGCCTTTATTTATCTTTCTGGCCCTTATTTCCCATTAGCTGAGTTCTCTTTGCATAACTAAAAGTGTCTCTTCTTATAAACGTGGCTCCCCAAATTTCTAACCTTTGCCTTTTCTCTTAAAGTTCTCTGATTGTAAAATATTGGCACCCTTCAGTTCAGTCTGTCCAAACCCTGCATTTCTAAGTGACATCCCATGTATCATGGCTTCCATGAAGCCTATCCTGATTTGCTCAGACTGGATTCATTTATGTAGCAAATATTGCTCAGCTATATTTGTACCTCCATATTTCTCAGAAATACAATAAAACAATATGAAATATTTGATAAATGAAGTCCAAAAAATCTGTTGGATCAAATTCCATTATTCTGTTATTTTAGTTGTAATGTTAAGACCGTGGCCAGCCTGGGAAAAAGCTCAGGCAAGAGCCTCCTGAGCCAAAGCTTTCTTAGGTCAGGCTGAGTTTGGCGCCAGCTGATGCCCATCTTCATCTTAAAGAACAGTATCCCCGGAAATTGACCTTTTGTCTCCTGGCTTTGCTCTCCCCTCCAAAACCCACCAAACTTCAAGTAGATAGGAAGTTTAGACAATTGTGAAGGGGATATGGGTGGAATGTAGGAGCCAATAGTCATTCATGCTCCCTCTGAATGTACCTTACGGGGCCTCTCTTACCAGTGTAAGTTTTTTGTGCATCCATCCATCAGACTATTTGGTCTCTACTATTACATCTTTTCCAATAAATGATCAAGTCCCAGGAAGCAAGACCTCCACTTTTTCATGTTTGCATCCCATAAACTACCTCCAGGTCGACCTCAATGCCACTCCTCTATGAACGCCATGAGTGTCGTTGCATGACGTAGAGTGTGAGCGAGGCCCCCAGCCCAGGAGCGCAAGGCTCCAGTACTGCCTGGCAAAGCATCTGGCCTGAAGAAGAACGTGGCCATTCTGCTAGCATAGGGTGATTTACCAGAAAAGGCTGCATAGGGAAGGGCCTGCTTGACCTGAAGAGAACTTTCTTCATGTGACTACCTCCCATCAAAAATGGGAGCAGTTTGAATCTCTTTGTTATGTGTTCTATTCTGTCATGCATTTCATTTAAGCATTTGTCCTTTACTCCCTGGATCATAAAGAGCTCTGCTCTACACCCCTTTTCCACTGTGTCCCCCCACATAAGAAGGACTTAGCAAATGTCAGCACAGATGAGATCAAATGATTCAAAAATATCATGTTGCTCATTTTTAATTTAGAAGAAAGGTTTGAATCTGATGTACAAGGGTAATAATATAATTTTTGTTTAGACTTGGGCATTAAAACTACTACAATATAAAATATTGTAGCTCTACAAATATATTCTGGGGGCTTCCTAATGAAAGAATAAGATTAATTTTGCTTAGGCTATAGATCTAGAAACATTACTAATCACAAGTTAATAATAAATCAGAATTAGTCAGCTTTTAAATGCTATTTTATGCATTTATGACTTGTGCCCAAGTTTACGAACCCATTGGTTAACTTCTCTGGGCTTAGTTTCTTAATCTGTAAAATGGATCATTAATAGCATTGACCTCTTAGAGTTGCTATTTAAGATAAAATGAGGTAATTATGTAAATGGCTTGCACAGTTCCTGCATATTGCAGCAGTGCAATAAGTGTTAGCTTTTCTCTAGATTGCTTTTGCCTATCACTATTACTGCTTATGTGAGTAGGAACCAAAGTTCCAAAATGAGAGACTCTGTACAGGGACAGACATCCTGTGAAGGTCCAGATCAGCTCTGGAGAGCTAGCTTTATGCATCTTTATTCTCCCATGCCCTTTCTTATTTCCGTGCCTTTGTATTTACCAGTTCCTTACCCAGAAACATTTTGCCCTACCTTTTCCACATGCTTGAGTGTAACTACCCAAAAGCTCAGGCTCTTTTAACCACCTGTCTCTCAGAAAAGTTACCCCCTGTTCACGGTCTTCTTGTAAATACGTCTACTGTAGCACTTCTAATGAAAATGATTTGCATGTCTGAGTATGTGTTAATCTCCTTTGCAGAGGAGTTCTTTGAGATTAAAATAATGTATTATTAATATTTGAGGCCCAGAACCTGGCATAGTGATTGGGTCCTCAGTGAAGACTTGGTGAGAGAAGGAAATGTTAATCTGTGTTTCAGGTGTGGACACACCCAATGTAAGCCTATCCCTGCAGACACAAGGAGACTTTGCAAAGTCCAGATCAATGTTAATGTTAGTGACAGCTCACTAAATCCCAGCTGCACATAATTCAGGAAAACGGGGAATCCCCAAATGTCTCCAGTATCTTCTAAATAGTTATCAATAAATCTATAGGGGTTTTCTACTGAGCATCACTTTGAGTTCTGTTCCCTTAGGAAATAACAATACTTCCATACTTTTGTGTGTGTATGTGTGCGTGCTTTCGTGGTGTTGTTTTCCAGAGCAATTGGAGCCAATCCTCTTTACTGTGATTGTAACATGCAGTGGTTATCTGACTGGGTTAAGTCGGAATACAAAGAGCCGGGAATTGCTCGCTGCGCTGGCCCTGGAGAAATGGCAGATAAACTGTTACTCACAACTCCCTCCAAAAAATTTACATGTCAAGGTATGGGTTTTCGCCATTTGTACTTATGTAAATAAAACATTGCCTTATTATTTTAAAAAGGAAACCGTTTTCCATGGGACTTCAGTGGGATAGCTGAATAGTCCCAATAAAGAGTTACTATTTCCACCCGTGACTAGATAAGACAGAACAGTTAGCCGAGGAGTCCCAGTGAAGAATCATGCTTTTCAAATAAATTGCTGAAATAATGCCTTGGGAATGACAGAATTTTCTTTAAAATATATGAAAAAATGAAGAGTACATAATTTCTGGAAATTCTTCTCCTAGCCTCTAACAAGTAAAATATTTTGCTTTTGCTTCGTGTGAACATGTGCCCTGCCCTAGGGCTGCCAGGGCCCTGTGGCTTTCTGATGCCAGGTAAGGAGGAGCGAGCCCTCCCCGGGCTTCAGGCCAAACCTTCCAACTCGCCTCCTGGGCGCCGTCTCCCTGTGTTGATGTGGGTCTTCTTGCTTGTTTCTGTCCCTCACTTTTCCCTTTGTTTTATGTATCTGTGAATTTTAAATGGTGTCTTAGTAACAAATATTTTCTTTTCTTATTACAACAGAGAAAGCCTAAGGAATAGGAACATGTAAACACCACCATACATTTTATTGCTGCAAGAACTAAAATGAACCACAATCACAATACCTAGAAATAACCACTGTTAAACGTGTTGTATAGATCATTCCACTTTTTCTAGTCAAATATGGATTTGATAAGCTCCTTCCAAACAATGGGACAGAAGGTTACTATTGTTCTTAAGTGTAGGTGTTTCAAGAGGGCCAGTCATAATTAGTAGATGGAGGAGAGAAATGCTTGAAAATTCTAAATGTATAATCAGAAAATGTTTATTAACATGTTTTGTGTATAAAGTGAAATCCTAGGTATTTTGGAGCATAGAGAAGTTCACAGAATATGGATGGACTTGCTTTTCAAGGCTTACCAACCTAACTGAAAAGATAAGCTTTCAACACTTGAACATTTAGGTTGGGAAAATATCTAAGTAGGTCACATATGCAGTGGGTTACAGTGTGAAGCCCAGCCTGATTTAGCCTGGCCTAAATTTCAGCTATACTTTCAACAGTTACCTGACTTTAGTTTAGTAGCTTAACCAATCTGTGCCTCAGTTTCCTCCTGCATAAGCAGGGGTAATGGCAGAGCATACCTGCAGGGATTTTCTTAAGATTACATGAGTTGTTTTATGTGGAATCTTAAACAAGCAAAGAAAAGAAAATGCTGATTTCCCATAAATAAAGAATAGTAGTTTTTTGGGACTGGAGAGAGGGGAAAATGAGGAGACACAGGTCAGAGGGTACAAACGTCCAGTTATAAGAAGTTCTGAGAATCTAATATACAGTGTGGTGAGTATAGTTAATAATACAGTCTTGTATAATGTGTATATTATATACTGGAAACTTGCTAAGAGTGGATCTTAAGCATTCTCACCACCACACATGTAAGTCCACACAAGTTAATTATGTGAAGTGACAAGTGTGTCAATATCTTGATCGTATTCCACAATGAAGATGTAAATATCACATCATCACGTTGTATATTTTAAATATATTCAATTATATTTGTCAATTATTTCTTAATAAAGTTTTAAAAAGAGTTGAATTAATACTTCCAAAACATCCTACTTTACACATAGTAAACACTCAATGTAGGTTAGCTGCCAATTTTACTATTATTACAACATTTCAAAACACCAACAAAAATATAATGTGGGACATGCCATGATTTGTTGATAAAAGAAACTGTATTCCCTCCAAACATTTTTAAGTTGGCATCTGATGTTTTTTGCCATAGCTATAAATGATTGGAACAGATGTAATTTGCTCTGCATTGTATATACTGACATTTTAAAACAAAACTCTTCCATTATTCTTTTTAATGTATTTGCTGGAATCTCAATATGGCAGCTAATTTTAAAAGAAACAGGAGCAAAACCCTCCTTAGTATTTTTACATTGTTCTTTTCCTTTAACTTGTTTTTCTCCTTGAATTGCTATTTCCAGTACCTCAGAGAATGGTTATCATTTTTTGTTAAAAAATATGTATATAATTTGAATTTTAAAAATGTCCTGCCACCCAAAATCAGTGAATTTTAAGTTTTTATTTAAATTGATTAATACACAGATATCAATTGGGACAACATAATTACCTATCAATTTGTTTATATTTTTAATAAAAATTTAAAGTGAAATTTTATTGGAAAGTTCTCTCTAGGAGCATGTGCATTGATTACAAGAGCTTCTATGAATAACCAGTGTTTTGAATTATTCTCTAGTACCCCAGATGTTTCCCTGAGGAAGTGCCCAATGGTAAACTTCCGGTGGGCTGAGAGGTACATCATTCCTTTGTAAAGTGGAGATGATTGCCAAAGGGGAGATAGGAAAGGAGAAACTGGCATGAAAACATATTCTTAGGTGTGTTGTTGGGCAAAAGAGTTTTAGAAAGACAATATGGGGAAGTTAAGAAACTGCAAACCGGTTTTGTTACACTTTCAGTACCTGGGAATATTCTTTCTCTATTTTGAAAAACACTGGTGCTTATCTGTTTCTTAAAGTTTAGAGTTTCCTGGAAATATTCCCTGAAAAAAACATTTCATGATAAGATAAATTTGAAAAAAAGCTATACACTTATATCCAATTCTTAGAGCATCATAGTTCACAATAATTTAATAAATGTTTTCAGAAATCTAACACATGCAAATATACATTCATACATATGTTCAGAAATGTTTGTTTATCTCAAGATTTTTTAAACTAATTTGGCCTTTTGTTCATTAATAGCATCTTGTGTTCTCACTGTAGCATGAATGGAAATGCGCTTGAAGGAAAGTTGGTCTGGAACAGTGTTGCCTGATAGAACTTTCTAAATGATAAAATGTTAGAAATGTTCTCTATCTGCACAGGTATGGTAACCCCTGGCCACATGTGGCTGCTGAGATGTAGCTCATGCACCCAAAGAAGTGAATTTTTTATTTTATTTAAATTTAAATCTTAATAGTCACATGTAGCTATTGGCTACCATACTGGATCATGCAGTTGCTACAAGGGCTGCAGAGGAAGAAATTGTCAGAGAGAGTGGCTGAGAAAGGTTTAGGCAAGTGGGTCTAAGCAGGCTGCTTGGATAAGCAGACGCATGTGAGGACAGCACCACAGGACAGAGCTGCAGGAGCATGGCTGTGCTGCAGGAAAATGCTGCAACTGTGGAAGTTTAGTTTAGTATTCACTCAATTATCAAATTAATAGATTACATTTATTTCCCAGCACACCCTAAACTGAAGAGCAGACAGCAGGGGTGTGAGCCAGTTGGCAAAAAAGCCCAGACATTCAGAACTCAACAAATAGAGTATAACTGCATTTAGCAGACTAGGATTTGCTCAGTTTTTCTATACCTTCATATAATTTTAGCATGACAGCAAGCATTGAAACTTATAATGCTCTTCACCAGCATTTCCTGGTATTTGTCAAAATGTTGTGAAACTTCATTGTCTCATTAAGTTCTGCTAAGATAATGTTAGTTCAATATTTATGACAATTCATACTGGATCTTTGACAATGTTGCTATACTACTATTAAAAATAATAACAGCTAACTTAATTGAGTGGTTTGCTTTGTGCTGAGAATTTTACATAGATTTTTCTCTTGTAATGTTTACATCATTCCTATAGTGGGTACTATTATTTCCCCATTTGAGAGATAAAAATATTGTAATTTAGTGACATTAAGTGATTTGCTCAAAATCACTAAGCTGCTAAGTGAAGAAGCCAGACTTTGAACCCTACCTGACACCAGAGCTTGCTTCTAAAACTTGCTTTATAATTTTCAATCAAAATATTCTCAAAACAAATTATCAATACAAATAAAACTGCCACCCTACCAATAAAACATGCTTTAGAAAATGAAAGTTTTGAACCACTCTCACCTGCTTTGCTAGAATTGTTTACTCATAATAAATGCATTGGTACAAGGAAAAGTAGTCCAATCTAGTAATTTAAATAACTCCCCCTAGGAAATCTGAGTACTGTATCTCTGAGTTTATATGCTTTCTGAGCTTGAAGGCAACAAAATGATGCTTGTTTAAATATTTTGTAATTTGAGTTTTTTATATATTCTTTCCACAGTTAAGCCAATTTAACATGTTTTTTTAATGAAAACCATATAAGCTCATACTCCCCGAAGTCTGCAAATATGGAATTTCAAATTGCAGCAGGAAGATGAATATTCTTTAATTGAAGACATGTTTACATAGCTATATTTAAATATCATTTAACTGTTTTTCTACTAGGAAAGGCAATGCTATTATTTTGAGTAATTAATTCTGTCAATATAATTTTTATCCCACATTTTTCAGAGTATTTGCTGTATAGTATAATCTCATAGTTTCAGTGTACCACAAAAATAAATGAACTGGATGAAGCAGATTACCAGAGCATATTTAATTGATACCCAGATTAGAGCCTTCTTTGGTAGGAAGATGGTCATAACTTATCTTTATAATTCAAATGTCCTGTCCTCATTTTTTTAAATATCAGATGAAATTAGAATGATCAAGCAGTCTACAGTAAAACAGAGGATTTTGCCCGTTCCAGGTTTTCACTGAGACAGTCAGCTTGCAATCTAGAATATTGTTAATTTCTAGTATCCCCTTTATTGCTCTTGGTTTAGGAAGATTTAACTATACAGTTAAATTATTCATACTTAATTTTGCATTTATTAAACACTTAAATGTGGTAAGAACTGTACAGTCTACTGGAAATGAATGATACACCCCTTCTTTCCTTCAACAAATGTTATGTGAGCGCTTGTTATCCACCAAGCACAGTTCCAAAGTATTAGGACTACAGTATAAACAGGACAGAAACCTTTATGGAGACTATTTTTTACCAATAGATACATTTAAGTAAATAATTCCAAAACAATATGGAGGTTTGGTGACAGCAGTATATACAGGATAATAATAATATATATCCAAACCAAACAGTTAGCAAATTGTAACTATTACCACCAGATCCAGCAGGGCATCAGGAGATTCTTATAGAAGGTCAAGTGGAACTGAACATGGAATCCATAAAAGGGGAAGAGCCCCAAATGGGCAGGTGTCTGATAGCCATGAACTCAAATAAACAGGCAGAGAAGTGGTACTTAATATACTTCACTATGTATAAGCTTGAATATTTTCTTTAGTCACTTGTGAAGGTCAGCTAAAGGGTCAGGAAACCTGGGACTTTTGCATATCCCAAGAAGATCAACTTTTCTTCACCACAAGGTTGATGTCTTCCACTAATTTTACATGTTAAAAATCTTCTAGATTCTGGAACTCATGGGGAAAATTCCATGCCTCTCAGCAGCAGTACTGTAATACTGTCTTTGTTTTCATCAAGATCTACATCTTCCTTTGGGGAAGAGGTCTTGACAAGCTTGAGGCGGTTTGTTTTGTGTCTCAAAATTATTGGTTGATATTGTCCTTCCTTAGTCATGTAATTTAAGAATGGTGGTGAATCAATAATAAAGCCCAAACTAGAAGCAATGAAAAAAATTCACTAGTTTGATCAAAAATTTGAAGTGGTACTTAGGACTTCTCAAATACTTTTTACATTTTCAGATTTAATGTCAATAGTACAAAATTATCACTTTGAAATAGCCTAAGCTCCTTGGGATTGTGATTTGCTCACTGGCTAAAGAAAATATGCAGG
Organism: Manis pentadactyla; assembly: GCF_030020395.1. NCBI lineage: Eukaryota > Metazoa > Chordata > Mammalia > Pholidota > Manidae > Manis > Manis pentadactyla. The sequence continues at coordinate 15,849,085 of NC_080023.1, forward strand.
TTTGTACATAGTTTGTACATAGTTTATCTAGATAAATAAGTAGATAGGTAGATAGTACATATTTAGGTACAAAAGCACCATCTTTAAAAAACAAACAAGGCTATTTTCCATTACACTTTTTAAAATTGAAAACACTGGGAAAATTTTAAAAGGCATTTTTTTAAATAAGTGATAGTAACCAACAATTCATGTTTTGTTCTTAAAATATAGTGCATCCATGTTCTCTGAAATACAATAATTCTATAAAATAATTATTGCTCTTTTCCATTAAACTGTGAGTCAAGAAGTTCATTTTCTGGCCTAAGGTCACATATATCTGTAGCAAGTAGTCAAGCTAGGTGATTCTAGAGACATAATACACAGCCTTTGTGTTTTTGTTTATGCATCTAAACAGCGCAAATTTGTAAAATTTTAACTCCCTATCATCCAGCGAGCATCTCCACCCCATGACTGAAGCTGTAGGGAAACCAGCCACTTCCATCTTGCTAATTTCAGTTTCTCCTTTTTAGTTACCTTTATTTGCTGTCTTTTCTCTAGACAGGGGTGGCCACTGCTTCTTGTATATTCTCTTTGACTCTTTCTTCACCTCTTTCTTATCCACTTTTTAATAGTGGCATACTTGGGGTTCTTCCCTTAGCTCTATTAAATTAATTGATTTCAATCCTGTGTCTTTAAATCTCTAATCACTTCTTTTCTATGAACTTCAGATTCATATTTCCATTCAGTTAGTGAATTCCTCCCCTTTATGGCTTGTAGAAACTTAAATCTCATATTCTAAAACATGCATTCCCACATCCCACATCCTCTTGCAGTTGTGTTCTGTAGTTGATGCATGTATGTCTCTATTACTGAACTGTAGGTTTCACCAGAAACCTGGGCATTTCACTTGTTTTTAAATACCCCCAAACCTTATCCTAGTGCCTGGCACAAGTAGACACTAGTAAATATTTAATAAATGAATGACTTAACGGTGGAATGTTGTTAAAATGTGCATTTAATATTAATGCTAAAGAAATGTAATAGCAAGTAGAGCACTGAAGCTTTAGTTTTAAGCATAAACTTCCTTTTAGGGAATTATGCTCAACATCAAATATCTCCTGCATTTTTCCTGAATGGTCTTTGTTGAACCTTTGACTTTATACAAGGGCAGTGCTGGAAGATTCTGTTGACTCATGTTTCCAAGGGATGCCAGAATGAAGGCAGACTCTAGGATATAGCTAGAAATTTGTGTCTGCAGCTTTTTGTAATAAATCAGAGTGAGATACAATTCTCAGTGGGTGGCAGTGTTGGTGTCAGGTGCATAGCTAGTGATTTGAGTCAAGAAAGCAAGTCTGTCTACAAAGTTTAATGGACTTAAGGTCTGGCAGTTCTTCCGTGAAAGATTAAATTAACTGACAAAGACGAATTGTTAACCAAACTTTCTTCTCATTTTCCCTTTGAATTAAAGCTAACACACCTCCAGTCCATATAGTTCATATTAGAAGGTTCTCTTAAGTCAAGACCAAATCTTAAATCAATCTAGCTATCCTAAACTGGCCTTCTTCCTTTCAGTGACATTAGCAGACATCTGTCTCCCTGAAGCTAGAATTTTTTGTCTTCTGAGGCACACATCTTATAAGGGCTAATGTATCGGTGTTAGTTTAACATTTCTGGGAATCAGTTAACTTTGGGAATGAGGAAAGATCGAAGACTGGTGGAGATGTAGCAGCAAGCAAGCTTTAGCTCCTTGCCAAGCAGCAATGCGAGAACAAAAAGAACCTCTCCTTATGTTATGCTGCTATTTCTGGTAGTTGTGCATGCCAAATTTACAATCACAGTTGCAGTCCTTAAAAACATAACTTCGTTAACTCTGGGTGTTTTTACCCAAAAGGTAAGTATCTCTCAGTGCCCACTTCCATTCCCCCCATGGCTTAGGTGATAATAGCCCCTGCATACAGTTTTCCCAAATTTCAGTAGCTCCTGGCATAGACAAGGTACTCAGTGAATTTGTGATAAATGAATAAATGGCAAGCTCCATTTGCCTTTGTGCTAAAATTTGAGCAAACAAGCAGAGGGAGACTTCCTTTATCTTTTTAATTAATTAGGTGAAGAAATTAGGTAATATAAGATTATGTTCCTTCCAGCTTCCCAGCCCCCTACTTTCTTTGGAAGTCTAAGAAAAAGTCTTGCAAGGTAGAAAGCACAGAGGAAAACAAATGCCAACTTTTCTCAAGGTCTTGGGAAGTGCTGAAATGAACATTTACAGTCCTGGCATTTGCTGATGGGCTATTTTGGTGGTGTACATCCTTCGCTGCCTCAGTCTATGTCTTTTTTACAAGTTAGATTTTTCTTACTTCTAGCCTAGCTAAGGGATCCATTACGAGTTAGCTATTTCCTTCTCTATTGCTGAGTCCAAGTGTAATAACTTCAGCAAACACAAAGCCATTTGTAATGGAGTATTGGTTTAACTTACTGCTTTAACTGCTGCCACCATTCATTTCTTCAGTGTGCTTAATAGCTAAATTTATTTGATAAATAAGTTGGAGGATGAGAAATTGAATTTCTCTGAGGCTCCTTTCAGTATTAGTTCCAACAACTTCTCAGATGTAGGTTGATATAGAGACTGCATTAGTTATTCTGATCACCAAGAAAAAGTGAAGGGGACACTAGCAAGTCATCTCCTAGAGACTGAGGTGTCACTAGAAGAAAACACCACCCTTCCCACTTATACAGTAACCCCCAGCCCTCACATCCACTCCCAAAGGGTTAAAAAACAAAGAAGAATTTCTAGGTAGAAATATTTCATATTTTTTATTAATGGAAAAACTGAACAATATAGAACACTATCCTCTTTTGGATTTTACTCCAAAACTATTTTGTGAATATATACTGATATTTCCATGGGTAATGGAATACTTACATATGAAGAATTTTATGCCCACCATGTTAACTCACATTCTTTTTCATATATGAGCTTCTGTTGGTAGAACAACTCGCAATTATAAATTCTAATCTGTGGAAGAATTTGATGAGAGGTAATTTATATAACCAGAAGTCATACAAAATTTTTGGGTGCAAACACCTTAGAGGGTTAGATCAGTGATAGTTGTGAAGAGGCAGGCCATACACTTGACTCAGATAGTTTTGCTAGAAATTTTGTATAATGAAACATACCATGGGAATTATCACTGCTTGTTCCAGTGAGTATAAAGAACTAGAGATTGGTGATTGCAGAAACATAATTGATGTTTATGTTATAAAATATTTGTATTTTATATATATGAAGATATCACTCTGACATTGTCCTTATTAAGTGCCAAAAGGCAGCCTAGTGAGCTCTTACAAATAGCAAAAAAAAAAAAAAAACCAGTGGCATATGATTTTATTGAAGACAATACAATTTTTATATTGTTAGTCATTGATGGCATAAATATGTGTGACCAAAGGAAAATGTCTGCAAGTGAATTTGCATTTAATCTGGACCTTTCACAGATGATGATATTTTCTTAAATGTGCCTTTCAAAAAGTTAGACTGCAAATAGGGATCATGTCAATGGTATTTTCTTCTCAGGGAGGAAGGTAACAGATATTTCACCCATCATGTGCCTATGCAATGTGCTAACAATCGAAAGGATATGGGGGAGAGTATAATGGAAGTTGCATTTTTGGTTTATTTCCATGTGAATAAAAGGGACACTGTTTTCTATCTCCTATATGAAAATAACACTGCTGAATTATTGATATCAGGGCAGGAGCATACTATTGTATTTTTAATTGCACTGCTGAATTTCTACTTCTTCATGAAACTTGCCCACCCATTGCCAATATACCACACAACACACACACACACACATGGTGTTCTGTGGTATTGACTGTATGCATTTCCATGGCAGCCGCTTATGGTAAGGTACAGACAGTGGCCATGGAGCGCATCCACATAGGCTAGTTGGCCCCCGAGTGGACTGACCCTGTGACATAGGCATCACCAACATCAGATCCTAACCACTTAAGCTTACAACCCATAGTCCCATTCTGATGTTGCAGAATTGAAACCTGTCTTCCCATACTTCCTGAGATGGCCTCTTGTTGCATTCTTGAACATAATATCATGATGCTGATCTCTATTATTTTCTGGAAGAGTAATACTTACAGATACGTGATCAATACCATCTTTTAATACAAAATTTATTGTTTCATTAAGGCATTGAAATAATCTTATATAAACTAAAAGAAACCATCAGCTTCTTATATTTTTCAATTAAATTTTAGGTCCCGTGGATGTCAATATTCTAGCTAAATGTAATCCCTGCTTATCAAATCCATGTAAAAATGATGGCACCTGTAACAATGACCCAGTTGACTTTTATCGCTGCACCTGTCCATATGGTTTCAAGGTACGTAAAAGCTGTTGTGGGATCCATGATCGGAACACAGCTTTCCTCAATGGGTCCTTATTATTCCATGCTTTCTTTATGTGCTGAGCACTACTGTATTTACTCTTGACTCTGCTTGGCCATTCCTCTCCAGGGACAGGACTGTGATGTACCAATTCATGCATGCATCAGTAACCCATGTAAACATGGAGGAACTTGCCATTTAAAAGAAGGAGAAAAAGATGGATTCTGGTAGGTTATTAGTCTATGATCTTCTGTATCTGAAATACTGGAACAAGAATAAAAAAGAAAACACGCATTTTCCTTTTCAAACCAAAGAGCATTATAGAATGCCAGAACTTTATTCACAGAGACAATATGTATTAGTCCCTCTCTGATATACTGCAATATTAAAAACAAGTGGAGACAGCACATGGTACTACAAAAATCAAGAAATTTTAAAACATGCACATGCACACATTATGATTCATCAAGTCAGATTAGGTCAAGACAAAGTAGTGGATTTATTATGCTAATTAATAGCTAAGTAATGTCCTACTGCAGGTCATATATTCATCTGTTATTTTGTTTATTACTTTAATAGACAGCATATAATGATCAGATGTAGGTCCCACTGAAACTGAAAATTAATGATTCATTTCCAAGCTAGACAAACATGCTGGGAATATTTTTAATCTGTTATTTAATCATACAGTACAATTACTTCAGATGTACTTCATGAATTATGAAGGAGAGTTCTTCAAATGACAGTAATAATTTCATAGAAGAATGCTAATCTACTGAAGCTTGTTAGAAATATCACTTCTTATGATAAATATACTTCATTTCTTCATTCTGTCATGAAACTGAGACTTTACTCAAAGATTATTCTGATACCTATCAAATTTAAATATAGAATGTTTTATGCCAGTGAAAGGAATTGTATTTATTGAGACTTAAAGAGAACATTCATGTTTTACAATTGCTAGGAAGACAAATTTTATTTTCAGACTTCTTTTTTGTTTAGAGACAACAAAGACATTACAGATAGGGAGTAGGTTTAGTAATTTTGAAATCAGAACCAGTTCCTCCTGACTTATTAGCAAAGAGGTATGAATTAATTTATTAGAGCACAACCTGAAATTAAAACATCTAGAGCCAGAACTTTGCATGTGTTTCAAACCTGCAAATATATTGGATTTATTGACTTACACGAGCATGGGGCCATTTGCCATCTTAAAGACAGCAAAAGTTTTCTTTTTCAAATTGCTTCTGCTGTGGGAAATATTAGCTTAAATTTATGTTTACTATGTGTCATTTTAAAACATTTAAAAGGTCAATTTCTTATAGTTGAAAGTTCTGTAATTGATGAGAGTATTTAACTTTTTTCAGTCTTTAGGCCATATGGTTTTAAAATGCAGAAAGAAGATGATCTTTGCCTTTTCTTCCCCTGGCATCCAGGTGTACTTGTGCTGATGGATTTGAAGGAGAAAATTGTGAAGTCAATGTCGATGACTGTGAAGATAATGATTGTGAAAATAATTCTACGTGCGTTGATGGAATTAATAACTACACATGCCTTTGCCCACCTGAGTACACAGGTAGGAAGAGTAGAAAGTCCTATGTCATCGATCTGAGAAACCTGTTCAAAAGTATCAGTGTGACTCTGCTGTAGATGTTTAGGAAACCCCTGTGTTACTCAATAACTCGTAGGTATTTTGAAATTTAGATGTAATGTAAATACCAGACAGAATTAAAAATGGTTTCAGCCAACCAAATAGAAGTCCCGGCAAGCTCAGTTGGTATACAGGCATCTATCATAAAGCCATGCTATGCAGCAAAAAAGAACGTGTCATTCGGAAGCTTTAGTCCCACAATTGAATGGCATTTTCAGGCAAAGCATTTGTCATATGCAGACCAAAGGGGACTTTTTTTTTTACATAGTCAAAACATAATTGAGCATTTGAGATTACTCATGTCCATTCTTGTATCTTCATCAGTGAGTTATTAGTGACTACTACCCTCTAATAACATGTTTTCAAAATAAAATGCATTCAGGAAGGTACTGAGCACTTTGGATAATCTCATGAGAGCCATCGCCTTTTATTCTGACATTTCAGACCATGGGGAGATAAATCTCATAAAACTGTCCAAACTGCAAACCTTCTTCCCTGGATAAACCAATTTGTTATAAAGTCAGCATCTAGTGTATGACTTTCCTATTGTGCTGAAATATCTGTTTTGATTATTTTTTGTGCCTATGAATAATAAATTTCATAGTTACAGTTTTGTTTCCTTAATAAACTACTTCGTTTTAAAGTTGATAGAAAAGGAGGGTGTTACATATTTTGTTGGTAAAAAATGGAGCAGATTATGTCACTCTCTTCAAAGTTACCATTTTCATTTTGCAGGGTATTTTTCATTCCTCATATTTATTTCCATTTAATTTAATGCATAGTTAAAAATATCAGAGAGTAGGGGGCTCTCTTGTCCCCTCCTGGCCTGAACCAGGAGCTCTGTCCTCTTGCTTTCTCTCTAAATAAAAGCCTCTGCCTTGCTCTCCTAAAAAAAAAATATCAGAGAGTAAGATAACTATATAGATGACCAAAGTTAACAGTTCTAAACATGAAAGATGAAAGTACATCTCTATGACTAACTTTCCCAGGGATTTGTTAGAAGAACATTGAAATGTAGGCTCTTTGGAATAATTCAACTTTGCATTTCAGTAAGTGTTTTTCTTGATGGGAAAATGCTAGATGGAATACTAGGTTTCTCTTTTGACAGCTTGGGTCTGTTTGAGTGGCTCTGAAGATCCCTTTTCCATCATGTTTTTTACACCAGTGAAGCACCTGGTGCTATGTAAATTAATGCACTGGTAAAAATTGAACATGTATTACCAATTGCTCTATTACATAGATAGAGCCCTTGGACTTCTTAGTGGACAAATCCCCAGAATTTGAAGTCTTTGATATTTTGCATTAATAAGGGATAACAGGTATATCCAACATACACTCACTCTAAAATGGCTAGGAAGAGTTTAGGTGTTACATAGCTTTGACATGCACACCAATATTACTTGTGTCACACCTACATACTTGCCACTAACCTGCATGCACAGTTTCTAGAATTGGATTTTTTCATACAGTAAGCCCAATATTTGCACTAAAATCTGTTGTAACCAAGTACCTTCTTAGGATAGAATAGTTCTCTTTTCCCATCATTGTTGTAATCATTATAGAATGTGCTTAATTCACTTTATTTCAGAGACCTCTTTAAACCAACCTACTCGGACCAGGACAAACTGGATCCAAACATTTTAAGCACACTTTGGCCAACTGTACATTCATGAGCACTAAAACCAGGAATTTCTCCATATCCTGTTACTGATTGAAACCCAAGCTTGAGAAAACAGTAATATTCAGATTCTTACATGCCTTTTTTATGATATTTTACATTAGGTGGTCGACACTTATGAGTTGGTTTGGAGGAGGCCACCTGCTTTGGCTTTAGATTTTCTCTACCTTATTCCTTATCCATTTATTTTGAGTCTTTGTCTTACTTTCTCTCCCTTCGTTTTCCAAGCTCCCTTCCCATACCTGATCATCTTGAACATGTATTCTCCATCCTAAGTGATTCACTTCACTGTACTTACCCTGAGAAGTATTATGAAACCTCATTTTCTTGTGTCAGAGCTCTTACTTTGAAACATATCAAAAACCTCCAAAGCTTAGCAAACCTCTTTTTAGCCAAAATGTGACATCTAAAAAAGCTATCATGTGCAAACCTGCCGTGACTATCTGTCAAGAGCCATTTGGTTCTCAGTAAGAGCTGAGACTCTTGCAGTCTTTTTCAGTCATAGTCAGTGCAAATATGAGTTTGCCTTAATTCAGACAAAAGATACATAAAAATATGGAACTCAATAGAAAGTTCATAGCCTACAAACATGAAACTATTACTACTATAACTTTGGGCTGGGTCTTAAGGACAATGAAAAGCTTGGTAATTTTAGAGCAGGTATCTAAACCAGGCATGTTTATAACTCATGTATTAGCAGTAGTGTTTTTGTCCATCTGTGAAATGAACTCGTTTACAAAATACTAAACAACCATCTACAGATTTTGAAATCAGTGGCACATAAGTGGCCTTTAATTATAGGAAAGTATAAATTGAACTCTAGATAGTTTCATATCATGCTTCACCCAAGTCTGCACTTGGGGAGTAATTTTCTTATAATGTGGCTGTATTGTTTCAGATTTATGTTTGGAATCTGATCAATGAACGTGAGGTCTGGGAACAGAATCCCTGCTATGCTCAGGGAACGTAATAATGTTGTCATTGTTTAAAAATCACTCAAGTCACAAATTGCTCTTCTGTTTGAAGATTTTTACTCTATATTCTGCAGCCATACAACTAGAAAGTGAACTCTTTAGTAGGAGCAAATAAAACTTCATGGAAAAAGCTTGTAAACAACTTGGAAGGTTTTACATTTGGCATCCATATCAAATGTCAGAGTGGACGTTACATTGTTAATGGGTAAAATACAGAGATCTGAAAGCAGTCTGACAGCAAAGTCATGATGTGATGGGCAGGCTATAAAACACAGCTAGAAATATTACAAATAAAATGAATCACCATTGGGAAATTTTATTAAATTTATTTAAGCCCTTGTGATCACCACATCACAGTAAATATTATTGATTATCAGAGGGCAAAACTCTGCTCTTTCCTGCTGCAGGGACTAATGACATAAATTTTAACAGTCAATATTGTTTATCTTTTATCTAAGTGTCCTATACCTTCCCCTCCCAAGTTATCAAAGCTATTCTTGTCTACCTAATATGATCCATTTTCTGTCCTTCTAGTTGTAAATGGCTGTTTTCAGCCTAGGATTTTTCAGGCAATATTAATTCTTGAAAAGTTTAATCTACTATGATTCTAAAGTAAAGTCACTATGTTAAAATCCTGAAAACTCTGGATTTATTAAATAATTTTTAAAATGTACTTCAGAGTTTTAATTTGAGCTTGAGAGACTGAGTTTTAGTTTTGTTTTCTTGTCTTTAAATCATTATATGCTTTCAAAAACAGGGCATTTCTTGGAGGTATATTTTCAAGGAATTCCTCAAATTATACAAGCTCAACAAAAATAAAGATTGTAAATATAACAACCCTGCAGTGTTGAAAACTTGACACCTCTTAAGCTCTGGTATGAAGTTAGGTGTTGAATTGAAAAACATATTCTTGCAGGTTTCCTAGAGTCAGAACCCTGAATCAACTATGTCAAGACTATGTTTGTTAACAGTGTCCTCATGGGACCACATACAAGATGGTACGAAACTGGTCACAGTGTAAACAATGGTATCGCTTAATGGGATTACAGAAATACAGTACGTAGACATTTCCAGACAAGTTGGGCATGTAAAGACTTAGAATATATTTGATGGAAAATATTCAGAACATTTAAACTTTTCCATTTTGTACCATTATCACTTTGTTTTTCCAAATCTCTGATGCCCATATACAAACCATTAAGTGTACATCTTAAAAAGTAAAGCTGCCGGTTATTAAATCAGCCGGTTTAGACGCAGAGCTCCTAGTCCTTGTGACGGCACCTGTTTTGCCTCATGCACTCCGTGTCTGTGCGTTTGGCTGGGCTATAGGTAAGAAATCTAAGCCTTGCTTCGGTTTGCTCTCTCGCCCTGGGCTTTTCTGTTGTTGCTCATTGGCTTCACGTGCTCCACTGTTGTATTGCGATGTAAAAAGTCTTTTGTCTCTTCTGTCTTTGTCGCTGCCAGCTGCTAATCTGAATGAGGTGGAAAAAGGTTAGTCGCCTTTTTAAGTCTATTATGATTTTCATTTTCGTTTTTCCTCTTTCTTTTAAAGTTCCATAGATTTCATTGTGTGCACGTGGTAAAAGGAATGTTGACTGAGTGTGAAATCTGAAATCGACATGTCTGATCAGCCACTCAGATCCTTGATATGTGGGTAACTGTGCCAAACAGTGTAAAAAAGGCATCTAAAATGCACGGCACCAATTTCTAGAAGACTATGAAGGAAACTCCCTGAGTGGGAGGAATGGGAGGCTAGAAAAGAAAGACTAATACTTTCTGCTTCCCACTTGTCTATATACTTTTACTTCTTAAAGATGTCACAAGCATAGTATTTTTACATTGAAAAGCATAGAGCCTTTAGTACAGCAGATAGGCTGTAAATAGAAAAAGTTTTAAATAGTGGGAACTTTTCTATAACTTTACACTAATATATTTAGTAATTTGAAATATGCAGAATATTCAAAGATGCCTACATGTATTAAAACATTTTATAACATAAATATTACAAAGTCCAAGAGGTTGATTTTTAAAGTGACATTGTCAAACTCATATTATAGAAGGTCATGAGCACTAGGCAGTATTTTTAAAGCATAAATAAAAAGCCATATCTGATCATTGACATCATTATGATCCACATGGCTCCCCTAATACATCGGGGCCCAGAAAAGGGAGTCCTGCAGTGAGCAGGGTGATAGGCATGTCTGGGGACTCACGGTGGAATCTTTCTGAAGTTTTATTTTCAACAGTCAGAACTATTACCAGTAACACTGGACTTTTACGCATTCAGCTTACCAAAAATCTCCAAGTGACAAATGCAATCAGAGCATCCTAAAGAGAGTGTACAATGTGTGCTCGTCATGACAGGCCCAGTTGTATGTGGAGCAGTTGCAGCAGGACGACAAGGCTGACATAGAGCGCATTATGGAGCGGCTATCTATGTCTTCTCTTACTCAGGGGTTTATGTTTTCTTTATGTTGCATTGTTCAGGTGATTTACTGTGTCTGGCCACTTATTCTTACCATGTGCAGAGTTAAGTTGAAAAACATGAAAAAAATGGTTTCCTATTTTAGAATGTAAAAATATAGCCTGTGTAATCCTCTGTGGATTAATGCATCCAATACCATCCTGGTCAAATGTCATCTTTTTTTCTTTACAAGTACTAAAGCAATTGGTGGTCCAGGGCAGAGATGTCAAAGGTCTGATTCTATCTCAGAAACACGATAGCAATTATTCTGTCATAGGAAAATGTCCTTAAATAGTTATATATACTCTCAGGAGCAAGCTTGGCAGTATGATAGTGGTTTAAATCACCATGTGGTCTCATGTGTTGACTAAATTTCATGCTTTTTATAAAAGATGTCTTTTATGTCCAAGTCTCCATTGCTGACTGAATTTGCTTTTAAAAGCAGTCAAACCCTTCTCTATTTTAATCCAAAACTTAACTCGAAATGTAATTTCAATTTCTTTATAACACTGAGGGTGTTTTCTGAAGTAAGACACTCCATAATTAGCTGACATATTGTTAACTTAAAAGAATTCTGTAGAGTCCAGTATGCACAATAAGGATTTTAGCAATTCCTTGGATAAAATTAGGACCACACCTCGTAAATAAGGGCCCAGATGCAAACCAATGTCTAGCTGATCCCAAGGCACGCACACTAATTTGGGGGCCTGCCATCAGAACCAAGCCCTTCTTTTCTGTTGCCATCTTTCAGGCTTGGAATCTTTTCCCATCCCGCAGCGGCTCTGACTGATCATTGGTGCTAAACAAGCTTTTCTTCTGCTGTCTGTTCAGCTTGCTATACATAATTGTCCCTTATGTATATTTGAAAAGAGTAAAGCTGTAGCCACAAAATCCAGGTGCAGACAAGCAATCTATTTTATCTACACATGAAACAGAGTAAATGCCTAATCATTGCTTGTCCAGTTAATTAATTCCACTCCCCTAATGACTAGGCTGCCTTCTATCTCAGAGGCAGATGGGATACTGATGGATTTGTGTAGCTGATGGGAACACTCAGGTTTCTCATCCTGACACTAATATTTATCAATTCGGGAACCTCTCGTAGTCTTTTTCTCCTTCTGTGACACAAGGATGATGACATCTGTCCCACCTCACACAGACGTTTGAGAATGAATAGAAGAATGTATAGGAAACCTCTAGAAGTATCAGGGACTGCCCTGTGTGACAGGGCTAAATTTTGCATCATTTAGTTCCAGCCATCATCACTACAGTGACATGGTTTAGATGATTTGATGTCATTTCTAATAGCATAAGAATTCTTATGAGAATTTTATAGAGAACATTCTACCTAAAGGAAATTATGTGTGTGGAGGAAATTTCTCTCCCTGTATTTTTTAGTTCTGCTTATTTGGGAATAACTCTTTGGTTCTCTTTATCCCTTACTCTACTTTGAAGCATGAGGAAATATTGAATGCTGAAGAATTCTTGGATTTGGCTGTATTTTTTTAGGTTTTGTTTATATCTTTGGGTTTTCATGATCTCTTAATAATAGTGACTCCTTCTGTTATTAATTCTACCTTGAGACACGTAAGGTCTTTATATCAAAGTCAACATAGTTGAAATCACACTTTTAGTCTGTTTTAACTGGAGATAATAATTTGGGAGCCTAACAATATTGTATAGTTTGCATTTATCTTCCAACCATTCAAAACCTTCCTAAATGCATTTGAACCTCAGAAAATAGTTTTAAAAATCTGTTTGCTCCTTAGTTGACAGGCAGAACCCACTGAGCACAGAACAACAGTTTAACCAAGCCTTATTCAATCTAATTTGGATTTATTTATTTTGAAAATGGAGTTAAATATTTCTGTGGTTTCAGTAGCTGTTGGAATTGGCCACATTATTTAGCCCAGTGTTCCAATAAGGAAGTACTGAAAAACATCTCTTTTTTATTTGTTTTTTGGGGGAGGTAAGTTTTTCCATTTTAAAAATTTAGAAGATATTTATTGAGAAAATACCTTACACAGGACATTGTGCTAAGCATCAAAAGTGATACAAAAATGCATAAACATTACCCTTGTCTACCAGGCAAATTATTTGGCTTTGATTTTTCACTTCAAGTTCAGATTCGGTTAGTTATCTCACAAACACGAAGCCATCATTTCTCATATCCCAAGAGTCTGCAGCATAATGTAGTTACTTTGCTAGTTGTAAGAAAAGAAAAAGACTCTTTTTTGAATGTAAAGACTAATCAAACTTTCTGGCAAATAAGGATTATGTAGAACCCATTTCATATCATTTAGAACAAAAATGAGAACATAAAATGATTTTCCTTGTTAGTTTAAGATCATATTTTGAAGGTCAGCTCTTTCTAATTGATAGGAAAAATTTCAGGATAGTGAACAAAATAAGAACATCAGATTGTTCAAAGGAATCCTCAAGAATAGTTGGCATTTAAAAAAAATCAGAAACAGAAACACACGCTTAGTAATGGAAATAAAGTCAATTATCACTATCACCACTGAAAAGGTACTGAACATTCAGATCGAAGTCTGGGCATCTGTCCATGTTCATGTACTGTACTGCCTGGTTTATAACCTTGAACAGAATATGCAACAAACAGGGCTGGACCGGTTCAGCAAGAGAGGAGAAAACAGAAATATTTTTCTTTCAGGTTTCAATTAACCTGTCCTGGGATGATTCTCATAATCTCATCAGCTGTGTCCGCCCTCTACTACAGTTCATCCATCTCCCTGCCCCATTACAAGGTCTCTGAGAGGAGAAAGAATGTTTTTCTTTATAGGAATAAAGAACAAATGGGAAATGTACAATTTTTTTATAGGAATTGGATAGCATTCTTTTTAATTTGGTAATGAGAAACATTCATGTCCATTTATCTTAACCTTTCTCAAAAATACCACTGGAGTGCTTACACTCACACTTCCTCAATTCCCAAATTCATCCTTTCCATTTCCGAATGGAATGGTCATTATTTGGCAGAGGCGATTATAGGGATATGTGAGAGGCAGCAGGCTCCCCTCTAGTCCAGCCTGCAAGGGCCTCTCTCAGGCTGTGATCCGAGAACACAAATCTACCAGATTTCCTTAGTCTCTCTGCTTCCTTACATTGTCCTTCCTACCATCTGGGTCTCCTTCATTAACATTTAAGAAGTGTTTTCCTTTGAGAAGCAATGAAATAAGTGCTATCTTTCACATTTTTCAACAGCTATCAACTATCTAGTTTGTGCCAAGCAATTTGCTAGTTAATGCAATGGGAATGAAGAGGTACAAAAATATAAATAAGGGTGTCCTTTGCCCTCAACTAGGGTACTTTTAAGAAATTAAAATCTCATTTATTTTATCCAAAAGGTTATTTTTGTTGATGCCTTCTCTTCTGGATGTGTCAGTTCAAGTAAGGTAAAATTAATACCATATATTCAGGATTTTCTTGAGCCAAGCAAGAACTCAGAATGCAAATATTTGAAGAGTGTTGTGTTTGACCTTCCAAAACTCTGTGTCCTGGGGATCTTCTCAGGAATTTAAGAAGATTTCCTCCCTTGTTACAAGTATATTTGAAAATGTCATAACAGATTAAGTTTAACACTGGAATTCTGGTTCCAGTTATTCAGATTGCAGTCATAGATTCCCTTTCCATTATTAGCAATATTAATGCTCCTTTCTCATTAAAACAAAAAAACTTGCATGGTGCCATATATGAATAGAAACCTGAACAGGCTGTAGTGTCAGCCCCAAGACCCTCCCTAGCCCTTCCATACACCCATGATCCCTAAGATGGACTCATATTTTTTTCTGTTTCAGGGGAAAAAAGAAACCAACCAACCTGGTTACATTAGCAAAAACTAGCAAGTGAAGTGCCCCAACAATGCCATGTATCTGTGTCAAATTGTTTTTGTTGTAGGTGTGCCTAACCTGAATTTATAAAGCTAACTGTTGGAAAAATTGAAATGAGATATTTATTAATTCAAATCTGTTTTTTCCTATTGCTCTATTAAGTGTAAAACAAATGAATATTTTAAACAGTGTTTTGAGCTGGAAAATTCCAGAAATCTTAATCCAGAGATAAAATAACCTAAGCAGCCTGTGAGGACTGAATAAGCCAAGAGAAGACATGCTTTTGCCCACATTTCTTAATGTATAGAAAGCAAGTAATGGTCCATCTAATAACTCTTCAAAACTGTCATCTCTGAATAGCACAGCTTGCTTAACCAAAAACAGACAGCTCTATAGGGGTAATAATGAATTTTGGGACTGTATAGTATAGTTTTCAACAGTAAGTAAAAAATAATTATAAATTATTCAGTCAGTTTCTAGACCAAGATGCTGTCCCTATCCCAGTCACTAAATGAAACTTAAGGGATACTAGAAAATCTAGCATCTAGCTTACTTCTCAAATTTTTCTAGATTGTAACTTCTCCAGAGTAGGGCCTTTGTCATGTACATCTTTTAATTATTTGCTGGGTCTAGCTCAAAATAGCCCCCCCACAGCATTTTATTATGAAAATTATTAAACTAAAGCACCTTTGTGCCTTCTATCAAGTAAGAAATTCTCACTCTAGAGTACTTGTCAATGAATCCTACTCTAAGGGATTCATTTCCTTTTACACTACTCTTACCGGTTCCAGGAAACATTGCCTGTTCACTCTCATGGACTATTTTATACCCTCATTTTTTATTGATTTGCCAAGAATCATATCTTAACTACAGTTAAGAATTTATAATCAACTCAGGTATCTCTAGTTATCATGAGCTTTGATGTCTTTAACATAATTTAGATTAATAGAACACCTTCAGATTATTTTTAGAGTTCATGTTAATATAGATATTGGTACTGATTATTCGTTGTAACTGTCATTCAAAATTCAAGCCAATCTCCATATTTACTGTAAAGTTAAGGAAACAAGATATTTGGACTCACTTTTCTCTCCTCTCCAAGACGCAGTAGTTTGTGATTCTCTTCCTTTATTACCTTTAATACCCTGAGGGGAAGAGAATCTTCGTTATTGTTTGGGTAGCCTGACATGCAAACTCTGTCAACACCAACTCCCCTTGGGGAGAGGGCCCAGGATTGACTGTCCCAAGTTAACCAAGACTCACAGTGCTTTGCAGAGAGACTCCCAGTCCCAGCAGTACATGCAGGGCTGAACTATCCTGCTGGGCTCTGGTCAGACCTTGAGTGGTGAAGTGCAGAGGTCATGGACCTGGGCCACTTCCTCTTCTTCTGCATCACTTCTACAGACTCTTAGGGAAACACAGAGTCCTAAAAGAAAATTTTAGGCTAACAAGGGGCAGCTACATGGAATAATAAGAAAGAAAAGAGGCGTAAGATCCAAAAAAAGAAAAAAAAAAAAAGAAAGAAAAGAAATAGTGGCATAAATTGAAAGTTTCATTTCCCACTATAAGCCTGCAATAATTTAGAACTTTCCACCTGTATTACTTTGCTAGTACTGCTATAACAGAATACCAAAGACTGCGTGGCTTAAACAAAAGAAATTTATTGTCTCACAGTTCTGGAGGTTAACAGTCCAAAATCGAGCTGTCAGCAATGTTGGTTCCTCTTGAGGGCCACACAGGAAGGGTCTGCTGCTGCTTCTCTATTCCACCTGCTCATGGTCTTCTTCTCCATATCTCTTCATAGCATCTCCCTCTGTGCTAAATTTCCCCTTTTTCTAAGAACATCAGCTGTATTGGATTTGGACTTACCCTAATGACCTCATTTTAACTTGATTACCTCTATAAAGACCCTATCTCCAAATAAGGCCACATCCTGAGATACCAGAGGACTCCAACATATATTTGAAGGGTTGGGGACACAACTGAACCCCTGACACCACATCACTGTGTTTAGAACCCTTGATCTTCGTCCCAGCAAATCTGGTCTTTTTAGTGTTCTCTGTGTATTGAAAGGGACATACAGATATACGTACCAGAAACCTAGAAGCCTCACACATCTCCTTCTCTCTCTCCCAGCCTTATCAAACCCATCACAAGCTCCTGTGTATTTTGTTCCTCAACATCTCTGCAGGCCACCAACATCTCCTCTGCCTCCACCTCAGTGCAAGCTAAGTCATCTCTCAGCAATGCGTCCTCCACTGCAGCCAGAACGTTCTTTTCAAAGTGTATCTCCCAGCTTAAAACTCTTCAAAGGCACCCATTGTCATAGAGTAAAGACATTCATTCTATCACGTGGCCCCTACAAACGACAGTGGCCTTCTCCGGCACCGGGCTTTCCCGGGCTCATCCCGACTCTCTCAGAGCTCATATTCCCCATGCCACCCCCTGCACAGTCTATGCCAGTGCTCTTCATTCCCTCTTGCCCTCACCTCCAAGTTTCATTTCTTCAGAAAAGCCTCCCCCACAGCCAGTCCCCCTGCTAGAGCACCATGGCATTTTCCTACTTGGTATTCATCACACAGCCATTGTGCATTTACGTGTGCAAATATTGGATTAACACCTTTCTCCTCCTCCTCTCTTGGGGCAGCCCCATAAGAATAGGGATAGCCTTCTGTTGCTGTTTTGTTCACCGCTACACCCCTGGCATTAACACAGGTCCTCGTACATGGTTGGCCATCAAAATAGAGGGTGATGTTAAAAATCTGAGTTGCTGTCAGAATCACGAGTACAGCTATAGACAGATCACTCCACAGATATGATGGCAGAAGCTTGTCAAATACTTCTAAAACTGTTTCCAAAAGTGCGAAAATGAGAAATGTAAACAAGATAACGTAAGATGCTGGAAGTACAAAGCAAGATCAAAGGAAGGGCTCCCAGTGTTTAAGAAGGAACATTAAAATCAGGTTCATGGACCTAAAATGAAACAAGGCCACCTCGGGAACTGTTTTACTTAAGAACCATCAAAGCGCATGGAGGTTTCTGCCTCAATCCCGGTGCCTCGGGGGCTCTGAACAAATGCTGACACTTTGTTTTAGCCACTGATGGCAGTCATGTTGCTCTGTACAGCTGAGTGCGACATTCCCTCTGCTAACTTGCTATCTGCACTGTCATCTCTTTAAAAGCATTTTCCCTTTTTTAAGAAGAATTTTTAGCATTACAGTTGACCTTGCACAACTTCAATCCAAGAAGATTATTTTGCTGATGAAGAATTGGGACCCATAACAATAAAGTAGCTCACTTCTTTGCAGCCAGGCCACTTTTTACACTGAATAAGTTGCTGAAGGCCATTCTAAGCAATAACTCAGAAGCCCAAATGCCATCCCACCAAATAAGAGTAATTTCTCTGTAGGATCTCTTCATGCTGGTTCACTCTGCAAACAGAACATGAACTCGATGGTCCTGCTTTTACTGCTCCACCTGCAAGGGGACCATAACGCATCCAAACCAGAGCATCTGTGTGAGGGCTGGGGGATGCTGTTGATAATTACCTTGGGACAAGCCTAAACCAGGACTGGCCTGAGCAAGCCAGGGTGTATGGCCACCTTGTCACCACATCAAATTCTTCAGAAAAAATACCTTTACAGCTGTTCAGGAAGTAATGAATTATATCTCCTCCTCCAGAGTAGGCTTTGAGGAATCATATTCTTTTAGGGAAGTGGCTCCCTCACTGCTTATACTGTGTAACTGTAGGACTTGGCCATCTCCACCCCACTCTCTGCCATACTTACCTGACAGACGCAATCAGGAAGAAGGGACCCAAGAACTAGATATCATTTCCTTACCAAAAAAAAAACATTTCAGTCTGGGACATGTGGTGCTTTTCCTTCACAAGTTATGTGGATCTTCCAGTGACACCTGTAATCCTGAAGAGGTGACAGTAGGCTTCCTGGTCAATCATTCTCTTTCATCTTCAAAACACAGACAACTGACAGATATGCTCCCCCACCCACACCCCACACACAGTCACACTTCTTTAACTTACCAACAGAAAAGCTGAAAACTAGAAGCAGGGGGTAAAGTGATTTTGTCATCGACTCAAAAGTGAAGTCACAAGTGCCAGTCAGCCATTGTGTTCCATGCCACTGCTTTGTCATTTGGGGACTTTTCAGGGTCCAGGGCTAAAATCAAATAAATAGAATTTCCAGGGATTTAGTGGAGTACATTGGTGCCAAATTATGGAGTCAAGTTTTGTCTAAACCCCTATCTCCTGATGGGTTCATGGGCACTGGTATATAACCTGTCTTCAACCACAGTACCCTTCATGTCAGTGGGCTGACTTTCTTTCCTGATGCCCTATTAAAAATATTAAGTCCTGCTGTGGATAACAGATTCCAACAGTGTGTAGAGTAAAATGAAGAACATTGTCTCCTTCCCTTTCTGCCACTCATCTCTTGTCATCTCAGGAAGGGAGGCAGCCATTTGATAATAACCTCAGGCAAGCCCTAGACCATCAAAAAAGCAAATTCAGTTGCCTTATTTTCCACTATTTTTCTCTGATTTTTCCACTATCTCAGTACTAGCTCTGACTACAAATATACCAAAATTAGAGACCAAAGAGAAACTGTATAATGTCTCCTCAATACTGTGAGGTTTGCGAGAAATTTTTCAATAGTCATGAAAGGCATATGAGTACTATACTGTTAGTACATTTTATTTCAGTTCTTCCTGGAAAATCAATGTAGCTTTCAAATGCCCAATTTTCTTTACTGGTTGGGATGTAGATATAAACTCCTGCATATGCCCATGGGGCTTGCTCTGTTTCCCATCTTATATTGAGCCAAGTCTCACCACTGTGAACGTGGACACACTATTTGAACTTTAAAAGCTGCCTTGCTCCCAGATACAGCAGAATCCAATAGAATTAGAACAAATTAAAGTAGTCCAATGAAAACATTTATTTTAGTATTTATTTGGCCAGCGAAAATTGAAAGCAATGTTTAAAGAGCATAAATTCTTTGTTAATGATTAGTGAGTAATTTTTAAGTAAAAATTTAAATTTAAAAATTGAAGTCCAAGTGTGAATATAGGTTACCAAGATAGAGTTCTTGCCTTAAAAAGCATGAATCTTTCCTTCAATAACTATTATTTTAGTGTATCCATGCCCTACTCTAGGAAGATAATAAACGCATATATGCTAAGCATACTGCAGTCATGATCATGATCATACAAAGAATGGGATTAAGATACATAGTAGTAATAACCAAAACAGAGCAGCCCTTCAACCTAACATTGTATGCTTGTTATAAACGTAAGTGACTGTATAGTTGTACAAGGTTTAAAACTGACACACAGTAGTAACACTCTGTAAATGTTTAGTAAGTCAATAAATAAATACATACAATGTATGTGCTATAAGGTAGGCATAAGCAAACGTGAGATATAAAATTGTAGATCGCTGACAATTGCAGACTGTTAAAAAGATCCAGGAAGATTTTATAAAGAATGGGACATAAAGTGAATGGGGAAATTGACAACTGAGCTTGTTAAAGTTTCTAAAGTCACTAGACCATATATGGAGTTGAGATCAATTCATAAAATAGTAAATAGATACAGGTAGAAGCATAAAGATTAGAAGACTAGGTTTTAAAAGTGAGTTAAGCAGCCATGGGATGCAGAAAATGGTTTTGTAATATTTGTTAGTATTAAAATATTTGGTGATACTTAAAGAAAAATAAATATTTTTTGAGGTAATCAACCAATCCTACCTGAATCAAATGTGTAGCTGTGGAATAGTCACAAACAGCTATCATACACAACTTTGGCAATGACTAATATTGCTGCTATGCTATTCTTACAAGACAGATTCCAGATAAGATAAGGGTTACTTGACACTGATGCAGCCTTACGCATTCCAGTTGGCATGCTTAGTCTTAATGCTGTTGATTACAGATTTGGCAATCTGTTTAGCCAACAGTTTCTTAGAACCATCTCCTTTCTCACTCCTTTCTGCATCAAGTTTATGGAAAAATGTCTGGTGGAGAATAAAGGGTTAAATATATTTTCTTCTTCTAGTGGTGACTTTCTCTGTATATATTCTGACTCCTGGTAGATTGGGAACTGACTGAGGGCAGAGCCAACTGCATGCATCTTTGCAGCCCCAGCATCTAACATAGCACATTACATAGTAAATCCTTATGAGCTATGGTTTTGATTCGCTTAATTGGATTGGATTGGATTGGATTGGATTGGATTGGATCAAAGTAAATGAGAAGTAAAACATTTCCCCCTTTCTTATCACTTTTAAAATAATTTCTTGTTTGAATATAGAGTGAAAAATACATAGAAAGACATTCATTATATAGCTCAAATAGCCCCTCTCTATCATCAATTTTTTACAAACTACTTTGGATAGAGTCTACTGTAAATAGCTTGCATCTAACCAGATACTTTTAGTTAGAAAACTGAAAGTGATGTCATCACAGTAGGCTGATAAATAATAATGACTAGATTCCATCAAGGTGCCTTACTTAAAGTAGTACTAATTGAAAGTGAAAAGCTTTGAATAAACCCTGTTTAAAAATAACTTGTGTATATGTTATTAAAAACATTTTTCTATCACAGATTTAGAGACAGAAAGCCTTCTTATAGAAGAAATATGTGAGACTTCCAGTGCAATTAGTTTACTTTAGGAAACAGAAATAAAAAAACTAACATCATATACTAAGTTGATGTAATAACTAGATGAAATTATATATAATAAATTTTATTATATATAAAAAATTATATATTTGCATCATGGAGAAAGATCCTCATAGTGTAAATAATATGTTACATTTAGTTGTTAAGCAACTCTTCCTACCAATTACCAATTAGCAAAATATTTTCTTATAAGGACAGTTTTATAACAAAAGGGTGCATTGCAAACTCTTGAATTTTTAACCAATGCTATTTCAATCCACACTCTCTGAATAAATGAAAGTTCTAATAGTTCCTTGGAAATGAACAGCTGCCTATAGATACAACACTTCATTCATTCATTTATTGCATATAAAACAATTAAAATGTAGTTGGAGGTAATGGAGAAATGGTGAGAAGAACTTTTTAAATTTTATGTCTTTCTAGTCACCTTAGTATCTCCCACAATGATTTGGAAAGTCTTCTCACTGAAAATCATGTTTGGCCTAATATATCTGAAAATAACATATAACCATGTGATTTGTGACTGAAGAGATTTCCTAAGAGACTGTCACACATGCAATTCAACATAGTGTGTAGAATCTGCATAGTTAAGCTTTTAGCTCTTCGGTATTGATAAAAATTAGTCTTATAAGCTAGCTGATACTCAGAAACAAAGTGTGTGTTCTCTATCTGAATTGGTTCTCCTTTTATTTTATTTCTCTGTGCAGATGTAGCTAACGAGTATTCTGTTGAGCTGTTGCAATAAGTCATATGAGGGAAACAAAGTCTTTTTCTTCTGAACTTATAAGACTTAGGAGACTGTGAAGATTTGAGGATTTTTTTTCAAACATGGAACAACAGAATAAGCCAGATATATACTTACAGAATGATTTTATTTATGTCAAGCTCAAAAAAATAGGCTCAGCTTATCTATGGTCCTGTCAGAATAGTGGTTACTTCCCTTGGGGTCAGGCTTTGGGGATGCTGGTCAATGACTGTTTCTGGAAGTGGATGCTGGTCACATGAGCAGTTTCAGTTCATAAAGATTCATTAGCTGTTCATTCATCCCTTGGGTATATGCTACACCTCGATAAAAAGTCCAGAATAAAATTAATCAAAAGAAATGAAAAGTATTGAGATTTCCTAATTCCAGTGACATGTCCTGAAGGGGCTCCTATCAGGGACAGATCACAATAGCGTGTTTTCCCAAATCAGAAGGATCTTCTGCTTCCATGGCTTGTGATTTTTTTTTTCTCCACTCACAAGCTGCACTAACCTCTAAGGCCCATGACACGGCCTGCTGGCGGGAAGCCTGTAAACATTCCTCTATGAACTAACACCGTTTGCCACGTTAACAGGAGAGTTGTGTGAAGAGAAGCTGGACTTCTGCGCCCAGGACCTGAACCCCTGCCAGCACGACTCCAAGTGCATCCTGATGCCAAAGGGATTCAAGTAAGTCCGAGGGACCCCTCACATCCCGTCCTGCCAGGACCTCACTTCATACCTTTGCTCAGGATGATAGGGACACACTTTGTGGTGTCAGTGGCGTTTTTATAAATGTTCATATACTGAATGGGCTGTTTTTTAGTACACTAAAGAAAATAAGTCTCTTTTTGTTCCATGACACTTCCTGGGAAATCATCTATGAAATAAAGTCACCTTTAACTGTGTTTACTTAAATTTAGTTGAAGACCATACAAATTTGTAATATCTACTAGCGGCTTTTTTATCTGTGGTAATATAGGGAATTTTATTTAATGTCACTAACAACGCTTCAGTCTGCAGCAATACTTTAACTATCCACGGCGAGGAAGAGAGAGTGCCCCTATGTCCTAGGTTGCCCCAGGACAGTCCTGGTTTATGCCTATTGTCTCAGGATAATTATTAATAGTGCTTCCACCTTACACAGCTTGTGTGGGTTGATAACACATACAATCATTCTGGATAGAGGCTCCCTCAAGTGAACTCAGAGCTTCAAAATCATTTCTTTTTCCTCCTCAGCGATCTTCCTGAAATAGGTTTGGCATCAAATTAAGTTATTCCTTCACCACAAATCCTGAAATAGTTTAAGGGCCTATCAACAGCAATTTTTTTCTTAGAGCTGTCAGTAGCTTAAAGATCAACTGGTCCAAATTCTTCATTTCAAACATAAGGAGATCATGGCCCGGAGACGTCAGTGGCTGTCCAAAGATCTCAAGGTTGCTCATTGGCAGAAGTGATGCTAGGTTTTTACTTCCCAGTTGAGTGATTTGTCTAATACAGGTACCTCTAAGAAGTTTTATAGTTTATTAACATTACACATGGTTTGTTGTAAAAGATCCTCTAAATTCTCTGGAATGACAGAGTTGAGTTCAGGAGTTGAACTGTGCTTACATCAGGCACCTAGCAAATAGCATTCTTTTTTCCCTTACCCACGATTTATTGAGCACCTGCCATGAGTCAGGGCCTG
This sequence comes from Manis pentadactyla, assembly GCF_030020395.1. NCBI lineage: Eukaryota > Metazoa > Chordata > Mammalia > Pholidota > Manidae > Manis > Manis pentadactyla. The sequence continues at coordinate 15,873,207 of NC_080023.1, forward strand.
TGATAATACAACCATCCTCTGTTTTCGTAGTGGTTTCTAGCTGCTCACTGTCCCATAATTTATCTTCTTAGTGAAATGACTCAGGTTTAATTGCTGTAGGATTCAGAGATGTAAAAATTACTCAGGTCAGGAACAGTTTTATAAAAGAAGATGGGATTGGAACTGAGGCTCTAACATATTGATATTTATCAACATTATGCTGTTAGATGGGAGGTGGGTCAGTATCACCAGACCCCCCACCTTTCAAAGTCTAATCAGAATAAAATATTTATTCTCAAGTTTTAGAGAAATTTTTTATTCTATTAGGTTTAATTTTCATCATTTTTGAATATACAGATATAATTGCAGCACCTGCTGATCCTATTTGATGCCTATTATAAAAAAGAGAATATCTTTTATTCTACTTTTCATTACATTTTAGTTTATAGCCCTATGCATACACCAAAGTCTTATTGAAATCTATTTTGTACAAAATTCTGCATTGCATTTTGTTCATCCAAATAGTGTACATACACTCTTTTAACTCCTAATGTTTTTGATCTGCCCACAGCTGAAGTTGGCAAATTGGAAGTCAGTCACTTTCATAACAAATATTATCACTTCTCAAAAAAATTGGTTGGTCTCAGCAGGGCTTTGTGCATTGGCACTATGAGATAGAGTATTGGTAAGACTTTAATGGAAACCATCAAAAAATTAGGAAGTTCATCCTCAAAAAGACGAATCCTTAATTCAGTACCTATTACTAGCAGTTAGAGTGCACACTTTTACAAGTGCATCTTACTGAATTATGGGTTAGCTGATGCAGGAACCTACTGTTTTCAGCAGTAATGTGTGAGGGTTGTTTTACAGCTGTATCTAGTCTAGCAGAAAACAGGTTAAGTCATAGTGTATGCTGTTTATGCCCATATTGTAAGTAGTTTATGCACTGTGGGAAAGGAAGTTGCAAAGAGAAAATGGACCTAAAACCAAAACTATACAAAGCTGCTAAAGAAAATCTCTACCGATAAGTGTTGCTTGAACAAGCTGTACTGTTACTTCAACTTCATTTTCTTATTCCTAAGCTAACAGAGTGGGTTCACTTTGCTCGCCTTATTATAAACCTCATATATCTCCTAAATTACTTTGCAGTATTTTTAGACTGTGCTGTGCCCTAGGCAGTATTTTCAAGCATGCATCTTACTTAGTCAGCTTTTGGTTTCCTAAACAGTATATTTTATAGTCTCTGCATCTTTCCTCCCTCCTTGTCAGATAATAGAGTTGAGAAAATACGATAGGTTTTATTGGTAATACAAATTTTAAGGAATTCTTAATTAAACATTTCTTCTGTTTTGAAATTCAGTCTGAGGAGCAAAAGAAAGACAAAAAATGTTTAGTCATAACATAACTCTAAGTTCTAATGGGCTTGGAAAATGATACTGGTAGACAAAAGAATATAAAACAGCTCTTAGACAGCCACTGGTGGTGAATGTGTGGCCCTCTTATCTTTTACTTTGATTTCTGTTCTCAGATAAATAATTCAGAGTGTTTCAAAGCATTTCTTCTTTCTTTTAATGCTCAGCACTTCGGCACCTCTGCTCACATTAACATTGATGGAAGCTCTCATCTCAGGCCTTGTCCATCTATTTGAGAATGTATATGGCCACTTAGGATCCACTTAACTTCAGACTTGTTTGCTTTGCTTTGTTATGATTTCACATTAAAAACACCAGCTCTAAAACAAGCATACTTATGCAGTGATCTAATTTTATTTCTTAATTCATACATGAGGAGCTGAAAGTCTGTTTGTTCTCCTTAGAGGGTATGCACCCCACTTATTTTAATTTATCAGCTCTGCAATAACTCTTAAATCCTGATCTTGCATTTTCAGACTAAACTCAGATTCAGTAATGTCCACATTCACTTGGATGTTTATGATTGTCCTCATTCATTTAAATCCTGATGGCTTTGAAAAGAAAAGTGGATAATTAATATGGACTAAACCATATACACTTTATGGAATTGTAAAGACTTAATAGAATTCTTTTTTAAATACCTACTACTTATTGATCATGCATTATATATCAAATATCACACTAATCTTTTTACAGATAATGGTTTTATTTACTCTTTTAACAAACCTGTGAGATAGAAATTATAGTACATATGTTACAAATGAGGAAAAGAACACTTAAGAGAGATTAAGTAATTTAGTCAAGATTACATACACTTAAGAATAAGCCAGGATACAAACCCACTTCTGTCTAACTGCAAAGTCCAAATTTTATAAGGCTAAGCCATAACTTCCTGGTCTCTTTGTTGGATTTTTAAGTCAGTGGACTCTCCCTTAAACCCAAAACAGAAATGCTCATGGAAGCCCAGTGTGTAAAACTAGTAAATCAATACGGGGAGAGTGTTCGGGGAGGGGAAAGGCAGACGAAGCTGACGGAAGTCCTCCCCCTCTCTGTGACCATACCTGCAGGGGTTCCGCCATCCCTTGGAGCTCCACAAAGCATTGTTTGCAAACCACGGCACTTGCCACACTGCTTTTCCTCAAGCAACTGGAAGTCCAGGGTCCTCGTGCCATAGACGGAGACTCCAGTGGTTGGCACTAGGCAATGACAGATTCTTAGGAGAGCCCTGAAGAACTCAGTACCTACAGCACTAACCAGTTTGCCCTCTAGTTCCCTCACGTGTAGAGTGAAGTCATGGTGCCATCAATGTCACAGGGCTGTGGAGAGGATTCAATGACTCCACATATTCAAAGTGGTGAAAACAGGGCCTGACACAGAGAATATGCTCAAAAACATCAGCTGTCTATTGTCCCTGGTCCTTCGCCATCAGTGCAGCTGAGACCCCTCCTGTGCCCACACCACCAGAGAACAGGCTGAAAGCTGACCAGGGATTGGCTCCAGGAATTTCCTGTCAGTTCCCTTGCCCCATTCCATCAGGTCAATCCCCCTCTGCCATACTGATAATCTGGATTCATTATGAATTAGGATGTTCAGTGTTAACGTATTTTTTCATAAAATTGCATTTTATTCCCATGCATCCATTCTCTAGTAGAGAATTTTTAAATGTTAAGCATTTTTTAAGTGATGCTTAATATTCTTAGTATATCTTATAGCACTTTTGCCATCTCAACTGCTCCAGTGAATTAGAGCTGGAAATAGAGGACACTATAGGCAAATAAAGTGGGGTGAGGAGGGCAGATAGTAGGAGGGAGGGCAGGAGGAGGGAAGCAGGGAGGAACCTGGTGCAGTTGTTCTTTCTTTTTGGGTTGTGGTTGCTCACTGTCATCAGAGAGAAAAACACCATTCCTCTCACAGGGCCCGGTGAGAAGCCGTGGAATGCTTTGCTGACCGGTACCATTTACTTGGCATCCGTTAATTTGGGGGCCCAGTAAGCCTGTTCTACATAAGGTTTCTAAAGATGGTGCTACTTTTTTCTAGATGAAATAGAACTGTCTTACTACGTTTGGCTCACTTGGGTTTGAACGCATTTACCTGCTTACTCACCCAGGTGTGACTGCACACCAGGCTACATAGGCGAGCACTGCGACATCGATTTTGATGACTGCCATGATAACAAGTGTAAGAACGGAGCCCGTTGCACCGATGCCGTGAACGGCTACACGTGCATCTGCCCTGAAGGTTACAGGTAAAGGTGGAGATGTTCGTTTAAATGGAGAGTTACATCTTACTGGACACAATTCACATTGGCAATTAAGTAAAATCGAATCAACATGTTATTTCTATTTTTTCATTAGCGGCTTGTTCTGTGAATTTTCTCCACCAATGGTCCTCCCTCGTACCAGCCCCTGTGATAATTTTGATTGCCAGAATGGAGCTCAGTGTATCATCAGGATAAATGAGCCAATATGCCAGTGTTTGCCTGGCTACCAGGGAGAGAAGTGTGAAAAGTTGGTCAGTGTGAATTTTGTAAACAAAGAGTCTTATCTTCAAATTCCTTCAGCCAAGGTTCGGCCTCAAACGAACATCACTCTTCAGGTAAGATCTCCTCCACTAGCAAGAGATGATCTCTTAGGCCAGATTCAACTTCAAAGCATAAACATCCATGGCAGTTTGTGAGTGATACTATTTCTTAAATAGACAGCTACAGATTGCATAATGCAGTGACAGACGATGCTCCTTGTGTGAAAAGCTTCAGGTGTTCTCTCTTCAACATTTGTATTTTTCAAAACTAAGTGGGAACCAGGTATTTTTATTCATGACTTGATTGTAGGGAAACATACATACACACAGAGCAACAAAACATATCCTTTGTTTTGCACTCAAGTAAAGGCATCTTACTCATTTACTTTCATGACTCTGCAGTTCAGGCCTGACACAGGGAGAGGCTTTCCTGAACCCTGCAGCTGAGAAGAGCATAGGTGAGACAGAACACACCTTAGCAAAACAATTCAGCCAGTGCCTCTTAGCTCTGCACCCAGAACATGTAAGACTAGACAGTTAACAAATTCAAATCTTATTGTCTTTCTACCGAGTCACTGTGTACCTTTCAACAACTCACGCAGACTCCTACAGAAGAGGTCTTAGAGTACATTAGAGGTAATAAATTTAGGGCACATAGGGTAAACGGGGGTTGCATGTTTTATCTGGTAAACAAAAAAAAAAATGTCATACCTTTTGAATTCAAATGATTTGAGCCAATTTCCTGTAGACCCAGTTCCTATCTGGTTTGCCCTGACACTGCAGTGAGGGACAAGAGAGGCACAAGGTGCATTAGAAGTCATGAGGAATGGGCCTCTAGAAGGAGGACAGGCCTTTTAAAAGCTGTGTCCCTACCACTCAGCATTTGCCACACCAGGTTGTTATGAGAAGTACTTAGTGGTGTTTGGGCTTCAGTCCTAACTTCTTGCTGAATGGGTTCTTCAAAAGCACAGAAAGGCCAGAAAGCAGAATAAAAATAGCTATCCATTCATGCCATAGCTATGAAGAATTTGGCTTTTTATATGGAATTTTAAAGTCAGTCTTGCTCAGTGCCATTGCATTTCACATATGCCATAAATAAAGCCCACATTTAGGAGTTAAGAGTGAAGGTAAGTGAAAATCTCTAGCAAAGGAATTTTTAAGTGTATCCAACAGTGGGTGTTTCCATTAGGACCTGTTACTGTTCTTTTTAAAAGTTTTTTATGAATTTATTTGCAACAAAGTAATGTAGGAGCAGGTCACCTTTCAGGTAATCATTTCAGCCTGCATTATTATTTTCTCATACACATAAAGAAAAGATAAACCTTGGTAAAAACTCTTCACTAAGCAGTCTTGTTTCTTTTGATGAAATTTGTTTGGGTGACTATATGACCTATGACTGTTGGTTCCTTCCTACCAGATCGCCACAGACGAAGACAGTGGAATCCTGCTGTATAAGGGAGACGAGGACCATATCGCCGTGGAACTGTACCGGGGACGCGTTCGTGCCAGCTACGACACAGGCTCTCACCCGGCCTCTGCCATTTACAGGTGAAGATCTCTGAGTTACTGGTACAGGTGAAAACCATTATTCCATGAAGCGCTGTTTCTCTCTATTATTTTGTGTTGGCGCGGGCAGGGAATAATTCGTTACAGCAGGCTGTAGAATGCGTGTGTATTAGCAGCCCAGCAAGAACAGATGCCCTACCAGATTGGATGACTGGAGGAGAGACTCGTAAGGGGACTATTTACAAAGATTGGTAGGGAGAACATAGTCACCCAGGCCCAAAATGAGGAATGCTGCTCCCCAGGCGTTGGAAGGGGTGAGGGAGGCACAGTCATGGAAATCCCTCCTCAGGAAAGGACCTGTGGAGAGGACTGCCTGACGGGAGTCAGGACCTTAAACAGGGTAGGGGTGGGAGGGGTGCAGCCAGCCCTCAGGGAAGGAACCAGGGTTCTAAATACCTGCCTCACTCTCCTCCCTCCAACCATCCTCTGCCCTGCCTGTTCTCCCCTTTGGCCAAATCAGATTCCAGAAAACCAGGAGTCAGCAGATTGTGGTAATGTAGCTCACACCTGGGCTCCTCCTGGGGCCCAGAGCAGGGCAGAAACCAGTGGGAAACAGCCCTAGAGAAACAGCTGCAAGTCCCCCAGCCCAGTGAGTAATGTGAAGCTACTGTTCGTACAATGCATTATTTATTTATTTATTTATTTATTGGCATATTTATTTATGTGCCATACACTGTTCTAAGCTTTAAAGAGCAAAGCCCTTACGGAGCTTACACACTCATTATGTGAGCCAGTAGACACATACCATATGCGATAGGTAATCTTAGCATTCATCTTGGAAGTTTTCCAATCATATTATGATATTAATGGTATTGGTGATATTTTAAAAGTATGAAAGGGGCCATATCCATTGGGCACATTTTGCTGGAAATGTGCAGGGCCTCTCTGTTGGACCCAGCACCAACTCTCTTTCATTCTGCAGACAAGTTACCTGGTTAATATTGTTACATCTACAGATAACTGCCACCTCTTAGAGCAGGGTCACAAAGTCATACACAGTCAGTTTTTCCAGGCAGGTAACTTAAATGAACTAAGCAGGCCAGTTGCAAGAGAAAATTGTGCCATCCTTTTACTCTTGAAAAGGTGGAACTTTGTGGAGAAGGTATATTATAACTTCTTTTATAAATAGCTTTGATGTTGGCAATATAACAGGAGCAGTTATGACTGATGAAGTAAAAGCAAATTTTTGTCAAAACAGGATTAGAGCACCTCTACTCAGTTCCCAGTGAATGCTGCCATGTGAAAATGTGGGCCTCGGTTTTGCCAGAACTCCCGATTTTTCAAGGAAAAGCAGAAATTTGGATTTTTTTTTAATATAGAGTTTTCCATCATTCAGATATCAATTTATATTTTTTTACAAATAACACATGTGAACAAAATGCATCTGGAGACCTAACACACTTGCCAACACATTTTGGGGCATTGATTGGGTCATAAAGAGGAGATACTAGCCTCTCTGTTATTGATACTATTCTTGGATATATCAATGTGCTTCAAGTGCTTCACATCCCATTTGATCCTTCATAACAGTTCCGGGAAAGTCAATGCCAGTTGCAACCATGAATGGAATTTGATAAGTTCTTTTGATTGTGAGCTAAGCCACTTGGGAATGTTTAGACCATGGAAACAAACATATAATTCCTGGTTTCCCTGTGGAATATAATAGTTATTTCAGCTCCAAATGCTGATGAGTTAACACCATTTTAGACATTGCTATGCCTTCAATTATATAGCCTCCATTTATTTCAGCCCATAAAAAATATTTCAGAATATTGATTATGTGGTTTATTTTTGTTTTGGGCCTTTTTCTTTTATTTCATGCAATGAAACAGCATAGAACTCTCAGAAATCATAGTAAATTTTCTTGAGGTTGGCTTACTAAAGCTAGTGCCCACATAAAATACACTTATGATATGTCTAAGTAAGTTGTAGAAACCTGAGTATACCCAAATGAAGACTTGTTATAAAGAGCTTATTCTGAGTTTATGTTCATTACCATTTTTGCAAACCGACGGTAGAGCATACCTGTGACATTTATAGGGAAGAATAATGCCACATCACAGACTTCGCACTATGAACCAGAAGTCCACACTCTTGGTGGATGTTTCTGCTTGCAGGTCATCTGATGGAGACATCTGTTGTGTGGTCCAGGGAAAACATAGCTTTCATTTAACTCTTGCTTTTTAGTTTATGGCACAACCATCAAGAAACATTATTACATTATTCTTAAGTAACAGAAAAGAAGCAACAGTTACCTAGAACTCAGATAGAGAGATGATTGATTAATTGATGAATTAACATGTATTATATATATTTTAGTATGATATTATAATTCATGATTTTCATATTAGAATATGAATATATTAATCTGATTTTGAATAGAAAATGCCTTTGTGAAATAAAGACTATAGAGAAAAAATATTTCAACACACTAGGAGAATCTAGTATTTGGCAAGTAATAATCATAGTGGATAAGATGTATGTTCAGATTTAGGCTTGGCCAATTACCAGTGTGTAAATTCAGGCAATATAATCTTTCTGTTAATAACAGTATAGCACGTACCCATGAGAATTAAATTCTGAGCTCAGTTTTGTCCTTACTCTTTATTCATATTGTCTTCATTCTCATTTACCTTCTAACAATACAGAAAAATTTTTCTGGTGTCTCTTTCTGAAGAGTATAGCAGCATTGAAAGTCTTCCCTCTAAACATTTTACATTAACATTATTTACATATTATATTATTATTATTATATATATGTTACATATAGATTATAGATTACATATTCCATTATTATTTGTTTACCCTGTTTACAATTTGCATATTACATTAACACTAGAAGTACAGATTGTTTATACTTTCTCTGGAGGGTAATTTGAAAATATCTATCAAAATTACAAATTCATTTACTCTCTGACCTATGAAATCCCACTTCTGGGAATGTATCCCGCATATATACCTGAAGACATAGAAATGGCATATGCATAAGGTAATTCACTGTAGCATGGGCTGTAAAAACAAAAATTAGGAAAAAACAGAGTTTTTTATCTAAACAATGGTACATCCACGCAATGGAATGTACTATTAACAAGAAAAAAAGGGGAGGGAGGGAGAGAGAGAAGGGGGAAATGAGAAAGTTCCCTCTGTATGATATTGAAAAATTCCAAGGTATATTGTTCAGTTCAAAAGAAATAAAGTAAGGCAGAACAGTGTCAAAAGTGGGTAAGTTAATATATATATTTATATTTCCATATATTTGCATAAAGAAAAACAAAGGGCAGAAAGGAAGGAGTGTGGGGGAAGCAAGACTTATATATGTGAATTCTATTTTATGTTACCTTGATTTTTGAACCGTTTGAATGTCATTGCCACTCAAAACTGAAATTGAAGTAACAGACGACTGGTGAGCTTAAGACAGTCTGCCTTGGTTTAAGTTCTAGCTTTGCCGTCTATTAACTGTGTGTCTTGGGCAAATAGCATAAGCTCTCTGGGCCTCTAATAAAGCATAGTTCATCTTTGTAGAACGTTTGGTAAGAATCTTATGATTTGATCCATGTACAATATGTAGAACAATGCATACCAAATAGTAAACAATGATAACTATTGGGATCATAAATTCAGAATATCCAAAATGGAGTTCATTTCTTTTTTTTGGCCCAAATCTGTGTCCCTGTCATATTCCTAACCTCACTGACAGGCGTCACTGTCTTCTTGGGCATCCAAGGTACAATGGAGTTACTCTTGCTTTTTTCCCTTCACCTTCACCTAGAAATTTGTCCCAAATCTTAACTTGGCCCCTACTATTAAATCATAACTTTGGCTCCTTAACTTAATCTTAACTCCTACTCCTAATATTCTGGCATTTGTCCAAATGCCTCTGACCTCAGTCAGACCTTACTAGAATGTGACCTCCAATGCAAGGTAGTATTTCTCCATCATTACAGAAAAACGCATCAATAACACTATTGTTTTTCCAGTTTGCCCCTAAGTTGCTTAATAAAAGATTTTGTTTGCGTGAATTAAATTTTCAAATCTTGATGTGTTTCCTTTTTATACAACATTATTAAAAATACACCACACTAATGTTTTAAAAGTGAGTAATTTTACATATTCTTACCTCAGAGAATTTGTTCAGTTAAAGTTCAGTTTAATTGCATGATTTTATAAGATTTGCTTTGGTGCAACTTTGTTTTCCAAGTGATGCATTATTTAATGGGCTTTTGGAACCTCACACATGGGAATAATTTTGTACATTGGGTGCATTGTTTCGATTTCTGGTTAATTTTCCACATTGATGGGAAGGGGTTGTGTTTATTTTAGTAAAATGAAATCTGTTAAAATCAGGGAGACATAATCATACATTAAATTATTGTTTCTGTAGGATACTTTTTGGTTTAGAAAGTTTCCTTTTAGGTGTCAGTTATTTTCTCAGATGAATAGAAATGAGAACGCTTGTTTTGTGGTATTATGTTTACAAGGAGTGGTTGACATAGTTATAAGTGTGTTCAAAAAAAACCAAGATGTAGTTATCATTCCAGTAGAACTAAAGTAGCACACGCATCTTCTCATTATCTGACAGAAGCTCACAGCTTCCTGTAGACATGCATACTGCTAACAGGGCCAGACGTACAGACAGTGCTATGGAATGGTTGTTTTCAAATACCATGTGTCAGAATTACCTGAAAGTATTAAAATATGGATTACTGGGCTTCCCCTCTGGTTATATATATATATATAAATATATATATATATAAAACTTTAATCCCACTTGGCCTCGTACTTCTTTGAGTTAAAGAGTTAAAGAGCTAGGGGACATTTTTTACCATCCCCACTTTACAGATGAAGTATTTTCAGTCCAGAGACAGCAAAATGAGATGACTAGTTGAATTTGTCTGACTTCTGATTCCTATTCCATTGCACAGAATGTGCCAACAGATACTTCACATATTTAAAGCAAAGAGGTAGACCTGTTATAAGCAAAGTGAACTGTTTATCTTTATTAAACTACTGAAATACCTAAAGTTTTACAGTTGAGACAGAAATATAAAATGCCATTGTTAATGTGTCCCACATAAAGAAAATTATACACAAATTAGAGCCTCTCTTCTTTGAAGCCCTGGGTCATTAAGCTCTTTCTGTAGCAGACTACAAGACATAATTTAGTAAATTTCCATACATCCATTTAGAAATTCAAGAAAACAAAGTCCTAGGTAATAGATGAGTACAGTAAAAATACATACAGAATAGTGGTAATAAAAGCAATTTATGTTCCCAGTGGAGAGGCTCAGTGTTAAGTCATTCACTTATGACTTCCATGAGTCATCAGATATATAGTTCCTGGGAGAAGAGTGAAAGAGAACCTATCAATACATGCCAGAACCCCAAGGATGTTATGCACTGTGAGTGGATAAATAAATAGACGACTTTGAGAAACTGTAAAATCAATGATGGCTCAGTTTTTTCACATAAGAACTTGTACATCAGTCACTGCTTTTATTTTAAAAGGTTGATAGTCATAGGGTTCCCGGACTTGCCTTGTTTATCTCATGCTTTAGAAACACTAATTTAACTCTCACATATTACCTTTGGGCCCATTCCCACAATATCATCTTAAAAAGCAAAGATTCTAAACATCTTAATTTCACAGTGCTCATATGTTAAAAGGCAAAGTGAAGCCTCACTTAATTCCAGGGAAATATAAGTGGAGTTAAGCTTATTGGTAACTGTTGTCAAGTTCTGGAATGATCAGAGACATTTAAAACTTCTGGGAAGAAAAAAGCCTAGTCAGTTTGAATTTCACTTATCAATGGGACAATAGAATCCAAATCCAAGTTTCAAATCTCTATATTGTGCGTGCATTCCCATAATCTTCAAACTCTCATTATAAGATTACTATCTTTTTTTTTTTAACAATTCCATGAGTTTTAGTAAATGTACCAAGGTGTGCAACCATCATACAAGGTTTTTTACCCACTGAACTTTGTTCCTGGGATATTTGGAAGAGAAACCAACTATTAAAGTCTTGTTAGTGGTGAGAACACAGGCAATTTGCATAATACTAGGTTCGCTCAGGCTTTTTTATTATAAAAGTGATGCATAATATTTAAGAGCATGTTTTTGAGAACAAGACAACCTGGCTTCAAACCTGTTTAGCCATTCTGGTCTTATTATTTGCATTTCCCTGATGCAGAAAATAAAGAGAGAAAAATTATCTAACATCACACATTTAATGAGACCCAAGACAAGGCGACAAGATTTATCACCCAGCATCAATCATCCTTCAGGATAAAGCTCCTGAAATATCCCAATATTTTAACAAAATGCATCCTTTAGATGCTGTGCCCTAAGTATGCTTGAAGCCTCCTGACAATCTATAACTATAATCCAGTTAGTATTACTAAAAATATGATGTTATTCTTAATGTAACTCCCTTATATTTTATTTCCCTAATATGTATTTATTGGGCATCTACTGTTTAGCAGACACTGTGCTGGATACATTAAGGAATGCAGATGTAAGTAATACATGGCTCCTGCTTTAAAGCAGCTTATTTCATTGTACTACATTAAACACCATCATGGACGATGACATGCCTGGATTGATTGTCAAGGACCAATCTGTGACCAAGAACCCCCAGTACATATGGGTCTTTTCTTTGCAATTGTAAAGGGAAAACGAGAGCCCCATTATTAAGATTATGACTTAATTAAGGTCAATGTTCATAGAACATTCATATAAAACCACCTAGAGTATTGTGTATGGTCAGAAAGGAAAAAGCAGTTGGCCACTACCTCTGTCTGAATGTCTTCTTTTAATGTGTTACTTAAAACTTTTAGTAACTTGAAAAAGATATGATCACAAAGAAGTTCCTATATTTCTGCCAGTCTTTAGAATTATTTTACAATTAATGTTAAAAATAAAGCTGAACTAATTTCTTCCTGAAGAAGATTCTGAAATATCATCGGATTATTTATATGATGGTGGTAGTGATGGTGGCACTGATGGCGATACTAACATCTACCATTTAGCTTTGCACTTTCTTTATTCTGTATGTTTTGCTCTGAATTTTTTAAAGATCATTTCATATAGTCCTCAAATGAACCCTATAAAAGGAGATATATTTGTTAGCATTTACTAAAGATGAAAGTTGACTAACAATTAGGTGACTTATCTGAGGTCAAACATTTAATAAATGCAAGACTGGATTCAGATCCAGGTTAATCTTACTCCATTATGCCATATGCCAAATTTTGCCTCTGTAGTGAAAGGTGACTATATTCAGAACACTGCGCCTCGCGTTGGTCCTGTGTTCTTTGTCGGTTCTGTTCCCCCGGTCCTGTTTTCATCTCGCCTGCTGTAACACTGATGGTAGATTTACAAGCACACTTTAAAACTATATAGCACTTATTTACTACTACCCAACTTTATCTTCTTTTTCATCCTCATTCTTCTCAGTTTCTCAATCTTTTTGTTTTTATTCACTTCGTGAATTTCCTTAAGCTCTTACAATTGTTTTGAAATAATTGTTAGACCTGGCCTTTTAACGTTATAGATAAAGAACTGAAGAACCATTGTCATCACCTGAACCCTTAAACGTGACTTTGTTAACATTCTGTCCAAACTGTTATTTCCACCTCTCTGCTTGTTCACAGTAATATCATTTAATGGACAGTCCTCTGAAAAATGCAGAGCAAGAGTATATTATCAATTAACAAATTGCAAAAAGTTCAATGATCTTACCAAGTTGCTTCTTCCTGTATTTGTGTGCATGTTTGATTCTGATAAATCTTAATGTATAGCATTTAAAAGAGCAGAAACCAGTGTTCCCATAACATCCCTATCTGTAGGATATATTTCGCACCTAAAAGTGTAGGTTCCTTGTCTTTTGAGTACAATATGGAGTAACAGTATCTCAGCCAAAGGAATTTCAGTGGCATTTAAAGGAAAATGCATCTAAATTATCTTTTATAATTTCTACATATTAGGAGAATGTGACTGGGTAATGATAAGATGTACTCATTTACATGTCTCTCAGTGGGAGAACAAGCTTATTTTGTATCTCTTCTTAAGAAGTAGAAATTGATTGATTCTCCTTGAAAATATCTTTTATTTTTAAATCAACTACTGGTCTTTATCTTTATTAATGTAAGATAGGAGTATCTTTTTCCAAGAAGTATTCACTGGAGTTTGTATTGTAACTTATCTTTAATAAAAAGAAAATGGAAGCATCAACTAAGTTGTTTTTTCTTTGTAGTGTGGAGACGATCAATGATGGAAACTTTCACATTGTGGAACTACTTGCACTGGATCAGAGTCTCTCCCTCTCCGTAGACGGAGGGAGCCCCAAAATCATCACCAACTTGTCAAAGCAATCAACTCTGAATTTTGACTCTCCACTCTATGTAGGAGGTGAGCTCTCTTCCAAATGCAGCGGGTCTCCAAGCCCCGTGACTCTCATCACACACTAACTCTGAAGTTGTCGATGCCTGGTGTCATGGTCATTGGCCAGGTGTAATAAATCATTGAAAGATGGGCAGCAAAGATAGAAAAGAAAGGTCGCTAGATACGTGTTAAGGGACCATTTGGTAATCCTGGCTCTGAGTCTAACTAAATGTTGGTTGGGTGAAGGAGGACATTTCTTTAATAATTATTTTGTGTCTATCACATGCTAGATGATTTGCACATCATATAATTCAATCCCATTATTTGATCAGGTCTATAGAGAAACAAAACTGGTCAAGGTCAAATCAGACAATGGAGAAAATGACGATGCAGAGTAAGCAGTTCATGACCCACCCCAGCTCCCTTCAGGAAGCCAACACTACCAGCTTCAGTCACATGTTACCATGCAGAATATCTGTGCTACCAGTTGCTAATTCATGTAGATGATAGGGTAATTATTAATGAAATCAAAGGATAACATTTGATATTAATTAAAATACCATTTGTATTGGGGTAGCAGAAAGTATTTCTGTTAAACTAAGACTTTAAGGTGAATGAACAAGCAAGGGAGTTGGAAAGGTGGGTTAGGACCTTGAATGATAGCAAAGACTCTGTCTGGACTGTATTCTTATCAGTGAGAATGCAGGTGAGTAAACTGATGAGCAGTGGAGGTACGAGGCAAGTTGAAGGGGCCCAGAGGAGAGGACCCGCACAGGAGAGCTGGCGCTCTTGCCTCTGTCCGGAGGAATAATCATAAACTGGAGATGCAGTCTCAGTTCTCAGACAAAGGAGCAAGGAAGCATGTGCTGTTGAATTGAGTTGCATTAAATTAAATCATTGAATTGGGGTGAATGGACTGATAAAATTAATTTACTTACATGGTAAAGATACCTCAAGACAAATGCTGGGCATAGAAGCCACAGGGCATAAATATGCAAAGATGTAAAAAGCTAATCTTTTCAAACAATAAGGCTTCTCTCCCACTTACCAACTTTACATTTCCCTGTACGGCCCCGGAAGATGACTGGTTAGCCAGAGAAGGGTAAGATTCCTCAAGGGAGGAACAACCTAAGACAGGCACAGTCGCAGGGGGGCCATCAGGTGAGAAATTGGGGATCAACTGAGGTGAGGCTTAGAACCTCACCCCCCGCCCCCGTTTTGAGAGAAATCTTCTGCATCTGTGGATGTTTTGTTGCCCTTGTCTAGCTTGGATTAATACTTAGTCTACAGGCACACACCTGATCAACTACATTTGCCCTCTTACAGCACTAAACTATGTTTTCTACCTTTATCTTGCATCTACCTACCACTTCAGCAGTTTATTAAAAATAATAATAATAATGGAGAAATGTGGGATTCACATATAAATCAAGTATAAAAATCGAATGAATAATCATATCTGACTTGATTGTTTATAGTTCATGGTGCATGATAAAAACCAAAAGTTTCTGTGATATGACTGCCCTTGCACTGTTCACCATGTAAGAACTTATTCACTATGTAAGAACTTGTTCACCATGTAAAAACTTGTTCATTATGCTTCAGAAGATTGGAGACTGTTGAGAATTAGGCTTGGGGTTGATTAATGATTGTGCATTGAGTCCTCTATACAGAATTTTATTGTTGTTAACAACCATATGATCAATAAATATGAGAGATGCCCTCTAAAAGAAAAATTAATTTCCTTACAGATAAATAAGCAAAAGCTTCTGAACAGGTCAATGTTAAAGATTTCTTCAGTTGGAAAGAAGAAAAAAAGAAACTGATTTCTTCTTTTCAAAGAAGAAAAAAAAATCCTGCTTTGTGAAGAGATCACAAAGTTTGCATCATTCCTTGCAAAATAGTAACCCACAGATGCTGCCCAATTATGTTAATTCTTCGAAGCCTTCCCTGAAAGCATTTTTGG
Organism: Manis pentadactyla; assembly: GCF_030020395.1. NCBI lineage: Eukaryota > Metazoa > Chordata > Mammalia > Pholidota > Manidae > Manis > Manis pentadactyla. Next base: position 15,889,032 of record NC_080023.1, read on the forward strand.
AATTATTCTAGAAGTCCAGAGCGGATCTAGAATTTTTTTAAATTTTAGCAGTAGAAAATCTTAACACCTTGATAGGATTTTGATTTTTTAGAAATAGTTAAAAGTCTTTGGTTCTAGTCTGTAAATATTTATTGAGCACCTACCGTAAGCTGAGAACTAAGTTAATAGAGAGATGCAGGAAGGATACAATCTTGAAGAAGAAGCACCCCTTCTGTGCCCAGAGGAGTGGAGAAAGCCCACTCATCCTCAGGACCATAGTGCATTGTAATAAAACATTGTGTGTGAGGTTTGCTCAGCAACTTGATGGATCTAGTCGCTTCATAGGAACCACATCAATAAGATTCATTTAAAAACAAGCCTTCCATTTCTGCCTGGACTGTTGCTTTGGATGGGTAAAGGCAGTCACAGGTGTTCCTATGATTTGTGAGAAAAGAAATTCCATTTACTGTGCACATGCAAGGTGCCCAAAACAACGTTGTTGCTTTTACAATCTTAATCCTCAGAGACTTTAGGAAGTATGATTTTTTTGTTTTATAGTCCCTAAGTGACAGTCTCAGGGATTTCATAAAACTTGTCTGAGTTCACAAAGCTAGGAAGTGATAGAGACCTTGTTTGAGTTCAGGTCTCTCTGACGGCAGAGCCACTCGCCTCGCCAGTCACTTCTGAGCATGGAGCAGCAAGAAAAGCCATCTCATTTGTGTGGCTTTTTGTTTATTTCTGGACTTGTCCTTTACCTAATTAATTATGTTTCCATTAGAAACCATTTCATTAAGTATTTTAAACCCCCTTTGGAATGCAGTGAAAAAAAGAAAGTAGACAATGAGAGTACTTCGGTCAGAACATTTTTTAAAAAAGAGGAAGAAAACAAGTTTTAAATTTCAAACTGAAAAGTGCTAATCCTTCTGAGGGTAGCACTTCTGGAAGAATACAGACAGAACTTCTGTCCGTCCAGGCCTGAAGCAAACCACTCCCATCCCAGCCTCCCTGCCAGAGAACACACTGGGCCCAGTCCCTTTCAACTGAGAGTATAGGCTGAAGGGCAATTCAGATTTTAAAAATACAAAGCACTTGTGAGCCCACAGCCCTGGATCCGTATGGCAAAGGCAGAGTAACCTATGTTAGTGAAGGACAGCGAGACAAACAAGCTCTCTTTTTTTCCTCCAAGTCTTTGGAAACAGGGACACCTGCCCAAAGGCAGGCAGGCAAAGGTGATGTGTCAAAACAGGGAGGCACCTTTACCTGACCTTGGCCTGTCGAACACCCATGACACGGGCTTTACTTAACACAAAGCCATCTAATCTTTATTAGCTCCTCTGTATAATAGTCCAACCAGAACATGTATTACCTATCGGGATTTTTTTTTTTTAAGTTAAGATCTGCATATGGAGGCTCACAGACCCTCTCCTAATGCCGCCATTGGACAGAGGACCTCAGTCCTGACACTCGGTCCCTTTATTGTCATTCTGAAGCATGTACAGGTTGTTAGGGCTAAAGACTTCTACCAAGGCTGAAACCATCTATCAAGTTACTTGTTGATTGATCGATTGATTGAATTCCAGCTACAGTCCAGCTGTGATAGAGAGGAAAGACTAAAGGAAAAAAATTCATGAATCAACTTATCTTCATCAGTTAAGACCTAGGTCCCTAGTCAGAAATACACCAAGCATGGGAAGTGGTTGACTCAGAGTAGTTCTTGATTTTATGATATCCCATTGAAAGTAAATATATTTGTGATGTATCAACATTTTTCATTTGCAAATTATAATAATAAGAGCTGAACCTTTTATGATTTTTGGCTCTGGGAATAAAAGGAACGCATTTACTAATTGTTTCTCCCTGCTCCTGGCTCATCAGTCTGCATTTAGCCTTGACATGTGCACCTATGTGTATTGTACCTCCATGAAAATGAGCTATTAACAATAATTTTGGAAGAAGTTCTTTTCTAACCTCTAAAGAAAGGGTCACAAATGTCTGAACATTAAGGTCTACACATTTCTGATGGATGGATATGATTAAATTAGAACTGATCACAGAGCAAAGAATTTCCTGTCATTACTCCTCTCCTGGAAATGGCCCATTTCAGGCTTTTGACCCCACTCCAGAAAGCAACCCAGTTTCCAGGGTCAGGTAGACTAAAAGCCTGGAGTCTTGGAATTCAAAGCCAAGACACCTAATTTAGTACCTACCAAAGTGTGACCATGACCCACCCAAGCTAAGGATTAACATTTAGATTTCGGCACCCACCCCCTCCTACTGGGTCAGAATTTCAGGGTGGGGAGAGAATGTGGGCCAGGATGCTGCCTCCTGAACATGTTCTTCTGGTCATTCTTCCAAACAGTAAGCTTGGAAACAACTGTTCTGGTCCACTCACTCATGTGATAGGTGAGAAACCTGAGCCCCCATGGAGAAATGAGTGTCCCAAGTGCACACAAAATCAGCAATAAAGACTTTGACCTCCATCCTGGGGATTCTGTATACCTAGCTACCTGACCTCGGTCCTGCTAGAACTCCCACAGGCTCCTCTGAATCGGAAAAACAATGTTGCCGTGGGGCGGGCCCTCAGAGTGCTGAGGTCATAAGACCAAGAGGTCTTTGTGACCAACGAGCCCCCTGGAGAGTGAGAACCAGAAGTCTTCCCATCCTGCACCTTCCAGCCACAGATCAGAGTCCAGCAGAGGGAGGTGTGTGCACCAGGGCCACGTCAGCTGCTCCGGAGGCTGCAGGCTCCCTCTCCTTACCCCTCAGCGACCTGGACAGTTGCCTCATGTAGGATCCCATCCAGGAACTATTTCAGGGTCTGGCTTAGGCCATGGAAAGATTCCTGAGTTTTGCCAAATGAGGGGTTAGCAGATGACTGTCACCAGTGGGATGTTGATATACCAGGATTACAATTTCTGTTTTCGGAAAAGTATCTTTTGTATTGCCAATTTCTCAGTTATGAAGGCTTCACTGTGAATTAGCAAGAAACAAACAAAAAAAAAAAAGGATTAGAATGAAGTGCTATCCTAACAGGAAGCATGCGTGAGTTTTTCAAGCCCTGACATCCAGTGATGAGCTCAGGACATACTTGCAGGCTTAGAATTTGGCAAGGCCAGGGTGGAAGGTCACTGTGAACCCAGTTCTCACCCTCTGGGGCTGACAGACTCACCAGTGACTCTACAGAGGGCAGAGATGGGTCTCATCAGCCTAACTCTAGCCCAATCTACTGGGTGACATAGAATATGTCCCCCAAGGTCTCTGGGCCCTGTGCCTTCATCTTTAAGGGGTAGGGCTGTTCAGAGGATCCCACTTTTTGAGTTCTAGGCTTCCTGGGTGTGCGGCCAGGTTGAGGCAGTGGTTGGGGAGAGAAGGAACACTAATCCCCTCCCCCTTTCCAATCTGCCTGTAGGTTCAGTAGCTCTGCTTTTAAGGTTTTATAAATGTATGCTTCAGTGTAAGGTTTCATTTGAAAACAAACGTTAGAAATTTAAAATTAACCATCCATGAACTAGATTCTTCATTCTCATTGAGCATGATAATTGCCTTGGAGCTCTTCTGAAAAAATAAAAGCAAAGAAACACACATCCCATCTCCCTCCGCAAACCCACCCAGATAATCTCATCAGGTAGGGTCTGGGCTGAGGTCCAGGCATCGGTATTTCTTCCCAGATCCTGTGTGATTCTAATGTGTGGCCAGGGTGAGACCCACAGGACTGGGTGCTCATGCTCTTTGTCCTTCTAAAGAACTCTCACAGACTGCCAGCCTCCTAGAAGAGCGAAGAGGGTGCGGGTGGCGCCCGGTTCAGGACCCCCCAAAGCGCCTGACGCCTGTGCCCGTGTCCCTCCCCAGGCATGCCCGGGAAGAACAACGCGGCTGCGGCTCTGCGCCAGGCCCCCGGACAGAACGGCACCAGCTTCCACGGCTGCATCCGGAACCTGTACATCAACAGCGAGCTGCAGGACTTCCGCAAGGTGCCCATGCAGACCGGCATCCTGCCCGGCTGTGAGCCGTGCCACAGGAAGGTGTGTGCTCACGGCACGTGCCGGCCCGGCAGCCAGTCAGGCTTCTCCTGCGAGTGCGAGGAAGGATGGACCGGGCCTCTCTGTGACCAGAGGACCAACGACCCCTGTCTAGGAAACAAGTAAGTCTGGGCTGCATGCATGGTAGTTAAACACACATACCCCAACCCGTAAAGCAAAACCCAGGAGGGAGGAAGGGAGGAGGAGAGAGGATGTGGGAGGGAAAGAAGGAAGTCATCCCTGAAGTGCCTTCTCCTTCCCGTTCCCTCCGTCATCCTCCCTCCGTTCTTGTCCCCTCTGCCTGACGCGTGCCCATCCTGCGTCCTTCCTCCACCCTAGGTGCGTGCACGGCACCTGCTTGCCCATCAATGCGTTCTCCTACAGCTGTAAGTGCCTGGACGGCCACGGGGGCGTGCTCTGCGACGAAGAGGAGGACCTGTTCAACCCCTGCCAGGCCATCAAGTGCAAGCACGGGAAGTGCCGGCTCTCCGGACTGGGGCAGCCCTACTGCGAGTGCAGCGGGGGGTACACAGGGGACAGCTGTGATCGAGGTAAGCCAGCCCCGCTGGGCGGCTCCCTGTCGTGGCAAAGCAAGGTGGGCCCCCTCTTTGAAAGACAGAGAGGAAGGAGGCCCAGGGAGAGGGGCAGAGAGAGGAGAGGATGTGAGGGGGCCTGGGTCTTTGCACTGCACGTACTTGCCGCCCCTGATTGATTTCCCAGTCTTGGGAAGGCCCCAGATGTGGAATGTCCTCAACCTGAATAGCAAGATGTGACATGGCCTCACATGTCGTCCCACAACTTCATTTGCTGGGAAAAATACTCCTTTTTTATCTTATGTGGAGGCACTTTGTACACACTTCTTACCCTTACCTGCTGCTCTCATCCATATGTGTTACTAATTTGTCTTCTGACACGGAGAAGAGGGAGCTCATAATTCTGCCCTCGTTTAAGAACAGAAATCACCTTTGACCTTAGAATTGACTGATTTATCACAGCACATGATGCAGGTGAAAGGGATGGAAATGGGCTGACTTTTTGCCCACCATTCTCCTTCCCCTTTGTCTGCGTGATCGGAACGCGTCCTGCCTCCAGCTGGCATGGATTTTGTTGTGTGTATCGGAGGGACGGGACAAGAGGAACGTGCCCGTGGAAGCTTTTAGCAGATGTCTCTTTTTGAACTAGTTCATTCTAGGATAATTTATGAAGTTAGGGGAATGTTCCTTGTATTAAGGAACAGATTGAATGATATTAAACTCCAGGTCTAATAAATTAAATTGCATACTCTCTGAAACTGCTCCCTGTGGTAAACAAAACCAGCTGTTAGCAGTGTAAAAAACAGAAGACGTGTATTTTTGCAATAAAGGGAAAGATTTAGGAATTCAATTTTCTTCTCAGTCCAATAGTGTAGTATTTATAGTCTGCCTACCTAGTATTCACTTTGCAGAGAATAAAGGCCAAAAAGAAGTATTTTTCAAAGAACAGAAGGCTGATTCAAAGAACACCAGCCCATAATATGGAGGAAAAACATAACCCTGAAAATCACAGGTACAAGTGGAAATAAAAGCAGCATCTCCTGCGTTGAGACATGGACGCACAACCAGTCCAGGCGACTTGAGGCGACTGTCCTTAACCTGCTTGTGCTTTTGCTGTCTTCCAGAAATCTCTTGTCGAGGGGAACGGGTAAGAGATTATTACCAAAAGCAACAGGGCTATGCCGCTTGCCAGACGACGAAGAAGGTGTCCCGGCTGGAATGCCGAGGCGGGTGTGCAGGAGGGCAGTGCTGTGGGCCCCTGCGGAGCAAGCGGCGGAAATACTCCTTCGAGTGCACGGATGGCTCTTCCTTCGTGGACGAGGTGGAGAAGGTGGTCAAGTGCGGCTGCACCAGGTGCGCCTCCTAGACGTGCCCTGGCAGCTTTTGTCTTTGGAAAATGCGAAATACCTCTTGACCACGTTGGATTAATTAATGCTTCACAATGGAAATATTTGAAATATATTGTAAAATACAGAACAGACTTATTTTTATTATGAGAATAAAGACTTTTTTTCTGCCTTTGGGGGAAAAAAAAAAAAAAAAAGAAACGTTTGAACTAAAGCTCCCCCAACACGGGAGAAGTGTGAAGACATACCTGGAGGCGTTGGAAAGATATGGGATGCGGGCAACTGGGATCGTCTGCAACTTGCTGCAAGACACGCAGAATCACATCGGCAAGGCGGAGAGCAGCTACTGTGTGGGCTGACGGGAAACGGCCCAGCAGCGGGAAATCCATGCGCCCTCGTTCGCGTCCCGGTGGCTCAGGACAGACCAAGCACAGGTGTGTGAATGAGGATGCAAGGCAGAGGAATGGAACTCCAGATTTCACAGAGCAAATGACTAAGAAATATTTTGTGCAAATATAAAGTGTCCTGAACACCTGGGTTCCACTCGTGAGAGGAGGGCTAAAATAAATGTTACCTTCTTTTCAAACATCAGCATGTTAGCAGAAGAAGCACACAAAAGTGTTTATCTACCGTTTTCCAGTATTAATTTTTTGTAATATAAATGATAAAGGAGATGATAAAGAACCAATAGATTATTGATAAATAAATTAGTAATAATATGAATTTTTGTTTCTATGAATTCTAAGCAGCCCTATACAGTATTCAGTTTCAATGAGAAATATTTATTGTATCAAAGTCCATTGTACTTAACATTGTAGGCCTTCCTTTTGCTGTTTCTTGATGCTTTAATATATATTAATTTATATTGTCCTGATATTTTTGTATATTTTTCAAACTTAAAAATCAGGATTTTTTGTTTTTCTGGCAATAGTACTAACATAGGGTGTTATCTTGGGATACATATGTGTTGGTTGGTTTGTTTACCTTGACATCTGACCACTGGTGTCACTGACCTACTGGCCTCACTCAGGATACATGCAAAGAGCATGTAAAGTCTGTGTGAGATGGTCATTGTACAAAAAGAGGTGGCCCCTCTGCAACCATCCTCACAGAACAGAGATGGTGTGTAGCGATTGGCACTAGAAAAGTAGATCTTTTACAAATTATTATTTCCTTGATTTCTTTTTTTTTGCCCTTTTACTGGGTGTGGGATGGGGACAGAAAAGGCTGCAATGTCAAGAACTGTGATTTTTTTTTTTCCAAACAATAAAGATCTTTATTACCTTAATGTTCCCATGTTAACGTGTTTGCTGCTAAATTACAGTGTAGAATTGATGATGATTTATAGCGGACTGTGCTCTTCCTTCGTTAAAATCCCAGGGTACCCTGTAAAGATGCAGATGTTTCTTTCCCAAAACTTTTTTCTTTACAAAGAAAATTAGCTGTACGTGTATAATTCCGTGTGCGTTGTCTTTCTCCAGACTAATATCAGTTACACTACTGATGTTTGTAAATTAAACAGATATTTACTTCATTAATAGCTTGGTGGTCTTCTTAGACATTGCGCAATATTTAGAGCCCCTGCCTTAAGAATTTCTTAAAGTGATACAGACAGAACAGGGAAGAAAACCTATACCTTATGGTTGCCAGAAATTGGTTTGCCATCAGCATATGGTCACATCCGGGGACTTTGGGATGGCCACATGAAAGAGATGGATAGAATATATTCTTTGCTAGAAAAAAAGTGGATATTCAATTAATTTATCCCCCAAACAGTATAAGGTGAAGTCTAAACCACAAATGGTATTTTTGTCTTTGTTTTTCTTTTCCTTTCAATTAGAACCAGGTGGAAAACACTAGACAATGCCTTTCTCACACACATTCTTAGGCAAAGGTTGGTAGTCTCAAGGTCTACCATCTAGAGCAGGGGGCATTGGCTAGGTGGCATATTAATACTCACCCAGCATGATAAGAGGTTTTTGTTGTCCTGTAAAAAAAATCATGCACACGCACACACATGCTCTCTCTCTCCCAGACACAAACGCCCAACCATGTATTCCTTCTTGTTCAAAATGTCCACATTTTAATTTTGTAGGTACTACATAGTCTTTGTAACATTTATTCATTTGCATTAGTTGCTTCTCTTTTTTCAAGGGTTGTGAATCATTCCTGAAGCAAAGATGACAGGATGTAAATCTGTTGTCTTAGTAGCCACTGTTTTCTGAGGGCTTATTATATGCCTTTCATTATGCCAAGGGCTTTATATAAAATATTGTATTCATTTCTCATTACAAACCTATGGGATTATTATGCTCCCTGTTTTACACAGACATAAACAGCTCAAAACAGAGGAGAGGAATTCCGCCACAGGCCTTTCAGACCACAGTGTCTATGTTCAAGAGAGAAGCATCAAGAACTACCATCCTCTACCTGGGGACTTTTAAGCCTTGTGGCTTTAATTCCACAACACAACAATTTTCCCTACTATCATGTCGATTTAAGTAATCTGGATTACAAACATGTGTTTTTGTTTTTAAGGGAACAGAAATTGCAGTTTTAGTAGTTTCCAGACTGAATTCTTTCTCCTTGTTGCTTCTAAAGGCACAGAATAGAATTATGTTTGCCTAGGATCTGGGCTGAGTTAGCGATTTTCTTAGGGGATTGATTGCCATGTGACGGTACTACTTTCTGCACTTGGGCTGTGCTTTGAGAAAATCCAATGGCCAAATAATTACTAACAAATGAGACAAATTAAGGGCAATTATTCATGTTATAAAAGGCTCCTTACTTATAAAGCCTCAACCGTAGAATTCCTTTAAACAGGGAACTAACTATTCCAGAGTATTTCCAACAAAATTCAATAGGTTAAAACAAAAAACATTTTGCACATTTCAGCATTGAATCACTGCTCAGAATAATGTGCATTTGTAATCTAAAAAGATAAGGTAATTAAACATCCCTAATGTGTTTACTTTAAACTCTCCCATGAGTGAGGCACCATCAGAAAATGCCATGAGGATTTGACATGTGCTCAATTTCAGATGTGTTCATGGAATTATAATGGTCTCAATCTTGGGAATTTTTTTCACCACAGATTTCCTGAAATTATTTCTAAGCAATAATAGACTCACCCCGGTTGAAGAATCACTCTGAACATTTTTGGCTGTGGCTCACTTGCTTTGTCCGCAGCAATTCTTTCTGGAGAAACGTTTGAAAGACTGTTGAAATCAATTCAGGACTTCCAGATCTTGAGCATTATGGTGTCATCTGATTCAGACTGACCATTATTTCAAAAGTAATGCTTATAAAAGTATGTCAGCTCTAGTATATAAAGCTTTGTATAAAGCTGTAAAATATATAAATCTATATAAAATACATAGCTATTTTCACTCTTAATCCTCTGTATACTCATGAGTCACTTAACAAGTTTTTAGTTCCTGTCTCTTGTGTAAGAAATTATGCTAAGCTTTTGATATACAATTTCAGATGAATCAGACATCACCCTGTTATCCTAGAATATATGCTCTATTCAGTTGGAGTTGAGGTTTAAGTGGGTAACATAATTATACAAATGGCCAAAGTAATACTTAATTTCAGATGGTGATAAGTGGCCTTAGGAAATTATGAGATACTAGGAAAAAGTATAGCACAAGAGTCCAATCAAATACATACTGGGAAACCAGGGAGTGCCTCCTGTGGAAGTGACATGTAAACTGAGTCATGAAGGATAAAGTAGGATCTGGAATGAAAGCAGATGGAGTTCCATGCAGAGAAAACAGCCTTGGTGTATGCCTAAGGATGGAAAGAACTCTTATGTGGTCAAGGAAACAACGTGGCCAAAGCGAGACATATATTTGTTTCATGTGTATAATACAACAATGGCCATTTCTGGCTTTATTATGAGACTGATACATTGCCTACTGCACTAAGGAGGCAGCTTTTCCTGGCTTTGTCAACTCACTTTATATAGTCTATTTTCTTTTAAGCTTCAGTTTGCAGTGAGCTTTTAAACTGGCTAAAATAGCAACTAGTTAGTTGTGTTTAATGCAGTTCCTCAACTTCCAAATGAAGTACCTCTGAAGACACAGAAAATATGAATATTTAACAATAGCACTGAAAATTAAGGATAGTATTTCTGGACTGTCAGAGGAATTTTCATGAATTCATAAGGTGATGAGGCTGGATTGAAAGAAACAATTGCTGGGCAACCTCAACTTTGAAACTCATGTGCATTCTTTTCTCTACCCAAGGCCAGAGACTCAGAAAGTGAGTTAACTTGAAAACCAGCAAAAAATATCTTTGCATTTAGGGTGCCACTTGGTGAGGATGCCAGAGGGCTAGGCCTCCAACCAATGAGGTAAAAATCTTCATCTGCTAGGGTGCTCCAATTCTTATTTAAAAAAAAACAGTGCAAGAAATTCTAGGGAAAGACCAGTAGTGTTGCACTGAATCTTGAGGGAGGCAGTCTTTATAAATAAACTATTGTAGAAGTGGACTGAGCCTGGAAGAACCATGATAACAATGTATGCTTAGAATAATGGGAAGCAGGAAGTACTTCAACCATTCAGAAAATCAGAGAACAATTGCATTCTATGGACTCACTATTAAGGTAATATAATGGTTTGAGCAAAAGCATGAAGATGAAAATATACAAGCTATGTTTTGGGGTGAGGGTTGAGAAGTTCAAAATTCTTTGGTGGGCAATAGAAATCTATTCAGATTGTCTGAGTAGGAGAATGGTGTGTCCAGACCTGAATTACAGGAATCTTAAATGATAGTGGAATGTACAATGCATTGATCAGCTTGATATTTCCTAAGTCTAAAAAAAAGATATGAACCAGCAATAAAAAAGGGGGAAAACTGGCAAATGAATTAGAAGAGGATGTACAGGCTGTACTAATGGTGGAAGAATTAATAATTCATGAAGATGTTGGATATGTTTGTCAAGGAAGAAGGGGAAATCAAGTATAGGTCCTTGTTTTGAACTTGTCTGTTTGTTTCTGCTGTTTCTAAAGCACAAGAATTGAAATCTGGATTTACTTGCAACAGTGACTGTGTAGGGCTTTGAGGATCAGAATTGCTGGCTTCAGAAGCCTCAGCTTTCTGCTTGCAACCCATCCCCAACTCTGCTGAATGAAACCAATACATTCCTCTGGCTTGTTTCCTTAATATTTTTAAGTATCTTTAATAAAATATCTTTCATCAACCATCTCTCTAGGATAAAATCCAAACTCTTTAATATGGTATTTCATAGTCCTCCTAAACTGACCTTCTCAAGCCTTCAATATATGCCATTCAACTGACAAATAGTAGGAAAAGGTATTTTAAAACAAATTATGGACTGGGATGTCTAAAACCATAAATAAAAGATTCATCCACTTAGAGGTGGTATTGAAGCCAAGAAAATGGATAAGCTAATTTAGAGACACAATAGAATTAACTTGATCAGAGGAATAAGATTCAATTTTAGATAATGCTCGTGTTTCTAGAATGCAGTGGTCCCAGAATGCAGAAGAAGAAGAAGCAGTTTTCCTAGAGTGATGAGGCAGTAGCAGGATAGCCGTGGGCTAGGAAGTTATGAGACACAGACTGCTCTCTTACTGCCTCTAATAGCAAATAGCAGTCTGAGAGTCAAGAGGGCAACTGGAAGAGCTGGTGAGGTCACAGGGTTCTCATTCAGTCCTGGAGGGAATACTGAGGTTCAAGCTGGAGGATCAAGATCAAACTACACTGTCAATTACAAAAGATTGTTGAACAATGGGAGGTAAAAAGTGGGGCCCAGGCACAGTGTGGTCGAAGAAATACCATGCCTAAGAGCAGGAAGGCACAAAACCACCCAAACAGACTGAGGAGAGTAATATATATGCAACAATTCTTTTCCAAATGGACTTCTCTGTTGCCTTCTTTTTCAACAAAGGAGAAATAGAAGACACTTACAGGTGCTGTGTCTAAAAACACAAAATTCATCTGAGTGGAGACACTGCCATCCTGCGTTTGGAATTAGCTTTATCTTTGTGTCAATACATGCATGGCTGAACTTGGATCCTAAAGAAAATCAACGGTAAGAAAGTACACACCCAAACCAAGGAAGCAGGAGAAACAGCCACAGAAACAATCATTTAATAACCTTGCTGTTGTTAATCTTACTCTCCCTTCTTGAAGTGCCTAAAATTATTTTCAGTTTGTTTACAAAAATTGTAGCAGAGAGATTGACTTGCCCAAGGTCACATAATCCCGCTCTCCTGACTCCAACCATAATGTGATATTGATTCCACTGAAATTGACAAAGTCTGTGAATGGCCTCATGAGGTAATGCTGGAGGAATGACTATCTCTCAAGGGGAGTTGTTTCTTTTTTTTTTAATGCCCATGAAAAACGTCCATTTTCCCAATAAAAACACATTAAAATCTTTGTATCTCTCCTCTGGTAAAGGAAAATAAACAATACTTTTAACTGGAGTTTTCTTCCAGGAACTGAGAGGCTGCTTAGACATTTCTGGTCATCGTTCAGGGCAGGTGTGAGTGAGTGGGTCAACTGGGAGCAGTTGAATTCTGTTGCTAAGATAGTCACGAGGACAGGATGGAACATGCCCTGGTCCAGTCTGTCACTGGCCAAGTCACCGCCTTGGACTCATTCCAGGTCTCAAGACATTCTTTGTAAGGGGAAATATAAAAGAAAGATGAGAAAACTAGAGAAATTTCTCTTTGAATGAGTATGTCTCATAACATCTCTGTCCCCAGTCTCTGATGCCACATTACACCAGAAAGGAGAAAGAGGCACAGCTGTGAATTGCCTAATCTTGCAGTTACTTCATTCTACTTGGTTTCTGCTCACAATATTACCATTCAATTACCTCGACCACCAGTTCTTACTTTCAATTACATCTCTACATTGATTTTTTTCATTCCTATTACTCCTACTTTAGCTACCATTCTTCTCCTCTGATGCCTGCCAGCTCCTTTTCCTTTTTGGAACTGTGAAATGAGCAGGAACACATTTCTGAATGACATGCACAATGCCCTGTTTGATTAGGAAATAAATCTCTTATCACTTGGGCAAAAATGCATGGTGGTCTCACAGCTCAAAAAATGAAGTGGAAAGCACCACATCTCTGTCTCTTCATTTAACCTTCTTTTCCTTTTTCCCTTTTAAAGGCACCCATATTTTAGCACAGTCACACACCATTGCACCAACAGAAAAGACAGTCATAATAAGAGCTTGAATGCAGCAAGTCACATCACAGCTGCAGTCACAACCTAGGGCACCCAAAAGCCAAGTGTGCAGAGGCAGAAGTCCCAGCTAGTTCAATTCAGTCAGACCTAGACGTATTCCTCTGGGCCCTGATGCATGTGCATGCACATGCACGTGTGCACACACACACACACACACACACACACACACACACACCACCACCACCACTACCACACGGTTTCCTAGAACATAATTTCACCTAAAAACTCACCAATTCCAAAGTCAGAATAAATTACCATGAGGTTAGAACACCCCATGATATGTTGTCACCTGAGCTTTTTGCCCCAGCTAAAGGACCTACATTTGCAGATATTTTGGAGTGTGAAGTTCAGTCCAGATGACATATAAGCTCATGAGCTGTGGGAGACAAACAGGACTCCAGAAATCTATTCTTTCCTCATCTAGGAATAAAGGTAAAAATTAAGTTACTCAAAGAATTGAACAAGATGCAAATCTAAAGGAATAATTGCCATAGCTTTGTGTGTTCTCATTTTCTTTACTTGAATCCTATTCTTTTAAAAAGCAGAATCTCCACACATGAAAATGCAATTTCAATTGATTGTCATGGTCCAATATGGAACCTGACCAGTGGGCCCGTGATTGGAAAAAGGCCACATCTGGAAAGACACCCTGGGACTAGGAACATCAGGGGGTTGCTTTTCCAGGTTCCTTTTTCCGCACCTCAGCTTGGATTTCCCTTCTTTACAATTTAATGGAAGTGTGTGTCCAACCCCTGTCCTCAGGATACACTCCCACGCCCTAGTCAGCCCCGTGCGGACACTGTGACACGGCGGCCAGAAACACTTCAGGACCAAAGGACTCACCCTGCCAGCTGCTGGGCCCTTTGCCTCTTGACACCCCTCAGTTATCAGAACACCCCGGATTTGCTAGCTTTAGAAAAACATTTTCCCAAGGTCGCACACTCTTACCAGGGCAGTCTATCTCAGTGACTAGATGATGAGGACATATAAATGCCGGAGTCTCCTCCCCAATTTGGGACATTTACGAGGAGCCACCCCAGCTTCAGAGCTCCCCATGAGATCACCTGAAATGTTCCTAAAGACCGATCACAACACAGCTTCTCCCACAGCCCAGGCCTTCGTCCTTTCCTTACTTTCTATGGGTGGGGAGTCCAAGAGCACCCTCTTACAAACCGTATGCATACAGTGTCAGTTTCCTGGGGAGCACAGCCCAAAATACTCCTGTCTCCAAGTCAGGTAAATAGGATTCTGCAGTGCAGCAGTGAGATGATCCTTTGAGATACAGAAATGGCAAACTTCTAACTCAGAAATTAGGGAGGTATCAGATGGCATTTCTAAAATGAGATTTGATGGCACAGAGGCAGCCCACCTGAATGAACTAGTCACTACCACCTGAGCCACCATGAGGTGAGTGCTCTAGAAAATGACAGAAAGTTCTGTCCTTTTCCTTGGCCACTGGTCTCCCCATCATCCCTCAACAAGGGATCCAGGCTGCTGTCTTACAGGCTCAGAACACCAACACCTTCCCTTTCGTGGTCTTCCTTCAAGGTCCTGCAGTCTCCATTATTAAGCCTCTCAAATGTAAAATGCAACAATTACCACCTCCTCCTTGTAGAATAGAGCTTCAACTCCCCAAAGGTCCTGCCCTTGGCAACCCAAAGGCCTCCTATGACTTGGGGTGTTTCACTCTTCCAAGAGCAAGAAAGGAATTATCTGATGTCTCAGTCAACTTAGGCTGCTATAACAAAATACCATAGACTGGGTGCAGTAAAGAACAGAAATCTATTTCTCACAATTATGGAGGCTGGGAAGTCCAAGATCTAGGTGCCAGACATTTCCGTTTCTGGTGAGAGATTCCTTACTGGCTTGCAAATGACTCCCTTCCCTCTCTGTCCTCTCACGGCCTTTCCTTAGTGCATGCACACAAGGAGAGGAAACAAAGATCTCTGTCTCTCTCTCTCTTTTTCTTCTTATATGGCCTCTAATCCCATCATGATGGCCTCACCCTTATGACCCAGTCTAACACAAATTACCCTCCCAAACTTAAGTCCCAACTACCAAATGCCAGCCTAGGGCTTCAACATGTGAACTTTGAGAAAACACAAGCATTCAGTCAGTCTCTCATCAAGGCAGATAGCAATAAAGTTCTCTCCAGCCTGGTGCAGCCTGCAATGGTTTGTATTGGCCACAAGGAGAGCAAGAAATGAAGAAGATGCTGTATACTTACGGCTCTGGACAACTGGATAGTCGCAAGAAGGAATAGTGTTTTAGTTATTCACTGCTATAATAAATCATCCCAGAACTTTGTAACTTAAACAATCAATAATCATTTTTATCTCTTAGTTTCCATTAGACAGGATTTGGGGAAGGGCCAGGACATTAGTCCTCATATGCTGAGGCTGGCTGAGAACCAGAGGTCTCAGTTCTTCTGCTTATGGGCCTCTCCCAGAGCTGCTTGGGTGTCCTCCTTGTATGATACTGGATCTCTCAGAGTAAGCAATCCAAGAATCACAGTGTGATTCAACAACTGTAATTCAACAGACCAGGAGACTGCACAGAGATATGAATGCCAGAGGTGAGGGTCACTGGGGATATCTTAGAGCCTGGCTCCCATAAACAGTGTCCAAGACAAGAACTGGCCATTTGCATGGAAAATTCTAAAGGAAGCAATGGCCAGTGACTAACTCTGGGCCAACCTCAAAAGTAAAAACACCTGTATCTGGTACCATCCCATAATACACACAGTTTTAGACCATTACTACTTAATCCAAGAGACTTTCTTGCTCTTAGCTCAAGGACTCATCTTCCCTGATAGATAGACTGTGTGCTACTCAATATCTCTGTACCTTTACGTCCCCAAAGATGAGGGAAACTCCCAATACTGGGTGGTTTAATACATTTGGAATGACTGAATGTGTTAGGTGCTAGGTATAAAATACTGAACAACAGAGATGTGGGCTTTATACTTGTGGAACCTGCCTTCTAGTGGGGAAGCCAAAAATTCAAGTAAAACCAAAAATCTATAATTCAAAACTGTAATAAGTTCTGTGAGGGCTACTGGAATAGAAAATAATGATATAAAGGAGGCTATTTTTTGTAAGACAGTGTGGGGAAAATTCAAGTTCCTATGGCCAGGATCCTCACCTGACCCTAAACTACTGATGGTGTAATTGGTCAACTGCTAGGCTACTGATTCCACACTTGTAGGCAATAAGCTGTTATTGACTGAGTCATTATATAAAAAGCTCTGCCTGGTGCTCTGGGCAGAGGCAGAGATGAAGGAGGATTATCGACCTGCAGACTGCTGGATGCAGACATGATTCTAGTGCTCGACCTGCTGCTGGGAGAATAAAGCCAGGTGTGAATGCTTTTACCCCAAGAACATTCCATTGTCATTTGCAGTCTCACTGAATTCATAGCAAACTTGCTTGGGGCTGAAACCCTCGGGCAAAACAGGTAGTTAGAAATAGTGTCAGTATGGAGATGATGTTTGAGGTGGGACCTGACAGGACAATGAGCACAATTTAAGAAGGAAGGGTGAGGAATAGAAAGGATGGGTGAGCCTATGGTACAGATAGGGGAGGAGTGGCCTCAGCTGCCACTGAAGAGGAGGCTGGTACTGGCCTGCTCCGCTATGTGGGGATTTGTAAGGGACAAAATGTGAAACTTATTCAAATTCAAATACAAAGTCATTGAATACATCTAAAAGAAACATTGGATATTAACTAAAAATGTAATCACTCCCCAAATATTCACATTTTAAGAGAAGCTATGGAAGACTTCTACTTCCTTCCCTTCCCCAGCCCTCCCTTCTCCTTCAACCGCCTTGTCTTCATCTCTAGCCCCACTTCTTCAATAATTCCACCCCCCTTTCTCTTCTATCCATTATAACCATGCTTCCTCCACTAAGCAACTAGAATTCCATGAAGTCACATGTTTTTACTGCTTTTTCTGGAATGATACAGAGATAGTGACAGAATAAAGCCTATCTTTATTTCCAGGGAAAAAAAGAGGGCCAGGCTCAGATCTTAATACAGTTCTTAATACTTACTGTTCCCAAGAGACCCCCCATTAGGACCACCAACTGCAGGGCATTCAGGTGAAGTTTATTTATCTCAATACTGTGAGGAATTTCCTCCTCCTTTCTTCTCTTGGCCAGACCTTACTTGTCCCTGGAGTCAACACCAGCATATGTTTAAAAAAAGGTTAATGTGCTAAATTGGGGATTTGCTAATTTTTTCTTTAAATGGCAAGATAATAAAGATGTTTAGCCTTGTGGCTGTAAGGTCTTTTTAACCACTCTGCCATTGTTAGTGTGTAAATGATAGCCACAGATAATATGTAAGTGAGTAAGAGACTATATTCTAATAAAAGTTTATTTATGGGCACTGAAATCTATATTTCATATAATTTTCATTTTCATGAGTTATGAAATAGTCTTTTGATTTTTTTCAATTCCCTCATAACGTAGTAAGTACTATAACCTCAACTTACATGAGCTTATTGGTGGCCACATTTCCCAAGACAAACTAACTGATAAACAAGAGAGCTGTCATCTTTCTCCTGACCTAATACCACTCCAAGCTTTTTTATGCTTGGTCACTGCTGCCAAGTTGGGGCCTAGAAATGCAGCCTGAAGGAGTTGGTGAATGTGTTCAATGCCTTTATGAAATCATGGGAAACGGATACGTACAGGTGATGCTTAATTCAATTATGTTTCCAATAATATGTATCTGCTAAATCCCTTTCGCTGTAAAATACAAAGATGTGCTTTTAATGCAATTATTGAAATTATCCTTTTTAATGCATAGCTGAATATGAATTAAAGAAGTAAGAAAGTAGAGAAGTCACAAAGGACCAAAACTGAGGCGGAAGCTGGAAGAAGGAAGCCGTAGGCCTGCCCTCATGGGAACTGTTTTAAATTTGTATTCTCTCTCAAAAAATTAATTTAAAGTGGTCCTAAGTTGCTAGCTCTCAGGGGACCTTGCAGAAAAAAACACAAATACCCTCTGTACGAATTTGAGCAAATACTGGCAATATAAACATTAGCTGAAATCCAAAATTATAGAATATAAAACACTAGAGGAAGAAAGCCACCATCAGTAGGTCAACAGGCACAAGAATTAGCAGAATTAAATCCATTTAGCATTCATACATTTGAATTATTAGATTTAAATATAGCAAAAGTGTATCTAAAATATTTAAAGAAATAAGGTGAAATAAAAGTATGCACCAGGAACAAGACCAGGTTTTAGAAAAAATACAAAAATATGTAACAAAGAAATATGAAAATGTAACTGTTAAAATTATGTATCAAGAGGTGCTAAACAACATAATGGATATAACTGAAAAGAGAATTAATGAACCAGAAAAGATATTTGAAAAAATTACCAAAAATGCAATATAGAGAGACAAAGAGATGGAATTCTTCCAGGGGGAGAGGGGAGGTAATGATAAATGGATTATAGTATGAGAAAGTCTAACATATTTAATCAAGTCTAATACATCTATTCAAGAAAAATAAAAATGATATAAGGAGTTGAAGAGGGCAAATATTAAAAGAGAAAATGGCTTAGAATTCTCCAGAATGGATCAGTATATGATTCATTTGATTCAGGAAACACAACAAATCCCAGGCACAATAAATAAATAGAAATTAACTTTGCAATTGTAATCAAACTGTCAAACACCAAAGATAATAAGAAGATGTTAAAAGCAGCCAGACAGAGAAAAATCATTACCTGCAAGGTATGTAATTATTCACAGTTTTACTGAGAGCATACTTCTCAGTGGCAGCAATGGAAGTTAGAAAACAGTGGCAATGAATCGTCTGGGGATGAAATAGTTCAATTCAATGTGAATAAACTAGAGGTAATGTGTTACTAAAACCTAATGGAAAGTTGGGGGTAACTTATTGCACCTACCTCATAGGATTGTTACAACAATTGAATGAGCTCAATATGCAAAAATATGAAGCACAGTGAATTATGTTTTACTTATTGTAAATAATTTAATATTTGCTGTTATTAGTTCTAATTATGTACTATAGTGGGAAAGACATAGAAGTTGGAGATGAACTGATATGGCTTCAAATGGAAACCCTGGCTCCTATTAGCTAAGTGATCTCATGTTATTTAGGCTCTTTGACCCCCAATTCCTCATCTGAAAAGTGTTGCTTCTAGCGTACATCACAGCACCAGTGTGATGCTGAGAGCTGTAGTGTCAAACTTGCAACAAATATTCAGTAAGCCTAACATTTTTAAGCTCCACTTGCTCCTTTTTAGCTTCCATTTTGAAATGCTATTAATTTCTCTTAATTTAAGTTTCTTCATCTGAAAAAAACTGAGATAATAAAATCATTAATTAATCCATTCAATATAGTCATGCAATTCTCATTTGCTGAGAATGTACTTTGTGATAAGCGCTGTGCTGAGTTCAGGAGCTCCAAAGATGATTAGGTGAGTTGACAGCCTGTGGGTTGGAGATGGGATGAAATGAAGTAAAGCACGTAAAGTAGCACCATGCCTGTCACACAGGAAGCTCACATTCCATGATGAACTATCTCTCCTTCCTTTCCTTGCCCCTATGTATCAAGCATTATGCCATAGTAGATAACATGATGAATGAGACACAGGTTTCTTCTTTGGACTTGGGGTAAGTTTTGCCATGTAGTTAAGAGGCCAGGTCTGGATAAACCCAGCCGAGTTCAAATTCTGGTTCCCCTGTTTACTAACTGTGTGAATTTATTAGTTCCAGAACCCAAACAAAGAAGCTGAGACAGAGATTTGATGCAAGCAGTTTATTTAGGAGGTAATCCCATGCAGCATATGAGTGAAGCAGGAAGTGAGAGGAAACATGAAAGAAAGATAATAAAGGTTGTGTTCATGAGCAGCCACTGCTGTGGACAACTGAGTCACACTGAGGTCACTCTGACTTTGTGGACCACATCTCATCATGTATACCATGTTATAAAGAATGTCAGGTAATTTATCCACTAACTCTTGCCCCTCATTGACTGAAGCTCACTCTAGAAATGTTATTTCTACAAGCTGGCCAACCCTGTTCCCATGACCAAAAATCTCCACTGGACAGAGACTCCAGGAAAGGGGTGCAGGACCTGTCTGGTAAGTCAGGTCTGTGGATGGGATACAGACAGAATTCCCTGTGATGATATGATTTCTCTAAGCCTATTTCCCTACTCCCTAAAAGAGTGAGTAATTATTTGCCTGTATTACCTGTATTTCCTCTAATACTTGTAACTCCTAGGAATTGCAATCCATTTTTTTGTTTCACCCATTGAAGAGACTTGTGTCCAGCTAGATTACATTTCCAAGCTTGCCTTTGTGCTGTGTGTCCATATGACTAAGTTTTAACCAATGAATATCAGGGGATGGATGTGAGCCTTTTTCAGATGTGGGAATTAAAGTATCAGGCACATCTCCATGCTTTTTACCCCCATACAGACAGTTGAAATACAAACACTGCAGAGATACAGCTTTGACTGCACAGAAAATGATGATACATGAATGACTGAGAAATCCAGATGGGTGCATCTCTGAATGGTCATATAGAGCAGAGCTGATGCAGCCAGCCTGGATCCCTTTAATCAAGACTATTACAGGGGAGATAAATAAGCTTATGTGTCTTATAAGCCGTGAGATTCTGGGGTCCTATATAACAGCACCTTCCTTATCTTCATCAGGGCATTCCTTCATGGGGTAGTTGTGGATACTAAATGAGATAATCCATACAAAGTGCTTAGAACCATGCCTGGAACCTGGTTAAGTTCTGGTAATAATTAGTTATTATTATTACTACTTTTTGATAAGGTATGATCTTCTCGGCATGATGTGAACCAATTAAACTCGAGTATGGGGCAATGGAACTCCAAAGAAAATTAAAGGTGTTGCTATAAAACCTATAGGAACTGGATTCAATTATAGGAACTAGATTCTGAATCAACCAAAACACCAAATGTCTATCATATGTGATAATTATAACAATGCCTACCATTACTGAGGGCCTACTGTGTGGCAGGCCACACACTAGGAAGTTCATTCACACTATTTCATTCATTCTTGCAGCATTCTTATGGTATAAATATTCATATCCATATTTCCTGTTAAGAAACAAAGACCCAGGGAAATAATGGAGCATTAATCTTAAAGGCAATCATCATTTGGGAAAAAGAAAATAAGAAACCTTGACTGAATCAAGATTCTCACTAAACTTTCAGATATTTGGAAGTGTAGCTGACTTTTAAGAGGACACAACAAATGACAAATGTGCAGGGAGTTTCTGAGCCATCCGAGGGAATGTTAGGTAATATGCAACATTTCAATTCCATTGTGTCTGGCTCCTTCATAGCTCACTCTTAAGGGATTCTAACCATTAATCACCCAAAGACTTTGTGTCTATGCTGTGGCTGCCTTTTCTGGGAAAGTGATATATCTTGAATTTAAAGTCACAGTAATGGTCCCCAAATGAAGCCAGAGTACCGATTTTTACCATCACCCACACTGTCAACATACCTAGACCTACAGGACAGTAACTATTTTCTCTCCTGCATTATGACTTTGTATAAATATGCATGCAAACATAGTAAGACTTGTATGGAGAAAGTTTCACAGCATCCCTGCACAGACTGTATTTTCACTAAAGAGATGTCCTGGGAGCCCAAAGGCAACTCCCAACTGTGTGGAGAAAATTCCCTTATATTCAGAACTCAGAAAGTATTTTCACAGGAAAAAAAAATAAAAGTACACCACGTGGTTAAATTCCCAGCTAATTCGTCCCTCTGACCCCACCATCGGCCATCCCCACCCACACTCTCCTTCCTCTAATCCTCTTCTCCCTGGCCGTGGGTCAGTCCAGAACAAATGAATCAGCTGCCAAAGGAAGTGATGGGTCCAGGATGCAATGTCTCAGTTTCCAAGAGGAAGGGGTGTGAAAAAAGGAGAAAAGTCACAGTCTCAGTGGAGAGAGACAAGGGGGTCCCAGGGCCATTAGGACATCATGGCAGTAGCCATGAGAAGATGCCTTCCTTGACTAAATTTCAGTCAGGCTCCTTTGAGTCCTCTTAGCCAGAACTTGTCCTTTCCCTGATGATCCCAGTTTTAGCAAACAGTGGGCACCCTTGATAGCCAATCAAGCTTCTCTTCCCGAGTCTTTCATCTCTGATCAAGTTCAATTCACCCCACCACCACCCTTAATTCCTAACAAAGTTCTTAGTGATCTTCCAGCCAATCCTTCACCCTATCATTGGCTATATATCCCTACTTGTTTCTGTCATATTCAGAGCGGAGTTGAATCTCCCTCCCCCTATTGCAATGGTTTTGGATGAAGTCTTCTTTGCTATCCTTAACAAGTGTCCAGGCAAGTTTTTTTTTTCTTATTTTACAGCTGTTGCTCTGGGAGAAGGGGGTTCCCCATCTAGAGCAAGTTCCCTATGAATCTGATGAGACCAAATAAAGACAAGGGCAAGAAGTTGGGGGTTTTAAAAGCGCTTCATGCCGTGTTTATTCTCATGACAGGCACCCAGCTAAGTACCAGTGGCAAAGACAGGTCAGACTTTCCTGGCTCCTACGCTGCTCCCTCCTGTTCCCCAGCATGGGCTTAATTCTCTCCTAGCGCCGGGGCTCCACGGCTTCCCTTCGTCAGCTGCTATTCTCTCCTAGTTCTCTCTCAAGGCTTCCCTTCTCCATCCTCCAAGCTCTCTGCTCCCACACCCCCACTGCTCTCTCCTCCCTTCTCTCCTGGCACTCTTCCCTGCCCCTGGGCACTGGGGAAAACTCTGTGCGTGGGTCTCTATGGTAACTGGCAGATGTCTGACTGATTACCTACCAGGAACTGAGGAGAGGAGAGAATGGGTGTTTCCTCTCCATCCCTCTCCTGGGCCGGCAAGTTGTTCAAATCTTCTTGACCCTCTGTTATCCTTAGGCAAGTTGTTCAAATGTTAGATTAATGTTTCTTAAGTGGGGTACAAGGTAGCAGCATGTTGAGCAGCACTCAACAACAGACCACAAGAGAAACTGGAATAAAGAAGTTTTGTACTCACAGATCCTGGAGAAAATACACAATGTGCTTTGAGGGGCCACAGAAGGAGGTCAAGGCAGGGAGCAGGCAGAGAGAGGCGGGAGCCGGGCACGGGCCTTTTTAAGGTCTGTGAGTGAAGTTCTTTGGGGTTTCTGGACTAAGGCCAGATTGATCAAATCAAACCAAAAAGAGCAGTTTTGTTAGTTTCCATGGGGGTCTCATCTAAGAGGCATAAAATGGAAAGACCCTGAAAGGCAGGGGAGACTGTCCTTTACAAGGGCTCTTAGGGAAGTCACACCAGGGATGTACATTTCCTTGTGACTCTGCCGGTGGTCATCTAGGGCTGCACTTGCATGAGTTGGCTAGCGTCAGTTTAAGGCCCTGGCAGGCTGTTTGGTTGAACAAAGCGAATGCCAAGGCAGAAATACCAGGGAGTATCTTAGCTAAACTCTCAAAAGCAGGTGTCAATATCCCCATCGGTTGGGCTCTGTAAGCATGGCTGCCCCTCCCATGTCACAGAGGCTGTCCTGGAGCTCAGTGAGGGAACCGCTGGAGGATGCTTTGTGGAAGGCCCACAATGGTCTATGAAGGGAGGCTGTGGTGTTTGCTGTGGTGGGAAACAAATTTTCAGATGACATGGAGACATTGGGGAAATGCTCACAACATATTGAGTGAAAAAAGCAGGCAACAGAATAGCATAATCGGTATTACCCTCATTTTGAGCTATAATATCTAAAGATAAAAGTTGGCTAATGGGTCTATTTTATACCAGCATACATTATCCATATTTTTTTCACTGAACATTTGTACTTTTATAGTTAAAAATAAGGATTAATGTTATATGAATTGGAATATATGCTCAGAGAACCTGTTAGGGGGCCACCTAGCTATAGATCTTTGGCCTTTTAAAAGAGAAGGTTACTTTGCAGAACTCTCCTTTGCTTCTCTCCCTAGTACTTCCCACCCTTTCTCTCTTCCTCCTCTCTGTCTCCCTCTTCCCTCTTGCTCTGTCCCCAGAAGAGAAAGAAAATGTCTCTTTGTCTGAAGCAAAACCTTCTCCCTCTTTCTCTGGCTCTTCTTCTAAAACCAGTGCCCTGCCAAAGATGAATTCTGTTGAATGAATTGTATTCCCTCTCATTACATAGGGATATTAATCCATGCCCTCCCTACTTCATTGCTATTTTTTTGCATGTGAATATTAAAAGGGATATAGCATGTGAAAGCACTTTATAAACTTCAAATCACTATGGGCATACACATTTGCCATTTCTCATAATTCTCAGGTATTCATTGTGGTACTAGTTATATTGCATTAATTCAGTTAGAACTGAAAGTTTATTTGTCTTTCTTTTGTTCAAATGATGAAGTCTGTGAGAGCCAAGGGTATTGTGATGTGGTCAATGCTTGGAATGGAGTAGGTATTCAAAATATTTGCCAAAAGTAGGAATCAACATATTTGATGAGAAATGGAAATGTAATCAGAAGATCATTTCCTCAGTGGTAGATAGGACTGTGGGGCAGGTCAGAAGCTTCCCAGCCCGAATGCAAATCCCAACCCTGCCCATGCTGACATCATGACCTTGAGCAGGTTACTCCAGCAATCTGGGCTTCAGTTTTCTCATTTGCATACTGAAGATAAGGATATCAGCTACCATCCAGGTCATTATGAGAGTATTGATTAAAATACCTAAAGTGCTTAGAACAGTTCTTGGTATCCAGGTAAGTCTTTATTCAGTGTGGTTTTGTTTTATGATTATATCTAAGATTCTAGTACTTTCCCAGATCAGAGAGAGACACAGATGCTCAGACATGTCCTCGCCATCCCCTTTCCATTCCTAGCCTAGAAGTGTCCTTCAGAAATTAAAACCATGGAGGGGAAATACAGGAATAATATGCAATTTCCCAGCAGCCTCAACAACTTCCTATTTTCCATTGCTTTTACTAATGTATTAAGTCACCTCCCCTTCTAGAGGAGCAATGTAGTGGAATTGAATTTTATATCTGATTTCTGTTTGCATTGTCAAAAACTCAGTCCTTCATACACAGTAGATTTTCAAGACTGTGTAATAAATCGGCAAGTGACAATAATGGGGTTGGTTTGACAACACAAGGAAAGAGAGACATAGTTTAGGAATGTGAGTAGGAGATACTCAGTGGGCACCCATGGTTGATAAGTCAGCAGTTTCCAAGTGTGGCCCTGGAGGTACGTGATATTGTGATTTATAATAAGAAATATAGATTTGCTTTTCCTCCATTGTTCCTGGCACAGAGTTCCTAAAACTCTTGGAATTCCGTAGGTGATGAAAGTGGCAAATATGTCTTTTGTTATGTTAATGAGGGGACTGTAGGACCCCCACCTAAGGATGAAGCTGGTTGCCAGGAGACCCGATCATGTGACCAGAGGGTTAGAACTTGAAGTCCCAGACCCCTGACCCTCAGGGAGGGTAAAGGGACTGGAGGGCGAATCACTCACGCTGATCAATGATTAAATCAAGTATACCCATGTTATGAAGCTTCCATAAGACCCCAAAATGATGGGGTTCAAAATGCTTCCAGGGTAGTGAACACATGGAGATTGGAGAGAGCAGCACGCTGGGTGAGGCCATGGAAGCACCTGCCTCTTCCCCATTCCTTTCCTTATGTATCTTTTCATCTGGCTGATTCCTCTCTCTTATGATTTTTTGTAATAAACCAGTAATCTAGCAAGTAAATGGATTTCCTGAGTTCTATGAGCCACTCAAGCAAATGAATTGAACCAAAGGAGGGGGTTATGGGAACCTCTGATTTACGGCTGGTCAGGTAGAAGCACAGGTGACAACCTAGACTTGGCAATTGGTGTCTGAAGTGGGGGGTGGAGGGGAGGCAATTTTGTGGGACTGGGGCCTTAACATTTGGGCTTGGATGCTGTCTCCAGGTAGGCGGTGTCAGACTGAACTAAAATGCAGGACACTGCGCTGGTGGTGCAGAAGTGCCTGTGCTTTGGAACCCGTCGCCCACCTCCTGCACACCCATACTGGAATTGGGTGTTGGAGTCACTAGGGTAGCAAAGGGGGTAGAGATGGAATGAGAAAGAAGCTGAAAACCTAGGCTCGCAGCACCCCCCCAGCACTCCCCACTTTACTGAACGCAGACTCACTCTTATTTTCTCTCTCCTTTAGAGAGGCTTCATGTTTATAGGAGTCTTATGCTTTAAAAAAAAAAAAAGGAAGAATAATTATCACTCCATGCCTATTAAAGTGCTGGCTCAATTAGATAATGTGATGCTTGGGATTCACCTCAGTCCCCATTGCTGCCTGTGGCGACAGCAGAGTGTTGTAAGCGTTTGTTATAACGGTCCTGATTTATGGGTGATGAGTGATTCCAAGGAGGAACAGTTCTGATGACTTCACTATAGACCTTTCATGACCTTTGTGGTACAATTTTCAAACCAGCAAATGCAAGTCTCGGCTATGAATATAAAATGAACACATGACAAAGATTTTACTTGACTTAGTTAACAAGGGAACCTAGAAGATATGAAAACTAGCACACCTCAAGTGTCCCACAGCCACATGTGACAGTGCAGGTAAAGAGCATTTCTAGGATTACAGAAAATTCTGTTGGACAGCACTGCCTTAGATCATGCTTAGGTCTGTGAATAACAAATTGGTAAAGTATAAAGAATGCCCAGAACCTGGGCAGATGAGGGATTTGTAGGTGGTCTGTTGGGAAAACAGCATTTAGTTTGAATGATAAGGAGCTCTGCTAAAATCTAATGCAGAACGGTTAGGCTGGTCATTTGTGTCAAAGCTCGGGCAGGAGAGCTGGAGGAAAAGAAGGAAAGCTGGACAGAAGGATGAAAGGAAGATCCTAAAATTGTGTGGAATTTGCTTGTGACTCTTAAGAGTAGAAGCCAAGTTTTTCTTTCCCTTTTTTCTAGAAAGACTCCCTTTGGCAAACCCTGAGATCATGCTCCGATTCGTCAGGTGCCTGTTCTTTCACTGTATGGCAGCCCTGCGCTTTGATGATAAAACCCTACTGCAAATACTCCAAATAAGAATGTTGATTATTTAATCATGTGAAAGGCTGGGAGGGAAAACCAGGACAGGTGTGGTGCTGGTTAGTATGGGGTTTTTTTCTGTTTTGAGAGATATGTGGTTATTATTGAGATGTTTCCAGATTTTCCTCTGGAGGTCTGGCACAGGGATTTGGGGCCTCACCCAGAGAAGAAACTGGAGGGGGAGGGGACTCTGACTTAAGTGGGGCTGTTGATAGCTTCTCGAGATAGAAGTGGCTCAGAGGGTAAGGTGGAACCTGGCTGAGACACTTGCAGGGAAATGAATTCCAGCAGCCAACTTAAAGATTTGTTTGTGTTGTGATTCCCTTATTCTGTTCTAAGTTCTCAGTGGTACCCAGTATCAGCTCTACATGAGCCCTGCCTTTAGGATAAGGTGCAGGGTGAGGCAAACTAAGAAAGCCTGAAGCACCAGGGAGTGAAGTAAGGATGTGACCGGAGGTAATCAGGAAGAAATCTGGGGCAGCTGGTTATCAGGAAATTATACAGAAATCCTGGGAACACTTAGCGATCCAGAGAGAAAGGTACAATTCCCGCAAGATGGTGGACTACTTGGAAGGCTGTACTGCTTGATGACACCTGAGTTACATAGTAATTGTTATAATAATTACAATAACTAATGGAACACCTACTAAATGCAGATACCATATTTTTACATGCACTGTCTCACATAATCTCCACAATAACCCTTTAAAATAAGTATTATTGGCACCCCAATTTATAGAAAAGGAAATTTGCCACTATAACAAATAATCCCAAATCTTACTAGCTTTCCAAGATAGAAGTTAATTCCCACTCAAGAAAAATGGAAAAAGGTGTTCTTCATAAGCATGGAGCTCTCCTCCGACGGGCAGTCCAGGACCCAGACTACCTCCACCTTGTGGCTCTGCCCTGGTCAGCGAGACTGCGGTGATAATCTGCGTCTCCCTGAAGGAGGGGAAGCCATCACTGCCCAGGGAGTGCTTTATGGGCCTGCCCTGGAAGCACTGCCCAGCACTTCTGAGGACATCCCGTTGACGAGCACGCAGTCTCATGGTTACACCTAACTTTAAGGAGGCTGGGAAAGGAGGTTGAAAAACAGGAAATGAGCCTGAGAAACAGGCAGTTAGTGTCTCCCACATCAGGCAATTATCCTTGTGGCTGGTAATCTAGGAACATCCGAGAAGGGATTTGCAATGAGATTTTTCATTTATCTACAGTCCACACGACACTACTTTTCCATGTAAGTCTAGAATTTGGGAGCTGTTCAGTTTATCCTCACTGATTTATTGACTTGGCCTCAGTTTCTAGATGGACTTGAGGTAGGTTACCAGATTACATCTACAACAAAAGCACAAAGAGAACTCTAGGTTTAGAGCAAATAAATTTTGTCACGCCAGTAAACAGTAGAGAATAGTGTTTTATTGTGTACTTGTTCCAAGTACATAATGAATGGGAAGTTCCCTGTGGTCACGTAACACAAACTAAATAAATGGTGGCTCTTTTTGATGTGATTTTCCTAATAAAATAAATAAATGAGAGTAAAGTCAAATGAGGTTTGACTAACAAGAAAGAGTCAAAGTATTTAATACATGACTGTGTTAAAGCTTTGCAAAATGGTAAAGGGGCTAGAAAATTAAATTCTGAGAAACCTAGTGGCCAAAACAGTGGGAAACATGATCGCAGCCCATGTGCAGAACATGAGAACATATCAGTTTTCTAGGGAAACCCAGAATTTCCTGACATTGAATATTGAAAGAAACTTTAGGAAATGGACAATGGTTTAGGAAATGGGCCACATTCTCAAACCAAAGCCCTCAAATGAGTAACAAATGGTCTAGAACCATCTCTCACTGTTGTCATTTCCCTCAGGGGCACACTGCCCAAACCAAATTTTGAAAGAAAAAAAAAAACAACTCTATAAAAATCAACAAAATTAAATCCAAGTAAGCAGCATTCTTATTATTTAACTTGACCCTGGGACAACATTCAAAGATCCACAGGAATGAATGAACACATCCTTTATGCCTTTGCTTCCCAAAAGGGGGTACAAACACCCCAAGATATATGCATCAGCAATCCAAGGGGCAAGGAGAGAAAACCTTACAACTTTCAGCCACCTTTATTCTTATCCCATCCTATTTGTTTCTATTCGTTTCACAGTTTGGGTATTTTCCTAGTGCTCTGTGCATGTAATCTTAATAAATATAACACCCTTATCAGTCAAGTTAAAAAAGATGTTTTTTAACTTACATGATCAAAAACTTTGGAGATGTCTGCTTAAGTTAATCACATGTGAATACCGATTTTTTTTTTTTTCATCTCAGTTCATCCTCTGATGAGCATTGCAGAGCAGGCTAACTCAGGCTGTGTCCTCTGGCCAAAGCTTGTAAGGCTTTCATTTTTCAGTCTTCCCTACTACCTCTGACAAGTGGAAAAGGCACCAGTAATTGAGTAAAATACAGTGGTCATGCTTAAATACCAGCCAGACCAAATCCAGCTGAGCCTCCAGCTATAGGGTTGATGATGCCACCCCAATTCTATTTTCCTCAGGGGGTGGACGGGATGGATGACATTTATGTACATGTGGGCGGTGCCCAACCTGGGGCCTGGTGCAGAGTCGGTATCCAGGCAGGTTGCCTGCCTCTCCTTAAGTGTCCTCCTTGAGGGCGTGGCTATCTCATTCCAGCCACTGGGCCTCCAGTCTATTCACTCTGGGGCAGCTTCTCCCCAGGGAGATGGCATGTTTGGTCAAATTTGGCTAACACGATTCCTTTAAGGCTATCGCCTAATCACGACATTGAGACTACGCTAAGATCTCTAAAGTCCGTTTTAGAAAAAAGAGTCCACACCGGGTAAAAAGTAAGTGTTCTGATAAGGGAGCATTCAGTTCCCTTGCTCTCCTGGAGTGAAATTCCCTAACCCGTCAGAAGGAATGCTGATGAACAGAAGCTGTCTGAAGACACCACTGCCGTGATATGTCATTGTACTATGGTGGCTAGTGGGTGACCTCTACGTTCTGTGTCTGCTATTCAACCCCCAACTCCAGCATAAGTCCACCGTGTGACCTCGGCCAGTCATTCTGCCTCGGTTTCCTCATCTGTAAATAGCACCCTCCTTACAGGGTTGTCTTGAGGGTAAAATGACGTACTAAATGGAGAACTTAAAATAAGCACTTCCTAAACATTAGCTCTTATTATCAGTAATTCTGTCTCATTCCCTATGTGGAGTGTTTATGCTGAAAAAGTATTTTTCAGTAAAGATAACTGCTCTTTACTCAGAAGGGAGACTCCAAACCCACCCAGAACATGTGAGAGCGTTTTCATCCAGTGCTTTGGTAACTACACTGGAACCACCTCTGCCACTGGTTTCCTTCTGGATCGTAAACCTAACCACCATCCTATTTTGCAGGATTTCTGGTCAACTAAGCTGTTCTATTGACCACATAAACATGGGTTTCTTCTAGTCCACTCTGCTTCTCATCCTGGTCCCTACCTCATGTGCTGTTAAGGACAAGAAGAAGCAGGGGACTCCTTCTCTATCCAGCTTTCTGGACCACGATCCTCAAGCCACACAGGCATGCTCTCTTCCTCCCCAGACTACCCCCAAACTTTCCCCTTTGCCTCTCATGATGATGGCCACTCCACTCTGTCCAAGGGGACTCTGCATGTATCTCCAGCATCTTGAGTCTTCTTGGAATTGGACTGAAAGCCTGTTTTATTTTGCTCTTTTGTATTTGTCTTTTGCTTAGTTTAACAGCATTTAGAACCAGTTATTTTAAAAAGCTTCTATGTAACCCTTTGTCTTTTCCCACAGGGACCAGCATTAAGAAATATTTTCAATGTGAAATAAAAATTAAACTTAATGATCCATTAAATGCATTGGTGCTGGCTTCCTGAAGCCTCACAGACTGGAAACCCACTGGGCTTTCACATCCAAGTCAAGGGCTAGACCACAGTGAATCAATGAGGTGTCTTCATCTTGCAGAACTCTTCAGATTTGGGGAGAACCTTTTAAGTACATCATTTTTTCTTTAATGTTGTGGTAGTAGTTCCTACATCAAAGCCTTCTCATGAATTTTCAAACTTTAATATTCTGACAAGACACAGTAATTAATAAAGATCCAAAAGCTGTGTGAAAGGGACTTGAGATTCAAATCCAAGTTAGCAGGTGAGACAGGCTCAGGAAGATTTCCCCTTACTGAGCTTAGGTTTTGTATCTGTAGAATGGGAATAGACAGGTCCATGTCCCAGGACCTGGGAAGCATTAATGATAAGATGAGCATGTTACCCAGAACCACAACTGGCATATAAAAGGTGCTTAATAAAGAGTTATGATTATTTTCAATCTTTCAGGAAGGCATAATTTATTTTCTTGCAGTGAGTCTTCACTTTCTTCCCTTTTGATTTGGAATTTATGTGCTCAGTGTCCTTACACTGGTTAGCTCATGCTGACCAGAAGCTATGATCTGCAGTTAGAGGTGTCTGTGCTTGAAATCAAGAAAATTAATTATCTGGGGGTGTATAGTGGAGCAAATCTTTCACTCAATGAAGCCCAGAGGTGAAAAATTACACCAGTGAGCAAAGACAAGTGGGTGTTATTAAAGGGCCAGGGTTTTGGAGCCTCTGTTGGACCATGAGCAAGCCTGTGAAATGCTCTGAGATTTGGATTCATCATCTGAGAATGTTGATCATATATCATGCCTTCCTCAGGGTGTTTGTGATAATGAACAGTGAGATAATATGTGGAGTTCTAGCCCTGGCCCAAGACACAGTAGGTTCCTGACAAGTGACCATCTCAACTTTCCCTCTGTAGCAAAATGAGACCTCCTGTTTAATCCCAGCATCCACTCACTAATGCACACAAGCCTGGGAAGGAGATTTATTCCTGAGAATGGCAGCATTGTGCCTCAGCAATAGCAGGTGATTAGGTTAGACTGAAATCCTGAGTCCTTGAGATTCAGGGCCCGCTCCTATACATCCAGTTACTCTCACAGCTATGTCCTGATTTCCTAAACAGGAGGCCCCGCTCAAAAATTCCTTCAGAAAGAAAAAAATTCTATTTCATTTTTTTCTGCCACTCACATTTTTAACTTTTAAAACAGACTTTGTTCTAGCTGTATTTATCCTGACATCCTCGGCTGGCCACACCTTGCCTCTTGGCCTGCTGGGCTCATTAAGTGCTCATGAAGCCTTTTTTGTATCCATCAGCATCCAAATTTTCCCCTTTCTGCCCTTGAGAGAAAAGTGTTTCTAAGAGCTGGGAGGAGTGTGCTGGGGAAAAGCCTCAGAATTATCCTGGCTGAATTTGGTATTTGCTTCAATCTTTGATCTCAGATGCAGTAGAGTGTCAGCCAGACCAAAGTCATTTTATATATAGGCCTGCCTAAGTGAAGTGGAGGGACTTCATGGTTAATTGATTACAAAGTTCCAAAGAAAGTGCGGGATCAAAGGGCCACTTGCTAGTTTTATATTTCTCTGGGGTCCCACTGGCCATGTGGGTGACACAGATGACCTTGGGCGTGAAAGTATTCAAAGGCTAATGTTTGTTTGTTTTATTATAAAATGCGATTTGTGTTTCCCAGGGCTGCCTGGTGACAGGTTGTATTGTGGGCTCCCCACACCCCCCGCTCTGAGTTTGGGGGGAGGGCTCAAGTGGACCAGCAACTGTGGGCAGGAGGGCGTGACCCTGTCATGTTGCCACTAGCACTTCTTTCTGCCAAACCCCAAGGAAACTGACTCCATGACATTACTGGAAGCCAAAGACCACAACCTTCTCTCTCTCTTTCTTTTTTCTTATTTCCAGTAAGAGTCCAGGGGAAGTTCACAGAGTACACGGTCAGTCCCTGGACCTGAGACAAAAGAGAGACCAGAAACTTCCCTTTGTCCCAGCTGTCCATAAGAGGGGCAGGTGAACCTCTTAATAAAGGGCCCCCAGTTACAGGAAACTTTGCAGACAAGGAAGAAAGCATAGGAGAGGACTTCTATCCAGAGAAGCATCATAAACCATCTTCGGTGACCCTGAGCATTAGAATGGAATAACAGCCACCATCCGTCAAGTGGCTGCTTTTTGCCAGATACCAGCTCTGAGTGCAGCACACGCCTTGCAAAGTCTCATTCTTTCTCCTTCATAAAGGACAGGACTGAGGCCAGAGTCTGGAGATGACTCCCTGAGGTCACAGTTTGAGCAGAGATTTGAACCCGTGTTGTCTGGCTCTGAAGTTCACACTTCCTCAGTCACTCTGTGATGGGCTGAGTTGTGTCCACGCAGGATTCATGTGCTGAAGCCCTAACCCCCAGTCCCTCAGAGTGTGCCTGTTCCAAAGATAGGGGTCTTTAAAGAGGTAATTAAGTTAAAGTGGGGTCATTTGGGTGGGCCCTAATTGGATGTGATGGGTGCCCTTGTGTCAAGGGGAAGTTTGGACACAGCCTGTCACAGAGGGTAGACATACTCAGGAGAAAGGAGAAGGTGGCCATTCACAAGTCAAGGAAAGAGGCCTCAGAAAAAACCAGCCCTGCTGACATTTTGATCTTGGACTTTCGGGTTCCTGTAGAACTGTGTGAAAATTAATTTCTGTTGTTTAGACCACCCAGCCTGTGGCACTCTGTTACAGCAGCTCTAGCAGACAACACCCTCCTAGACTTTGTCCAGTTTTCAAGAGGAACAACCCAGGCAGGCAGGTACTGATATGTGCCCCAACTTGCTCTGTGTAAGACCCATGCGGTGCAGTTAATCTAAGAGGTACTGTTGTTTG
This sequence comes from Manis pentadactyla, assembly GCF_030020395.1. Lineage (NCBI taxonomy): Eukaryota > Metazoa > Chordata > Mammalia > Pholidota > Manidae > Manis > Manis pentadactyla. Next base: position 15,922,963 of record NC_080023.1, read on the forward strand.
TTTTAAGATACTCGAGTATGTTTCCTGCTAGAGGAACATTGGCTCTTATAGGTGGAAGGTGTGATCATAGCATGGAGCATAATGGGTGAGAGTTTTACATGGTCTGAAGCCTTCCATAAGCCCACACCTCCTGAATAATGCAGGTGTATCTCTTTTTTTGGTACCTGAGCACCTGGTGCATGTCTCCTTCTTAGTACTTAGCACACTTCCCCTAATCACTGATTTAACCCTCTGCATCCTACACTGTAAATACCTTGAGATCCTGAATTTGTCCTATTTCAGTCTGTGTTCCCAGGTTCAAGGAAACGTCTTCATTCAGGATAGTTGAATGAGTCAATGAGACAGACAGATACACCCGGATGAGGCCACACTCCACCATGATTCCCTTCGCAGGGCCTCCTGTCTTGCCACAAAAAGCATGTGGCCTTTTGAGCTTTGGAAGAGACGCTCATCAAGGTACTTGACCCCCAGAGAGTGGGAAGCAATGGCACCCTCAGGATGCAGGCAGAAAGGGGCTGCCAGGGAGAAAAGCAAGCAAGGCGCCTGCGAGTGGTCCCTGGCGGGCCTGACCCCGGCCTCCCTGCAGCAGCCCCCATGCAGGCCCACCTCCAGTGCACTGCGACGTCAGAGATTTTTAAGCAGCTCTCTCCCTTCTCTTGCCTTTCGTTCCCTTATCTTCTTTCCTCTTTCCTTCTTTCTCCCCTTCTTCCTCTCTCCCTCTTCTCTTCAAATTTTTGTCTTGCTTGTATCGTTTGGAATTTAGTGAACACAGTGTTGAAAGTGCCAGCCTGCTTTACTTATGCTAGATTAAAACCGTGGACAGGAGCTGGGCTGGTGTCAAGTTCGGTGCTCTGTACAGGGAGCAGGGCTCCCCTCATGGAGGATGGCTACGAGGAGTCACCCCAAACCCCTGGGCTTGCTTTGCCAACAACCATAACTGAATTTGTTTCACTTAGACTGTAGAGTCCTGTGTTTTGTCTTAATAAAGTTGACCTTGTTCTTTTGTGTGAATACTAAAGATCAGAGTTACAAGTTCCGAAGAGCCATCTCAGGAAGGAGGGGAACTGTCAGCTCAATAAGGGATATTATTAGATTTATGGTCAGTAAATATATGAATGAGATTATGGCATGGTTTCTCAGACCTGTCCTTTCTCATTCAGCTCCCTTCCCTCTGTCACCCTGTAAGTCCTGGGGAAAATCCTGGGGGCAAATTACCTTTGAAACCAAAATCAGTCAAAGGGAGAAATAAAGTGGGAGAAAACCGTTTATTGCATACAAGCAGTTGTTCACATCTGGTCTCCCATGCCTCTCCCAACCCAGCTGCAGAAGAAGGGAACCCACTCAACCTCTCTGGTCCAGATATGCTCTCACTTCCTCTTGTAATTACCTAGTGACATGGAGATGGACTACTGCTCTCCACCCCTTGGAAACACCTATTGATATGGAGATGCACTAAGACCAGGCGAGAGACTCTGGAAATATTGCAGTTTTACTCACACACCCAACTGGAATATTTAGACTACACACTCCACCACCACAGTTTATGTGCTCTTCTTTATAGTCACAGAACCACAGTTTATGTGTTCTTCTTTATAGTCACAGAACCTACCAGGAAGGGAATGCACAGGTTTGCAGGGCTTCTTACATGCAGAGCCCAACCCAATGCATGTAGCTCATTCACCTTTGTTAACATAAAGGCAACTTGGATATGGCGGCCTGTTGACAAGGGGTCACAAGGACTGTTCACTCACCTCTCCCTCTAGCTATCTGACAAATGCTTATTGCACATGTACTCTATTGTCTCTGGTAGGCACCATACTAGCGACAGGGTAGAAACCAAGGAATAAAACCCAACAGATCCAGAACCCAAGCAGGGAACAAGCCAGTGGTGGGTGAGCAGCACGGGACATTTTCTCAGGGGTAATAATGCAAATACAGAGTAGCAGGAGAAATGTGTGCAGGGAGTGCGGGAGATCAGTCAGAGGTAGTCCTGGGAAGAAGGCAGGTGTTCAGATCAGACAGTGGAGGAAGATGAGATGGAAAGATTAATGTAGGGGATTAGGTCGCACAGATGGCGATTCTCACTCAAGAAGCAAGAACTTCAGGGAACACGTCACTGTTTGGGCTCTGTAGCTGGGAGACTTGAACAGGTCCAATTTACTTCTCCAAAACTTAATTCCTTAGCTAGAACATGGGCAGATAGTAATAGCTACCATAAGAGGCTTCTGTGAGAATTAAGATAGAATATATAATGTGTTTAGCACAGCACCTGACAGAGTAAGCATTCAACCTATGTCTTTTATGATCACTGTTATCACTCATTACTTTTTTTTTATAGGAACATGTTAGATTTTATTTGAGATGTGACATTTCTTTTCATTTCTTTTTTTTATTAAGGTATCATTGATATACAATCTTATGAAGGTTTCACATGAACAACATTGTGGTTACTACATTCTATCAAGTCCTCCCCCATTGCAGTCACTGTCCATCAGCGTAGTAAGATGCTCTAGAGTCACTACTTGTTTTCTCTGTGCTATACTGCCTTCCCCGTGCCCACCCCCTGCGTTGTGTGTGCTAATAGCCCTCAATCCCCTTCTCTCTCCCTCTCTCACCCCACTTCCTACCCCCTTTACCTTTGGTAACCGCTAGTCCCTTCTTGGAGTCTGTGAGTCTGCTGCTGTTTTATTCTTCGATTTTGCTTTGTTATACTCCACAAATGAGGGAAATCATTTGATGCTTGTCTTTCTCCGCCTGCCTTATTTCACTGAGCATAATATCCTCCAGCTCCATCCATGTTGTTGCAAATGGTAGGATCCGTTTTCTTCTTATGGTTGTATCACTTGTTACTTTTCATAATAATATCATACTGAGTACTCTCAATATTCAAAGCACTATGACAGTGATATAAGCAATATGAAAATCAATAAGGTACATCTTACTCTTAAATTGTTATCTTAGTCGCCTTGGGCTGCTGTAACAAACATACCACAGACTAAGTGGCTTAAACAACAGAAATTTATTTCTCACAGTTCTGGAGCCTGGAAAGTCCAAGATCACTGTGCCTGCTGATCTGTTCCCTGGTGAGGGCCCGTTCCCTGGCTTGTCGATGCTCACTCCTCACTGTGGGCTCACGTGGCCTCCCCTCTGTGCCTGCATGTGGACAGAGAGAAGGAGAGCGCGATCTGTTTTCCTTTCTTATAAGGACACTAATCTCACCGTGAAGGCCTCGTTGTCATGACCTCATTGAATTCCGATTCGCTTTGGGAGGTACCATCACATCGGGCCAGGCCAAGGGTTAACATAGGAATTGCGAGGGACACAAAGTTTCAGCCCATGATGGTTTCTAAAACTGTAAGAATTATATCCTCCACACCTACACAGAGTAATACAGCAAAAACCTCAGTGCACTGTTATCTATGATCTTTTACTATAAATATTAGATTTTCTGAAACAGAACACATGAGCAGCATTACCCTCTTTCCAGCATTTTCCCTCCCACTTTGTGCAGGAGGCAGCAGGGGTGCGTAGACCTATTAGAGACCTATTGTCTTGGAAAAGGCAGGATTATCTGGCTATACAATTAGTTAAACTGGCAAAGAGACAGCAAGTTGAGACATAGCAGAACACATCAGGGGCAAAAAAAAGTGGTTGGCAGGCTGGTGTTCTCCATACCAGCTTCTACTGTGATCAGTGTTCTGGAATAACTGTTCAGCTCTTTCCAAACGGTGCCTCTGCAGATAGTCTTAAAGTGAACCTTTTCACAAGTGGTGAAAACACTGCGTTTTCAAATCTGTTAAGTCATTGCCTCTTCCCAACCGGAAGAGACTTAGGAGGCAAGCCCTGCTGTCAAAGGCTGGTGAATTCCTGGGGGTTGATCTTGCAGCTCACAGAGCTATTCATCATTTTTGCGAGCATCCTCAGAGGGGGCCCCCGGTGATTTACATGCTCCAGATAAATTATGATGCCTCTCATGATGTTATCATCATTTCGGCTCACGGATCTGAACACTTTCTGGGAGAGGACTTTTTCACCCTTTCTTAAATGATGAACAGCTCCCAGACAGATTATATTGTAGTTGTCAAGTAAAAAGATATAGGTATGTTTTCTTAAAGATAAACAACTCAGCCACCATGGCTAGTCGGCCTAGCAACAGGAAAACATTGTCCATGGAGAGTTCACTGTTTATCCCACCTGGAAAAGATCATCAGACTTGTGTTGTCTTTTCCTCTTACTCTATTCAATGATGAATTTTCTCCTGTAGTTTTACCAGGCTGTTCCATCGCTAATAGAGATAATCAAAATAAAGAAAGCAAAGTCTACTTCTCTATTCCAATAAATCTGCATGTCATCAATGCTCAGCTTTAACTTCATTTGACCTTGAGTGGACGGGGCTTCACATTCTACCCTGTCCACAACCGGTTAATGGAACAGGTATGTTCGTCTTCTCAACCCTATCATGTAAGATTCATATAGCCTCTATGGGGGGTACATCCTACCAAATCTTTTGGTACTAGACCATAAACTGCTAAAACAAGGGTGGTGGTCAAATTAAAGCCTCCACCCTCGAAGGTGTTAATCCCTCGGATCTATGAGCGTGTTGTTACATGACAAGGGGAGTTACAGTTGCAAATAATAATTCAGTTTACTAGTCAGCTGGCTTTGAGATGGGACTGGTATGCTGGATTATTCAGGCAGGCCCAGTGCATCATAGGGGCCTTTAAAGTGTAAGAGGGAAACAGGATTATCTGTTTAGACTGACACGATGTGTGAAGGATCTGACTGGCCATCGCTTGCTTGGGAAATGAGCAAGGTAGCCACCAGCCAGGGGAAGTGGACAGTCTCTAGAACCTGGAAAAGGCAAGAAAATGGATTCTTCCCTGGAGCCATTAAAAAGCAATACAACCCTACCCACATCTTGATTGTAGCTCAGCAAGATGCATTTGAACTTCAGCATCTAGAATGGTGAAATAATAAACTTGTGTTGCTTTAAGTTACCATAAGGCAATTTGTTAAAGCAGTGATAGGACACTAAGGAAAGGAGACACATTTTTTAAAATTGAGGTACATACAATGAAATGCACAGTGTACATACAGCTCCATGAATTTTGGCATGTATATATACTCACCCAGATCAAGATATCAAATATGCTCACCAATGTTTGTTCTGCCTTCACCTGTCTATTTTACGCATCCTCTGGCCTCCCTCCCCAGTGCCAACCACTGGTCAGTTCTCTGTGTCTGAGTCCATTCCTGGTTTTTTTGTTCACTTGTTTTGTTTTTCAGGTTCCACATAGAGGCAAAATCAGACAGTATTTGGAAGATGAGATGTCTTAATTGCCTTCCACTTTGAATACCCTGCCCAGTACTGGCACATCACAGCTACTGATAAGTGTTTGGTCAGTGAATGGTGTCTAAGTGTCACAAAGCAGAACCCTCTCTTGTTCAAGGTCACTGATACCTCTGGAGTGCCCGGGCTTCCTAGCTCCTCTTTGAAGATGAGTCTAGTTCTCCTTTCAGTTGCTCAACGACTACCATTCCTTGAGCTCCACTGAGCCAGTCTGTTCCCTCCAACAGCTACGACCCCTGCCGTGGGATTCCTTAGACCATCCAACATCACTCACTTCTTCAGCCTCTTCCCTACTCTTTGCTTCACAGGTGGTAATGGAACCTCCTAAATGCCTGGAGTTTCCAAACATACCATTTATTCCCTGCCCCCATGACACACGTGCTGTTTGGGGGATGAAGGGGGTGGTTGGAGGGATGTTTGTTTTTTATTTTCTGTTTTTGATGGGTATATCCTTGTTCTCTTGGTTCAGTTGACAAACTCACTTTTGATAAACTCCACAAACCATGCAGTACTTCCAGGAGACTTCTTTGACTTCTTAGATAGAATTATTCAAGTCTTCTTATTGGCTTTACTTTTAAACTTCCCTTCCATGGCTATGGACGCTCTTATACCCACTCTACAACTGTGCCTCCTCCTTTTCTATGCACCTCATTTTAGTGTCTACAACCTCATGTCCAGTAGCAATATCTTTCACATTGCAGGCTTTCAACCACCGAGTAATGAGTTAATGAATAAATGATATTTAGGTATCTGATCTTTGGAATCCCGAAGTAAGAAGATATCTACATCTATATTAAGAAGAACAGGCATAATTTTCACTGAAGAGGGAAAATACTTGTAATGCCTTGAAATGTAGGAAGGGAAACCTTTAATCTTATTTTTTAATAGTATATATTTTGTCACTACTACAAATCACCAATACTCTATTGTTAGAAACTAGAATGTTGTTTAAGTATTTTTGAGTTGCGAAGTTGGGGCTGAATCACTTAGTGTATGGTATTCAAGTCAGAGTAGATGTTTTATGCCATTGAGATTTTATAGTGTACGTTCTCATTTCAGTAGAAAGGAAAGTAACAGGGAAAACAAAAGGATTCCTGAAGCTAGGAAATCTTGTTTAATGGAACCAGTCAAAAATTATTGGCTTGAAAGACAGCAGATTCTGAGAAAAACATTACCTCCATGACTTATTTTTTTTCTCATATCTGTTGAAATCTCTTTGAAATGAACATAGGTTGAGAGAAGGTCAAGTTTATGTAGCTGAATCAGCTGACCTGCTAATTATTTTGGCTGCCCTCATGATTGGTCTCTCTGTGTCATTCAGAATTAATCAGGAGGACACTCAGGTCATCACTTCAGCCGAGCTTGAGTCTGGTTCAGTGACCACAGGTAACATGACAGAGGAGTTATTTTTTTCACATGCCATGTCCACTGATCATCAACTAAAAGGGGAATCATTAGGTTTTCCCCATGGAACTGTGATTGGAGGAAAAGAGGGACTAGGTTTCAGTTGTATTAGAGCATAAAGGAAGCAACAACTATGCACACTGCAAGCGCTCAGTACCGCAGAGCCTGTTTTCAGGATGTTGTGGGTCTATAATTTGAAACTAGAATTCAGGACTGCATTCTTTCCTGTGATATAAACATTCCTATGGATTTTAATGATTTTATGAGCATTTATTGCATTTAATTATTTTTTAACATCTCTTCGTTAAAAGGAAAGAGTCCACAAATCTCATAAAAAGAAAGTATTCTTAATAATATCACTTAAAATGAATTCTGTGTTAAAGGAGGTCCTTGGCAGACAGAAACTAGGGTTGTCAGACTTAGCAAATCAAAGTACAGGACACCCAGATAAATTCAAATTTCAGATAAACCACAAAATTTTTAGTGCAAGTATGTCCACATATAACATAAGGCATACTTCTCTGGAAAAAAAAAGTGTTGTTTATCTGATATTTAAATTTAACTGGACATCCCTATTTTTTTCTGGTAAACTTCACAGATACCCTCTGGAACATGCCCTTTTGTGTTTTTAAACAACTGAAATTTTAGCAGCAAGTATGTGAACCCAATTAAATGTCCTTTTAATGACCACCTTTAATTTTATGATTTGTGGAGTTATAATTTAAAGGAGGATAAATAAGGTTGAAGCCTCAAGTGTATTTACTAAGAAGTTAGTAAGTATAGTTTAGAAAGAGGATGACGCTAAGTAATGACTCTGGGAATTGTGCTGGAACAATTTATGACAGTTGCATAGTACTTTGTATTCCACTTGATGTATTAGATGGGATCACTGCCATACACGGAGAAGAAAAATATACCTCTTGGATATTTTGGTAGCTAAGATGAGAGAGTGAACTCGTGCAAGGAAGTGTGGGAGTTTGAAGCAGCAGTGTAGGGTTGGAGCTCATCAGAATAGCAATTACCCAATGGGTCCTTTTTTTTAGGGAAATAGGTTCTGATAATTGAAGTGCAGGAGGAAACCACCTGGTTCATCCAAAATGACCTTCAAAATGCAAATACTCAAGTGATTTATGTCATTTTTAAACTCTGTATCTCCAGTTAATGGCTATTCTCTGCATTATTTTGGGGAAAAAAAACAGCTGGCTCTTATGATTATGGGATTTGAATAAAAAGAAAACACAGTTCTTTTAAACATTTCCTATGCACCCTTCATATACAACCTGCTGCCACTCCACCCACCATCCACTCTGCAGATACCATAATCATAGGCTCTTCTTTAAAGCTCCAAAAGGAACCCAGCCAAAGAATCACATATTTATCAGTCATTTGGATATTCTGTCTACAGGATTCCAAGTATCATTAAAAAAAGAAAGTTTGGGTCTTCGGTCATGATCAAGCAAGTTATATCTTTTTTGTTGAGATATAACTTGGCCTTGTATAGACAAAGAAATAAATTCACAAGACTAAAAGGTGCCTAAAAATATTATCTGAGGAATTCCTTGCTTCTAAACTGTCTAATGCCTAAACCAGGGCTTCTAAATAGCAGCACTAATGACATTTTGGGCCAGATAATTCTGTTTTTGGGAGCTGTCCACATTGTTTAATGTTTAGCAGCATCCCTGGCCTCTATCCACTAGATGCCAGAAGGCTCTTCACCTCCTAGTCATGACAACCAACAAGGTCTCCAGGCATTGCCAGATGTCCCCTGGCGAGGAGAGTTGAGAACGAGTGATCTAAACTACCCAATATTGATAGTTTTATTCCTGTACCAATGAGCATGGGAGGTGACAATAAAATTTTGGTCTAGGAAAGGTAATAAAGTGTCAGGAACAGGAATGGAATAGGCTAGTGGGGAGTAGAAAGAGAGGAGCATATATACTGGTAACAGCCCCAGCTATTTCATTCATTCATTCACTCCTCATTCCTCATTCATTCATTTGTTCATTCAGCAAATGTATGCTGAGGGCCAAAAAAATAATAATGATAAAAGTAGAAGGAACTGTTCTGAGGGAGGGGGATTTAGCAGGGAAGCAAACATAAATTTTGTGCAGTCATGGAGCTTATCTTCAAACGGAGTGTGAAGGACAATGAGTAGGAAGATAGCTACTGTACCTGGTGTTAATTAATGCAATGATGGGAAGGAGTGCAGGAAAAAGAGCCAGTCCTTAGGCAGGGTCTGACTGGGGGAACAGAAATCACACCAGCAAGTTTAACAGCCAGAATGTCATATTGGGAATGGGTTGACAAGGTATGGGAGGAAGACAAAGATACAAATGCAAAAAGAGGACGCTAAGGTCACACAGAGATAGAACTTTGCAGGGTCTGTAATTGGGACCTGAACACTAAGAAAAGCTGCCGGTGGAGATGGGATCTGGTCCACCGAGGAGCTTGGTTCCTAGCCAGCCGAAGATGGTGTGTCTGAGGGATATAAGGATGTGTCTGAAAGCACAGGCCAGTCTGTTCACTGAAACTGGTCTCTGTGCTGGCCGCACACCGACAGGAGCAGCCCGCTAATATCCAGGGGCCGCGACCTCACCTCCTCGGCTGCCCGTCAGTCTCCCTCTAGCGCCCCCTATGGACAGAGTTTAATAGGGAGCGCGCTGACACAGCCTAGCGGGGAAGGTTTGCAGTGGACACACAGAGCCTCAGAACCAGCTTGGAGAAGCTATTACTTATTTAGGAGGTCCTTGCAGCCTGCCCATCCGGCTTCAGAGAATGTCTTAGCCATTTTTCTCTGTGCATGGATGTGCTTCAGAAGAATCACCCACTGTGCTATAAAATAAACTCCTTCCAGGCAGTGACAGCCTGTTACCAATCTTACCACAAAAATGTTTACTAAGCAAATAAATGATGCTTTTAATATATTATTGTTATTCTAACATCTATTGTTATTTTTGTTATTAATGAATTACTGCATTTAATGACAACCGCAAGTTTTAAATTGTTAGTTTAAAGTTGAATACAAATATCCTGGAAATTAAGCAACTCTCGCTGAAATACTGTTTGTCCATACCTCGTAAGTTTGTAGAATTAGTAACTTTTTCAGCTTATGTTCTACCGATCACCAGCCCTGTGTGTGTGTGTGTGTGTGTGTGTGTGTGTGTACTTGTGCCCAATTCAACCTGATTCAATAAATATTAACCAGGCGCCTGCTAAGTGCAGATCTTTGCATCAGATGCTACATAGGACCAAAAGAATTAAACCTGTTTCTAAAGGACTCCAAATATTGATTTCTATGTGTGCCATCTGGTACATATCACTATTTTTAAAAGGTCTTTTCTTTGATTTATTCAGATCTCTTGAACCCTATTCTTCTTTGTTTTTAAAGATATTAACAAGGCACGTCTGCCCTTACCTCATTGCAGCCACCAATTTCATCACTTTTATGAACAGAATAAAACAGATTTCCTGCCAGAAGTCACCTTTTAGTAGTAATTGTCTAAAGAGAGAAATTAACTCTTTCAGACTCCCAGGGCAACATTGCTTAATGTTCTGTAAAATTCCTTCCTAATTACTACCTGTAGAGAGACTTGGCATCTGGAGAAAAGCATTCGGTATGTATACAGTTATTTCCTCCATTGTTATCCCAAGGAGGGGCATACAATCATCACTCTCAAGAGAAAGAAGCATCAGAGATCCTTACTCCCAAATAAGAATAGGACAGGGCTGTGGGCTGGGAGATCATCGTCCCCCAACATACTCCAAAAGTTCGGCTTCTTAGACCTCCAGAGCATTGACTCCACCATTGAAAAGAGGTTGGGGAAGGCTGAGGGGCTGCAGGCTGTCCTGATGAGGGCTATTAGGGGAGCCTCTGTTGTCAAACGTGATCTCTCTCAGCCACAGATGCTGATAAATACCTCAGATGCTCTTAAATTTATCCATGTATCTTATCTCTTCCCTTTGGAGAAATGCTGAATTGAATGTTAATAGTTTCTTCCTCCACTGCTTGAACACATTTTTCAGTCCCGGGGTACCTTGTCAAGACTTGTGGTTTTTAATAGTCCCTAATCTAAGCTTTCAGGGAGGAATACTTACAGTGCACTTTGGATTGCTTCATTATTGATATTCCCAAAATCTTCTCCACTTTTCAAATATCCTGATGCATTTTAAATTCAGAACTTTGCCTCTGAAAAGGTTTTTAAAAATGGCATAACTAGTTATGAATCCCACCCACAGCTCTACCTTGCAATCAGACCATCACTGAAAGGCAGTTCTAGACCACATCGAAGGTTTTATACCAGTTAGAAAATTCTAGCATTAAATATAATCTAAAAGGACAGCTATGATAAAATTGAAACCCTGGGCTCCCAAGGAAATTTTCTTATAGAGAACCACCCCCCCCCTTTTTTTTTTACTTTGAGATTAAAGTGTCCAAAAGAAAGAATCTTTCTTGACATTTGCGTGGCCTGCTAGTGTTCTTGGGTACAGGAATCATGAAAATGCAAATGGCCTATTACATGTGGTCAAAAAAGGTTTTTTCAAAACAGCTCAGCAGATGTATTATGTTATAGTCATTCCCCTCCACTTTTTATTTGGTCAAGATAAACATTCCCAGTCAATGCTGATTGCATTTAAAGCCTGACTATATTTTTTGTACGTTTCAATGCTGATCCTATTTCCTGCTTTTAACCATACAAATAAAGAAAATAATTTCGCTAGCAATTGAATTACAAAATGTGTCCATTTCTCCATTAATAAAACCTCTATCTTGTTCAACATCCTCAGTAAATAGCCTTTATGTTTTTCCTCTCTTCAATTTGCCAACTGACAATAGAAAACGTTAACTGGGGTTGAAGGCTGCGGAGCTCAAAAGAAGAGACAGTTAATCAGCGCCATCTAGTGGCTAAAACTTAAAATATGACCAAGATTTTTGGGTCAACCTTTATTAACACATGAGAGAAGTAAATAAATGCTGGCGGTATTTTATCTAATATTTTTAAATATTTTGATTTTTGTAAAAATATGAACAAAAACACTAATATATAATAAGTACGTGAAATTTAAATTTAGCTTTACTAATCCAATCTCAACAATAAACCAGGTAAGATTATTTATGTGAGGCAAACAATGAAAGCAAGTATTGTCAGTTATGAGGTAATCATCCCAGTGAAACAGCTAATCAAGAATGTTTTATCCTCACTCTATTTGACCTTAATTAAAAAATCATATCAGCATCACTGACAGGGTTAATTTATTATTTACCTTCCCTCTGCTCTTTGGACCTATTCAATTTATTCCCAGCACAATCTCTTTCTTTAAATGACACTGTGGGAGTCAGAGACAAAACTCAGCCAGTGCCTCTCAACAGAGAATAAGTACTTTAGAGATTCTGGGCTTGAGAGTTAGAGGTTGGGATTGCAAATCAATCTTTTTATAGAGTTTTGACAGTGCTTTGTGAGGCCTCTCTGTAGGGCAACTGGAATTTACTCCATAACACAGAGTATGATTTTCCAGGAAGACAGAACCAATGTGATGTGTTAATACACAAATGGTCCCTGGCTTATAATGGTTCAACTGGTGATCTTTCAAGTTTATGATGGTGTGGAAACCACATGCAATCAGAAGAAACTCTACTTCAAATGTGAATTTTGATCTTTGCCAGGGCTAGTGCCATGCAGTGCTCCACTCTCTGCTGATACTGGGCAGTAGAGAAGGCAGCAGGTCCCGGTCAGCCACGGCACCAGGAAGGCCAACAACTGACACACTTACAATCGCTTTTACCCATACGACCATTCTGCTTTTCACTTTCAGTGCAGTGTTCAATAAACCACAAGAGATATTCAACACTTTATTATAAAATAAGCTTTGTGTTAAATGGTTTTGCCCAACTGTAGGCTCATGTAAGTGTTCTGAGCACGTTTAAGGCTGGCTAAGCTATGATGTTCAGTAGATTATGGACATCAGATGTATTTTCAACTTAGAGTAATTTCAAATCATATTGGCTTATTGGGATGTAACCCCATTGTAAGTCAAGGATGATCTATACAGAAATATTTAAGGAATTGATTGGTACAATTAAGCAATCTAGCAAGTCTAAAACCTGCAGAGTGGGCTGGCAAGCTGGAGACCTGCAAGAGAGCTGATGTTGCCCTTCAAGTCTGAAGGTTGCCTACTGCAGAATTTCTGCTCATGGTAGGTCATTCGTCTATCTACCCAGGCCTTTAGCTGATTGTATGAGGCCCAGCTACATTATGGGGGGCAATCGGCTTTGCTTAAAGTTCCTGGGTAAAAATGTTCATCAAATCCAAAAACACCATTTTAGAAACATCCAAAATACTGTTTGACCACACAGCTAGGCAATGGGGCCCAGCCCTGTCAACACATAAAATGAGCCATCACATCAGGTGAAATGTGAAGAGGGAAAAATAAAGGATATAGAGGAACTTGGGAAAAGTTTTAAAACCTGCTTCTCATTCACGTCAGTAAAGTGACTGCTTTACATCAGAGGTTCTAGACAGCATCGCTCTTTGCTTCAAGCACCACTGGATATCCTAGATGAGGTTTCCCAAGTGGCACAATGGTTTGCACGGCAGCCTAGAACTGTTGCAGTCTTCTCTTGTCCAGGGTCCCAACCAAAACTAGCTATGCTTTGGCTCACTCAGTAGATGGGTGAAAGTAACACAGCCAAATGACAAATACATTTCCTCCGAAATCCAAAGAGACCCACTAGGCATTGTTCCAGTTTTTTTGGTTGTAAGAGGGGTCAGATGCAACACTTTATCCTTCACTTTAGATGGAGTATCTCCACATGCCCTAATGCTACTAGACCACCAGAAATTTCATTAAGGTAGAGGCCCCCTAAATTTTAGTTAGATTTCCCACACTCTGACAGGCAAATGTCCTACTAATAAGAAGAGTAGTTGCTACTTCTCACTAGACCCAACCAGCACATTAATCATGAATGTAATAGATCAGTGTGATATCTTGGAGAAGGGAAAGGTGATCAAGGTCTTATAAACTAAATTATTTTCATGGAGCTGGAGAGTTGATAGATGTCTACCTGATGTAGGGCAGTGAAAGTGTATTGCTGGCCTTGCCAGCTAAAAACAAACTGCTTCTGGTGGGTCTTAGGGACAGGTACGGAGAAAAGAGCATTCGCCGGAACAATGGCTGCATACCCGGGGAAGTGTTCATATCGGATGCAGCTGCTGCAATGAGCCACCAGCTAATTGAGCATATGATAATCCACTAGCATTCTCCAAAATCCATGTGCCTTCTGAGCAGGTCAAATAGGTGAACTGAGTGAGTGTGTGGTAGGAATCATCACCCCTACATAATTCAAGTCCTAATTAATTTCTGATGTTCCTCCAGGAATGTGCTATTCCTTTTGTTTTAGTATTTTCCTAGGTAGAGTCTGTTGAAGTGGCTTCCACTTGCCCCTTCCTGCTACCATAGTCCTACTATCATAGTTCCTACTCCATGGTCAGGGAACAATGTGGGGATTCTGCCAGGTACTGAGTCTATCTATTCTAATTACACATTCTAGAATTGGAGAAATAACCAATGATGGATTTGGAGACTCACTGGAGCCACTGTGGGCAGATCTGAGCTAAAACCCCATTAACCATTGACTTCCTTAAGCCCCTACCTTGATGGGTGGGCACAGTGAGATTTAGACTTCCTGGAATCAATGTCAGTGCAGAACCAGTGTTCAGCAATCTTTGAAAAAGAACGATTATTTCTTCTTCCCCAGTGAAAGATCATAGGACTCTTTGGGAGAACTTGGAGAAAGATGAATGGTTCAGATTTTGGGGAGTGTGGTGGGGTCCTTCCTCAAGAGGACTGATTCTCTCTCTCATTCAAGGGGCTTGGAACCTGTAAACTGAAAATCTGAGAGTTGATTAAGGTGCTGTTAGTTGTTTGGTACTGGTGATTCATGTTACCATCCACTCACTTGACCTATAAACACTTCCACTTATGCAGATCAGATAAGGATTTAGGAAATTGCCTATCTTTCTCTGCTAGGCGCACCATGATTGATAGCCAATCTCATAGGCATCTGTGAGTCAGGCTATTCTGTTTACTGCTTTGACTCTGCTGTACATATGGCAACCACTCCCACCTTGTGTTTGGTGATTAAGTGTGGCCACATGGTTCCTGTGACCCTGAGACCCAATTATTCCCATTGTTTTTAGGGACCCAAGTTAGTGGCAACAGTTTACACTGTAATTTCTGACCTACAAAGAGTGACCACAGAGCTCTTCAAGGGTGTTGGGGCTCCCTCACAAATTTAAATCTCCTAGTTGTAGTAAGAAGTGAGTTCCACTTGGCCTAATGTCTTTTACACCCTCCCAGGGCAGGTGAGCACATCTTATATGAAAAATCCACTCTAGCCTTGCAATATTCCTAAACCTCTGGATGCCTTTCTCTACAGTATCAGAAGACAGTCCTGGTATTTTCAACTGCATCTATTAGCCACCTTCTGGTCCATGTTCCAACCAACCAACCTACCAAAAAAACAGAGCCCTTTCTAGCCCCTTGAACTACAAGTAGTTTCAAAACATGACCCACAGTTAAGTGAGCAACGTTTTTATTTTCTTTCCTAATGAAACTTATTGGCTAGTCAAATGTGCTCTTTGAATATACAGTCTGCTTTTAGGAAGGAACAGTTAAAATTATTCTGTGACTTCTATGCTTTTTTCTGGAGAATAAGGTTTTTATATCCCATACTACTTTCACTCAAGAGCCAATTATTTTGTGCACTTTCT
Source organism: Manis pentadactyla (assembly GCF_030020395.1). Taxonomy (NCBI): domain Eukaryota; kingdom Metazoa; phylum Chordata; class Mammalia; order Pholidota; family Manidae; genus Manis; species Manis pentadactyla. The sequence goes on from NC_080023.1 coordinate 15,938,485, forward strand.
TTGTGGTCTGAAATCTGTTTCTATAAAAGGCTCACTTTTGAAAAGTGTAGAGTTCTTAATTCTCATAATTTGTTGCTGTGTTGATTTTAAATATTATCATTGCGAACCAAGCCTTATAGTCATTTGTTGTATTTACATTCTTACAAATGTTATTTACATCTTGTTTCTTTGGACAATTCTTTTTAGTATTTCCTTCACCACATTCGAGCCCCAGATTCAGAATAATAAAACTCTTAGTATGTCTCTTATACCTAACTTATTTTGGAGGTTTTCTTGACAGCTCTGGGCAGCACTAAAGATTTGCTCCCTCATGTTAGCAAGGAAGAACACTAGAAAAAAATTAGCATTTCCATATTTTTAATAGCCCAATACTGCAGTGAGAGCTGTCTTTTTTATGGTTACCAATAGTATGAGAAGACTTAACACAAGAGTAAGTCTCACCCTTTCCTGGGTTAATTATACACAGGGAATCAAAAATGTTATCAATATAAATATATTTCAGCAATTGTGTGACTCTCAGGTTGCATGGAAGCCTACTTAAGTTCATACAGTCAAAGACTGGATACTTGTTAAAAAATTGACTTGTTTTTTCCAAAAGGAATATTTTTTTTCTAGGTTTATTGTAACTTTTCAACAGGAGACAATCATAAACTGCATTATGGGATGAATTCGAGGGTCTGAGGATTTTTTGAGACTCTTGTATTATCAGACTGCCATAACAGACCGTGAGGCTTAAACAAGAGAAATTTACTGTCCCATGGTTCTAGAGGCTGAAGTCTGGGATTGCAGTGACGGCAGGACTAGTTCCTTCTGAGGCTGTGAGGGAGAATCTCTTCCATGCCTCTATCCCAGCTTCTGGAACTTTGCTGGCGATCTTTGGTGTTCCTTGGCCTCTGCCTTCAGCTTACAGGGTGTTCTGCCTGTGGGCCTGTGTCTAAGTTTTATAAAGAATGCCAGTCATGTTGGATTAGGAACCATCCTGCTCCAGTACAATCTCATTTTAACTTAATTCATTACATCTTCAATGGCCCTGTTTCCACACAAGGTCACATTCTGAAGTCCTAGGGGTTAGAACTTCAAGAAGCATATTTGGTGGTGATAAAATTTAACCCACAATAGCCCTCAAGTTCATAATATGTTCTTTCTTTCAGTGTAATCTTTGAAGAAATCCCTGTAAAATTTAATATGCAGGAGATTTCAATGGAGAATTACATTCTCCTCCATTTTAATGTTGTGATTTTTACAACAATATAATAAGAAACACACTTTATCATCAAGTGGTAGTTTGTGCTTCTTCCTCATGCATATGCAAAACAGTGGTTCTTTAGCCTGAAAGAAGCACTTTCTTCATCTGGAGAATCTTGATAAAATGCAGAGCCTGATTCAGTAGACCTGGGGTGGGGTCTGAGATTCTGTGTTTCTAACAAGCTCTCAGAGGATGAGGATGAAGATGAGGATGAGGGTGAGGATGATCTGAGAACTGCACCATGAATATCAAGGGCTTAAATGTTCTTCCCCAAGCCATGGAGCAGAGATTAAGCCATCTGGGAAAGAGAAATACTTCAAAAGCAAACAAAGTAGTTGACTCAGCAAAAGACTGCATCAGGTTCTCTTAACTACTGGTATTATATAGAATGCGGTCATGTGGATAGATTTTCCATTATAACCTGACATCTTCGCCATGAACACCTGTCGGAGCTTACAGACAGACAAGGTCAAGGTTTCCCATTTCTTTTAGCCTTGTTGCAAATGACTTTGTGAAAGAGGACTCATTATCCCAAGATCAGCAGAACAAGAATTAATCACCTAGGACTTAATGAACTGATTTAATTGTGGTTAATGATCTACTTTCTGGTAGACATATGAGAAACCCTTTCCTTTCTTATCCACCTCTAAACATCAAGTTAATAGGCTGTAGTTAAACTAAGTGGAATGAAACACTCCTTAAAGGATCTATCATTCAGACTGACACGTCGAAATAAGAAAAAATCCAATAAAACATCCTAAAATAAGCTATAAACTAATATAATGAAAATGTTCCTGTAGAAATAATATTTCCTGCTACTCCAGGACACTTTCTCCATGTAAACTGCAGATGGAGAACTTCATGCTTATTGTGTCAGAGAGAAGGATGTCATAATAAAAAGTACTGATAATAAGAGTCAAGTTTCAAAAGCGAAGTCCAAGGATCAGTCATTATTTGCAAGTGTTGGAAGAATATGCCACAATTCAGAGTCAAGGTCCATAGACGAGTGTGAAGTCAGGGTACCCTGCCTTCCCTGCCCCCCATCCTACCTCTAGGGCAATGTCCCAGAATGAGTAAAGGTCTAGATACCCCTAAACCTATTAGGGTTCAGAACCAGAAGAAATGACTACATGGTGTGTCTGGGCCAAGGACTCTAAGGTGGTCTCACAGGTTCCCATGATCTCTACAGGGTGGGACCTAACAGGTGGGTTTCTCTCACTTCAGATGGGAAGCATAGAGTATTTCCTGGGTACTTAAGAGAACATAATTAGCTTTGAATGAGAACTTGAAATGAGAGATACACATGAGCACTGAGGACCCGAAAAATCAAGGTACAGGCAGATGGCAGCACGAGCAGATGTCAGCAAAGGGCCAGATGCCTCAACCCTCCAAGCTTCCCTGCTCTCTGCCCAACACATTTCCAAAGAGAAGGAGATTAAGTTTTTCCTCAGTCAGAAAGGGAATTTCTACAGAAATTCGATTCAAGTATGAATCATAAAGGAAGTTTAAAACTTGCACTATTTCTACCATTAGAGATTCATAATCAGTTTCCCTTGACATTTCGCATTGACCTTCCAAGATCTAGTGGTGCCTTCTACACACAGTATATACTCTGTAACTCTTTGATACAACCCATTTGTTTGCTTGGCTCTATTTTGTACAGCAGCCTCCCATTATCTGCAGGGGATATGTTTCAAGGCCCCTCAGTGGATGCCTGAGACTTCGGATAGTAGAGAACCCTATATATATACTAAGATTTTCCTACACATACATACCTATGATAAAATTTGGTTTATAAATTTGGCACAGTAATAGATTAGCAACAACTACTAGTACAATAGAGCAATTTCAACAATATACTGTAATAAAAGTTAGGTGAATACAGCTTCTCTCAAAATATCTTAGTGCATTATACTCACCCTTCTCATGATGATGTGAGACAATAACATACCCATATGATGAAAGGAAGTGAGGGGAATGATGTAGACATGGTGCCTACTATTGACCTTCTGCTGATACCTCAGGGGGGTCACCTGCTCCCCCTGCAGTGACTGAACAGTTGGAAGTGTAACAGTGGATAAGGGGGAACAGCTGAGGCCATAACTTCACTCTCTCCAATATGATTGCTACCAGCCACATGTGCTTTTGAGAACTTGGAATGAAGCTAGTCTGAATTGAGATATGTCGTAAGTGTAAAATACACACCAGATTTTGAAGAATTAGCATGGTCATAAGGATTTAAAATATCACACTAATATTTTTATGATCATTGTACATAGATAATATTTTGGACGAATTTGGATATTTTCATATAAATAGAAATTGTTTTCACCTGCTAGGAAATTTAAAATTTCTTATGTGAATCAAATTATATTTCTATTGGACAACACTGATTGATATGCTATATGCTCATTCATGTTGATCTCATTACTTTCCACCTGAGAAGCTTCCATCATTGCTTAATTTTTTTCCACATGGAAAAAAAATTAAAAATTATTTTTTCCATGTGGACACTCAGGGACTATATAATGATGATGTCTGACATTTCCTGACAGAACATACTAGAAATTAATACTAAATGTCTTGTATTTCATTTCTTGATGATTGAGAATGATCAGCTGGTATGATTAGAATTAAAAGAAACAGATTTTCTTTAAAGTAATTAAGGCCAAAACAATAATACCTTTGATATTACCTTTAAAATGCTTGGTGACTAAAGCATTATATATTCATCATAATTAAGAAACTTTCACAGGGGAAATAGGAATCAAAACAATCAGAAAAAATATTCTGAGTTATCAGCTTTGATCAAATTTATTTAATTCATCAGCTTATATAACATGTCGTGATACTTTAAAAATAGGAAAATTTGGCAAGGTTTTATCACCAAAGGGACTATTTAAAAGTACAGGGAAACTCCAGGGACAGTGTATTGATTAAGGGCCAGTAGCACATAAGATTGTGTATCTTTAGTCCTGAGGTTGGTCATTTAGAACTATGACCTTCATTTAGGGATCGAGCCAGTTCCAAGGAACTTCCTAGGGATGGAAGGAGAATGAATGCCCCAGTTTCATTCTTTTCATCATTCTCCAATTTCCTGCTAGGGTTCCCCTTAGCCAAATTCAAATGCAATCCAGGGGGCACGGGGGCCTTGTTGGTACAGTCCATACTGATCAGCTTCCCAGAGTATATACATTGGGCTGGAAAAAGGTGGAGAGTTACTCTGTAGGGGCATAGAGAGCTATATAGTATATTCTGTCTTTTCAGAATCATTTGTCATATTGCTAGACACATAGGTCAACCTTTCTTCCTGTGTCTCCAAATAGAGAATTAAACCTTGAAACCAGAACAGAACAAGGAGACGGAAGTCCATTATCTGCTCTTTGTCTCTCACACACTGCAGGCTCTCCCTGGAGTACCTATGGCCTCAGTTACTGGCTACATGCTAATGACTCTAAAATCCAGAGCTTTTACCCAGATCTCACCCCTCCATCCTAAGTGGGCATATCCAACTATCTTCTGGTTGGCTTCATCCGAATGTCTCACAGGCTTCTCAAACTAGTATGTCCAGAAGTATCCACCATTTACAACATGATATCCAGACCAAATCACAATGCCAATCAACCTGCTCCTTTATTTTCTAAAATGAAGATAAGAAGTTACAAGAGGCTGATTTAATTATATGATTAGGAAAGGCTCATACAGGCAATTGTGATTATTTTTTTTTTAATCTGAGAAATCCATGTCATTATCTGTGGTCCCTTATCAACAGCAAGTCACAGTTTGAGACTTCTGCAACTTACAGTGCACATTATGTAAATTCCAACTTGCTTTCACCTCAATCATCGTGCTAGCTAATAATTATTGAGTTCTTCCTACAGTTAGGAATTTTACTTGTGCTCTTAATTCTTGCAAGAAGGCTATTGTGATGAGAAATTAAGGCTTAGGGGTTAAATAACTAGCCCAATGCCTATAACTGATACGACGTGTAGCTGGGTTTTCAACCTAGACAACTGAACTTCAGAACATGTTCACTGTACTTCTCTGCAATATTGAATACAAATTATTCTTACACTCCAGATAGAGGAGCTAAGAGGTCATGAGCTAGGTGTTGCTAAGCCTGACAGTGGGGATGCTAGGTGGGAGGAAGGCGACAAGGAGATATAATATGGCTTGAAGACTCTGGGGAAGAAAGATTATAAGGGGGAAGTAGTTAAGAAATTTCTTTTTCTGTTCCTTTTTTTAAAACTACTTAAGCATGCACTGTGCTAGATATCAGGGATGGAAAAGTGTTGGGGACAAATGCAGTCTAGTGGGGAATATAGGCAAAAACATTTTAATGAATTTTCACAGTTAAGAGAAACGTGTATGCAAGCTTCACAGAACATTAGAGAAATTAGATAGCCATAGAATTCATTCACACCTTTCACTTATTTAGAGTGATTCCTGAGTCCCACTACATTGTGCTAGGAGCTGGAGAAGGAAGGAAGGGAGGAAGGGAGGAAGGGAGGAAGGGAGGAAGGGAGGAAGGGAGGAAGGGAGAAAGAGAGAGAGAGAAAGAGAGAAAGAGAGAGAGAGAAAGAAAGAGAGAGAGAGAGAGAGAGAGAGAGAGAGAGAGAGAGAGAGAGAGAGAGAGAGAGAGAAAGAGAGAGAGAAAGAGAGAAAGAAAGAGAAAGAGAGAGAGAAAGAAAGAAAGAAGAAAGAAAGAAAGAAAGAAAGAAAAGAAAAGAAAAAGAAAGAAAGAAAGAAAAGAAAGGAAAAGGTATTGTCTTTATCCTAAAGAAACTCAGAACGTAGCCAAATGCTTCTGGGCATCAGTTCAGAAAGCGAGAATGGAGCCTACAAAGGCAGGGTAGGATTATACTGCCTGGAATGTACAGACAATGCCGATTGCAGCTATTCCCTGAGCAAAAAGTTAAGGTTTGGGTTGACAGCAGGAGAGGACGCCAGAAAGGCATGCAGTGGACACGTCTGAAAGAGCTTGGGCTTTTTACTCTGACAACCCAAGCTGCTTTTGGTGGAATCTCAAGGGGATACGCATTTTCCTGCAGCATGAATTTTATTAAAATAATCTTAAGTACAAAAGCATACGTTTTTTATTATTAAAATATGGATGTATTATGTAGTTGAAAGCAATAGCATATGAATTAGTAAAATGTGACAGGAAACGAAATTGCACAGCTGGGCAGGCAGACGGTTTTGGCTCTTTTCCCTGAAAAGTCTGCGGCAGGAGTTCGCGGTCCTCGGCTCTCAGAGGATCTAGGGCAAGATAGCGGGAGAACGTTATTTTAACTGTGCGAGAGAAGCGTTAATAGTTAAGAACACGGACTGAAGAAAGGCTGTGGTGCAGGGAGCTCTAGTGCTCTGCTCTGTAGAGCTCTCATTCCGAAAAGACCCTCCACAAGGTGCCCCTTTGTCACCAGACAGCGCTTCTAGGCCAAGTGCTGCCCTTTCAACTCCCGGCGCCTCGTTGCCAGGGCAACGCCTGTCCGCCCGCAGCCTCGACGGCCTCCTTGCTATTGGCTTAGAGGAAGCAGCGTGCGTCTGACGTCACTGCAGGGCGCCGCCAAATCCGGGCACCGTGTAAAGGCCCCGCTTTTTTCCCGCCTCCCGGAGCCAGGCGGCGGGTAGTGGGGCCACAGTTTCTGGCCGAGAGGGTGCAAGGCAAAAGCCTAGTTGGAGTGGAGGCTGGTGTGCGGATCGCCGCGGGAGAAGGGCGGTAGGAACGAGTCCCAGGTGCTGTGGGCCGCGGGTGCGGGGATCCAGCGGTGCGCCGGCGCCCTCGGCCAAGCGGACTTCCCTCTGGCCTGTTGCTAGGGCCGCCGGACTCCGTTGCTAAGGTCCCTGGAGATGCTGAGCGCCGAGTGCTCGCCCTCTTTTCTGAGGTCCGGCTTCGGCAGTTTTAATTGAAATAAGCAACTATTCCCCCTTCCCGCCCGTTTAAAAAAAAACAAACCTGTTTTTCTTTCCTTTTTCTGTGTGTGCTCCTCATTTTGTAGCTTTGACAACACCCCGGCTCTTAGGTATTTGGAGATGTATGATGTTGGAGAGGGAGAAGCTAGGAAAATGGAAAACAGGTTTTAAGATCCTTAATACTGGCCGTTTGGATTTACTTTATGATTAAAAGGGATTGAGTGGATATTGGGCTCTGTCGCTGTTGTACGGAATTTGAAGGAGCTTTAGCAATGCAGCACAGTTTTTATAGTTGGGTGCTTATTACGCTTCTGTAACTTATAACTACTGGGTTAGAGAGTAGGAAAAAAACGTGGTCCCTCTGAGAATTTAGCAAGCATTTCAGTGCAGTGATCTCAAATTGAGGTGCGAATAAGTTGGAACACATAGGAAAAGAAATAGGATATCTGAATTAAAAAGTATGAAATAATGAAAGAAATCATGAAAAACATTAAAAATATGCCTATCTGGCATTGACACGGAAAGGAAGGATGCCTACCTAGCATTGAGATGGATGTCTGTAGTGTTTTGCAGATGACCTGCAGCTCTTAAAAGAAACCTAAGGGAACCATGAGTGTTTTCCACAGTGGGGCCCTGTGCGGTTTGTTTTACTCTCTGATATTGTGACATAGTTAAGTGGATTTATGGATTCCTCTGTAATTAGATCTTCATATTGTTTTGTAAAAGAATGAGGGGTGACCTTGACAACATTAATAACACAAAATAGTTCTTACCTTTTCACTTCCTCCCACCATTACCCCTTTTCACCACTCTCCATAACATAGTATGTTTTGAAAGTGGGCATAGAAATGTTTGCATCATTGTGTATGTGTTTTTGATGTTGTTGCTGAAAATCACATAAGTACTGTCAAGTACACTTAAAACCTTTGCAAGCTCAATTTACTGAATGTTTAGAAGTTTTTCAAATGAAGAGTTCTAGTGGCTTTTTGAACTCATTCAAAATATAATGCAGCACCTCCCATTAGGATATTGCAGGAACAACTTTTTGACATAAAGGAAGATAGAAATTTAGTTGTTCCAACAGAAACTTTTGCAGAATTGGTAGGTAGCATTGAAAATTGTATATAATAATTTGATGTGGCCAACTATACTCTTTTTACATTTGTGGGTAGGCATTTTTTGATGCATCTTTTTCAGTTATGATAGCTATTCAATTTATGATATAAACAAACTGAACTTAAACCAGATCTTCAAATTGATATAGGTCATGGTATTAAGCCAAATTTTCCAAAAGATGGAAACATATTTAGTTGCACTGACCCCACTACTATTAGTAATAAAAATACTAAAACAACTTTGTACCATCATAAAGAAAGTGATAATATCTAAAGCTCATCTACCACATACTATGTGCCAAGCACTTTCCTAATTTTACATATATTAATAGTTTTCATTAACATTTGGAAGTAGTATGGTAATTATCTCCAGTTATAGAGTTGAAGAAACTGAGAAAAAGAAAAAGAAATTTGTTTCTTTTTAGAAACAAATTTAAATCACATTGTACCCATCAGGAGTTTGTTAGAACAGAGACCAGTAAAAATACTTGTTAAATAATCACTAAAGTATAATATTAGATGGACATATTTAAAGCTTATCTTAGCTTGTCTTAGAATATTATCTGACAAATTTACCTACCATTTCTAGAAAATACCTTAGGGATGAATGTGAAGTGGTCTTTACCTGTGTTGCCTTAAGATCTTACAGTGTAATTAAGGGGTAGTAATATATATAGTGATCATTTTAAAGGCTTATTTAATGTGATTGGGTGAGTGGAGTAATCAAGTAGAAATAAGAAGGAAGCAGTGCAGAAATCAGACTGCTGTGGAAGTATACGCTTGAGAAACAGAAGATCAGGAAAGGCTGCATGAAACTTAGGATTGGATCTAGACCCAGAAATAACAGCAATCAGTTGGCTATATGAGCCTGGTTGCATGTGGTGGTGGATTCCTTGGGATAGATAAAAGTTTAGAAGTAATTTGTTTGATTAGGCAGAAAATCATTGGCTATGAACTAGATCCCTTCCTTTTTGCAGAAAAGAGGTAGTTGTGGAAGAGGGAGAAATGAACCACAGTTTGCTAGATAAGCAACTTGATATGTTATCTTATTTACTGGGTAACAGCCTTGATAAGCTAGTATTATCTCCCCCTTTTGGTGGGTAGGGAAATTAAGGCTTAGGGAGATTTAATTAATCTACTTAAATTAATAACAGTGGTAATTGGTAGATAGGACATGCAGACCCAGATCTGAGCCCAGAGCTCCTCCTACCTCATCACACCACGGTGGTCACATCTGTAAGGCTGAGTGTAAGAAGCGAGGGAAACAATGATCCTAAGTTTTTCAGCATGAGGGACCCGAAGACTGGTGGTACCTTGAATTAAGGGGTTCATCGTTTCACTGTGATAACCTCAGTTTTGGTTAATTTCAGTTTAGCGATCTTGTAGTACATTGAATAGAGGAATTCATTATGTCTCTAGAAAAATAAGACTTGATATGCAAATGTTAAAATTTGTAACTTTGGAAAATGGAGGTCAGAGAAAGTGGAGATAGGGGAATGTGCCAATCATTCCTTTCAGAAATCTAACCTGTTTTCTGACTATAGCTAGAGGATTGCAGTTGAGTTTCTAAAAGAATATTTTGACAATTGAATGGAAAAAAAGTGTTTATTCTTACACATCTTATTTTCTTACAGATGTATTTTAATTGTATTGAAGTTGCTATCATTTCATATTTTCTCATTGGTCTTTCAGGTATTTTGCTCTATACCATACCTTCTGTGTATTTTTTACTGTATTTTCTACTCTGTTCTGTTTGGTTTTTATATTATTAATGAACCCCCCTCCAGTTTTTTAAATCAAGCTTCATTTAACTGCAGGAGTAAAAAGGAAGCAATGCAGAAATCAGAGTGCCAAGAAGGTGTACAGTTGAGAAGCAGAGTGACAGGTACAGAACATTGTTTTTTAAGTGAAGAGGTGAAATTTATTAATGACACATTCTATTGTGTAGATGGATGGAGGTGAGCTTTATTGGTTTCACCTCTTTTTGTTGATGGTATGCTTTTTCCAGGTAACTGTGATCAGAGGACATCATCAAGGACACAAATAAAACATAGGACTTCAGCTGAACGCAGCAAATCCTCATCATCTGTCGGTTCCCCAGAGTCTGCAAGAAAACTTCATCCTCGACCAAGTGATAAACTTAACCCTAAAACAATTAACCCGGTAGGTAAAAAGAGATTCCTGACTCCATAGATTTTTCTAAGTAATAGATGCTTAGCACACTATTCAACCATTCTGAATGCTCTCACAAGTTTCTTTTGTTTGTTAGTTTTAAGCTAGTGATGAAGGAAGGTAATCACGACAACGAATGGAGACAACTATGTGCGCGTAGGAGCCAGAAAGTATAAACTAGAGATCAGCCAGTGTTGGTATATCCTGTCTTGCTTCTGGATGAATATTGTAGAGTATAAAATAAATTGCATATCATCTTTATTTTTTTTATTAACTGTGTTTATTTTACTTCCTAACATCAGTGAATAAGCTTGTGTTCATTTGCCATAGGATGAATTCCGTGCATCCATATTTGTGAAAAGATTTCTGACCATTTCTCTGTGATCTATAAAATAGCTCCACCACAAATCCTAACTATAGGATTAGCTTCCTTTTGCCTTCTAGCAGTAATTTAATCAGATTTAACAAACAGATTTAACAATGAGAGTTATGCACATAAAAGTGAAAAACTAAATGTGTAGGTCAGTGAATTATCCCAAAAGTGAACACTCCTGTGCTATAACACCAGGTGGTGTCTGGCCTAACCTTGCATAGGGTAAGATAATGGTTTTAGCCTTTAAAGGGAATGAAAAGAGTGACTGACACTGAGTTTGATGGCAGGTAAAATACTGCAGATACTTAAAGATACAAAGAACTATCCAAGGGCAGAAAGAGATTATCTGCTTTTATGAAAGAAGAATGAAAAATAGTTTAAGCATCCTTGTTCCTTTGTTTCTTTCTGCATTCTGCCTAATGTCAGGGAAACTGAGTACCTGAAGAATGCCCTGATTTCTCTTTGCTATAGCTTTTTTTCCCATATTTAGTTGAGGGAGTTTATGGTGATACTTCAGTTTTCTTTGCTCTCTTTAAAGAAAAAGTTATATAAAATAGTAATATTTAGTAGCCCTAGTCTTAAATTTTATTAAAAGTTAAGGAAAGTTTTGGGAAATAATTATAGGTATACCTCTGAGAGATTGTGGGTTCAGTCCCAGACCACCTCAATAAAGCAAGTCAGGTGAACTTTTTGTTTCCCAGTATGTATGAAAATTATGTTTACACTGTACTATAGTCTGTTAAGTGTGCAATAGCATTGTGTCTAGTAGAAGAATGTGCATACCTTAATAAAAAATTACTTTCTTGCTAAAAAAATGCTAACCATTATCTGAGTTTTCACTGAGACAGTATTGCTGATCATGAGTCACCATAACAAATATAATAATAATGAAAAGGTTTGAAATATTGCAAGAATTGCCGAAATTGGATAGAGACACCAAGTGAGCAAATGCTTTTGGAAAAATGGCACTGATAGCTCAACATAGGGTTGCCATTTGCCACAACTTTCAATTAGTAAATAACACAATGTTCTGCATAGCACAGTATAAAGCAAATGCAATAAATGTAATAAAACAATGCCTGTAATGATTTGACCTGAGAATAGAGTGTATTAGAAAAGACCATGCCTAAGACTGTAAAGCTGACCAATTCAAAACAAGTCACCTGAAAGTCAGGATAGTGGTTACCTTTGGGGGAAGGGGTGGGTGGGGATCGGGAAGAGGCAAGGTTTCTAGAGCACTGGTGACGTTCAGGTTTGCCACTTGACTGTTACATAGGTGTGTTCACTTGAGAATTCATTGATCTATGCACTTACAATTTATGTGCTCTAATGTGCATACATTTTAAGTATTTCACTTGAATCAAAAAATTTTTTAAAATGTAACTCAGTATAGTACTATATATTTAGTAATGTTGATTATTTCAGAGTTAAAATATGGTCTGATATTGTTAGGTTGAAAGGGGCAAAAGTTTTTTCATACTAGCACAATTTTGGCAAAATTTGCTAAAAATTGATCAAATGAATCCATTGGTAGAAAAAATTTTGATGATGTGGGACCTGGAAGATAAAACTATGATTTTCTCTAAAATGAGTTAAAAAGAAAAGGAAAGACACTGCTTTCACTCAGAAATTTTGTCTCGGTGGGTGTTTTAGAAATGGAGAGGTTGCTTACATAACCTGTAGGTCCGAAAAGTAAGATCATCTGATACTAGGTGGTAGGACTAGAAAAGTGTTTGTAGCACTAACTTGACTAAATTTTACCCCCAAAATAAGCAATATTTTTTCATGTAATTCTTTATCTGATATGATTATTACTTGAAAACAATTTTTAAAATATATTTTTCTTAGCAAAAATTATAACTAGATGAATGAAACATTACTGTTGCTATGAATTATTACACAAGAGTTGGATTGAGCCTTGTAAATGAATCTTTTACTAAATTATTTTAATGAAATTTCATGTATTTATTTGTACTACTTAAAACATGTTTTTCAGAGGAAAAAGGGCTGATTTCAAAAGTATACTCTTCAGCATATTTTTAAATTGCTGCATGTGATTTAAAAAAATTGTCTACTTCTATCTTTAAAAAGGATTGTAAGTTTATATTTTGTAATTTAGGTAACTGTTTCATTTGATTATATTCAAAGTATCATATGGTAAAATATTTACTTGTGGATAAAATTTCTAAGTCTCTGATTATATTGAAATTATATATGCTGTGATTAACTATTATGATTCATCATCTCTTAAATTGTCTTTGAAGGTAACTATAGAATTAATTTTTTCTTGCCATGATATATAGAAAAACTGAAAGTTGTGACGTTATGTATCTAAGCAGACACATCTAGGCATGTATTTAGTAGGAGTCTTACTCCATCTTCAGTTCTACCACCCAGTCTAGCCTGTCTTTGTTATAGAAGAATAAAATCAGTTTGGGAAAATTACAGTATTTCTGACCATGCAGACCATCCATATTTGACTGGTGGACAAGTAGATGTGCTGGAGGCTGAAGATAAGTATGCTGTCCCTGTACTTAATACCTCTTCTCCTTCAGTCCTCACCTTGAGAGAGGTCACAGTGGGGGAGGGGTGGAAGGATGTACTATCTTTAATATATTTATGGTATTTATATTGAATAGTATTTATCTATACTGTTTTTATTATATATAAAGTTTCATCTACCTTTAAGCCAAGTTGGGACCAAAGAAAATATACAAAGTGGTTGTGGTTTCAGTGCTGCAAGGACCGAGGACCTTTAATTAGTCATGTTGCTGAGTAGAAAGATGCACTTGACACTGGTGTGGTGGCTTGAAAATCTGGTTGTCCATTTTCCTCTGACCTCAGCAGGGTTAAAAATGATTAGACATCACAAATGGAGGTGATAGCAATATTTATTGTGTTCTTGTCATTTTTTATTTCAGTTTGGTGAACAGTCACGAGCCCCTTCTGCCTTTGCAGCTATTTACTCTAAAGGAGGTATTCCTTGCAGGTAAAATCAATACAGGTTATAACTGACCATATTATTCAAAATAATTGAGTAAAATCAATATAGTGTTCAATTTAAGTGTATTGAAAGTTTTATTTATGAGGGAGGTTGAAATAAAGGTGACTTACTCAGTTTGGCTATTGAATTGTTATGAATCCTGGGACATTGTTGGAGAAAGTCATTTTAATTACAAAATAGAATTACCAATAGATCTACAGTAAACCACTGAATAATTTAAGAAAGTGAATGAATTAGTTTCTAAAACAAACTAAGCATTCACAGGCTTGGGCAAATTACAAATAATTAATCCTATTTTGTTTAAAAACAAAGTTGACAATTTAGTGAAATTGGTTCATTTTTTTTTTGAAATTGTATTTTAAAAAGTTCCAAATTATATTTATTGAAATGCATTTCTTAATGAGTACATACAGCTGTTTTTTTCTTTTTTCTTTTTGCTGCCTTTCTGGACAGACATCAGAACTATTTTAAAGAAAACAATAAGGTTACTTATCAGTAATGATCATTTTAAGAATTTACTTCTGAGAAACATTTTTTTCTTCTAAGTATATCCAATTTTAGTTCTGTATGATAGAAAATTTCATTTTCATTGTGGAAATAATCACAAACATTCTTTTTGTTTTTCTAAAATATAAGAAATGTAATTTTGTAATAGTATTTTTAGATTTGGAGGACTATGAGTGAAAAATCAGCTCAAGAAACATTCTTCAATTTATTATTATTATTTTGTATTTACTCTGAATCCAAACTTTATATTAAGGTTCTTAAACTTCTCTCCAAAAAATGTAAAAACAATTGTTAAGGAGACTTCTTGCTGTTATGAAAATAACACTAACAAAGGTGTCAAGACGTTGAGAACATTACAGAAAGGGTGTAAGAAAACATCTGAGGGTGATGAGTCACTGTCGTGAATGTGATGATTGTTCTGTGGATGTATTCATATGTCAAAACTTACCAACTTTTACACGTTGTAACTTTGTGCACTGTATTGCATGTTAGTTAGGCCTCAATAAAGGCTGTTATAAAACATGAAAACAGCAGCAACAGGATTCTAATTCAAGGGGCGACTACTTTGTAACCCTGCCTGGGCCATTTCACTTTCCTGGGCTCAGTTGTCTTCTCTGCACTGGGATAAAACCTGGCTTCCCTTCAGAACATTAGTGTTAGGATTAAATAAGCTGTTTCTGAAAAATGTTCCTTATAAAACTAATTATTCCTAATTAACACATTTTGTTTGCATGTGTATAGATTATCTATTCATTATAATTATGATTGAAACATATCAGGTGCAGCATTTGCACTAAGACTCACAAATAACAACACGCTTGAGCTCCAAAACTGTAGGCTTAACATATGTAGTTTTACTACTTAACAGTTTTGCTGAAAGAACAGGTATCTGAAGGATTATAAGCATTGCTTTGTAAGATGCCTTTGTAATACCACTTAACGTCATGGATTTCCTACATTACCAAATAATATGCTCATGTTCTAGAAAGGGTATATATATGTTAGATAATAATCATTGCTTAGTATATAATTATACCGCCCTTGTTACATTCACCGATTTTCTATTGTAGATTGGTCCATGGTTCCGTAAAACACAGATTGCAGTGGGAATGTGCTCCTGAAAATCTTCCATTTGATCCTCTTCTTATTACTTTAGCTGAGGTAAATAAATATTCCATCTCTCCTGCATGTTTATGTGAAATACTCTTTTAAAACTGTATTAAATCTTATTTTGTAGCTCATCAGTAAATCTCATTCTTTGCTTTTGAAATAAGGGCCAAACAATCAGCATTAAAACAGTACATTCCCTTAGGAGCTAATTATGATTGGTATATGTTTTTTGGAAACTGATTAATCAGCTTTATAAACATAAACTTCAACTTCACAGAGATTTATAGATAAGTGGGTGAAATATTCATATTTAATTTTTTAAAAAAGTACTTGGGATCTTACTGAACTGGTCAAATCAGGAGAACATCATCAGTGGTTGAACCTTAAATTATATCAGATAACAATGAGCAGTTGATCTATTTTTATACAACCAGTTATGTTTAACATGAGATCTTTCTTAGAGAACTGATATTAACTACCTAACATTCTTTTGGTAGTTTTTGGGCTTTTGTCTACTTGCATGTTTTAATCAGATCATCATGGAGTGGTTTTTGTAGAGGATTTTAGAGAAACTTCTGATAAATTCCTTTATGTATTTACTGTGTGTGTCAGCTAAAAAGTTGGTGGAATATTAGCTTCAAGTACATTAATGATATCTCGTGTAAGTTTTGTTCCTAGTGTTAGAGTCACAAGTTGAGAAATGAATTAACCAGTTGTCTTATATTTAAATTTTTAGATACTTGGCTTTTTTAAGAATTAAGGGTCATTTTTTGTTATTGTTAAGAAATAACAAATCTCCTTGAATTATAGCTTTGGTATTAATCTAAATAGACAGCATTTATAGGATGTCATTATAGTAGTAAGTGATCTAAATAAAAATGACAGTGAAAGAATTCAGACTTTTTTTTTTCATTTAAAGAAATTTTGTTTTTCCTGTAAAACTAGTAGGCAGGATCAGGTGGGAGCAGAACCGAAAATGTAGATAATTTTGCTGATTGAGATTTCTTAACTGTAACGCAATGTCAGAATTTTTAGTTCCTCCTTTAGATTTCCAGGGTATTTCCTGTCTTAAATATACATATCAGCTACTACCAAAGACTTCCACGTTGTTTTAGTCTTGTCTTTGCTTTTCTTATTTTATACCTCAACTTGCAGAATTATTTTGCTATAATAAGCAATGTATTTTTGTGAGTAACCTATTTTGAAATTCGATTTTGATGAGTCTTTTAAACTTGGTGTTAAAACTAAAATTGTATGTATTTCATTAGTTCTTTTTTAAACTTTAAACCTTTCATGTGTGGTAGAAAACCATTTTTTTAGATGAATAAAACTAATCCACCTAATCACAAAGAAAGAGGAGTGCTTTAATTTGGGGAGTTCTCAAAGGAATCTTGAATTTAGTTTAGGTTACATAAAGTCAGGCCTTTAAACACTTATTTCCCAAAGATCAATGCTTTTATTTCTGTACAGGGTAGATTTTTTAGCCTTCCCCCTACTCATTTAATAATGGGGAAGTTCTGACAGAACCACTGCTGTGGAAATCCACTTCACTTCTTGACCTGGTTCCCTGTCTCTGCAGTGAACAGGATAAGGGTACCCCTAGACCATGGAACCCTCCTTACAAAAGGGCGCCAGTGGGCTTGGCAGCAGTTTTCAAAAGCAGGACAGCAGCCAGGAAAGGAAGCATCGGGTCACTGTTCAGAAGCAGATAGTTTGGTGTAAAGGACAAATTAGCTGAAAATCAGTATTTTTAGGCATAACTTTGCAGCCAGTTACATCCCTTATTCAAGATAATTAGTCAAACTGAGTATTGCTTTTGCTTGTTTTATGTTTTTGAAGTCAGATGGCTCTTTTATCTTGACTCATAGTGATTAGGTGACTCATAAAAGATAACTATTTAATAGCTTCTAATGCATTTGGGATGAAAGACTTAGAGAAATGGCAAGCTATTTTCATATTTTTATTTCACATCCCAGTGTTAAAAATGACATTTAAAATCTTACAGTGCTTTTTGAACATAGAGAAAGATTTGTCTTGTAAATATCTTAATATAAAATATTTAAGTATGAAGGAAATACTACATTTTGGAAACACATTAAGTAAGTTGTAAACATCACCATAAAGGTAGTGGGGGAATCTAATAATTGTGCACTCATGAGGTGGGGGCTGTAATCACAGGTTACATTGATTTGCTGTGCTTTCAGGCAGTGTTTCGGAGTAAATACAAACTGTTTTAGCATCCTTGTGAGTTTCGTTTCTCTTTTTTTCCCTTTATTTATTTTCATTTACCTCTCCTCTCCTTCTCTCCCTCCCCCTCTTCCCTATTTTCTTCCTACCTTCCTTTCTTTTCTTCTTTATTTCTTTCCATTTTGTTCTTCATTTTTTTCTTGTTACTTCCCTTTTTCTTTTCCTTCCCGCCTATAGGTAGAGATTCTTCCTGTCCCTTGCATATTCTTTGTTCCATAGTTTCTGGGTTTAACTGCAATTGTAACTATTGGAATGTGATATGTCACGACTAGGAAGACAATAATAATAAAACTTGATTTTCACTTAGAGTAGCAAGGATTCAATTTTTTTTGTTGTTACTAGCATAACCAAATGAGTAGTAGATCTCATTTTTTATTCTTTGTCTTTTGTCTTTGGCAGGGTCTGAGAGAAACTAAACATCCATACACCTTTGTGTCAAAGGAAGGCTTTAGAGAATTACTTTTGGTCCAAGGGGCTCCTGAAAAAGCTGTGCGGCTGCTTCCTAGACTGATCCCTGTGCTAAAGGCAGCTCTGGTACCCTTTATTCCTTTGGACTTCCTGTGGTACATTTGCGATATTGTATGTCTTTTTTCCCTCCAGATTACATGCAAATTAGTCCTTTACCTGTATGTTTGAGGTGTGTGCAGAATTAGACCATTGTTATTCAGGACCAGTTGATTACTTTCTTGAATACACCTTGAGAGGTTGTGCTGAGGGTGAAAGGTCATTTTAAGTAATTAGGGGAAGACATGAGCCTCAAATCAGTCTTTCTGTGATAATATATTTGAGCTAATGTTTCAGTTAAGTCAATTTGTTTTTTGCTTTAAGATGTCCTGCATTAAAAGTTATTTTTTTAAAATCTAGGCTTGGTGAATTATCCTCTAGTTTTGAAATGTTGACTCTTACTTTTTTCTATACCTGCTTGCCCTTTCTCTTAATCCACCCACCCTTCTTTTTTCTCCTCTTTGCCTGCCTGTCATGACACCCTTGCCCCACCAACCCGCCTCAGGTCCATGTGGATGATGAAGTGTTTGAAAGAGGACTGAACGCTCTGGTGCAGTTAAGTGTCGTTGTTGGTCCTTCTCTAAATGACCACCTGAAACATCTGCTTACAAGTGTAAGTACTGCAAAGATTAGAGAGTGGTTGTCTGTATATATAATATACTATCTGTATCCTTCATGATCTCATGGCTTCAAATTAATCATTAAATAATTCAAAACCTTCAAAAAAACTCATCATCCTAACCAAAACATAATAGAGATCAGAACTAATAGTTCATAAAATATTTTACTAACAGACAGTATTCTCTTTAATTTTTTTAATGGAAAACACCTTCATGACCAAAATTTAGGGTTATAATGAAACATAAGCATCAATTGAATGGACAAAAGTTAATGAACAGTGTAATGGTTTTATGCCCATGTTGATTAGCTATGAATTGTAAGGAGAGTTTATACCCTCCTGTGTAACTATATACTGCCACAGCTATGTTTTTTATCTTTTTCTTTTTTCTTTGGCTTTCATTGTAAGTTTTTTTTCTACTTTTCTTTTTAATTAAGGTATCATTGATATAGAATCTTATGCTCAGGTTTCACTTGAGCGACATTGTGGTTACTACATTCATCCATGTTATCAAGTCCTCCCACACACCCCATTGCAGTCACTGTCCATCACCGTAGTAGGGTGCTACAGAGTTATTACTTTTCTTCTCTGTATTGTACTGCCTTCCCCGTGACCCCCCTATATTATGTGTGCTAATCATAATACCCCTTAATCCCCTTTCTCCCTCCTCACCCACCCTCCCTACCGCCTTTCCCTTTGTTAACCACTAGTCCATTCTTGGTTCTGTGAGTCTGCATCTGTTTTGTTCCTTCAGTTTTGCTTTGTTGTTATACTCCACAGATGAGTAAATCATTTGGTACTTGTCTTTCTCCGCCTGGCTTATTTCACTGAGCATAATACCCTCTAGCTCCATCCATGTTGTTGCAAATGGTAGGATTTGTTTTCTTATGGCTGAACAATATTCCATTTTGTTTATGTACCACATCTTCTTTATTGTAAGTTTTTTAACGAGTCTGTAAATAGCATTCACATAAGACTTTTCCCTGTTATGTGCAGTTTAATCCTTATCACAGATATTCACTGGGCTACTGTGCAGTTCAGGAGATCCCCAAGACCACCCTTAGGTTGAACAATTTACCAGAAGGACTCACAGGACCCAGGAAAGCTGTTACTCATGGTTACAGTTTATTATAGTGAAAGGATATAGATGAAAATCAGCAGAGGGAGGAGGTACCCAGAGTGGGCCTGGGGGAGACCAGGTGTGGAGCTCCCAGTTGTCCTCACCCAGTGGAGTAGCAAACTTTTTCCAGGAATGATGCGTGGCGACACGCATAGGGTAGTGCCAAGCAGGGAAGCTCATCTGTCTGGCGTCCAGGGTTCTTATTAGGGGTCTGCTGCACAGGCATGACTGCCTGCCTGCATGGCTGACCTTGCTCTCCAGCCTCTCCAGAAACTGAGCTGATACCCTGTGGCTCACGGCCCCACCGTGCATCCTGTTAGCTTGGACCAGCTGTTGTGGCCTAAAGTCCCCAGGGAAACCAAGACACTCGTATCTGGCAGGACATTCCAAGGGCTTAGAGGTTTCTATCCAGGAGCCAGGGGCAAGGACCAAACCTTTCTTTAGACAAAGCTAATCTTTTACCACACACACCAATACCACACACACAAATTAAAGGCCTGGCTGGATTTCTCTGCATGTATATCCTGTTGTTCAGAGCGGAAGCATGCATTTGATCATAGATCTGCTATTTTTTCTTGGACCCTTCCAGCAGAGAGATCCTTGAAGTGTATTTTTAACTTCCGTCTCTGCAAAGACACTGATACATCTCAGGAACCACTTGGCTATGCCTATAGAAAGCGGTGCTGGTGGTGGTGAATCTATCCCAGTTGCTGTGTTGAGGTTTGGAATGGTAGGCGATAAATTCTGATTTATCTGATGTCTGATGGAGAGAAGACATAGTGAGATTAGACTCTCAAACCTTGGCATGCAGGAAGTCTTAGGACAGAAAAAAGAAAATTGTGGCAGATATTTGCTTACAACCTTCAGGTCAGTGAGTTGTGGTTGACTATAAGAATTTCACACTAATATATGAAATGACTCGTTTTAGACTGACTGCTTCATTCAGACATTCAGCACTAACAGAAGTGTGTCGCTCTCTGCCCTCCCATTTTGTGCCAGGTATTGTGCTAGGCACTGGGAATATAAAGCTGAACAAAAACAGAGACACTCTCTGCCCTTGAGGAGATTGGTTTTTATTTTGGGGGAGAAATAAGTAGCAAGGATGTCCACTGAGAAAGTTGCATGAAGTGAAGGGGATGTGATCTGGAGGGAAAAGGAATCACACTGAATCTTTCCCCAAACATAAAGTTCAGTGAGGATCAGAGGTTTTGCTTCCTGAACAGCCTGCCAGCCCCACCCACCATGGCAGAGAGAAAAGACTCGATTGCCACCTAAACTGTGTGTGTGTGTGTGTGTGTGTGTGTGTGTGTGTGTGTGTGTGTGTGTGCGTGCGCGTGCGCGCTCTGACCCACACACTGTGGGACAGGCACTCCTCAGGTGCTGTAGTGCTTTCTGCTTACCTCACTGATCCCCAGCCCCCTTGCCACCCTCTTCAGCCAAAAAGCTTCTATCTTCATCTGTTTTATAGAATTCTGCCTAGATACTTACTTGAAGAAAGGGTTTCCTCTTCTAGAAAAAGAATTTCAAAACCAGTTACTGAGCCTATTTACATCTCATTGTCTTCATATGCAAAATAAATCATATCCTTTCTGAACTTCAACTCCAAGAATCTTGTTAAAAATGCAGAATCTGGGCCATTGCCCTGAGATTCTGGTTAAATGAGTGGGGTTGGAACCCAAGAAACTGAATTTTCCTAATGAGTGTGTCAGGTGATTGTGAAAGTGGTGCTTCAGCCTGTAAGCTCCTGTTCCAGGATAGCACGGTTTGAAAAAAGCAAGCTTAAGATCTGTAAAAGGCACTTTCTGTTGTCCATCCCCAGGGCATTGATAAACCCTGTTTTGTCTGTCCTCTCCTTTAGAGTGTCCTCTCCATTAGAGTTACTTTTCTCACATTTTTATCTTTTGGAATCTCTTCTGCCCCTCCCTAACCTTCAGTGACCTGCTCAGTGGTGTGAAGTACTCCTGGGTTACTTCCATACCTGAGAAGAAAGAACCAGAAGCCAAGTCTCGGACAGGGCCTTTAAACAGTTTGATGAATGACTAATTCCTGCCTGGGCTTTGTTTGTATTCCCAGGAAGTGGAACCATGAGCAAGTCCTGTTCCAGGCTGAAATGCTGAGGTCTTTGGATGCGTACTGCAGGCATTGGGTGGGGGAACACTGTTCAGGTTATTTCCCTTTCTGCTCCTGGGGGACCGTCCTCACTCACCTTGTGCTCTCTCCCTTTTCGGTCAAAGTTCCACAAACTCTTTGACTGAGGCCCATTCAGGGCATATCTACGGACAGATGGTCTTCTGAATTCTAGTCTGGTTCCTCTACCTGTCACTGTAATAATTATTCATGTAAATGGTCTCTTCCCTTTTTTTCTCTTTAAAACACCTGTGTTTTAAAGGCTTAGTTTTTTATTGTGATCCTTCAAATGCTCTTGCAAATTACAAAATGGAAAAGTATGCAATTTCAGAGACAACTTACTCTGGATACCACGCTGTAACAGATTTTATAGAATTGGTATTTGATATAATGTAAATAGATTTTCTTTTAACAAATCTATGGTGCCTATTATATATAAATTTCAATGAGATATTTCCTAAAACAAGTCTGGAAATCTAAAACAAATTCAGTTATGTTTATGTGTGTGAAGACTCAATGGCATTATTTCTAGTTAGCATACTTTTTAGTGACATTTTACTTATGCCTATGATGAATATTCTTTTTTTTCAAATCATTTCACTTCCCCAATCTTATTTTAAAAGCTGTCCAAGAGACTGAGGGATAAGAAATTCAAAGAGCCAATCACCAGCGCATTACAAAAGCTAGAGCAACATGGTGGCAGTGTAAGTAGAGCACTGTTCTTTAAGTCATAACTTTTTTTTTGTAGTCATGTTACAAAATTGACTTTTAACTTACATTATCTCATTTCATCCACAAGTAACCATGCAGAGTTAATAGTACTATTTTCATTTTAGAACTCAGAGTTCCTATTTTGTTTAGGCACACAGGTTTTAAGCACTGGGATTCCAACCCAGGTTGTGTAAATACAGGGCTTGTACACTTTCACTGTTTACTGTATGACACTCCTTGTGGTGCAGCTATATAGTTTTTTTCCTTTATTTTGTTTATTTTATATATTTTGCCTAGATTGTTGGAGTGTTGAGAAAACAAAAGTATTTTAAGATAGAGAGCTCCCTGAAGAGAGACTGCTTTTTTCTTTCATTTGCGAACTTTTCTAAGAGATTTACAATTTGCCCATAATTGAAGATTGAAGTAAGATTTCCAGATAGCTGTGATACTATGTCTGAAAGCACACATGTTCTTCAGCACACATATGTGCACATCCACAGACAGGAATGATTCAGCTGATGATTCTAACTTCCAAGAATGTGCAAGAAGATACAGGAATGTGGGGGGTTTCAGTCAGGTGTCAGATAACTAAATTAATTGAATTTTCATCATTTGAAAGAAGTGTTCAGATCATCTAGGCTTAGAAATATTTCCATAAAGAAGTAAGCCCATTTTATTTTGCAGATCATATTTAATCAGATCTTAATGATACAGTTGTATGTGATTATCTTAACAAGGTCAACAAGGTAAAACTTACTTTCATTCTAGGTACTTCTTGAAGGTATTAAAAATTATAAAGAGAGTTTGTGTGATAGTACACAATTTTAAAATGGCAGAAGTTTTAGTTTAATGCTTTGCCTGAACTACCTAATTTGACCAATTTCACTGACTTTTTTAATTGATTACATTCTTTCCTTGATGAATACCTAGAATAAAGTTTATGAGGATGAAGTAAGTCCCTAAGCTACTAAAGAAAGAACTTTGTTGTGTGTGGGTCCAGGCAGAGGATTAGCATTCAGACACCTTATTAAGATGTGCAAAACATCCGCCAACCAATCCGGTGTCCCTCCTCGGCAGATAGGAAATTTTCTTGCCTGCGAATGTGCTTGCTCTTCTGAGAATTGGAATGCAAAACAATTTGCCCTTGCCTCCCCTGTGAAATGCAAGTAAACAGATGCAAAATAGATTTTCAATCTGAATGTCCCCAGGTGATTTTCACCCGTCTGTGGCCTGGTATGGGGAGTGGGGCAGGTGAGAAGGGGTAAGCCCTGCAGGTTAGATCTCAAGTATGGGGAGGGCTGTATGGGGAAGGGGATAGTTTGTGAGTAAACAAACTTAGCACACTAAGATTGGGAGGGGGAATACGGAGCATGTAGTTGACCAGTCCAGAGCCCTAGCAAGGTGTGTACCTCTTACTGCCCCGCAATTTTACTCTTTTTCAATCACGCTAACACAAAGTAAAAAAACATTTTGAATTTCTAAGGGCTATTAAGTACTGTTTATTCCTCCAGACTTATCTTGTTCTCCTCCTGATGTCCTACATATAGTATTTCAATAATAATTTAGTACTAATTGATGAAAGACTTTCCCTTGGCTGATAGTTGTGCTTACGTTTGTAGTCCTTCATGATGTTAATGAATGCTCTTCATTCCCTACTTTCTCTTTCTTTACCTATTAGAAAAGAGTTTTTTAAAAAGTTCCTCGGTACTGCAGTTTCTCATTTCTTAGGGCTTGTGTATATCACAATGATGGAAAGACTCAACTTCCAGGAAAACAAAAATAACGGTTATACAAGCATAATCTCATTTTTTAAAATAATCAGTTTACTACCTGTCTTAAATCAGTTCATTCTTAGCCTCATTTAATTTGCTTTCTAAATGATACTGTCGTGGAAAGCTGCATACTTACACCCCCCCCCCCCACCAAGTATTTATGGACCACGTGGGAACTTATTACATACCAGACATTAAACTCATTGAAACTTCACTACAACCTCAGTAGATTTTGTTATTGCCCTTTAAATATCTAGATACTGAGGCTCAGAGAAGTAATTAGCCCCAGAGTTCACTGTGAGGTGTCTGGCAGAAGCTGGATTCAAGTCCTGGAAGTCTGGTTCCTTTCTACTTATGTAATTAAATATTTTTAATAAACAGAGAAAACCTAAATTTTTATGTAACTCAGAAAAAAGTCCAATTTCTCATTCCATCATCTTGCTCTTTTCCCATTTTGTTTGAGTTTTGAACACTTTTTTAGGCATGTTCATTCAACTTAATACTTATTAGGGTAACCCTGCAAGATGCTAATGAAGCTAAATGTTTTTCTTTTGACAGGGAAGCCTAATCATCATCAAATCTAAAATCCCAACATACTGCTCCATATGCGGTTGAGAACAGAGCCAGCAAAAATCTTACTACGTGGTAACAAGTATTAAATGCTGACCATGTGCATGTGTGGGACCTTTTCAGACTCAACTTCATTTTATTCTTTTGTAAATCAGAGCCACCATTCATATGTATGAGTTGAAGTTAGGTATACACAATTCCACTGAATCTTAGTTAAAGTTATTCATTAACAAAAAAGTGGTTAATCATGAAATCTATTTAAGAAGTTCTACAATAGTACAATTCTGTGGGGTTTACTTTCATACTTTTATGGTTTGGGTGAACAGCAACAGTTGGGTTTATGCCAGATACGTTTATATTTATTTTTTGGTGCCTTTTATTTATAACATACCTTTTGCAATCGATTTGTAGCTCTGCACTCTTTTTTTAGACATTCTGCTATTTCTTGGGTTTTATATTTATCAAGGCTACAGTAATCTTAAACAGTGGACAAATATTTATGAATTCACTCTCAATTATTGTTTGTAAATATGTATTTTATAGTGTAAAGTGCTTGGGAAAGTTTCTTTCCGGAGTATTCTAGCTTAAAAAATTTTTTTAATGTGTAAATTCTCTTACAAGTATGTTGTTTATTACAACTCATTAAAACTACCTAAACTTTAGGTGTTATTTGTAAGTAAATAATATTTTTTTATATTTCATAGTCTGAAAATAACTAAAGATATTCAGACATGAACATATTCTGAAATTAAAATCTTAAAACTCACATGTATTCAGTAATTTTGTGGTTGCTTTTGTTTTACAATTCAATTAAGAATCTTTGAAAACATAATTTACAGGCATAGTTCTTGGTGGTGACGTAGTAGAAGCTAACTCTGGATCATTCTATAAGAAAGTAGAGGAAGATAAACAGAAAACAAGAATAACACCATCCATCCTAAGGGCAAGAAGAGGAGCCCAGAGGGACCTGAGTAGCCACACCAGGTCCAATGCAGTGGATGCTTCTGAAGGGCTGGAAATTGGCGGTCACTCTTTTCAATAGATTAGCAATCTAATATGGCAATTTTATATCCCAGAAGCACTGGAGAGCAACACCCTTTCTCTGTTCTGTCCCTCGCACACCTGGAGTGACCTCTTTGCATTTCTCATTCAGATACAGTCTCATAGCTTTAATTTAAAGAACACAAGTAATTTCTGGGGAGTCGAAAATTGTAGAAATGTAGAAATGCTGAACCTCCCTCAGAACTTTGGGCCTTCCTAGTTCTTGCCTGGTAGACACTTTCCTCAGATCTCTGCTTAGCACAGCCTCAGGTGATACTAGCCAAAACATCTGCCTGCCCACTGACCTTCCTTTTTACTTTTCTTCAGTGCACTGAGTGCCACCTAAAGACAAAGATAGCGATGACCTAGAAAATGCCGTAAAGAAAACATAGCAGTTTTAATCTAATAATAAAAAAATTTGTTGGAATAAAGACCTATGACATAGACAGTAGAGTTATAAACATTTCATTTGCTTTTATTTTTTCTTTTTGAAATACAAAATGTGCACATTAAGTTTACACAAACACGTGATGGCCAGTTTCAGTGTACATGTATTGTACTACTCTTAATGTCTACACTGGTGATAGCAGGGCAGCTTTCAACATCCTATGTCTACACCAGAATAGATACCTGATTTAGTGTTGCAAGGACAGTTGCAAATTTCCTCCTCCTGTATCCTCTTGGTCCTTGTGATATTTCTGCACAACAGGGAAGATGTGTATATCCTGTAGTAATGGCAACTTTACAATTTTGGCTTACAATCATTAAGAATAATCTGAATTATTGGAGTTTTATGATGAACTAAATCATAATACAATCCAAATGTGTTGCTTAGTTTTATATTCATTTTCTATGAAATTTATGTATTGTAGTTCTCAACATAATGGGATCACTGGTGCTTTCAAAGTGAGTAATACCACTTGGTGTTTATTCCTAGTAGGCGTTGGAGAAGTCAAGGTTTCTTGGTCCCTGAATGGCGTGTAATATAAATGTGCCACAAGGGAGTCAGGAGCAAGGGGATGGAATAGGCCCTCAATGCTGTTAAGAATTCCTTGTTAACCATTATTATGGTATACAGGGGGACACATGATCTTGTCCCTTTGCACAGGCCTAGGAGCATCCTTGCTTTGTTTCACACCTTCCTGGACTTCCACTTAATGACACAGCAGAAAACAGTCAATCTGTATGATTGAACAAATCCAAAATTATATACATCATGTAGGCCTTGGCTGTCATATGAATTATGAAAAATTAAGTGCTTATTAAATAAGCTTTATTAGGCATATGCTGACATCTGGTGATTCATTTGTTTCATGTTATAAAAAATGCTAGATAAATGAATGTCTTTAACAGAAAGCAGCAAATCTATAGAAACTGGGACTATATGTTTGCCTTTTTTTTATTGGAGTGATCCTTTTTACTTAAAGTATATAAATGGAATTACAGCATATGAACATGAAAATTAATTTCTGGAAATTAAATATGGATGTCAGTATTTTAGAAAACGATTTAAAATCCTGGGGCTGAATACATATAAATGAGTAGCAAAAAACACTGGCATTTTAAAATCACTGATAATGTGAAAGCTCAATCCCATGGCTAAAGAATCAATAAAACTATATGCCAAATTCTCTTACTTTTCAATATTCACAGGGTATGAGACGACTTAGAACATCCCATGAACTCAGTTGTATTATGAAAAGGATGTGAATTTAAAACTGGAAAGCTCAAACCTTTTGGGGATTGCTTTATGTTAAAACAAAGCTTGTTTGCATAATATGCCTCAGTGTAAAGCTGAGCAATCTATGCTAAAAGTGATAGCTCCAACTTTAAGTGCGGAAGAATAGTTCACATTTGTCTGTGTGAGGATGTGTATTTGACAAGTTAAATCACATTTTCAAAGAGCTGCATGGAGCGCATTATGTTTTCATCCTGTAAGGAAGAAGCACAGCAGGATTAAATTCAGCATGTTTGCAAGAAGAGTGTGCTATCTTGCCTCTAAATACTGCCTCCTCCCAGCCAAGGGCCTATACCAAAAGCTCAAATACTAAGTGCAAAAGTAAATATTAGTCTATGCATTTACCGCATAGATTACTATGAGCCCATTTTATGTTTTGTTGAATCTACTGGGCTTTAAACACTTTATTTAAATACTACTTGGTGTGAGTAGAGGATAGTTCTCCAATTAGAAGCCAGAATGGAAGCTAGAGAGGCACAGAGGCAAATGCAAATTTTGGTGTTCCAGGAAGATCACAGGCCAAATCACAGAGACATGTCCATGTAGAAGGAAACAGGGTTTATGTGTGAGCTAAGAGTTTATGTGTAAGGATTCATGAGGATTAGAGTTTGGGGCTTGTAGCCGTGTTTGCAGTAATTACATCACTCTTTCTGTGTCTGTTAGAGCTAAACCTGTGTGGCCCTCAGGAGCCTTTAAAAATGAAAGGTCTGAATGCCAGAGAAGGGGTTGTTTGGGAGAAACCATTACCCAATGGCTGTATTCAGTTCAGCCTATTCCTTTGTTTCCAAGGACTTCAGGCATTATGGAGGCACTTGGAGACTGTATGTGACTGGCACTCAGGGAGCAGGTTGTAGTGATGGTAAATGGTAGCTGAAGTAAGGGGACCGCCAAGGCTAGAAGTCAAGTGACATCGCCGTTAAGCAGGCTGATGTCACCACTTAGTGCTCTCAAGGCCCACCAAATAGAAGTACGAGTTAAGAAACAAGCAGACATCAGGAAAGGAAGGTGGATCAATATGAAAATAAAGAGAAAAGCTAAGCACCAGCCATGTTGGTCTGCATATCTATCTGAGCATTTCTTAATTGTGGTCCTACCCACACATCAAGTCAAATCATTCTAGGTAAGCTAAAACTGGTCTCCCAGCAGACGGTGAAGTTACTCGATTTTTCCTCAGAATTTTCTGTGCCTTATTCTTTGTGACTAAAAGTCACTACTGGTTTAGCCAAAAAGCCATTTCTCATTCACATACATTAACACAATGTGTTTCTCTAGAAATCAGATGTTCGTGCGGCCTGTGATGCCTGCTTGGCTTTATTGGAATATATGTTGGCTGTACCAGAGATACACATGTCATATGCTAAGTCTGAGGAAAGAACGGTTCAAATGCTACCCTCAGTGACCTACCCTCAGTGATGGATACTCTAAAGGATTTTGGGAACAAAAGCAGTACCTGTGCAACTTTGTGGGCTTTCTGCATACCTACCTCGGGGTAGGCGCTCTATAAATGTTGATTAATGGAATGTGTAAATTGGTGATTGTTTTCAAACCCGTAGGCTTATCTCTCAGCTGCTAGGAGTGGTAGGTTTAGGCATAGGATCTTTATTTTGCTCAGTTCATGGTAGCTAGCTGCAATGCTTAGTCTAGCTATTATGAAAGCAAAAGGGGTAGTTCTTTACTATCATTACTTACTTTTTGGCAACTTTCAATGAACTCATCTATAGTAACAACTCCATCTTTATTTTTGTCCATTTTCTGTTCAGGAAGAAAAGAACAAAAAACTTTATTTAGACTTAGCCCTTGATACCCTCACACCTGAACTTAATGAGCTGAAATTAAGGAAAGCCCAACTACCTCTCTTATGGGGAACTGCTTCAGAGCATCAACTAGAAGTTGATCAATAAGAATCATTTAGCCAACTGCTTTAGGCTGTTCCCTTTCCAATAGAATGTGGTGAAGGTCTAGAATCACTCTGCCCCCAGCTATGTCAGAGCTCAGGCAATTTGCTGAAACTTTCAGAGCCTTGATTTTTCTCATCTGTAAAATGGGGCTAATAAGGATTTATGACCTCATGGGATTCTTGTAAGAATTGAATGAACACACAAAGCAAAGGTATAATGTGACAAATAGACTTAGTGTTCTATCTAGGATTTAGTGAATGTTCAATAAATGTTATCAGTATTATAATAAACTCAAAACCCAATTACAGAATTAGTATGATGATAAATAGTCTACTGTTTTGTCCCTTTCAGTAAAAATTCTTTTCTTTCTCATTCTTTTGAATCATCATGACACTTTGCAAACATCAGGAAATTTATTCTTAATTTTCTCTTTCTGTTTGACTTCTGTTTGCATTCCTACCTGGAAAAATGTTTCAACATGTTGTCTGGGAGCATCTTCTTTGAGGACAGGATATGTGCATTTACCCATCATATCATATATTGCTTTCATTATATCAAGCATTTCCTGAAAAGTAAACAGTACATACATGAGGCTGTGTGCACTGTATGAAGAAACCAGTCTGATAAATTATTCTTACTCAACTTCAAATTTTTTTAGTTTTCTCTGATTCTTCTTTAAATGTCTTTTGGTTGTCCCCGGGGAAAAACCAACAGCTTTGTACGTTAAAAGCAGCAGAATCAGAATATAAGAATTATTTTCTTCATTTCAAAATGAAGCAAATTCCTGCACATGTAAGATGACCAGAAAAGGAATATTTTGGTTTAATGTTTGGATTTCCCTAGACTTCTCAGAGACTATCTTTGCTTTATTGAGTTTTCATGTATTTTATATGTTGATTATTGATTTCCTTTTATTGAGAATAAAATCAACGCCACATCAAGTTGTTAGAATATATAGATAGCTAGATATAAGCAGGGGGAGGGTAGGGGACTTTGGTCAGGTGCTTGCTTACATCCCACACATTCTTGTGCAAGCAGTTCTCGCAGGATTTGAAGTGAAAATATAGGTAACAGACCAGTCAAAAGCCACTAGCTCCAACTTGGAGAAGTTGACCCAAACTTCACCTCACAACCATTAGCATAATAAAACTCACACCCCTCTTTCATTAGCATAGTAAAAACCACACCTCCCCAGCCATGACAGTGCCCATGGGAACCAAATATAGTCAAAAATCCCTCTGCCCACGTGAGGGTGGAGCAAGCCTGACCTGAAAAGACCACACCTGTTCCCTTTGCAGCCTGATCCCTCTTAGTGAACATCCACCTCCCTTTATAGAAAAAAGGCTCCCTATTGTTCCCTTGGCATAACTGTGCCCCAGCTCTCAGACATGTACTCTTTGTCTTTTTTTCTATAATCTTGTTTTCCAAATAAACTCTTAATGCTCAACAGCTTTTCTGCATCCTTTCTTGAATTCTTTCTTGCAAGGAGACCAAGGACACTTCTCCAGTAACAAAGGTCTCAAAGGTCATTAAGATTTTCATTGTTTTTTTTCTTACTCATAGAATTCTTAAACTGAAGAAATCACACATGTAGATTAGTCAAAATATGTGACTGTGGGAAACACTTGAAAATTCATTATTTTATTAAAACAAAACCTAGTTTTTGACTCGTCATGGGAAGTCATTGAGAAGATGTGACTGCCAGTTGACTTGTGGGCTTGGACCCTGGCAATCTGAGGCTCCTCACACCTTCCCCGTGCCATGTGCATTCCACTTGCCTTCCCTGTGCAGAGGCTGCCCCAAGGACATGACCATGAGATAGTGTTGTGGTGTTGAGACCATCTGTGCCGAATACCTAACTGAATCCCGTTAAAGCCTCTATATAGGATTCTGGCAGGTGGATGCAGAGGTTACTCATCTTGTGGCCACTAGAAGTAAGCCTTGTATGTAAATGCCCTTGCTTATTCAACCTGCCACCTACCAACGTGGAGTGGCTTACCTCTTCCTCTGGTCTTTCTTTGCCCTCCACTAAGGGAGCTGGCTTCACCTGGAAAGCTCTCAGGGAGCTGTCAAAACAACAATTGGTAAGCCAGCCAGGAGACTGAAGAAACAGGCCTTGGGAAAGAGGCATCTCTAGGGAAAATCCTGAATTGGCCAACAATTCTATGTGGGGTGGGGTGGCCCATATGTCAGGGGCTTGTGGACCACCCCTTGAGTACTGGACACCCCAAAACACTGACTGCTTTAACAGGCTTCTTTTAGAAACTGCACAGTGCACTGTGGCAAAGAGAAACCCTGTGATAAGGATGAACTTGAAGAGGAGGATGTTGTAATTGATGGTGAGACAGACAAAACACCCCATGCAGTCTGACCCCTATTACAAAAGAAAGCAAGAGCAGCCCCGACAGCAGCACAGAACCCAGTCCAAGAAATGTTCCTGATGAGAGACTATACTCCTGCTGAGCTTGTGGACCTGGCTGCCAAGTTCCAGCAAAAGATCAGGAAAAGTAACCCAGGCAAGTCCAGGGGGATTAGTGGGGATGATGGCATTACTTTGACCAGGTAGGAGGCAGAGCAAATGAGCAAATTAACCATTACCCTGCCCTCTTGCAGTGAGTGCATGGCACTCAGGGGATTCAAGGGAGACCCTCCATTAGAGTGTGGATATTCTAGCTTGCAGTGTGGCTTGGCCAAACAAGGGGCGGGTCCTTGGGCTTGTGGAACCCTGGCAATCTATTTTGGAGGTACACCAAATTCTTAGAGAGTTGGGGGTGAAACAGGCAATCTATGCCTCTGTCTTTGAAGCCTTTTGATCAGGCTGCATTCAATGTAGGAATGAAAGCTAAGATTCTCCAGTTTTCCCCCAGTAGCTGGTTTGGGACACTGGTGTCCATGCTGAATGCAGCTGCAGAACAAGACATTTACAATGTTGAGCAATCCACTGCTTATCTGGAGGAAACTAACACATCCTGATGGGAACAGGTATGGACTATGCACAAAACCCAAGACAGAGAGGAAGCTTGGAAAACAGGCTATCCCAACTGGTTGTAAAGGTTCCAGTAAAAATAACCTGGAAGCAAATGTGGTTTGGCCTCACTGCTGTGGGAACACCACCTGAACAGATCGACCAACAGCCCAATGCTGTGTCAGTCAGCCTGTGGAAAGCCTTAAAACCTGAATGATAGTTCATACCTGCCCCATCTGCCCCTACCATTCCTGATGCCCCACCTGCTCCAACAGAGCCCTTTAGGGATTTGTGGGTTCCCAAGCTCTGGGTATAGGACACAGGCCAAGGCTGTCTCCAGGTGAGGGCTCTTGGAGATGATCAGAGGCCTCATGTTGAGCTCACTATTCACTGGTTCCCCAGGAATAAACAAATGGTGACAGCTGTGGTTCACACTGGAGCTGAATGTAATATAATACATGTAACCCTCAGAAGTTTTCTGGCCCATCTGCACCATCAATGGTAAGGGAGGGCAAACACTTATGGTTGGGAAGATCCCTTTGACACTGCAAATTGGTTGTTCCCCCACCATGGATTATGAAGTTTTTATCTCTCTAATACCAGAGGACATATAGAACAAGAACATGAACATTCCACAGGGTCAAACTCTGCAAACCTCTTTCGTTGAACTCTGCCTCTGGGTTAAAGTAATCATACCAGTGGTGAGGGGGAACGCCAACTGGGACTGGTAAAGTCCCTTCCGCTCCCAAGAAGAGTGGTAACTGGCAAAGAATATACTTGTCTGTTGGTTATAGTGAGATAGGAGAAACATCCAAGAACTGCACTGAGTGGGTATTGCACCCCCTGCCCATCATGTCTCCAACAGCCTAGTATGGTTGCTTAAAAAAGCCTAATGGCTGATGACGGATGATGGTGGACCATTAAGAATTGAACAAGGTAGGGTCCCCTGCCTCCATCCATTCGGCTGTGCCCACTATTAAATCTCTTGGCCATGGATCCAGGAGTGTACCATGCTGTGCTAGACTTAGCAAATACATTTTTTGGTATAACCCCTGGCCAGTGAGTCACAAGGTCAGTTTGCCTTCACATGGAGGGGCAACAACAGACTTTCCAAATGTTTCCCCAGGCTTCCTGCACAGCCCCACCAGATGTCATGGGATGGTAGCCTGAGATCGGTCCCTGCTCTCTTTCCCCGTATCATTAACATGGGCCCATGACATTGATGATGTCATGCTAATGTGTGAGAGCTCATCTCTGCTGTGGAATACCCTGCAGAATTCACCAGAACATCTGTGAAGGAAAGGGTGGTTGATGAACCCACAGAAAATCCAAGGCTGCCATAAGGTCCCTTGGTTGGAGAAGACCCATGTTGTCCCAAAAGATGTGACTGATAAGGTGCAAGCTTATCCAAGCCCTAAAAATGCAAGAGAGCTGCAAGACTGTGGGGATTTGGGGGTTTGGAGGACTTTTATTCTCCACCTGGCATAGTGCCTCCAACCTTTATATCTCCTGGTAAAGAAAGGGCACATGCGAGACTGGGGGTCAGAGCAGTAAACCAACTTTGAGAAGGCAAAATTCTAGGGAAGCAGATTAAAGCTCTGAGCATCTTCCAAGCAGAGCTACCATTTGAATTAGATGTGTCCATGACTATGAAGGGTATGAGTCAGGCACTGAGGCAGAGACAACCAGGAAGAGTGCTCCTAGGATTTTGGTCCCAGCTCTGGAAGGAGACAGAAACCCAATATACCTGCTAGAGCAACAACTCCTAACAGAGCACACAGTGTACCTCCAGGTAGAGCAGCCAGTGCAGTAGCCAGTGGGCTGAACTCAGAGGGGTCTAGCTGGTGATCAGTCATGAGCCCTGGCCTTTATCCCTTTGCACTTACAGTTGGGCTGTTCTAAAGGGATTGACCCTGTGGCTTGGACAGTGGTAAGCCAAGGGATGGGTGATCATGACTAAGCCCCACAGAGTCAGAATATGTGGAGAGACATTTGGGTCAGCCTGCAAGAGTCCAAGACAGTCCTCACTGTTTTCTACATCCAGGCTCATAAGGCACAGACACCCCTTGGCAATCAGGAACCTGAAGCCCTAGCTCAGGGTGAGTCCATATTACTGGCCCTTCAGTAGATACAGCAAATCAGGTACATAGAAAGAGCAGCCACCATTGCTCCCAGGTGGGATGGTTTATTGCCAACGATGCCAA
This sequence comes from Manis pentadactyla, assembly GCF_030020395.1. Lineage (NCBI taxonomy): Eukaryota > Metazoa > Chordata > Mammalia > Pholidota > Manidae > Manis > Manis pentadactyla. Next base: position 15,973,441 of record NC_080023.1, read on the forward strand.
TTACCCCTGAAATATAGTGACTTAGTTAATGCAGTAAGAGCAATTCCTGTGTGTTCTAAACAACACCCAAGGTAATTTCCAACAGAGTCTGTGGCCAGCTACTAGAGTTCCCAACAGGCAAGGAGCTGATAAATTGATTATATTGGACCTCTCCCTCTGAGTGAGCATTCTACATGGCCTTGGTTTCTGTGGACACTGCATCTGCCCTAAGCCAAGCTTTCTCCTGTCACCATGCAAACCAGGCTGCCACCATAAGGGGACCAGAGAAACTGAGTACCATGTATGGATACCCCTATTGACTAGACAGTGATCAGGGGTCACATTACAAAGTTCATGATGCTCAAGACTGGGCAAAAGAACATGACATGGAATGGAGATTTTATAACCTCTATAATCTGCCAGCTGCAGGGTTGGTGGAAAGCAAAAATGAAATATTAAAACAGCAGATTAAATTACAAAAAGGTAAGGCTACATTGGAGCATTGTCCCAGGCTTTAATACATTTTAATAATCAACAAGTAGAGCCTGTTGTCCGATGTGCCAGACCCCTGCCAAGGCACCCAGTACCATCAGGAGGTCAACAAGACAGCCATTGCCCGACTCTACTGTGGGTCAGTGCACTGTACCGCTCATAACGCCAAGCCCCTTCACACCTGGGAAAGGAATTATCTTGTAGGATTTTCAGTGGGGTGTTCCACTGGGGTGGGTAAGTTACTTCTCACCCCTGTCCACTCAGGGCATGTTGTAGAAGGGGACATATGAGATGGTTAGAGCTGGTCACAACGGGAAAGGGGGAACTACTCAGTCTCCAGCGGGAGCCCACTGTCCTGCTGCAAGCTAGACTGTAGAAACGCCCTTCACCTGGAATGGAACAGGCACGAATGAAAGAAGGAAGAAGGTGGGGGTTCTGGTCTGGCATATTCTTCCCCTTAGTCCATCTCCTCAAGCCTGGCAGTGCTGCGTTCTCTGGCCAACACATATGGTGTGCATAGCCGGGTCAATTTCTTCAGACTGTCAACTTCCCTCTCCTCAAGGCCACGTTCTGCTTCCCACTGGTAAATATTTGGCCACCATCTTTGTTCCCTCCACTGGCCTGGAGGCCATTGTGGAAGCCCTTACTAAATTCGCCCAGCCAGCCTAAATGACAGCAACAAAGCTTGTCCTTACTGAACACTGAAAGTTGTCCTCCAAAACTACATGGCCTTGGACCTTATTACGTCTCCGCAAGGAGGCACCTGTGCCATTATCTGCACAGAATGTCGTGTGTTCATGCCTGATGAGTCTGCTAATGTATCATCTTCATTAAATCACATGAGGACACAACAGAACACCCTGGGTGATCCTACTTCAGGTGAGGGGACTTAAGAAACTAGTAGTTTTTTGGATCCTGGACTCTTAGTGAAAAAAGTTGTCACCAATTTGGGGAATCATTGCTATAACCTGTGTCTTCTCTCACATGTGCCTGCACTGCTGTGGCGTCTGCCTCCAGTGTCCCCAGGGAATCAGTTAGCTGCAGAGGGAGCCACCTCCATGCTAGTAAAACCCCTTGCTGACTGCTCAGGGCCCCTGGTGGAGGAAGGTGTCACATGGGATTGTAAGAGCCTCTCGCCATGGGTGGAGTGTTGGGGGAGGTCATCAAGAAGATGTGGCCATCTGTTGACCAGGGATCTGGACCCTGGTAATCTGAGGCTCCTCACCCATTTCCCTGTCCTTGGAATATGCATTTTGCTTACACTTCCTGCCCCCAGAAGCCACCGCAAGGACATAGCCTTGAGACAGTGATGTGGTGTAGACCATCTGGACTAGACATGTGACTGAAACAGTTAGGGCCTCTATATAAACTAAGATTTTAGTGTGTGGGTGTGGAGGCCGCCCAAGACACTTAAGCTCCCTTGCTTATGAAACCTGCCACCAATCTACCCGGGGTGGCCTGCCTCTGTTTAGTCTCTCTTTGCCCTCTGTGTAGGGGGGCCTGTTTCAGATTTCACCTGGGAAACTCCTGAAGAGCTCATGAACAAACAACTTGTCGTTTTAAATCTTAGCAAACAAAATCTCATTGTTCAGACAAATTTAGATTTGCTGCTTTACATTTGTTTCCTTCATATTGAAGTTTCTACATAAAAGTTTCTGAGTTAAGTTGATGACATGGAAGTCATATCTTTACTTTTGAGAGTATTCAGTTACATTAATTAATGATAAAGTAGTTTGTAATTTATCAATAGCAGGTGAAAGCTTTTAAGATGTTTTGAGTTTAGGGAAGTCACAAGAAGTTTGACCCAGGAAGAATTCATGAGATGTATTAGACATACGTAGTAAGAACAGCATGTTTGTGTTTAACATAGAAAGATATTGCAAGTGATTGAAGGACCAAGAGATACCTAATATTCTTGAGATTTCTGAGTACTAAATGTTTACTGTATTCCAAATATATGAGAGGCACTAACTATTCAGGGTATGCTCAATATACATATGCAGATACTTAATATTAATGAAGTCTTAATTCAGATATTTGTTGGTAAGAAATAGCCCAGCTCCATATATCCTCTGCTCAAGAAACACAAAAGGAAACCCATGTCATATATCAGGTTAATTGCCATATGCTATAGCAACGGTCAGGTGTACCTGTTCTTGTGTCAATAGAGCAAGCTCATGTCATCGGTCAGGTCTGAGAGACCTCTTGCCCAAAACTCAACTTTCAGGAAAGTCAGTGAGGCAGTGAGGAAGGACATATGAACATTAAGGCCCCTGCTCCACCCCCATGACTCAGGTAGTGTCATCCCTCAGTCCTGCTTGCACCCTGTCCTGAATCTGTTTCACTTACCCCATCCATTTTCACTTGCTTCTTCTTACTATGTTTTAAATTGGTTTCATAAACCATTTGATATGAGCAACTTAATTTGGTCTGTGGGTCTTCTTTCTTGGATAGCATGCCTGGAAGTGTTTGGGGGCCCCACCATTCCATCAGGCCATTTTCCACACAGTGCAGGTCATCACACAATCTACGTCATTTTAAAATTGCATGTTTCCATATGGATTATATTATATGGGGAAAAAAGGTCATAGGATAAATATCCTAACATGGTCTGGACACATTTTCTTACTGACTGATCCCAACCACAATCTTTATCCCACTTATTGTATTTATTAGAATGTCATCTGGAAACCAGTAAAAGCCTTATTCATTTTATGTTTACTTTGCAGATTCACCATAAACTATTTCTATCCATTCCAAAATGCTTATTAGACTGTTTCTCCATCACCACATAAAATCTTTAGATATACTGGAAAAGTGACTCTCAAATTAATAATTGCAGTAACATTTTGAAGTTAAAAAATGAAAATGGTCTAAAAGATAGTTGTGTTGGTAAGGCATTTCTTACTTCTTTAGTGATGTAGCCATCTTTATTTATATCATACAAATTAAATGCCCAGTTGAGTTTTTCTTGTACTGTCCCCCGTAGCAAAATGGAAAGACCCTTGATGAAATCCTAAAAAGAAATAAAAGTACATTTTTATATGACATTTAAAAAAAAATCTAAGACACAGATTCTGATAATGTTCTCTCACAAATGATGAAAGCAAGGGTTATAACCTTCTTGATTTTGAACTATTTATTTAGCAAAATAATCAATGGGTCCTTGGTCCTGTTTTTCATCTTGGTCAAATGGGGCCCTTAGCCAAAATCATCTGTTGTGGCCACCACTCCTTGGCTTTAATATTCTCATCTTCCAATTGGAAACTGTGACTCAAATCAGCTGTGGAACTGGAAATTATATCAGAACAAACACCCAAACAGCAAGATGCAGGCTGTAAGTGGTATTGGCTATAAAGTGCACACAACACTACAAGAACACACAATTCTTTTACTGAAAAGAATCTAACACTGCATCTTTTAGAATACAAGCACATCCATAATGTAATTCCCATGAAAAAGATCTGCTAACAAGAAAGGTGGACTGTCCTTAAGATATGGAACAGTTACAACCTTTACTTAGAAATCAAGTTATAGTGTTCATGCTGGCAGTGGTTAGGAGCACGGTGCTGGAGGCCAGACTGTCTGCATTCAAATTCCAGTTATGTCACCTGATAGCTTTTGTGTCCTCAGACAGCTTGACATCCTTTTGCATCAGTTTCCAGATCTGTACAATGGAGATTATAGTACCTACTTCTTAGAATTAATGAGTATTAAAAGAGTTAAGTTGCTTATAACAATGACTGGCAAGGGCATGAGCTATATAAGTACCAAGTAAATGGAGCCCTCAGCCAGTATCATGGTTAGACTGCTTTGACTGCATTGTAGATGAACCAGATTAATTTGATCAAATTCATATATATTTGTTGTCATGGAGAGTAAACACTGTAATGTAATTCTGAGTTCACATAGAGTTGATAATTTATTGTTAGATAGAAATGAAAGAGCAGAAGGAAAACCTGGATGTGGACTTCTGGGTGAATTCACATTGTACATTTCTACATTCCATCATTTTATCATTTTCTTGTCTCAATTTCTTATGTTTTTTTCCCCTACATCTTAAAATAGATAACATTCATGTAGCTCAAAATTTTTAAATTTCTAAGATGTTTGGGAAAAAATGTTCTCCCTGTTCCTGGACACCAGCTACCCTATTTCTTTCCTCATAGACAAGTGGCAGTAGGAGGTTCTTGTATTTACTTCCAAAGAATTTTCATGCATATATAATTATAGAGCATAATAGAGCATACACACACACACACACACACACACACACACATAAATATCTTCTACCTTGCTTTACACAGATGATAGTCTAGCAGGCTATTCTAAACTTTTTTTTTTCACTTAATAAACTTTGAAAATAACGTTAATCTTTTCCACTCTTGCATAGAATCATGAATGTATCATAGTTTATTTAGCCAATTTCTCATTGATGAATATTTAAAGATTTCTAACCTTTTTAAAAACAAAGCTACAAAGAGTAACTTTATATATACATTGTTTATATGTCAACAAGTATATCTTGTGGGTATACTTGGATATAGTACTTAGAGGTAGAATTGCTGAGTCAAAGGATTTGAACACCTGTAAGTTTTAGAGTTATTTCCAAAATGTCCCCCAATTATTCCCCTCAGAATCTATGTATAAGAATATCATAGCTCATTAATACGTTATAGTATCAAACTTTGATCTTTTCCAGTTTTATGGATAACTCTTTCTTAGATTATTTACATTTCTATTTATTCTATCATGAATATATTTGAGCATTTTTTTCAAATGCCTTGATTTATAGAAACTCTTTACATATTAGTGAAATTAACCATTGTCTGGAATATGTCTTCAAGTGTTGTTTTCCAGTTTGTCATTGCTTTTGATTTTTATTATGTTGATTTTTGTAAAGTAGGCCTCTTTTCATTTTTATATTCTAGAATTTGTCAGTCTTTTACTTTATGTCTTTTGGTTTATATCATATTGAAAAGATCTCCATTCTGAAGTTACAAAGTTTTTTCCTAGCTTTTTTCTAGTACTTTTGAAGTTTACTTCTCTATATTTAAATCTTTATTCCATTTGGAATTAATTTAATGTTTTTAGATAGTTATCTTGTTTTCACAATAATATTTATTACCCACTGATTAGAGATTATTTATGATTTATTACCCACTGTTCCTATGTCCTCTTTCTTACCCCGTTTTCCTCTCTCTCTTAAAGGAGCCATGTGATTACCTGGAGCCCATTCAGACATTCCAGAATGATCTCTCCATCTCGAATCTTTAATCCCATCTGCAAAGCTCCTTTTACCATGTAAGGCAACATATTCACAAGTTTCAGAACTTAGGATATAAACGTTTTTGGTGGGCCATTATGTAGTATACCAAACTCTTCTATGTTTTAGGTCTTTTTGTTTTTCTGATTTGTTTTCTCATTTCTCAGTCATATTTATTTATAGGTATTTAATCCTGCTGCTGCTGTTATAAATGAGGTATTTTCTTTTTTACATATTCTAAATTAGTTTTGATTGTATTTATGAAAGCTATTTATTTTTATAATAATTTTGTATGCTGCCAACTAAATGAGTGTTCCTGTTGTACATGATATTTTTTCAATTGGATCTCCTAGGTTTTTCATGAATGTGATGATAGTAGCTGTTAACGGAGTTAATTTTACCTCTTCTTATGAATTTTTATGTTTTTAATTACCTCCTTTTTCCTAATTCCATTGAATAATGCCTCTGGAACAACATTACATAATGACAATAATAAATAGACATCCTTATTTTTTTCTGCATTTAGTGAGACTATTTCTAGAGCTACTTTAAGCATGGTACTGACTTTTTATCATATTAAAGAAGCATATAATTACCATTTTATTGAAAAAATTTATCAAAAATGACCATTGACCTTTTTTGCAGAAATGGAAAAACTGATCTTCAAATTAATAAGGAATTTCAAGGGACTCTAAACAGCCAAAACAATATTGAATAAGAAAGACAAAGTTGGAGAACTCAAGCTCCAATTTCAAAATTCAAAACTACAAAGCTACAATATAGTGTGGTACTGGCATAGGATAGATACATAGACAATGCAGTAAAACTGAGAATCTGGAAATAATATCTAACACCCATGGCCATTGACTTCCAATGAGGGTGCCAAGATCACGCAATGGGGAAAGCATAATCTCTTCAACACATGGTGCTGTGGCAACGAGACAATATACCTACTCTACATCCTGTCTTTATTCAGGGTGAAATGTAGAATGAGAAATAAACATGACTCATGAGAAACCCACAAAAAATCTCTAATATTTAGTAGGCAGAAAGAAGAGAAGCTGGCAAAGGATCTTGAAAATAAGTTGCTAAAGAAATAAGAGAAGTCAAGAGGAGAGTGCATTTCACTAGGAAAGGATGCTTCGTGTTGATACAAGATGCTGCTGGGGAACGAACAGTGTTCATCCCTTCGGCAGCATACAGGTCACCAGTGACCAAGGGGAGAAGCTTCCATGGAGTAGAGGGAGCAAAGAGTGGTGGAGATTCTACATGGAATACTGAACAGTCTTCCCTGACCATGGCAACAGAGGGACAAGGCACTATCTGAAGAGGAATGTGGGATCACGGGAGAGATTTGAAGATGAACGCTTTGAACACTGAAGAAAAGAATCTAAAAAGGGAAAATGCTTAAACACATGTGTGAGAAAGAAGGAGAGTAAGAACTGAACTGGTACTCCTGAGACAGTGGCAAGGATCCAAATGCAGGGAGATGGTCCAAGCTGTGAAGAAAGGAGGCATGTGTCCTCAGCTAATACAATGAAGGCGGAGAACGTGGTAGCAGACGCCAGTAGCTGACAAGAGGTGAAGAGGAGCCAGTCCCCATCTGATAGCTTTCATGGGAGTCATCTGCTTGGGAGTGAGTCACATGGTAGGAAAGGTAAGAATTGGAGGTTTGAGGAGAGAGAAAGAGGAAGCCCTACTACTAGACAATAAGGTGACTTACACAAATTATAGGACAGTAGACCTCCCTCAAAATACTTTCCTGTCATCTACCAGGAAATTGTAAAACAAATGTAAGCCTATAACTTATTGCATATTGTAATTAAAGGGTAATGACACTGTTTGGAGATGTGCACTATACAGTTGCAAACCTTAAGCTTTGGCTTTTAGGAAGGTATAAAGTAGTCACCGCAGAGCACGGGAAGGTAGGCTTATCAGAGAAAGATGGCTGGACAATTTTGAAAGGCCAGATGAGGTTGATGGTTATCAATATAAACCTTACCTGTTGTTTCAAACCACAGAATAGTAGTTATATGCCCTTAGTTGAAAAGCACATATGGATACAAGATCTTGGAAGACATAGAGCATCATTTCTCAAAATTTAGCTTGCAGCAGGGCCACCTGGAGGGCGTGCTGAAACAGATTGCTGGGCTCCAGCCCTAGAGTTTCTGATTCATTAGGTCTGGGGTGGAGCCCAAGGATTACATTTCTAATAAATGTATTTATTAGGTACTGATATTGTTGGCCCAGGGATCACACTCTGAAAACCGTTGCCCGACAAGAACCATCACTGGCATTACACCCCTCACCAAGCAGAGCAGACCAGAGCAACAGTGAAAAATGTAAAGACAGCACTTTTAGTCAGGTGTGGACTTTTGTTGTCTGCCTCCCTAGTAGGCCCCTAATTTCCATTTCGTGCTTCATCCCGTTCTGCAGAAGTGCACCCCATCTCCAGCTCTAGTGATGAAACCATCATGTGGGCAAATTTGGGGAGCACATTACATCCCTTGGATCAAGGCAGTTGCTTCTATGGTTGCCATGTGACTGCACCCAGGGTGCGTCTGCATGATTCCCAGGACTTCTGCTAGGTATGGTGTATAATGCAGGTGCTCTCCCTTCCCTGCTGGACATGACCAATCAAGCCTGGAGCCCAGGAGCTGTTGGTATTTTCTTGTGACCCTAGGGGAGTCCACCCTTACATGGTAGCCAACTCTATCTCTGGGTTTTTTGTTCCTGCGAGCCAATGAAGTTATCATATTGTCCTTGTTAGTTAATATATAATTTTATATTATTTGTGAACAAAAGCATCCTGATTCACCAGCTGATACTGAATTCACACTTTCCTTTTAAATGCTATGTGCCCTGAAACTACTTTCATGAAAAGATAATTATGGTTTTTGAGCACCCCCATCTCTTTTAGTACACCATCTTGCAGGATGATTATCAATAAAGTTATTCAAAACAGGAACAATTCCTTATTTGTACAAAAGGAAAATGAGAAACTCAATGTGCCTTTTGTGGTTTTTGCTCCACATTTTTTCTGAATGGTAATTGAAATCTGTCAAGCAGAAGTTGCAAGCTTTAAAACAAACAACTGCTTTCAAGAGTACTTTGAACAATTACCTTACTTTCATCTTAAAAGAAGGTTGCATCTGTCCCTAATGTACAAAATGAGAAGGGGATCAATACTGAATTCTGGTTTCCATTCTCTTATAATTAAGGCAAAAGAAGGAAAAAGGCATAGGGATTTATCTTTATAATATCCTAGTCTTATTCACTAGTGAGTTTTATTTATCTATTAAACCTTCATTTAATGCCTTAATGCTGGTTACTCTGCCGGGGACACTAGTCCTACTATGTTGGAAGATGTCATTGAGAGGACATGGCTGCTAGTTGACCTGTGAGCTGGACCTGGCAAGTGGAGGCTCTCAACCACTCCCTGTCCTTAGACCATACAGTCTGCTTTCTGCTCCTGGACAAGAGACACATCAAGAACACAGCCCTGAGAGAGTAAGGTGGTGTTGAGACCATATGGATTATATGAACCCAGTTAAAGCTTCTATATAAACATAAGTTTCTGGTGGGCAGGTGTGGAGATTCACTCTTCTTGTGGATGCCCAAGACAAGCCCCGTAGGTAAGTTCTCTTTCTTATTAAACCTGCCACCTACTAATCTGAAGCGGCCTCTTTCTTTGGCCCCTCCTTGCACTTTGTGTTTGGGGCCAATTTGGAATTTCACCTGGAAAGGCTCCCACATTTGCAAATCAACATTCTACCACTCCACCTGCTACTCAGAGAACATCATGGCTTAGAACCGTGCATTTGGAGGTATTTGCAATCAATAGTCCCATTTATAGATGGGAAAACAATGTTAAGTATCTTGCCAAAGGTTAAGAAGTTTAACTAGTTGGGCAGTGACAGATTCAGTATGCAAAGTCACGCATATGTATATATTATATTTCTTATTCTATGCTTGTTTACATATTTCATGAACATTTTTAAGGCTATTTCCTTTAGTATGACCTCCCTTGATTGCAGTTAAACTGCCATAATGGTTGAGCTACTCTTGGAAGTTTTTGAAAGATACAATTTCAGGTACTATCTAAAATTTGCATTTGTTTGGAACTAGTAAAAGGTATCAGCATATCTTAAAAATAGCAAGAAGCATATTTTTCCAAGATTCACAGTCTGATTTTGTTACATAGATGAGATAATATATTTACCTTGATTGATGCACAATATTGACTTGTTTATGTAAATTAGTGTGTTAAGAGGTAATTATGGTCACATTAAATTAAGTTGGAGGAAAGTTTTTGGTTTGATCTCACTGGAGACTCTTAAATATTAATGAATTTTTAAACAGAAATCATAAATGTAAATATATAATAAATATATATAAATATAATGTTTGATTTATATAAAAATAAAGAAAAGAATATTGAAGAGAATTGCCATCACATATAACTCTATCATCTGTTTACATTGAATATTTCTATTGTCTTTTTTATGCATTCCTTAGCATATATTTATAGTAAAGGTCAGATGGCATATATACAATTCTGTATATTTCGCTCAAAATTACAAGCATTTTCCCAACCACTGAAAATTCATTGCAATATCATTTAAATAACTACATATTAGGTTGAACAACATGAAATTGCTAATATTTTTGGTATTTGCCCAAAATAGTAATTTCATATGGTTTAATCTAATAATACTATTACAGTGGATTTTGAACACTTTGGACCTAAAATCACAATAAGATTACATTGATTCTCTTCTATTAATTTAAAAAATATTCTTGTCATTAAAACCTCCATTAATTCTACCACGTACTAATGGCTGTGATCTGGAGTTTGAAACACTCCTTTGTCATATGGATATGTTGTAATTTATTTAACCATACTTCCCATTGTTGGATGTGTAAATTACTTAAAATATTTTCTTTGTTATAAATTACGCTATGGTAATAAAACGATGTTCTGTATTCCCCATCATTTCAACTTTTTCCTTAGGAAATAAATAGAATTCCTGGTTAAAGGGCCCTAGGAACACTGAAATGTAATAGTAATAATGACTACAGTTTATTAATTGGGAGGGTTGTGGTAGGTAATTTCCATGCATTGTTTCATGTCAGCCTCATGCAACCAGAGGAAATAAATATTGTCTTTGTATTAGAGACGGAGGCTCAGAGAAAATATGTAACGGAGCCAAGGTGTACAGTCGGCGAGCAGTGAAGCTGGAAATTGAACCCAGACCCCTGACTCAAAGCCCAGGCTGCCATTTTGACTAGAATTGAAGCAATGGGCTGTGGTTATACAGAACAGTGTATAATACAAACACACATTATGTCTCCTTTTTTGGTACTATCTGACATAACTGTTAGGTGATATGAAACAGTGACTCATAGTGGTTACAACTCACTTACTTTCTAATAGCATTTGTAAAACATTTAGATGTACCAGGAAATTCATAATTCTTGCCATAAAATTATTGTGTAGATGAATTAGAATATGGCCTTAGCTGAGTCAGTATGTGAATATATGTACCACTTTGGATGCTATAAGAAGGTAAGATCAGCTAAGAAGAATCCCATTGGTTACATGTCCAGGAACACTGACCAGACAGAGAGACAGAGAGAGAGATTAATTATCTGCAACTGCCCAGAGGTTAACCAGAAGCAGTAACATTAATTGAGCATTTTCTATGTGCCAGGCAATTTTCTAAGCTCTTTAGGTCCATCATTTAATCATACAGTAGTTTTGTGAGGTATTCTATTATTGTTATCTCCATTTTACTTTGTGGAAATTCAAGCACAGAGACATTGAGGAATTTGCCACAGGTATCACAGCCAGAAGGGACAGAGTCTGGATTTGAACCCTGTGTCTGACTGTGTGTGCTCTTTTAGAAGACAGGAGATTTCTAGAGTTTCCATGGATGTTGGAGTATGAAAAGAGGAGACTGACAGATTCTAAGACTGTGGCAGGAAGGATATTACATAATCCTGGAGCATCTTGTAGTCCCAGAAAGAAAGGAAGTGATGGAAGAAATGAACAAAACAAAAGAAAAAAGCAAGTAGAATGATGAGGACATGTTGAGAGAACACTGGAGTCAACTGCCAGGTCTCCCCATGGCCAAGCTAGAAGAATTTGTGCAACAAAATAAATAAGGCCATAGGAGATTAAAACTCAAAGTATAAAATAAAATAGCTATTAATCCACACCAAGGTAAATAACTGATTGAATAAATTCATAAATGGGAGAGAAGAAACAAGTTTCCCATGCAGACTAATTCCAAATAAGTTATGTAGAAACTACCCTAAGAAGGTGAAGCATAACTACCCTCTCCTTAAGTATAGGCTGTGCATAACTTCCTTCCAAAGAGTACAGTTTGGAAAGAGGGGATCAAGAGTAACTGCAGTGGAGGATACCGACACTACATCCACCAGGTGATCAGGATGGAAGTGGACAGCATGAATCATGTTGAGACTATGTATTCTTGAAATTAAAGGGCCCTTTACCTCTGTGATCTTCCTCCTCAAAACACATATGACCAGTCTAATCATGAGAAAATATACATCAAACAGATTCTAACTGAGACATTCCAAAACAATTGACCATACTCAGAACTGGCAAAGTCATCAAAAACAAAGCATATCGGAGAAACTGTCACAGCCAAGAGATGCCTAAGGAGACAGGTGACTAAATGCCATGTGGTATAGCCTACATAGGATCCAGGACCAGAAAAGGGATATTCCTAAGGAAATACGAAGAAAACATGGACTTCAGTTAATAATAATGTATCAATATTAGTTCATTAATTGTAGTACATATACCATATTAGTGTATGATGTTAATAATAGAGGACGCTGGGTGTGAGGTGTATGGGAACTCTGTGCTATCTTTGCAATTTTTCTGTAAGTGTAAAATTGGTATCAAACTGTAAAATTTATTTAAAAAACAAATTTAAAAAAGGGCCCAACCTTCAGACTTTAATAGCAGATATAGATATTTATTGTATGCTTTTCTCTTGTCTCTCTTGTTATAACCTTCTGTTATCCTGAGGTTCATTAAACGTTACTGCTTGTACTGTGGGGAGATTTGGGGGACATGTCTTTGGGGGCCACAGGAAGTTGTAGGCTGGGACAGCTGTGGCTGGGCTAAGCTGGATACGCTGGATGCACATCCCAGGGCAGGACTACAGTGAAGGAGCAGGCCAGAATGGCAGGTGACGACAAAATTTAGGACACGTGTAGCATGGCCACAGCCCCTGGGAATCAACAGAAATGTATAGATGGAGCCCAGGGTTGAAGGACCCTCCTGGTGAGAATAGTTGGATTCTCCAAAAAGTAGCCATAAAAAATAGGAGAATATAGCTCTTAGAGGAAACAAAATTCTGTCTTTTGTTTGCTCTTCTATCCCTAGCACCTTAAAAATGCACAGAGTAGTGCTCAATAAATATTTGTTAAATGAATGCATGAAATGAAAAAATTCTGAAGCTCCCTTTCCTTTCCTTCCAATAACAGCAAAGCTTCCTGGAATGGTCCCTAGGCAAGAACAGAATTATGTGTACAGTGTGTGTGTTGAGCAACATATGAAGAATAAAATTTAATGATTACTCTCTGATAGTATCAGAATTATAAAGCTATTAGTAACATTGCCTAAATAATTCCCATTGATGTCTGACACTTCAAAAAAAATAGATATTAAATTTGACAAAATAACTCATCCTAAAGAGAATCTTCTCCTATAACCATAACTGATATTCAGGATGAAAAACACTTTTTCTCATCACTGTGAATGATGACAAAGAGATTACTTTTTAGGTTTATAACATCTCCAGGGGGTACCACTCACATTTTATTCTGTATGATTGGATTGTCAGTGAATGTTGTTTTCTGGAAGCTCTGAACTATATCTCTGAGGCCAAGTCATCAATTACCTATAGGAAGCAAGTATAGCTATTCCATAATTGTTCCAAAGAAAAAATACATTCTAACTCAGCCTCAATAACTCAAGTAAGCATGGCATTTGGGACACATTCAGTGGTGTATATTGCCCTGAGGGTGGCAATGTTCAATAGAAGGTAACTGTTGAAATGGTGGTAAAGTTGCAGGGTTGATTATGCAGCCAACAACTGAGTCGGTAATCAGTGATTTTTGAGGATGGCATGGACTAGTAGCGGTAATTGTAAAAGCTGGTGACAATACTCAGTAACCAAATCATAGAATGCCATCTTAGATGTTAGCTCACAAATATTGTGGCTCTGTTCTTTGGTCGGAGTCAATCTGTTATGGGGTTGAGAATGGGGGTTGGAAAACGATGGTCTAAGGGTCAAATATGGCCCACCATGTGTTTTTATAAATAAAGTTTTATTGGAACACAGCTATGCTCAGTTATTTAAGGTTTGTCCATGGTTGCTTGAGTGCTACAACAGCAGAATTGTAGATACAGTACAGACTGTGTGGCTTCTAAAACCAAAGTATTTACTATTTGGCCCTTTACAGAAAGTTTGATGTCCCCTGGTTAAAACCATATATTTTAGAGACAGGCAAAACTGGGGTTCAATCCTGATTCTGCTATTTACTAGCTGAATGACTTTGGATTAGTCACTTAAGCCCTCTGAGTTTGGGTCTTCCCATCTCTAGCATGAAGCTAGTAACACAAGTCCTTCATTTCTTTATCTGCAATTCACCACCTCCCTCCAAAATACTTTTTATAAACAAAAAGAAAAATGCTTATTGTAAAGACAGGGAGAGGCAGCAAATTTTGGTGCCAAAATTCATCCTGTGCCAAACCTGTAGTGAACTGACATGAAAATATTGTTAGTATCAATTTGCCTATCAACTGATCTATCAATATTGCATTAATCAAAGGACACTGATAGCTATATCAACACTTCCAAATCTTGGTGGCTTAACACAATATAAGTTTATTTGTTACTCACACATAGTGAAGTATGAATGGGAAGGTGGCCCTGCTCCATGTAGTCATTCAGAGACCTACGATCCTTCCACTTTATTTCTAGGCCAATTGAAATATGTGACCTCACAGTCTCTCCAGATGGGAAGAAACAAGAAGGAGCATGGTCACTTCTACCCACATCCCATATGTAAAAACTCAGTCATAGTGGATCAGATGGCATTGGAGCAGTAGCAGTATCTGCCACTTTAATTGTTTATTACATTTTTGTTGTTGTTGTACAAACATTATACACTTGATTACAGCATGCTGCAGATACTGCTGAAGACACTAAATAATATAGACTATAGGCACTGCATCACCTTTCTAAATCTGCAACAATCTGAATGATAAAGCTCAGCTGGCTCTGAAGACTTCAGATGAGGGCCTGGGTCTCTATATACCTTAGAGAAAGGACAGCACAGCTGCTGAAATGCATTCTGGGCCAGACTTCCTGAGTCAGAATCCTGCCTCTGTTACTTTCTATCTGTGTGACTTTAGGCAGGTTGCTTAACTTCCCTGTGATTCTCTTTCCACCTTTGCTAAAAAGAAGATAATAATACTACCTATGAAAATTTAAAAAGTCAGTGTATTTAATTCACTCAGCACAATGCCTAACATAATGGGTTCTAAATAAGGGTCAGTATTATTGTGTGTAGCTATCATTATTGTTAATATTATTTTTAAACAGTACAGTGAGTGACATACAATGAGTGCTTTTTTATATAATTAGATGCAGAACTCTTTCATAGCATCGTGGACAGGGCAGTTATCTAGCCTTTGGTGGGACAAGTTCAATGGTACAAAATTACTGTTGAATAAGATGACCAATGTCATTATGATTGGCTTGTTAGGAAAATCTCCTATATAATAACTGCTATGATTAAAATCTACTAAATAGTGAGCATGTATTTGGTGCCAGGCAGTAAGCCAACCCTTTTGCTGACATTATTATTATTTTTCATTCTTACATTACCCTGTGTAGTACTTTTGCTTGCTCATGTTTTACAGAGATGAACACTAAGGTCCAAAGGGTTTAAATACTCAGCCCAGTGTATCAGCCATTTGAAGGCAAGACAGGGACTAGATCTAGTCATAGCTAGATTTAGGGTCCCTCTTGTCTTATTCATGCTGTTCTTTGTGTTTAAGCAAATGAAGTAGAAAACTTCCATTTCCTTTTATTATAGAATCGGAATGGTCTCTGCTGTACCTCCCAGGATGCTATGCTTCTCAAAATATGTTCATTGCCTAAATCACTTCTGTTTTCTAGAGACTTTCTAGGTAGTTAATCAATTTAGAAGCATAACTACAATAGCCTCATGTTAAATTTGATTTTGATTCAACATTTACTAATTTAGCCATTAGTTTGCTTATTAAGGAAAAGGCATTTTACCCTCATGCTTATAGTATATAGCCATTACAACTAATTCCCCAGGTTATAATCAATGTTCATCACAATTACTAGCATTTCACATAAATATTATAATGGCAATGTTATGCATAGTCCCATATCATTAACGCCAGGCTAAATTTACATGTGAAATTAGATATAATATGCTATGGGTAATTAATTGTACATTTCTTATACATATAAATAATTTCAAGTAATGAAATCAACTAGTAGATTTTGCCTTATCGTTCTCTGCAAGCTAGCAATGAAAGCTTTGATTAGATGAACTGGAACCTTCTATATTATAGCTAAACTAAGGCTGGGCTGTAATTAAACTGGTTGGTTAAGTGCAGCAAACATGAATACAATTATCATGGGATGATCTTAGCTACCTTAGCAGAAGAAATGTTACAGGGGACAGGTACCTATGAAATTCTTCCACATTCCCTTTTCCACCATTAACTGCTGCTGTCTGCTCTGGGATATCACCTTGACCTCTTTAGGCTTCTTAGGCCACACCAGCCACTGCCAGCTTCTACTCTTCTCTTCTCAGTCATGTTTCTTGGTTATCAGAGATGGCTTGGTGAAGTTCCTGACCCAGGATCCTCATTAGTAGCACTCAGTGTGCATGAGTAGCTAGTATGTGTGA
Source organism: Manis pentadactyla (assembly GCF_030020395.1). Taxonomy (NCBI): domain Eukaryota; kingdom Metazoa; phylum Chordata; class Mammalia; order Pholidota; family Manidae; genus Manis; species Manis pentadactyla. Next base: position 15,990,176 of record NC_080023.1, read on the forward strand.
GCAGGCACTTTGCTGCCCTTATAACCCTGCCTCTGGGGCCACTGACTCAGTGGCATCTCTGAAGGCCGCACCTTGCTTTTTCCGTTGTGACTGCACCGAGCCTTGCTCCCAGAGAGTTGGAGATGAGTAAATGAACTTTCCCTCATAAACATGACAGGTGTTGCTGAAATGTATATACACCCATTCTATTTTAATCTAGTGACCTCTCTTCTTTCTCATCTCCAATGCTTTAACTGTAGTTTGGACTTACATTGGCTCCTGTTGGAACTCTTGGAATAAAGAGCTGCTAATTGGACTTCTTGTTTCTAGGAATATAGCCCTGTTATCTTAACTTCCGGGCAGAGAACTCCTCAAGGATTCCTTACCACCTACAAGACAACCTAGCCTCCTTATCATCCTGCGTTAGACGGCCAGGATCAGACCTTAGCCTCAGTACCCAGCCTTCCCTGTTGGCCCTCCCTTTCTGTATCTGACATTTTAGGTGATTTACAAATGCTTTCTCTTCATTCCCAGGCCTCTGCCTCTGCCTCACTCCCCACAGCTTCCCAGCTTGAACCCTTATTCTTTTGACCAGCTCCTGTTTGTCCTTCAGATCTAGTTCAACTCTATGACCAAGCTTCCCTGACATAATCTCGCCAGTACCTTTTCTTATTGATCTTTTTCCATCATCTGCTTTCCTTTATCACAGCACTCACTGAAATTCCTGCCCACGTGTACAATGTACCCTGCCCCACTCCCAAAAAGTTGACCCAACAAATGACCTTGCTTCCATTATACAAGCTAAGTACCCAATTCTAGTGCATGTGTGTGTTGGGGGTAGGGGGTATTTCTCCACATCACTAAACAATTCTCCAGCATTAGTTAGGTGTCTTACAATCTAATTAAATTCTGACAGTTTCTACCTGGAGATAGAATTAGATGGCACACTTTAAGGATTTGGTCCTATAAGACCACCCACCCCCAACTTCCCATCCCCCAGTCCACCCAGTTCAGATGGCATTTGCAAGTCCAGGTTTTCATATGTGCTCCTGACCAGTGGGTTACAGATTGGTGGTTTCAACAAACCCCTCCTTGGTCTCAATTTCTTTGTCAGAATAGCTCACAGAACCCAGAGAAACATTTTATTTACTGGATTACTGGTTTGTTATAAAAGGACATACCTCAGGAACATCCAGGTGGAAGAGATGCCCAGGGCAAGACATGCATAGAGCAAACTTCCATACTCTCCTAGCACACAACTCTCCCCACATCACCATGTGTTCACCAACCTGGAAGCTCTCCAAAACCTGTTTTGGGGTCTTTAAGGAGGCTTCATTACATGGGCATGATTGATTAAATCATTGCCCATAGGTGAGTGAACACAAGCTCCAGCCCTCATCCTCTCTTGGAGGTCAAAGATGAGACAGAAAGTTCCAACCCTCTAATCACAAGGTTGGTTTGGTTCCCCTGCAACCAGCCCCCTTCCTTAGTTGAGGTCCAAAAGTCATTTCATCAGTATAACAAAAAACACCTTTATTGCTGTTATCGCTTAAAACTTCCAGTTTTAGGAGCTCTATACCACAAACTGGGGGCAAAGATCAAACATATTTTCTTATTATAAATCACAATATCTCACTTATATTAAAGAGAAAAACCAGAATTAATTACAATGTAAAATAACAGATAATTCTATTCCCTAGAGACCAAGTATAGCTATTCAAAATAAGCAAATAAGAGGAGCTGTCCATTCTACCCATAGTTTTCCTAACAAAAATGAAAGGCAATAGTCCTCACAGATGATCAGAGTTAGTGTTTAGATTATTCTCCTAACATTAGATTTAAATATGTTACTACCCATGACATGCTATGTACCATATGAATGACATCACTATGTATATATTTCATGCAATTTTGTTCATGAAGTATTATATACATGTGTTAGGCAGAAAGACAGATATGAGCAGGATGAAAAGAGGGTAGGGCCCCCCAATAACTCAGGGAGTTAATCAGATTAATCTGGAGAGCCAGAAAGCACTCACAGACTCAATGCCCTTTGCAATGTGAGTTCAATTCACATGCTCTGATTCTGGGCTGACCTTGAGACTTGCCCTAGTTAATGCAGATGAGATAGGGCAGAGATATAAAACAAGCATCAGAATTAAAAAATGCCAAGATTAGCATAATAAGAACAGGAGGAACTTATCTTAAGGCTAAGATTACACTTTTAAAAGGAAATTGAGAAGTTAGATTCCTAATATTCTTTCTAATCAGCCAATGACTTATCTTAAGGCAAGGCAAGCTGCCTTAACTGATAAGTTCACAACACTTGGAAGTGGCCACTAACTTAGAGAGGAACAAAAGATTTGTCCTACAGAATTACCTAGAGGACTGGCTGTAAACAAGGATATATTGCCTCTCACTGGAGATAGACATCGTGAGACCACCTGACAAGAATCCCAGCTTTTGGGAGCGCCTCCTCCTCTCTGAGGTTGCCCACATTAACCTTTCTTCGAGTGTGTCACTCTCTCTGTCCTACTTCAAATTAGTAGGGAGCAGCTACTGAGAGTTCTCATTTGGGCTTGCAAGTCTCCTGGGTGACTGGACAGAAGTGCAGCTATACAATCATGCTCCTTAGTGGCCTGCTTGAAAATCTCTTTTCACTGCCTTTAGGAAGTTCTCAGAACATAATCTCTCCATCCAGCGCTCTGTGGCTCCCCCAAATCCTGGGGTGGTAGGGACTTAGCTCCCATGCCATGCAGATTCAGGAGGACACTGGATTCCAGGTGACACCGGCTTTAGGAGTTGGCAGGGGATTAGGCCCTATGTGGAGCGGCAGTTCAATGAGCTTCCCTTTCCTCTCTCTGTTTTTTCTTCCTCTCTGCTTTATTCAAGTAAACCTGATTTTACTCATGCTTTATTCAAGTAAACCTTTTTCTACCTTGACTCTAGCCTGCTCCTTCTTGGAGTGTATTCAAATAAAACTCATTCTGCTTCACTTCTGTGTCTCTCTCCTTCATTTCTTTGTGGCAGTGAGGACAAGAGCCAAGGAGAACAAACTCAACCCCAACACAAGCATTAGTAGGATGAAATACATGCTGGGTATTCCCATAGATATATATAGGTATATATACATATATTTATACTCACACATATATAATATATAAATCAAATATGCAATAAATATAAATATCATTTATAATTATAAAATATTTTAATATATACTATATAAGGCATATATAATAAATATATATATAATAATATATAATAAAAATATATATTTAGCATATACATATACACATATATAAAATACACAATGTATAAAATATATTTTAATAATTTAATAATGTAATTATTAAAATATAAAGTGTATAAAATACATTTAATAATTCAACAATAATATGTAAAATATATATTAAAATATTATATAAAGTATATACATTCAGTTATATGAATATCCAGGACATAATTCATCCTACTAGTGCATCTATATAATATTTCATGAACAAAATCAAATAACCTAAAATACATAATTTGAAAAGCAATTTCTTTGTAAAATTGTCAGACTGGTAAGTACACCCTTTTGTTATATTTAATTTCTTTCTGGTCTCCTCCATTTACTGGGCCTTCAAGGCAGGGTTTGACTTTATCAGCTTTGTATTTCCAAGGCCTACATTTGTAATTGGCCCATGGTAGATGCCAGTAAATGTTAGGTAAATTGTTAGCATTCAGGAATTGTTGTCATGTGACTGGGGAAATGTACTTTTCTTGTACAAACAGATAAGAAGGAATAGAAAGCAAACCAATGTGTGCTGTTATTCGCATTTCTTTTGAAAGGTAAGGGTAACTTGCTGAGAACAGAATGAGGGAAAGGAACCATTCTTGGGATTTTTTTTCCCCTGCTCAAGAACTATCATGTAGTACTAAAAAGGAAATTTAGAGCAATAAATGCACTAATTAAAAAATACATTAAAAAAGAAAAAACATCTCAAAGAACAATGTAACTTTAAACCTTAAGGGTGTAGAAAAAGAACCAAGATTAAAATTAGTATAAGAAAGGAATTAAAGATTAGAGCTGAAAAAAACAGAAGATAGAAAAACCATAGGAAAAAAATCAATGACACTAAGAGTTGGTATCTGGAAAAGGTTAACAAAATTGACAAATCTTTAGCTAAACTAAGGTAAAAAGAGAAAAGTTTCAAATAAATAAATCAGAAATGAATGATGAGACATTGCAATTGATGCCACAGAAATAAAAAGAATCATGAGGCTCCTATGAACAATTCTATGCCAACAGACTGGAAAGCCTAGAAAAAAATGGATGAATTCCTGGAAACATACAACTTACTAAGATTGAATCATGAAGAAATAGAAAGTCTGAGCATAAGAGATTAAATTGGTGATCAAAAACCTCATAACAAAGAAAAGGCCAGAATTGGATGGCTTCACTGGTGAGTTCTGCCAAACACTTAAAGTACTAACACCAAACTCTTCCAAAAAGTGAAGAAGGAATTCTTCCAAATTCGTTTTATGAGGCCAGAATTACTGTGATACCAAAGCCAGATAAGGACACTACAGGAAAAGGTGATTACAGGCAAGTATCCCTGATGAAAATCATTGCAAATATCCTCAACAAAATTCTAACAAACTCAATCCAACAGCACATTAAAAAAAATCATCCATGTTCATGCGGGATTTGTTCCTGGGATGGAAAGATGGCTCAACATATGAAAATCAGTCATTAAACAGAACAAAGAATAAATCAGACATTAACAGAATAAAGAATAAGAATCACATGATTATCTCAATAGCTACAGAAAAAGCATTTGAAAAAGTTCAATGCTCTTTCATGATAAAAACTCAATAAACTAAAAATAGGAGGAAAGAAACTCAACATAATAAAGGCCATATATGAAAATCCCAGAGATAACATCATGCTCAGTGGTAAAAAATGGAAAGTTTTCCATTTAAGTTGAGGAGCAAGACAAGGATGCCCTCTTCTATTCAACATGGTGCTGAAGTCCTGAGCAGAGAGATTAGGCAAGAAAAAGAAATTAGATGATATGATCTTATATATATATAGAAAATCCTATAGACTCCACCAAAAAACTGCTAACACTAATTTAAAAATTCAGTAAAGTTGCAAGATACAAAATCAACACACAAAAATCAGTTGCATGTTTATACACCAACAATAAACTATCTGAAAAGAACATTAGGAAAACAATCCCATTTACAATGGCACTACAGAGAATGGAGTAAAATACTTAGGAATAAACTTAACTAAGTAGGTGAAAGACTTGTGTAACAAAGACTACGAAACACTAGTGAAATTAATGAGATGCAAACAAATGCAAAGTTCATGGACTGGAAAGCAATATTGTTAAAATGTGCATATTCCCTGAAGCTGTTTGCAGATTCAATGCAATCCCTATCAAAATCCCAACATTTTCTATTTACAAAAATAGAAAAAAACGATTTTACAGTTCTTATGGAACCGCAGAAGACTACAAATATACAAATCAGTGATGATGAAGGAGAACAAAGCTGGAGGCATCACATATCCTGATTTCAAAACATATTAGAAAACTGTAATAATCAAAACAGTATGCTAGTGGCATAAAGATAGACCTATAGACCAGTGAAATAGAATAGGAACTTAGAAATATATCTGTGCATGTGATCTCTGACAAGGATGATAAGAACACACAATGCAAAAAGGGGAAAGATAGTCTCTTCAACAAATGGTGCTAGAAAAACTGGATATTCACACCAGAAAACTGAGATTGGATCCTTACTTTACACCATATACAATTATCATTCAAATTGGATTAAAGACTTAAAGGTGAGGCCTGAAACCATAAAACTCCTAGAAGTAATAGCATTGATCTTGGTAATGATTTTGTGGCAATGACACCAAAAGCACAGGCAACAAAATCAATCAATAAATAAGTGGAATGACATCAAACTAAAAAGCTTCTGAGAAGCAAAGAAAACAACTAGAAGTAAAAAGGTAACTTAGAGATCTGGGGAAAATATTTGGAAACCATGAATCTGATAAGGGGTTTCTCATAATATGTAGGAAATGCCTACAACTCAATGGTAAGAAAAATTAATAACCAAACTAAAAAAAATGGCCTTGAGGACTTGAGCGGACATTTCCCTGAAGAAGATAAGCAAATGGCATATGAAAAAATGTTCAATGTCACTAGCCAGGGAAATGCAAATCAAAACCACAATAAAATATCACCTCACACCTTTCAGATGGCTATTACGACAAAAAAAAGACAGGTAGCAAATGTTGATGAGGATGTGGAGAAACTGGAACACTTGCACACTGTTGATGAGGATGCAAAGTGCTGCAGCCTTTGTGGAAACAGTATGGAGGTTCTTCAAAAAATTAAAAATATAATTATCATATGATCCAGCAATCCCACTTCTAGATGGTTATCCAAAAGAACTGAAATCAGGATTTCGAAGTATTAGTATCCCATGTTCATTGCAGCTCTATTCACAAGAGTCAAGATGTGGAAACAACCTAAATATCCATTTCTGTAGTATGTGACAACTTGGACGAACCTTGAGAACATTATGCTAAGTATAATAAGCCATCACCGAAAGACAAATACTGTATGATTCCACATACATAAAGTATCTAAAATAGTCAACTTTATAGAATCAAAGGCTGGAATGGTGGTTTCTAGGGACTAGGGGAGGGAGAAATGGGGAGTTACTAATCAATTGGCATAAAGATTCAGTTAAGCAATATGAATAAGCTCTACAAATTTGCTGTACAACATTGTAGCTTTAGTCAACAATAATGTATTGTGCACTTAAAAATTTGCTAAGAGGGTAGATCTCATGTTGAATGTCCTTACCAAAAAAAAAACGAGTACAAAAGTCTCAAATTTTCCCAATCTCAAATTTTCCCACTAAAATGACTAAATCCCTTTCTGTGTGTCTTAAGTCAAATCATATTTCTGAGTTTCTAAGACTTACCTCAAAACTCACAGCTCCATTGTGATCCGTATCAAAAGCATTGAACAGAAAATGTGCATATGTTGTAGAGTCTGAAATGTTGAGAAAAGAATATTATTAAGTCAGTGTTTCAATGTCCTATGTAAGACTAATATAGCATGTTCAAGCCTCTTTTCGTTCAGGAAAATTTGCTCTATTTCCTTTAACTCGTGCTTTCTTCCCAGTTGCCCACTTTCTTTCAGCAGAGGATTGTGATTGGAGTCCATAAGACTGAGCAACCCACACAGAGACCATTCTAAGTTTCTGACTGGAAATAGGAGTCTTGGGTGATGTTACTGACACTAGAAACAGTCATGCTGCCACAGGTGGGTATGAAGATTAACAGAAACACATTTGGAAATTGCTTAGTGCTTGCCAGGAGTGATATCTAGAAGTAAAATAATAACAATACTAATAATCTGATACAGAAGAATTGTTATGATTAGTGTTGCTTTTAGTAATTCTTTCATCATTTTTATAATTCAGAGAAGGATATGTGGACTCAGAGAGGCTGAAAAACTTGCCAATAAGGAGTAGAGTGGGATATAAATGAGTCTTTCTGAATGAAAAACCACAACCTGTAAAGTGGCCCGATGAACTGGGGACAGAGGTGCCTTGGAAGGTTCTGTGGCCATGTTGGAAGGGGACTGTGCGGTCCTAAAGGTTGCCAGTTGCTTGCAGAAGGGAGCCCCGCTCTGCCTGGGTGCTGGGTGGGACTTGGGACTCTGGGTAAAGGCCCACACTTCGGGGTGGCTCTCTGTCCCTAGTGCCTACCATGCTGCCTAATAACATGAAGTACTCAGAAATCCAACACTTCCTTTTAGTTTGCTTCTAGTAGTTTTTTCTCTCAGTTTTTCCCTTCCTTTTTCTTCTCCAGTTTCTCTTATATTTCCCTAATAAAGTATTATTAGGAAAATTTTGAAAGTACATATATTTTTTATGCCTTTACTTAGTGCACAGTTTTTGTTTTTAAGTGCTTTTGTGCTTGACCCGTGATGAAATTTGCTTAATTATTTTAAATGTTTCATCTCAAGGTGTTAGCTTTTTATCTTAACCTTTTTTTATATTAAAATAAATTATAACCTTTTAGCTCATTGGCTCTAGCCTTTAATCTTCTATTTAAAATCTCATCTATTTCTACTTTATAAGTTTTAACCTTTATTTTTATTGGGATTTAACAAACTTCTCTGCACCTTTTACTTCGCTTTTATGAATTGCTTTTTAAAGGCAAGAAACTTAGTCATAGCAGCCGGAGTTGAGAATTGCATACAGACTTTTCTCCCAGCTCCCAGTCAGTACTTATGGATTATTTTTCCTGAAGTCTTCACCCCAGTGGTAAATGAGGTTGAAGGCCATAATTTAGAAGAGGGAGATTTTACACTGTTTCTCAAAATGATGGTGGCATTTTCTTTCACCTCTCACCTTTAAATGTGGTAGAGAAACCACTTACTTTTAAACATATGAATTATTAAAACTTTTCAATGAACTAAACAGGCACCACAATTGGGTATAATATAATATGGGAAACAATTACATTTAGACTGGGTGTTTGTCTAGTATGATGGGCTGCAGGAAGAAATCCTTTTGGATATGGGACCAGAGGTTTAATTGTAATTAGATCAGTGTGAGCATTGGGAAGTTCCATTATAGAGTAATCAAGAATTGGCAACCTATTTTTATCTACAAAGTTGTTTTGCTCTCAACAGCACTTTTACCCAGATTTCTTGAACCATTTATTGCCCTATGGACATATGAGATGACAGCTGGTATGTTAAACTAATTTTCAGGGGAGAGGAAAGAAAAAGAGATTTTGCACATTTTTAATGAGCTTCATTAAGCAAGTCTCTTGTTACCCTATTTGTACAATCAGGGAAAATGCCTTTACCTTAGCAAGCAGAACTCACCATGGATAATGGCTCAGAACAAATAATGCTGGCAGTTCTTTAAAATTTATAAAACAAAATAACATGGGCATATAATAATTACCTTCTTTCTCAAATGGGGTTGCTCTAGCTTTAAAGCTTGACCCCTGGGGTATATACTTTCAAGGTTTGCCCTAATGTGGTACAGAGGACTTCTAGTTCTTCTACATGTACTTTGGCAATTCTGCTGAAAGTTAAGGCAGTTTTCCAACCTAGACACACTGTGCAGAGAGCAGTCGTTAACAGCACAGAGGATCAGACTGCTTGATTTTGAACCTCAGGTCTAACAAATATTAATTGCATGTCTTGGGAAAGTTGTTTAACTTCTCTGTGGCTTGGTTTCCTTACTTAGAAAATGATAACAATACCAGTATGTACTTCAGACACTCATCATGAAAAGATTAAATGAAATACTATATGCACAGTGCCTAAAACACCCTAGGCATGTATTACATGTTCCATAACTGTTGAAGCTATTGTTAGTATTATTTCATAGACAAGTCACCCTTATTTCAACCACCTTGAAGAAATGGATTCAAAGCTTTTATGGATGTGATACATTTTCACCTGAAAGCACTCCTGTTTTTTTGTGAAACCTCTCTTATGTGTCTAAATGACTGGCGTTCTAATTTGATGCAACTTCATGTTCAATAGAGACTGGTAGGATTCTGCCATGAAAGGCATTGAGGGTTCTGATGGAGTTTGGAATTCTCCTGGCAGGCATTTGGAGACTGATTCCTTGAAGAAACTGAATGGTGCTGCTTGCTTTGGTTGGGCAAGAGGAAGGAGCTCAGGCACTGGCCATGTCTGGCTGGGCACAGAGGTGGATGCACGACAGAAGGGACACTGTCCACAAAAGCTTGTATGGTCAGGTTTCCTCTGTGTTCTTTTTAGATACCCAAAAATATTTGTTAAAAGGATGAATAACTGGTATATTGGATTCTAGATTTCAGCACAGCTTAGGGCTGAAAAGATTTAACATGATCTCTCTTCTCCTCCATGACTCAATGGCCTTCTGTGACCACAATTCCTTACATATAAGAAAATAGCTATTGAGTTTGATATGCTGAGATTGCCCACGTTTTTTATAAGTTTACTGGTGAAGTTGAAAATGAAATGCTGAAATTTCACATTTGGGTGACAAAATTCATGTATTCTTAGGATAGAACAGGATCTTGTATACTATGTAGCTATTTAGCTGTGTTTAACAAAGCTGAAAAACAGGAGCAGCTGTGTTTAGTGACTTAGCTAAGGTCACTTAGTTAACAGTAGAGTCATTAATGAAATCAAGACAGTCCAACACCAACTCTTAGAAATAAAGGATTTTAGAGTAGAAAGAAAATATAAGGATTGCTTTATTCTACATTTTACAGATGTAAAAATGTTGTCCTACATTTTACAGAAAAATAGCCTGAGGCTCAGTGGAAAAAAAAATTCGAGCCACACACCTTGGTGGTGCCACAGTCTATTCACAAACTAGGACTCCTGACTTAGTCCAATGTCTTTAACCCAATTACTTTCACACCACACAGACCCTTGATTGAAAAAGCCATCAATACACATATATTTTAGAGAACATTTGAAGACATACATTTGGTTGTCATGTTCCAGGTCTGTGGATTGAAGTCGATCTGGTTGACTTCTTTCTTCCCACCAAAAAATCCCTACTCCCACATAATTCAAACCAAAGTATAGAATTAAATTAATATATTTGAATATATAATTCATGGTGCTGTTGCTATGGTAAAGCAGGTTCATACACATGAATCATCGTTTCTGTTAAGTAAGTCCTCTATAAACCATCCTGAAAACTCTTAGATATTGTCCGAGGGCAAGAGGGATATTCAATGGGTGGATTTATTTAAAGTTAAAAAAAAATTTATGTCCCTAAAACTCATCCACTTATCTCAAATGCCTTGTACACAGTGGCTGTTCCATAAATGTTTGTTGATTTAGAGTCTGCTGACTGGAGCCCATTCATTCATTCCTTCAATAACTATTTTTTCAGGTGCCTCGTACAGTCAAAGTGCAAAATCCCTATGACAAGAGTAGGAGTGGCCCAGAAAGTACAATTTTCATGTGTTTTTAAATGCTCAGTAAGCTAAGAGCTTCCACACTAAAGCTTCTACTGTATGAGGACTTGAAAAAGTATTGCTGTTATGATACAGCACCAACCAGACATTTCCTCTCAGCTGGTTTTTATAGGAGGCACACCTTATCCCATACGAACTAGGAGCTTCAACCAGTGGTGCTGACTCTCAGAACACCAAACCAGTTATGCTTGGTAGACCAGCAGGCTAAGCAGTAGAGAACACTAAGAGCCTGACATAATGCAAATTGCAGGAGGTTCTGTAGACAAGACAAAGCATTTTCCTGAAGAAATGAAGGATGTTGTGATTTATGGACAATCATGGATATTGCTCACAAGAAGAGAAACCTGTTGCTGTCAGACCATCAACCTAAATGAATGACTCCAAGGAAGTGTGAGGATGGTAATAACATGAATTTGCCTGCCTCTGGAGATTACAATCTTCCTTAGGACATTTTGCCTTTTCTGGTAGTACTGAAAGATACAATTTGCATGCATGATATTAATTTTTAAAATTGCAAGTCATCATTCTTTAAAATATTTCATTTCCTTCAGTAATGCTTGGTTCTTTTAGATTTATGCATTCAATTAACGTGAATAATAATTTTTAAGAGTGAAAAAGCAACTTTTCCTCAAATCCCTCTAGATTTTTGTAACAATAATTGCAAAGGATTGTGATTCAGTACATATTCTCTAATGCTGAAATGTTATTTTTCAGATAGAGATAAATTTTTAATGTGTAGCAGTATCCAATTTGTAGCACATAATCACTTTCATTTGAGATAATAAAAAATAACTTAATGATTTCAATTTGTGCTGGGTACTTTGATATTAATGTCTATAGTATGTGGGCAGACACTTAGATTTATGGTAAACATGATTTTTCTTCAAGAAGTTCCATGGTTTTTAGAAGGTATGAATTAATAGAAATATATGAATCAATCAGATAATATTCTAAAGTCTTCATTAATGCAGACAAGGGACTCATTAGAAGTCTGGCATTAGATCCTATGACCAATACCTGTTTGTGTGTTGTTAGTAATAAAATGGGGCCTGGGGGATGCTGTCACCCATGATATATCCAATTTAATGTTATAATGGGTCACCCTGTGGTTTCTCAGAATTCTAATTTAATTCTTTTAAAAGATCATCTTAAACTATAATTTATATTTGGACAGGTCATGCACAAAACTGTCTTCAACTCATTGAAATATCTAAAACCAAATGGATTGAAAACCAAAAGAGAATCTGATTTTTGTATAAAACAACTAATATTTAAGTACAATTTCAAATTGCCTTTTACAGGTATTATTCCCTTGCCTGTTGTAGCCACCATCCACTGGATGTGTCATTCATTCATTCATTTATTTGTACAGTAGGTATTTTTCAAATGCAACTACTTCTCAGTCACTGTGCCAGGACCTGTGAATATAGCAGTGAACAGAGAAGACAGAAACCTCTGTTCCCTTGGAGATGACATTCTAGTGGGGAAAGTGACAATAAACAATATAATAGGTACAATATCTAATTAGGTGCTCTTAATTATAAAGAGAAATATAAGGGAGGGAAAGGGCATGGGGAAACTTAAGGGGTTGCAGTTTAAGATACAGTAGCCAGAGAAAGCCTTGCTGAAAAGGTGGCATTTGAATAAAATCAGAGGTGGTGGGATACTGATGTGGATATTGGGGAGAAGAGAATTCTAGGCAGAGTAACAAACTCAAAGGCCCAGAAGCAGGAATGTGACCAGTGCGTCGAAGGAATGGCAAGGAGTTCAGTGGAGCTGGAGCATAGTGAGTGGAATTGATAAGTGATGAGGTGAAGGACGAGGCAGAGGGGGACTAGGGGGTCAGTGACCACAGCCTGCTGGGATGGAAGTCTTTGAGCAGAGCAGTGACATGACCTGGCTTACATTTTAACAGGATTGCTCAGTCTCATACTGAGAGCAGAGCAGGGTGGGGGACCGGGGAAGAGGGTCGGACTCAGAGAGACTAGTTCAGAGACCATTGCAGTTATTTGGCATGAGACGATGGTGCTCATGTAGAAAGCGGTAAGAAGGGTGATGTCAAGACAACAGACAAACTTCTCAGCTTATCCTGGCATCCTAGTTTCCACATTTACTTAAAGGGAAGGGTCACAGCTAGGGCTGGTGGAAGAGGAGAAGTAATGTGCCAGGGCCAGGCACATATGAGACGCTTCTTGAATTGTGGCCACTTCAGCTTAGATCCAATGTGTCTGGAGAGCTTCCTTTTAATTTCCTCCCTGTTCTTCAGGTGGTCTAGTTGTGTCTTCATTGGGCTCTCATAATACTGTTTTTAAACCCCTATCTTCACACTTAATATTTTATGTTGACATTTATGTTGACATTGTCCATTGTTACACTGGATGATAACATTCTTTTGGACAGGCACTGCATCTTATTCATCTTACAATATCAGCACCAAGTACATAGCATGGCACACAGTAGGCTGTGGGACTAGTTGAGCTGGCCATCCTGGTGGATGGTTGAAGAAGAAACTGTAAGACTCAGCAGCAAATATATCTCTTCACCCATCTCTAACATGTATGTATTATCACTCTCTCATTGTGACTTTTCCAATCAAAAGAATAGTAGGTAAGGTTACAGAAAAATCTAGGTTGTAACCCAGATCTGCCACTTAGTAGATATATGACCTAGAGCAAAGCATTTAACTTCTCTGAGCCCCAGATTTAACATCTGAAAATTGAGGATAATTACATTTGTGCTGATTTGGAGAGCCAGGAGAGTCAAATGATATTTATAAAGCTTGAGAATGCCTGTGAAACAACAGGACCAAGCCATCAGTCAAAAAGCATTGTGCTTTTCTGCTAGGCACACAGGAATACTACTTGTTATATTAAACTGAAGATGTTTGAATAACTTGGCTTTTCAATCATTTGCAAGTAGTTCCCTTTTATGATATACTGAAATCCATCTGCACTTGCATGCTGTGTATTACTGTTTTTACATAAAGATTAAAAATGTAGAATCATGCCATGATAAGTTAAACCAAACTCAAGATTGCAAGCATAATTCTAACTGAGAGTATGTTAACAAGTCCATATTTGTACTTACCTCCCTGTGGAAAGAACTGGGAGTAAATCTCTTTGAAGGTTTCTTCATTAACAACACCACTGGGGCATTCCTAGAGAAAATGGTAGAGAAGCAATATGAGCAAAGTGTTCATAAAACTGAGTTTTTTGCATATTTTGTAAGACAACTCTCTACTGTGCAGAGCTGCATCAAGAAAATTAACCATCCATCCATTGTTACAAAGTGAATAAAAGCACACTATAACTTCTCTTTGTTCCAGTTCTCACAGAATAAAAACAAACAAACAAAAACAACTGCAAATGTACAAATCATCACATATTAGAAATATCAGAACTGGTGTGACACATTAAAAAACACACTGCTGCTTTTAAGAAGACATGTTTATTATCAATGGGGTAAGAAGAAATTGCATTGTTTTTCATACAGAAGGGATACTGCAGGATGCTTATCATATGGTCTTTGCTGGATCCTGGTGCTGTGACCTCTGAAGATTTGCCGGACCCACGTACTTTTTAGTTCAATGAGAAAACGGTGTGTTCCTTTTGGGTCTGAGCTGGCTCAAGAAGTTTCAAGCAGGAATAGTTAAGAATTTCTGTTAACAGGATGTTCAGGATAACACTATACAATGATTTGAAATAAGTTACCTCGAGTGAGACAGTACCCTAAGATTTTTTGAATTTTGGGGAAGAGGGTCTTGAAAGAAACAGACCTGAATGTAATGAATACCTGCTTTTGTCTCATGAATGGAGTTATTAAAACTGACAGATACGGACCTTGGAAACTTCGCTAATGTTGGACCATTTACTTGCGGAGACTCTCTGTGAGAGTGGGTTGGGCATTTTCTGTGAAAGGAACTGAAATCTAATCTGTTAAAAGAGGTCTGCCTTGGTGCCAAAAATGAGGACTAAGCAAGCGGACCGTAGACTGAGTTGAGGGCAAAGTTTCCTCCACTCTTCAGGGTTACAAGAACATTCTGGTCAGGAATCTGAGATGCAGAGGCTCCTCGAGCAGTGGAGACTTACAAACACATAATAACCCAACATCAAATCACATGTGGGTTGTGAATTGTATATTGAAGGTGGGGAAGTGATAAGCTCTGTCCAGTCCTTCTGGGTAGCATCTCACGGAAGTTCACCTGAGATCCCTTGCTTCAGTGGTCACGTATCCCCCACACTACCTGGCATTTTCCCACAATTCAGTGGGGGAGAGTCCGGGCTGTGTTGACTTCCCTGCCTTTAGATATATTCTATACATTATAAATTTGATACTGGGTCTGGGATCTTCAAAATCATCTGTTGTGGTCCTTAAAGTTTCTCTTAACCCTTAAAATCATTATCCACTCACAAATAAACGATCTATTAGTTTAGTCTTTCTATACTCCAGTGATCAGTTACAACCATAATGTATGTCACATAAGGAGTTTTTTATTTTCTCAATCATAGGTTTGAAAGGTAGGACTGTTGATAGTTTAAATAATAGTTTCAAGGTGAATTTATGTTCACGGAGTTTGTCAATGTATATTTATCCCATTCAATCAGGATAAACCTATGACTCAGGTATCTTCATTCACTGAGGCAGAACTGGAGGTTCTGTGATAAAGCGCCCTGTTACTCAGCCGGAGCACTGGCAAGAGGGCCTGGAACTTCTCAGATCATCATAAGGTTTTGGATTAGATGAGCCCTGTGTAAATAATGATCCCAAGGACCTAAAAGGATTGGAGAAAGAAAAGACAACCAAAAACAAATGAGAAGAAAATCAAGTAAGCAAAACTATGATGGTTAATTTTAAATGTCACTCCTCTGAGCCATGATGCCTAAGTATATGCCCAAACTTTTTCTGGATGTTTCTGTGAGGGTGTTTTAGATGAGATGTACATTTAAATTGGTGGACTTTAAGTAAAGCAGACTACCCTGCATAATGTGGGTAGGCCTCATCCAGACAGTTGAAGACCTAAATAGAACAAAAGGCTAATCTCCTCTAAGCAAAAGAAATTCTCCAGCTCACTGCCTTCAGACCTGATCTGCAACACTGGCTCTTGATTTTACAGCAGACTGCTTGTGGATGCAAACTGAAGCTCTTCCTTGAATCTCCAACCTGGCTGCCTCACCCTTCAGATTTTGGACCTGCTAAGCTTCCACAGTCATGAGAGCCAATTACTTAAAATAAATCTCTTTCTACACACACACACACACACACACACACACACACACACACACACACACACATCTATTGGTTCTGTTTCTCTGGAGAATCCTAACAAATATATAAATGATTGAACAATCAGCAGCTACAACTCCAGAAGGAAAGAAGATGACATGTATATAGCTAATCACTCAAAAGTTTTGACTAAATATTTCTATTTGGTTGACAGCAACAAAGCCAATTTTAAGAGCAAGTAAGTACTTTGTAGTTGGACCCACTCACGTATGGCAATTAGGATTTATTGGCTCTTTAACTCTAAGCCATCTGTTCGGGAGGGTAAGAAGAGAGCAAATAGAGAGCTCTCTGCCATCAGGTGGTGAATTTCTGCAAGGTCAGAGCTGGAAACATGCCTGGCAGTTCAAGTGACTCTAGCAAGGACTGATGATGGCAAGTGAAGGGACATCTGCCCTCAGCACACTTGTCAGCTGCCTTAGGTCTCCAGATGGGTTTGATAGATATATCTTATAATGTGAAATGAAATTCTGACACTATCTCATGTGAGTTTGTTTGTTTTTTTATTCACAGATCTGTGTCAAACAAAATCCTTTCCCTGTCCATTGAAAGCTCCTGGTCACACTTTACGGTGGTAAGTTTCACCAGATGAATCTGTCTTTATTCATCTTACATTCATTACATTAATTTGTTTATTCAATGCATACTGCATGTTTATTATTCTAGGAACTAGACAAATTAATTCTTCTAGCAATAGACAAATTAAAGGTTTTGCCCTCACTGAGCCTGCTTTCAGACAGAAGAAAAGTCAAAAACAAGACCTGATAAAAATAACAATCCAGAGATAATGATCTTTTATTTATTCTGAAGAGCTCTTAGAGAACAATGAATTTTATTGCCTTCAAGTAAGAAAAATTAACCAAATTCTATAGGATTGTATGGCTTTACAAAATTGCACAAGTGATCTATCCTCTAATTTATCCCTAACCTCTTTTGTTGCAGGATTTCTGCATGAGTGGTATCTCCATCTCTCCATCAAGAATGATCTGACTATGCCATGTGTACAGCTAAGTTTGCATCATGAACAATATGGTGTATTAGATAGCTTGGTTCTTGCTGCTGTAACAAATATGCCCCCAAATATATAACAAATTGAAAAGAACATAGTATACTTCTTGTTCATCTAACTGTCTTGGGTAGGTATACAGATCAGTTGATGGTTCTCCTCAGAGTCATTAAGGACAGAGGCAAAAGCCTGGCCATCTTCACGTGGCTTCTAAAGGTTCCGTGTTTGTCTCATCCAGAGGAGAAAAAGATCACTGAAAAGTATGCATGAGGATGGCCTTGAAGTGGTACACATAATTTCCACTCTCATTTTTTTTGGCTAGAGGTCACTTAATATGTCCAGTCCCCCAGAACAGAAGTCTTGTGTGCTCAGGAAGAATATAAGAACACAGATGTGAATGGCTAACAGTGTTAACAGAGGCTTCTTGAGAGATACTCCATATGTCGGTGCTCTGAAAGTTCTCCCACTACTGCTTTAATATGGCCATCATCAAATCATAGCAGTATAAAATTGGGATAATACATGAATTCTTTTCCAAGAAGCAGAAGAATTCCCAGGCTTAAGAAGAGTGAGGAAAGCCTCACTCATTCATTCTCTGAGAAGCTACTATAACCTTCTGTAACCCCTATGGCTTCTATATTATATTTTCTAATGACATTTTATCTGATTATTAACAAATTATTATTCTGTGAAAATATGGTACCAATAGAAAAAAAAATAAAAATCATCCATAATTATTATAACTATGACACATTTATCTAAGTATATATTAATATGTTATAAAAACTAATTGGGATAATACAAGAATACAGTATTTCATCTTATTAATTTTTTAATTTAGCAAAATACCCTGAACATTTTCCATGTCATTATTTTTAATGGCTACATAAGAATGTGCCCTCTGAATGTACCGTATTGTGGTATACAGAGGGGACTTCAGCATTTATGGACTACATGGGAGTAATGATGCAATTAATATTTTGGTGCAGACCTGTGTGACTGTGACCTGTGGTTCTTTCTTCCTGACTTATCTCAGAAGGAGAATCACAAGACCAAAGGGCTTAAGCCATTTTAAGGCCCCTCATATGCATAGTCACATTACTTTACAGAAAGTCTGTACCAATACATGCTACCACAACTGGATTATGAGCAGTTTTCACATCTTGAAGAGCTGCTAACCCAAATCACATGGGGATTGACATGCCCAAATTCCATGGACAAACACCAATAATTTGCTTCACTCGAGTCTAATTATTGTTCTGAAATTACCAGAGGACATCAAGGCATCTGTATAGATCCCTCCAAGGGAAAAAGTGATATGCATGTCTTTCACGCCGACAAGAATGCCTCAATGACAATCTACTGGAGCATGTTACCACAATAATGACAGTCTATCGTTCACCACCTTCTTACATACATCATCTCTTTCAACATTTCCACAAACCCTGAAAAGAAAGGATTATTTAAAGATGAGGAAAATGAAGCTTGCAGAGATTAAATTTAAGTACTCTGTTGGAGTTACCATACAGTTTTTTACCAAGTTGTATGCATTTGGTTATTTTTCAACAAATAGTTTAGTGCCTTCTAGGTATCAAGTACTGTTCTGGGCACCAAAGATAGAGGAGTGAGTTTTTAAAAATTCTGTTTTTATATCCTTATGGAATTTAAAGTTCAGTTGTATCAAACTCATACCTCCCTGACTCCATATCTGCAATGTTATCTTGCCTCCTGGATTATCTTTATTTATTTATTTTTTTCCATGAGGACTGAAAAAGTGGCCTTCTGGTGAGCAATATGTGGAAATAGTTCCCTTGGGATGACACAAAGTATCTGATTGCTCCTAGAGCCACTCATCATAACTGTGTTGGGAGGAGCCCATGCAACAGAAAGACATTTTAATCAAAAATGGGGACAGTAATTAAAAAAGCAGATGACTCTTGAGCAACATGGGTTTGAACTGCACATGGCCACTTATATGCAGATTTTTTTTCAACAGATATTGTACAGTACTGTGAGTGTATTTTCTCTTCCCTCTGGTTTTCTTAATAACATTCTTTTCTCTAGCTTACTTTATTGTAAGAATAGAGTATATGCTACATATACAAAATATGGGTTAAATGACTGTTTATGTTATCAGAAAGGCTTCTATTCTGATCAACAGTAGTCTATTAGTAGTTAAGGTTTGAGGGAATCAAAAGCCATATGTGGGTTTTTGACATATGGGGGTCAGCGCCTCTGACTCGTGTGTTGTTCAAAGGGCCAATATATATATATTCATTGATTTTATATATATATATATATATAATTAAAATTATAGTTTATGATTTTATATATATATATATAATTAAAATTATGATTTGGGGAATTTTTTTTTTTTGAGAAATTATTGCCTTAGTCCAGCAAAGGTTTCTCTCCACCTTTCCTTACCACCTACACTATTATGAATGGCTAGGCACTATAGTGCTTTGGGAAAAGTTCCAGTTTTTAGGACAGGTTAAATGAACTACTCCATCAAATGTAAAGGAGCTGTTTCCTGGCACCCTGCTGGCTGGTACATTAGTCTGTTATGACCTGCGAGTTTCCTTTATTGCTTCCTAAATATGGCCAGGATGCAATAAACATAGAATGAGATTTTCTTAGCACGTAACTACATACATTTGTCAGTTGGTGAAGAGACGCTTGCCTCTGGGGCCTTAACATTCCTGCTTTGCAGTCGTCTCAGGCAGCGTCATGATATATGTGAGGGTCAGGATCGGTTGTCAATGTACAATGAATATTTTGCTACTACAAATAATTATACTAACGAAGTAGTGATTTTTATAATACAGTTAATACAATGATGATGGTGATGATAATCTAATACATATGACCAGTTTCTCCTATGTGAAAAGGCTCTTCATTGTGTTAAAGGCTTGTTTACAGATGAGCAAACTGCCTTAAGGAGAAACTGTCCAACTTCCCGTAATTAGAAAATGCAGCACATAGTCTATTGATCACAGAATTGGGAACTTGAATGTTTAGCAGCTTCAAAGATAATCCAGTTGAATGGCTTCATTCTAAAAGTGAATAGATTGAGGTTGAGTTTCAGGAATTGCCCATCAGCCACAAGTGGGATGCTAAGTCTCACCTTGAGTCTGGATTTCCTGAGGTCTAGGTTGATGCACGGATGTCACAAATGACTTCATGTCCACACAACAACCAGCATGTTCTGCTGGGTAGCGTTTAGAATAATCTAGTGAAATGCTTATGCTCCTGAGCTCTGGTTAGTTAAATAGAAGAACTGGGTTGAACTCCTGCTCTGCCACTTCAAAGCTGTACAATTACAGATAAATTGTATAAGCTAAGTCTCATTGTTCTCCTCTGTAATATGGCTAACTATCGACATTGCAGGACACTTACGAGAATTAAGATAATGCATTGTCATTACCTTAGCCCTCTTCTTTGTACATCATAATTTTCTCATTAAATATTAGCTGTGTATAATAGTAATAGTCTAGAATTTGTGAAGCAGAACTCCATCGCACAAAGAGGCACTGTAGCATCAATGCAGTAATACCAGGGTTAAATGGTATTCATCAAAGTGCTTGAACCCAGTATAGTGCAGGTTTGATATAATGCAATGAGCCTATAAAACAGATATGAGTTATGCCTACTACTCTGTCAGTACAAATTGAATTTACTCTATCTAATATTATCAGAGTTTACTCTCAAACATAGGGGAATACTGCAATTATAAATGACAGCTAAGAGGAATAAAGGCCACCATACTGAAAATAAATGTCAGTAGAAACCCAGGAGCCTTTTATTTATTCTTTAATTTAAAGGAAAGTTTTTCTGAGTAATGCTTAAATGAGTACATTAGAAATACACTAGTCCATGAAAAATATTGGGAATGGTGTCTTCAAGACAGATCCATGTACGCATAGAAAGTTGCTAAAGAAATTATGTTTTGAGGTGTGTCATGAGTCTCTACTTTTATTTCATTAGAAAGCCCTTCAGTAGTTACTTGAAAGTTTTCAGAACTCTGGCAAAATTCTCTTGAAATGATTGCAGTGATATGCAAATCCAATGTATTTTCTCAAAAATATTTATCCACTCCACTGGCTAAAATCTCCTCTTCCCATAAATTATCCTATTCTGGTGCTTGTCATATTCTGAGGTTCAGACAGTTATTAAACATTTAGAGATAGTGCTCCAGGAATCCAAAAAAAATTATGTACAAAACTATCATGGAAAAAAATTGAAACTAAAAACCCTTGTGAAATAAATAGTTCCTTGGGGTCCTTTTATGATATCTGTGTCACATCTTTTAAGCATCTATGCATTTCATCAACTTGCATACCTACCCCTGTTGCTAAGGAGGGCATAAATGGCACTGGTTGTGAGGTATTTAATCTGAAAACTTTGGGTTTCTACCAGCAGAACTGTCACAGTATCCATGTGTTGTCCAATGATGGTTCTTTTTGTTATTATTCCTGACAAAGGAAGTGGACTGATATCTCTTTGACAAGTCAAACAGGCTGGTTGAGGCCAGACCTACAAAAATAACTCAGAGCATGGATGCTGGGTACTCAGATCAGAGAAGAGAAAGAGAGAAACTCACATTGCTGCACAAAGAATGTTAGCATCCATTCCTCTGGCAAGAACAGGTGGCGGGTAGTTTGGCATTTAGAGGAAGTTATATTTTGTACCTAGAGCTGTGAACAAGTTCATAAGCAGGGACTACAAGCCTCCAGGACACTTAGGAAAACATGAGGTACGGCAAAAGGGAGCGGCTGAGATGGATAAGGCAAGGAGAAGAGGATTTCATGTGTGGTTGTGTTTAGGGCTCTTCAACAGGTTCCTCCTGCTTCTGAACACATGAGAAGATGGCATTTCATGGGTCCCTAATGGTTGGGTGGGACCATATGGCAAACTCTGCCAAATGAATGGAGAGCAGAAGGGACACTGGGATATTGTGATTTGTAGTAAGAAATAAATGTGGTTTTTGTTCTTATTTCAGGCAGAATTCCTAAAACCATTGAAATTTCCTAAGTGATGAAAGAGACAAATGTATCTCTTCTTATGTTAATGAGGTGATGTTTGGACCTCACTAAGAATGAGGGCTGGTTGCCAAGTCGACAGCCAAGGGATTAGAGGTTGGAACTTTCTGTCCCAGCCCCCTGACCTCTAAGAAAGGGAAAACTGCTGATGGTTGAGATCCAGTCCCACTGGCCAGTGACTTAATCAGTCATGCCTATGTAATGAAGCCTCCATTAAAAAAAACCAAAAGGACCCCAAAGGTCTTAGAGCTAGCCTGATGAACACACAGCGAATTGGAAGAGTTGCACCCTCAGAGATGGCCAAAAAACTCCATGCCCGTTTCCTATACTTTGCCCTATGCATCTTTTGGGTTTATCTTTTCCTTTTGGATGTTCCTGAATAATATCCTTATAATTAACAGATAATCTAGTGAATAAAAGGGTTTCCTGAGTTCTGTGAACCACTCTAGCAAATTAATCAAACCCAAGGAGTGGTTCGTGGGAACCTCTGATTTATAGCCAGTTGGTCAGAAGTACAGGTAATAACCTGGGCTTACGATCGGCATCTGATGTGGGTGGGGGCAGTCTTGTGGGAGTGAGCCCTTCACCTGTGCAATCTGATGCTATCTCTGGGTAGACAGTGTCAGAATTGAGTAGAATTGTAGAAAAGATGGAGTTGTGAGAATTGCTTGGTGGTGTCCTTCCTAACCCCACATATACACATCCGAGTTGTGATCACCATCCTTTTAGACACACATTGCTTTTGGGCTGCAGCATTTAATTACTGATGTGAGTTATGCCAGAACTCTCCTGTCTTTTTGGGATGGCAATCATGTGCAAGATGGCTGAACTCTGTGAGCAGGACTCCTGCAGGGACACCACGGAGCAAAGTGCCTTTGCTGACCAGAGATAAGCACAGAGTGTGAATGAGAAATACCTCTTTCAACACTGGCAGCCGATGAGATTCTGTTATTAAATAATATTCTGGAAGAGTACAGAAAAGGCATTCTTCCCTTGTTCATCATGGCTAAAGTAGTTTTGCTGGTTACATGGTAAGGAGATATTTGAAGTGCATCTGGGAACTTAACTGTATATGTAATACAGGTATATATTTGTTTACATGTAAGTGAGTTTAATTATAAATGATGAAGTTCCTATTTTGAGTATGAATCCACCTGTTTAATTATTTGCTATTTTACAGTTATAATTTAAAACTATATTCAAATTACCGTTATGTATATCACATGGTCTCTATCCAATTATCATAGTTAAGATTCTGATGTCTGGCATCTGGTGTCTGGATTCTGGCATTATTCCAAATCAGTTAAGAAGTCTCCTTACAGAAGGATGCTTTGACAAGTTGTATTTTTGTTGTTTTATATGCACAGAGGTATCATCATTGATTACATGTATTTAGTGTTTAGGAAAAATTACTTTTTATTTTCTTGATTTTTCAAGATGTGAGCATATCAAGCTGAATTATAGTATAATTATTTCAAACCCAAGATAATTTTTTTATCTTTTGAGGTTATCTTTTATAGTTCCCATTAATTAGTTGATCAAAATGTTAAAACGAACACCCCACCACCTCCAGCAAGGATGACTTTCACAAAACAGTTGAAGGAAACTCACTGATCTAATACAGATGATGGATGAAGTGTTTCATTCTCAGAGATCTGTAACCAAAAACATGGCTGTCTTTACGTATTATTTTATCCTGCTTAATACCTAATTCAATTGGGAAAACATAGTTTCTTTTAAATTAAATTTCTGTTCCCTACTTCCCTCTTTTGAAACTGCAGTTGCCCTGAAAAGTCACTCTCCTAGTAGTATGACGATTTAAAGATGCCCTGGTGTTCTACAACAGCAGCAGAATTTCCAAAACATAAACGGAGCAGAGCCATGACCTGTACTGCAGATAGTGCTAGATTTTTCTGTGGGCTTCTCTGCTCCCTTTAGGCTTGGGAAATACCTTGAAGGCAGGCATAAATTTTTACAGGGTCCAGCAGTGTTTAGAGCAGAGAGTATTAAAAAGGTTTATCCTGAATGGACAGCTACTCAACCAGTTTTTAGCTTTTAAGATATTAGAAAATAAATTTGCTTAGGCAGTTTCCGCAATCACTTGGGCACAAGTTTTTAGAATGCTCGGCATTCTGGAGTATTTTTTTCCTCCTGTATTTCCCCTGTTCTTTATCCAGTGGTGTTGAGGGAACATTTTTGATGGCTAGTGCTGTACTATTCAAGTTTCCTCATCTGTAAAATGACCTCTAAGAAATACTGACATCACAAGTAAATAAAGCAAATGAAAATTAAAATAGACAACGTATGAAAGAGAAAAACTTTAAAAACTGGATACAACCAACTTACTGGGTCTCTTGCAGCTTCTAAAATTTCCATTTGGAAGCCTCTGCATTCCTTAAGTACACTCTTTGGGCAAAGTGGTAAAATATGAATTTCAGATTGGAAGAACAAGGGGGGAAAGACGTTCTTACGTAATTTGGGAGAAGAGACCAGTGCTGGGGGATAAAAGATCCAACACAGCTGCTTGCATGTGAAGATATAAGGCACATTCTGAGCCCTGTGAAGTCCCACAACCACCTGGGACGAAGGAGAAATCTAAGGTACAAGGCAATTGTCTCCTCACCTCTAGCTCTGTGCCCTGACTATATGGAAGGGGGAAATTACATTAGAAAAGAAGAGGGTTCAAGTTTCAACACTACTGACAAATAAATCATTGAAATGGCCAGAGCCTCTGAGATTCAGCCTATAAAATATGCAAAGTAGTAGCATTTTTTTAGGAAGAAATGCTACCTCATTTGCATTATGTATGGCAGAGTCCTACCCCTCTTCCAGGAACTCAACAAGTGTTGACTTCTTTTAACATTCTGTCTTCAAGTCACTTATCTTGCTTCTGCAAAATGAAGTTGACCAAATTTTACAGGGAAAGTCTTCTTGGGATACGCCCCAAGTCGTGAACCTTTCTTTGCTGGAATACATGTAGAATTATTTGATTTAAAGAGCCTTGAAAATATATTTTCCCAACTTTATACAAAGAGAGGGTTCACTTGGCCAAGACTCATTTTGTCAATTACTACTCAGTTAAGCTCCTCAGGTATCTGAAACCACTAGGGGGAAAAAGACAACAGTGCTCATAGACAGGTCCTGTGTATTAGTTTTGTGTTGCTATATAACAAATTCTCCTAAACTTAACGACTTAAAACAACACAAGTTTATTATCTCATAGTGCCATGGGACAAGGGTCTGTCATGGCTTAGCTGTGTTTTCTACTCAGGATCACACTCAAATGGCAGCTGATCTGGTTCTCACCCGGACCTTCCCGTCCTCCCCCAAGCTCATTTGGACGGTTGGCAGCTTCCGTTTCTTCTGGCTACAGCCCTGAGGTCCCTGTTACCTTGTAGGCTATTAGCCACAGGTCTTTTATTATAGAAGGCATATTAGCTTTCTCTTCACATGAGTCCCCCATCTTCAAACTAGCAAAGGCATGTTGAGTCCTTCTAATACTCTGATTCTCTCGCATTTCCCTTCCTTGCCTTCCAGCCATTCTTGTGAGGTTCTTCTCTAACGGAGACAATGTGCAAGGGTCACAAAAGCTGCCTGGGAGGACAGCCCTGCCTTGGCCTGCAACGCCTCTAGGCTCCCCCCTGCAGTCTAGAAGGAGATTCAGGCCTGGTTACCCTCAGTCTGCGGCCCCAGAGCACTCCAAAGGGCTCTGTGGGGCATCCATGGGGAGCGGATCAACCGACCTCAAATAAATATTTTGTTACAATATATAGACACAAGGGGGCAGCAGTGTCCTCCACCAGCGCCAGAAACTTGGTGGTTCACACTGAGCGTTTTTCTTTGCCGAAACGTGGTGCCAGGTCCAAGCAGATTTCTTCCAGAAAGCTATTTTCCCTTTATGAAAGGTGACCGTGAACTCCTGTTCCTAAATTAAGTACTTAGAAAAATTAACTATTTCAGGGAAAGGGACCCAGGGACTCTTATGTTCTCTATTCTGACCATTATAGTTGGAGCAAGTCAGCCTAAAACTACAATCTCTTTTCTGGCAGTCAGGCCACCCTTAATTTTAGTTAACAAAAATCTGTAAGTTGCAGGTCTAAGGAAACAAGTAAATAAGCAAGACAACAAAAATTCTAAAGCTTGTGTCTGAAAATTGTATACATTTGTTCTTAAGTGCATGCAGGCCTCTGAAGTCAGACTGCTTGGATTTGCTTGGCTATGTTACTGGGGAGAGTTTTACATCTTTAAAACAGGAATACTGATAATATATATCTTGGAGTTATTGTGAGTTTTAAGTAAAGATAGCTTATATACAAAGTTCAGGGCCATACTGGCATGAACTATGATGGGAACTGTTTATTATGGGGAGGGTGATCATTACAAACCAGTTCAGTTTTTATTTTCAGTTAATGGAGGGTATATTTTTATCCTTATTAAATGCCATCTGCTTATTTAACCTCAGTGGATTTTTATAATCCTAAACCAACTTCCCTTGTTCTTGGTCATTTATTGCTCTAATGTGTAGCCTTTGGAATATGCTACCCCCGGATTAAAATCCACTCAGATCACACATGATTTGGGACTTTGAACAAGCTACTTAACTTCGGAAAGCCTGGGTTTTCCTATTTTTCATTTAGTCATCCAATATTTTGGAAACTGTATATCAGAGAGGTAATAAATGTTGGGGAAGAAACAACCACCAAGACAGATGAAACCCCTTATGGGGAGTCAGTCACCAGAGAAGAAGGTACAGGGGAAAGGAGAGCTGCTAGGATCACCCCCTGGCAGGAGTTGTGATAAAGCACGTGATGGGGATCACTCTAATGGCTACAGGGAAGATTTCCCAAGGAAGTCATGTTTAAGTGACTTTTAAGCAGAAACCTGAAAGGTAAGTAGAAGTTAGCAAGAGCTGGGGAAGCTGTCAAGGGCATGTACAAACCCTGGGATGTGTTCAAAGACTACAGAGATGGCCAGTGTGGTGGGAGTGACAGTCTCAGGCCAATTTAGTTCATTCAAGGCCTGCTAGACATGTTAAGGATTGAGGTCTTTGCCGGTCATGCGATGGGGACAATATACCTGTTTTACAGGGGTCTGGAGAGATTTAAGTGATACTTTACCTACAGCCTGGCAAAAGTCCCAATCATATTCTACACAATCAACATCTCTTTTCTTTTCTTTCTGTCATACCAGAGCTGAATTTTTATCTCTGGTATAACATTTATTCAATACATAATTATTGAGCATCTACTCTGTACCAGGCTCTCTGCTATGAGCTGAACGAGCAGAAGAGAACAAAACAGACATGATCAGGCCCTGATGGAGGTTTTCCACTGATCAGCTATTATATTCTGTTCTTTGTGCATGTGAATTTATTTCAGCTAAAAGGAATTTCAACCTAGCTAGGGATTCAAGTCTCTTGTGTCCATCTTCCAAAACTGAAACAAAAAAAGCGAACATGAAGCATGAACTCCCATTGCTGTGGGTTACAATGTAAATGCCTCAGGATTATTAATTTGTAAGAAAGAGTTATTTATGCATCTTCCCTTGCTTTTGAAGATTAATAATAATGAGGAGGATAACTTCTAGAATGCATACTTGTGCATGGTGCAGTTGAGTAGGATGGATATCTATGCTATTGAAAATGCTAATAAGGCCTCCATGATATTATTTTAGGAGCTAAGGTTAATAGCTGACGAGCCAGAAAATGCAAACAAGCTATTAAATGTAGCTATGCTTGTATGGATATGTCTACCCTATAAATCAAAGCAATCTAACTCTTATTCCTTCCAGCTTACCTGTTTTAATAGATTAAACATTACGTCTATGTTTCTTTAACATATCAAAATCTTGACTTCTCAAAAATGTTCAGTAACACGAGGCGTATAAAAGAACCACCAAATCACAAAATCATACCACTTTCAGTTTTCATTTACATCTGCAGTGTTCCCTGTTAGAGCTCATGGGTAGTCAAAACATTTACATGCAAATATGGTGAAATGCGGCATTATTTCAATCAGCAAGAGATCTCCTTCAGAACTCATGTTTGTGACCCCAATTCCCACTCTCTTGTGAGGCGTAAAGCTATCGGCTTCATGTTCTTGTCACATAAGGAAGGAACAACTAGGCAGGTTTTCCTCAGTATCTCACAGATATTTTCATTTTCTGGTTCATCAGCTGTTAACCTCAGTACTTCCCAAAAAGAGTTTAGTGTTTGGGTTTCATTGTGGCAGCTTTACCTCATGTTTTCTCTGTTTTTTATTTTTATTGGGATATGAGAAGTCCAGGAAGGTTTGGCCCCTTATATACGGTTCTGAAAACATTCCAGACATCTTTTTTTTTTTAATAGCCCAATATACCTAGGAAGGTGAAAAGCATTTCCTTGGGTAGGTACAATGCTGTGTTGAGAAAGAATACTTATTTTCCAGGGAATTGGAATAATTATTTTATCTATTGTTTCTAACTACACTTTCATTCCTACAACTAATGTCTTTTTTTTAATAGCCATTTCCTTGATTCTACTATTAGAAAATGATTTGCTACATTTTTCCATAAGTATGTTTGATTTTTGCATTTTTCCATTTTATGTCACTACGTCAGGCACTGTAAGGGAACTAATCCAGCTCTTCAGTTCAGAATGAAAAATGAACCAACTATTATTATAGAGTATGAATTAATCAATAGGAGCAAATTTATTACCTATTTTATGATTTCTCCATTTCATGACCACTATAGAGTAACTATTAATGAATAGAAGCATCATTATTTAAGAGCAGAATATAGGCAACCTTATTTAGGGGTTTTGGGGGGATGTGCATCGTTGGAAAAAGACATAGAGATGGATTAGTGCTGTTTTCAACAAATTGCAGTTTCAAGTATCTGGTGGGCATCCAGGGAAAGATGGAGAATCAACAATCAGGAATGAGTCTGAGCCTATACTACAGGCTTGTGTTTCTTTAGCACATAAGTATAGAGAGTTCTCAAGGAAAATATAGACTGAAAAAAGTGAGGGGTCTGAATACACAGCCCTGAGGAACAGTGACCTTTAGGGGGTAAGAATAGGATGAGTGTCCCCTGAGGAAAACCGACCAGGAGTGGTCAGAGGGGCACAGGAGGAGCACATGTAATGGGGAACCATGGAAGAGGAGACATTCAAGAACCCATGGCTCCCAGTCCCACACTCAGCAGGGAGTTCAGTCAGGTCCGGAGAGGTCACCCGGAGGAAGGGTTAAACGCATTCACTCTGGGTCAAAAACCAGACTGCATGGACTTGAGTCCAGGCTCTGCTACTCACGCTAGCTAGCTGTGTTGCCTTGGGCTAGTTTCTTAACTTCTCTGTGTCTCAGTTGCCTCATCTGTATAATTGGGCTAAATAGTACCATATTTACCCAATAGAGTTACTATAAAGATAACATGGGCCAATATTTGTAAAAGCTTAGACCAATCTTTGGCTTACAGTATGTACTAAATATGTTCATTAAATTTAAATCAAGCAGTTAATTAATGTCAAGACTGGAAAGTCTTCAATACATTTGCAAAGGACAGGTAGTTTGACACACATGCAAATGAGTACAAGGAGAATTGGGGAAATCTGAATAAGATCAATGGATAGCATCAATGTCAGTATCTGATTGTGATGGTACATTAGTTTTACACGATGTTATTATTAGGAGAAAAGGATCCATGGGGACTTGTTTGTACTATTTCTTACAACTGCATGTAAATCTATAGTTATTTCAGAATTAAGGGTTGCATAAAAAACAATACACTGATAACCATTACAATAAAAGTTTAACCTTCTAATGTAATGTTGTTTTACTTCCATTTGCATCAAGTCCTGATTATGTTACAGTCATCTTCTTTGCCCCAGCACTTACCACTAGTCTAGCATGATCAATAAGTATTTATTATATTACATATGTAATTATATTTGCCTTTACTGCTTTTTAGTTTATATGTGTTTTCAAATTTCCACTTAACTCTGTAAATACTGATGTCATGCTTCTTGTTTATTATTTTTAATTTTCTCCTTGTTGAGCTATAATTAGTTTTCCTTTTCTTTCAGAGTCAAACCTATTTTTTTTAATCCACAGAATTTGCTAAGTATGTTTCATTGCTTCTCATTATTAAACTATACTGATGAAAACACTGCAAAATAAAATCAGTAATTTGCAATACCTAAAAAAAAATAAAAATAAAAAAATAATAAAGTTTAAATAGCATGGTAGGGGCAGCAGCCAATAGCTGGGGACTGAGTCAGAGATGAGGGATTATAGACTGAGTAAAAACCATTCTTTTAGAAGTTGCGTAAGAAGAACATAATGAAATTTGCCAGTAATTAGGACTGTGCATGCATGTAAATATTGTTTGTGATGATTTGGACTGAGTATGTATTCTTACACATTTTTTAAGTGTGAAAGAGACTTACGTAGGTTTAGAAGATATAAGGAAGCATCCAGAAGAGAAAGGAGGCAGGGAGAAATTAGAGATGTAGGGTAAATAGGGAGCAAGATATCAGAGGGAATGGGATTAAGAACACAGGGCAAATGGAACATCCTTTTCTTTTAATACTGGAAAGAATGTGTCAGTAAATAATTATAAACCAAGTTCCAACTGTGCACTAGACCTTATTCTAGAAGTTGAGGATGTGGTAATGATTGAAGGCAGATAAAATCTATGTCCATAATTCACTGTGACTGAAGAGATGTTTCTGTATATGCATTTACTGATGGAATCAGGAGAACTTTGCAGGATATAAAGGTATCTAACTGAAGCGAAGAATAGATGGAGAGATATTTGATAATGGGAAAGTAACGGGACTGTTAAATTAGGTGTGAAAATTGTGAATTAGTAGTGACTATTATGTATCTGTTTTTCTCCTTTCAGCAGGTAGTAGAGGAGAGAAGGGAGATTATTGGCTGACCCAGAGTTGGCTTTTTGCCATATGAGTATTGTGATAGGCTAAAAACATGCTCCCCCGCAAAGATCCATACCTTAATCCCTTAATAGAAACTGTGAATATTGTCTTAAATTTTGCAGAAATGATTAATTTATGAATTTTGAGATAGGAAGATTATCCTGAATTATCCAAGTGGGCCCTAAATGCCATCTCCAAAATCGTTATAAAAGGGAGGCAGAGAGATTTGATACACCTGCAGAGGAGGAGGCAATGTGAAGATGAAGCAGAGAAAGCTCTGAAGGTGCTGGCTTTAAGAGCAGGAGTGGTGCTGTCACAAGCCCAGAGTGCTGGCGCCCACCGGGAGCTGGAAGAGGCCCGGAACATATTTTCCCCTAGAGGCTCCGGAAAGATCATAGTTCTGCCAACACCTGGATTCTGGCTCACCATTACTGGTTTCAGACTTTTGGCCTCCAGACTGTGAGAGAAAAATTTCTGTTACTTTTAAGCCAACTAGTTCGTGGTATTTTGTTACAGCAACCCTAGGAAATTAATACAGGTATGATTACAGAACAAGAGTAAGGGGGTGGGGATGCTCAAGAAGTGTTTCAGCCCATCAAAACTTTACAGTCTGGATTAATATGGAACCAGTGGACTAAGGAAGGGCCTGTGATAATGAAGGTCTGATTTGTAAAGTCAATGAGAAGGATGTAGTGGGAGGTAGGGCCGAAGACAGTTGAACAGATGGAAAGCTGTGCTCAAAAGGGTGAGATTAAGATTTCTGGAGTTGCACAATTTCAGGTAATGATGAGGTTCAAGTTATACCCATCAGAGCGAAAAGTAGAGTGGAAAAGAAGATAATGACATTTA
The DNA here is from genome assembly GCF_030020395.1 of Manis pentadactyla. NCBI lineage: Eukaryota > Metazoa > Chordata > Mammalia > Pholidota > Manidae > Manis > Manis pentadactyla. The sequence continues at coordinate 16,022,275 of NC_080023.1, forward strand.
AAAGGTCAAGAAATGCTGAAGCGTAGATGGGTACCTGTTAGGTTACCTTCAAGGACATTGTTTTCAGGCCAGTGAATCATGAATATTTTAAAGTCAGGGATCAAAGTCTTGAATGAGTATGAGATGGGGACTTGGAGAATGACAGCATGAAGTAATTTGATTCTGACTCTGTGGCTCTGTTTTGCCTTACTCTTTTATTTGCTTTAGGAAGTACCAATCCCTCATTTCACATGATACTGGTGGGGCTCTAATCTTAAGAACCACAGTTTTCCCTGGCTACAGGCCTAGAACAATTGGACAGGCTTGTCTAAAAACAGTCTTCCATCCCCCAAGTCACAGTGATTGGCTCAGGTATGTCATGTGACTAAAGCCAGATCCTTTCCTGCTGGAGCTTTCAGGACTGAGAAAAGGAGAGCAGAAGAGAGGGGATCTTGATATTGTTGAAGCCCTGATCAAGCTGTGCCTGATGGTGTAAGTGTTTCTTTCTCCCAATTATGTGAGCTAATAAAACTTTTACAATTTTAATTTAAGATGCTTTGAGTTGTGCCATAAGGACAAGAAATTGTGCAATAAGACAAAAAAAAAGGAAATGCATATTGGGAAGGAAGACATAAAATTGTCTTTGTTCTAAGTGGATATGATCATCTATGTAAAAAATCCAAAAGAATCAAGCTAAAAAATTCCTGGTACAGTAAGGTACCAGGATACAAGATCAATATACAAAAGTAATTTGCTACGTATATACCAATAATGAAAACATGGAATTTGAAATTAAAAACAAATTATTATTTACATTAGCATCCCCCAAAATAAACATTTAGGTATAAACATAACAAAATATGTATATGATCTAAATGAGGAAAAGTATAAAATTCTGATGGATGAAATCAAAGAATAATCAAATGGAGTGCTGTTCATCGATCAGGTCAGGTGTCAGTTCTTCCCAACTTGAACAGCAGATTCAATGCAGTCCCAGTCAAGTTGTTCTGTGGATATCGGAAAACTGATTCTAAAACTTATTTGGAGAATCAAAAGAAACATAGTATCCAACAAGAAGGAAAAGAACAACATTGGAGGACTGATAACACCCTACTTCAAGACTTAGTATAAAGCTAATCAAGACAGTGGGATACTGATGAATGAATAGACAAATAGACCAACGAAATAGAATACACAGACCAAAATCAAACCCACATAAATATAATCACCTGATCTTTAACAAAGGAGCAAAAGCAGTACAAGGGACAAACACAGTCCTGCCAGCAAATGATGCTGGAACAACCGAATATTTCCTTGCAAAAAAAAATGAATCTGGACACACACCCTTCACAAAAATTAACTCAAGATGGATCATAGACTTAAATGTAAAACAAAATTGTAAAACTCCTAGAAAAACATAAGAGAAAAATCTAATGACATTGGGTATGATGCTGCCTTTTTAGATACAATGCCAAAGACATAATCCATAAAAGAAATAACTGATGAGTTGGACTTCATTAAATTAAACCCTTCTGCTTTGAAAAACACAATGTTAAGAGAATTAGAAGGTGAATCACAGACTGGGAGAAAATATATGCAAAAGACACATCTGAAAAAGGACTGTTATCTGAAATATACAAAGAACCCTCACAACTCAAAAAGAAGAAAACAACCTGATTAAAATATGGACCAAAAATTGTAACACATCCTTTACCAAAGAAGATCTACAGATGAGAAATAAGCATATGAAAAGATGTTCCACATCATATGTCACCAGGGAAACGCAGATTAAAAACAACAATGAGATACCACTCACTACACGCCTATTAGAATGGCCAAAACCTGAAACACTGACAACAAATGCCAGTGAGGATGTGGAACCACAGGAACTTTCATATATTGCTGGTTGAATGCAGGTGGTACAGCCACTTTGGGAGACAGTTTGTCAGTTTCTCCCAAAAGTAAACGTATTCTTCCTATACCATCCAGCAGTTATACTCCTTTGTATTTACCCAAAGGAATTGAAAACTTATGTTTCAATTGACACACACAAAACTTGCACACATAAGAATAGCAGCCTGATTCATAATTGTGAAAACTTAGAAAAAACCAAGATGTCCTTCAATAAGTGAATGGACAAATAGACTGTGGTCCATCCAGACAATGGAATATTTTCCAGTGCTGAGAAGATCTATCAAGTCATGAAAAGACATGGAGGAATTTTAAGTGCATATTACTAATCAGAAGAAACCAGTCTCAGAAGGCTACATATTGTAAGACTCCAGTATAGGTCTCTGGGAAAGGTAAAACTATGGAGAAAGTCAAAAGATCAGTGATGGACTAAGATGGGGGGAGGGGGAGGGCTGAAGAGGCAAAGCACAAAGGATTCTTATTTAGTCTGCACTCTATTGTAATTATGGATACATGTCATTACACATTTGAGCAAACTCATAGAATGTACAGCACCAAAACTGAACCAGAAAATAAATGATGTTGTTTGGATAATTATAAGGCGTTAATATAGGTTTACCCTTGGTAATAAATGCACCATTTTTAAAGAGATGCTGATAATGGGAGATACTCTATGTGGGGGGTGTGGGGGCAGGAAGCCTGTGGGAAATCTCTGCACCTTCCTTTCAAATTTGTTATGACTCTTAAACTGAAACTTTTATTTTTAAAAAAATGAAGTCTTAAAAAATACTTTGCATTAGGTTTTTATTACATGTACTTGAAAACATCCTAATCTGTCCCAGTATGGTAATTCCCCCCCAGCTTTTTGCTCTTTAAAGGATGGCTACAGAGAAATAAATGCAGTCCCCTGTTTCTCTAGTTTGTGTGTTTTGGTGCTTCAGGAGATAACAATCAGATGAATGAGGGAAAGTTCATATTTTTCTTAGTTATTATCTCAATCTCTGACCCCAGGCATAGGAATGATATATTAGTTTATTTTGTCAACTTTATTTCCACAACCAGAAGGGTTTGAGCTTCAGGGAATTATTTCAAAGACTAGCAGGAAGCTGAAATGATTTGAAAAGAAAAACACAACAAAAATTAATCTGCAAGAACATTTCAAATTTCAAGAAATTTTAATTTTATAGCTGTTCTTACTCATTCAATTTAAATCTATTCAACAAATCTCTGTTAAATCCTACTGTAAGCCAGAAACCTATAAATGAGTAAGATGAACTATTTGAATTGATTTCCCATTGAACTTAATTACATTATATGATGAACTTAGAGAAGCAAAGTAGGGTAGAACACTGTACTAGAAGCTCTAGATCGGTCATAAAGGAAGCATGCAAAATATAGTGTGTCAATGTGTATAAATATTGAGGATTATATAAAAATAAGATTCTGTGATTATTGTAATTCAGGCATCTCTGAGTTCCTTACTTATCTGCTAATTCAAAGTGTCTGAATGGTCAGCCATAAGAAGAATAAAATCTTGCCCTTTGTGGAAACATAGATAGACCTACAGGGTATTATGTTAAGTGATACAAGTCAGAGAAAGACAAAAGCCATGTGATTTCACTTTACATGTGGAATATAAAAAACAAAACAAATGAACAAACAAACAAATAGACTCATAAACATGGACAACAAACTGGTGGTTGCCATAGGGGTGGGGGTGAGGAAGGGGATGAGTAAAATAGGTCAAAGGGATAAAGAGGGGCAAACTTCCAATTATAAAATGAAATAAGTAAGTCATTAGGATGAAAAGTATAGCACAGGGAATATAGTCATTAATATTGTAATATCTTTCTATGGTGACAGGTGGTAACTACACTTAGAGTGGTGAATATTTAGTCATGTATATAATTGTTGAATCACTATGTTGTACACCTGAAACCAATATAATATTGTGTATCAACTACACTAGTTTATTTGTAATATACTATCTGTCAGTATACCACCTACTCTACTTTTATTTAAGTGTTATTATTAAACCAGAAAGAATCTATTCCATCAATATGTTTTTTTGAGCCCCTATCATATGACTGCCACTGGGGAGACAATTATGGAAAATGAGAAATAAGCATATGAAAAGATGTTCCACATCATATGTTACCAGGGACATGCAGATTAAAAACAACAATGAGACCCCCTGAGGCACCAATGGGATTAACCACTTCACTCTTTATATTTAATAGGTGATACAACACATGTCCAAACATCAGTGTCCTACATATCCCATTTCTAATTTGGGGAAACTGAGGCAAGAGTGTCAAATGATCTGCCCAAGGTCACATCTTGACAGACAGGGGTAAATTCTTTTCACTTTCAGCCCACATCAGTGAAGAAATGCAAAATTTCCAGGTTTAAAATTTTCTTCCCTTCCTCCTCAGAGGTACCAGTCTGATGGAAAATCATGTTCTTGTTTGTCGTTGTAGACTACCTGAGTGGTCCAATCTAGGATGACTTATTCTGAAAGACTGGGACTCTCACTCTAGAAGTACTTGGAATTTGGAATTATTAAGGACAATTTCTTCTTTTTTTCTCTCTCTCTTTTCCTTTCTTCTCTTCTTCAGTTTTCCTACTTTCCTCTCTGCTTTGTTTGATTCTTTCATTACAATCACTTATCCCCCACAAAGTTACTCAATACGTAGGGTGTGTATGTGGGACACAAGGGATATAAGAATGAGTTCGGCACTCTCCCTCCTCAATGGGCTCAATCCCGTGGAGAGGAAAGACGCATAAATGAATCATAAACCAGTGCGATGTATGTGCTACGGTTCGTCATGCAAGGATGTTTGCTCTTAAATGGAGAAGGAGGAGTAAGAGCTGGGAAGCTGGGAAGGGTTTGTAGGAAAAAATTGCTTGAAGATTTGTTAGGGATGTATTGGATTTTAAAATAAGGGAAGGGCATTCAAGTACGAGAAACCTCCACCTGCAAAGGTGAATAGTATTTTCTGCAGGTTCCCTCCTCCTGCTCTGCAGATCTGGAAATACATCATTAGGAAGAGATACACTTGATAGAGAGGAAACACCTTTGGTCTACTCTCCAGGCATCTGTTCTCAAGCGTAAGGCAGCGCTAGCAAAGGATTCCACATCAACAGAGGATGAGAATGGGGCAGTGGGAGAAGGGAGGCAGGAAGAATGGCAAGACATACACATTCATGAAGTTGGAGACATACGTAGGACCAACTCTTAGCTGTGTAAATGCACAGTTTCCTCTACAGATTAACAACTAGCGATTTCCTTTGCTCTTTCTGATACCATGCTTCTTTGCTGCTGCCAGTCTTGGAACAGATTTATGATTTACTGGCTTCTCAGACAGCTATGTAGAAATCACTAAGAAAGCTGGCATTAGGATTTCCAGATGGAGGAGACCACTGTCAAAACAATTATCTGGCGTGATCTCTGCTGACATATCAGGCAGTTAACTCAGATCGTTGGAAGTTGATTTGTTGACACATATAATTGTCAAGACACCCTGGTTCTGAGTTGAGTGAGACAATTTCAGAACACACTAAAGATGATGTATTTTATTTAATATGACTTTTGGATGAGTTTGATGAAAATGCCATGATATTGGCTGGTCTTTCAAAGAAAATCACAATAAAAAGGAGAATGTAATAAGTGATTTTTAATTTTCTTTATTATAGTTTTTTTTCCCCCATCTTTCTGTAATGAACATGAATTAGTTTATATAATGAACACAAATTACAAACAGTTAAAAATGTTATTATGGAAAGAATAAAATCATCACCACCATCAAAGAACTTACTTTTTGTAAATTTCCACCATGATCTTTTATGAAAGTTGCAAAAATTAAAGACTACTTTTTACTCATCTAGAACTTACATGGTAGACATAGTAGGTTTGTACTATGTCTGGCCATAGCATTTTCTTGCAAGTTTATTTTTTTTCAGACTGGGGATATTGTGGATGAGTTGCAAGGAAAGGTATCATGTGGTGGAAAGGAACAACTATTAGACTATAAGTCAGGGACCTAGATTATAGCTTTTTATCCTTCTTCAGGTATTACAGGTGTACCTCGGAGATATTGCGGGGTTGGTCCAGACTACCTCAATAAAGCAAATATTGCAATAAAGCATGTCAAATGAATTTTTTGGTTTCTCAGTGCATATAAAAATTATGTTTACACTATACTGTAGTCTATTAAGTGTGCAATATCATTATGTTTAAAAAACAGAGAAGATAATTAAGAAACACTTTCCTGCTAAAAAACTACTAACCATCATATAAGCTTTCAGGGAGTTATAATTTTTGCTGGCTGGGGATCTTGCCTCAACATTGATGGCTACTAACAACAAATCAAGGTGGTGGTTGCTGAAGGCTGGAGTGGTGGTAGCAATTTTTAAAAATAAGAAAACCATGAAGTCTGCCACATCAATTAACTCATCCTTTCATGAATGTTATCTCTGCAGCATGTGATGCCATTTGATAGCATTTTACCCCCGGTAGAACTTCCAAAATTGGAGTCAGTCCTCTCCAACCCTGCCATTGCTTTATCAACCAAATTTATGGAATATTATAAATCTTTTGTGGTCACTTCAACAATCTTCACAGCATCTTTACCAGGAGTAGATTCCATCTCAGAAAAGTTTCTGGGCTCATACATAAGATACAAGTGTTCACCCATTAAAATTTTACCATGAGATTTCAATAATTCAGTCACATCTTCGGGCTCCACTTCTGAGTCTAGTTCTCTTGCTATTTCCACAACATCTTCAGTGACTTCCTCCACTGAAGTCTTGAATCCCTTAAAGTCATCCATGAGGGTTGGAATAAACTTTTTCCAAACTCCTGTGAATGTTACTATTTTGACCTCTTTCCATGAATCACAAATGTTCTTAATGGCATCTAGAATGATAAATCCTTAGAATGTTTTCAATTCATTTTGCCTAGATCTCTCAGAGGAATCATCTGTGGCAGTTACAGCTTTATGAAATGTTTTTCTTAAATAATAAGTTTGAAATTTGAATTTACTCCTTGATCCATAGGCTGCAAAATGGTTGCTCTTGGCAGGTATGAAAACAACATTAATCTTGTTGCACATCTCCATCAGAGCTCTTGGGTGACCAGGTACATTGTTAATGAGCAGTAATATTTGGAAAGAAATCTTTTTTCTGAGCAGTAGTTTTCAATGATGGTCTTAAAATATTCAGTAAACTACATCATAAATAGACATGCTGTCAGCCAAGCTTTGTTGCTCCATTTATAGAGTGCAGGAAGAGTAAATGTGGCGTGATTCTTAAGGGCCGAAGGATTTTGGAAAGTTCAATGAGCATTGGCTTCAATTTAAAGTCACCAGTTGCATTAGCCCCTAACAAGAGGGGCAGCTTATTCTTTGAAGCTTTGACGCCAGTCATTGATTTCTCCTCTCTAGCTATGAAAGTCCTAGATGGCATCTTCCAATAAAAAACTGCTTCATCTACACTGAAAATCATTGTTGTTCACTGTAGCCACCTTCATCAACAATCTTAGCTTGATCTTTTGGATAACTTGCTGCAGCTTCTACATGAGCATCTGCTGCCTCACCTGTACTTTTATGTTATGGAGATGACTTCTTCCTTGGACCTCATAAATCAACCTCTGCTAGCTTCCAACTTTTCTTCTGCAGATTCCTCACCTCTCTCAGGCTTCACAGAATTGAAGAGAGTTAGGACCTTGCTCCAAATTAGGTGTTGGATTAAGGGAGTGTTGTGGCTGGTTTGATCTTCTACCAAGACCACTGAAATCGTCTCCCTGTAAGCAATAAGGCTGTGTACTTTGTCATCATTCCTGTGCACACTGGAGTAGCACTTCTAAGTTTCCTCAGTAACTTCTCCTTTGCATTAAAACTTGGCTATGTAGCATAAGAGACCGAGCTTTTGGTCTGTCTTAGCTTTCAATGTGCTTCCCTTACTAAGCTTAATTATTTTTAGCTTTTGATTTAAAGTGAGAGATGTACAACGCTTTCTTTTACTTGAGCACTTGAGGACACTGTAGGTTATTAAATGGCCTCATTCAGATACTATTGTGTCTCAGGGAATAGGAAGTCCCAAGGAGAGGGACAGAGACAGAGTACTGGCTGGTTAGTAGAACAGTCAGAATCCTCACATGTGGTTTTTTTGGTGCCATCAAACAGTTACAAAAATCCCCAAAATATTATCCAGAAATATTGTCATGATCAAAAATCACTGATCACACATCACCATTACAAATAGAATAAATAATAATAATAATAATAGTAATAGAGTTTGAAATAATATGAGAATTGCCAAAATGTGACACAGAGACACAAGGTGAGCAAATGCTGTAGGAAAAAATGGCGCCACTAGACTTTCTGGTTGTAGGGTTGCCACAAACCTTCAATTTGTAAAAATTGCAGTACCTTCAAAATGCAATTCAATGAAGAGGAATAAAACAAGGTATGCCTCTATATGACCTTGGACAATTCCCCTTTGAGTTTAGTATCTGTTTTCTCAACTAAGGTGGACCTAATAATTCATCCCCCATCTACCAGACAGGGTAACTGAGAAGTATAAATATTTTGCAAGCTGTAAGATGCCATAGCAAGTTGTTTTTAAGGATAATTATTCAGTCATAAATTCTGCTTAGAGTCAACATAAGGAACCTTATTCTACAGACCTGCTTATTGTGCAATTGGCAAAGAGGATCTTTTGAAATTAATTTATAGGTAGACACGTAACTGTAAATGGTTAAACTGGAATCTCTATATTTCCCCATATTTTATGCCTTTGAAGACAGTTTTAATGCTTCATAATAATAATGGCATTTACATCTATAAATTCTTTTTCAAATGCTTACATCTCCCAATTGATTTGCTACCAGCAATTTATTTTTTAGACAGTTTTATTCAGGTGGCAATACTTTATTTGAGCACTCTGGGGTTGCTGTCTGAGAATGCTATATAAGAGTACTCAATGCTGTATTATATTTCTGATGCTTTTTAAAGATTTTCTTTTCTGCCTCCACTTTAATTTCCTTTTAGAACTTTTCTCCTGTACTTCTCATATTGATTTTATTTTGTAGCACCATTAAAATGTTCAATGAAAAATGCTTTTGAAATGAAGGTAGGTAAGTATATATCTACATGTACAGGCAATTTTTTTACAATGCACTTACTTTTAGTGCACGACTATTATGCAATGATTAATTTGCTGCTGAGTCAATAAACACTCTTTGTTGATGTTTCAACATTTATATCATTAGTGGTTCAATGACAGTTAGCCATAATTCACCGTTACGTTTATAATGTTGAAATTGTTTAAAAGTCATTTACTTTTGTTTCTAGAATAATTTTTTTCCATCTTTTATTAAGGTATCATTGCTTTACACTCTTATGAAGGTTTCACATGAAAAACAATGTGTTTGCTACATTCACCCATATTAACAAGTTCCCCCCACCATACCCCATTGCAGTCACTGTCAATCAGTGTAGTAAGATGCCACAGAGTCACTACTTGTCTTCTCTGTGCTACACTGTCTTGCCCATGATTCCCCCCACACCATGTGTACTAATCATAATACTCCTCAAGCCCCTCTCCATCCTTCCCCACCTGCCCTCTCCCACCCCTCCCCTTTGATAACTGCTAGTCCTTTATTGGAGTTTGTGTGTCTGTGATGTTTTGCTCCTTCTGTTTTGCTTGTCTGTTATACTGCACAAATGAGGGAAATCATTTGGTATTTGTCTTTCTCTGTTTGACTTATTTCACTGAGCATAATACCCTCCATCTCCATCCATGTTGTTGCAAATGGCAGGATTTGTTTCTTTCTTATGGCTGAATAATATAGCATTGTGTATATGTACCACATCTTCTTTATCCATTCATCTACTGAAGGACACAGTTTGCTTCCATATTTTGGTTATTGTAAATAGCGCAAAAATAAACATAGGGGGGCTCTCTTGTTCCCTTCTGGCATGAGCCAGGAGGTCTATTCTCTCGCTTTATTTCTAAATAAAAGCCTGTATCTTGCTCTCCTAAAAAATAAAATAAAGTAAAATAAAAAATAAACATAAGGATGCATATGTCTTTTTGAATCTGAGATCTTGCTTTCTTTGGGTAAATTCCTAGGAGTGGAATGCCTGGGTCAAATGGTATTTCTATTTTTAGTTTTTTGAGGAACCTCCATATTGCTTTCCACAATGGTTGAACTAGCTTACATTCCCACCATCAGCATAGGAGGGTTCCCCTTACTCTGCACTCTAACCAGTATTTGTTGTCCTATGTTGGCCATCCTAACTGGTGTGAGGTGATATCTTATTGTGGTTTTAATTTGCATTTCCCTGATAATTAGTGATATGGAGCATCTTTTCATGTGCTTGTTGGCCATCTGAATTTCTTCTTTGGGGAATTGTCTGCTCATATCCTCTGCCTATTTTTTAATCAGGTTATTTGCTTTGAGGCATGTGAGTTCTTCATATGTTTTGGATGTTAACCCCTTCTTGTTTACAAATATATTCTTCCATACTGTAGGATGCCTTTTTGTTCTGTTGATGGTGTCCTTTGCTGTACAGAAGCTTATTGGCTTGATGTAGTCCAATTTGTTCATTTTTGCTTTTGTTTCCCTTGCCTGAGGAGATGAGTTCAGGAAAAAAGCTGGTCATGTTTATATTCAAGAGATTTTTGCCTATGTTTTCTTCAAAGAGTTTTATGATTTCATAACTTACGTTCAGGTATTTGATCCATTTTGAGTTTACTCTTGTGTATGAGGTTAAACAAAAATCCAGTTTAATTCTCTTACATGTAGCTGTCCAGTTTTGCCAACAGCAGTTGTTGAAGAGGCTGTCATTTCCCCACTGAATGTCCATGGCTCCTTAATCATATATTAATTGACTATATATGGTTGGGTTTATATCTGGGCTCTCTAGTCTGTTCCATTGGTCTATGGGTCTGCTCTTGTGCCAGTATCAAATTGTCTTGATTGCTGTGGCTTTGCAGTAGAGCTTGAAGTAAGGGAGTGTAATTCCCCCTGCTTCATTCTTCCTTCTCAGGATTGCTTTGGCTATTCAGTCTTTTGTGGTTCCATATGAATTTTAGAATTATTTGTTCTAGTTTGTTGAAGAATGCTGTTGGTATTTTGATAGGGATTGCATTGAATCTGTAGATTGCTTTAGGCAGGATGGCCAGTTTGACAATATTAATTCTTCCTACCCAAGAGCATGAGATCAATTTCCATTTGTTAGTGTCCTCTTTAATTTATCTTAAGAGTGTCTTGTAGTTTTCAGGGTATAGGTCTTTTACTTTCTTGGTTAGGTTTATTCCTAAGTATTTTATTCTTTTTGATGCAATTGCGAAATGGAATTGTTTTCCTGATTTCTCTTTCTGCTAGTTCATCATTAGTGTATAGGAATGCAACAGATTTCTGTGTATTAATTTTGTATCCTGCAACTTTGCTGAAGTCAGATATTAGTTCTAGTAGTTTGGAGTGGATTCTTTAGGGTTTTTTATGTACAATATCATGTCATCTGCAAACAAGGACAGTATAATTTCTTCCTTTCCAATCTGGATGTCTTTTATTTCTTTGTGTTGTCTGATTCCATGGCTAGGACCTCCAGAGCTATGTTGAATAGAAGCGGGGAGAGTGGACATCCTTGTCTTGCTTCCGATCTTAAAGGAAAAGGTTTATGATTCTTGATGTTAAGTATAATATTGGCTGTGGGTTTGTCATATATGACCTTTATTATGTTGAGGTACTTGCCCTCTATACCCATTTTGTTGAGAGTTTTTATCATGAATGGATGTGGAATTTTGTTGAATGCATTTTCAGCGTCTATGGAGATGAATATGTGTTTCAGTCCTTTTTGGTGATGTGGTGGATGATGTTGATGGATTTTTGAATATTGTTCCATCCTTGCATCCTGGAATAAATCCTACTTGATCCTGCTGGATGATCTTTTTGATGTATTTTTGAATTTGGTTTGCTAATATTTTTTTGAGGATTTTTGCATCTATGTTCATCAGGAATATTGGTCTGTCATTTTCTTCTTTTGTGGTGTCTTTGCCCAGTTTTGGTTTTAGAGTGATGCCGGTCTCATGGAATGAGTTTGGAAGTATTCCTTCCTCTTCTACTTTTTGGAAAACTTTAAGGAGGATGGGTATTAGGCCATCACTAAATGTTTGATAAAATTCACTGGTGAAGCCATCTAGTCAGGGGTTTTGTTCTTAGGTAGATTTTTGATTACCAATTCAATTCCATTGCTGGTAATTGGTCCGTTCAGATTTTCTGTTTTTTCCTGGGTCAGCCTTGTAAGGTTGTGTTTTTCTAGAAAGTTGTCTATTTCTTCTAGGTTATCCAGTTTGTTAGCATATAGTTTTTCATAGTATTCTTTCATACTAGAAATTCTTTGTATTTCTGTGGTGTCCATAGTGATTTTTCCTTTATTATTTCTCATTCTGTTTATGTGTGTAGACTCTTTTTTTTCTTAATAAGTCTGGCTAGGGGTTTATCTATTTTGTTTATTTTCTCATGGAACCAGCCCCTGCTTTCATTGATTCTTTCTATTGTTTTATTCTTCTCAATTTTATTTATTTCTGCTCTAATCTTTATTATGTTTCTCCTTCTACTGACTTTGGGCCTCATTTGTTCTTCTTTTTCTAGCTTTGTTAATTGTGAGTTTAGACTGTACATATAGGATTGTTCTTCTTTCCTGAGGTACACCTGTATTGCAATTTACTTCTTTTTTAGCACAGCCTTTGCTGTGTTCCACAGATGTTGCAGTATTTAATTACTGTTGTCATTTGTCTCCATATATTGCTTGATCTCTGTTTTTATTTGGTCATTGATCCATTTAATATTTGGGAGCATGTTTGTAAGCCTCCATGTGTTTGTGGGCTTTTTTGTTTTCTTTGTGTAATTTATTTCTAGTTTCATACCTTTGTGGACTGAGAAGCTGGCTGGTATAATTTCAATCCTTCTAAATTTACTGAGGCTCTTTTTGTTGACTAGTATATTATTTATTCTTGAAAATGTTCCATGTGCACTTGAGATGTCTGTAAGGTCCATCTGTTCTAATGTGTTGTTCAGTGTCTCTATGTCTCCTTACTTATTTTCTGCCTGGCTAATCTGTCCTTTAGAGTCAGTGGTGTGTTAAAGTCTCCTAAAATGAATGCATTGAATTCTATTTCCCCCTTTAATTCTGTTAGTATTTGTATATATATAATTGATAGATATGTACATATGTAATTGATATGTAGATTTGTTACAGATATGTAAATTGTTAGTATTTGTATATATATAATTGATAGATATGTACATATGTAGGTGCCCCTGTGTTGTGTGAATATATATTTATAATGGTTATATCCTCTTGTAGGACTGACTCCTTTATCATTATGGAATGCCCTTCTTTGTGTTTTGTGACTTTCTTAGTTTTGAAATCTATTTTGTCTGATACAAGTACTGAAACTCCTGCTTTTTCTTCCTATTAGTTGCATGAAATATCTTTTTACATCCCTTCACTTTTAATCTGTGTATGTCTTTGGGTTTGAAGTGAGTCTCTTATAGGCAGCATACGGACAGGTCTTATATTTTTATCCATTCAGTGACTCTATGTCTTTGATTGGTGCATTCAGACCATTTACATTTAGGGTGATTATTGATATATGTACTTATTGCCACTGAAGGCTTTAGATTCATGGTTACCAAAAGTTCAATGGTAACTTCCTTACTATCTAACAGTCTAACTTAACTCACTTAGTATACTATTACAAACACAATCTAAAGGTTCTGTTTTTTCCTTTTTTCCCTCCTTTTCTTTCCTCCTCCATTCTTTATTTATTAAGTATCATATTCTGTGCTCTTTGTTTATCCCTTGGCTGACTTTGTGGGTAGTGGATTTGATTTACATCTGCTTACTAATAATTGTTCTACTTCCTTTGCTGTGGTTTTATTTCCTCTGTTGACAGCTATTTAGCCTTACAAACACTTCCATCTATAGCAGTCCCTCCAAAATATACTGCATAGACAGTTGGTGGGATGTAAATTCTCTCAACTTTTGCTTATCTGGAAATTATTTAATCCCTCCTTCAAATTTAAATGATAATCTGTCCAGGTAGAGTATCTTGCTTTGAGGCCCTTCTGCTTCATTGTGTTAAACATATCATGCCACTCCCTTCTGGCCTATAAGGTTTCTGTTAAGAAGTCTGATGATAGACTGATGGGTTTTCCTTTGTATATGATCTTTTTCCTCTCTCCAGCTGCTTCTAATAGTCTACCCTTATTCGTGATCTTGGCCATTCTAATTATTATATGTCTTGGTGTTGTCTTCCTTGGGTTCCTTGTGTTGGGAGATTTGTGCACCTCCATGGCCTCAGAGACTATCTCCTTCCCCAGATTGGAGAAGTTTTCAGCAATTACTTTGCCAGGGTCACATTAACCCCTTTGTCTTCTTCTTCTGGTACTCCTATAATATGAATGTTGTTCCATTTGGATTGGTCTCCCAATTTTCTCAGTATTCTTTCATCCTAGAGATCCTTTTTTCTTTCTGTGCCTCAGCTTATTTGTATTTCTCTTCTCTAATTTCTATTCCATTTACTATCTCCTCTACTTCATCTAATCTGCTTTTAAATCCCTCCATTGTATGTTTCATTTCAGGTATTATATTCCTTAATGATTGAATTTTACTCCTGATTTTGTCCCTGAGTTCTTGAGTATTTTTCTGTACCTCCATGGTCATGTTTCTGATTTTTATTTTGAATTCTCTTTCAAGATTATTGATGAGTTCAGTTTCACTTGATCCTTTCTCTGGTGTTTGTGGGATTTGGGTTTGAACCAGTTTCCTTTGACATTTCATATTTGTATGTGGCACCCTCTAGTGCCCAGAAGCTCTACTCTCTGGAGCTGTACAGTCTCTGGAGTGATATTGGGGGTCACAAGGGAGTGACACGGTGCTTGGGGGAAAGAAAAAACTGTTTCCCAGCTGCTTTTCCTGTCTCCACTGCCAGAACCAGTGGGCCGAGCACACAGGTGTAGGCCTCTATGCTTTGCATTTGTAGCTGCTGCAGGTGGAGCCTCCCTCCTGCTGGCCTGATGCCAGGACTGGGGCTGCTGGTTTGCCAGCTTGCTGGGAGGAAGTCACAGCAGTCTGAATATCATAATCGGTTGGCCTCAGAGTTGTGTTGCCAGTCAGGGGGATGGAGCACCTGAAGCTCCTGAAAGTTCCCAACCTGCTTCGCGGAGGGCACCCTGACAATTTTGTCCCCATTCGTTCTCCTGAGCAGCAAGCTCTGTGCAATCCTTGTGCCTTTAGCAGCCCTCTCGCTGTTAGAAAGTCTTCAGACTTCCCGCCTTTCTATTGTCCCAGAGCAGCTGGATATGGATCCCTGTTTTCCACGAGCAGCTGGAATTCCAGTCTCTCCAAGTATTCCACCTGTCTTAGCTTTCCAACCCCACTAATCACCAGAGCTCCATGTAATGTAGGTCTGTGCTCCCAGAACAGATCTCCAGGGTAGGTGTTCAGCAGTTCCAGGCCTCCACTCCCTCCCCACTGCATTTCTCTTTCTCCCGCCAGTGAGCTGGGGTGGGGGAAGGGCTTGGGTCCTGCCGGATCACAGCTTTGGTACTTTACCCTGTTCCATAGGTCCGTTCTTTTCTCCAAGTGTATGCAATTTGGCACAGCCTTCTTTCCTGTTGCTCTTTTAGGATTAGTTGTACTAACTATATTTTTGTATTATATGTGGTTTTGGGAGGAGGCCTCTTTTTCATCTCTCATGCCACCATCTTTAATCCTATAGCCAATGGAGCTTACTACATATTTCCTGTCACAGTATTTTATTCTTCCCTTGAACACTTTTTCAACTTTTCATTCAGTTTTTGTGATAGCTCATTGACATGCATTCACATGCACTCACAGACACATATCACACTTGATGGCAAGCTCTGTGGGGAAAGGAAGCTTTCTGATATGTTCACTGCTGAATTCCTACATGTAGCATAGTGTCCAACAAGTACCAAACTAGTAAATATTTTGAATGAATTAATGAAGGAGCCATAAACTGCAAGAGACAAGAAAAAAATGTACATGTAAAAACATGAAGATGTAATCCACATGGAAATGGAAATATTATGTTAAAAATAAAACTCTGAAGTACATCAGACAAGATATCTTAAAATGTTATCCAGAACATGTCGTGATGGCTGTTTTTCTGTATTATGAGGAGTGCCTTGGATCCCAACCAGCAAACTGCCACCAGAAGTAGCAGAATTAGGGCCAACCTATTAGTGTATTGCATGGTGGAAGAGGAGCAGAGAAGACTTACATTTCTGTAGGTCTCCTGAAAGAAACTCAGCTCTGGGGCAACAGCTAGAGAAGGCACTCCCAGCACAGTCGACTGTGGTAATTCACCATGTCACAGATGCTGAAGGAAAGCAAAGACTCTAAAACAAAGTAATAATAAACAGTCTATGCTCACAGACAGCTGTGAATAAACGCAGAAGCAAAAACCATGACTCTTCAGCAAATAGTTATAAGGCTCCGATTTTTTTTAAAGGCACATCCCAGTGTAATTATCAAGAATAGGAGGAAGCGAGATCCAGAAGAAAATCAGTAAGTGTTTAGTGAATTCAGAGAAAACAAAAATGAAAGGATTTTCTCAGCCACACAAAATAAAGGATTTCCAAGAGTTTAAATTAGGAAGGAGTGAGGAGGAAGAGGGAGCGGATATGGGAATTCCCTGAATATTAAGTGAAATACTTTGTTTCAGTCAAGACATCAGTTAATGAATAATAAGCTATGCATTAAAGCCTCCTGCCGTAGTGTGCATTTATTTCTTCCCAGAGAATCCATTCATTTTCATGTTAAATTCCTAAGTTAAACACCCAAGGAAATACAACCTCTATATGTGCCATTATAGTTTTCTACCTAGATGAGGTCCCAGATCCTGTCTATTCCAATTGCAAAACTGCTGCCCAGAGTGAGAAAAACAGGGAAGGAGCCCCCCTTTCCCCTAATGTTCATCTCTTCCAGACAGCTTTAACATTGTTTATTTCCTTGTGTGAAGAATCTCTTGCTAAAACACTACTACACCAGTTCAAGAATCATATTTGTCAGTAAACATTGGCATTTTGTTAAGTTTGTACTATTTCTAAAGTCTAAGAACTCAAAGAGATTCAGAGTTCATATATTTACATGTAATAATAACTGTCTTAGAGAAGGGATATAAGAGAAACAAGGAAAATGAACACCTTCACAGACTCAACAAGGCAAGACAGTCTACGTAGTGTAAAGGCAACACAAACTTTTTTAAAGGTAATGAAGGAAAACACCTCCATGACTTCAAAGTAGCACTAACTGTAAGTATTGGATTGAAAAAATGGCCACAAATCCCTCTGCTTCCTAAATCCATGCCATTGGGAAATCCCTGTCACATCTTGGGCGTGGCCATCTGACTTGCTTTGATGAATCACAAAGCTGTTATAATCTTATGTTTGAAAAGTGGCAGGGCACTGAAGTGTGCCCTCGTCTGCTGCTCTTAGAACATCTGCTATACAACCATGGGAAGAAGCATAGGCTAGTTTTTCTGGCTGACAGTCTGTCAATCATCAGGCATGTATGAGACACCATCCTAGATCGTACAGGTCCCAGCTGACATGAGAATGCAGGTGCCAGCTGAGCCATCAAGAGCAGAATTTCTCAGCTGACTTACAAAATAATGAGCTAAACAAATGCATATGTACTTAGTCCCTAAGTATTGGGATGATTTGTTACACAGCAAAAGCTAACTAATGTAGAAATTGGTACATACAAGTGGGGTGCTTCTGTAACAAAACTTAAAATATGTGACATTCACTTTTGGACTGGGGGACAGGTGAAAAAGTAGTGAGGAAACAGCAAAATTTGGAAACAAATTCTATTAACAAAGTATAAACAGAAGCTGAAAAGGCACCCAGAAAACTGCTTTAGCTGATGGAAAAATGGAAAAACTGTTACCTGTAGTAACTGGTAGGGTAGACAATGCATCTAATGAAACAACGGAATTTGGCAAGTTGGTTTATATAAAGACTATTGTAAGTGCTATTTGAATTCTTTTAGTTACCTAAGATATAGGAAGGAAAGAGAGATCAATTAAATAAAAATAGTTATTTTGCAAGCAGAATTTAGAGATGAAAGGAAGAGGCCAGGACTGACTGGATCAGAAAATAAACCTATTTCTCATTTTCAGCTCTTCTATCTATAAAAGACTCTTAAAATGAAGTTTCTGTGGCCAGAGGAAAAAAGACATGTCATGTACATGGGGCCAACTCTGAGGATGGTAGCCGATTTCTCATAAACCCAATGGAACAGTCTTTAAGACTGAGGAGGAAAAAAAAAATGTCAACCTACAATTCTTTACCTAGTGGAAGCTCTTTCAAAAAGAAAGGTAAAATGAAGACATTTTTAGACATCAAGAGCAGAAACAGAGCAGCAGTAGAATGCCAGTAATATAAGAATTATTGAAGGAAGTCAATGATGCTGAAGAAAATGATATGAATAGAAACTCCATTCCACATGAAGTATGAATAGCAATGAGAGTGGTAACTACATGGATAAATAAAAAGAATTTTTCATACTATTTAAATATCTTTAAAAGATAACCAATTGTTTAAAGCAAAATAGTCATGATGTTTTTGAGTTTATATCATATGTAAAAATAAAATACAGGAAAACAGCAACACAGATGCCAGGAACAGAGAAATGAAAATATTGTATTATAAGACTTTTTAAGAAAAATAGTATCACTTGATGATAGACTATGCAAATTCAAGGTGGGTACTATAAACCTTAAAGAGACTGCTAAACCACATAGCCATTAATAACACAATAAAACTTGATAATTAATATGATGGTTAATTTTATGAATCAATGTGGCTAGGCCAAAGCACCCAGATATCTGGTCAAACACTATTTTGGATGTTTCTTTGAAAGATTTTTTTTTTTGGAATGGAATTAACATTTAAATCAGTAGAGACTGAGATAAGCAGATCGCCTTATCCCAACAGTTAGAGGCCATAACAGAGAGAGTGACTGCCCTTGAGAGAGAGCAAATTCTGCCAGCCAACTACTTTTGGCCTCAAACTTCAGCCCTTCCCCGGATCTTTGCGCTACCAGTTTACTCTGTGAATTTTGGACTTGCTCGCTTACACAACTGTTGGAGCCAATTCCTTGAAATAATTTTCTTTGTATGTATGTGTATCTATATATGTACACACACATCCTATTGGTTCTGCTTTTCTCGAGAACCCTGACTAATACAACTAAAAGCCAAAAACAAAGGAGATAGAATTAAATAATAAAAATTACTAAATTAATACAAAAAAATCATAAAATAAAAGACTTCCTTATGTCTTCTGTGAAATGGACATCAATAATTACTCAAAGTAAATGTGGCTACAAAAATTGAGTGGATATACTTCTATTAAAATATGTTTAAACCATATTTAGTTAGCGCTAAATAATGTAGTAGTTCTTAAGATTATCTTAATTACTACCAGTAAACTATATCCTCATTTCCATTCTGATTTTTAAAATTAATCTTTCCTTTTATTATTCTCAGTAATGCAGTCTTTCTCTGGGTCATAAATGTAATATTCTGTAGCCAGTGACTAAAGCCAGAATGTTTAATTTCTCAAAACTGAGAAAAGTTTTTGAGGCAGAATAAATAAGAAAGATAGAACTTATTAAGAAATAAAAAGCTCAAAAGTTTAGGGGCACAAATGAAAATGGTTGCAAGTGAATACATAAAATGCACAAAACAGGTACAGTGAAGAGTAATAGATGGAAATAATCTATGTTGCATCATAGGTTGGTTTCCTATATATCAAACTTTTCAACATATAGCAATTTTAATAACACCTGTGTTCAAGGATTCCAGCTATTTTTGCAAATGTAAAATTTTGAAATAAACAACAGTTCTGTATTTTCCATTTCTCTTGAATAAGTCATGAGATAGCCTCTGTTGCTGTAATACAGAAGCTATGAGGGCAGGCCCTCTGCCCTCCCTAGCTCTGTTGTGTAATATTGTTTCCTGTTGCCAACCCTTAGAATGAACATAAAAATACAATTTTAGTGCAACAAGCTGAAAATGGCTCCAGTGTCACTGGATTTTTCTAAGGGGACATTTTCTGTTTTTGTCTACATTTGTATTCCACTCATTTAGTGGAAGGAGGTAATAGGATTTTTCTATCTGCAGCAGAAGGTATTTCAGAAGTGCACAGATGCAAGGTTAGAAAGTATATTTTAAAAAGCCACAAAGGGAAAAAACAAAATGATCTATTGGTTTTTTTTTATGGTATCATAATGTACAATTACGTGAGCAACATTATGGTTACTAGACTCCCCTCACCATCAAGTCCCCCCCACATACCCCATTGCAGTCACTGTCCATCAGTGTAGTAAGATGCTGTAGAATCACTACTTGTCTTCTCTGTGTTGCACAGCCTTCCCCGTGCCTCCCCCCACATTACATTTGCTAAACGTAATGCCCCGTTTTCCCCCTTATCCCTCCCTTCACACCCATCCTCCCCAGTCCCTTTCCCTTTGGTAGCTGTTAGTCCATTCTTGGCTGCTGTTTTGTCCCTTCAGTTTTTTTCTTTGTTCTTATACTCCATATCCAATCTGTTGGTTTTGAACCCTAAGGTCTTCCCACATAATAAACGAACACGCCCAGGAGTATAAAACTGCACCTTCAGAGAGGTACAGGGGGTGTTCCCTGGGGTCCGGTGCAGCAGAGTCTTCCGTGACATGGTGGAAGGAATTCTAAGGTGGACTCCAAGATACCCTGCCCCCTTGTGCACATGCCCTGCATGAATTTGATGGACTTTACTCTGCAATTAGGTAAAGTCTCTGTGGCATAGCTGACCAGTTGACAGTAAAATCGGAAGATTAGCTGGGTGCACCTGACATAATCACATGAGCCCCTTAAAAACAGAGAACTTTCTCTAGCTGAATGAAGAAGAACAAGCCAGAAATGGGGAGCAGGAAAAGCTCAAATCACCGCTTCTAGTTTAAATAGGGAGGGGGCTAGATGGCAAGGAAGAGAGGCAGTCCGGTAGAAGCTGAGAGCGGTCCTGCTTGCCAGTCAGTACGGAGACAGGAAACTCAGCCCACAGCCACAAGGAACTGAAGCCTGCCGACAGCAAGGATGAACTTGCAAGTGGATATTCCCACAGAACATCCAGAAAATAACTCAGCCTGGCCAATACCTTGATTTTGACTGTGATTCCCAGACAATGCTGTGCTGGCCTTCTAAGCCACACAACTGTCAGTTAATAAACGAACCTTGTTTTAGCCCCTAAATTTGTGATGATTTGTTATGTAGTAATAGAAATTGACCATGTAGTAATAGCAAACTAATACACATGGTCTGGGGCTCATCCAAAGAGTTTTTGTTCATTATTTCATATTCATTAATTCATTTGTTCATTTATGAATTCATTTTTGAATGCATTCATTAAGTGCCAACTATGTGCCAGGATCTCAGTTTTACCAGGAATTTTTAACTTACAAGGCAATTTCATGACCCAAATCCTGAAGACTATGTTATTAAGATGCCAGAATGTAATAAAATCCACTTTCTCCAACATGACCAGATACAGATAATTTAGACACTGCAAGGAGAGAAACCTTAAAACAAGTCAATATACAGTCTTGTGGCTCATTTAGAAAGCTCAGTGGGCCTTGTATAAAGCTGTAGGTATTGCCCATATTTTTTTTAAAAAGGTAGTAGATGACAGTATTTCAACCTAATTATGTTTGTCTCACAGACGTACTGACAGTTTCATAGTTTTCCAGATAGCCAATGACTGTCATGCCTGGACATTCCAAACACAGTGTCCCAAGCCAATTAATTAGTTTTTGTTGTGGTTTTTCACAGAGGTGGGGAGGTGGGCAGTAAACGGGAGCCTGCCGCCTAGGGTTTGCTGTCAGATCATTTTCCCTGGCTATGCAGGTGTCCACACCATCAGTTAGACAAATCACTTCCTTTGGGAAAATGAAATCCCTGGCCTACCCTGGTTTTGCTTATTAGGTGAGGAGTGAGCAAATTAACAAACCCCAGCTCAACATAAAGCTTTATTCCTGAGCAAGAGAAAAAATTGAGTGGCCCACGACCAGCCATTTAGTGGCATCTGCAGGCAGCTGAGGGCACGGGATGCAGCTGATTCCTGCACTGAGACATGGCTAATCAGTCTGCACCCTGTCTGTTCCGAGAAACATGGAATGTCTCATCTTCTTCTTTCTCTCTATGCTCCCTCTCTTCTTTCTTTGGTTTTCACTCTTTCTTTCCTCTCTCCTTCCCTCCCTTCCTTCATTTTCTTTTTCCTTCCCACCCTCAACTCTCCCTCTCTCCCCACCTCCCACCTTAACCACTTCTCTCTTTCCCACCTCTTTCTTTCTCATGTCTTTATTCCCTTTTCCAAAATTCTGGTTATGGTCCTTTGTCCCTTCTTTAGTGGCAACCAACATATTATGTTTGCTGTGTATCCTTCCACACCACTAATGTAACACCCTTTAATTTATATATTCCTGTCCGAAATAGCAAGCACTGCAGACAAGCACAGTGTGGGTAGGATGAGGACCAAAAGAGCATCTATACTCTTGCTGCCAGACTGTGCGCTGGCACAACGTCGTTGGCAGCCCCTCCAACTTGTTGAGTAAAATGTGCAGACACACGTATTTGTTTCCTGTGGCTCTTGTAACAAAGTACCACAAACCAGGTGGCTTTGAATAACAGTTTTGCAGCCCAGAAGTCCAAAATCAAGGCCCAGGATTGCTCTGAAGCCACCAGGGACAGACCTGTTCTCAGCCTCTCTCTCCAAGTTTCTGGCAACCTCAGACATGCCTTAGCTCATAGATGGTCATGTCTGCCCTGTGCTTCCTCACATGGAGTTCTCCCTGTGCATGTGTCCACCTGTGTCCAAATTTCCCTTTTACATAAGGATACTGGTCATATTGGATTTTGATCCACCTTACCCCAGTATAACCTCATCTTAACTAATACTTTAGCAATGACCCTATTTCAAAACAAGGTCACATTCTGATGTACTTGGGGTTAGGACTTCAACACGGAATTGGGGAGGTACACACAGGTCAACCCAAAGTAGTACATAGAGGTGGGTCAATATCACAAATGTAACAAGCAGAAAAAGTGCAGATCAAATAAGAATATACACAGCATGGTTCTATTTACATAATGTTTTAAAAACATTTAATGCATCCTGTTAAGTTTATACAAATATACTCTAAAGTGAATCTATAAAGAAAATGAAGGGAATAATGATCACAAAGCCTAGAGTGGTGCTCACCTCTGGTGTGAGCTGGGGGATGTGGCTGGAGAAGGGCCAGGCAGGGTGATGCTGTCTCTCCTGAGCTGGATGGTGGGCAGAAGGGTGTGGACTCTATTGCTATTGATTAAATTATACACATGTTATATACATTGTTTTTAATATATGATATATTTCATAATAAAATAATAAGGGAAGAAGACAACTTGGCAAAATATGTCATATAAAATCTATTGTTTTGCTTTTGTGATTTTTTTCATGAACTACCATAACTCATGTATTCTGAAACTTGCTATTTTTCCTTAAACATTTTTGGATCATACATGTATCCACAGTAGCTCTAGTTCATTCATTTTCAAAGTTGTATGTTTGGTTATCCATTTCTCTATTCAAAAGCATTCCCAATGTCCCAATATTTCCCTATTACAGTTTTCAAGGTATTAATGACAAATTTTCTTTAAGTAACAAGTTCTGGAGGCCTGGCAATGACTTCAGTCAGTCATTTAAACTGGTTTTCCTTTGACTTTGTTTGGTCCTTTGAAAATTACTTACATGAACTATTAAACACTTCAGTTATTAGCTAATTGATTTTGTAAACATATTATATTCTACATCCCTCTATTTTAAGCAGAGAAAGAAGGTCATATAATCTCTTTTTTTTTTGATTCTTCAGAAGCTGTTGCCTTTAATATCTAAATAAAGAACATATTCTTCTATAATTATAAAATGGAAATGTCTATAAACTAAATAGGTAAGTTTTGTTCTTTCCTGATGCTCTTTCTTGGTCATATTGGATTTTGATCCAACTTACCCCAGTATAACCTCATCTTAACTAATACTTCAGCCATGACCCTATTTCAAAACAAGGTCACATTCTGATGTACTTGGGGTTAGGACTTCAACACAGAATTGGGGAGGTGCACACAGAATTTTAAAGAATAAATAATATCCTCTTGTTCAAAATATCTTTGTTAGTGTTACCTATGGTTCCATTCTGAGCCTTTGGTTCTTCTCATTTCTACATTCTCCCTCTCATTCACACATGGGACATCTGTCCCTTGTATTATAATGATCCCTTACACTTTACTTTTAGTTTAGACATCCCCTCTTACCTACAAGCACATGATTTGCCTTCTCAGTAATTCCCCCTTCATGTGTCAGAATCGTGCCATAACCAACACTCTGCCAAGGGAAGGCGTGCTCTGGTCTTTGGTGAACTTTCCCCTCCTCCCCTCTCTGCCTCAATGAGCACCTATTATAGTCAGAACCTGGGACTCAGCCCTGAATCCTTCCACCCCACTTTCTATCTTATTCTGTCTGTTTGGCATCCAAACCCACTTTTATGTTCTTCCCATTTTTACTACCATCTCTCTCACCCAGCGTTTCTCAAAGTGTGGTCCCTGGACCAGTAGCACCCACATTCCCTGGAATTCATTAGAATGCAAATTCTTGGGCTGCATGTCAGTCCTCATGAGTCAGAAACTCTGGAGGTGAGCGGTGACTTGTAGCTTCATCACATCTCATTATTTGCTCACTCAGACCCTGCAGCAGGTGCCCAATTCATCTCTCAGCCTCTAGAGTTTACCTTCTCTTAAAATTGCAGTTCTAATTGTACCATTCTGATGCTTAAAATTTGATATTGGATGTCCAGTGTCTTCTTTATAGAATAAAAAAGCATGACTTCAAAACTACCAGGATCCAGCTCTTGTGTCCTTCTCTAGCCTTATCTTTTCTCCCACCTCTCAGCACACCAGTTTATGCCACTCTCTGCCAATATGCAAAACTGTGCACTTCCTGAGAGGCCATGCCCTCCTCCTCTTTCTTCTTCCTCTGCCATAAACACCCTACATTCTGGGGTTTCTTCTTAGGGCCTTCTACCTCTTGTATCACACCAAAAATCATTACATTTTTGTATTAGTCCACAGGGTTTTTTGAAAGATATAAAGAAATTTTGAAATGCAAAAGATAATGTTTTTGCAACTGGAGCAAAATTCAAGGCTTTCTGAAAGAAAACACAAGAAAATATTCATAGTGGTTTCCTCTGCAGAGGGGACCAGGAAGTGGAATTCCAGGTTGGGGAGATCTACCATCTGTACTCTTGATTTGTTACCATAACCATGCTTTGATGACTTAAAAGTAAATAAAAAAATTAAACCTATATCACCCAGTACATAGATATGTGTGTACGGGAGAGACAGGCATGTTAAAGGATGAGATTGCAAGAAAAGAAGAAGTAAAGCAAGGCTTTGAGAACTGAGGAGAGGATAAAATGCATACCCTAGTAACTATTCTAGTTTTTTCTTAATCTTGAGAAATATAGGGAAATCTTTTAAAAGTATAATATTTGCTTGATTCTCTTCCTGGTTTTCAAATTATTTTTATTTTTTCTTATTTAAGTTTGTATAATGAATAAGGTATAAGGAGATGGTAGCATGATTCATTCTAAGAGCTTTATATATATAATTCATTAATCTTAAATAATTTACATGTGGACATCTAGAAAGGATTTGGCAGAACTGGGTTTTGAAGCCAGGAGTACAGTTGTGGATGTTCTGCAATGCACTTACAAAGCTCTAACGCAAATCAAACGAACAAGTTAAACATAAAATTACAAAGCCAACTGATTTCAAACTAACAACATTCATTTAATATGATAAGTGCTGTTATTCTGCTGAAACAAAATTGCCCCTCACAATGCAAAACAAATATGGAACAGAACTCCACTCCATGTAGAATAAACTCATACCCTTGTGGGCTTACACAGCTGAGTGGGCTGTGTGCTGAATTAATTCTCTTTTCACCTTTAGAAAGACTTGAAATCTTCAGTGTAGAGTTGCCTCTATGACATTTGGCCTTCACTTAGACCAAACATGTCCTGTACAGCTAATGTTAGCTTTCTTTATATTCTCAGTACCTCATGTCAGGGCAAACAGTAAGAGTTGGCACCAACACACATTAGTACAAAGGTTAATGTGAAGACCTTGTGATTATATGGTGGTTTTCAGAAATAAGAAGTCACCTGGTGATCCTTCCACAGGGATGAGTAAATTATAGCCCATGGGTCAAACCCTGTCCCCCTATTTTTGTAAAGTCCATGAATTAAGGATGGTTTTTATTATTTTTAAATGGTTGAAAGACAAAAACAAAAAAAAATATACAGAGACATATATGCACCACAAAGTCGGACTTATTTACTATCTGGCTCTTTTGCAAAATGATTTTCTAATCCCTGTCCTTATG
Organism: Manis pentadactyla; assembly: GCF_030020395.1. NCBI lineage: Eukaryota > Metazoa > Chordata > Mammalia > Pholidota > Manidae > Manis > Manis pentadactyla. The sequence continues at coordinate 16,048,727 of NC_080023.1, forward strand.
TCATTTAGAAAATAGATTATCATGAACTGAAAACACAGAATAGAAACTATCTTTTTTAGAAAGCTTCAGGACCCTTGGGCATGCATTTTCAGGAAGCAGGAAGGAAAACACATTTCTGTCAAAGGTAAAAAGTGGTCAGTTACTCATTGCCCAATATTTGTGAGATAAAAGCACAAACAGACCATTGCCCAGGAGAAACACAACCATCTTGGTACTGAGAGCTGACAGACTTACTCCCAGGGTATATAACGATGTCTTTTCTGGTGTGCCTACAAAAGATGTTAACAGCAAGTTTCACAGAGCCGTTTATGTAGCAATCTTTCATATAGACTGATGACATCAAACTGTGGTGCAGTAAAGGCAATTTTCAAGGGACCTTAGAGTGTGGGTCAGGCATATGGCTTTCTGTTGATCTGACTTGAGCTAAGATGAAATTGTAGACTCTGGAAGTGAGCAGAGACTGGATGCTCCTGGGGGAGTCATCAGCACATGAGCCAGCGCCATGCCACACAAACTGAAGTCAGCTGGTCTACATCAACAGTTGAATTCCCACCCATTCTTTTGTTTCTATGAAAGAATGCAGCATATAACTGGGAGCCTGGAAAGGCAAAGTTCTGAGCTAAGATTAAACATATAAATAAAATACTTAATGATGCCATGGAAGCAAGAGATCTGTTTCTTAAGACAGCTCTTCTGTTCACATATTGCAAAGATGACAGAGGAGGACATATCAGAGATCACAACTGATCAATGACGTGCATGTCAATAGGGCCTGAGATTAAAATCTCTGCCTCCGTTTAGTTAGAGACAATTCTATGTGACTCTCTCAAGAGACTGATCATTGTATTTGTGAACCCTTGTACTTTAAAATAACATAATTATTCACATTTACTTACTTATCAACACAATCATGTGTATGTTATTAGCAAGTCAAGTCACATTTTGTCACATTTTATGCTGATTTGGCCAACATGATGAAATCAGAAAATCCACAGCCAAGTGTTCCTCTTGGAAAGTGTCTTGAGGAACCCCCACTTGTTGTTTGTTAAGCAGTAGCAATTATATATGCTGGATGGCTCGACAATTATGATTAAAAGTCAACTATAGCCTGGGTTCTGCCAGATGGGTCCACATCCAAAGTTAATAAGGGTGAACTAATTATGAAAGGACTTCAGGTCACTATTTGGAGCCACTCACTCCCATCTCCACCTATTTGTGCCAAAAATAGTTTTGGAAGCTCTGTTCAAATTAGATTTTGAACTCAGATGCCAGTGATTTATCTACCATCAATTGTTTACTACTGTGTCTTCTCTCACCTTCAGCAAAATTAGGTCGTTAGGGTCAAGAGCTGTTGTTCATGTTTCCAGCATCCAGCCCCGTGATAGAGTGAAGATGCATCTGTTATGCCACACCTTCTCTACTTGGGACACCTTGAGGTAAAACAACTTACATCTTCAGGATCAGGGTCCTTGGGAGCTGGCAAATTCACATTTACTTATTTAGTTGTGGAGCCTCTCCAGTGACAGTGATAATCTATACTCTGCAAATCACTGGGCATTGGGAACCATGCTGGCAGACTGTGGCCAAAGAATTTTGTTTAGGAGAAGAAAACAAGAACTGAAAACACTGTGACTTGGTGCCATTCAGTGGGGGAATTGTGAGGTTCTGGGGAGATGGGGTTGGGATTAAGGAACAGCTGGAGCCTTTGGAGAATACGTTATTGTTGTTTGACCCACTTAAATCCTTTTACACTCTGAGAGGTCAGAGCACAAGCTATAAAGTGCAAGGTGAACACTGAAGGAACTTGCATTCTGGAACTTCTCTGCCTAGACCTGGACTCCGGCTACTGCTGTGCGCACGTTCTCTGTCTCTCTCCTTCTCCACCCACTTAATGGATTTACAAATTCTCAGTGACCTGGGTATATATATTCCATCTTTCCTAGTCATCAATTGCATCAACAAGATGAGTTGCAATCACTGTCATTCTGGAAGTCATAGGATACATCCTCCTGCTTTCCTATTTCAGGAATGTTTGGATAGTAAACTTACTGTCTTGCGATTTCATGTAAAAGTTTCCCTCAACAGATATCTAAAATCATGAGACCCTGCAAATGTGAGGTTGCTCCACAGAAGTGGCCTGTAGTTGCAGTGCATCTTAATCGCCTGCTCATACGTGCACTGTTTATTCTATTCCTACTCCACAGCAGGCTGAAACCCAGACCCCCATCCCTAAATGAGATGTCAGGGGCCACTGCCTGATGGAATGCTGACAAGCATGCTGTTTAGGGCAGGTACCCAAAAGCAAAGCCAGAGAAATCTGATTTCTTCAGCACTTCTCTGGAAACAAACCTGCATGAACACAGCATGACTCATGCACACCAAGGTCAGCATTCTGAGGTCTACAACCACCTGCAGGACTCAAGAATATTCTCCCCTCTTTGGCAAATGGGGCCAATCTGCTTCTCACTAGTTCCCGGCATGGACAGTATTTCACTTGAGACAATTTTCTTCATTGTTGTCACTGGAGAACAGAGACAGAGGAAGCAAAGTATTGTTCAGGTCAAAAGTCATTTTTGTGGAGAAAATGAGATGCTTGAACCAGTCTCTTTGTCCTTTATTTTATCATCTCCTCTGGCATCTGTTTCTGGATCTGATTTGATTTCTGTTTTCATTTTGAGCCTTTTCTCTGTGGCCTCAGGTCAGAGACAATATCAAAAGCAATGTGTTTGGGTGGGTTTATTTATCTGAGTCAGTGGAAAATAGAGAAGGAAGGGAAATGGAAGAGGGAGAGAGAGAGAGAGAGAGAGAGAGAGAGAGAGAGAGAAGAAAGGACCACCTGAGACTCACTCTGTGCCAGAAGGAAAAATGACTACATTTGGATCTGGAATTCCAACCCTCTTTCCAAGGAATCCTGATCCTGTTTACACTGCAGCGATCAGCTTCAGTCCTCAACATGGCTACAATTGTCACAGTCCATTAATATTTTATCCCATCTTCACGCTCACTAAAATGAATGGAAAGGGTTGGCACTGAGAAGGGAGAATGTGGAGAAAACCAGCAACAAGAATAAACAAGATAGATTGTCTTTTGCTGCACAAATAGAAAATTTCTGCAGGAAGTATTTGAGATAATACATATATTTTCACAAAGCTTCTGGATTTGCTACTTGTAAAATTGCATAAAACTCCCCAATTGAATTTCAACTGGAACCTTGGTATGCTTTCATTAAATGCAGCTGTGTGCTTGCTAAATCCCATAGAATTTGGTGCTTCCAGAGGAAAGCCAGCATGCTGGGGTGGGGGCATCAAGAGAGATGGCTGATGCATATGAAGAGTATACCACATGGCCACCTGTGGCTGGTGTCGCCACTGATGCCACTAAGCAACTCGGGGGGGTGGAACCTTCCTTAATTTATAGAGAAAAAGTACACCACTGAGTCTTCTCAAGGATTAGGTATTCAAACTCAATCATTTCCAAAATCTCTAAATGTGAAAGCAAATGATCTAGTGTACTTTGTTCAAAGATAGTCAAAGCAATGAGACAGAATTCTCCTTCAGGTGAATTAGAATTTTAATAAGGAAACTTTAAAATAAACCTTTTGACCTAGTGATGGTTGGTCCAGTTCTCATCCTCATGTTGAATCTTTCTTGTCCCATCCCCATAGAAAAAAATGAAAAATGTATTAACTGGGTACAATAAATGCTTAGAAATTAGGAAAATGGGGGTATTCATACTTAACTGAATCAGTTTCAGTATGATATAAGGGCATAGCTTCCGACTTCAGTGTGGATTTAAGATTGCCTTAGATGCACATTAAAAATACATACCCCAGCCTAGGCCAATCTTAATGATTCTGGTTAAGCTGGTCTTGGGTGTGACTCAGGAATTCCATTTTAGTGAGTTTCTCAAGTGATTTTGATGAAGTTGGTACATGGACCATTCTTTGAAAAATAGTCTTATGATGTATACCCAGCGTATGTCTCTGTGCTTGTGTGTATATACAGAAAAGATACAGTGGGGCAACTTCAAGTTACAAAATAGGTCTTGTGAAGAAACTTGACTGAAGTGCTAAGAAGCCTGTGTTTCTAAATAAGAAAACATGTGATCAAATTTGTACTTTCAGAAGTATAACAGGTAACAGAATGGTTTGGAGAGGGTGGGAAGAGGAGCCCAGGAAGCCAGTTAAGAAGTTTTACAACAGAAGAGGGCTTGACCTAAAATTCTGCCTCACACGTTGTGCAGGTACATGATGAATAAGATGTGGTCTCTTTACTTAAATTGCTTGCAACTTAATGAAAAAATCCAGAAGCAGCTGGGTGGGTAAACAGACTGGAGTTGGACAGATGCAGAATTTTGCAGAGCTATCAGGACGAAGGGAAGACTAGGCTCCCAGGCTAGGGTAGACTTTGATAGAAAGGTCATCACATTGTTTCAGAGTTTCATGGTGCTGTGTTCTTTGCACTAGAAGGGATGTCAGATGTCAGACTCTACAGGCTGGTATGAGTGAGTGATGAGAAAATGGAATTACAGGGAACTGATTTCTTTATGGACATTTTGTTGGTGAAAAGAAAGTCAGAACTAGGATAGCAGCTTAAAGTCATTACAGACCTAAGGAAAGGCTAGTTTTTGTTTTGCTTGTGTTTTGATTAGTTCTTATGTGCGATGCTGGAATATTCATGAAGGAAAAAGGAAAGAAAGTTGCAACTAGAGAAGCGATCACTGATGGGACAAAGAGAAAGAGAGAGGAAGTGGAGTGACAAGATGGAGGGCCACTGCCCCAAGAGGCTGGTGAGGTAGAGAATCTGACTTTGGAAAGGAATAAAACAGAAAGCTGAAAAGGACAGATGATTCATGGCACTTTTGAGGTATGGAGGAAGCACCGGGAGAAAGAGAGAAGCAATGATGAGGGAAATGAGTTAGACACTGTAGGCTGTCACCCAATAGCCGTACATACCTTCTTCCTCAGATTGTAGAAGCCAAGTGTGTAGTGTCCACATGGCAATGTGCTTAGGGAAGGATGGTCCCTTTCTAAGTCCCAGAGGATGAACCACAGTTGATCTAAACTCAACATGGCTACCCTATTCTTCTCTGTTTGTGATTGCTTTGGGGATGACCAAATGATCAAGACTGGGCCAAATATACATCAAGAAGTTCTCTGTTGAGGGTACTCTGAGAATTATTTTGCTCCAGGATAGATAAGTTTCCTTCCTTGCACTTGGGAGGACCAGACATGATGCTTGGAATGAAGATGAGATCTTATAATCATGTGGCAGAACTACGAGCCCAGAGTTAAATGCCCAGGATGGAGGAGAAGAAATTTGGGTCTGATGACAACATTGAGCAAGAGTGCTATGTCTGGAACTATTTACTTCCAATTTCCTGTTTGGAGAGAGATTTCAATTCTTCATTGTTTAAATCACAATCATTTGAGATTTTTGGTATTTTCAGTCAAAGATATATGTAAGTGACTTTAGGAAAACATGTCTCCATCTTATCTTTAAGTAAAAGAGGAAGTCATCTGCTAAGATGGATGGAGGTGTATCTGAGATTTGGGCTTGGAATATGTGGAAGATATCTAGAGCTACCACTGAGGGTACTGAAAATGGTAGCCAATGAAATAAAGCAAAAGAAGGCAGCAATAAAGCATACCCACAATAAAGGGGGGCTGGGTGTGGTCAGATGGCTTCATGACATTTCTAGCCTGCTCAGGAAGGGGCAAAGAAGAGAAAGTCCATGTTGAGGATGAGTTTAATGGGGGTGCTGGAATGCATCATCAGTCAGAAGTCAGAGGGCCGAGGTGTGGATAGGGGAGAAGGCCAGTGTGGAAATCTTTCGTGAATGAGTCAAATGAGTATTACACAGCTTCAGACAGTCCTCGGTCACCTCGTATAACATGGTTTGGCCTCAGGTACATCATTGCAGAAATGGGAAAAAAAATAGCACCTAGCTCTTAGGCTTTTGTGAGGACAAAATGAGATAATATATGTAATTGACTTTTACTTTGTGTCTGTCTTGCCAATGGGTTTCAGCTCAGGGTAAGTTCACTATGGATTCAGTGAGACCAAGAAATGACAATGGAATGTCAATAGCAACATATTGCCCACACATGTGTAGTGAGCTAGCCAACCAGGGCCAGGTGAGAATCCCGGCCATAGGAGCCTTCACTTTATCCACAGTGTCTAATGTGTTTAAAGCACCTAATAAATCTGAGGTGGATTAGGCCCTGAGCTTCTGTCAAAGCCAGGAAGGGGAGCACCAAAATACCCACACACATCAGAAATAATGTCAAATAATGACTTCTGAGTGAACCACACATATTTTTTTAATGAGCAAGCTGTACAAAAATTCCGCTCACCATGCATATTAGTAAGTTTCTCTAAAGCTGAATTAAGGAAAAAAGAACAAAAATTTCTGCACAAGATATCCTATGTATCTTAACAAAACTCCAGATAAATTGGCTGCAGGCAGCATCCACTGATTATTTGCCAACAATTTTTTTCAGCCAGCTGATGCTCTTTATTTAGCTATTCCTGGCAAGCTGCTCTATGTGTAGTTACTCATCTTGACATTGGACTGGGTGGAACGGCACACACAGAGGCGTGAACTTGCCAAAGAACCAGCTCTCTGTGCAGTCAAGGGTAATGTCAAGGAAACCACTGAATCCTTGATGCTTTGGTTTCCCTGCTTCTTTTCCCCAAAGTCTCCTCCCCAGAGTGCGTTCCTGGAACAGAATCTGCAAGCATTAGCATAAGACTTTTAGGCTCCATCTTAGAAGAACTAAAGCAGGACCTGCCCTTCAGTGAGACCTCCAGGTGATCTGTGTACATGTTAATGTTGGAAAGGCACCGATCTAAGGACTTGTCTGGCAGCACCTCATATGAAGGCAAAGAGTCACTGTTTCCCGCAAAGGCCCTCTCATTTCTTTGCTGTTCTATCATGACGTTGGATGTGGGTTCTCAGGTCAAGTCCGTCTTCACAGAATGCCTCCCTGTGGGTCCCACTGCAACCTATCCTGAGTCACCAGTAAGCACTGCTTTAGACCACTGGGACCAGAAAGCCAACAGAGCAAAGGCAATCACATGAACTTGGGTGCTAGATAGGGTTGGGCATATTCCAAGCTCTGCTTCGTATTAGCTAATTAACCTGGGACAAATTAACTCATATCTGTGATTATGCTTCCCCACCCAAATCCACAAGCAAGAGGCTCTGCAGCTCTATTTGTAAACTGTAACTCTTTCCCATCACTGATCAGAACAGAGGAGGATACTGAGGGCAGTAAGGGAGGGCCTCTAAAACAGATTGGCCAGTGAGCTTTACTCACTAGAATATCTAGATTGGGAAATCAGAGATGCTAGTTGTCTCAGTATTTGAACAAAGAGGAGTTGCAGGAAACTTTGGGGAAATTATTTTTCACCTATTGGCTCAGAAATGCAGAAAAAGCAAACACTATGGCTCTATTTCTAAACATGAATCTTCCTACCTGATGGATTTCCAATTTTGAATCCTAATCTCTACTGAAAATTACATGTACTTTTTATTTTTGGTTCCTTGAAATACCTTTCATCCATCTGGTCATCAAGAAGCCTCTCTCTCTGTGCCTACCCTAGCTTAAATTCCTTAAGTCTACACAATCCTGACCAAATAATAAATTTTAAATGAAGGGCAGTGGGAATTATTATTATCATTACTATTAGATTATCAACATCATTATTGTTATGGGAATACCTCCTACACCAGCCTATCTTTTCATTCAAACATAGTGGCTGATAATTCATCCTCAAAACTGTAAGAAAACCAGTCACCTTAATCATGAGGAATAAAGTAAAGAATTGCTATCTTCATATATGTTTATATATTCACTGATGTTCAAAGAATTAACTAGGAAACTAATGATGCTGACCACTACTGACAATGATGGCAATTGTCATTTAAGAGCACATTTTCTATGAGAACCATTGTACCAGGGAGAGAACTAGCTGCCCCAGCCTTCTGGGCTGTAATGTGCCAAATTATTACTCAGATTTCACAGATGCTTTAGCTGAAGTCAGGAATGTAAACTCAGTGATCTAGGTAACAAAACTAGCAAGTGATAAAATAGGAAGTTCTTGCTACCACGATGCTGCTTTTATACAGTCTGTGTCAAAGTCTGCAGAACCCCACTTCAGCTGCAGCCAGCCACATAAACCTACCTGTCACACTAATCTAAATTCCTCCTTGACATATTGAGTTCTTAAAAACCTCAAATTACAGGGAGGGAGCCAAGATGGTGGTGTGAGTAGAGCAGCAGAAATCTCCTCCCAAAACCACATATATTTATGAAAATATAACAAAGACAACTCTTCCTAGAAGAGAGACCAGAAGACACAGGACAACATCCAGACCACACCTGCGAGAACCCAGTGCCTCATGAAGGGGGTAAGATACAAGCCCCATCCCGGTGGGACCTGAGTGCCCCACACCCCAGCTCTGGGCGGGAAGAGAGGAGTCGGAGCAGGAAGGGAGAGGGAGCCCAGGACTGCTAAACACCCAGCCCTAGCCATCCGCACCAGAGTGCAGACACACAGTGTGTGCATGGGGTCCTGGATACTAGGGAAACAGGACAGTAAGAATGGTGAGCAGGTCCCTGATGCCGGTGCCCTGGGGACAACGAAAAGCAAGTGCTTTCTGGAAGTCTTAAAGGGACAGGGACCCCACTGCAGGACGGAAGCATCCTGGGACACCCAGTCCAGCAGCAGGGAATCTGGGGAACTCTGGGCACTCTAACCCCCTGGGCAGCAGGGAGCAGGGAGGCCCCTCATGGAGATAAATAGCCTCCTGGCTGCTCCCCCTCGAATGCGGCTCCACCATATCGGAGCAGCTGCCCGAGCCAGGCCACGCCCACAGCAACAGCGGAGATTAACTCCATAGCAGCCGGGCAGGAATCAGAAGCCCCATCTGTGCACAGATGCCCAACACAAGCCACTAGAGGTCACCGTTCTCCCAGGAGAGGAGGGCCACAAACCAACAAGAAAGGAAGTCCCTCCAGCCGTCACTCGTCCCAGCTCTGCAAACTATCGCTATCGCCATGAAAAGGCAAAATTTCAGGCAGACCAAGATCACAGAGACAACACCTGAGAAGGAGACAGACGTAACCAGTCTTCCTGAAAAAGAATTCAAAATAAAAATCATAAACATGCTGACGGAAATGCAGAGAAATATACAAGAGCTAAGGGATGAAGTCTGGAGGGAGATTACAGACGCCTGGAAGGAGATTACAGAACTGAAACAAACTCTGGAAGGATTTATAAGCAGAATGGATAAGATGCAAGACGCCATTGATGGAATAGAAACCAGAGAACAGGAACGCATAGAAGCTGACACAGAGAGAGATAAAAGGATCTCCAGGAACGAAACAATATTAAGAGAACTCTGTGACCAATCCAAAAGGAACAATATCTGTATTATAGGGGTACCAGAAGAAGAAGAGAGAGAAAAAGGGATAGAAAGTGTCTTTGAAGAAATAATTGCTGAAAACTTCCCCAAACAGGGGGAGGAAATAATCGAACAGACCACAGAAATACACAGAACTCCCAACAGAAAGGACCCAAGGAGGACAACACCAAGGCACATAATAATTAAAATGGCAAAGATCAAGGACAAGGAAAGAGTTTTAAAGGCAGCTAGAGAGAAAAAGGTCACCTATAAAGGAAAACCCATCAGGCTATCATCAGACTTCTCAACAGAAACCTTACAGGCCAGAAGAGAATAGCATGATATATTTAATGCAATGAAACAGAAGGGCCTTGAACCAAGGATACTGCATCCAGCACAATTATCATTTAAATACGAAGGAGGGATTAAACAGTTCCCAGACAAGCAAAAGTTGAGGGAATTTGTGTCCCACAAACCACCTCTACAGGGTATTTTAGAGGGACTGTTCTAGATGGGAGCACTCCTAAGACTAAACAGATGTCATCAGAGGAAATAAAATCACAGCAAAGAAAGCAGACCAACCAAATACCAACTAAAGGCAAAAAATAAAATCAACTACCCACTAAAAGCAGTTAAACGCAACATGAAAGAGCACAGAATAAAACAACCAACATATAAGGAATGGAGGAGGAGGAATAAGAAGGGAGAGAAGAAAAGAATCTCCAGACAGTATATATAACAGCTCAATAAGCGAGCTAAGTTAGGCAGTAAGATACTAAAGAGGCTAACCTTGAACCTTTGGTAACCATGAATCTAAAGCCTGCAATGGCAATAAGTACATATCTTTCAAAAGTCACCCTAAATGTAAATGGACTGAATGCACCAATCAAAAGACATAGAGTAATAGAATAGATAAAAAAGCAAGACCCATCTACATGCTGCTTACAAGAAACTCACCTCAAACCCAAAGACATGCACAGACTAAAAGTCAAGGGATAGAAAAACATATTTCAGGCAAACAACAGAGAGAAGAAAGCAGGGGTTGCAGTACTAATATCAGACAGAATAGACTTCAAAACAAAGAAAGTAACAAGAGATAAAGAAGGACATTACATAATGATAAAGGGCTCAGTCCAACAAGAGGATATAACCATTCTAAATATATATGCACCCAACACAGGAGCACCAGCATATGTGAAACAAATACTAACAAAACTAAAGGGGGAAATAGAATGCAATGCATTCATTTTAGGAGACTTCAACATGCCATTCACCCCAAAGGATAGATCCACTGGGCAGAAAATATGTAAGGACATGGAGGCACTGAACAACATACTAGAACAGATGGACCTAATAGACATCTATAGAACTTTACATCCAAAAGCAACAGGATACATATTCTTCTCAAGTGCACATGGAACATTCTCCGGAATAGACCACATACTAGGCCACAAAAAGAGCCTCAGTAAATCCAAAATATTGAAATTCTACCAACCAACTTTACAGACCACAAAGGTATAAAACTAGAAATAAACTCTACAAAGAAAACACAAAGGCTCACAAACACACGGAGGCTTAACAACATGCTCCTAAATAATCAATGGATCAATGAACAAATTAAAATAGAGATCAAGGAATATATGGAAACAAATGACAACAACAACAACACAAAGCCCCAACTTCTGTGGGATGCAAAGAAAGCAGTCTTAAGAGGAAAGTATATAGCGATCCAGTCACACTTGAAGAAAGAAGAACAATCCCTAATGAATGGTCTAATATCACAATTATCGAAACTGGATAAAGAAGAGGAAATGAGGCCTAAAGTCAGCAGAAGGAGGGACATAATAAAGATCAGAGAAGAAATAAACAAAATTGAGAAGAATAAAACAACAGAAAAAAATCAATGAAACCAAGAGCTGGTCCTTTGAGAATATAAACAAAATAGATAAGCCTCTAGCCAAAATTATTAAGAGAAAAAGAGAATCAACACATATCAGCAGAATCAAAAATGAGAATGGAAAAATCACAACAGACTCCACAGAAATACAAAGAATTATTAAAGACTACTATGAAAACCTATATGCTAACAAGCTGGAAAACCTAGAAGAAATGGACAACTTCCTAGAAAAATACAACCTTCCAAGACTGACCAAGGAAGAAGCACAAAAGTTAAACAAACCAATTATGAGCAAAGAAATTGAAACGGTAATCAAAAAACTACCCAAGCACAAAACACCCGAGCCAGACGGATTTACCTTGGAATTTTATCAGACACACAGAGAAGACATAATACCCATTCTCTTTAAAGTTTTCCAAAAAATAGAAGAGGAGAGAATACTCCCAAAATCATTCTATGAAGCCAACATCACCCTAATACCAAAACCAGGCAAAGACCCTACCAAAAAAGAATATTACAGACCAATATCCCTGATGAATGTAGATGCAAAAATACTCAATAAAATATTAGCAAACCGAATTCAAAAATATATCAAAAGGATCATACACCATGACCAAGTGGGATTCATCCCAGGGATGCAAGGATGGTACAACATTCGAAAATTCATCAACATCATCCACCACATCAACAAAAAGAAGGACAAAAACCACATGATCATCTCCATAGATGCTGAAAAAGCATTTGACAAAATTCCACATCCATTCATGATAAAAACTCTCAGCAAAATGGGTATAGAAGGCAAGTACCTCAACATAATAAAGGCCATATATGATAAACCCACAGCCAACATCATACTGAACAGCAAGAAGCTGAAAGCATTTCCTCTGAGATCGGGAACTAGACAGGGATGCCCACTCTCTCCACTGTTATTTCACATAGTACTGGAGGTCCTAGCCATGGCAATCAGACAAAACAAAGAAATACAAGGAATCCAGATTGGTAAAGAAGAAGTTAAACTGTCACTATTTGCAGATGAAATGATATTGTACATAAAAAACCCTAAAGACTCCACTCCAAAGCTACTAGAACTGATATTGGAATACAGCAAAGTTGCAGGATACAAAATTAACACACAGAAATTTGTGGCTTTCCTATACACTAACAATGAACCAATAGAAAGAGAAATCAGGAAAACAACTCCATTCACAATTGCATCAAAAAGAATAAAATACCTAGAAATAAACCTAACCAAAGAAGTGAAAGACCTATACTCTGAAAACTACAAGTCACTCTTAAGAGAAATTAAAGGGGACACTAACAAATGGAAACTCATCCCATGCTCGTGGCTAGGAAGAATTAATATCGTCAAAATGGCCATCCTGCCCAAAGCAATATACAGATTTGATGCAATCCCTATCAAATTACCAGCAACATTCTTCAACGAACTGGAACAAATAGTTCAAATTTCATATGGAAACACCAAAGACCCTGAATAGCCAAAGCAATCCTGAGAGAGAAGAATAAAGTAGGGGGGATCTCACTCCCCAAATTCAAGCTCTACTACAAAGCCATAGTCATCAAGACAATTTGGTACTGGCACAAGAACAGAGCCACAGACCAGTGGAACAGATTAGAGACTCCAGACATTAACCCAAACATATATGGTCAATTAATATTTGATAAAGGAGCCATGGACATACAATGGCGAAATGACAGTCTCTTCAACAGATGGTGCTGGCAAAACTGGACAGCTACATGTAGGAGAATGAAACTGGACCATTGTCTAACCCCATACACAAAAGTAAATTCAAAATGGATCAAAGACCTGAATGTAAGTCATGAAACCATAAAACTCTTAGAAAAAAAACATAGGAAAAAACCGCTTAGACATAAACATGAGTGACCTCTTCTTGAACATATCTCCCCGGGCAAGGAAAACAACAGCAAAAATGAACAAGTGGGACTATATTAAGCTGAAAAGCTTCTGTACAGCAAAGGACACCATCAATAGAACAAAAAGGTACCCTACAGTATGGGAGAATATATTTGTAAATGACAGGTCCGATAAAGGCTTGACATACAAAAATATTAAGAGCTCTCCCACCTCAACAAACAGAAAGCAAATAATCCAATTAAAAAATGGGCAGAGGAACTGAACAGACAGTTCTCCAAAATAGAAATTCAGATGGCCAACAGACACATGAAAAGATGCTCCACATCGCTAATTATCAGAGAAATGCAAATTAAAACCACAATGAGGTATCACCTCACACCAGTAAGGATGGCTACCATCCAAAAGACAAACAACAACAAATGTTGGTGAGGTTGTGAAGAAAGGGGAACCCTCCTACACTGCTGGTGGGAATGTAAATTAGTTCAACCATTGTGGAAAGCAGTATGGAGGTTCCTCAAAATGCTCAAAATAGACTTACCATTTGACCCAGGATTTCCACTCTTAGGAATTTACCCTAAGAATGCAGCACTCCAGTTTGAAAAAGACAGATGCACCCCTATGTTTATCGCTGCACTATTTACAATAGCCAAGACATGGAAGCAACCTAAGTGTCCATCAGTAGATGAATGGATAAAGAAGAGTGGTACATATACACAATGGAATATTATGCAGCCATAAGAAAAAAACAAATCCTACCATTTGCAACAGCATGGATGGAGCTAGAGGGTATTATGCTCAGTGAAATAAGCCAAGCGGAGAAAGAGAAATACCAAATGATTTCACTTATCTGTGGAATATAAGAACAAAGGAAAAACTGAAGGAACAAAACAACAGCAGAATCACAGAACCCAAGAATGGACTAACAGGTACCAAGGGGGAAGGGACTGGGGAGGATGGGTGGGTAGGGAGGGATAAGGGTGGGGAGAAGAGAGGGGGTATTATGATTAGCATGCATAATGTGGGGGGTGGGAGAAAGGGGAGGGCTGTACAACACAGAGAAGACAAGTAGTGATTCTACAACATTTTGGTATGCTGATGGACAGTGACTGTAATGGGGTTTGTTGGGGGGACCTTGTATAGGGGAGAGCCTAGTAAGCATAATATTCTTCATGTAATTGTAGATTAATGATAACAAAAAAAAATAGAAAGAAAAGGGTATTACTCCCTGATAGGACAAAACTAACTGCAAATCAATGATTAATTCATGCTTTACATATCCTTAATTTTGATCATTTAAAGAGTGTCAGATGATCAGCTATGGAAGTACATTTTTCTGATAATATTCTTTTCTCTTAAAAAAAAAAAAAGCAGTTCCTGTGTGGTGATCTCCAATAAGTTCTTGACAATGGTATGAAGGTCATATCAAAGTGTGGGCAAAGGGTTTGTTTGTGTTTATACAGAGGATCAAAGCCTAATTTGGCTACCCAGAAAATGAATTAAGATACGATATGAAGAAGAACTTCCAACATCAACATCCTCTGGAAGAGTCATTCCAGAAGATGATCATCAAAAAACTTCAACAAAGATCCTGGCGCTGTTGCAGTTGTAGCTGCATTCATCCCACCGGTTCCTGGACTTGCCATGGGAATGAAGAAGGAGATATCTAAGCTGGCCTGTGCATACAGTAAAACAACAAATTTGACTGGATCTATACTCTTGGAACTCAACCAAGAATTAGGAGAAGTGCAAGTTGCAGCACTCCAAAATCGTGCGACTATAGACTATCTACTGTTAAAAAAACATATGGAGTATGAACAGTTCCCATGAATGTGTTGTTTTAATTTGTCTGATTTTTCTCAAACTATTCAAATTCAGTTAGACAATATCCGTCATATCATTGATAAGTTTTCACAAATGCCTAGGGTGCCTAACTGGTTTTCTTGGTTTCACTGGATATGGCTGGTAATTATAGGTCTGCTTTAGTTATGTAGCTGTATTCCTATTATGTTAATGTGTGCACACAATTTAATTAGTAGTTTAAAACCTATACATGCTTATGTTACTCTACAAGAAGATTTGTCAAAGAAATAATCAATCTTCCCATGTTTTCTTCCATCTGCTACTTCTATAGCTTTTCTTCTTCCTTCCTAATTACAACCGTTTAGTAGAATTTGTGCCTCATATCAAACTTACTGAGTATCATAATTCTTCCAAGTGGTAAAGACACCTCAAGACAAATGCTGGGCATAGAAGCCACAGGGCATAAATATGCAAAGAAGTAAAAAGCTAACCTTTTCAAAGAATATTTCTCCTCTCTCACTTACCAACTTTACATTTCCCTGTATGGCCCTGGAAGATGACTGGTTAGCCAGAGACGGGTAAGATTCCTCAAGGGAGGAACAACCTAAGACAGGCACAGTCGCAGGGGGGCCATCAGGTGAGAAACTGGGGATCAACAGAGGTGAGGCTTAGAACCTCACCCCCCCTGTTTTGAGAGAAATCTTCTGCATCCGTGGATGGTTTGTTGCCCTTGTCTAGCTTGGATTAACACATAGTCTACAGGCACACACCTTATCATCTAAATTTGCCCTCTTACAGCACTAAATTATGTTTTCTACCTTTATCTTGCATCTACCTACCACTTCAGCATTTTATTAAAAATAAAAATAAAAATAATAGTAATAATAATAATAATAATGGAGAAATGTGGGATTCACATATAAATCAAGTATAAAAATCAAACGAATAATCATATTTGACCTGATTGTTTATAGTTCATGATGCGTGATCAAAACCAAAAGTTTCTGTGATATGACTGCCCTTGCACTGTTCACCATGTAAGAACTTATTCACTATGTAAGAACTTGTTCGTTATGCTTCAGAAGATTGGAGACTGTTGAGAATTAGGCTTGGGGTTGATTAATGATTGTGCATTGAGTCCCCTATACAGAATTTTATGGTTGTTAACAACCATTTGATCAATAAATATGAGAGATGCTCTCAAAAAAAAAAAAAACCCTCAAAGACTGACTACTGAATGTATAACATATTCAACACTGCCCATTAGAAGATATTTATTATATTATCAATGTTAATGATAAAAAATAATAACCAACATTTGGATGGCAAGGCTTACCGAGACTCGTTTTAAAATACGACAATATTGCTAGGCATTGTTTTCTCTGCTTTAGTATTGAGACATGGGTCACTTTCAGAGATGAAATAACTTTCCCAAGGCTTCCAGCTTGTCCTCTAAAATCACAGTACTTTTGACAAGTATGGATCATTTTGCTCAGCACAGACACTTGGATACATCCTTAGACATCATTGAGTAGAAACCTTTCTGAAGATGCCATCCAGTTGAAATTTTACATGCTCCTTTCCTAGAAGGTAGGAAGAATACTTTAGGGAGAAAAGACCTCTTCTTCAGAGCTATTACTGGCAAAAGGGTGCAGGGTACCAGAACATGTCCTCTGCAGGAAGCTAGGGAAGATGAAAGACCTTTCCAATTGCCATGGAATATTACATCAAATTTCTTCATCCCTGGAAGGTGCCAGGCTGCAAAACATAATCCATTATGATTTTCTAGTGTACTGAGCTGGGGAAATGCTTCCAAAGGAGACTGACTACTGTTAAGATGAAGAGTTGAAGACCCTTTAAGCTGTTCCATCATCTGAAGACTTGGTAACTCAGCAGTTTTGCATCCAGGGAAGGACAGATTTTCCTTCTGAAAATAACTGGAGTTTTCTGTAATTGAAACTTTTAAGAAAAACTAAAAGAGCTGTAGAGGTTGTATAAACTATGGATTTTTCATGAGTTGGCACAGTCCTCCTAATAGGGACTCTAGGATGAATTTCATATTTTCTTATGAAAGGGTCAACTCCGATGTTGTTAGCCATTCTCTGTTTCTTTTGCAAATTGAATTTGTGTTGGCCTGGGGACTTAGTTATTGGATTGTCTAAATAATTCTATGCTGAAACAAAAGTTCATACCCTTATTTTCAGGTCAGTTTTGTAGAGAGTAGTAATTTAGAGGCATTCAAAGTAGTTTTAGTGGAGAAGGAAATAAGTCAATATTTTATTCATTCCTAACATGAACTGACACCATTAGGTCAGGAAATCTTTGTGCTGAGAAAATAATGTCACAAAGACTCAACCAATCACTAAGAAAGTTCATAGAAGACTTTATAGTTTATATGTGTTAGTTGGAATTTTCATAGAAGTAATCCCTGAGCCACTGTTGGGCCTACTGAATGAGCCCAAGCATTGTAAGGAGAGTCTCTTACCTCAAGCCAGGTTCCTAGACAGACATCAAATTCTGCCTTTAGGATAAATTCCTAAATCCTTATTATGAACATGAATCCCATGATATCCTGGCTCTTATATCCTCTTCAGCTGCAAATTGATGCCTCTTCACCGTGAGCCCTGCCCTTGATATAAACCCACCCGCATGCTGCCCCCATCCAGCCGCTGTCAGGTGGCATTCCAATGGCTGCAGAGCCCTTAGCATGTCTAGGGAATGTTCTGTGACCTTTTAAAACCTGATTCAAATATCACTGTCTCCAAGTCCTCTTTTCACACCTCTCACCTTGCCTGGCAAGCTTAATTATTCTCACTTCTCCATTCTTCCTTTTCTATCACCTTATTATGGGTCATCACAGTAACTCGTGTTGTCATTTTTTTCTCTTCCTCTTGATTACAAGCTCTTTCAGGACCTCTTTTTATATGCCTGGCCAATGCCCACAAAATGATGGAATAAGCATATAAATATGATAATGCAATTACTGTGGATTTTTAAATCTAAAACCAAATTATTGTATTTGCTATGTAATCACATACTGTCTTTGAAAAGTTTTTTTTTTTTTTTTCCATCCAGTGGCTCCTTAAAGGCCTGGTGCTGGGTGACAGAGTAAATGGGTGATAACCAAAGAAAAGAAAAGCGGAGTTCCCCAAATGGTCATAAAAACAATCATTTGAATTATAAAAGCAGAAAAACAACAAGAAAACAACAAACAGAACTTACTCTTCAGATACCTGTACATATCCATGCTTTGTTGACACACAGGATTAACTGAAAATGAATGATCTCTACCACCACTGAGCATCATGGATGGAGAACAAGTTATATGACTTCACTGTGTGGGATGCTTTGTGAATATTGTTTCTAAGGATCACAATGCTGCATGTGAGGCATTTCTTGCCTAGTTTTACAGATGGGGGATCTGAGTCTCAGAGGTGTTCACATGATATTTCAAATGTTGAATAGCTAAGTAAATGGTGAAAATAAAAGGGGGTGTCCCTCAAAAAGGCCTATATCTTAATCAGTTCAGGCTGTTATAACAGAATGCCATGGACCTAGTGGCTTAAACAACAAGAAATGTATTTCTTACAGTGCTGGCAGCAGGGAAGTCCCAGATCACGATGCCGGCAAGTCAGGTATCAGGTGAGGGCCTGCTTCCTATCTTGCAGGTTGGCTCCTTGTTTTATCTTCACATGGTAGAGAGTAGAGAGAGGAAGCAAGCTCTCTCATGTCTCTTCTTGTAAAGACACTAATCCCATTCCTGAGGGCTCCACCCTCATGACCTAATTACCTCCCAAAGGCCCCACCTCCTAATATCATTACATTGGGGATTAGGATTTTAACATTCAAATTTTGAACATATGAAAGAAACATATTCAACATATGAAAGGTACATAAACACTCAACAACAGAAGACAAAGGCGGTGGGGTAACAGTAGTAGTATCAATTTCAGTCTGACATGGAAGTCTATGGAACAAAGGCAGCACAGACAAATAAACAAATAGTAAACAAACAGATAAAACTCCAGCTCCAACTTATCAGAAGAAATGCGATTATCTTCAGAAGCAGTCACTCTAGCCTTCTCAGAGGACTGGCTCAGCTTTCATGACTGTGCCATCCCCTGGAGGGACAATTATTAGAAGTTGAAATCCTTTTGAAATAAGTAGCTGCCCAGTGATCGTATAACTCGTCCAGGTGCTAAGGGCTGTTTTTCAAGAATATTCCAAGCATAGAGTCTGGGCAGAGAATATCTGAAGTGCTGTAGAACTCTACTAGGTTCCTGCCAACACTAACATTAATCCAGTAGGCATAAATTCCCCAGTAAGGTTCCTGGAACATTGAATCTGATGTACAATAGGCACATAATTGCTCTTTTCTTCTATTACTACCCAACACATAAAAAAAAAAGATATAACAACAGATAATTCAGTTCTCAAGAACTACTAATACACAATTACATGTATCATTATGTTAACTGGATTACATCTGCATTTAAAACAAATGATTCTGGATTCCACATGCTCTGAGTTTAATGCGTTTTAAAGTAAAATATAAAAACATGATTTAAGGAGTATTTTACTTCTGACTGGGCTGGACTCATGCTTTCTTCAGAATCTCATGTCATTCCTCAATGTCTTACTAAGATAAACTTCAAAAGCCCACAGGATGCCTTGGCTCAAGGACTTGAAAGATATGGTCTCATTGACAGAAAATAGAGTCAGTGAAGAATTAATTTCAGTAATGCATCACCCTTACCAGTTTCCTGTTTTACTTGTAAAGTGTTGGGATGGAGATTAAGTTCTGCTTAGAAGATAGAGACATGGAGCTGAATTAGAATATTCTTGACTACTTTGTAAGAGAAATGATGTAGACTTGAGGGATGGCATGCAGGAGTGGGCTTAAGAGGAGGGGATAAACTTGAGAAAAAGAAACCTGACAAAACTTGATGACATGACAGACTGGATATGGGTCATTAGGGAAACAAAAGGTTCAGGGCTGATTCCAGCTTTCCAGGCTGAGTAATTTGGTGGATGGTCATGAACCCTAAAAAATAGAGATTGTAGGAGAAAATGCAGTTTTAATGTATGAAGAATGGTATAATTAGTGTTGGATATATTGAATTCAGGGGAATCTATGCCAGAGTCAGGCAGAAGTGATGAGTAGATAATGGGAAAGAGAGCTTGAGTGAGACGTGTGGGCTGGAGATACTGATTTGATTCATCGGCTAAGGTGGTAGATGGCTCTGTGAACATGGACGTGCTCCTCTTAAGAGAATGCAAATTGGAAAGAACCGTCGATCAAGGACAAAACCCCAAAGAAAGGCAGTGTTCCAACTATGTGTGTAGGAAAAGAAAACCTAGAGATAAAACAAATCTACATTAGAGAGAGAGAAAGGATATGAAAGGAACAATGGGAGTAGACAATATTCTCAAGGGGGTGGGATATGTCTTCCGTGCTGTCACATGCCTAACAAGATAAATATCAAAAAGCCTCCATTATATTTTTTAAAATAGGAGGATAAATTTTATAAACCTTATTCAGGGTAGTTTTGTTGCAATGGAAGGGACAGAAGTCAATTGTAGAGTGTTGACAAACTAATCCTAGGTAATGACGTGGAGATAGAGAGAGTAAACCCTAGTTTCAAACCTTCCTATGAAGGAGAAAAGAGTAGTATTATGGTACAGCATACTTTGGAAAACTTTGGGCCAAGATGGGAGATACTTTGGGACCAGAAAAGATATTTGCCTAAGAGGAAGGAGTTGAAGGGAGTGGGCAGTTTAAGATTCAAAGGGTTCTTAAGATTCAAGAGTGATGATTGTAGAAGAATGTCTTGGAATGAAGAACATTTCAGGACTTGGGTATGTGAATTAACTATGAGCAGTAAGAAAATTCTTTTCTGTCAGAGCCTAGAGAAAAGAAGCCAAAGAAATAATGGATACTACCATGCAACCTTTAGCAGAGGGGTAGAAAACTGTGTTTTAACACTAGATGAGATCCATGTCCCAACTGAAGTAGGAAACGAGGTTTAAAAGTTTGCAAGACAGATATTTAATAGAGAAGCTGAAGAGAAGTGTAAAGTTTTGAGACAGTCTGTGGAAGACAATCTCCACTGACGGCCACCCTCAATTTCTTCTCTCTGCTAGCACATGCCACCCACATATCAAGAGGTGAGATCTATTTCCCTTTCCTTTGAAGGTTGGCAGGCCTTGGACATGCTCTGGCTAATAGAATGCAACAGTGATGATGTTATCATGCCAGTTCCTGGCCTAGCTTTTATGAGCACTGGTGGATTTCCACTTCTCTCTTGGAAGCCAGCTACAATGTAAGAAGTTCAACTGCTCTGAAATTACCATGCTGTGAAAACCCCCCAGCTTGGTGTATCACTTCACTAGGTCTGCAAATAATAAAATACCATAGACTGGGTGTCTTAATTAACAGAAATTTATTTTCTGACAATCCTGGAGACTAGAAATCCAGGTTCAAGGTGCCTGTGGTATTGGTTTCCTCTGCATCTTCTGTCTGACTTGCAGATGGCCACCCTCTTGTTGCCTCTTCACATGGTTGTTCCTCTGTGCATAAGCACCCCTGGCGTCTCTTCCTCTTCTGATAAGAGGTCACCATCATATTGGATTAGGGCCCCATCCTAATGCTTTTATCTTAACTTAATCACCTTCTTAAAGAGTCTTTATTTCCAAATACAGTTATATTCTGAGTAGTGAGGATTGGAACTTCAACCAATGAATTTGGAGGGGGGAGGACATAATTAAGCTCATAACACTAGCCATGGAGAGGCCACGGGAGAGGGAGAGATTCTCAACCAGTCCCCAGTTGTTCCAACCTTCCCAGCTGAGGAATTGTTCAGTGTGTAAAGAAGCCGTCTCAGAGATCTAGCTTCCAGACTTCCTATTTGAGCCCTGCCCAGTTTTAAGAATTATGAGCATCCACAGTCATAAATCTAGGGCACATGAATCTTAATCACTATGCTGCCCTGTTGTTGCAACCACTAAGTTTTAGGGGAGTTTGTCTGGCAGCAGCAGCTGACTGAAACAAGTTCTGAGGCTAAGAGGAATTGATCAGGAAGAAGTCACAGGACCGGCGGACAAAATGGAGATCCATCAGTCATTATTCAGAACTTCGTATTTTTGCAAATTGAATCACTCCTTACATAAGGTCATTGCTGCATGTCACACACAGTAAAGCTATTCCAGTTCTCATAGATTTCATGCTGCAGGTGCTTCCTTCTAACTGGAATTCATGCACACACACACACACACACACACACACAAACCCACATCTGTATTTCTTAGATGATCTTTTAAAAACTGATGTGTGAAACGGTTTTGAAAAATCTCTAGCTTGTGAGACTGTGCTACTATATATTACAGTAATAAAATAACCTGCTAGCCTCCCTGGATTCTGACACAATTGTGACATGTAACATATGAATAGAGCCCACTGTGGATACCTATTTTTCTCTGGATGTACCTTAAACAATTTGGGGAATGGAGGGAATTGGAAACTGCAATTTCCTCATGCCTTTATAATATATTCTCTACATCCTTTGGAAAGTTACAAATCTGAAAGTTTGAAATCTGCAGAAAGCCAACTGTTGTCAATTTCAGTGATTCTGTGAGAAGATCCATATTGTTGTAGGGGATATTAAGTAATGTGCAGAGGCATTACAATAACACCAGGATCATCTACATCAAATGGTAGAGGGTTTGAAACTGTCTAGTCCACCCATTTTTCGGCATCCTAATTAAATTCCAGCATATTCCCCCAAGCTGAATCACCCATTCTGTTTCTTTGATTCTTTTTCTTTCCAAAGCAGCATATGTTCCAATTTCTTCTATTTCATTCTTTATTTTCTTAAGCACTTTGTTCATTTAATTTTAATACACACATACAAACACACACACACACACACACACACACACACACACACACACACACACACACACTCTTACTCCCACCTCTCCACACGTAAGAGATTTTGGATGCATAAATGCTGGA
The DNA here is from genome assembly GCF_030020395.1 of Manis pentadactyla. NCBI lineage: Eukaryota > Metazoa > Chordata > Mammalia > Pholidota > Manidae > Manis > Manis pentadactyla. The sequence goes on from NC_080023.1 coordinate 16,071,743, forward strand.
ATAATACTTAGGCACTTGGAAGAAGAGAGTGCTGAGAAATAGGAGAAATAGGTTTTTCTAATGTCTAAATTTTCTGGAAAGGAGACAACACCCTAAACCCAGTTGAGTATCAGCACCTTCCCTTCCTGTCCTTCTGTAACTGTCTCTAGCCTTTCCATATGGCAGGTGGGTCGTGCTGGGGGTGGCAGAGTTTGAGTGAAGGCTAATCAGTGAGGGATTAGAGTAAAAAGTCTAAAAATGGGTGAGGGGTCATCGTTAAAACATTGTGAAATTAATATTTTCTGAGTTTAAGATAAGAGTCCAGTCTTAACTCATTAAGTCAGTGGCACAAATTCCAAGAAACAAACTAACCTCTTCCCTCTTTGCCCTCAAATCACAAAAATAATAGGAGAAGCCTGGCCCTTGTAGCATTTTTGCTGTATTTTTATTGTAACTGGTATTATCTTCATTTTTCATTAAAATTACAGTGCGTTACAATTCATTTTTGTTATTACTATGGTTACTGCTGTTCATCATCCTTGCTAATCTCAAGGATGAACTACTGCAGCCGGTTTCAAGCTGGTCTAACAGCTTCTGCTCTCGCTCCTCTCCCTCGGCTCTGTCAGAGGAGCATTTCTAAAACATAAATCTGACTCTATCTTGTGCTTGTTCCCTTGGTGATCTCATCTAGTCTTATGGAGATAAATATGACTTAGATATTAAGGTCACCAATATTTATTTCCTAGCCTGGACCTCTCTCCTTGAGCCCTCGATATATATATGCTCCTACCTACACTATAATTCTACTGGGATGTCTACAAGGTGTCCTAAATCCCCAAACAAAATGGAGCCCCTGATCTTCCTCTTGAAATGTGGTCCTCCTTTAATCTTTCAGAATGATAAACATCCTTCTGATTGCTTAGACAAAAAGGTCAGAGTCGTCTTTGAAAGGAACCGAGATAAGGGAGGTAAATGATACCTTCAAGTTTGCTAGTAGGTAAATAACAGAATCAGATGTGAACCCAGGCAGTTTGACTCCAGAATATGCTTTCTACTCTTATGTTAGGCTGCTTCCCTACCTTAGAAAACCTTTTGCAGGTAGTAATCTGGAACTTCATATGGTACCTGAATGACAAATATCAACTGCTTACCTCAGGGCAAGCCTGTGAAATCTGAGTATGAATTCTGGCTCTAATTGTCATAGAAAAAAGCTAAAAATTCCTTTTGTTTAGGGCCAAGATTAAAAAAAAATTATTCTCATTCTTCATATTCTTTTAGATACTCTGTGTGTTCTTATTAAGATACCAGGCAGAGATTTTGAGCTGGGAACTCAGATGTATCTGTTATAATTCTGTCTCAGCTACATGACACTGGGAAGTTTCTTAACCTCCTGATGTTTCTGATCACTCTCCCATGAAATGCTCTGCATTCAATAGATGTAACAGCTCTGTAACAGCAATGTAGAAAAGTTGAGAACTCAAGTTACACGTTCACCTCTGGAGGGTAAGAATCACATCTATTTGCTTACTATCCATTTTCCAAGTGTTTATTGTAGTTCCTTTTCTGCAGTGACTCAACCAATATTTGTGAATTGATGATTTAAAATTTTGTGACTTGGTTTGTGGTGTGGACAAGGTGACTTAGAATTCTAATTTAATGTAGTAGAAAGATTTCTGAATTGAGAGGCAGAAGACAAGGTCTGAAATCAAAGAAGGAGGAAATTTCATTATTTCATTGTCTATTTCATTGAATATTTGACTTCAGAACAAATACTCATTACATCAAGTCTTCAGCTTTATCTCTGCAAAATTTGGAGAAGGTGGGATTCATTGTTCTTGAAGGTGTGTTAGCAGAGATCTGACTATGGCATTTGCATTCACCACAAAACCCAAAGTTTGTCATCATGGGACATTTTGTGCTGAATGAATTTATCGAAGTGCTCAGGAGCTCAGCATCAATATCTATCATATATAAACATCTCCACTTACATACCAATGAGTAAATAATATACCATCCCCATTTGCAAACAAGGAAGCTGGGGTTCAAGGAGGTTTCCAGGGTAAAATGACTAGTAAGCATCAGAGCTGGACTTGGATTCCAGGGTTAGATGGCTCTCAATTCTATCCTCTTTGCACTGAACTGCACGTTCGCCCTCTATCTCCAGTGCTAGCGATGCACTAAAGAGGGCAGTGCAGGATCTGCTCGGGGTGTCTTAAACACTAGGTTCATCAAAAGATTCTGGTAGAAAGCTATGATCAGCTAAAGAATCTTCTAGTCACATAAAACACTAATTAATTAGGAAAAACTGGTAATTAACTGCATGCTCCCATTCTGTTTTCAATAAATGCAATCTATCTAATAAATCAGTAGCATTTACTAATGATAATACCAAGTGCATTCAGTAATAGGCTTGCCTTTCATTGGGGAACTAATATGTGGTTTTAGGTAGTGTTCCAGAAGAAACCAATAGGTATTGTTTTCACTTCATTGTGAAGTTCCATGGTGCCTCAATTCTGCTGTTGATGAGGAGTAAATTGCTCTGGTGTGTATGTTGTATTAAGATGTGCTTAATCTACTATTAGTTCCATGAAAAACATTATTGCTCACCCCAGATCCAATCACCGTAGATAACTTTCGGGGCCTCAGAGTCCTAAAATAATCATAGACCAAGCTATAACAAAGAGCCACAAAGACTAATCATATCCTTTCTGGGAATTCATTTATTTCAAATTATATTTAATGCTTCTCTTTTTTAAATTTTCATGAAAAGCTCTGTATGGGACCACATTTCTGGCAATAAGACACAACTTGGATTTTTAACTGCAAAATTATGCTATTTACTTTCTTGGTGATAAGGCACTAAATTACTGCTTGCAATATTTTTTGCTCTTCCTTTATCTGAATACTTCAACAAACACTTTTTATGATCTCTTATGGGACAAGAAAGGATATAATGATTTATAAAGCTAAATAGACTAAAACTAGATTAACTGACTAAAGATAAAGTAATATAACTAGGAACTATGCTGAGAGGACCTAAGAAGAATTTAAATATATATATATATATATATGAGAAAGTGTCACTGGCCCACTTATACAAAACCAATGCAAAGAAATATATAAATAAATAAAGGTGACTATCTGGCCTCTGAGAAGTTAAGAACTAAATGTGAGGCCAAATAGCAGTAACTCTCTTGGCCTACATTTTTGAAAACTGCATTTTCTCCTTTCCTCAGTAGTGTGAAATTATAATGTATATATTGATCATATTACACATGTGTCTTATGGAAATCTCCTTCAGAATTTTTTAAAGACCAATAGGTAATATATTAAAAATGCAAATAGAAATTAGGTTACAAACTGGCCTATCTACAGTGGTTTAAATGCACAAACCAGTTTTGTTTATTTCCTTGTTGACTTATTTGAATACATAAAAAAAAAAAAGTCCGTCAGCCTGAAGGATTAAGTAGGTGATATTTCAGCTCACCGTAAACGTGTCTGTTAACCACACATCTTTGGGCAGCGGAAGGAAGGGGTTCAAGAGAACAATGAGTCAATCTTCCAGAGTAACATTATCTACTCCTGTGAAAATGGTCCTTTGATGTTCCTCAGTGGTTTCAAAGGCACTCTTTCTTTTGTTATTTGTAGATTATATTGTTGAAAGTTTTCTGTATGGTGAGTAGAAGTTGCTGTGACAAAATGGAACCAGAAAAAAAGCCAAAACTATGTCTGAGTCCTGATTCTGTCACCAAATAGCTGTCTTTCTGGGAAAATCTTACAAATGTACTACCTCTTGTTTCCTCTTTCACAAAATGTTAATATTGCTACTGATGTGGCCTTCAAATGATACGACGTAATGTATGTGAAAGCACTTCATGGTAACGTATAGTACACACCATACATCAAGCTTTATGGATATATTAGTAATACACTTCATTTGGTGGCATGCTTCTTTTTTCTGTTAGGATATTTCAGTGCCAATTTTCAAAAGCTCTAAAGGTCATATTTACTCCCTCCTAGTTCTTCAGCTTTGTCTTTCCACTCTTGAAGTTTTCTGTAATTTGTAAACTCTAATACAGTTCTGTGCATTTCTCTAACATGCTGTTTGATCCCATGTAAATTGGTCATTTATGCAAAATAATTTATATAGTAATTACTTTGTCCAATTGGCTCAAAATCTAATTCTTTCCTTGAATTGACAGCTCCTTCTGCCATTCACTCACAATGAGGTTAAAAGGAACACAAACGGCACTTTTAAAGTGTTTCTTAGGGCTTTGCAGACAGATTTTCAGACTCAATGCTCAGTTTTACATCAGTAATTCCAGTAGAATGTTTATTTTATAATTAGTTTGTAAAGGATTTGAAGACAGAACATTATTTCCTTAAGCTTTGATCTTCTTGTTTCAAACTTTTTACAAACAAGCTGAACCGGAACAGTACCCTGAAACTAGGTGTTTGATGAAAGTGGGGTGGGCCTGCTCAGGGCTTCAGGCCTTGGGATCCAAGAGTACCTGGAAGATAGCTTGTGGGGGATCTAGACCTCCACAGAAACTTCACCTGAAAGGGTGGAGCAGAACCCCAGATTGAGAAACAAGGTAGAGGCCGGAGATATCATGACATGGTCCTCAGGGTCTAACAGTAAGAATTAGCCAAGAATTCCCCGAGGCTGAGTTTAGTCCTAGGAGCCCTTTACAGAGAGCCAGCGGCCCTGTTGTAGGTTAATGAGGGAGCTCACGAAACAACTATCTCTTGAGAACCTACTGTGAACCAGGAAAAGAACTGGGTTCTGGGTGTATGTGGGTAAGCCGAACACCAGTGGCCCTGCCCTCACTAATATCCATCTCAGAGAAATTCAGAAAACAAATAAACAAATTTATGTATTATTTCAGAGGCTGACAAATGCTAATAAAGAAACAAAGTGGTACAGTGATAGAGTAGATTTGGGAGTAGCAGTTTGACCTACTCCCATGTGACCAGGGAAGCAAGATTTAAGATGATACTGGAAGCATTAGAGGAAGTATCCGTACCAAACAGCAGGGAAAGCACGTCCCAGGAAACCTTGCACACGACAAGACAAGGCCCTCAGAGCAGGAGGGGCCAGAGCTCTTCTCAGGGAGTGATTTTTTTTTCCCCCGATGATAAAAAAAAGTAACCTGTGGATAAGACTGTATGTAGTTAAGACCATGACGAAAAGGCGTCAGGAGAAGTGCCTGGTAAGTGCGGCTTTGGGACAAGGAGGGGGGGTGCAGGCTTCAGGCGGGGCTGCTGAGTGCGCCCCACCCTCCTGGCCAAGCATAGGTCTTGCCTCCAGATCTCCTCTTGCTGGTGTCAGCACTGGATTATTTTTCTGGAAAGAACCTGTGTTTAGGAAACTGAAAGGAGCCTGGCCATGACTGCAACCTAGAGAATGAGGGGTGTTTGACAGAGGTGAATTCGTAGTTTACACATCTATTGCAGCTGCCCTCCTAAGTTCACTTCAAACTGCTTATCTGGAGCTTCTCAAGTGCTTCCCTCTCGTGAGGCCTTGTGCTCATACTTTCATTCAGTTCCTGTAGCTCAGGACCTCCTCGGTCCTTCCAAGCACCTCTGTGTTTCTACTGTTAGCCAGGCTGGTTTTCTGTTGCTTACCATCTAAGAGCCCTAAGCTACAGACACTTCTCTGTTGCGATCTTGCTTGCCTGTGAAGGTGAGCAGAATATGTGACCCCAAAATATGCCACCTTCATGTGTGGGTTATTTTGAGCTGAAAACAATCAAGGCCCGACAGACTCATGAAGAACCATTTACCTTCCTTGTAGCTGACTAAAAGAATTTAGATAGAATTCTTCTGTACCAGCAGAGAGCCAATACCAAAGACAGCTTTTCATCAGAAAGACTTACATGCACGGCATGGCAAACATTTCTTATCAGAGTCAGTCTTGTCCACCTATGAATTCTCTTCCTACCCTTTAAAGCCTCAGACCCTTACCCTCTTCTTAGTTCAGGATGGCATATGAGCCTCAATTGCCTGACTGTCTTTGGGCCTCCTGTCATTGGGGCTTCCATACATACAACATTTGTTTTTATCTTGTTACTCATTCTGTGTTAATTATTAGACCAGCCAGAGAACCTTGAAGGGAAGAAGGGAAACGTTTTCTACCCTTACACCCACTTAACCTCATTGAACATTGTTCCTACTTCCTGGAGGACTATTTTCTCTAGGTTTACATAGCACCATATTCTCCTGGTTTTCTCCCCATATCAGTGTGCTTCTTTTCAGTGTCTTTTGCTGTTTCCTCCTCCTTTATTGATCTTTGAAATGTCAGTGTGCCATATCCCAAACCTGAATCCTCCTCCTTGTGTCTCCTCAGTCATGCTCAGAAGTTAAGAAGATAGACTCCAGAGCCAGAGTAACATTTCATCCAAATCCCAGACATGCCACTTCATAGCTGTGTGACCTTGGGGAGGCCACTTAACCATTCTGCATTTCAGCTCCCTTACTTTAAAAGGCTTATTTCATAAGGCTTCTAAGAGAATTAATTACATCTAAACTGCACTGAAGGGTACTTGTTTCAATAAATGCACCCTTATATGTCATTTTACTGTAATTGTTGGTAATCAACCATTCCCATGATCTTACATACCATCTGTTACGCTGATGACTCTTAAATTTACATCTTTAGTCCCAAGCACCCCTGTAGTTCTGTGATCATATGTCCAATTACTGGAATTCATCAAATTTCATAAGACTAAGTCCAAGTATCTGACCCCTAACTCCTAATAGTCCACTCCTATCCAATTTTCTCTCCCTCAGTTTTCTGCATCTTAGTAAATGGCACCAATACTTGCCCATTTGTGTCAGTCAGAAACCTTGCAATCATCTGTATTGTCTCCCGTTCCTTCCTGGTCACATTCAATCCATCAATACATTATGTTATTTTATTTCCAAAATGCAGATCAAATCCTTTCCCTCTTTACTTCTCAACTTACCACAATTTTCAGTCCAATTCACCATCATATCTTGGCTAGAGTACTGCAATATTTTTCTTACTATGTTCCCCTTCTTCATTCTTCCTCCTTGACCAAACCCATCATCTGCCAAATTGAGTTTTTTAAAGACCTAGGTCATGTCACTCCCCTACTTAAACTATCAATAGCCTCCTTCCATACTGAATCATCTCTATCCAGCCAAGTTCCAGTGGACCTGCTCCATGCCACCTGGATGGTCCCATCTTTTATCTTCCTTCTCCTACAACCACAGACACAATAACCTCCACTACTTCCTTTGATATTATAAACCCTTTTCTATCATAGGGCTTTTGCCCTAGCTGTATCTTTGTAACTGGGAATAACTTTTCCCTTGCTCTTTTCATGACTGGTTATCTCTGGAGTAAAAACTCTTGACTTAAGAAAGGCCATCTCTATCAGTCAGGGTTCTACAGAGAAACAGAAGAGAGAGGGAGAGGAGAGGGAAAGAATGGGTGATCTTAAGGAATTTGTTCATGGAATCATGGGGGCTGGCAGGTGTGAAATCTGTAGTTCAGACTGGCAGGCTGGGAACTCAGGTAGGATTTCTATGTTGCAGTGTTGAGACAGAAATCCTTCTCTGGGAAAGCTCAGATTTTGTTCTTAAGGCCTTCAGTTGATTGGATGAAGCAAACCAGATTATTAAGAGTAATCTTTTTTGTTTAAAGTCAACTAATTGTAGATGTTAATCACTACAAAATACTTTCATGGCAATATCTAGACTGATGTTTGATCAAACAACTAGGACCAAAGCCTAAGCCAGTCAGGAAATAAAATGTAACCATCATGCCTTCTAGGTCCTTTGTCTTTCTCACAGAGTTCTATCCTTTCTCTTTATTGAATATACCACAATGTCCATTTATTTTTAGCTCTTATTAATTTTGTACATCCTATATCAGACTTTATTATATATGAGTTGAAAAAAATGTTTTTATTCATTAATATATATCCAATACTGGCAAAGTACCTAGCACACAGTAAGTATTCAGTAATTGGTGCAATTGATTGGTGCCCCAGATATGTTTGTGGAAAGGATTAACAACCAGGAGAAAGTTGAGATGATAAATTCTGACACAATCTCCTAAAATTCAATAGGAGTCAGAATGCTGTATGTTAAGCATAATTCTTTAGAATGCACATTGATTCGAAAATTGCTGATTCTATATCATTTTTCTGTGACACACTTCTTAGTATTTCCCTCAATTAAATTAGTCAACACACATTTAAGAGGATTATAGTCTGACACACTCAACTCAAAAGACTTTCAAAGTTTTGGCAACTTATTTTATTTTAATGAAGATTTAAATGCTTGCCAGGATTGCCAGAAGAACTGCCAGTTAAGCTTTTATTAACGAACACATTTTAGTAGGAGTTGTAAAAAACAGAAACTGATCTGACTTTATGGGCTTGATTCACTGCCAGCAGCCTGCAGTGATGAATGGGTGCCCCAGATTTGTTTTTAGTTGTAGCCACAAAACATCCAAAGTTGCACTGCAGGCTCTTTAAGGAACATGTACTGAATTCAAAAACTTATTGGGCTCCAAGTGATGCTTTTGTGTGAACCAGTTAGCTCTTCGACAAATAATGAGAAAGAGTAATGCTGTTAAAGTCGATCTGTGCAGCAGTCTTACCACCAGCCTGTGCTGTTGAAGGCTGAGTTTCATGTACAACAAATCATATTAACAACCTCCTTGGATAACGCTGCTTTTGAAGTTGTTATGTATTCATTTGTAAGTGCTACAGTGCTGAGAGAAGTAGGAATCCTCAAAGCATTCAGAACACAGATTTCTAAAAAAAACTTGATTGTTCAAGAGATATATGATTGAAGTATCATTTGACAAATTGCTCCCAGACTAAGCTAATTTAATTAACAGGAGATCTTTAGAATATTCTCTAGAAAAATTCAGTAAAAAGGAGGTTTCATTGACTTTTGTGGGGTGCTAGTTTTTCCCCCTAATCTAGTTTTTTCTTCTATATATATATACTGCTGTCCAGCTAGAGACTATTTCCTAGTTTCCCATGTGGCTGGGTAGTTCATTTGACTAATGAGCCCATGATACATAAATGAAAGTGATGCAATCACTTTTGCATTATCTCTACATTAAGGCAAGTCACCAGCCTGTGGTCTATGGCTCTTTCACCTTCTCTTAGGACATGGACATGAAAGTGACCTAGTCTACACAGTGCAGATGGGGATAGCAACCTAATCAAGGGATAGCAAGGTGTGGGTAAAACTGTAACACTTCCAGAGTATCTCGCCTGGCTTTAGTGCATTTGCATATCCTCAGAGGTGGAGAGAAGTTCATCTCCATGTCAATGGGTAATTACCTGGGCAACCAAGGGCATGTCTGAACCTGAGAGTTTAAAGGGAGGGGCTTGCTTGCTTGCTTCTTCAGGAGCAGAGGAGAGAGTCGGCTCTGAACTGTAGTTTGTAAGCAATAAATGGGTTTTAAACTTTATTTCTCCCTTTGACTGATTTCAGTTTTTAGAGGTATTTTGCCCCAATATTTCCTCTCCCCAGACTTACACAAGGCAATATGCTTCGAGGAACATGGATCCCTGAATGTCCTCATGGAGCAGATATGCCCCATTAGCCTGGACTATGCCACCTGTGACTTGAGAGAAAAATTAAGTTGATCCTACTTACAGGACTGTTGTGGATAAATTGATAAAAATCTTGACGATTTTAGAAATGCTTCTAGTGAATTTTTGCTTTACAGAAGGGTTGATTTTACATTAGTTGTCTTTTTAAATTATCTATATCTCTAGGTTGCATTGTATGTTTAAAACATCACAAATTATGTTATCTCTTTTGATTTTCACAAAATCTCAGTGAGGGAGTGATTATGAGAAACACCATATCAGTTTCTCCAGTAATTCAAGGAACAGAGCAAAATCAAACCAAAATAAAGTGCACAATTTCCAAATTTGTCCTTAGGCAAGGGTGTGGGATAAAGACATTTTAAGAAAGACCATCTAGACAGAAGCTTAATTCAGAGGAGCAGCATGATGACAATAGTGCTAATGAAGATAATGATAATAAGAATTATAATAATAGATACGTTTTGAGTGTTATAATGAGACTGTGCTCTGTGCTTTACATTCATGATCTTTGCAAAGCATCTGTGAGATGCTATTTCTCCAGTTTTGCAGATGAGATAAGTGAAGCTCAGAGAGGTCAAGTATCTTGCCCAAGGAATATGATCACATTATCATATTTATTTCCAAATATATGCACTTTTGTGAAGAAATAAGTTACCACTGCAGAACTGAGACTCTGTCCTTAAAGAGGTCCACTTGCAAGGTTAGACCTTGACTGGTCTATTAGTTTGCTAGGGACACTGTAACAAAATACTACAGACTGTGTGGCTTAAAGAGCAGAAATGTATTTTCTCACAGTTCTGGAGGCTGGCTGTCCTAAATCAAGGTGCCAGCAGGGTTGGTAGGAAAGCACTCTTATAAGTTTGCACATGCTTTTCTCCCAGCTTTGACCCTTGTATCTGCTTCTTTGCGGATTTCCTTTGCATCCGTTTGCTGTAGTAGATGATAGCATTGAATATGCTGAGTCCTGTGAGTCTTCCTATAAATCATTGAACCTGGGGGTGGTGTTGGGAACCTCTGACATAGTTTTCCTCCATGCCATTTTCTAATTTGCAACAAATTTAATTTAATTTTCTTCCTAAATATACAGAAAGACTGTATTTCTCAGTTTCTCTTGAAGTCAGGTGGGGCCATGTAACTGAGTTTTGCCCAGTGGAATGTAGGCAGAAGGGATGTCTGCCAGTCCAGGACAGGTCTGACAAATAAATGCCCCATGCATTCTTCTTTGCTGTCTATCTTCTCTTAACCATGGACCAGGTGCAGCTGGCTCAGTGGAGGATGCTGAGACTATAGGCAATGGTAGAACAAGTAGATGGAAGGAGTGTCCTCAATAAACAGGTAGAGCAGAGCCCTCACCCTAATCCCAATTCTTAATGACCCACATGGGATTGGAGAAGAGAGAGAGATAAATTTCAGTTGTGATAAGTAATTGAAATATTGTGAATGTGTGTTACAGCAGTAAACCTATTCTGAGCAATACAGATAGGAACATGGATGTCTCCTCCCAATCTTTCTTTTAATCTCTGAAATATATTGCCAAAGTGAGAAGAGTTCTTGAGCCACAGAGATCCTACTATTCATTTGACAGTATAGTTGCTGAGCATTCTAGGGCATGGATAATCTAATGGATGAAAACCATGGAAATGCTGCAGAACCAAAAGAAGTTTTTGTTACCATATGGGACTGCCCTTAACATTTCTGAGCAGCATTTGATAAACTCAGTAAATGTGTCAAGCTATTTTTGTAATTCTTCTTACAAGAAAAGTCATGCTCTTTCACTTCCCTTATCACGAGATATTTTTTTCCAGGATTGAATTAATAGCTCTCCAACCTTACTAGGTAGATATGGAGGGAACTAAAATGAAGAACATAAGAGAAGATACAAATTTTATCTGGGACGACTCCCTGCACTTTTGGGTTGGGGTCACTCATTCACAATCATTCAGCAACTGTCTGTTGTACACAAGGCATAGTCTGAAGAGCTAAGAGCTGGAAAAAAAAAAAGTACAGTACCTGCTCTTAGGGAGCTTATAAAATAGGGGAGGGAAACAAAAAAGAGGAAACTTTAAATTGATGCAATGATGAGGACTATGTTAAGAGCAACTGCAAATCTACCTTACAAAGTGTCAGAGAAAGTTTTGCCACATATACGTCTTTCAAACCAAAAATTTGTAAGTTGGCTTTGAGTCTTCAACTCATACCTTTTCAAGACAAACCATCAAAATGTCTGGTCAGCTCAACCTCCACAGCATATCATAGCCTGGAATCTCTCTCCTGTGTGGCTGCCACTTGGGTCCAATCCACACTCCTACCCACTCTCCTGAAGCAGCTTTCTTGAGGGTCTCCCTGTTTTACATTGGCCCCCTGCACCCCATTTCACTTAGTCAGCCAGAGCCATCTCTTAAAAGTCATTGCTATACATTGTACCTGACCCTTGATAAACAGTAGTTTCTTAATACCTTGAGAAATAATACAATAAAATGAATGCTCCAGGTTCCAGACTTTTTGCCTCACTTCTGCCTCAGGATTTATGGTTTCCTCTCTGCCTGGAATGTCCTTTCCCTACCTTCATATTTCTGTTTCCTTCTTGACATTCTAGACTCAATTAAGCACCTTCTCCCCAGAGAATTCTCCTCTAACCTCCCTGCCAAAAGAAGTTTTCTGTCCCACCTCTTGATAACACATTTCATCACATTTGCATCAACACCAGCTATTTCTTTATTCAGTTGTTCATTGTCTCACCCCTCCCCTTCATCAGCCTTCCACCACACCGAATGTAAGCTCCAAGAGCAATTACACCGTTTAGTCAGTGCATCCTAACTACCTGGTACAGTGATGGGCTCACACTCGGCACTTGGAGAGTGAATGATGGGAAAAATTACGTTGAGATAAACTCTAAGCTGAAATGTGGAGAAGGTGTAGCAGTTTGCCTGATGAAAGGTAACGAAGTCATGGCGAACAGCATTTCCTGCAGGAGGAAAAGTACAGATGAAGACCCCTCAGAGGGGATCACATCAACTTCAGGCCTTTCTTTGTGGATGGAGCAGAGTGAAAAGGAAACAGTGAGAGATGAAATTGGAAAATGAATAAGGGCCAGCCGGTCAAGGACTAGCCGGGTCATTGTCGTGCAGAGAGCATCTAACTCGGTGTCTGACTTATAATAAGTACTCAACAAATATTGGTTGGATGAAATTAGACTCAGGTCTGTCTTCTAATAGCCATGAAGAGCCATCGATTGGTTTTAGGTAGGAACTGACAAGATCCTATTTGTGCTTTAGGAAGATCCCTTCAACTGCACTGTGGAGAAGGGTCCAGAAGAAAAGACTGGGTATTCACCGTGGTCATGCAGATGAGAGATGACAGCTGCAAGGGGGAGGCAAGGGCGGCACACAGGGAAAGGAAGGGTTAGACGTAAGAGGTTCTAGGGGAAGAATCCAGAAAGACATCTGAGTTTCTAGGAAGTAACATTTATTGAGAAAACACAGGTTTAGGAGGGAAAGACGAGTTAAATATCCTGCATACATGTTTCATTTAATGTAAGTAAAAGGTACTTTAAAAATTAGGCTTTATATGGAGGATGGAGGATGACTTTTATCTGTGATCAGTGTGATCTAGTGATCTAGTACTTTCATTCCAAAATCTGACACTGAGCGGTCAGGGCTGAAGAATATCAAGATGAATCAGGTGCAGGATGTGGGCCTTAGGAAGCTCGAAGGTTAAACAGAAATAAGGGTCTTCAGCCCACTTTTGTTTCTCTTTTTTCTTGAGTTTGTATTGTTGCTGTTGTTTGGGGAGGGGAAGTGGTGGGGAAGGAGGATGGGGAAGCATTGGTATAGCCCTTCAAAGCAAGTCCCTCTTTGGAATGAGGGTGGAGTAGAAGGGCCCTGGGGAACTGCTGACTTCCCTATGGGGATTCCAAAGCCAAAAAAGAGGAGGCTGGGAGTTGGTGATGCAAAACAGTAGACCATCTACCAGGTCAGGCTCAAAATGTCCCCAAACAGGGAACCCCTGACCAACATGGGTATGTTGTTTGAAAATAAAATTAAACATTCACAATCAATTGCTCATTGTTAAGTAAAAATAATCGAGCTATAGGCTACATGTATTATTAAGGCTGTTTGTGTCAAAAGAATCCCTATACATGTATATAAATATGTCCACATAAAAATATCTATGAGAATAAAGAAGAAAGTTAAGTGTGGTTGCCTCCAGCAAGGTGGAATGGGAATGTGATTATGGATAGGGCACTTAATTTTAATTTATAACTCCTGTATGATTTCATATGTTTAGCCTAACACTTTATTAGTTAAAAAAAAATAAAACACAAATCAACCAAGAAGCATCCACATATTTAATGTAAACTCAGGATTAAGATAATATTCTTCAAGATGAAACCACAGGGTCTTCATTATGAATTTTAATTATTTTGTATTTAGAAGAATAAGAAGAAATTGCTGAAGGGCTCTAGCATCTATTGGCCACACTCTACTTGAAAAGGATTATGCAAAACATTTCTCATCATCTTCTCATATTCTGGGGTATTAGTATTTGGATCTTCAAAGGAGAATTTGATGTTCAGAGACACTAATCTACCTGCCCAAGGTAGGAAACATCTGCTGAAATGTTTGTACCCAGGAAAGCATTTTTGCCATGCCAGTCTTTGGAAGTCAGAAGGGCAGCCATGTTTGTCTTCTTTCACCTATAGACAACCTTCTCCTGAGAAAGCCCTGCTTCTGGGAAGACTAACGGAAAACTCTACTAGGGCATAGGAAATAATATTTTAACTCTGTTCTTATGCCTTGATTTAACGTACATGAGTAATACTTTGCACTTAAGGAAAATCTTTTATCTGACTCTTTCAAGAGCAGAACAAAGGCAATTATTATCCACCCTCCTTCTTGATTGGAAAGGAAGATCTTAATCCCTAATTCGCCGACAGGGTGGCAGAAACTGCCAGGGATAAAGTGATTTATTGAAGGTCACACAATCAGTTTATGAAAGCCTCAAGAATAACTCCGAGAGCTCACGACAAAAGAGCAATTGCCTTAGACAGTTAGCAGCTGATTTCTCTATCCCAAGCACCATAGCCCACTCTTCCCCACGCACGTGCTAACTCTTGCTCTCCCTCCCCAGCATAAGTGGGATTTTTATGTAAAAGTACTTCTTCGAAAGTGTAGATCCCTATAATTTCCACTCAGTTCCCTTCATCTATTTTTAAAGGTCTGAGTCAATGTGTTCTCAAATTCTTCGAGTGGTGTAGAAAAGACCCATCAAAAACTCTCATCTCCTGCTGGATCCTTTGACCACAATATCAGACCTCTTGCAGAAATCAAGGGAAAGTTTGGTGCCACTCCTGGTAAAATAGTGAGGGTGGGGATTACCTGTACTGGAGACGTGACATCAGACCAAATTCAGCTGCTTCAGCTGCTGGTTCCAGGGGCTGCTGCCTCCTCACAAACACCACGGTGATGCCCACACCCTCCCATGACTCCCAGTAAACAATGTCCTTTTTAATCTCCTTGCCTTGAGTGCTGGGATGTGCAAAGGTGATGGATGGGACGTCCTGCCCATGATTATGCTACATTATTTAAGACCGCACTTTTGCGGACTAGAGAGATGCTCCCTTGCTGCCTTTGAGGACGTGAGCTGCCATGCTATGAGTCTGTGAGAGGATGGCCATTGACAAGGGACCACGGACAGCCTCTGGGAGATGAATAGCCCAGGCTGACAGCCAGCGAGAGAGTGGGGATCTCAGACATTAATGACGAGAAAATGAGTTCTACCAACAACCATGTGAGCTTGGAAGATGACCCCAGGATCCAGAAGGAAATGCAGCCTCACTGACACCTTGATTGTAGCTTGGCGAGACCCCAAAGAGAGGACCAGTAAAGTTATTTCTGACCCTCAAAACTGTGAGATAATGAATGTGTGATTTTTTAATCTGTGGTAATTTGTTACACACAATAGAAAACTAATACAAACATCCTTCATTTTTAGGTAAAAAGGATATTAACACAGAATTTTTAGGGATAAAGGACATTAATAAGTATTAAAGTGATATCTTTAGATACATATTTAGATATATTTAAATGTAATGGATACTTTGACCCATTATGACTTAAAGTAGCGAAAGAAAAGGAAGCAGGACAGATTTGGGACAGGAAGGAACCAAAGCACATAGGTCTAAGTATGTAAGTCTAATTACTTGCAAATACCTCTCATAATGTGCCCTAAAAAAATGGGAAGAATATGCTGCAAATTATTAATGAATAAGGTGAAATGTCAAAGAGGTATAGCCATATTAAAACTTAATGTCCCAGTAGACCATTCATGATCACACTGAACTGAGATTATGCTTTATTTTGAAAGAGAACAGTAAAGCATGTTTTTGAATCACATATATAGATACTTGTACGACCTTCTAGGTCTGTACTTCTTAAATGCAACCTCTGTTAATTGGCTATTAAAATGAGATTTTTTAAATTAGGAAAAAATTTTCTTTTTTAAAGGAGTACTGAGTTATCACCCATATTTAACTGAATCAGAATCATCAGAGGAAGACCTGTGACTCACCCACCCACCCAAAGGACCGCATAAGGTTCCCAAGTAGCCAGTCTAACCACTGCCATTTGACAGTACAGGACTCATCACAATTAGGTCGATCGTTTTTGTGATAGAAACACTTTATGACGAGGATCGCATGCATCTGGTTCAATGGTTTTCAGTCTTGCTGCCCACTATAATTACCTGGAGAACTTTATAAATCCTGATGCTCGAGCTCCTTCCCAGAGCAATTCCATCAGAATCAGCAAGCATATATCCGACTATCTGTACTTCTTAAAGCTCCCAGGATGATTGTAAAATGCAGCTAAGTTTGAGACTGTTGATGTGTCGGTAATATTTTGTATCTTTCTGCATCTTTTCTAATTCATAGTTGTGTAGCACAAAATCCAAAACACTGCTGGGAAGGTATGTAGGCCAACCATGAATGCCCCACTTTGATGGAAAACAAAACTGAAGTTGACCATTTGGGGCCGTTCTATAGTAAGTCCTTTTTGTTGAACTTCACATTTATTATCTTAATTTCTCAAAAAAGTGAAAATGAAATAGACAAAAATAAAACCTGTGCAGTGTAGGTTATCATTATTCCCATATGCACAGACAAGGACACACAGGCGCCTGATTCAGAGGGAGCTACCTAACCAAGTAAGATATGGAGCTGAATCTGAGTGACACCCACGCCTGTGGCATCTGCACTAGACCCATGGTTCTCAAAGTGTGGTCCCCAGACGAGCTACATCAGCAATACTTGGGAACTTAGGAGAAATGCAAACGCCCTGCCCCTATCTCAGACCTCCTGTATGATAATCTTTCAGGCTGGGGTCCAGCTATCTGTGTTTTAACAAGCCCTTCAGGTGATTCTGGGACACATTAAAGGTTGAGACCCACTCTACTATATTCTCCATTTTTATCAGCTGCCTACTTTTGGAAATAGTTCAGCATGTGGTTCAGCAGAGAAAGAAAAATGTGGGGATTACTCAGTGGGTAAGACAGGGAGAGGTGCTGAGATATTTCTCTCACTCTCTTCCCTTTCTCCTCTTCCCCATTTATATGAGCAATCTATTGGAAATACGGAAATGCTACCAAGATATTATTCTGGAAAAAGGCTGAAGGACTCTGGTCATCCCTACTAGCAGGGGTACCTGCCGTGTTGAGCCACTATCATATAAATGTGACTATTTTAAGATGTTGATGAATAGTATGTCCTTTTAATAAAAATAGGGGGAGTTTCAAAAGGTTTTGTTATAAATGAGTAATCCAGTTGGTTCCATGGAAATGGGTATTTTTCAATCTTAAGGGCTTGAAATAATCAGGGCTCAGGAAACCAAGGATAGTTGGTTTGGTTTCTCTAATGCTGAGCTGGTGCGCGTTGCTGTCATCCTGCAAAACACGAGTGCCACTGCCCTGATTTTGTACCTCTCCTGATAAATTTTAGGGTTATACATTTAACTAGGGGAGAATTACAAACAGTAAAAGACCCTTCTCGTTGGATTCATTAGAGATAATATTTTCTGAGCAAACTGTCAAGTCCTTTCTTTTAAAGAGGTATATAAAATATGCTTTGGGCACATTCTGATCTGTTGGAAATTTATTTCTTGAGTTGGAGTGGGGGGATAGAAAAATGAAAAAGAGAGAAGAGAAAAAAATAGAGAAAAGATGGAAAGGGAGGAAGTAGAAGAAAGGAGACAAGACTGACGGGAGAAGGGACCAAGGAGGTAAAAAAGGAGGGAGAGGAGGGAGGAAAGGAGAAGGAGAGATGGGGTCAGAAGGGTAGGACAAGGGAAAAGAAGAGGAAAAGGAGAAAAGGAAGAAAAGAGGACAAATAAGCAAATAAATAAATAAATAAAAGCAGTAATGCAGACTTTGGAGCCTGAGCAACTTTCTGTGAATTGCTACTTGGGAAAGATGTTGCAGAAATGCTTGCTTGGAAGGCTCACGATGGCAGTCATCATGATTCCAATCTGCAATGAACGGGAGGAAAGGCAGTTGGTTCCCAGGTGGAGAGACCTACAGTGACAGTGATGGAGTAACAATGTAGTAGCATTTGAGAAATACAGGGATGCTTAGAGGTTGCACTGAGTTCTCCTTATTCGACCAACAGCCGTGTTGGATCTGATGTACAATCCAATGTTACAACGAAAAATGTTTGCTTATTATAAGATCCCTGAATTACAGCAAAGAAATTTGGATGCTCACGTGGATTCATCTGAAGTTCTATTCTGTGTGATCAGCCTTCCCTCAGCATTTACTTTCAGCCGAAACTTGGTCTTTCTCACCTCCTCTCCTTCCCCATCCTTGCCATTCAGCAGCTTGTGCTGTCGGCATGGTTACAACTTATCATTCTCTAGCCTAATTTTTAAAGTCCCTTTCCTTCAGCCATGTTTATCTATACATGTCACTTTGATACATCACACATCAAGATTCCTTTTGCTGGGAGTCCTCTGTGGTGGGATGGGCCCCCCACCTTCATTCTATCTCCCCGCTTCCCACCCACTTTACCCCACAAAGGCCTAGGTGTTGGCAGAGAACTAGGTTTCAGAGTAACGGAAGGAGAAAAATTTAGAAAGACCAGGCAAGGAGTGGAAATGGGATAAATGTGAGGAGCAGCAATGGGATAAAGACCCCAATGAGTCAGCGAGACTGGTGGAAGGTTGTGGGAGACATGCATGACAGCACCCTACAAAAAGATTCTGAAAAGTCAAATAGTGTTACAGATTCTCTGAGTAAAATTTTGTGTGGATACCACAGAGAGGCATAATTTCTCATCTTGTATGCATGAGGTTGGGTAGAGGAGAAACTGAGGGGGTCACATTCAAAGAGGTTGGAATTAGCAGAAATCTTTGGACACTATAGATTTTACAGGCTGTGGAGCTGGGCTGTTAGAGAATGGATTTGAAGTGGATCAAAGCAATTTAATTTGGATCTCAAGAGGCACCTATAGCTACTATGGTTTATATCTGTGTATGAATATAATAATTTTGGGCAGTGTATGCAATTTGATGCACAGCCATTTTATACTTTTAGGGATGAATTACTTTCAAATAAATTAATGACAGCAGGTCTTTTCTCCATATGCAGACCATGAGCTCCTTGAAGACAGAAGTAAATCCCCTCTGGATTTTGAATAACTTGCAGTATTTAGCTTAATATTGAGCACATACCAAATGTTCCATAAGAGTGTGCAGTAGGCCACCCATTGTCTCTCACCCTTACCTTCTCCTGTGCATGAATTATCACTCCTTCTGAACATGAGTTGCTCAGGAAAGAGAATCATAGACACACGGGGATCACAGGGAACTGAATATAAGGACTACTTACAGACACCTATGGGTTAGAGTCATTGGTAGCATGGTCTTTTAGAGACTTTCAAGCCTATGGTAACTTTTCTCCAATGCTAGGAAAGGAGTTAGTCTATACCAAGATACAGGTCAAGCACCAGACTATAGTTTAAAAATAAAGAGACAATTGGAACTTATTAAAATTATGTCATTGTAGCCAAAAAGAAAAAAATATTACCAACTAAGAACTGAATTGAGTAACCCTTTTTTTTTCCATAATCATTCCTGTTTAATGTGCACTACATTGCATGAGGCTTGTGTGCCAAAATGAATCAAAGGTCAAATGGATAGTGACATTATTCACATTAGGAATGATCAGTATGAAATTTGCGTATGACTGGGCTCTCACAGAAGGTATATTTTCCCTCTTTGTCTCTTCTCAATGTTTCTCTGAGAATATTGTGAAGGTGAAATAAAAGAGCAAGTTCTTACATTCTTAAATCCTCTGTAAAGAATCTGGAGCTCCTTCTTGGTAAATTTGCTCTGGGCTTCCAGAAGCTCAAGAGCTTCAGGCCGATGCCTGACGGTGGCCATTTCCAGCTCATCTTCTACACTATCTGTGGAGAAAAACCAAAGAAAACCTTAGGAACAGCCCATGCTCACCAATGCTTATACACAACAACATAGGGAAGCAGAATGAAATGTTTACTGGGTATCTGTGGTTTTTCCAGACGAGGGATTTCACACCACCATTAATAGATTTACATTTCTCAGAGTTCACAGCATTAAACTAAGACAATTGTTTTCCACACATTATAATCATTAGACATTACAATACCAGAATTTTTATAGTACAGTTTGAAAAATGTAAAAACATCATGAACAGTCTTTAAATCTGGAATTTGTGTGTATATACCAAGTACTAGTTATAAAGGTGGAATTTTAGTTCAATAACAATCAATACCACCCTATAGATCAGGTAACCATGAGATAGGACTCTACTATAGTCTCCCAGTATTCCACAGAAGTCAAATATTTCTCCTGGAGCTACAAATAAAGTATCTAGATCAGATGCAGAAATGAGTAAATTAATCAGCACCCAGTTTGACTGGCATAAATTCAGTCCTCAAAAATGTACACTGGATGGACTTCATTCTCGGGAAATTTCTGGCTAGACACTACTTTGCAGCCAAGGGAGTCCATAGCTACAGATAAATCCTAAAATGTACTTTGCTTTGTGATTTATGTTTATAGTATAACTTCTCAATGATGTTCTATGCAAAACGAATTTTGTGTCCATGTAAACTTGGGAAATGCTGTAAATGTTAACATAATTTGGGAGCAAAACAGTGGGATATAAAGCTTTGAGAGGACTTCCAACAAAGAATTCTGTTTAATTTTGTTTATCCACCTGACACCAAAGGTATTTGTCTGTAGAACCCTTTCTCCCCACAAGTAACACTTGTTAACATCTACATATTTGTCCTAAGGTCATGTAGAAACCATGTTTGGAGGTGTTGGGTTATATTAGGATCTGTGAGTTCAGGTCTCAAAGAACAGCATCCTTAATTAATTTTGGCTTCTTTGCAGCAGGGCTCAATGGATGCCTAAGGAATTCTTCCTGCTGTAGTCCACCCCACGCCTTAGCTGCGGATTACATCAGGAACAGAAGCATCCAGGCCCAGGACTGGAGTCATGGCTTCCCTCCATTCCTGCCTTCCCGTCAGCTACAGATTCCCAACTCAGGTGATGCTCAGGAGTGCAGCTATTTGTCATCAACCCCTGTCCCAGGGCCACCAGCACTGCCAATTCTGTGCCTCATGTGTCAGTTGGGAGTGTAGCCATTGTTGCTAACATTCACTTCATTTTGATACTAAAGGGTGCCTTTCACTCATACCGTACCCACTTACTGCCCTGCCTCACTGAGTGCAGTGGGGGGGCCAGAGCTCTCACGTGGCAGGGAAAAGGCAGTCACTGCAGCTCTAATCTTGGCATGTCCTAGATTAGTTCACCAAAGACCAATCATAGTGATGAAATAAACACTTGAAGCAGTTGTATTTGTCAAAATGAGGAAGAGGCAATGAAAGCAAACAATGGCATTATACCTTCATATTATAGTAGCTTATTTTGGAATGGTGATGGATGAATAAGAAAAATAAAGGGGTATGAAAAGATGGGAAGGCCAAGAATGAACTCTGAGGTGATGAGGATAAAACTGATGAGAAAGTAAGTGGGTGTGCACCTAATGGATGTGCAAGGAGCTCAAAGGCCCTGAGAGAAGGCAGTTAGGCATTAACAAACTGATCTCAGTCTGGGATTTATGGGGAAGATCAAAAAAGCCAAATTGTGGTTCCTTCAATTTCCTCCTGCATTCCCTGGAACAAATAGGTTGATTCTATTCAGTGGGTCCTGAGCTAGAGAGGATGAAGGTAGACGGTGTTCCCTGCAGCTGCCCCTGAGGCAACGAACTGGACTGTGTTGTACTTGTAGCTGCCAATGGAGAAAGAAATGCCATGGAACAGAACTTAATGTAAATAGACAAAAGCAGATAGAAAGACTGCTTTCTTGAAAAATATCTTGATGTCAGCTTCTTTTGAATCATTCACAGTATAATTTCCTCATCTTAAAATATTTCTCTTCCTTTTTTCTACCTGTTGAAATGTATA
The DNA here is from genome assembly GCF_030020395.1 of Manis pentadactyla. Classification (NCBI taxonomy): domain Eukaryota; kingdom Metazoa; phylum Chordata; class Mammalia; order Pholidota; family Manidae; genus Manis; species Manis pentadactyla. Next base: position 16,093,832 of record NC_080023.1, read on the forward strand.
TATCCTTTGTGATACAATTAAATTATCACCTCCTCTCTGAAGCCTTTCTGGATTGCTCCATCATGCAGAACTGATGGCTCCCTGGTCAGCATTCTCACACCTCACCTACCTCTCACACAGCATGTAAAACATAAGACTATGATTTGTTCATGCCATCTTCCCCGTTGTGAAGTCCTTAAAGACAGAAACGATGTCTTACAGATCTATAAATCCTCTGGATCTAACATGGAGTGGGGACCCCCATAGTCACTCAGGAATTATTTGCAAATGAATGAATCATTTAATAACAAATGATGTTGCTGCTAAAATTTCCATTCCTCTGGAGCTCCTTGAACCTTGGCCGCCCTCTAGAAAATTATTTCTCAAACTGAGGTTTGTGGACTGTTAGTGGGCTTTAAATGGCTTCTTTAGAATGACTGCTTTCTCTGCATTGTTCAGAGAAACACAGCATAGGCAAAAGTAGAGGAAATTTTAATCAGATTTTCTGAGCAGTCTTTCAATCATAGCATAACCTCCTTTAGACCTAGTGACCCTTCCATTGGGAAAAAAACAAAACAGCACATTAATTTCTTGGCCTTTGTAACCACGCAGCCGGAACCACATTACTGACACTGTTTTTCCTCCAGCTGTTGCAGGCATGCAAGTGCGGAGGTGAGACGAAAGACCCAGGGCCAGGGGGTCAGTGTAATTGAATTAAGTGTGTGTCATAGGCTGAGTATCATGTGCAATATTCAAAGTGCCACACTCCCAGCGTCTGCCTCTTGTTTTGCCAGCTGACTGGTACCTTACTTCTTAATGACTCCTACCTGCCAAAGGGCTGTTTCTATTTCTGGGAGTCTGACAGCCTCTAAAAACATATCCCAAATCATCAGCAATCACCAGCAGAAGTTTAAAAAGCAACATCGCCTAACCTAATCAAGACTGATTTCTGGAGGCAAAGTCTGTGGCAAGTACAGCATGATTCTGCACAGGGCTGTGAAATTCATGAGGTGGCTCAGCCCCATGTAAAAGCCTGCATTTGGGGGGATTTTAACACAGTACTTAACATTCATTGAGCTCCTGTTACATGCCAGGAGATGGGCTAGGTGCTCTATTGAAATAATTCTTAACCTCACAATACATGCACAATGCAGTATAATTGGCCCTTTTTGACACAGGTGGATACTCAGTCTCACAAAAATGAAGAAATGAGTGGCTGGATGACACAGAGGAGAAAAGATAAAGAATTTACGCCCAAGTCTTTGATTCCAAGCCTTACGTTTTTTCTATTTTGCCACATTCTCTTTCAATACCAACAGAAATACCAATGATACAAACAATATTTTTATCTCTTCTCTTCTCCTGCACTGTCAGATGTCCCAGAAAAGTTGGCTGGATCCACTGGGTCCAACTCCTACCTTCCACTCTCACCTTAACCGATTGCAATCTGACTTTTGGCTCTGTGCTGGGTTGCACTGTATCCCTCTAGTAATTGTATGTTGAAGGCCTCTCGATATGACTGTATTTGGAGATATTGCTTTTAAGGAGGTAATTAGGTTAAATGAGATCATAAGGTGGGACCCTAATCCAATACAAGTAATGCGTTTTAGGACAAGAGAGAGAGACACCAAGGATGCATATGGACAGAGAAAAAGCAATGTGAAGACACAGGCAGCAGCCATCTGCAAGCATCCCAGGAAACCAACCCTGCTGGCACCTTGATTTTGGAGTTCCAGCCTCTAGATCCGTGAGAAAATAAATTTCTCTTGTTTAGGCCACCCAGCCTGTGGCATGTTGTTACGGCAGCCCTAATAAATGAATGCATCCACCTGTATTGAAATCAACACACGGCACTAATACAAAGCAGGTCTTGTTATTCACAGTTTGCCCAGTGAAAGCTGGGCAATGTGCTAGCCAATCATATCATTTAATCTTTACAGCACCCTTCAACAAAGGAATTATCATTGCCATTTTATAGGCAAGAACATTGAGGCTTAGAAATTCTAACTCAATCAAGTTCAAATAGCTAGGTGGTAATGAAGGAGACAGTTATCTTTAGCACCCTGAAGTCCAAAAGTTTACACATTCTGCCGAGACTGTTAACAAAACCACCACCCCATAGAGATATTTTGCTCTAAGCCTGGCTGTGTGCTATCTCATTCTAATACTGACAAATCCTGTGAGATATCTATTGTTGTCCTTATTTTACAAGGAATATACTGGGACTCACAGAGCTTAACTAACTTACTCAAGGTCACATAGCTAGTGAGTGACAGTGCTGGGATCTGATCCCTGGCTTTTTAACACCAAAGATCATGAGCTTAGTCAACGTGCTCTTTTCAGAGAGGGTAACAGTTATACATTTTGGTCCAAACTCTTAGGGGAAAAATAATTTAAATCACAAGCAGGCTGCCACTGAATCCCCAGTGCCTCAGGAGAAACGTGCCTCTGTGCCTGAGGTCACTGTGATGGTAGTTGACGCGGTATTGATTAGAAACGGCATGTTACCACTGAGAAATGAAGGTTTGGTGGGGGTGGGGTGGTGGAGGGGCTTATCTGGTATTAAAACCAGAACTAGGTGGGCCTCCAGCCTCCTAAACTATTTCCAGCCCTCTGCCGAGGTGCACCTGCTAGGAAGTCTTGCTGAGTTGCTCATTCCAGGGCTGCCTTTGCATCCTGAGACATACTAAATACAAATAGGATTTTAATTCATGTATCTCTTAACAGATTTAATTTTAATCAGATGACAAATTCCCAAACCCAGACACCCTTAAGCTTCCTGGCTGCCTCTTTTTGTTCTGTTCCTTAGATTAAATGCTCTGAAGGCCAAGGTTTGTCCTTAATCTGAGTTAACAGTCCCCTCGGGCCATGACACAGTTGCGCTAGAAATTGGAATCCAAATCATCTGGAACAACAGAATGAGTTTTAAAAATAGGCATCTTTCTCCCCTTTCTCACAAATGTTCTTAAAATACAGCAGAAGCTTATTACAGCCCATCTCGTAATTATGCAAATTTGGCTCTCTCTGAGGTCAAACCAAACTCCTGAGAGCAGAACAAAAAACAGGACATATTGTTTTACAAATATGAGTGTGAGGTCTGCTTTCCAGACACACGTCTGGAAACAAGGCCTGTAATGCTGACATAAAATTATTTCATGAATAATGTTACTGCTTTGGGCAAGTTGGTTTAGAACCCAGGCCGGGCACCCAGAGATAAGTCCTTGTCTCCCTATATGTAGCATATGGAGCACTGAGGCTGTTGCCTTGTTTTTCCACCAAGGCCAGGCCGGACTGCCGGCTGTATCAGTCTCACAGTACCTGGTCTGGCACACTAAAAATGCTCAGCAAAAAATTCTGAAATCAATAAACTCAAAGCATCCCCAGCGTAGTGGGTGTTGTCTACCAGGAGGTCTATTTCTCAATACAACATGACCCTTCCTTTAAAAAAAGTGTCCATTTTCCATTATAAAAAGATCATAAATACTGTAACTTTGAAATCTTATTTAACTTGAAATTGATTTGTCTAGCCAAAGATTCAGCTGGCTTGACTTAACATTGCTTTATCTCATTTATAAAAATATCCTCTGCGGCTTTACTCCTAATGCGTACCCTTTACTAAATTGGTTTAATAGTGACTTGATCCATATGGCAATAACATCATGCTGAGGATGGTTACTTTCTTTTTTTTTTTAAAGAATTATTTTTTATTGAAGGGTAGTTGACGCACAGTATTACATTACATTAGTTTCAAGTGTACAACACAGTGGTAGAACATTTATATACATGATTCTAGGTTCCAGCTATCACCCTACCAAGCTGTTACAATATCTTGACTATATTCCTTATGCTATACATTACATCCCGGTTACTTATTTATTTTACCATTGGAAGTCTGTCCTTTTTTTTTTTTTTTTTTTTTTTTGTGAGGGCATCTCTCATATTTATTGATCAAATGGTTGTTAACGACAATAAAATTCTGTATAGGGGAGTCAATGCTCAATGCACAATCATTAATCCACCCCAAGCCTAATTTTCGTCAGTCTCCAATCTTCTGAGGCATAACAAACAAGTTCTTACATGGAGAACAAATTCTTACATAATGAATAAGTTACATAGTGAACAGTACAAGGGCAGTCATCACAGAAACTTTCGGTTTTGCTCATGCATTATGAACTATAAACAGTCAGTTCAAATATGAATACTGATTTGGTTTTTATACTTGATTTATATGTGGATACCACATTTCTCTCTTTATTATTATTATTTTTAATAAAATGCTGAAGTGCTAGGTAGATACAAGATAAAGGTAGAAAACATAGTTTAGTGTTGTAAGAGAGCAAATGTAGATGATCAGGTGTGTGCCTGTAGACTATGTGTTAATCCAAGCTAGACCAGGGCAATAAAACATCCACGTATGCAGAAGATTTCTCTCAGAACGGGAGGGGGGGTGAGGTTCTAAGCCTCACCTCTGTTGATCCCCAATTTCTCACCTGATGGCCCCCCTGCGACTGTGCCTGTCTTAGGTTGTTCCTCCCTTGAGGAATCTTACCTGTCTCTGGCTAACCAGTCATCTTCCGGGGCCATACAGGGAAATGTGAAGTTGGTAAGTGAGAGGGAAGCCTTATTGTTTGAAAAGGTTAGCTTTTTACTTCTTTGCATATTTATGCCCTGTGGCTTCTATGCCCAGCATTTGTCTTGAGGTATCTTTACCACTTGGAAGAATTATGATACTCGGTAAATTTGATATGAGGCACGAATTCTATTTAAGGGTTGTAATTAGGAAGGAAGAAGAAAAGCTATACAAGTAGCAGGCGGAAGAAAACATGGGAAGATTGATTATTTCTTTGACATATCTTCTTGTAGAGTAACTTCAGCATATATAGGTTTTAAGGTACTACTTAAATTGCACACACACATTAACATAATGGGAGTATAGTTACATAACCAAAGCATATCTGTAATTACCAGCCATCTCCAGTGAAACCAAGAAAACCAGTTAGGCACCTTAGGCATTTGTGAAAACTTATCTATGATATGGTGAATATTGTCCAACTGAACTTGAACAGTCTGAGAGAAATCAGACTAATTAAAACAACCCATTCCTGGGGAATGTTAACATCTCTTATGTTCTTTTAACAGTAAATAGTCTGCAGTTGTAAGATTTTGGAGCACTACAATTTGCACTTCTCCTAATTCTTGGTTGAGTTCCAACAGTATAGATCCAGTCAAATTTATTGTTTTACTGTATGCACAGGCCAGCTTAGATATCTCCTTCCTCATTCCCATGGCAAGTCCAGGAGCTGGTGGGATGAGCGCATCTACAGCTGTAGCAGTGCGTGGATCTTTGTTGGAGTTTTTTGATTATCATCTTCTGGCATGAGTCTTCCAGAGAGTGCTGATGTTGGAAGTTCTCTTTCATATCGTATCTTAGTTCATTTTCGGGGTAGCCCAATTAGGCTTTGATCCTCTGTATAAACACAAACAGACCCTTTGCCTACACTTTTATATGCCCTTTATACCCTTGTGTAGAACTCATTGGAGGTTACCACACAGGAACTGCCCTTTTTTTTTTGTTTTGTTTTGTTTTGCTTTGTTTTTGGTATCACTAATCTACACTTACATGACGAATATTATGTTTACTAGGCTCTCCCTTATACCAGGTCTCCCCTATAAACCCCTTTACAGTCACTGTCCATCAGCATAGCAAAATGTTGTAGAATCACTACTTGCCTTCTCTGTGTTGTACAGCCCTCCCTTTTCTCCTACCCCCCATGCATGTTAATCTTAATACCCCCCTACTTCTCCCCCACCTTATCCCTCCCTACCCACCCATCCTCCCCAGTCCCTTTCCCTTTGGTACCTGTTAGTCCATTCTTGAGTTCTGTGATTCTGGTGCTGTTTTGTTCCTTAAGTTTTTCCTTTGTTCTTATATTCCACAGATAAGTGAAATCATTTGGTATTTCTCTTTCTCCTCTTGGCTTGTTTCACTGAGCATAATACCCTCCAGCTCCATCCATGTTGCTGCAAATGATTGGATTTGCCATTTTCTTATGGCTGAGTAGTATTCCATTGTGTATATGTACCACATCTTCTTTATCCATTCATCTATTGATGGACATTTAGGTTGCTTCCAATTCTTGGCTATTGTAAATAGTGCTGCGATAAACATAGGGGTGCATCTGTCTTTCTCAAACTTGATTGCTGCGTTCTTAGGGTAAATTCTTAGGAGTGGAATTCCTGGGTCAAATGGTAAGTCTGTTTTGAGCATTTTGATGTACCTCCACACCGCTTTCCACAATGGTTGAACTAACTTACATTCCCACCAGCAGTGTAGGAGGGTTCCCCTTTCTCCACAGCCTCGCCAACATTTGTTGTTGTTTGTCTTTTGGATGGTAGCCATCCTTACTGGTGTGAGGTGATACCTCATTGTAGTTTTAATTTGCATTTCTCTGATAATTAGCGATGTGGAGCATCTTTTCACGTGTCTGTTGGCCATCTGTATTTCTTTTTTGGAGAACTGTCTGTTCAGTTCCTCTGCCCATTTTTTAATTGGGTTATTTGTTTTTTGTTTGTTGAGGTGTGTGAGCTCTTTATATATTCTGGATGTCAGCCTTTATCGGATGTGTCATTTTCAAATATATTCTCCCATACTGTAGGGATCCTTTTTGTTCTATTGATGGTGTCTTTTGCTGTACAGAAGCTTTTCAGCTTAATATAGTCCCACTTACTCATTTTTGCTGTTGTTTTCCTTGCCTGGGGAGATATGTTCAAGAAGAGGTCACTCATGTTTATGTCTAAGAGGTTTTTGCCTATGTTTTCTTCCAAGAGTTTAATGGTTTCATGGCTTACATTCAGGTCTTTGATCCATTTTGAGTTTACTTTTGTATATGGGGTTAGACAATGGTCCAGTTTCATTCTCCTACATGTAGCTGTCCAGTTTTGCCAGCACCACCTGTTGAAGAGACTGTCATTTCGCCATTGTATGTCCATGGCTCCTTTATCAAATATTAATTGTCCATATATGTCTGGGTTAATGTCTGGAGTCTCTAGTCTGTTCCATTGGTCTGTGGCTCTGCTCTTGTGCCAGTACCAAATTGTCTTGATTACTATGGCTTTATAGTAGAGCTTGAAGTTGGGGAGTGAGATCCCCCCTACTTTATTCTTCTTTCTCAGGATTGCTTTCGCTATTCGGGGTCTTTGGTGTTTCCATATGAATTTTTGAATTATTTGTTCCAGTTCATTGAAGAATGTTGCTGGTAGTTTCATAGGGATTGCATCAAATCTGTATATTGCTTTGGGCAGGACGGCCATTTTGACGATATTAATTCTTCCTAGCCACGAGCATGGGATGAGTTTCCATCTGTTAGTGTCCCCTTTAATTTCTCTTAAGAGTGACTTGTAGTTTTCAGTGTATAAGTCTTTCACTTCTTTGGTTAGGTTTATTCCTAGGTATTTTATTTTTTTTGATGCAATTGTGAATGGAGTTGTTTTCCTGATTTCTCTTTCTGTTGGTTCATTGTTAGTATATAGGAAAGCCACAGATTTCTGTGTGTTGATTTTGTATCCTGCAACTTTGCTGTATTCCGATATCAGTTCTAGTAGTTTTGGGGTGGAGTCTTTAGGGTTTTTTATGTACAGTATCATGTCATCTGCAAATAGTGACAGTTTAACTTCTTCTTTACCAATCTGGATTCCTTGTATTTCTTTATTTTGTCTGATTGCCGTGGCTAGGACCTCCAGTACAATGTTAAATAACAGTGGGGAGAGTGGGCATCCCTGTCTAGTTCCCGATCTCAGAGGAAATGCTTTCAGCTTCTTGCTGTTCAATATAATGTTGGCTGTGGGTTTATCATAGATGGCCTTTATTATGTTGAGGTACTTGCCCTCTATTCCCATTTTGCTGAGAGTTTTTAACATGAATGGATGTTGAACTTTGTCAAATGCTTTTTCAGCATCTATGGAGATGATCATGTGGTTTTTGTCTTTCTTTTTGTTGATGTGGTGGATGATGTTGATGCACTTTCGAATGTTGTACCATCCTTGCATCCCTGGGATGAATCCCACTTGGTCATGGTGTATGATCCTTTTGATGTATTTTTGAATTCGATTTGCTAATATTTTGTTGAGTATTTTTGCATCTACGTTCATCAGGGATATTGGTCTGTAGTTTTCTTTTTTGGTGGGGTCTTTGCCTGGTTTTGGTATTAGGGTGATGTTAGCTTCATAGAATGAGTTTGGGAGTATCCCCTCCTCCTCTATTTTTTAGAAAACTTTAAGGAGAATGGGTATTATGTCTTCCCTGTATGTCTGATAAAATTCCGAGGTAAATCCATCTGGCCCGGGGGTTTTGTTCTTTGGTAGTTTTTTGATTACCGCTTCAATTTCTTTGCTGGTAATTGGTCTGTTTAGATTTTCTGTTTCCTCCTGGGTCAATCTTGGAAGGTTGTATTTTTCTAGGAAGTTGTCCATTTCTCCTAGGTTTCCCAGCTTGTTAGCATATAGGTTTTCATAGTATTCTCTAATAATTCTTTGTATTTCCGTGGGGTCCGTCGTGATTTTTCCTTTCTTGTTTCTGATACTGTTGATTTGTGTTGACTCTCTTTTCTTCTTAATAAGTCTGGCTAGAGGCTTATCTATTTTGTTTATTTTCTCAAAGAACCAGCTCTTGGTTTCATTGATTTTTGCTATTGTTTTATTCTTCTCAATTTTATTTATTTCTTCTCTGATCTTTATTATGTCCCTCCTTCTGCTGACTTTAGGCCTCATTTGTTCTTCTTTTTCCAATTTCGATAATTGTGACATTAGACCATTCATTTGGGATTGCTCTTCCTTTTTTACATATGCTTGGATTGCTATATACTTTCCTCTTAAGACTGCTTTTGCTGTGTCCCACAGAAGTTGGGGCTTAGTGTTGTTGTTGTCATTTGTTTCCATATATTCCTTGATCTCCATTTTGATTTGGTCATTGATCCTTTGATTATTTAGGAGCGTGTTGTTAAGCCTCCATGTGTTTGTGAGCCTCTTTGCTTTCTTTGTACAGTTTATTTCTAGTTTTATGCCTTTGTGGTGTGAAAAGTTGGTTGGTAGGACTTCAATCTTTTGGAATTTACTGAGGCTCTTTTTGTGGCCTAGTATGTGGTCTATTCTGGAGAATGTTCCATGTGCACTTGAGAAGAATGTATATCCCGCTGCTTTTGGATGTAGAGTTCTATAGATGTCTATTAGGTCCATCTGCTCTACTGTGTTGTTCAGTGCCTCTGTGTCCTTACTTATTTTCTGCCCAGTGGATCTATCCTTTGGGGTGAGTGGTGTGTTGAAGTCTCCTAGAATGAATGCATTGTGGTCTATATCCCCCTTTAGTTCCGTTAGTATTTGTTTCACATATGCTGGTGCTCCTGTGTTCGGTGCATATATATTTAGAATGGTTATATCCTCTTGTTTGACTGAGCCCTTTATCATTATGTAGTGTCCTTCTTTATCTCTTGTTACTTTCTTTGTTTTGAAGTCTATTTTGTCTGATATTAGTACTGCAACCCCTGCTTTCTTCTCACTGTTGTTTGCTTGAAATATGTTTTTCCATCCCTTGACTTTTAGTCTGTACATGTCTTTGGGTTTGAGGTGAGTTTCTTGTAAGCAGCATATAGATGGGTCTTGCTTTTTTATCCATTCTGTTACTCTGTGTCTTTTGATTGGTGCATTCAACCCATTAACATTTAGGGTGACTATTGAAAGATATGTACTTATTGCCATTGCAGGCTTTAAATTCGTGGTTACCAAAGGTTCAAGGTTAGCCTCTTTAGTATCTTACTGCCTAACTTAGCTCGCTTATTGAGCTGTTATATACACTGTCTGGAGATTCTTTTCTTCTCTCCCTTCTTGTTCCTCCTCCTCGATTCTTCATATGTTGGGTGTTTTGTGCTGTGCTCTTTCTAGGAGTGCTCCCATCTAGAGCAGTCCCTGTAAGATGTTCTGTAGAGGTGGTTTGTGGGAAGCAAATTCCCTCAGCTTTTGTTTGTCTGGGAATTGTTTAATCCCACCGTCATATTTGAATGATAGTCGTGCTGGATACAGTATCCTTGGTTCAAGGCCCTTCTGTTTCATTGTATTAAATATATCATGCCATTCTCTTCTGGCCTGTAGGGTTTCTGTTGAGAAATCTGATGTTAGCCTGATGGGTTTCCCTTTATAGGTGACCTTTTTCTCTCTAGCTGCCTTTAACACTCTTTCCTTGTCCTTGTTCTTTGCCATTTTAATTATTATGTGTCTTGGTGTTGTCCTTCTTGGATCCTTTCTGTTGGGGGTTCTGTGTATTTCCGTGGTCTGTTTGATTACTTCCTCCCCCAGTGTGGGGAAGTTTTCAGCAATTATTTCTTCTAAGATACTTTCTATCTCTTTTCCTCTCTCTTCTTCTTCTGGTACCCCTATAATACGGATATTGTTCCTTTTGGATTGGTCACACAGTTCTCTTAAGATTGTTTCATTCCTGGAGATCCTTTTGTCTCTCTCTATGTCAGCTTCTATGTGTTCCTGTTCTCTGATTTCAGTTCCATCAATGGCCTCTTGCATTCTATCCATTCTGCTTATAAACCCTTCCAGAGTTTGTTTCATTTCTGTGATCTCCTTTCTGGCATCTGTGATCTCCTTCCGGACTTCATCCCATTTCTCTTGCGTATTTCTCTGCATCTCTGTCAGCATGTTTATGGTTCTTATTTTGAATTCTTTTTCAGGAAGACTGGTTAGGTCTGTCTCCTTCTCTGGTGTTGTCTCTGTGATCTTTGTCTGCCTGTAGCTTTGCCTTTTCATGGTGATAGGAATAGTCTGCAGAGCTGGGACGAGTGACGGCTGGAAGGACTTCCTTTCTTGTTGGTTTGTGGCCCTCCTCTCCTGGGAGAACAGCGGCCTCTAGTGGCTTGTGCTGCGCAGCTGCGCGCAGACAGGGTTTCTGCTTCCTGCCCGGCTGCTATGGAGTTAATCTCCGCTGTTGCTGTGGGCGTGGCCTGGCTCGGGCAGCTGCTCCAAAATGGTGGAGTCGCGTTGGCGTAGGAGCGGCTGGGAGGCTATTTATCTCCGTAAGGGGCCTCCCTGCTCCCTGCAGCCCAGGGGTTAGGGTGCCCAGAGATCCCCGGATTCCCTACCTCTGGATTAAGTGACCGCCCTGCCCCTTTAAGACTTCCAAAAAGCACCCGCTAAAACAAAACAACGACCACCAAAAAAAAAAAAAAGAAAAAAATTTTTAAATTAAAAAAAAAAAAAGTTTTTAATTTAAAGAAAAAAAAAAAAGGTGGTCGCTAGTTTTTCTTTATTCTCCGGTGCCAGCCTCAGGCCTCTGCTCACCAGTCTTTCTGCCCTGTTTCCCTAGTATTGGGGTCCGTATCCCTTTAAGACTTCCAAAAAGCACTCGCCAAAACAAAACAGCAAAAAAGCAAAAAAAAAAAAAAATGGTCGCGCGCTTTTCTTATGTCCTCTGGTGCCCGGCCTCCAATGCCTGCTCACTGTTCTTGCTGCCCTGTTTCCCTAGCATCCAGGGTCCCCTGGGCACGTACTGTGTCTGCACTCTGGCCCGGATGGCTGGGGCTGGGTGCTCGGCAGCCCTGGGCTCCGTCTCCCTCCCGCTCTGCCTGCTCGTCTCCCGCCGGGAGCTGGGGGGAGGGGCGCTCGGCTCCCGCTGGGCCGGGGCTTGTATCTTACCCCCTTCGCGAGGCGCTGGGTTCTCTCAGGTGCGGATGTGGTCTGGATATTGTCCTGTGTCCTCTGGTCTTTATTCTAGGAAGGGTTGTCTTTGTTATATTTTCATAGATATATGTGGTTTTGGGAGGAGATTGCCGCTGCTCTACTCACGCCGCCATCTTCCGCCCCTCGGATGGTTACTTTCTAATGATATGTTAGACATTATTATTTAGAAGCTTGCTCCAGTGGCAGGTATTGGAGGATGGTTGGACTAATTTTGCTCTAGGTTTTAGCTTTACACTGAACAAAGTGGAAGGTTCTTGACTGTAGCACTGAGAACCATTTCTGAGAAGTTCTGGAATAAGGAGATACAACTGTTTGCATAATATTCTGAAGTCTGAAGCTGCAGGACAATGTAAAGCTACTAAGGGCTTGAGGGGAAGAGATTTCCAAAGCTGTCTTACACATTACGGATGAATTTCTTTCTCCCTTTTTTTCTACTTGAAAAATGTTTACAGGCACTGATAGGATACCATATACTCAGAACATTCCATTCCTTCGTTCTGCCCTTCACAGTGCTTGAGGGGTTGGCATTATAATCATTGAGGAAACAGATTTCAGGAGTTGAGGAGTTGCTCAAGTTTGTACAGCTGCACAGCTGATGAGTAAGGAGCAGGGATCAACACAAACCCGTCTCCTTTCTGTTCCATCATCTGACTTCTGGATGAAGAGCTCAAACCTTGGCCAGGCACTGTAAATAACTCTTTAAACTTTGATAACTTTAAATGCTTTATCCCAAGAAGATGAAGGCCGGGAGCCTTCTTGACTCATTTTGTTTTCACAACCACTCAGCCATCCACCTACCAGGCGTGATTTTCAGGTGTACATGAAGAGTATATGAGCAATTAAAGCCATGATGAGCGTGCACAGCCCAAGGCTAAGCAACACGGTGGGGATCCTGACACTTCCCCGACCACCCTGCATAAGGGAAACCCCCAATTTTTGTTAGTCATTCATCTGTTTCTTCCACTCTGACCCTGTAAGTATATTAGGACCAAGAAAGCCCTTTATAAGTTACTACTTTATCCTACTGAATATTCATACAGCACATGGAAAATGAAAAGAACTTTGAAAACAGCTAATTATTTTGAATGTCTTCTGTTACAGGTGATTGTTGGCAGTGACATTGCAATTCCCATTCTAGGAGAACTTGAACCACTTTGCTTTTCATGACCGAATTCAATTACTTATAGAATATAACTACCCAGAGGAAAATTGCTGGAGCTCTTTCTCAAAGCGCTTATGAATGGTCTGTCTCTTATTTACAAACATAAATAACCCTTTGCACAAGCTTAGATTTTAAAACATAATCACCTAATTGGAAAGCTTGTTATTGGCATTTGTCACATTATTACTGCAGCAAGTCATGAATGTCCCCTTCTGATAGGAGCTATTATTTCATAGGTGGTTGGGTCTTAGTTGCTTTTTGGTAATTGAGCAAAACAACAAATATTGCCTGTTATTATGCACAGAGAAAAACTGTGCAGTAGAAATGCTGAGGTCGGGGAGAAGAAATGAGAAGGAATGTGATTGAACTTACACATAAAGGCAGACCAAAAAGATTAATATTCTAGTCAGGAAAGTCAACAGCTGAGAGGAACTATGATCAAAGAGAAAATTTAAAAAGTAGTGAAACACAGAGTGATATGAAGAAAGATAGCCCATGATAGTTCACTAAATTAAAAATGCCCTAACAAAAGCATTTCTCTTGAACTTTGGTAGATTTTTCTTGTTTGTCCTAAAAAAATATAATAATAAGAGCAAACACTTTTCATAGCATTTGCTCTGTGTAAGCACTTTGCACATATTGACTCACAAAATTCTGTTCAGCACCCTCTGGATGCTATATTCTGTTCTACAGAGGAAGACACTGGCACAGAGAGATTAAGTAACTTGCCTGTGGTTACACAGAAGCAGATCCCGGGTATAAACTCTGGTAAGTCTGGCTCCAGGCTTGGTGTAATGAACTATTCTGTGGCTCTACCTACATCAGAGGAGGGAGGTCATGCCCCACCTATCTAGAAATGATATGCCCAACTGAGTAACAGAAAATTAGTAGCAAAGGGCTCTACACAGAAAATAGAGTTATGTTAGAACTGAAAGTGGCCCTGAATCCAGCCCCTTAACTTTGTTAATTTGTATCCAAGGAGAGAGCTTTAGCATTGGTGGTTGTGCATCAAAGGCCATTAGGCACATCAGTGGCAGGACTGGGCCTAGATCCTGGTCCTTGACTCCTAGGGCAGCACTTTGCCAAATGCTGGTCACGGTGTCCTTTATCAGTATGTCCCTATGCTACTGTATCCACCATTTTAATAAGCCTCTGACTCCACCTTGGAAGCAAGTGGGGATGGGGAAAGAGAGGCACAAACCAGAGGGAACCCATGAGCCACAGTAATAATACCTAACATTTGACCACTGGCTCTTTGTAGTAACTGAAATTATTTTCACTTTCATATTTATTATAGCTAAACATTATCATCACCCTATGCACAGATATTGTCACCCTGCTTTCACAGGTGAGGAAATCAGTGTTGCAAGGAATGTTGTAACTTACGAAAAATGCACAAATAGGAAGTTATGGAGTCAAGAATTAAACCCAAGTTCACTGATTCTAGAATCTAGAAGTGACAGCTAATTGCTTGAGTTCAAAAGGGGAAAATGTTGACAAGGCACATGAGCTTTAACAACAAATAATAACAAAATTTGAGGGCTAGATTTTGATCTTGATCATTAGGAAAAGGGTTTATTCCATTTACTTTGTTTCAGAAGGCAATATTCAGGTGATACATCTTTAAAAGATTAATTGAAAATTTTGATACGTAAGCCCTACTGCAAAGAATAAATAAATGGAAATCTTATTTGTTTCTTTTCTTTATTCTGTATTGAGATATAATTGAATACAACATTATGTTAGTTTCAGGTATATAACATAATGATTCAATATTTGTATATATTGAGAAATGATCATCACCATCAGTTTAGTTAACATCTGTTAGTCAACTATTTAATGGATGTTAACTAGACAAATGGAAATTTTACTTAGGCAAAATATGATGCCCAATTCATAAGGTGTTCCTGGGTTGTGTGTTGCTTTAGAAAGTAAATAGTAAATAGATTAATCTGCTACCCAGGGAGGGAGGGAGTTAAAAAGAGTTTGGGTAAGTTTAGTGATAATAATTTCTTGGTAGCATATTAGGATGTTTTAGGGGCTAATATCAGTGATGGCAGTAACATTCTAACACACTACATTTATCCATAATGGACATGCTTAGAACATAGTATTAGGAAAACTGAGCAGTGACCAGGTTTTATGTTCCTCTTTAGTTTAAGCTAGTTTCTTGGTTTGGAGAAAGTTAGACTGCTTAGTCTAAATGTCAGCTGGGCAATTATGGGTGTCTGGGTAAATTAGTGAGACTCTCTATGCCTTAGTTCTCCCATATATATGTTCAATGGCATAAAAATGAGCATAAAATCTAACCCAATATTATAGTGCAGGGTGACTGTGGATGCTAAATGAGCTGGTACATGTGTCTGTCACATACAGAAACACTCAATACTAGTGTTATTATTTGTAGTAATATTTGTGCTATTTACAGTAACATCTAGTGTCACCCTTAACACATTAAGCAGAATGGTGCCTGGGAATACTCATTCTAGCGAATCACTGATTTACTCCAAATTTGTTTTTCCCTGGGTCTATTTTTCAATTCTGACACTAGATAATGTGTTTAACCTTTCTAAGCCTTAATTTAAAAATCTACAAGCTGGGGATAATATTCCTAGCAATTTCATGAAATTGTTTTGAGGGATTGTTTCAATTACTGAAAATAATTCATCAAGAAAGGCAGCAAATATGATTATTAATAATTATTGCATTTTTACTAGTGAAGCATTGTTCTAGAATCATCAGGAGTGAGGACTCTGTTACTACAGTTCTTGAGTTTGAATCCCTTTTCTGACCCTCATTAGCTAGGCGACCTTGGTCAAGGTGTTTAGTTTCCATGCCTCACTCTCTTCATTCATAAAAGGGGCATAATGATAGGACTTTCTGCAAAGAATTGTCAAGAGGTTGAAATTAAATAATAAGTAAAGGGCATTTAAAATAGACCTTTTATACTCTTCCAGTTTGCTGTTGACAAGAGAATAAGGACCATTTTTTTGGAATGGAATTTGAAGCAGTAACCTAACTTTATTGCTGATAATTTTGTCCCACATAACTTATAACCTAATATCCTGGACAGTTTGCTCTTCTCTGAATAAAACCTGTATCATCAGCTGTAAACCTTTTGCTTACACTGTCTCTTCTGCATGGATCTGCCTGTCTTCCTCCTCAACCTTCTCTCTCTGTTCTCTTAAGGCTCACTCAGCGGGGACAGGGCTTTACAGAGGATAGGCCCCCTCAGCTTTCCATGCATTATGTGTGCTAGTATGTTGTCAGCTCTCATTGCTTTGTGCCTCACTCACCTGCTCAAATATCTATCATTTCTTCTGTGATGTGAACATCTGGAGACAAGAGGTGTACCTAGTTATCTTATTACTACTAATGCTGACCATGGCTCTGAATTTTAGACATAGTTCATTCATTCAGTATTTATTGAGTGCCTATTATGAGCCAGGCATTGTTCAGGGCATTGTACACACTAAAATGAACAAAAAAGACAAAAATCCTTTGTTTGCATGGACCTTAAATTCTAGTGGAAGGTCACTAATTGGACATCTGAGTGGAGATCTGTCAACTGAGCAGATGGATACATGCATCTGCAGTCAAGGAACATAGTCTGGGCTAAAGATGTAAATGTTGGCGTCATCACCATTTAAGGCATATTTAAGATTATGAAACCAAATGTGGTCACTAATGAAGGAAACGTTGACAGAAAATAATAATTCTTCATTTCATTGAATGAAAGAATATAAAAAGGAGTAAGAATGGGCAAGCCCAGGACAAAACCAGGCCAGAAATTACCTAGTAGTTTTTAGGAACTACTTTCTGTGGTGGGGATTCCCTGTGGGAGCGTGTCTCAGAAATACCTGCTCCTGGTGGAGTTCATCAGGCAGAAAACAACTGAGATAGTCAGGGCTCTATTTAATACTCATTGAACATAGATACAATTTCCACAATTGTCTTCACATTTTCTTCCTGTTTTAAAGTGTTTATTCACGAGAAAGTGGTGTCTCTTTTTGAGTCCTTTTTCTTAACGGCCAAGGGCCATTTGGATGTAATCATGCCGCCCAAATAATGGTGCCCAAACTGATCTTAATGAGACCAAGATGTAAGTCATCGTAGAGTCCATAGCTCTTCCATTCCATCTCCAAGTGGAAAACAATTGGATGTGACCTAAGAGAACCAGGGAAGGAAGCTACAAAGCAACAAGCCATATGGATTGATTGCACAAGGCTCTGTTCCATTTCCCCGCGTTAGACTGTAAGTTCTTGGTGGACAGTATCTGCATTTGGCTTCTTATGGTTGTGACCTCAGCACCCAGGGCAATGTCTGCCCTGTGGTAGGTATTAATAAAGATTTGTTAAGGGATTAAGTGACCTGGAGGTGAATCCAAGGTCTGTCACTTAGAAGCTGTATAATTGGGGCAAGTCACTTGAAATCTTAAATCCTTAGCCTCCTCATCTGTAAAATGGTGATAATAATAGCACTTGAATCATAAGTCTGACAATGTAGGTAAAAATTTTGTATATTTTTATGTGCAAGTAAGCATATGATGCATCATAGGGATCCACATGCATGTTTTCTGTTATCATTAGATGATTTTACCACTGATCCTTCAAATGTCTGCTCACCTAAAGCATTAATTAATTTTACACTCTCATTTAGATAAATTAGATGTGATTTTTATTACTTCCAGAAACACTCACTGGAGAATATGCCTACCTCCAGCAGATTCAGAGAACACTAGAGTTAACTGTGGAATTGTTTTCCTACCCCAAGTTTTGAATGAAAATGTTTTGTTGAAAGATGAATAAGGTCTCCTCTGTCAGTTCATCTAGGGAACTTGTCATTTTGTTCATTCTTTTTCTTCTTCCTGTTTGTCTGGAGCTTGCAAGCAAAGATTGGCCAATGTCTCTGTAAAGAACTTCTGCCCATTGCACTTGCTGCTCTATATCCCCTGGCAGGAAGGCAATTTGAAGGTAAGAAAGTTAAACTTTAACCTGCAATCTAAGCAGATAACATAGCAAGGCTCTGTGTTTTATAGACCTGGTGGAGTGTAAAACTGAATCTGGTTAAAGTGTTAGGCTCCCATTTAGTGTCTAAAGGAAACCATCAGAAACTAGCACTGACTGGACTCATGTTAAGCCCAAATATTGTTTCTCAGGTCAGTGCAAATAGAAAATAAGTATCTTTAACTCTTATTAGAAACTGCATGAGTGACCAATCATGAAATCATTAATACAAGAAAAATATCAGAGATGGCTTTTGTTTATCTAAACTTCTACTTAGTTCTTATAAGTAGCCATTATTCTCCCCTTTTTGGCTCAAATTAACAGTAAGGAAAATAGTGGAAAAATCAAATGAGAAGCAAAAGATTTCATCATGTAGTTAACTACAATAGTAAATATTATTTTGAGAATTGTTTGTGTTCTTCAGACACTTGAAGTCGAATTGTCTAAAATACAACTAACATTTTCTTAAATGACTTGAATGGCCTTCTCTGTTCCTTATCTTGTTTAATGCCACATTTATCCTTTTGGTGGAATCACTTTGACCCTTTTCTTCCTCTCGCTCGATACCACCAATCATTTCTCAAGGTTGCCAATTATACCTTCACTGTATGTTTTAAATTCGTCCTCTCCCTTCCACCACTATTGCCTTATATTTAGGTCTCTGTTTTGTTTTGTAGGCCGGGAAGTACACTGTTGAAACCTGCAGTTCTAGCATTACACTGTTCAAGGTAACGTTTTTTGTGAGATGTTGGGTTAGTGACTTAATTTCTTTATTTAGTTCTCTCATCTAAGTTATACTTAAGCTTTTCTCATAGGTTTGTAACAAATGCTTGCAATGATTCTTCAGGCTTAGGAGGTTTTGTGCTCAGTAAGAGTTAGCTAGTGACACTGTTTCTTGCACAGGCTTTTAAAGCAGTTTCCCAACTGATTTTTCTGTTTTCTTTTGTTCTCCCTCAACAGTGTACCTGCTTTCTGATTTGTTTTTGTGTCATGCAATCATTCTGTGTTCTGGTTGGATCTTTGATTCAGGAAACAATATCCAACTAGTGTTTGCTGTAGTTGTGATGATCTGTCTGTCTTCATATGTTGCTCTTGATCCTTTGCCAGTCTTTTCACTGTCTTCAAATTCACCATCAACCCTTCTAAAGTTGGACTTGTATCCAACTCCCTCAACTACTGGCTGGCTACAACTAAAACCCAACTAAGACAAAGAATCGCTCCCCATTTTGATCCAGTAATCCCACTTCTGGGTACATATTCAAAGGAAATAAAAAAGCGATACTGAAGAGATATATGCACTCCTGTGCTTGTTGCATCATTATTTTTAATAGCCAAGAACTGAAAGCAACCTAAGTGTTCATCAATAGAAGGATGAATAAAGAAAAGGTGCTATGTATATATATATATATATATATGCACACACACACACATATACATATATATAATATATATACATACACAATGGAATAATATTATATATATATAATATATACACATACAAAATGGAATAATATTCAGCTACAAGAAAAAAGAAAATCCTACCATTTATAACCTGGATGGATCTTGAGGGCATTATGGTAAGTGAAATAATCCAGACACATAAACACAAATACTATATGATCTCACTTGTATGTGGAATCTTAAAAAAAAAAAAGCTAAACTCATAGAAATAGAATAGAAAAGTGGTTGCTAGAGCCTAGGGGGTCAGGGAAATAGGGAGATATTGGTTAAAGGGTACAAACTTTGAGTTATAAGATGAAAAAAATCTGAGGATCTAATGTAAAACTTGGTGACTAGATGTAATAAAACAATATTGCATAGTTGAAATTTTCAAAGATTAAGTGGTCTTTCAAAAAAAAATAACTATGTGTGGTGAGGTAATAGATGTGTTAATTAACTACATGGGGAGAATCCTCTCACAGTATATATGGTTATCAATCAACATGATGCATACTTTAAATATCTTACAACTTTATATGTCAATTAGAACTCAGAGCTGAAATTTTTTAAAAAATGAATAAATAAGAGGGTTGGATGACTCTGCACTGCCTCCCTTTGTTGCAGAATAGAGTCCAGCCTTGTGTTAGTAGCACAGACCTTTAAACTCTAGCCCAGCTCAACTTTTTGGCTGCTTTCCTTCCCCACTTTCTCCCTTCTCCTGACTGTCTTAAGCTTCATGTTTTTAAGTACCTAGAATGTTCCTCCTGCTTTTTCTCCTGCCAGTGAAATGGTTATTCTTTTCCAAAGGGCCTTCCTTGTGAAATGCCCCTAGGTGAGATTCAGTGTCATCTCTGTGGCTCTAGGAGTCGTGATGGTCACAGAAGGGGCAGAATCATAGCATCAACAGCCGACATGTATTGACCACTTACTAGCCAGTCAGTGTTGCAAACCCTTCACATGCTCATTTAATCCTTTGAGCAAACATATAAAATATTTACTAATATTATTTCCACCTTCAAATGAGGAAATTGAAGCTCAAAAAGGCTACCGAAGTTTTTCTACATCTAGTTAGTCACACAGAACCAGGATTTGAAACAAATAGGCTAGAACCAGAGTTCACTCTTAACTTGTTAATGCTAATCCCTTTCTAATTTTGCCATGCACAGCATTTTACGCCTACTCATTGTATCTGAGGATCTACGGTTTTGTTTACTTCATTGCATTGTCAGCCTACAGACGTCTTACTTCTCATATAGTTAGTGTTCCGTAAATGTCTGCCGTGCCACAGTGAAATCCTCTAAACCTTCCAACAGGAAATAGCTGCCTCTGGCTTTCCTACACTAAGACTCATTCATGATTCAATAAGGATTCCTGGTAAATGTATGTCAGACCAGGGGAATGAATGCCCATCTTTTCATTTGCCACTAAATACCTATGTGACTTTGGACAAGCCACTTAATCTCTTCACTTTTGTCTACTACATGGAGATTATAACCCTGTGATCAGTCATTCTTCCAGGAGTTTTATAAGGATGAAATGAGATAATCAGGAGAAAAAATTTTAAAACCTATAAAAGACTACAGAACGAAGGGGCAACTCTTCTGATTAGTAAAACACAAGGTTTATAATAAGTAAATGGTAGTGCCAATTGGTATGAAATCTGTGTTAAGTGGGGTTTGTAGATTTTCCCACTTTCTGCTTCTCCTGGGTAATGAAGTACCAAAAAAGAAGGAGATTACATGACAGCTTTGAAACATCTACCATTTGTCATAGCAGAAATAAGACATGCCATCTCCCTGGCTTGTGAAACGCTAGATCTGGAAATGCTAGATCTGGAAGGACATGAGACTCAGTCTGTGTAGATGGTGACACAGAGGTCTAGAGAGAAGAGGCAACTCATTCAAGGGGCCACCACAATGTTCCCAGACAACCTGGGCTGCACAAGGGTGTCTTACGTTGAGCAGTAAGTGGAAAAAGGGTCTGTCTTGTATTTTGGTGGGTTTTTTTTCTTGTGAAATGGACAGAAACACTGAACATAACTAGAGAACTGGTTAGTACAAAGACTCTGGATTGCTGGGGTCAGCCCCTCCCCCTGACCTCACACCTCATTCTAACAATGTGATTCACATAAATTGGTTCACCTCTCACCCTTCAGATTCCTATTCTGTGAAATGAGAATACTAAAGAACATCCATCTTATTTGTAGGATATAATAAGTTAAACTGTGCAAAGTACTTAGAACTGCACCAGCCACATAGTAAGTGCTGGATATTTGTTAAATAAATATAAATAACATGAGCATTTGACCATAATATTTTTAGGGCTCATACATGTGATGAAATTGAAGGACTTTGCTTTCTACTTGCAAACTAAGTTCACAAACCTTCATGGGTCCTGCCTCTGTTCCTCTAGAGATTCTCCTATGTGCCCAGGTTAGAGCTTTTTACTAATGTCACTAGGGAGTTACCAGGAGATTAACTCATTATCAGAAAGCTGAACATCTTTTAAAAATTTCCTGGAGGTTACTGTTGTATTTTTTTTAATTGGCAATATGTGGGCAGTTCAAGTCACTTTTTGAGAACAAATCCTCCAACAGCCAAATATGGATGGATTCTCTACCAAGACAAGCATCTAGAACTTTCCATGATCAATATGGAAAACAAAACCCACTGAAATATTGCCCTGTATTTGATACCAAAAATCTGAAGTAAAGTTAGGAAATTATGTTTGGCAATTATACAAGACACTATGCTGATGGTGGCTTCTGGGTTGCAAGAAGTCTGCTCTCACAATTACTTCATCGCATTTGCTCTCCTGTTTCTGCTCAAGTCAAAACAAAAACCCCTGGAATGAAGCTTTAATTTAGTGAATCAATTACTTTGATTGAATGAGGGCACTGAGATTTACTGGGTAGATGTTATAATGGAGAAAATGTTTTAAAATGTATATAAATATCAACCCACATATAATCAAGTATTTCATATTTGATCTTTTGCATTAGTTCCTGATCATTGTGCAGTAAGTAACCTTTTTGTCATCATAATGTCTTTAGAATAAATAGGGAAAATGATTGCTTTACAAAAAAATAACCGGGGCATAGAAAGATAAAGCAAATTACTCATAGAGTTATCCAATGAGGAGATACAGCCACAGCCTGACAACATTTATTATTTAAAGAAAAAGTATTTGTGCTGACAGAGAGTATGGTAGCTAAGGATTTCTTAGTACTAAGCCATTCATGAAATAGCTAGTTAAATTCTTTAATCTTACAATCATCTACTCAATATCAGCATATACTTAGGAGCAAGGTATCAGCCTTCAAGATACCATGGAATTAGGAACAACCTCACAAAAAGAGCAGAGAAGTCACTTGACTTATAGACCACCAACTCCTGGCTCCCAAGATGTACAGAATCTGGAAAACATTTCTATTTGGTCTTCTGAACCACTCCCTATCCTTCTCCATGCTGTTCTGGGTCTTGAAGGATGGCCTCTATAGATGTTATCTGAACCGCTTGTCCTCTGACGTCCCATCAGGTTTGGCCAAGGGCAGGCACCAACAGAAGATCAGAGAAGAGGAAACAGAGAGGTTCTAGTATTAATTCTATGGGCTCCCTTCTTGGTGGGGGTTGGGTTGATAGGGGCTACAGGCCTCTTCCAAGCCCCAGCGCCCCTGCTGTGAAGCCCTCTCTTGGTAATTATAACTACTGGTCTAGAAATAATAACTTACTTTTTTTTTTTTAAGTTTCCAAGATGGTTTTATTAAAGACCCATGCTGTGTATAAACATACAAGTGATGAAGAAAACATTAACTTGAAACATGCACTTATCTGGCATTCTTTAAAATACCATTATACAAGTTTTCATTTACTTAGAAAAATACCCACTAAAATAATCACAGTTTTGCTTAAAGTTTAAAAAAAATGTATTGGCCAGAACAAAGTCCAAGAAAATAAACATGATTCTGAATTGTGTCAAAGAAACTGTACAAGGTTGTACATAAAACTACAGATTACAAAAGCCTCGGGTATAGTAAGAATACTGAATTAAGATTTCTGAAGTTCTATTTACCAATATCTATTAATAAAATCCTTATGAAATAATTGATTAGAAAAAGTAAAATGCTCATGATTTCAGAGTGTATAGAAAATACTAAATATCACTTTCTGAAATAAAGTGTACTCTAACCAGCACATGTAGCCTAAAATCAAGATTTCTGTCACTCATTTAAACTTTGCATATATTGCTAGATGGCTTAAGCATAGAATTTCTTTGATGTTAGTGACATTTTAAAAAAACTTTTCAGTTTTAGTTTTTATCTTTTGAATTATAGTCAGTTTAAAAATAATGTTTTGGGGTTGGGGGGTAAATCATGTCATTTTTTTTTCTTTGTCTTAATATATTTAAATTAAGTTACTGCACTCAAATTTAGGAGTGTGGTACCTTTCCCCTATCTTTTAGAAATTAACATGTCCCACAGGCAATAAAAATAGAGTGACAAAAGAGAACATTTACAATTTTCATGTTTCTGTAACAAATTCTTGCTTTGGGGAAATGAATATTAAAATCAGGAAGTGAGTGTGGAAGAAACTAGGTCACTAATGAATCATCAAGCCAGTTGGCAGTTTTAAGGCTTATACATCAGCATGTTAGAAAAAAATTGTATTCTTGTTATTTTCCCATTTTTTGTGGGAAACGAGGCTATGCAACTATTAACATTCTGTATTTTAGATGGGACAGTACCTAATATTGGAAAGTCATATTTCAAGCTCTTAGAATGACTGCAGTGTTATAAGTAGTCTGCTGGATATAATAAAAGTTTCAGATTGATAAATAAGATATATACATATCATATATATACACATATATCTTAGGTCTCAGTAAAGAGAAAATGAAGTATTGTTTCTGAATGAGAATGAAATGATTCACTGACTACTCCAAACACCTAATATATGTGGTCATGAAGCGGCAAATGGGTTTGCCTTGTTAAGATATACAAAGATAACTCATTTTAAACTGTTAAGAATAGTATTCTTAAAGTGATTTAAATTCAGAATTTTTAACTTAATGCTGTTTTTTAGTCTAATTGAGAGGTATGCATACTTGGTTTTTCCATGTAAAGTCCATTAGACTTCCTTTTTTAAGAAAACAGTACTTTGCATTAATGACATTGACGTTTAGGTGAAGTGAGCTCATGTGCACATGGCTAAAGGATGAAGTTCTTTTGCCTTCCACGTCTCACTCAGCAGTCTTAATGGTAAAGAATCCCAATGAGCAGATTCTTATTTTTTCCACTTCCTTCCTAAAATCACCTTCGGTCAAGGAGAGGAAGCCCTGAGACTGGAGTCACTGTTACGTGTCTTCACTTACATCTTACATATGCTTCCGGACTCATGAGTTGGCATGGTTGTTAAGATAAAACAAATGAAATAGCTGTATTTTTTTTTTATCACCTACAGATTTGGCATGCTGTTAAGAGTTATTCTGTGTGGTCTGCATCCAGAAGTTACACTGTAACTACCATATGCAGGCCAGATTTTCACTGTGCTTCTTGGACTAAATCACACTATAAGGTATTATAACACTGTACTTCTTTTAAAGACGTTTCCATTTTAAAGAAAGGTTCTGCTTCTCTTAGTTCATTGCATTTTCCAGCACCAGTTCCTATACAGCATGAAGTGGTACCTAAAAGCGAGGCAGACTTGTCTCGCCTGCCGAGCCGCCTTTTGGGGCTTGCCTGTCTTCTTCGGGGGGACAGGGATTTCCCGCGGCTCCTCACCTGGGTTGGGGAATGGGCACTTGCAGGCGTCAGGATCTTCATTCTCATGTCCCCGGCATATTTCTCCAGCTCCTCCCTTACGTCTGCCCTCAACATCTTTGAGACATTGAGGACCAGCTGCCTCTACTCAATGGGCTGGAAGCTGTGAGGCTCATGGGAAACATACAGCCCAATCTTGACCTTCTTGACTGTGTGCAGGTATTTCCTATAGGAGTCGTCAAAGTCAAAGATGAGGTCACTCAGAGTCCGAAAGGTCAGCGGCTTGTCCATCAGCTCAGCCCTCCGGCTCATGCCCAGAGAGCCATAGCGGCCACTGCAATAAATCCCCAGCACGACGTGGTGAAAGTAGTTTCCTGAGAAGTAGGTTTCAAAGCTGATGGGGAATCGCTCGGTGGAAGGCTGTCCATTGGTTAAGTATATGCCCAGGATGACAGCTTCAAGGCATTTGATAGGCAAGGACTCTCGAGTCATTTCTTTTGCTGTTTCCATCAACCCACTCAATGGTCTCATTTTCCTAATTTCAAAGAACTGGGTCCCTGTATGATTGTATTGTAGTGTCTTCATGTAGTTCTGGATTGCCTGGAGCCAGTCTGGAATCGTCATTGAAAGCCTGTAGTTTGGAACCTGGGGTATTGTAGGCTTTGCCAAGAAGGTGGCATTTCTGATGGCACCCACCATTTCTCCCCCCTTAGGGTGCACCTTGGCCACGTGCATCCACATGCGCTCCCAGGTGTGGCTGTCGATGGGGAAGCCACTCTTGTTAACGTGAAATAGCACCCCGCCGTCTTTGTCCTCCTCCTCTGAGCCCCCGCTGGTGGAGAGGCTCACGGGCCGCGCGTGGCTGCTCCGGGACTGGGTGACTTTGGCGCCTTTGGGGTGGGGGCAGCGGTGAGTGTCAGCAGTGGAGCCGGTCATGGCGGGGGCTGGGGCGGGGGTCGCGGCGGCGGTGGGCTGCGCGGGGATCAGCGCCCCACAGGGGCGACCTTCTCCATGCCTGTCACTGCCGCAGGATGCACAGAAGGGGAGCGGCTGCTGGAGCTCCGCTTACGGGCCGGGCCTCGGGCCTGTCGGCCTCATGGCTGCGGAGCCTCTCCGGGCTGCGGGGGCGGCGGGGGCTGCTGCTGTCGCAGCTCCTGCTGGGCCTGGGGTGGAGGGGCTGCTGCGGCCGTCTACTCATTCCATGTCCCATTCTCGAATGTTCTTCTGTGATATATAACCGAGTCACCCGGGCAGCCGCCGATGTTCCAAGTGCGTCCATTGGCCACCGCAACCAATAATAACTTAACTTTTGCCAGCCTTGGGAGTTTCACCAGTCTGGCTGGGTCCAAAAACCCTGCCCACACTATTGCAAATAATCCTTTCATTAGACTCCTCCCCGCCACCCCATTGAGGTTGTTCCTTGTGTTTCCTGCCTGGACCCTGACTGACACAAAACCATAGAACTTCAGTGTTAGAAAGTACTGAACTTGGAGTCAGGTTTCTCATCCCATATTTTTTTTTATAGCGTGTGACTTTGACCAGTCATTCCCTTTTCTGGATCTCAGTTTCCTCATATATGAGATAGGCTATATTACTTATAATAGCCTATTTTTAAAATAAAAGTCTATAATCTTACAGCATTTAAAATATGATGACTATCTGCTTAGATGACATCTAGTCCCATAGACCCTCCTCTGTATCAACCCCATGAAATTGCCCTTGACTCTTTCCTTTAATTTTTCTAATAAGGCTTCTTCTATTGATACGACAGTCCCATGAATTGCAGTCATTCAGTAAGTGTATCTGTGTTGCTGGATTAAGGGGAGTTAGCGTATGGGTTTTATTCTACCTTCTCAGTTGTGTGATTCTGCACAAATCCTCACAACCTTTACAGGCCATAGTGGCCTCAGTGGTAAAATGGGGATGTGAGGCCCTCCTCCCTGGAGGTAGAGGGCTAGACCTAATGCTTTGCCATGTTTCTTTTCCGTTTCAAGGTTTGTGATTCACGTTATGAAAAAAAGCTACAATTATACACCTAACAGGACTCCCTCAGTCAGTGTCAGAGGTGGAGGGTTCAGGTCCGCCTGGTAAAGTGAGGAAGACAGCAGGCTCTGGAGACAGAATCCCGCTTCTGCTCATTGGGAAAGATGGCCTACTTCTCTGTGCCTCAGATTTCTCAGACATCATATGGAAAAAATAATATCCCTGCCCCAGAAGGTGGTTGAGAGTATCGATTGAGCTAATACTAATTCATGATGTTTTATATACTAATTACACTGCATGACTTAATCTCATTTAGTCCTCATGACAACCCATGCTTCTGAGGATCACCGTGGTCTTTCTTTCTGCACCACAATAAGCCACGCCCCTTTCCTCCTTCGGACCTTTACCCTTGCTGGTTCCTCTTCCTTGGAACCCCCTCTCCGTGCCCTCACACTACTAGTCTCTGCTTGTCTTGGGGTCTCAAATATCACCTCATCAATGATGCTTCCCCTGGTACAAGCAAAGCAGCTCCCCTTGCTTCATCATATGGCCATCGGTTTTCCTTTATGATACTCGTCAATTCCTCAGATTATCTGTGTTCTCATGTTTATCATCTCTCTTCCCATTTAAGTTCCATGAAAACAATGAACTGATATGTCCTCTCCCTACTATAAAACCAATACTGGCTTAGAATTATATCTGCAACACATGTTCTTTCAAAAAAATATCATGGAATGAATGACCAAACAAGGAAATGAACTGTCAGAAAATTTAAGTAACTCCAGGCATTTTGTTTAGTAAGAGCATAGGAATTCAGTGCATGTCAGGATAATGTTAAAGCCCATCCTGCCTCCATTTGCCTCTTTCAGTAGTTCCTGGAAGAGACAATGAGGGTCTGAGCAAAAGCCCCAACACAAGAGATAAAAAGGAGAAGTTAATTTAAAAAATATTTCAGAGATAAAATTGAGCAGAGTTTAGTGATCACTGAAATGGTGGGTGAGGGATGATAAAGCAGAAGGGCGATGAATCTAACTTCAGCAACTGGGCAGCTAGTGAAGCCAATGGGAGTGGCATTGAGTGATGGTGATCAGGCTGCTGCATCTGGCCAGCGCCCTTAGCTGCACCCTGTGATGGGTGATCTAAGAGCAGTGGGCAGTGGGCTGCCTGGGGAATAGGGGCCGAGAACTTGAACAAGCTAATGCTTAACTCACAACCCAGGTGTTGCCAGACTCAGGCCCTAACTCATTTCTCACTCTTGCTGTGGGGCTATCCCTGTCAGGAGGAAGACATTCTAAAGCCTACCTTAATTCTCTCTGGATCAGATCTATTACTCCCGTTCACCCGTCAGTCAGGCTGTTCGACTGGGGAAGCCACTGAGTGATCTGTCACCTTCTCAAAGCCATGTGTGCTGTTTCCCAACACCTTTCCACGGCAGTTGGACTTCAATATTTGTCTGACAGTCTTGTCAAATATCAAAGACAAGATGTATGGTTTAACATAAGGAGTTTGGGGCTGAAACAGTTTTTGCCTTTTGTTAAAGATGAGTAATACATTTGATTTTCAAAAATTTAAGAATGGTTACAGTTTTTCATTCAGAAAAATTAGTGTCATATGCTACCTCTTTTAATACCTTCATTTGAGGCACAGATAGCAGAATTAATATTGCAATCGACATTTAACTAATGACTATAAAATACACAAAATTTTAAACATTGAGGATAATAAATATGTAACAAAAAAGTCAAGAGGTAATCTGCATGATGTCTTTAAATATTTGAAAGGTCAATTCAAAAAAAATTTTCTAACATACATGGGAAGCTTGCATTTATGTAACTTATTTTATTTTTTGTCTGATAATTCTAACTTTGGGAGAAAGTAATCTAAAAGGCACACATAGATCTATCTATCCATAGAGATGTTTATTGCAGTGGTATTTAAATTATTGGGGAAAAAGGAAAGAGGGAGGAAAATATAAATATTCAAACCCAAAGAATGCAGTCAAATACAATATATTGTAGTTTTACAATGTAATATTATGCTTTCCATTAAAAATGAGATTTAGAGTTTTAATAACAAGTTAATATTTATGAATATAGGCAATGTAGAAAAAGGATGAAAATTTGGAATAGATGTGGTCTCACTAACACATACACATTGGTGAAAAAAAGATGTTACTACTTATTTGTAGTGACTTCAAAGTAGGACAATATAGTAGGATTATGAGTGTTACGTGTGTGTGTGTGTGTGTGTGTGTGTGTGTGTGTGTGTGTGATTTCTTATCTTTTTTGTACTTTCCAAATGTACTGCCATGAACATGAGTGACTTTTGTAAATAAACCATTCTACTTTTTCTAAATCTGAAGGAGAAGCAGGGTGGGATGTGGAGAACGAAGGCTATCTTATGAGAGAGGGAACAGACACTGAAGATTATTCTAGGATGTAGGACCTACATGGTTGGAAGTTAAAAGGAAGGCTGATCTTGGCTCAGCGTGAGGAAGAATGTTCTCTAAAGCTGGCAGTCAACAATGGGTGTCTTCTAGAAGGGGCAGTGCACTCTCTAGTGATGTCAGAGGAGTCTGCCTGGGAACCAGATACGAGTTGAGGCTACATGTCTTTCTAGAGGGTCTCTGATTTGGGGCATTGAAGTATTCCATAGCTCAGCAGGGGTTTGGGCTTTTCTGCAGGAAATATTTTTCTTTTGTTATTTGCATAATATTGATAATCCCACTTTCCTGTCATGAGAAATGAAGAGCCCTTTCTTATCTGCCTTCCTGAAAAAAAGAAAATGAAATTTAGAATTAGCATTGGCCCTTTCTTAAGCTACTTTGCAGCCCCCCTAGCCTTGAAGCTGCACAGGAGCTTGTGGAGATTATTCCCTCAGCCACTGTGCAGGTCATTCAAGCCACACCTCACTGCAGGGCTCTCTGGGGCCCAGCAGGCGGACATTTGGTGCCCATGCTTTGCCTCCTGGTCACTCTGGCCCCTGGCTCTAACCACCTGCCTCTTGCCTTATGTTCTCATGTCATCTTTTCAATCCTGTGGCCAAGTGCTTAGGGTCTCAGATCATGGATGCATCTAATAAAAACACCTCTAATAAAGCAATGGATTTAATGTGTTCTCCTTTCCAAGTAATCTAATTCCACATGCTGGGCTTCTGTTGTGGTGGATGGTTAATGGGGAAAGTGGTGACTAGCTGGGGAGGACGTTTTATATCTGTAGACCTTTTGGGGTCCACAAATCACAGTTGGAGTCTAGCGTGGGTTCAATATCAGCCACTATTATGAAATCACATTTTATAAAAATACCAGTTTTTAGAATCATTCTGCTCATTTTTCAGGACCTTTTGTTGTTTTTTTTTTTCCTCTCAAGAAACATCCTGCTACCTCACACTTAGTTGAAAATTACACTGCATCCTCCATGAGCATTTATTTGGGGTATGGCTTTACCAGATATTTGTGCAGGAAGAATGCTAGCAGGACATGACAATTTGTCCTTCCCTCAGCAAATACAGAGATCCGTTTGAAAGTCACACTTGTCTACTTTGTACAAATGACTATGTTTTCAGGAAGTGTCTGGTAAATTGGCAATTTTGCTTCTGACTTGAAAGGAGAAAAAGCAATGGTTCTAATAACAAACATTCACTGACAAATCGTGGCAATAAAAATGTCTGCAGCTTCAATATTATAGAGGATTAGGGCTTTGGCATTATTCTGGATTATGGCCTTCTAGGTTGCTGAAGGCATATCATGTTTTGTTTGTGTTATGGTATGTGCAATGAAGAACAACATCGAAACAATGAATCACAACCATAATTTAAATTTCTTTGTACACAGAGTTATTACTAACAAAAATAATTTTGTCTTGCCCCCCCTCTCCCACAGAATGTTTTAGTAGGAAAGGACTTTTTAAAATCTGTTTATTTACTGCTCTATCTCTCAGAACAGGAACAAGAACTGAAAGATAATAAATCTATGTTGAGTGAATAAATGAATTAATTAAATCTTATCATTATGATATATTACCTTTGGTCAGTGCCGCTGAAATAAATTACTATTTTTATCCTGAGGCTCTTGATTTGGATATATGGGGCAGTTTGAGGCATTTTCTATATTTTTTTCTTTTTGTGTTGTGGAGACTAGTGAAAATTTAGGGTGTTCATATTTTTAAATCACTAATTGAGTCCATCAGTTCCCACAAAATGGTGTGGCAAATTTAAAGAGAATTATAGCCCCATACCTAGAATCTTTCACATGGCTTAATATCCTGTTTCTTCACCAACATAGAATTCTGCCTTCTCTATCTGATTCTAACAGTTGTTTGATACTTGAAAAAAACGTTCAAGTATCAAAGAATGTTTGTAGACATAGAATATTTGTAAATGTTCATTATCAACTATATATAGCATCTTCACAAAATATAAAAAGAGTTTCCCTTTAGATATTCTCTGCTTTCTACTCCTCAGGATTGCCACAAAACTGGAGGAAAAGAAAAGTTGAAGAGAGTGCCAGTCAGTCTTATTTGTCAACTTGGTGGCTATATACTACCTAGTTATTTAATCAAACACTAATCAAAATATTGCTGTCAAGGTATTTTTTAGACTTATCTTTTAAAATCACTTGACTTTAAGAAAAGGGGAATATCCTGGATAATGTGGGTGGGCCTCATCCAATGTTGAAAAACTTTGGACCAAAATTGGTTTCCTGGAGAAGAAATTCTGCCTCAAGAGTGAAGCATCAAATGCTGCCTGAGTTTTCAGCCGGCCAGTCTGTCCTATGAATGGATTTCAGACATGCCAGCCCCCACAGCTGTGTGAACCAAGTCCCTAAAACAATCCTTTATGTATACGTTTGTGTGTATATGTATGTATATGTATATACATGTGTATGTATTGGTTCTTTTTTTATAAGAACTCCGACTGATACAGGGAGAAAATGGTCAAAGAAAAAACCTCACATTTGTGTACATGTTTTCCACTTTGGAGTAGGTTTTGTAACCTAGTGATATTTGTAAAGAATCTAAATTAATGGTATATACACCAAATGCATGTATGTAAGTCAAGAAATTTACAAGGTAGTATTAAGGTAATAACTTGGTATGGTGACAGAGGGTAACTACACATACGGTGGCGAGCATTTCATAATGTATATAACTGTCGAATCACTGTGTTATATGGCTGAAACTAATACTCTGTGTATGTCAATTATACTTCAGTGTTAGAAAAGCCATTGCCAAAAAAGGAAAAGAAAAGAAATTTACAAGGTAATACAGTTTAACACAGCGAACAAGCTAAGCAGCTTGCTGGGAACCCCAAGGGTTATCTGAGTCTAATCTCCACCCCTCAGATCAAACAAAAATTTCCAAATGTTTTGAAGCCCAGGGTCCTGTCACAGACACTGTGCCATCAATCTGCCAAATGGAGAGCACCTTATAATTGCACAAAAGCTCCCCTGAGTACCTAAGTAAACACAAGTACATCAATAGAGTGGTTTTGCAGAACATGATATATCAATTCATTTTAGAAGCAGAGAACTGGAATGCATGCAGACCTAAACAAACAAAACAAACAAACAGTGTGTGTGGGGGAACAGAAAACAAACTTGCTTTGAACAGCAGGAGACGACGTTTTGGCAGCTGAGCAGGGCAAGAGTTTCATGAGCCGCTCTTTAATACTGCGCTTGGTGCTGTTCTGAGCGTAGAGGAAACCTAGAAGATATGCGACCAGTTCTGTTAATGGTGTCTCTCCAGAGAAACTACGGCCTGACAAATCAGGGAAGCAGGGAGGGCAGGATCCAGATGCAGCCGCTTACACAGGCAGTGGGGTGGGACCCCAGAAGGAAAAAAATAAATCCTTTTTTTCCCTCTGTTTTTCTTATTGTGTAAGTTTTCCTTTCAAGTGTTTTCTTTATGTTGCTTTAGATAATAATTGCCAAGTGAAAAAAGAATACAAACACATCTGCTTTGAGTAGCAAAAGTAAAATTTGGTGGCATATTTGAGCCTGACATCAGGAATAAAACAATCACTGAAAGAGTTAAGTGGATTGAAATTTGAATATTCAAACCAGCAGTAAGGGCCCCATGACAATTTTCTGTTCTCATTGCTCCCATCTCTGATTACAGAGGAGATAGATGCTCTGCATAAATCATTCACATGCAGTCACCTGTTAGTCCCTTTGCCTTCCCTGAAAGTGAGAAAATAGGAGTCCTTGCTAGGTAGCTTCCTCTGCATAGGCTGACATGCCTAGAGACACTTGACAATCCTTCACATGTTTCATAGGTGGACATTAGTGGACAGAATTTTTCAGGCAGCATGACTCCAAGAGAAGCTATGTTAACCCAGGAATAGATGGAGCAGCACCTGTGACTCCAGATAGCCAAGCAGGACTCAAAAGGAAAATCAGTAGAGGCTCAGACCAACCCTTAAACAACTGATGGTACCTAGAGACACAAATGTCCTACTTACCCACTGAGTAACCAGAAGCCTCAACAGCCATGTTATGTATACCCATCCCCCAGGTCAGTTTGTAAGGCATCAAATATGAAGCCAACAGCAAGAGAACCAATTTAAACTGAGGTTCGACCATCACTGTAACATTGATTGGCAAATGCACCTACTTGTTGCTTTTCTAATTTGTGATACCTACACTGGAGCTGTAAGAAATCCTGGCCACAAAGCTGTTCTGTTTCCCTTTGGGGTTGTTCCACTTCACCATCAGTGTCCACCGGCTAACAAAGCTGATAGACCTCTTGTGCAGGGGCTGATGGGCAACTAGTAGATGCACAAATGAAATCAGATCATTTCCGTGTTGAAATGTCCTCTAAACCCTTCATGCTGTCCTTTGCAAAATATTCCACACTTCCTACCACGGACCCCAACCCCTGCATGCTCTGGCCCTGTCTTCCTGTCTGACAGCTTTCTTCCTCCACCCTGCCTATCATTCTAGACCACTGGCTATTGGCCAGGCCACCTTTTCTGTCTTCGTTGGAACTCACCAGACAGGACCCTCTGACCTTAGCACTTACTTGGTGTGAAATGTCTTGTTCACTTGATATCCCAAGTGCTGGTTGAGGGTCTGGAACATAGGAGGAGATTAATAAGTGTTTGACAACTGAGGGACTAAGTTCACTTTCAATGCCAAAAGAAGACCCAATTTCATTTCCAGATTAGTATCTAAGTAAAGTTTTAAACCTGTGAAATAAGTGATTTTCATAACATAGACTAATTGGCCTCTCCTCACTATACTTCTACACATGCATCGAAGTGCCATCTTCTTTCTAAACTCTGGGACATTGGGATTTTGCTTTAGTTTCCCAAGTGGGACCTTCTGCTTCCTCTTAGCTCATGCCATTTCAAACCTCCGTGCCACTGCATTCTCATTCTGGTCAGTCCACCAATTAGCAACTTCTGCCCAAGCAGCCTAGAAAACTCAACTTAAACACATAAATGCCTCTGGCAAACATTCTCTGCTGTGTCTCCAAGCTTCCTGAGGGAGGAGAGAACCTCCCTTCTCCTCCTTTACCTTCTTTATTGTCTCGGCATCACACCCCTCTGCTCTGGGTATCACACTCAGTCGTAGAGGGAGTCCCCATCAGACAAGGAATTAGAGAGAACTTTCTACCAGCCACGTGCAGTAGGAGAGAAACTCTAGTTTTACCTCTTACCGAGGTAAAGGTAAAAAAAATCTGAGCTACTTTTCTTAAGATTTGATTTCTTCTTATCTAGTCAAACTCTACAAACATCCCTGAAACTGACACACGGCAAACATTCAAGAAATATTGCCTGTTGATTGATTACCATCTTTTCCCTCAAATCTTGAGATATCTGCCCAGCAAGCTCACTTTGTGACAGCTTCCTGGACCCTCAGGCCTGGGTGTGAGGACGGAGTTTCCCACTTGCCAGTACTTGCATATATTAATGCTACGCTCCCTGCCGCACCGCCAATTTAGTATCTAATAATGTTCTTCCCTACAGCATCTTTCGAACTTGCGAACTGCCCTAGGGACTACAAGGGGAAATTGCTGTGTTTAATCAGGAGTTAGAAGTCCCAGATTTTAGTCTCTATTTTACTAATTCAAGCTGGGTGACTGACTACCTTGAACAAGTTTTAAAACTTTGAGTCTCTGTCATTTCTTTTTAAAACAAAAGGAGTTATACTAAAGGATCTTGGCTGTCAAAATACAGTTTAAAGGTCCCTTTAGGAGGATATTTAAATGTGAATTGTATATGGTTACTCCCTCATTTTTTGTAGTGTTTTCTCCTCAGTGAGAAAGTTAGCTTCTGCAAGGCAGGATGTGGACATCATATAATTTTTTCTCTTTCCTCTCTCTCCCCTATCCAATCATTCCACTCTTTCCTCCTTAAAGTGGAGTAGTTGGGTGCTCAAGGACTATACTAAAACAGCTCAGATTCAGATCGTAGTACTATATGACCTTGGGTAACCTTATTTAATCTCTCTGAATCTCAGTTTCCTCATCAATAAAATGGATTAGTAATAGCATCTACCTCATAGAATCGTTAGAACCTAATAAGATACTATATAAAGCGTTTAGCACAATGACTGTTCATAATGCACTCTCAGTAAATGTTAGATATTAAATTTTTTCAGTCCTTTCAGTATACTATATTCCCTCCTACTTCAGGTTCTTTCCACATGCATTTATCTCTACCTGAACTTCTGTTTTAGTTAAACTTGTGACTGAGTTACTCCTGTCATCCTTGAGATTTCTGTTCAAGAATCACTTGCCAAGGAAATCCTTACATGACAGACCAAACTAGATTATGAACAGCTCTATTAGGTGCTGCTATATTTTCTATATATCTCCTTCACAGCATTATTACAAATATAATTAAAACAACAGATGATACAATTATGTATTTGAGAAAAGTCTTCTCTGCTACGATGTAAGACTGAAGATTTCTACTTCGAGAGTTTCTGGAATAAAGGTTACTGGATATGCTATCCGTTACAGGCAACTGTATAAGTGGATAAGCTATGTGAGGCGACTGTCTTCAAGCACTGAACAGCAAGCAGCACAGAACGGCAGTACTTGAGAGAAGAGAAACCCAAGGGCTCCACCAATGTCCTGGCTCTCCCTGCCTAGTGGTTCTCTCTTCCACAGTTCACGGAGGTGGAGTCATGATTACTGAACTGAGGTGGCAGATACGGGAATTCAGGGCTCCCAAAGTAACCAGAATTTGCAGGAAAGGGTGCTGGCATACCTATCCTACAGAACACTGGTATGTGTATCAGAGGCGAGGATATGTGCAAGGATTAAATGTGGGTCATTGTGATGAGTCAGCTTGAGTGGGCTAAGGAATGTGGATAGCTGGTAAAATATTGTTCTGGGTATGTCTGGGAGCTGAATTCCTGAAAGTGTTTAGCAATGAATGAATAGACTGAATACAGAAGATCACCTTCACCAATGCTGGTGGGCATCATCCAGTAGGTTGAAGGCTCAAATAGAACAAAAGAGCAGAGGAAGGAAAAATGTATTCTCCATCTGAATTGGGACACCCATGTTCTCCTGCCTTCATTGGCAGTCCTAGTTCTCAGGCCTTTGGTCTCTGACTGAGACTTATACCATTGGCCTCCCTGGTTTTCAGCCCTTTATGTTTGGACTGGAACTATACACCAGCTTTCCTGGGCCTCCAGCTTGTTAGATGGAAGTTTGTGGGACTTCTCAGCCTCCATAATTGTGCAAGGTAATCTCTCATAATAAAAAAATCACTTTCTGTATATCCATATATACTCTACTGGCTCTGTTTTCTGGAGAATACTGACTACTGCAGTCATTGAACAAGGGCTGGGAGATGCATGCCCAGGGTCAACCTCCGTAATATTTAGCAGGCAGAAACTGCTGCAGCGCTGAGAAGTGAATGGAGATGCCAGAAGTCATACAGAGCTGGGAGATGTGGAGTTCTGGCCCAGGACAAAAGAAAAGAAAGGAAAGATACTGTACTGCTGCTGTGAGACCCTCTGGCATTCACTGGAAAGCTCAGAAACACTATGTTGACCTATCCTAACAAATAATAGAACTAAAGTTGGTAAGGTGAAAAGGAAGTGCTAGTACCTATGAAATGCCTTCCAGAGCAATACTCAGCAAACTTTAATAGAAGATAGTATAATCTAAACTCCTTATAATGTAATATAACATTGTCTATCATCCTATCAAAAACTAGCAGACACATGAAAGAGTAGAAAAATGTGATCCAAAATCAAGATTTTTAAAAAACAGACCTTAGGAAACAGACCTTAGGATGACGTAAATATTGGAATTAGCAGAGAATGACTTTACAGAAAAAGATGGTCATAATAATTACAGGTAAAAAATTTTAGCACCGACATTCAAGCTACAAAAAAGGAACCAGGTGGAAATTCTGGAAATGAAAAGTAAAATATCTAAGGTGAAAAAACTTCTTTAGATGGGCTTAATAGCAGATTGTGACTACTGACAAAAGAGCTATGAGCTTGAATAAAGAAGAAAAGAGACAAATCATCCAATCTGAATAACAGAAGGAAAAGAGATGAAAAAAATAAACAGTTCATTACTGATGTATACAACAATATCGAGTAGTCTAACGTGAATGTAATTAGAGAACCAGGTGAGACAGGAGAGAAATATTTGGAAAAAAAAAAGGCCAAATATTCTAAGTATGTTTTCAAACCTTAATATACACATCCAAAGAACTTACTGATCCACAATGAAAATAAATAAAAGATGAATTGCATATAGGCACAAAATAGTCAAACTGCTGAAGAAAAAAAGAAAAATCTTTTTAAAAACTATAATGAAAGGACATATTGTATATAGAGGTACAAAATAGGAAAACAGTTTCCCATCAGAAATAATATAGGCCAGGAAACAATGGAAAAGTGCTGGGAGAAATATAAAACATTCAACACAGAATTCAATATTGAGTGAAAATAGTTTATTTGAGAATGAAGGTGAAATAAAGATATTTTCAGATAAATTAAAACTGAGGGAAATCATAGGTACTTAATCTGCATTACAAGAAATACTAAAAGGGATTCTTTTGGGCTTAGGACATGATATGACATAGAAACAGATCTATAGGTTGAAATAGAGAACTGGAAATTGGAAATATGTGAATTAATATAAAATACTTCATTGATTTCCTTTGTTTAAAACAAAAACAGATTGTGGAGTTTCATCCCATTTAGATATGAAATTTCTGACAATTGTAGCATAAAGTTTGGGGGAAGATAATGGAATTTTACATTGTATATTTTAGACAAAATGGTGTAATATTAACTCTAAATAGTTTGAATAAATAAAAGAAACATATTATAATTTCTAGATGCTAGAGAAACAAATAAAAATAATAATTCGAGGTGTAGTCAAAAATCCAACTGAAAAAGAATACTGAAAATGTTTAATCCCAAAGAAGTCAGGGACAGAAAAATAGAAAAGGGAAGAGAATACCTAAGAAAAACGGTAGACATATACTCAACCATAAGATGAAATCAGAAACCAAATCTTTCTTATTCACTACTGTATCCCCATTACCTTGCACAGTACCTGACATAGAAAAAGTGTTCATTCGATATCTACTGAAAGCATGAAATCAAAGTATACATTTTACATTACGGTCTCAAAATATGCGGATTGGCTGCATGTTGTAATTAGCAAATGCATGTAGAATCTGCATAGTATATTTCCTCACAGTGAATGGAGCAGCCCCCTCCCCATACTCTAAATGAGCAGGTGTATAAAGACACTCTGCTGAAGACGATTCTGGCTGCAGTCCCCAGTCAAAAATACTAAAAGAAAATTGATAGTAAAGGTAGGTCAAGCAGCAAAGGGCCTTAGCATGCAAGACATTTTACCCCTGTAGACATTAAACACTCTTCCACAGGTTAATTACCTTATGTCACATAAATATTTATGTATTCATTTATTCAAAAAGGATTTATTATAATGCATATATTACAAATATTATAAATAATGTTTGTTGTAGAACTGTGTATATACAGTGGTCATACAAGAAAAAGTCCATGCTTTCTAAAGTCTAACAATCTATATTGATCAAAACACCTATTACATTGCATGATTGATTTGTCAGTTTCTTCACTAAACCAAGAATTCCATAAAGGGAGAATCCTGTTCATTGATTTATTCCAAAATCATGTATTGAGTGCCTACATTGTGCTAGGCACTGTCCCAGGTGCTGGGAATAATGCACTGAATAAAGCAA
Organism: Manis pentadactyla; assembly: GCF_030020395.1. NCBI lineage: Eukaryota > Metazoa > Chordata > Mammalia > Pholidota > Manidae > Manis > Manis pentadactyla. The sequence continues at coordinate 16,133,106 of NC_080023.1, forward strand.
ACAAAGATTCCTACCTTAATTGATCTTACATTATAATCAAGGAAGAAAAAATAATAAATAAAAATAAATAGCAAAATATAAAGTTTGTCAGAGAGAAAGCAGGGATGAGGCCTAGAGACTTCTGTTGGTGGATGGGTTGAAAGCTGGGGTAGGGAAGACTTGTACATTTAAATATGGGGGCCAGGGAAGGTTACTGGAGTTCTATTTGAGCAAACATCTAATGACATGAGAAAGTTTCTTACCTCATTTTGATTATTAGCATTTATGACAGTGTACTACATATATTAGGCCCTAATATATATTAGTTGAGTGATTAATTTTACTCATTTGTTTGATTAATAGTGACTGAAACCTACAATGGATAATACCTTAAATTAATTGGCTATATGAACTATTGAAACCACTGATTTACTGCCTTAGAAATCAAAATTAAGTCAACTCTCATCTCTGCAATGAGAAGTTAAACCAAACTACAAGGATTTTAGTGTTTCAAAAATTATGAAGCAAAAATACAGAAAAAGAATAAAAAGTAAGTGTGAGAAGAAGTAGAGCTTTTTAAATTGTGATACAACTGAATGAAAATGCATTCATTTTTACCAATGAGAAAGGTGTCACCTTACACAGCCTGACATTACTGAAGACAAACCAGCCCAATATCATGTTGATCGCTTTTTATTTCTGACCCTCCAGATCTCAATAGTGGTGTATTTGAGTGGTCCTTTTTCACTGGCTGCTTTTCCTGTTACACAAAAAATGGCATTACATGTAAATGTCAGTTTTCAGTGGTGAGTGATGGGCCATGAATTATGAATTCAAGAAGTAATGATGATAGCAATAGAAGTAGGATTTTCACCATAATGAGAATTATGCTTATCCTCCTCCTTTTTGTACTTGAGCTGATAGCAAAAATGAATATTTTCCATGGCTTTGCATGGGAATAGGGGTTCCAACTCCATAATTCACAGCCCCGTTCAGTTTCTGTCTTGTGCTATTGAATTATGGACGATGTTTTTCTTCCTAGATCCTGAGTCTGTGGATGTCGGGCAGAGGAAAATGGCTAATGATGTTTCCACAGACAAGGTGTCTTCCCCTGAATCAGTAACTATGACCAAATCACCAGGAGTTTCAGTTGCACCGTGATCTTATCTGTATCTCCTTTGAATCAGGGTTGAGCTGATTTATGAGCCTGGAGCTGAGGCTAGGAAGAACATTCTTGACTAGCTGTAAATGCAAACTTATCCACTGGTGTGTCTATTTTTCAAATGGTCTTATGGCTCATAAACAAATGCACACACACTTCCTTTTGTATTTTCAAATTCATTGCTTGAAAAACAGGGCCCCAGACAAGCTGAGGTTCTGCTCTGGTGATGATTCAGTTTTCTGCTGAAAATTGTCACCCAAACCACACCATGTTATTGGATCCAGCAGTCAGCCTCATGTGTAACAGTTCCCTTTTAAGAACAGGACAGCACAGTTAGTGACTGGAAATGAGGAGAATGTATCTACATTTAATTTGGAAACTTTATGGATTTTGGAAGGAGAATACTGACCTGCCTGACTTGTTTTGTTTGATTGTGAAACAGTTACCTTCTTTATCTTCAGTTAAATCCAGGAGGGAACCAGAAGTTGTTTGAATTTGCTAGAAATAATCTATGGAATCTAAATGCAAAGAAAGCAAATTTGACTCTACTTAGAGCTGCTATTGAAAGCACCTGTTTCTTATGAAATGCAAGGAGTCTCTCAGCCTTTTGGCCCGCTCCTGTGTCTATCTGCCTCTCACTCTCTTCCTTAGTCTTTGTCAGTTCCTTATCTCTCTGTCTCCCTCTCCCTCCCTGTCTCTCTGTTTCTCTGTCTCTCTCCTTCAGCCTCTATTTGAATCTCGATTCCATCTTTCTCTGCTCTATCTCTGTCTGTCTCTTTCTCTGCTTCTGATAGTCTCTCAATAAAGGCAGGGTCCCATTTGATCCTTTTTAACTTGGTGTTTATTCATGCCTCATGAAAAATTTACAGAGAGTTTCATCAGCTGAATACAGGATAATTATTGGCTGTTGTTGCTAGGCAAACACTAGTAAACAACTGGATGGCCAAACCAGGTTTTCCAAACCAGGACATGCTTGCAGATTGTCCACATTACTGCCTTGCTCTGTTGGCATAGCTAGCCAGGGAATACAGGCAGAAAACAACACGGAAGAGGCTTCAGCTCTCTCTCTGAGCACCTTTGAAATTCATTCCTGGAGCTCAGTTTTCTTTTGTCCTTCTGCAACATCATCAAAACTGCTTATTGTGATGTCTTGTGTGGGAGAGTTATGAAATTATCTGGAGTTCTCACTAAGTAGGGTTTGCCCAAGACAGTGCCTGTTTATCACAAATGTCCTAACATCCCATTTGTTAACAACCTCTTTATGTGTTGAAAAATGTTCTTAGATGGCAAATTGTATGGTCATGCTATATTAGCAACCAGTATGGTCTCTTCCCACAGGGTAATGTGCGGCCATTGACTAAATGGCCACTTCGTTACACTGCAAATAATGTAAATGGTGCAGCTTCATTTTAAAAATGGTATTTTAAAAGTAGCCATCATTAGTAGGACAGATGAAATAGGGAGCTAAAATGCCAATGCATGCAATGCAATATTATGATATTATTGTCATATTTTCCAGCTTTTAAAAAAAAGAAGGCAATCCTGTCATGCGTGACAACATGGATGAGCCTTGAGGCCATGATGCTGAGCTAAATAGCCATCACAGAAGGACAAATACTGCATGATTCCATTTATATGAGGGGACTACAACAGTCCAACTATAGAAGCAGACGAAAGAATGGCAGTTGCCAGGGGCTGGGGGGCGGGGCGATGTTAGTGAACCGGATGAAGTTTCAGTTTCGCTAGCTGACTAAATTCTAGAGATCTGCGGTGCAACATAGTGCCTGTAGTTAACCATACTGTATTGTGCACTTAAAATTTTGTTAAGGGGGCAGATGTCATGTTAAGTCTTCTTATCAACATAAAAAAATGTTAAGTGATGTGGATGTATCGATGGTACCATTTATAGTGGAAAGACTTGCAGATTTGGATTTGGCAAGAACTGTTCTGAATTTACGCTGTGCCACTTTCTGCTCGTGAGGCTTTGGAAAAGCAGCCTGACCTCACAGAGCCTCTTCGATCTCACCCGTACCTCGGGGAGTGTAATAACGCCGGCCTTCGCTGCGTGCCGGGGTGGGAGGCCGTTCCAGTGAGTTTGCATGTGCACAGCTCCCGGCCTGATCATGTTCTCCTCCCTACCCAGTGGAGGCTGGGAGCAATGTGTTTAAGGCTCAGTACCCAAAGCAAAAGGGAATATATTTCAACAAAGGTAGCAGAGCCTGCCTGATATAACAGCAAGGGAAGCTGACTCCACACTCTAATCTCTATCTTGAGTATTCCCTCTTAAATAATAATTTTTTTGTAAATGTGAATTAAACCTAAACCCTATTGTACTTTTTTCCTTCAAGCTAACACGAATAAATCATGCTTTCTATGTACTATATTTTATTTTGAGCATTTTTAATGATCAAACATTGTGACTTTATATTTCCATGTATTTAAAATCAGAAAGTAACAACTGAGTGAAGTTGATTCTTCTGATGACAAGAAACCACAACAAATTTATGAATTGCATTTTCATAATATTTGAGATTATAAAATTCATTTTCATGTCAGAGTGTTTTTTATATTGGAAATCATTCTGCCCTTTCACTACCCTATCTATATTAGTTTTAATAGAGCCATTTTAATTGGTCAGCTCCGTGAGTACTGCCCTTTAATAAGGTGCTTGGAAGGCTTTTAAAAAATAACTTGTTTCCTTTTGTTCATTCTAGTCAACTTCTTTTAGTATAAAATCCTATACTAGTCTCACAATCCATTATAAGAACTTTGGATTTTAGTTGAGTGAAATAGGCAGAAAATTAAGGTTCTTGAACAAAGGAGTGATGTAATCTTACAAGTGTTTTTCAGGAAATACTCAGTGTGCTCTTGTTAGGTACAGGCAAAAACATGCCTAGTCCCTGCTATCATGAAACTCACAATCTAATGGGGAAGGCAAATATGAGCAAAACAGTAAAACAAAAAAGTCTTCTAAATTTCATTTGAACATGGTCTTGCTCAAAGGGAAGATGAAGATAAATAATGCCTGAAATGCCCTGCCCTAACAACAACAAGAACTTTCTACATGTCAAGTACTTTATAAGCATAATATCATTTAACTTCCACAAGAATTCGCTGATGTAAATAATATTTTGATAGCCAAGTTATAGCCAAGGAAATTAACGGTAGAGAGATGCATGCAGCTTGTAAGGGCAATACCAGGATGTAAGTACATGTCCATCCGTCTAACCCCTGGGTCTGACAATCTGACTTCTATCCTACATCAATAATAATTCTAATAAATAAATAAATAAATAAATAAATAGACTACAGTTCCTTGGGTGTGTCTAATTGTGTAATCTTTAGCACTAGGTTATTTAACTTTGTGGAGTGATTTTGTTTCCTTTCCTACCCTCTCAGTTAGACTTCTTAAATCATCTTCTCTTAAATCTAGTACTGAAAACATGGTGAGCTGCACTCCTTTTTCAGAAATGCTGTCTCTAACTCCATTTTCTGTAGGACATTTATCAAATTCCTGGTGGAATTAAACAGTACAAATGCAGTTGAAAAGAAAGCTGTACTAGGAGATCCAGTTTCTGCATCTGAAAAATGCAGGTTGTAGTACGGGACACTTACTAATCTCAAGGAAGTTATGGGATGAGTGAAGCAATTGTTTCTGCATAATATTTCAAATGCTGGAAGAAATAACATAAAATCCATTATAACTTCTAATGTGAAACACTATTTACTTATCCTTTTGGGTCATTGTATTCAATCTTCATCTTTCAAAAATATATTTACTCTATAAAGTTACTTGTTCATTAATGGAACCAATAAATATTTATCAAATATATTATAAGGCAGACCCTGTGCTAGGCCCTTGGGAGGAAAATAAGTAATGAAACTCCAATGTTTAAATTTTGTACATACCAATTATTTGGCCCTGGCTGCTCATTAGAATCACCAGGGTGGCTTCAAAAAAACAGCCACACCTGATCGCTGCAGACCAATCGAATCAGTTATTAAATCAAACATCAAGCCAAACTTGAGAACCATTATTGTTTGAGCCCATCCCAGGCCAGATAGGTTTTCCTAAGAATTATAATTTTACTGTTTTGATATTACAAACTGACATCTAGTTGTTTCTACATGAATATTGTACTGGGCTGACTAGTGTCTCTCAAAAATCCATGTTCACACAGAACTTCAGAATGTGACTTTATTTGGAAATAGAGTTTTTGCCGATGTAATTAGTGAAGATGAGGTCATCCTGGATCAGGGTGGACCCTAAATCAAATGACTTCTGTCCTCAGAAGGCAAAGGACAGACAGACAGACACACACACACGTGTGCAGCAGAGGAAAGAAGGCCGTGTGAAGATGGAGGCAGAGACTGGAGTGATGTACCTACCAGCCAGGGAATCAACCACTAGAAACTGAGAGACAGGCATGAAACAGATCTCCCTCAGAGCCTCCAGGAGGAACCGACCCCTGCTGACACCTTAAGTTCAGACTTCTGGTCTCTGAACCCAAGAGAATAAATGTCTGTTGTTTTAAACCAAAACTTACTACAGAAGTCCTAGAAAATTAATACAGACATTGATGAACAGGTATTCAAGAATGCCAGGCAAACATCAAATTATAGCATGGACACACATTCATCCATACTGTATACAGAGCACTCTCCTCATATGTGGAGTCCTTTAAAAATATAAGACATGTGCTGTACTGATGATATCTTCTCAATAGTACTGGTAGTTTTGGCAAATTGCTACTAATCATACTTATCTTAGGTAAATCAATCCACTACACTCCACAATTGAGTGGGTGTCTATGATATTCTACATTCTGTTGTTAGAGTTTGGCAAATCTCTGAGGATAAACATTCCCAAAGAACTGAAGTAGAAGTAGTGATCTTCCCATCTTTTTTTCAAATTAATTAATCAATCAGGTAGTTATTGAATATCAGATGACTTTCCACATCAATGAGACTAATAGCTAAATTCTCTACAATGTCCTACAAAGTGTGCACAATCCTCCCACAGAGATTCATCCTTCTGTCTAATCTTTCATATTACTCTTTTCATTCTGTTCTTGCCACCTACTAGTTTCTGTATCTGCAATGTCTTCAAGGTCACTCCCTTGCCTCCTTCAGGCCTTTATTCCAATGTTACCATCTCAGTGAGACCTTCTTGACCATCCCATTTAAAGCTAGACCCTCACCTAACCATCCCTATTCCTCTTTCCTGCTTTATTTTGCCCCATAGATTGGTTTCTGTGATAGGCTGAACTGTGTTCCCCCAAGTTCATATGTTGAAGGTGTAACCCAAGCACCTCAGAATGTGACTGGATTTGGAGACAGAGCCTTCAAAGAGGCAACTGAGTTACAATGAGGCCCTTAGGGTGGACCCCAATCCAATCTGACTATTGTCCGTATTGGAAGAGGAGGAGATAAATTAGGGATCCATGAGCCCAGGAAAGGCCAGGTGAGGACACAATGAAAAGCCAATCATCTGCAAGCCAGTGAGAGGCCTTAGGAAAAACCAGTATGCTGACATCTTGATCTTGAACTTCTAGCCTCCCAAACTGTGAGCAAATAACCACCTTGTTGTTTAAACCACCTAGTCTTTTGTTATAGCAGCCATGGAAAACTGATGCAGTTAACCATAAAATGTATTGTCCAACCTGGAAAACCACTGAGAATGAGAAGGGAGCACAATTAGTACAATACCAGGACAACTGGCATGAACTGCAATTTCCCAGGTAGAGCAGAACCTATGGTTGCCATATCCATAGGGTCTGTCACTATTAACACACCATGAGCTTCAGTTATATGTTTACTGCCTGCCTGCCTATGTCCACTGGGTGGTAAATCCCATGAGGGAAGGAATTTTCTGTACTTCTACTGCTTTTTACCCAGTGTCTAAGTTTCTTGCATATACTAGCTTTTCATTAAAAAAATAGGTTGAATAAATACATGTAAACTCTAGTGAGTGGTTGATGTTTACTGATCTCTATATAAAAGACAGCTATCTCAATGTGGCCACCAATTATTTTACACCTGCCACATACTAGGCATTTCACATATGTATCACACATTCTTATAACAACTTTGCAAACTGGATATGATCCCTATGTTATACTAAAAAACCTACATAACTCAGAGATTTTAGGTCAACTTCTATATCCCTCAGCAAATAGCTAAGGATTCAGACTCAAGGCTGCTGTGTCTCTTAATGCAGAAACGGTGTTTGCACATTCTCAGCAGTTAGAAAAGAACATTAAGTGCAGATTTACAACTCATCAAGTTTGTTGAAATGATCAATACTCATCACAATATTATACATGTTGAGGAAGAAGTGATATCCACAAATTACATCAATGTAGGTTCAGAATAAGTCATAGTCAATTAAACAGTAAAGGTAGAAAGAGTCCTAATACTTTAATCCTAAATTCTTTATCTGTACTACAGAAAAATCAAGGACAACAAATCAATCTCTCTAAGATGGATATGAGTAACCCTTCCTGATAATTTGATTTTTAGTAACTAATGCTTTAGGCTGACACATAATGTGAAATATTGTCTCTGAAAACAGACACTTCTGTATGCTGCTTCACATTTTATTTATTAGAAACTGAGCCAGGAAAATCTGATGTTAAAATTTATCACAGTAGCTGAGGGGCTATGTCCTATGGAAGAAAATTAATTTCATGACAATTCAGTAGATGTTGTCTGATACCTTTTTATAAGTAACTATCTCGACCACATCAAAATGTTGCCTAAGAGAATTCTTTGGGTTACATGAAGTGAAGTCACATTTTGAATGCAAATTTGAAATAGTACCATAAAAATAATAAAGTCTCATACTCTATGCAAATTTAAAAGTAACACAAACTCACATTTCTGTTACATTTGTCAAGAATTCCGTAACTTGAAACCTGGCAGACTGAATGAGTGCTGAGCTATTTAGGATATTGCTTAAAGTTAAGAGTAACTCTGGCCATCCTTGTCAGTCTTATGAAGACATCCAATTAAGATCTTGAATTACTTGAGGTCATCAAGAACATGTTCTTCAAATGAAAAACAATCCCTCTATAATTCACACTCACCAGGTTTCAGCCCAAATACAATGGGGCTAATATTTTAATCCTGAAAATCCTAGCATTATTCAAGTCAGTTCTACAAATGTCTATTGATCCTTTAGTCTAATTAAATGCTCCTTGATGCTTTCTCCTCTCAGGGATCTTAGGATTTTATTGGAGAAAAGGTGAACTCTTGAGAGATCAAGGTGAAATAACAGAAAAAAAAAATCACTTCACTCCAAAGGCTGATTCTGTGCTTCCCTGTATCATTCAGAACACTTTACATGGGGTTGAACCCATCAGATTCTCTGACTCTTCCAGATCTCCATGAAATGGAATATAGGGCTGCTTAGGAAGCCCAACCCATCATATTTTAGAGATTTGCTATGACTAACTATTGCAGAAGGCACACTTTAAATACTGTCTAATATAAGTTTCATAAAAAATCATTAATCAAGGAAGAAATTAAACTCAGTAATGATTTAGCTTGTCCAAGATCAGAAGTCTAAAAACAAATGGAATGTATCTATGAACCTGCTCTGTCTGAATACTAAGGCCACACATACACTACTTGTGTTTCATTCATCCCTGTCTCCACAGCATCATGCATGATGCCTGGCATTTGCTGTTTAGAATCTGTGTGTTAAATGCATAAATCAGTGTTGGCTGAATTCCAAGGGAGAAACAGAGGCTCCTTTTTGATGAATATATCATGACTTTTTCAAGGTTTCCAAAAACAAATAGCATTTCCTTGGGATAATCCGAAATGCCAGATCCTGCCAAACCTGTCACTTGGAGACAAGGGCACTAAGAAAGCTGAGCCTTGAAACCTTGCAGAGGTAGCCCTTATTTAACCTCTAATCTTAGGTTGCTGGCTAATGGGAACTGGGTGGAACAGGGGGAGGAGTGGGAATAGGGGGCTCGGCATTGTCAACAAACCGTAATAATCTGAGATAAACAATGCTATTAAAACACTGTAGGGTCATAAAAATGAAGAGACCAGAGTTATGAAACTGAGATAATATATCCTTACAGAGAGAAAACAGTATTGTTCTCTCAGGCTAAAATGTCCTAGGAAGCTTGTGAAAATGACTTCATGGGTAAGGAAAATTATGGATCCTATCTTATTCTCTGGATGATAAAGCCTCTGAATTCAAAGTGCCCTCAAGATAGCATGTGCTTAGAACCAAGAAGGAATGCTGTCTGATGAATGTTTTCATAGCCAAGATTGTCTGAGGTTCATATAGGCTTCAGGGGACATTGAACAAACAAGTCTGAGCTTCATGTTAGTGAGGATAGTAACAAATGCCTTTTTTTTTTTTAGCTCTTTACAAAGCACTATCCAATTTGATCATCAAAACAGTCCCATGGGTAGGCATATTTGGTATTATAGTCCATATTTTACAAATGAGAACATTTAAGAAGCTTAGAACATGTACAGCTGTCTAGCTGAGACTATTCTGGGTCCTCCCATACTGGGTTGCTCTTTTTATTTAAGTTCTTACTTAAAATGTGGTACTCAGACTATCAGTCTCATCTGGGAGCTTGACAGAAGTACAGAATCTCTGGGCCCACCCCTGAACAACTGAATCAGAATTTGCATTTTAATAAGATCCTCAGGTGATTTGTATGCACCATATTTATATTGTGAAAAGCAGCTTATGTGTCATGTCGTGTTAGTCATCTGGAATGCACTTGATTTGTGGATCTTAGTCTCAATTCGTTATAAATGAGGGTAAGTAGAGGACACTACCATAAGAATAAGCTGTCAATCTATGAATCTTCTCAAAAGGTAATCAGCTTCAACAGTGATGGCACCAATGATATCAATATTGTTAAGGTTAAGATGATAGACCTTGAATCCTGGATTTGTCGACACTGTGGCTTTGAGAACGCTCCGTAATGCTTTACGATTCGGTTACCCATAGCGGAATGAGGATAATCAGCATATCAACATAATGAAGTTGTGAAGGTCAAATTAAATGCATAGTCAGAGCACTTGCTGAGTAAACAGTAATGCTCATTATTTTAAGCATGATACACAACAGAGGTGTACTCTAGATGTTTATTTTGCCAAGAAAGAAAAATTTTTAAGAGGTTCTTTTAGTTTTTTATTAAGTCAATCCTTTGAACGTGGTCACAGAGGCTCACTTTATATTAACTCTGATCTACAGAATTCTGCCGAGTGGCACAATGTCATTGTGAGTATCCAGGAAATTATTCCAGAAGGAACTTGTGACACATTTTCTAGACCTCATCTCAGGGATTATTCACTTTTGTCCACACTCTTATTCTAAGAGGCCACAACAGTTTGGTAATGGGGTGATTTGAGCTCTTCCTTAAAGGATTGACAAACTTTTAAAAATTGTTCTTAAAATCTGCACAGTAACAGAGAAGTTCAGATAAATTATATTCTCCCTGGGTCTAGAAATAAAAGGATATAGAACAGTTAGCTTGTGCTGGGATGCTGGAAGACGCAGAGAAGTTGGAGGGACTGAGTTCCAGGAAATAAGCTGATCACAGCAGGTTTAGCTGAAAACTAGGAACACTGGGGTCCTCAATTCAGTTTCCCAACCCATCCTGCTGGTGCATTTGAGTATTTTAAAGAAAGGAATTGAAAATAAATTAGCTGGCTGCATTGTCTCTGGTGTGTGCAAAGGCAGTATCAAGACCCAGATTTTTATTCCGAATGAGACAAGGGACATGGAAAATACTCTTTAATATGTGCTTAACAGACATGAGTTATTATTGGTTAATACTGTACTGTTGTTTCTCACACAGCAAGAATTTCCTACCTTCAATATGTGTGGCATGAAATTCAAAATGAGATTTTATAAACCACTAGGATAAAAGTATATGAGGCTAATACCAGTATTCTGCTCCTTGTTGCCAAATCATTATTTTTTATAGAGCTAGCAAATCCTTAAAAAACAGGTTGAGAGCAAGGATCTGAAAACACTGCAAACTCTCAGAGGCATACAATGCACTTAACAATGCAAAATGAAATGTAAACAGAGCCTAATTCTTGCCTTTTGTACCAAAAAGCAGCCCGTATCTTTCTGTTGATTTTTACTTTGCATTATTACTTGATTTTACACTTCTTGATTTTACACTTCCAGTTCCCCACTGATTTCCATGGGCAAAATATTAACTGAGGTGATGAGAGCCATGGCAGTGGTTTAAAGCTGGTTTTCCAGCCCTGCTTGGTTTGCTAATCTCACCCCCAGCACAGTGCCTTCCTCCTACTGTAGGATCACATCAAAGGAAAGGAACCTTTTTCCTTCATCACGGACTTTAAATAAAAAAATCATAGGCCGCAGACTTTTCCCAAGTCTCCAAAGATAAAATTTCTATTTCCAAATGGACAATAGTTATTTCTTGACAAGATGAAGCAGAACAGAATCAGTCTTTAAATGTGTATGTCTCTATATATATATATATTTTTAAATAATTATTTTTTATTGAAGGGTAGTTGACGCACAGTATTACATTAGTTTCAAGTGTACAACACAGTGATAAAACATTTATATACATAATTCTAGGTTCCAGCTATCACCCTACCAAGCTGTTACAATATCTTGACTATATTCCTTATGTTATACATTACATCCCGGTTACTTATTTATTTTACCATTGGAAGTCTGTCCTTTTTTTTCTTTTTCTTTTTTTTTTTTTTGTGAGGGCATCTCTCATATTTATTGATCAAATGGTTGTTAACGACAATAAAATTCTGTATAGGGGAGTCAATGCTCAATGCACAATCATTAATCCACCCCAAGCCTAATTTTCGTCAGCCTCCAATCTTCTGAGGCATAACAAATGAGTTCTTACATGTAGAACAAATTCTTACATAATGAATAAGTTACATAGTGAACAGTACAAGGGCAGTCATCACAGAAACTTTCGGTTTTGCTCATGCATTATGAACTATAAACAGTCAGTTCAAATATGAATACTCATTTGGTTTTTATACTTGATTTATATGTGGATACCACATTTCTCCCTTTATTATTATTATTTTTAATAAAATGCTGAAGTTGTAGGTAGATACAAGATAAAGGTAGAAAACATAGTTTAGTGTTGTAAGGGAGCAAATGTAGATGATCAGGTGTGTGCCTGTAGACTATGTGTTAATCCAAGCTAGACAAGGGCAATAAACATCCATGTATGCAGAAGATTTCTCTCAGAACAGGGGGGGTGAGGTTCTAAGCCTCACCTCTGTTGATCCCCAATTTCTCACCTGATGGCCCCCCTGCGACTGTGCCTGTCTTAGGTTGTTCCTCCCTTGAGGAATCTTACCCGTCTCTGGCTAACCAGTCATCTTCCGGGGCCATACAGGGAAATGTAAAGTTGGTAAGTGAGAGAGAAGCCTTATTGTTTGAAAAGGTTAGCTTTTTACTTCTTTGCATATTTATGCCCTGTAGCTTCTATGCCCAGCATTTGTCTTGAGGTATCTTTACCACTTGGAAGAATTATGATACTCGGTAAATTTGATATGAGGCATGAATTCTATTTAAGGGTTGTAATTAGGAAGGAAGAAGAAAAGCTATAGAAGTAGCAGGCGGAAGAAAACATGGGAAGATTGATTATTTCTTTGACATATCTTCTTGTAGAGTATATGTCTCTATATTTTTAAGTTGAGAGCTGAGAGTTGTCTTCAAATTATTAATATTACTATTATTAATTCATTGATGCATATTTTCACCTACATGCTTTTTTACTTGTAGCTTTTTTCTTAGCTAAATTTGAAATGGCTCCCTCTTTCTTCTTTAAGCTTTCAAAATCAATTTCTATCTTTAACCTCAATGAGATTTTCTTTTTTATATTTTGTATTTGGGTTGTTTATTTTCACCTATAAATTGCTTATGTTTTACCATATCATATTGAGTTTTATTTTATTCTTTTATTGCTTTATTTGGGCCTAATTCTTTTGTCCAGTTACTCATCATTTTTCAACATTTTTCATTCTCTTTTTAAAGTCTTGCCTTATTTTATCCTTTCTCAGTTGTTATAGCTTATATGTCATCAGTATTATTTACTCCCACCTTATTTTACTCTTCTTGTTAAGACCAGGTTTTTAGCCACTTAAACTGCTCTCATCTTGACTTAGTTTTTGCTTATTTCTAGTTTTAAGTCTATTTTTATCACCTTAAAATGTTTAAGCTAGTTTTGTTTAGTTGGATGTTTTATTTACTTTTAACTCTTAATTTACAATGTGGGACAGAAATAGTGACCATAAAAGTGGCATCTGGCCTAGAACCTATGATCTGAACAAGGGAGCTTAGAATAATGGAGCACAACTCCCTGCCTGTTTTTGATCGGCTCTTCCCTCCAGAATACAAGGCCTCTGAAAGCTGTGGCCCGTGCCTGCTTTGCTTTTACTGTATCTCCATCATGTGGTTCATAGGAGGCACTTAATAAAAACCTATGAAGGGTAACAATGATTCACAAGGATTATTAAAGATTATGTGGGTCTATTAACAAAAACAATTTATTAGCTCCATGCGCCAGGCATTTTCCTGAGAAGTTTCCATGCACTAACTGGTTTAATCTTCACAGCAACCCTATAAGGAAAGCAATTCTCTCACTGGATGTTGAGACCTGGAGAGACATTAAATGGCCTGCCTGGGTCAGTCATGAAGTGATAGAGCCAAGACTTGAAAGCTTGTAATCTATCACCAGGCCCAGGGCCCTCAGCAATCACTTGCCCAATATTGGGCACATCATGTACTAATTGATCAATAAGAGGTGGGTATATAAGGAGGGGACATCTTTAAATAGATCTTTATGCAATCACCACCTAAGATGCACTAAAGGTATATGACCTCTCACAAATCAATGTCAGTGAGCTAAAGAAAGAAAAGCCTGGAACTTATCTAGAAAATTCATGACAAACTGGCAACAGCTTTAATTGCCTGAGCTGATTACTTTGAACACACTGTCATCAACCCTTCCCTGCTCTGGGGCTGTCCTGGCAGTCGCACCCTATTAGATTGTCAATTTTCAATCAAACACAACAGGTGGTGTCTGGCTCCCCTTGATGGGCTCCTCTCAGTTTGCCAGGGATTTATAGAGGCAGCCTTTGAAAGAATCGCATTTACCTACCTACTGAGTTCATTTTCTTCTCAGTTAGAATTTCATCATTCTTTAGCACTAAGAGTAAAAAAATGAATGGAGAACTGAATCAACTAAATATAGAACTTTCTACATTTCCACATGTGACATGTTATTTTTCTCCAGTAGAATGAATTTTTGCTCTTATAATCCAGCTATTCACCTAGACCTGAGATTCAACAATCTCTCAGCTTTGAGAGAAAGTTTTCATACATGCTTGCTTTTATAGAGTGTTAGTAACATTGGTTTAAAACTATGTATTTTTTGAAACCCTAGCAAAGTCTTATAGGTGTCAAAGTCTTCATATTGCAACTATTTGTCAATTATGCATTGATAATTCAGAAGCTAACTAGAATTTTCTGAACAAAAACAGTGTAATTTCCGTATCATTTTAAGATAGGTGCTTAAATATAACAGAGAAAAAGGTTATTATAGATTTTTTAAATTAATAAAAACATACCTAGCTAATACACAGCATTGAAATAACTCATCTATTTTTCCAGCACCCTTGTTTGGAGAGTCCTTAACAAAAAGCTTATTTAATTAAGCCTAAACTGTTTTTTTCTACTTTCTGATTAGAAAATGTTCAACTAGCAATGTGATTTTAAATATCAATAACATCTTAAAATTTATGAATTTCAAGCAAGAACACTTGCTTCAAATTAAATTTCCTTCATGTCTAAACAAATCTATGGGGCTATAATTCTACTCATGTTTATCCTTAGTCATCTGAGGATTTAGCAATAAAAAGACAGTAGTCAGAAGTATTTCGGAAGAAGGAGGAGTTGAAAAATGAGAAGAAGCAAAGTTGTTTTTGGATGAAACGGTTTAAGGAGGGTGTTTTTTAACCCAATATAAGACATCAGGTGATATTATTAAAATTTAAAAGTACAAGCATTTCTTTTTGTGAAATGGCATTCTATATATAGGTGGTGTATTCGTTTGTTAGGCTGCCATTACAAAATACCACAGACTGGAGGGCTTAAACAACAGGAATCTATTTTCTCACCATTCTGGAGGCTAGAAGTCTGAGATCAAGGTGTCAGCAGGCTTTGTTTTGTTTTTATCCCTGAGCCTCTCTCCTTGGCTCGCAAAGGCTTCCTAGCTATGTCCTTCCTCCTGTGCTCCAGAATCCCTGGTGTGCCTTCCTTTCCTTGCAAGGACACCAGTCATGTTGGATTAGGGCCTCACACTAATGACTTCATTTTAACTAAATCACCCCTTAAACACCCTACCTCCAAATACAGTCACATTCTAAGGAATTGGGGTTAGGGTTCCACATATGAATTTTCCAGGGGGTACAATTCAGCCCATACAGGGATTTCAGTAAATGTTTCTGATTGACTAAGAGACAAATGAGTGTCAACTGGGAAATGAAAGTGGCCATGGGGGCTGCTCCTCAATATCAACCATGGCAGTGCTGTGGATGGAACGTGTTATTGTTCTGGTCATCTGAAGGTCCATATTGCCCCTTCCCAGTCACTCCCTTACTTCCTCTTGACTGGATTACTACAATAATATAACTGGTTACCTAGATTCATCTGTGTCTTACACTTTCATGAGAATGGCCTTTCTGAAGCATCATCCACGTTCATTCACTAATTCAGACAACACATGCTTCCTACCAGATAAAGTCCACATTCCTTAAAAAAGAAGCCAGAGACATGCAGTATTTAAACCTTACCCACTTTTCAGTGTTCCTTCTTTACACATCCCTATCGTATTCACAAAGGGCTATTTTTTTATCTTCCAAACATATTCTGCACATTACAGCCCAGACCCCTGCCAGTCTCTCTAGCTTCCCATCTACTCCCAGACCTGTAGGAAACACATATCCTTCCATTCCAGATTTAGATGTCTACCACTGTATACTGTAGTAGACTTCATGGATCTATGGGATGAAGGAGAAAGACACCTTTTTAAATGTTTCTAGATTGAATCTCTGGGACGCATGGGGAAAGAACCATTCAATGAATACAGAGAAAGGTAAAAGACAAGTAAGATTTGTCAGGTTGAAGATGTTGACTTGAGTTCTGGAAGCTTCATGAAAGCATATTGGTCTGATTTGTTTATTGCTGAATCTTTTGCCCAGAACAGTTTCTGCCACACAGTAATCATCATTTGGTTTAATGAGTATATGTTTTCTAGTCCTTGGTAAGCAAGGAAATGATACTACCTCAAAAATCGTGAAGGGCTAGTAAGGATCCATTTATTTCAAAGATACACAAATATAACAAAGTCCCAATACCACAAAAGAAATTACTTCGCCCTTGAGGTTCATTATAAGGAAAATAGAGTTGTTAATGCCAATACAAGTTAGAGCTGAAGCCACCATCTATTATGTCATATGTAAATTTAAAAAATCTATAATATGATTTTTTGGGTCAATAAACATAGTAGTCTAAGAATCTTGACTATTGTTTAAGTACAAAACAGATTTCCTTAAATCTGTATAAAATGTAAATAATCTACTGATCTCATGTGCATATGGATTATGAAAATTAAAATGTAATAATAAACACATTAAAAACTGGTAGGTCTTGTGTATTATATATAACCATGATGATAATGATAATAGACACTATTTTGCTGAGTGAATGCTCTTATTGATAAACTAAAGGGTGAAATACATAATTTATTTAAAATCATTTTCATTGGGAATTTGAGACATTGGCAGTTTGATAATTAAGGGATATAACCAGTTATTTACTCTCTCTTTTCCCTGTGCTATTCTAAGAATTTAAGGAATTCTTAAATATCAAATGTCCTTTAACAAGTGGATTGTTACAAACTATCAATATTTTAAAGTTAGTTCTTTATGGATATTTACTTATAACAACTTGTTCTGCTAAAAAGATTCCTCATCTAGAATACTGTACATTTTTGTAATGTCCCTGGGCACCTACTGCAGGGTATTAATCTAATCAACCAAATTAGCCATAACTCTTCCCTTATGTTTGCCGGGAGTCCTCTAGTCATTCTTTCTGAATGTCTAATAGTTTAAATGCTACCTATTGTCATTGCAGCGTACCGGCCTGTATATTGTGCTTAACATTAATTCAGGTTTGTTTCCTCACATGGTTCAAAGCTGCCCTCTAATATTCACTTGTAAATCTGGCACAAATTTACCTCAAATGGATGGATTCGACTTTGTATTGAGCCACTCCTATTCTAATATTTTGAACAAAGAACAGGTAGGAGTAATTCTGCAGTTGTGACCACGTCTTAGTGGCATCTCCCCTGTAAAATTTCCCCTCTCTTGTGCAGAACTGATTATAATTATAACAACTGCCATTTGCGGAACTCAACACACATGTGCTGGGTACATAGATCTGTATTGCTCAGCCAAGTTACTTAGGCTAGTAAGCCTCAGTTTCTTCACAGGTAAAGAAAAGAAAATAATAGTAATTGCCTCATTTAGTTATTTGAGAGCTTAATGGTATAATTAATATAAAGTGCTTGGTACAGTGCCTGTTGTTTAGTAAACAGCTCAGACGTATTAGTTATTGCTATTATTGGGATAGCAACTTAGCAACAGGTAATTGTGAAACTGACAAGAGGAAATGCCCATAATCAGGCACTGGGGAAATTAATTATGATAACTCCAGATGACAAAAATGATACATAGCCATTAAATCTTCTGTTATAGAAGAACACTTATTGACATGGGAAAATGGTCTAAATCTGTTGCTAAGTGAAAAAGTAGGTTATACATAGTTTGCTCACCAAATAGATTGGGAAAGTAAATGCCAAAATGTTATTAGTGGTTACCTTTGGATTGTGGGACTTTGAAGTTTTTTATCTTACTTTCGTGTTTTCCTGCTTTCATCTTTGTTTTTCATAGAGTGCTGTTTATTTTAAGGAAAACTGCTTATAAGAAATGTATAGTCCTTGTCATCCAGTCTATAATATTCCCATTATTAGACATCCACGTAACAATTAAATTGGCTATCCATATTACCCTTGGCTCTCTACCTCAGCAGCCTGAGATTCTAGAATACACACTCAACTTCCCACTAAGTTGTTTATGGACCACACAGAACACAGACTGTCATCTCGTTTAAGCAGTCCAATAGACACCCCCATGAATGCCAAAAGCAAACATGTCCCCATGTTCCCCTCAGTCGTTCTGTCATCTGTCATTTGGGACATGCTGGCTTGGCCATATTTACACCCATCTATTTCAACCTTTTTTTACCCCTTGTCAGGCTCCGCTATAAAGACCGGAAAAAGTCTTTATAATACTAATTTCTTTGTCTTCTTCCCAGTGATGACTGTTGAGGAGGTACCTCTGGGGCACTGAGATATTTACCAATGTCTATTTTTGTTTTCATGGGTGGGTGGAGGCTTGTGCTTTCATGACAAAGTGACAGTTATGATGAGCATATCTCTTCCCTCCTACTTGCCTAAGAGTAGGAACCATCTGCAGTTTACAGCCATGAGTGAAAGGCCAAATGATCCCCACAGACGCCAGCCCCGACGTCACTGAGCCATTGAGTCACTGCCAACAGAAACTTCGTACTTCTAGTCCTCTCACAAAGTGAGCAAAATAAGTTATCTTTTAAACAGCCACCATAATCCCCAAATGTTCCTAATTTATACATCATTCTTACCTAATGCCACTAAGATCCAAACACTGCTGGTTTCTTTTTCTAGTATTTGATTATAATAGTGTTTTTCTTCCTTTTTAATTGACTTGGATTTTCCTCACTTGTTCACTTTAGAGTAGTAAACTTAGCACTTAAAAGACTTATTTCCCATTGAGAGAGAGAGAGAGTTGTGTATGTTAAGAGCAGTGGACTTTTGATCATCAGGTACACTTTTTGTTAATGCCTTCACTTCCACGTACAGCTGGTCCTTTTCGAGCTTCCCTGATCCACCTTACTACGCCTGGTTTACATCTTCTTCCCCTTCTACCTAGCCTCCCTCAACACTATGCCAGGGTTAGGAAAGTAATACATGGAACTAAGCGTGACAAGAATCATGACCATAATCTAGGTTTCAAAGAAGACTATGAAGCAGAACAAGCCTAAAGAATATTTTAGGAGTTTTTTCTCTTTCCTAACACCTCCCTAGTCCTCTCCTCCAGAAGTTTAATGATCTAGCAGCAGCCTCTGATTCACCAAAACCTTCCCACCTCTCCAATAAAGCTCCCATCCTCTTACTGTTTGGAAAGCAGCCTGATTACACTGCACAGAAGATGCAGCTATTCCTGTTCTTGTCTTGAGCCTCTGGCCTGGCTCAGGCTTCTCTGAGTGTGACACATAGGACATGGCTCCTAAGGGAAGCCTTGCAACCCACTTGAGCTGAGAATTTGATTTTTTTTCCTGAAAAATTGAATAGGAGGTGTTTGAACCCTTAATATTCTGAGAATCTTGCAATGAAGACTTTTATTCGAAAAGAGAAAAGAATGAGGTACCGTGCAAACTTTGCTTCTAATTGAAGCAAAAGCCGCATCAGAAAGAGTAGGAGAAAGAATGAAAGAAAAGCTGGGAACGCTGTAACATGAGTGTTCTGTCGACTTCTCATTGGGTCATCCTTGCCTCCTACTAAACAAAAACATGGCTTGTTTGACACTGAAAACTAAAAATTATTCTCATTTATAGAAATGACCCCATTTTATGGCCAGGATTACAATATAGCACAATAATCATTATGGATATTATCAAATAAGTGTCCAATTAACTGTAATATAAATTTTGTTTGCTTACAGCACTGACTCTGCTCATGGTGTTCTATTTCCATGGTTCATTATTCAAAAGCCATGCACTTAACAGCTTAAAATTTTTACGGAATAGAGGGAACCCTAAAAAAGTATGTGTAGAAATAGGTTGACTTTATCTAACTATGTCTGCTGCCTTGAGATGGGTTAACTTAGTTTTAAAAGATTAGGTATGAAAGAGAGGAGGGTGGGTGAATTGCTGTTAGGAGTTCACAACTTCTGAGTTTTCTGATCCCATGACTCATTTTAAAAGATGAGTGCAGCGCCGTAAGGCTGAATCGCATTGTTCTACTATCGTCCTGACATCTTAATGACTTCGGCTGGCAGTGATTAACTGAGGCTTTGTTCCTGAGACTTTGTTTTTCTCTATTAAAAATAAATCAGTGTAGAAATGGCCTTCACTTACTGGATTCACACTCTTCTTTGACTTCGAAAATAAATTCTAATGTTTTTCATTCCAGGTATTTATAAATAAGGTAATAATCCTATCAAACAGATTTGTGAATGACTTTATTATCATATAAGTTGCAGAAGCCAGAAAACTGGAAAGCATTATTGAAGACTTTTGCCTTCAATTAATTGTCTACTTTCTGAAGCAATAAGCTGATCACATCCTAACTCATGCCACAATGCATCTGTGTCTCCTTGGAACTCCTCTGCTTGGTATCTTCTTGGTTATTATTTTATCCCTTGTTTACTTATTAAAGTCTCATGTTCTACTATACCCTTCCCCAAACTTGGGCCTTCATAAATTGGCACTATGGTTACAAGAAAGCAAATTACTGTTCATTTTTGTGGCTTTAATTAGAATTACTCCTCTACCTATCCCCCAGGTTGAGTTTTACATAAGTTTCAAAACTCAGATTAATCCATATTGGAAAGGAAGAAATAAAAACTATCTCTATTTTCAGATTACATGATATTGTGTATAGAGTATCTGAAGGAATCCACCAAAAACCAAGTACAGTTAACAAATGAGTTCAGCAAATTCTCAGTATACAAGAGCAATATATAAAATTCAATCACATTTTTCTATAGTAGTAATGAACAATCAAAAAAATGAAATTAAGAAAACAACTGCATTTAAAGAATCAAGGAGAATATGCTTAGAAACAGGTTTGATTAAAGAAGTGAAAGACTTTTACACTGAAAACTATGAAATATTGTTGAAAGAAATTTAATAATACTTAAATAACTGAAATGATACCCATGTTCATGCATTAGAAGACAGTATTTTTAAGATAATAATACCTCCAATTTGAACTGCAGTTTCAAAGCAATCATATCATATTCAATGATTAGTGACCTTTCAAGCTAATCATAAAACTCAAATAGAAATCTGAGGTACACAGAATACCTAAAAAATCTTGAAATATAAAAATAAACTTGGAAGACTCACACTTTTTTTATTTCAAAACTTTGTAAAGCTTAGAAAGAAATCAAGGCTGAGTGGTACTGGCCTAAGAATAGATATATAGATAAATGGAGTAGAAGTAAGAGTCCAGAAATAAACTCATACAACTTACGTTCAGCTGGTTTTTACAAGGATGCCCAGACAATTTAATGGGTAAAGAATAATCTTTTCAACAAATGATGCTGGAATAACTGGATATCCATATACAAAAGAATGAATTTGGACCCACAACTCAAATCATATGAAAAAGTTAACTCAAAACGGTCAAAATCTAAATGGCAGAGATAAAATGATGAAACTGTTAGAAAAAAATGTAAGTGTAAATCTTCCTGACCTTGAATTAGGTTTCTTATATATAATACCTAATGTACAAGCAACCAAAGAAATAAACAGACTGAACACCAACAAAATAAAAAATGTTTTTCTGTTTCAAAGGACACCATTCAGAAAATGAAAAGACAACCCACAGAATGGGAAAATATTTTTGTAAATCATATATCTGGTAAGGATCTAATACCCAGAATGTATAAGAACCTCTTACATCTCAGCAATAAAAAAATAACCTAATTTTTTAAATGGGCATGGGATCTGTCCAAAGAAGACATACAAATGGCTAGTATGCAGATGAAAAGATGCTCAAATTGTTAGTTATTAGGAAAATGCAAATAAAATGAGGCACTATTTCACACCCACTAGGATTGCAATTACCAAAAAAGGTGGACAATAATGATTATTGGAGGGGATGTGGAGATATTGGCACCCCCGTTATTGCTGGTGGGAATGTAAAATGGTGTAACCACTTTGAAAACAGTTTAGAAATTCCTCAAAAAGTTGAACATAGAGTTATTATATGGCCCAGAAATTAGAACCCTAGATATACAAGTTTCTTTTGGGGGTGAAGAAAATATTCTGGAGTTAGTTAGTGATGATGATACTTAATAAATTACTTTTCTTATTAAGGTGATTATTATACCTATTATCATTATTATTATTATTATTACAGCTATGTCTTTGGCATTGTCCCCTATTCTCTATCACTGCAGGCACTTAAACAATTGTTGTTTCTGAATGACTGGTCCCATCATCTAACGGGAGTCACACCAGGTCTTTCCAGAGTCAACAGTCACATGCAGTCTGGAAATAGTATCTTCAGCCAAATAGTATGGAAATGGTCAAGATGGTGAGCAGTTCAGTTGACTGGATGACATAACAAACATGTTGCCATCAGCTTCTTCTAAGAAATAAATGTGTTTGTCTTGGGGCCACAGAAAGAAAGCAAGCTGCCTCTTGACCAGAGTATTTGGGAATTATAGAAAACTCTGAGAGAGAGTAATTCCCTGAGAAGTCTTGGACCCTTTGGATACATGGAACGCTGCTTACACATCCTTGAAAGTAGGAGAGCCTAGGAAGGAAAAAAGTCTTGTAGTTTTCTTTCCCTAAATTACTATTTTACTCATCAGTTTGGAGTCTACCAGCATGACACATATTTTTTGAAGCGCCAACAAATGTTGTTTATTCTCAACATGAATATGTCTCTTATATATCCCAGGAAAGAAAATATTATACTCAAATGAGTTCAGTTTCTTCTCTTATTTGCCAGTGCTTGCCACTGAGCCACAAGCCATGCTTTTTGAAGTTCACTCTCAGATCTTTTCAGTAGGAGTGCCAAGCAAGATGAAAAATGCTCTTTATTTATTTTTAGGAAGGATGAGTTCCAGAAAGAAAATGAAAATATTTGCTTTGAGGTATATATTTTCAGATTAGGCAAAAGTAACTAAATGAGACATTTTTATTTATGTAAGCTTTACAAACAGCGTACTACAAATATATCAATTAAGACAAATAATTTTCTTTCTACAAAATGAAGAAAATACCTCTGTTGTCAGTAGGATTTTCTAAAATAGTATTTCACTGAAATTTCAAGCCACTCTGACAAATAATAAATTTCATTCTTTATTCAAGAAAGGGCTTGATGTATAATGTAAAATAAAGAAGAAAATGCATACATAAATATATATATATGTATGTATATATATAAGCATATACACACATTACATAATGAATTTGAGACAGAATTTACTAGCCAGTGAAGAAATAAATATTAGTGATTTTTGATGCAATATTTAACACAGGCTTGTCATTACCAACATCATTCTAATCTTGTCTTCTTTATACAGAAACATGACAAAATGTTTTCCCTCAATTTAGCATTGTAAAGGAATGAATGCCATTGAATATTTCTTTCATGTTAGAAAAAAGAGTTTCTGGGCATATTGGAGTTGAAGAGCTTTTTCAAATTGAACTTTCAAATTTTCCCTTTTGGATTCTTTTGTCATATAAGTGGATAAGGGGAAGAAATTTTGTCATGCCCCAAAATATATGTTCTTGAGTTCGTTCCTGAGGGAAAAAACTTAGGGGACAGGGTGAATGAGATCAATTTTCAATACCCCCCAGTCTTACCATCCATCAAGTTGCTCTGTGGTCAGACCACAATCAGTTCCGTCCACCTCCACTCAAAATCACCTCTTATAAAGAATCTTCTTCCCTCCCTCAAGGCTCTCTTGGTTATTCCTGCCTGCCAGCTCTCTTCTCTGACCTTCACCAACACTTCCTGTCTATAAGGCCACAGATAGGCATTTTAGAAGTGTTTACATTTTTTTTTAACAGTTACCCATTTATTAAATTCTCACCCCTACTAGTGCAGTTACTGTCAACATAGGAAGATGTTACAGAATCATTGGTATATTCCCTGTGCTCTAGTACCATCCCTGTGACCAACTTATATTATGATTGAGAATTTTTGTGCCCCTTTATCATCCTCACCCTCCCTACCCACCCACTCCAACCCCTCCCTCATGGTAACCACCAGTCACTTTTAGTGTTTTTGAGTCTAATACTGTTTTGTTCTTTCTGTTTTGCTTTGCTTTTATATTCTACAAATAAGTGAAAGCATATGGCATTTGTCTTTCTCTGCCTGGCTTATTTCACTTTGCATAATATCATCTGTCCATCCATATTGTTGCAAATGGCAGGATTTCATTCTTTTCTATGGCTAAATAATATTCCATTATGTATATGTGCCACATCTTCTTTAACCATTTATCTATCGATGGACACTTAGGTTGCTCCCATATTTTGCCTATTGTTAATAGTGTGGCAATAAACATAGGGGTGCATATATCTTTTTTTGAATCAGGGATTTTGTTTTCTTCAGGTAAATTTCCAGAAGTGGAAACTGCTAGGTCATATTGTATTTCTATTTTTAGTTTTTTGAGGAACCTCCATACTGCTTTCCACAGTGTCTGTACCAATTAACATTCTCACTATTAGTGTAAGAGGGTTCTCTTTTCTCCACATCCTCGCCAAGAAGTGTTTACATTTTTGCGGGTCTCATGGTACACGTGTTCATTCCATAAAATAGCAGCAATGTTGCCTATTTCCCTCATGAGATTTTTAGCAGCTTTATCCACTGTAGAAAATATATATGTGGGCTTCGTGTGCAAACTAGGGGGAAAATAGCAGTATTATAATAGAACAGAAAAAATTAACAGTGGGGAAGTGAAAATGAATTTTCCATGAATAAATGAGTTTAAGAGGTTTTAGAATTTCCTTTTAATTGACAGCCCTTAGCATCCACTCAAAAAATCAAAAACGATATTACTTACAACTACAGCTTGTTCTGGATGCTGTTTATGTTAGCTAAATAGAAATTTTGTATAAAATTTCTCTCTAATCCTCCAAAACCTAGGGCAAATTCTTGCTCATAGAAAGCATGGTTATTCAGCTATCAAGGCCATTTGTTCTGAGTCTTAACTGTCCTGTAGCAACAGTTAAGCCAAATGCATAATGGACTAACCTTTTCCTAATAACCTGATATGATTGGCTTCTCCAATGTGTTAAGCTGAATTCTTTTTGCTTAACGCTGGTTCAACTTATTTTTCCCTTCTTCCTTCCCTTCTGTTCCTTTCCCTTTTTTTCCCTCCCCTTTGGTTCTGCCATTGACCATCTTATATTTATCATTTGTATTTGTTGAAGAACTCTTATGTCAACTGTTTTCCCTAGAAGGTGCATACGTATGGTTCCTTAAATTTCTTCTCATTGTTTTCAGCAAAATGCCAAACTGTGCCCCATGCTAGAATGCTGTGCTCAGCAGGACCAGACCTGGCTCTGACCTCATGAAGCTGGTGGTCTCAGGAGCAAGTAACCCATTCATGTTGTTTATATAACCAAAAATGAGACAATACCCTGAAAGGAAGGAAATAGAGTTTCTGAGAAAGAGTAAGAATGAAATGCACCAGGATTAGGACTTTAGGAGAGGATCTAAGACCATCTCTAATTTCACCTCAGGGCCATATGTTATGCTTGAAAGACAGATCTGATTAAATCCCATCTTCACCCCCAGAATCAATCTAACCTTTCAGTGGTTTTTCCATTGCTCTTGAGAATAATCATTAACTCCCCTTATTGTTAAAAGTTCTCCTATACCACCCTTCCCTTCTTTTATACACTGGTCTTTTACTCTTAGAACTCATTGGATGCTTTGTCTACCCTATTGACACAGGGCATTACACCTGCTTTCTTCTCTCTAGAATGATCTGCTTTCAAATCAACAAACAGCTTGTTTCCTCTTTCAGTTCACGTCTGTGTTTCTTAAAGAGGTTTACTGGACAGCCCTTTAAGAGCTGTATTGTTCTCCCCTGTCTCCAAATCATTCTTTATTATTTGGTATGTTTTCTTCATAACATTGATTTCTATCTAAAATTATGCTTTTTTGTTATTGTTTACTTGTTTACTTTGACCTCACCCCCATTGGAATATGGGTTCCAAAAAAGAAGATACTTTGTGAGTCTTACTTATTATTCAAGTTTAATACTTGGAATAGCAAAATTAATGACAGTGAATGATGTCTGACAATGAATAAATGAATTAAAAAAGATCTTTCTTTCTAATTACGTCTAGACATTTAAATGGCAACATGTTCATTGGCTTTTATACAAAACATCTTATGGTTTGGTTGTCAAAACACTCGATTTATTTCAACAAACATTTGTTGAATGTCTATTATATTCCAAGCATTGGTTAGAAGGATTGTCAGGAAAGTAATGCTTCGATGAGAAAGAATATCTCACAAATACTTACAAATAATTTAATAGAGATTAATGCTAAGCCCTCTTGGATCTTTGGTGTAATTAATCATATGATCTTACAGAAGAAGAGCAATCACAGGGAAATCATTACTTATCTGTACTGAATAGAATTATCTTTAAAAAGTGTGTAAAATTATTCTATAAAATTTATTTTCTAGAAACATGACATAATAAGAAAACATTGAGAAAATGGAAAGTTCTAGTCCTCTACCAGGTATTCACATAGCATCTGTGGCAGAGAAGTGGTGGGAAATGAAGGTGGAAATTACTTAAAGATCCCACTGTGAAGTCCTCTATTTGCCATGCCTATAATTTAAAACTTACCTGCTAGCAGTAAGGAACTCTTGACGATTTTAAAGAGAGCTAAGCTGTGATTAGATACGTGGTTTTGAATGCTCACTCTGACAGCAGTACCTAAGATAGATGGGATAGAGCAAGAGGCATGAGTTGCTAGATCTTGAAACGCACATTATGGGTTGAATTGTGTCTACTCCCCATCCTCTGCCTCCAGATTCAAATGGCAAAGTCCTAACCCCCACTAGTTCAGAGTGTGGCATTGTTTGAAGATAGGGTCTTTTTTTGGCAGTGTATTCAAGTTAAAATGAGGTCATTAGAGTGGGTCCTAATCCAATACACTGGTGTCCTTATCAAAAAGGATACATTTAGATACAGAGACAGAGATAGAAGGAAAACTCTATGACAAAGAGGGAGAAGATGTCCATCCAGCAGCCAAGGAGAGAGGCCTGGAATGTACCCTTCCCTCACAGTCCTCAGAAGAAACCAGTGATCTTGGACTTCCATCTTCTAGAATAGTGAGAGAATAAATTTCTGTTGTTCAAGCCATGTGTGAAACTCTGTTATGGAGCCTAGCAAACTGATCTGGACACGTGAGGGTCTATAAGAAAAGAAAGAGCATTAGAGAAGAAAAGGAGGAAGTAGGTCAGCAAGAAACTTGAAGATTCTGAAGGGGCAGAATGGTCCAGTGTGGTGTGAGCACATTTTAATAAGTTAGAATTTGGATGCCCACACTGATACTTTTGAAATACATGACTTTAGAGATGATATATAAGCTCTCAGCATTTCTATTTTTCAGCCATGAATAATGCCCATTTAGAAGGTTTGTTATAACAACTTAAGACAGTATTTGAGAAATTCCAAGCACAATGCTCAGCATGTAGGAGATGTGAAATAAATATTGATGCTGTTGTTGATGGTGTTGAGAGTTTATTTGTAATTATTATCTGACAGTTATGAGAAACTACTGGAAAATCTAGAGATAATAACCAAATTGGATACCAATCTATCAACTACTTGAGTGACCCAAAGAATACTCCTAGGTGGAAATTTTGTTAGAATGGAGGAATACTGGCTTTGAATTGGAATCACTGAGAATATCTCATACTATTAATTATACATGTCAAACATTGTTTCCTACAACAAAAAGAAAAACAGTTCTCCTAGGAATGCAAACAGTCATGACCATTCTTTTCTATGACCAAGTCCAGATTTGTCTCAGAATTATCTGGTATTTGTTAATCAGAGTATCTCTTTTCCTAGACTAGTTTCTTCTGGGAGGCAGAAGCCATGTTTTGGTTTCTTCTCCAGAGACCTTGCATAGTACTTGTGGTAGTAATATCTTAGAAATATCTGATGGCTTTATAAAAAATGAATTAATGTAGAACTCTAGGCAAAAGAAAACGCATAAAATCCAGAGAAGGAATTTGGGAGCATTCTGCTCAACAGATCACCTTCCTGAATTTAAACAATCTTACACAAATTATAAATACTGCCCTTCAAGAAAAGTGTTAAAGATCAATTCTTCTGTGAAAATCCATTTTAACCAACCAACTTATTGAGGACCATTAAGTGAACCATCGGTATGTAAAAATGACTACCATGTTGGAGCCCTTTGGTTTCAACATGGCCAACTTGGCCTGACCTCTGGATTGGGGTTAATTTTCACATGACATAGCTCTAATATTCTGCAGGCAAATCTTTAGTTTTTCCTCCTTTCCCAGAAAGACCTCGGGCATTATAACAGGTGGAACTACTGAAAACACTTTTGGTCCCAGTTTTCTTCTTTGTGAATGATTTATGTTAGGATGAACTGTTCAAAATCACTCTATCACAGATTTGAAAGCGATGTTCAACAAATTCATCGCTGCCATTGCCTCCAGACAGGAGTCCTCTACTAAACCCTCCAAGCAGATGGGGTGCAAAACTGAGAGAAGCTTACTCTGTACCAATGTTCCAGGGCTTCACAGCCTCTCCACTGGGAAGCTATTAGACATCTTACTTCTTTGCACTCTAAGTCTATATTCTTCTTTATTTTAAGTACAGAAAAGAACCCTCCACACACTTGGTAATAATTGTTTTCTCTGATATTAAAAGAATTCATGGATACTGGATGTAACAGTAGATTAAGCTGTGTATGGCATGGATTGATACTGAACCAAGTTTATTCTTTTCTTTCTACTCTTTTCTTTTATCCAAGTTCTGCCCACAGTTTGGGGGAGGCATTTTCATAGTATTTCTTTGACAATATGAGAGGTGCTCTGAAACCCTGCACTCTCCATGGCTCCCCTTGCCCTGCCTTAGTCTTGACATAACATTTATTGAGGTTTTACTGGATTCCAGGTGCTGTGCTAGGTCCTGGAAATTTGCAATAAACAAAGCAGCCATTCCTCCCAGCGTTCTGGAGCTTGCAGTCTGAGAACAGTCTCACCTTGCCTCTTTTTCTTTCTATGCCTCCATGCTCTCAAATCTTCCACCCTAGGATTTTATGTGTCAACCCAATAGACATTAGCTCTTGGAGAGCAGTCTCTGGTATATTCATCACCTGCGTTCCAAGCACCCAGCACACTGAACTGGCATGTAGGAGGCATTCAATGGTGGTTGTCTGAAAGGATGACTCCCTGCCCTGCTGCCCCAGCGCTGCTGTGCATGCAAGAGTCCCTGCTCTCACTTTCATTTTCTCCTCATGAAAAAAACAGGAATGTAAATATGTATGTCTTAGTATTCTTTTGAGCATCAAATGAGAAAGCATATAGTACATGGGAGATGTTCAGTGAATGTTTTTTAAAGCATTATCATTATCTCTGACTCCATTCCTCCAGCATCGGATTTTATTGGAACTGGCTTAAGAAACCCAGCTTCAGGCTGGCACGTTGCTCTCTGCATGTAATAATGGTACTTCTTCACTTTCTAGAACCTTGCTTTGAAGTCTGAACAGGAACTGCTCTCTACTTATTTCTATCAGAGAAATGTTTATTAAAGGGTTTCAGGCCATTTTTGAATAGGGGCATCATTAAAAAAATGAAAAGTACAGGATAATTATACCATTCTTACCTAAATTATTTCAGAATGTAATTTTTATGCACCACAATTTATAATATCAAATTATATGCAATTATATGCAATTTCCAAGAGATATGAGGGAGAAACCTATTTGAATTTTCCATTTGGCCAAAGTTATTTGGTTCTAAAAACATTAATTTCTTAAGATTTTTATATTCTAATGGGCTAAATGACATGCTAGATTGTACCAGACAGTGCTACAGACAGAGATTTAAAAAAAAATCAATAATCAATGGCCATTGTATGTCCAGGCTTAGATTTTTGAAATTATTGAGATTTGTACAATGATATTAATAATAATTTTATACAGCATCACTTGTCAATTTGAGATGCTTTCATTTCTATCTTTACACAATCCTGTCACATTGAGGACATTCTACATGGAAAAGATAACCTAGCATAGACTTCAAATAATGAAAAGGAATATTTGAGGAGTAGGGTCAAATTTGAAGTGTCCGGGCAAAGGATGCACAGCGGGAGAGGCAGCGTACACCGTGGGAGAGGCAGGATGTAGCCTGGAATTGGGTCCGGGACATTTGGGTGGCACATGCATGACATATAGAGGGAGCAGGTCTTAATCCCTTTGGAAAATGGAGAGTTACTGAGAATGATAATGATCTTGATCTAGTTGCATTTTTAAAAAGATAACCTTTGCAGCAGGGTAGAGAATGAATTTAAATAAGAAAAAATATGGGTAAAGGAATACTAGATGAGGGGTTGTTTTTATGGTCCAGGCAAGAGAAGATGGAAAGCTGAACAGAGGTATTAGAACTGGAAAAATACAAAGACACAAGACTCAAGAGGTCTTTCTAAGACAAAATTGACAAGGCTGGAGGGAGAGGAATCCAAGATAACACCAAGTTTTAAAACCTTGAAAGACATAGTTGATGGAAATGCAGTGAGGGCATGGAGAATGACATAAAGGAAGTCGCTTTGGCTGCCATTTGCAGTTTTTGAATGAAAAGAGATACACCATAGATTTATGATGATCATTATTAAAAAGTCTCGATTTCTATATGCTTTAAATTGCTCATGGTACTTACAAATATATTATCTTATTGGAGTCACACAATAACCCTGTGAAACAGGTAGCTAAGTAGATAAGGAAACAAGGGCTCAGAGAACTCAATTTAATTGGTAAGGTAACCTTGTAATAAATGGAAGACATTTGTTTATTATGTCATTACACACGCTTATTATGTCAAACACATCCAGGGAAATACAGAAGGTTATATTTAGAAATGAAATTATTTGTAATTCTAACATTTTTGAAGTATTGGATGCTTGACATCCACTATTTAATTTAAAAAGTGGAATTATAGAGCTGAAATTGTGAAAAATTGTGATTACAAAAAATTTAGTTGCCAACTGAACAATATTCCTTTTTGTGTGTATGGTTTTGTGTGGAATATGTTGTCATTTTGAAATAACAGAAAAAATGAATAACATTTATTAAATTTCTATAAACAATTGTTGATAAATCTTATGGCTGATAATACCAAGTTGAATATTAATGAATGGTTATCTACCATATTTTTCTTGGGACTTATCATATCTCTTTTGGCCAAGAATTATAGTATTAGTAAATGGACACCCGAATCCCAAAGATAATTACCATTATATCCCCTGAGTCATGAGTGAATAGCTCTGCTTGAAAGTTTATATATCCTTTGACATATTACAAACTACATATTCAACATGTATCCATTAGAGAGGAAGTACTGAAAAATGTACCTTATTCTATTTCCTTAATTATCAACTATTAAGATAATGGTCAGTTACACTTCTAATTATTAAATTAGAATTTTATGGGAAAACCCCAAACTGATGATTTAATCAAAATGAAGTACCTTTTGCTGTAGCCTTGTTTTGATACATGATTAATTTTTCTGGAATGTTGGACTGTGTATCTGAATAATATTCTGATATTCTCCAAAACTACTCCTTTAGCATCCTCAAGATATTGTTTGAAATGTATGGCTTTTCATTTGAATATTTTCTAAGTTTACAAGAGTACAGTAGTAAGATAACCAATTAATGAGCAAAATTAAAGAGCCTCTTACAAGTTAACCCCCTAGAACTCTCAGTAATCCAGGTTAATTGTCTATATTGTTATCTGAAAACAATCATTTTTTAAAACATTGTTATGCAATTGATGTCTTGATTCCTACCAGATGTCTTGATTACAGTTGGTAATTTTAAGGATCAGACAAATAGAGGTGGGTGCATAGAGGAGTTAGAATAGATATTCCTTCTAGAGACAAATGATGATATATGAAACATCAACCTACACAGTTTATCTTTTTATACAATTGTGTTTTCTTTTAGAGGAAATCTGGTTTCTGTACCGTATTTAAGAGAATCTTTTGCTCTATTACTTAATGATAATTTTGATTATTTTTAATCTAGAGAAGAATGAGAGTTTCTCCTTTCTTATCAGTACATTAGAAGTATACTAGGAAAATAACCACCTGCTCTTTAGGACCCCTCAAACTATTTAGTAAAACAGGGATAACATAGGCTACAGTCAGGAGGTCATATTTAATTTAAGGGTACTTCTGTCTGTGCAAGGACATATGGTCTCTGGAATGCTGTATTAGCCATTTAGTTACTTTTTCCACTGAGAGGCACATCCTGGAGTAAATAAGGTGCAGAAAACCATTTGCATCTCATTGATTTCCATACACAGAACACTGTGTGGTTGTATTGAGCATGAAAGTGAGCACAGATACATTCTAAGAATGTAGGTAATATTAAAAGATGAATTTTTCAGATTTTCCTTGTACACTTTCCCTTTTGTAAACCACTTACCCAGTGGGAAAAAAAATATGGTTATCACCTGCCCATTCCAGAAACTTACTATGGTGATGGTCCTGGTACATAAAGTCCTGAAGAGTGTCAAATACAAGGATAATACCATATATTGTTCTCCTTTTGATGCTAATTCCTAGGGTAAAACATCATTTTCAAAGTCAATTTTTAGTTCTTTGTTTTCAATAAAATTGATAGGGGACATAATCAAGTTGTCTGCTGATAGATGATCAAAAATGATTTTTATGATAAATCTCTAAATGACTGCCAGCAAATTGGAAGGAGTTCAAAGAATTATAACATATTTTTTTAAAAGTCACTTTATTCCAATCTACTTGATGCATGTCATGGGGGCCATAGAGCCAAACTGGTCAAATTCTGACCTCACTCCTTATTTATCTTTGTGCACACGGGTACTTTATCAACTTCTCTATGCCTAAGTTTTAAATTCTAATAGCCAGCACTGATTGATAGGCAGTTTATATTTATTAATTCATGCAACTCTCACAATAACTCTGTGGGGTAAATAATCTTACACATTTTATGTAAAGAAATTGAAGTTCAGGGAGATAAAAATGGTAAATATTATGTGAATATTTATAAATTACAAAATTTAAAAATTATGCAAAGTAAACCATAGGAATACTACTTATAGGGCAACACAGTGGAATCAAGTTAGTTAAATAAATAGTAAGATTTAGACCCATGCCTCACACCCAATAAACACTATATGTGTTTAAGTCTTATTACTACTTATGTGAGCAAAATTTTCAGCACTTATATCCACAAGAATATAAAGGAGGACTATAAACTGATGTTGAGTCCTTTCTTATTCTGGTAGTTTATATGAATCTTCCAGGAAAATGTGAAACAAAAGATAACATTCCAATGGAATTTTGTTCTTTTGTTTAAATTAATTTCAAAATTTGAAATGTCATTTTGATCTATTATGTATTATTAATGGCTGCTATTCAACTAAACTGAGAATTTTAGGCAGCAAAAAAAGTGGTGGAGTAGGATGGCAAGGTGAAAACTTCTTCTCATGTATACACCGAGGAAGTAACTACAGCAAATGCAACTAACCCTGAAAAAAACATACAGCCTACAGAACAGACTATTTGTACCAGGTGAAAAAGAGAGGACCTCACTGAGAAAGGTAAAGGGGCAGAGCCATGACAAATCAAAAGCTAAGCCATTCCCCCATCCCACAAGTGGGAGGCGGAGGAACAGGGTGGGGAGGAGATAATCACTCAGGAATTGGGCACACCTGGCCACGGAGATCTGTTCTGGGAATAGAGTCCACACCAAATTGGGCTTTAAACAAGGCTGGATACCAGAGAGATTTGGAGCACTCTGGAGGGCTGAGATTCCTGTCACTCATGGAGGACAGGCATGCTCAGCTGGTCCTACTAAGACCAAACACAGAGGTGGCAGTTTGAGAGTTTTACCAGTAGCAAGAATCATGCCAGAAATGGTGAGGGAGTCAAAGGGAGCTCTTTCTGGAGGAGAAAGTGCAGGCAGATGACATTTCCCCAGCCCTGCCTCAGCATAACTGGTTGGGCACTTGTAGGAGCTGGCTCCAAAATGCTCTACCTTCCACAATGGAGGCTCAACCTCCCGAGGACCTCCTTGCACATCCATGCTGACTGGCACCCTTGACAGAAGTGACCCCCCATTTCTGACTGGTAGGCAGAGGACAATCCCACCTACAACAAATGCCAGTAGAAGCACCTCATACCAAACAAAGGGCACACAGGGGTGAACTGTGGGGATCAACCACTGCTGCAAGCCAGTTAGAAAGGTGGGCCCTGCCTACAGCTCACCAACAGCAACTACAGTTTGGCTGCAAAAGAAAACTAGGCACTGGTGAGCGAAGAGTCTTAAGATTCTGGAAACCACATGACGCGCACTTCATAAAACCATTATTTTCAAGACCAGGAGTCATAGCTGATCTAATACAAAAGAAGAAACACAGAAATCTAGATAAAATGAGGAGACAGAGGAATATGTTCCAAACAAAAGAACAAGATAAAACACCAGGAAAAGAGCTAAATGAAACATAGATTAGAAATCTTCTTGATAAATAACTCAAAGTAACAGTCTTAAAGATGCTCACTAAACTGAGGAAAAGAATTGATGATATCAGGGAGGATTTCAACAGAGAGAGAAAATATGAAATAGAACCACTCAGAGCTGTAGAATACAATAACAAATGAAAACTACAATATAGAGAAAGAACAGCAGACTGTTGGAAACAGAGGAAAGAATCAGTATGACGGAAGATAGAGAAAAGCAAAGTAACCAAACTGAGGAACAGAGAGGATAAAAAATTACTAAAAATTAAAAGATGCTAAGAGAACTGAATGATAACTCTAAAAAAATTAATATTCACATAATAGGCACTCCGGAAAGAAAAGAGACAAAAGAGTAGAAAGTCTAGTTGAAGAAATAATAGCTGACAACTTTCCCTATCTGGGGAAGGAAATAGACACTCAGGTTCTGGAAGCACGGAGAGTTCCTAACAAAAGGAACTCCAGGAAGACAACACTAAAACATATAATAATTAAAATGGCAAATATTAAAGATAAAGAGAGAATCTTAAAAGTAGCAAGAGAGATACAGACAGTTACCTAGTAGAGAAATTCCATAAGTCAATCAGCAGATTTCTAAGCAAAAATTTGACAGTCCAGAAGGGAGTGGCATGGTATATTCAAAGTATTGAAAGGGAAGAAACTATAGCCAATAATTCTCTCTCAAGCAAGGTTATCATTCACAGTTGAAGAAGAGATGAAAAGTTTCCTAGATAAATGAAAGTTAAAAGAATTCTCCACCACTCAACAAGCTTTATAGGATGTGTTAAAAGGACTTCTTTAGATGGAAATGTTCTTAAGTCTAAATATTTTTCATCAATGTAAACAAACCTAAAGTAAAGGCAGTTTTTTCTTTTCCTAGATCCTTTAGTTGTGAGGTTAGATTGTTTATTTGATATAATTCACCTGTGAAGCCATCTGGGTCTCAAACTATTACTTACAAACTATGAAGTTAGAAAAACAAAAGTAGTAAAATCAACTATACAAACATTAGTTCAGGAATACACAAAAGGTAGACTGTGACATTTTATACATAAAGTGTGGAGGAGGAAGAGGAGTAAAACATAAGTACTTGTAACCTGTGTTCAGAATGGAGCAAACAATAACTTAATATAGACTGTTATACATTTAGGAAAATCTCTATGAACCTTATAGAAACCACAAACCTAAAGTATATTACAGATACAAAAAAAAATAAAGAAAAGGAATCCAAACATAACACTAAAGACAACCATCAAATAACAAGAAAACAGTATAAGGGAAAAAGAAAGGAACAGAGAGTAACTACAAAAACAACCAGAAAACAATAAAATGGACTAAACACATCAATCAAAAAACACTGGGTGGTAGAATGGATAAAGAAGCAAGACCTGCACATGGTGCCTAAGGAGACCCATGTCAGACTCAAAGATATACACAGACTTAAAGTAAAGGGATGGAAAAAGAGATCTCATGCAAATTAAAAGGAGAAAAATCAGGAGTAACAGTACTTATATCAGATAAAATGGCTTCAAAATAAAGAATGTAACAGGCGACAAAGAAGAGCATTACATAATGATAAAGGCACCAGTCCAACAAGAGGATATAACAATTGTAAGTATCTATGCACCCAACATAGGAGCACCTAAACGTATAAAACAAATGCTAACAGCCCTAAAGGGAGAAATAAACAACACAAATATATTAGGGGATTTTAACACCCTTCTTACATCAGTGGATAGATCATCCAGACAAAAAATAAATAAGGAAAGAGAGATATTGAATGACACACTAGAACAGATGGACTTAGCAGATATATATAGAACATTCCACCCAAAAGCAGCAGACACACATTTTTCTCAAGTGCACATGGACTGTTCTCCAGAACAGATCACATATTAGGACACAAAAAGAGCCTCAATGAATTAAAAAGATTAAAATTGTATCAAACATCTCTTCAGAACAAAACAGGTATGAAACAAGAGATCAATTACATGAAGAAAACCAGAAACCCCCCCACAAACACATGGAAGCTAAATAATGTGCTTCTAACTAATTGATCAATGAACAAATAAAAGAAGGAATCAAACAATACCTAGAGATAAATGAAAAAGGAGACACAACAGTTCAAAATATGTGGGGTAAAGCAAAAGCAGTTCTCAGAGGGAAGTATATAGCAATATAGGCCTATCTCAAGAAACAAGAACAATCCCAAATAAACAATCTAACCTCACAACTAAAGGAACTAGACAAAGAAGAACAAATGCTCAAAGTTAGTGGAAAGTACATAATAAAGATCAGAGCAGAAATAAATAAAATAGAGAATAAGAAAACAATAGAAAAAATTCAATGAAAACAAGAGCTGGTTTTTTGATAAGATAAACAAATACATAAACCTCTAATGAGACCTATCAAGAGAAAAATAGAGGATTCAAATATACAAAATCAGAAACAAAAATGGAGAAGTTACAACTGACACCACAGAAATTCAAAGAATTATGAGAGAATCCTATGAAAAACTATATGCCAATAAATTGGACAACCAAGTAGCAATGGACAAATTCCTAGAGATGTACAATTTTCCAAGACTGACTCAGGAGAGAACAGAAAATATGAACAGACCAATCACCAGTAACGAAATTGAATTGGTATTCTAAAACTCCCAAAAATCAAAATTTGAGGCCCAGATGACTTCACAGGTAAATTATATCAAACATTTAACAAAGAGCTAATACTCATCCTTCTTAAGGTATTCCAAAAAATAGGAGGGAATACTTCCAATCTCATTCTATGAGGACAGCATCACTTTAATACCAAAGTCAGACAAAGACAAAACAGAAAAAGAAAATTACAGACCAATATCCTTGATGAACATAGATGTAGAAATCCTCAACAACATATTAACAAAATGAATTCACAAGTATATTAGAAGCTCCATAAATCATGACCAAATGGGATTTATTCC
Organism: Manis pentadactyla; assembly: GCF_030020395.1. Classification (NCBI taxonomy): domain Eukaryota; kingdom Metazoa; phylum Chordata; class Mammalia; order Pholidota; family Manidae; genus Manis; species Manis pentadactyla. The sequence goes on from NC_080023.1 coordinate 16,170,907, forward strand.
AAGGATGCAAGGATGGTACAATATTCATAAATCAATCAATGTGATAAATCACATTAACAAAAGGAAGGATAAAAACCTTATGAACATCACAATAGATGCTGAAAAAGCATTTGACAAAAATTGTATCCATACATTATAAAAACATCAACAAAATGGTATAGAGGGAACATACTTCAACATAATAATGGCCATATATGACAAGCTCAAAGCTGACATCACGCTCGATAGCTAAAAGCTGAAAGCTTTTCCTCTAAGATCAGGGACAAGACAAAGACGCCCACTCTCACCATTTTTATTCCACATAGTATAAGAGATCCTAGTCACGGCAATCAGATAAGATAAAGATATAAAAGGCATCCACACTGGTAAGAAAGAAGTAAAACTGTCACTATTTGCAGATGACATGACTCTATATGTAGAAAATCCTGAATAGACTCCACCAAAAATCTATTATAATAACTAGATTTAGCAAAGGTGAAGGAGACAGAATTAATAGACAGAAATCTGTTGAATTCCTATAGACTAACAAACCAGAAGAAAGAGAAATTAAGAAAATAATTCCATTTACAATTATATCAAAAAGAATAAAATACCTAGAAATAAACCTAACCAAGGAGATGAAAGACTTATATTATGAAAACTGTTGAACACTGAAGAGTGAGATTGAAGAATACACAAATAAATGGAAATCTATCCCATGATCATGGATAGGAAGAATTGATATTGTCAAAATGGCCATTTTCTGCAAACCAATTTATAGATTCAGTGCAATCCATATGAAAATACTGGTGGCATTTTTCAATGAACTAGAGCAAATAATCCTAAAACTTATATGGAGCCACAAAAGACCCTGAATAGCCAAAGCAATCCTAAGAAAGAAAAACAAAGCTGGGGGTATGATGCTTCCTGACTTCAAGCTATACTACAAAGCTACAGTAATCAAACAGTATGGTGCTGGCACAAGAAAAGAACCATAGATCAGTGGAACAGAAGAGAGAGCCCAGAAATAAACCCACACCTATATGGTCAATTAATATGTGATAGTGGAGATAAGAATAAACAATGGGGAAAAGACAGTCTCTTCAATAAATGGTGTGGGAAAACTGGACAGCTACATGCAAGAAAATGAAACTGGATTACTCCCTAACACAATACATAAAAGTAAACTCAAATATGTTTAAAGACCTAAAGGTAAGACATGAAACCATAACTCTTTGAATAAAATATAGTCAAAAATCTCTTGAACATAAGCATAAGTAATTTTTTCTGGACACATCTCCCTGGTAAGGGAAACAGAAACAAAAATAAACAAGTGGGACTATACCAAACTACTAAACTTCCGTACAGCAAAGGAAATCATCAGCAAAACAAAAAGCAACCTATAGTATGGGGGAATATATTCATAAATGATATATCCAATAAGGGGTTAACATCCAAAATATATCAAGAACTCATATAACTCAACACTAAAAACACCCAGTAACCCAATTAAAAAATGCGCAGAGAACCTGAATAGACATTTTTCCAAAGAAGATATATAGATGGCCAACAGGCACATTAAAAGATACTCCACATCACTAATCATCTCAGAAATACAAATAAAAACCACAATGAGATATCACCTCATACCAGTCAGAATGGCCACTATCTGAAAGGTAAGAAATAACAAGTGTTTGGGAGGATGTGGAGAAAAGGGAACCCTCACACACTGATGGTGGGAATGTAAATTAAGATCTTGCAGTCATTGTGGAAAGCAGTATGGAGGCTCCTCAAAAAACTAAAAATTGAAATACCATATGACCCAGTAATTCCATTTTTAGGAATTTACCTGAGGAAAACAAAACCTCTGATTCAAAAAGGTTATGCACCCCTATGCTTATTGTCACTTTGTTTACAATAACCAAGATATTGAAGTAACCACAGTATCCATCAACAGATGAATAGATAAAGAAAAGGTGGTACATATACACAATGCAATATTATTCAGCCTTAAAAAAGAAAGAAATCTTGCCATTTGTGACAACATGGATAAATTCAGAGGGTATTATGCTAAATGAAATAAGCCAGGTGTAGAAAGATAAATGCCATATTATTTCACTTATACATCGTATCTAAAAACAAAACAAAATGAACAAAATAGCAATAGACTTAGGTACTAGTAAGTGACTAGTGTTACCATGGAGTAGGGGTTGAGGTGGGTAGGTGTGGAAGGTAAGAAGATAAAAAGGCACTAAATTTCAATTATAATACAAATTAGTCATAGTGATGAAAGTAAAGCATAGAGAATATAGTGAATAGTTCTGTAACATCTTTTTGTGTTGACAGATAGTAACTACACTAGTTGGGACATAAATGTCAAATCACGATGTTGTATACTTGAAACCAGTAGAATATTGTGTAAAGATACTTCAGTAAAAAAAAAATCCATAAATAAATAAATAAAACATACTTTTTAAATAACTTTGAGCCCTTATATAGTCACAGAAAATATTCTTCAAAAACTAAATTGCAATTCACATCCATAGTTTTCTTACTAAGAAATATGACAGCATGATGAATAAAAGGTGCCCAACCACAAAAGATATATACAGTAAATCTAGAAAGATTTCTCTAGAAAAAGTAAAGAAAAAAAGATGAACATTTCTACTTCATAAAAACACTAATGGATATATGATAGGAATCAATTTGCTATAGCAGTTAGATTCAAATTAATACATTTGAAAGATGGATGAAGCATTTTATTTTAAAATGTACTTGCAATGTGCTAGAAATTATAACATCTAGAACCTCAGTAATTAAAATTATGATGGAAATATTCTCAGTCTCAATTAAAGGGTGTTTATTTAAAAGTGTACACAGTTGCTAAAAATTATTTTAGGGGATATGAGCCAAAAACAAAACAGAGGGAATATTCAGTAATGAATACTAGACTTGGACATAGATGACCTACATTTCATATTTGATTTAGTGACTGTTATTAGTTTTAGGACCTTGGTAAACTTACTTAATGTCTCCAAACCTAATTCCTTTACCTGTAAAATGAGGTTAGTTATGAAAAATAAATGGTAGTATATGGGAAAGTTCTTAGAATCTCTAAAGTAACCTGTAAGTATAAAAATATGGACTAACTAACCAAGAAAACTACCTGGAAATGGTTTCTAAAAGATTTCATAGCCCAGGATGTGGAATTCTTTCAAATGCGTTAAATGTTCTTTAAAAATATTGTTTGTAGAATTTATTTTACAAGTTCGGTTTTTCTAGTTTACAGAATGTCTCCTATGTTATCTCCGAAAAACTTAACACTATGTAACTTCTTATGCTCCATAGTTGAACTTGTGAGATGTTTTTTAAGGGTGACTTCAATGTACGGAGATGGATATTCTTCTTTGGATAATAAACTGGCTCTGTAGATAGTTTCAAAGGGGTAATTTATCAAAACATTCTGTCATTGTCATCAGAATTGGAGAACAGTTTTTTAAGGTCATCTTAAAGGCTAAGAACCATTTCCATGTGTAAATCCTGATGTTTGCTAAATATCTGCCTTTACCTTACATCACAAGTTTCTTTTTTATTTTCTCATGTACTTAAGAGAAAACAGGTCAAGTCACACTGGGCACAAAGGTTGCACCACGAGGATACCAGTTACTTGGTGATATTTGAAACCAAATTGGAAATTCAATGAACCCAACTATCTTGTGAATTTCCACAACACTCCTCTCCTTTTCTTGTCATTTTCTCCTGTTTGGGAAATGGAATCTCTGCAGTGGGTATTGAATCATCAGTATCCTCTTCATGGCATGTTGTCTAGCTTCTTCACTTATTGACGCATCACAAAAACACTAACAGATACTTAGTTCTTAATTTATAAGAGTGACTCTAAAATGGCTTCAGTGAGGGACAGTCTCAGAATAGCAATTTGAGCGAAACAAAGGATTACACACGAGGTAGCGGTCAGTGGGTGAGTTAGTACTAGTTTTCACCTTCGTGTGAGCCATAGTGGCTTGACCAAATAAATGTTGATTTCTACAAAACAAACATTTAGAAGTAGGCAGTCCATTTTAAGCTGCCTTCTAATTTTGGTTGTCATGTCAGTCTGTGGCTTTCTTTCTTTTCTTTTCTTTTTTTTTTCATAAAAATATGTTTTATTTAGATTTTGGGAGAAGCTCTTTTTTTAAAAGAGAAAAACTTAGCTTTTAAAACTCAAAGGAAAAATACCAATTGCAGTTTATATCAAATGTGTGATAACTCAATATTTTTTAATTCAGATATCATTGATAAGCAACCTTATGAAGGTTTCACAGAAGCAAAACTGTGGTTTCAACATTCACCCATATTATCAAGTTTGCTCCCCACCCCATTGCTATCACTGTCCGTCAGCATAGCAAGATGCTACAGAATCATTACTTGTCTTCATGCTATACTACCTTCCCCGTGACCTACCTTCTCCCTCCCTTCCCACCCACCCGCCCAACCCTTTTCCTTTGGTAACCACTAGTCCCTTCTTGGAGTCTGTGAGTCTGCTGTAGTTTTGTTCCTTCAGTTTTGCTTTGTTGTTATATTTGTGGCTGTCTTTCTTATGCTCAAAGATGACTGACTACTATACTTCTAGACATCCACGTACACTGGAGTCAGAGAGAAGGGGAAGGTTTAAGGGTGAAAAGCAAGTGCCAACTGAATCTGTTTCTTTCCTCTGCCCCTGTCCCTCCCTCTTTTTAATTGGGAAAACAACAGTCATCTGGAAATTCTACCCAGGAGACAGTAGATTTCAACTTGTGATTCATTGTTAGCAATTGTGCCATGACCATCTCTAATGGTAAGAAGGCCTAGACTATGGCATATTTTCTCTAGGCACATTTCTGCCACAATTCAATTGGTGTTCAGTTAGTGAGGGAGAAAAGAGAATGGATAGAAACAGTATCTAACCCTATGTGATGCACTTGGCTTTAACATTGAATTTTTAGAAATTTTTTTCAAAGTTCACAAATCCACTCCAATTCAACTCCAATATATTCAATATATTTGTAGTTTTGTGGTGTCTTGTCATGTACTTAATTTCATGCTCCTCCTCAAGATCAGATCGTATCTTACTCTTCATTGTGTAGCTATTAGTACCTAGTGGGTGTTGAACCCATGATTTATTCTTTTCTCATATTAGGTTTGACTCATTCTCTGGGAGATATTAAAATATGTGATACATTCCTTAGGACCTTTGAGTATATGAGTGGCTTGAATTGTTGGGACATTCAGTGCTAACCACTAGGTAAACCATCTTGAAACTTTTGCATTTTGAGCCCAATTATCTTGATTTAATTGAGAACATGAGACAGTCCATGTTACATGTTCATACCTTTATGCCACTGCTTCAGTGTGCATGACTTACATACAATTTTCACTACCAGAAAGCGTTGGTAAGGCCAAGCGGAAATCCTCTGAATGGTTATACCAAGGGTCTGAGTACAAACTTTGTGTCAAACTTTGGGATGCCTCTGATTTCTTCTAAATATTAGTTATATAATTATATAATCAGAGAATCCTCCAGCTCCATTGTTCCTTCATACATTTTAAAAATAGGGCTTTTTTTACTGTATTGAAAAATAATACACTTTTAAAATCTATATCCCATGGCCTAGAACAATCCTGGCACACACAGCAGGTCAAAGTAAGTGTTGAGTGAGTAGATGACTTTGGGCCAGTTTCTCAGCCTTCTTACCATAGTTTCCTCATTAGTAAAGGTGTATATGAAAGTGCTTAGCTGTAAGGGAAAGTATAAAAGGAAAGTATTGGTTTTGAGTTAGAGAGTAATGGGTCTGACTCCAGGCTCCACAACTGATCATCTAGTAGCAACTGCAAAATTAACTTTTTCATTCATTCATTCATTCATTCATGCAACTGCATGACAGGCTGCTCTAGACACTCGAAATGTATGACTGGAAAAGAAGTTATTTCCTGGTAGCTCATAGTCTAGTGTGAGAGACAGACAACAGTATATGATAAATGCTTTAAGTCGGTTTCATTACCATTCAGATGGGTTAGTAATGTCTGCCTCCCAGCATTACTATGTCCACGTGTGTCCACACCTACCATGTTTTAAAATGCTCATAGCCAGAACAGTGTTGTATAGGAACAGCATATCTCTCCTTTTGTCATGTGTTCATTTGAGAGGAAAGCTGTGTTCAGTCTTTTATCTGGAAGGAAGACCTAGGGGCCCTTTAGAGATCTATAGCCCTTTAGCCGTTGCCAGCATTCCTTATCAGAACTACAAAATGAAAAAAACGATTTGAATGACTATTTTTTTCAGTTCTTCCTAGAATAGAATAAGCTAGCACCATGCTAGATGCATAGAAGAGAGACTAGTTTCTGATACATTATACAATCACATTTTATATCACAGATGTTTGTGGTGGACGTCCAAAAGACCACCCCCGGGTTTGGTGGTTCACTGGGAGGACAGGACTCAGCATTTAGTCATACTCTTGGCTATGATTCATTACAACAAAAGCATACAAAACAAAATCAACCAAGAGGAAAGGCATGTTGGGCAAAGTCCAGGGAAACCAGGTGCAAGCAGCCAAGTGCCTTCTCCCAGTGGAGTCTAATGGGATGCACTTAATTTCCCCAGCGATGAGTTGTAAAAACATGTTCAATGTCTACTAGGAAATCTTTTTAAATACATAGTGCCCGTTGTTTCTATAGGGGACAGATCACATAGACACTGACTGACTAGGATGTACCAAGATTTCAGACTCCCAGAAGGTATTTTGCTGTCCACAATAAACCTTTTATTTATTTATTTTATTTATTTTTTACAAACAATCTGAAACAGTAAGTCACTCTTATCAATTAGGAAATAATGGGAACTCTCCTGAAATCCAAGTTCCCAGACGCCAGACAAGAGTCAACTTTAAGGGCAAGTCTTTCTATGGACAGCAGTCTCAGGACTTCGTATTTCCCATTTTCTACACAATGCCTAAGGGCATTTGGTTGAGAAAGGTGCTTGGCCTTTTGGGGTCTTTGCAATGCTTGACTAAAGGGAAGCTTAAGAGGTTAGGAGTGCAGGGAGTAAAACAGGAATACAGTGGGGTTCTGTCTCCCCTCCCCTCTTCTGGGCAGAAGGAAATGACAGGCTGGACAACATAGGGATTAATTATATCATCTGTCTGTCTTCCTTTTTTATTTTACTGCTCACCACATTATTCATCACAGAGGAAACAGACAGGATTTTAAATCCATGAACATTGCAGGTCAACTTTAGCTGCCTTCCTGAAAAGTATCTTATATGTTGTGTTTCTGCGTTTTACAGGTACTTGAAGCTTTCACTTTAATGGCAACCTCTGCAGAACTCTTTGGCAAAGGGAGAAGTCCATTTATAAAGTTGTGGGTAAAACTGCAATATTTCCAGAATCTCTGGACTGGCCTTAGTTCATTTCCATATCAATAGGTGTTTCCAAGGCATGGAGAAAAGTAGTTCCTCTCCACATCAATAGGTGATCACATAGGAGAGCAATGGCATGTCTAGACCTGAGAGGTTGAGTGGGGAGCCCTGTGGGCAAACAGAAGTGGATGATTATTTGTACTCAATAAACGAGTTCCTTTAGCTTTATTTCTTTCTTTGACTGATTTCAGTTTCAAAGGGAATTGTTCAGGGCTGGGAACATATTTCTGCCCTGGAGTTACAACAATTCACTTCTTAAATCATTCATTCAGTAAGTTCAGAGTTTAGTGTTTTGAGATTTTGTAAATTAAGGCACAGTTGTGGGGCATTTGAAATTTTCATAGCTTAGTTTCTACATGAACTGCACCACCATAACTGAATTTCTTGGAAGTTTTGAACTTAGAAAATCTTCTCCTGGCTTTCTTGCTCAGTATGGTATTTGCACTTCCAACTTAGTTTCTGCTCCTCAAATAGTTTAGCTTTTGGCCACTGGGAATAATTGCAGAGCCCAAAATAAATTCTTACATCTCTCTAAGCAAAGCAAGAAATTATAAAATCAACAATTAGTTCCAAATACAACCTTATTGTACTTTTCTTATGACAGTCTTGCTGGTTTTATTTTGGGATTATGGCTAAATGGCCTTTATCCAAGTAAGTGAGTGATTATTTTACTGAGCAGAAAAGGAGAAAGAAGTGTGTGGGAATAAAATATTTAAATTGCTGTTTTCCTTGAAGCCGTAATAGTGCCTGTAGCTGGTGGGACCGCAATATTTAGAATTCAAGCATATTTATCCTTACCTTAAATGTTATGAGGATCATAATGTTTTTCATTTGCAGTTCTTTGAAATATTATAACAGTTGGTTAAAAGCAAACAGGGTTTTCTTTGATGTAATATTAATCCCTTCATAGAGTAGCTTTACTAAAGAAAGAAAGAAAGCAAAGGCAAAAATATTTCTTGCTAGCATTTTGACTTCTGGAGGAGGATTTGAGGCTAGATTCTAGATGTTTGTTTTTCGTATTTATTATTGTTTAAATTAAAATGTGTGGGATTTAGTCATAATGTTCTAATACCATTTCAGCTGTATACAACTGAGCCATTTGAGTGCCACAGAAAATGTCACATTTATCTATATCTTTAAAAGGGTATTCTTAGAGCTAGAAAGTAATACCACAGCACATATTTTTAAACTCTTATTTGTCTAAGCAGTGTTATATTAAAATGTCTATTGTTTCTAGGACTTGTTAATAATTAAAGACATGATTTATTTCCAGGGGACTAGCTTATTCCAGCTCTAAGAACAATAGAAAGAGGTATTAAAACAAAAGCTCAGAACTGTGTGTATGTGTAATTGGATACAGAGAATAATAAAAATCATAAAATAAGTTCAAACAAATGTCTCTAGTATATGACTGAATTAATGACATTTTAGTGTCATTTTTAAAACTATGTAAATGCTATAGATTATATTCTTATGCTTATAAAATAGAGATTTTTATTACATAGTCCCAATTTTATTACATTTTACCTTTTTTTTCAAGCTGACTTGTCAAAACATGATTAAGTACAGATTTAATTTTCAGCTTTTTGAGATTTCCATATAAATAAATTTTTACATGTAGCTATGGATTAAATTAATATAAATAAACAAATCAGGAAAAAAATTTGCCAGGTAATTATGTTTAACTGATATGACAAAATAGAAGCTTTGCTTTTAGAAAGAATGTATCTGCATCACAGGAATTTAGAGAAATCCTCAGAGCTGTGGTATTTCCTGACACTTCGGCAACTATTATTGAAAAGAGTACCGAATAGAACCTAGCTAATTCTACAAGTATTTATTAAACGCCTAGTGAGCAGAGAACATAATTCCCTCATCAAATCTCATGCTTTAGTGGGAGAGGAACACAAGTACTTTAGATACCATGTCTAGCTAAGAAGACAGAAAAACAGAAAGAAATTTAGCCAGAGCTGAATTAAAATTGCTTATCAATGTTCATGGGTAAGGCGGCCACCTGTCGTTGTCGTGGTCTATCCAGGGTCTCCTGGGATCCTTGCACTCAAAGCCTCATATCGTAGGAAGCCCCTTCATCCCAGGAGAAGGAATGGTTGGTCTCCCTGATAATCGGTTCCTCCCAGTCAATGTGATACATTTCTACCGGTCTATCTGCCTGTAGGGACTTAGGCGAAAAAAGGTGTGGTAATGTTAACTGTCATCTGAAGGACTAGGAACAAGCGCTTGTTTGAAATCTGGAAAACTTCCATACTTCCTATATAAATGATGCAACTTACAGAAGGCAAATCTAAAAGTTATGATATAAGTGGAGTAGAAATTTAAAGTAAAACTGGAGTTCATAAGATACATCTGCTTGGCTCTCTCTTCCTCTAATTTTCCTCTGTCCATTTGTTTCTGCCTCTTCCTTACCTCCTTCCATATGCACACATATTTAGGCTTCTCATATTTTAGCAAATGAAAAGCACTTATTCCTCAACCTGCTTCCATCTAACATCAGAAGTTCAGGCTACAAAACTCTGAATTTCTCTCCTGAAGTCCTACAAGACATTCCTTATGTCTTCTCAGTTACTAGATCATTTTGCATCACATGCCGCTAGAGATTACCTCTTCTTGAATTTCTCCCCTCTCTTGATTTATTGACACCACATATTCCTGGTTTACTTCTCACAAATCCTTGGTCATTTTTTTTTTTCAATCTGCATTTGGGGATCTTCTTATCTCTATCACCCTTAAATTGAAATATTCACGTTCCCTAGAGTTCTGTCATTGGTTTTCTTCTCTATTTAATCCACATTTATGTACAGGCATTGCTGATATAACAGTGGATTTAAACTACCATCTTGGGAGTTTAAATTCTAGTGAGGAGAAAAAGACAATATACACATTAAAAAAAAGAAAAAAATAAATAGTTTATGAGTTGGGGGTCCTAAATGTTACAGAGAAAATTAAAGCTAGGAATGGGGCTGACTCCTTTCTTAGGGCTGCTGCAACTAATTAGAACAAACTCAGTGGCTTAAAACAACAGAGATGGATTTTTTTCACAGTTCTAGAGTCCAGAAGTCTGACATTAAGGTGTTGGCAAGGCTGTACTCCCTTAAAGAGTCTAGGGGTTAATCATTTCTTGCCTCTTCCAGTGGCTCCAGCGTTCACTGGCCGTGGTAGCATAATTCCAATCTCCGCCTCTGTGTGTCTGTCTCTTTTTCCCTATGTGTATATCTCCTCCATGGCTCCCTCTCCTTGGAAGGACACTAGTCATTGGATTTAGAGCCCAAATCCAATACAACTTCATCTTAACTTGATTACATCTCCAAAGGTTCTATTTCCAAAGACTATCACATTTGCAGATTCTGGTAGACATGATTTTCTTGGGAGACACTAATCCACTCCCTAGACAGGTTAAGGATTTCTGGTTTCCAAGGTAGACAAAGAACTGAGAAGGTCATAGAGATATGGCTGTGTAGATAACTCCTAGGACCTCAAATTCAACACATCCAAAGTGGAAGTCATCATAATTGTCTCTTCAAAGCAGCTTCTGAACACTTGCAAATCCTCACCCTGTTCCTCAGCTAGAAAATTAGGAATCATTCTAGACCTGTAGCTCCAGCTCAACCTGACTCCATGTCCTAACAGACCACATCCCTTCACTCCCACCTCCTAAAAATTGATCAAGGTGGGTCTCTTCTACTGCCTTCATTTGGATTCTTATTTCTCTCCAAGTTTCCACTCCCATTCTCTACACTCCCTTAGAGGGAATTTAAACAAGAACAACCTTAACATGTTACCCCTTTACGTAACATCCATTAACAGCTCTCCAATATTTGAGAGAAACTATGGTCTCTTTTACAAATGTATAGATATTCCACAGAGTTATTCCTAGCTGACACCCCTAAAAAAGCTCTCATGACTCAAAAATCCTTCCTGTGGTTTTCAAAGACTGGTTTCACCCTGAATCAATCAATAGTCCCAGTTTCTTTCATTCCACAGCTAACCAAACAGCCCATAAACCAGCCACACTCAACTGGTCACTATTTGCAAGTCAGCTGTGGCTACTACCGTCATCACCCCCACCTCTTAATGAGCACCAGGGGCATACCTGCCAGTGTTTATTTGTAGTGCTTACTTTGTGCAAAGAGGTTTTAATTTACATAAGACTCCCCAGTGAGGTAGGTGTTTGAGTCCCTTAATATAAACTAGAAAACTGAAACACAAGAGCTTAATTTTCTTGACTGCAGCGTCCTTGATCATACACAAGGTATAGTTTTCTTACCTGGGGTTCATAATTTTTACTTCATTGAACATCATTGTAAGGATTAACTTGACTTAAAAAGATACCCAGGAGAGACACTTGGCATCTGGCAAATCTTCAAGCAGTGATAATAATGATGACAAGGCTCCCCACACCTTCAAATCTTACAAAAAAATTGAATGGGGTGCTGGCCAGCAAAGTTCTGCCCAAGATAATGTCAATCCTGTGCCTCTAACAATATTGAAGAGCTGTTCTTTCCATTCAGACAGATATCTACCCCTTGGATTCAGGTAAGATTATCTAACACAACCACAGCATGGGAATAGGATTGGAGTAAAGTTTTCCAATTTTGTACTTATTTAACAAACATTCCTCCAGGATCTTTTATGTGGCACATTCTGAGATTACAGAGATTTATATTTTAAAAAAAACACGTCAAAAGCTTTTATCACTCATAAAGACATAATAGCATATGGATATATCAACATATATAAATCAATAATAATTTCTACTCCTTCAGAAAATGTTATTGAACAGTTACTCTGAGCCCAGGGCTTTAATAGGTAGGAACAATAACAACAGAAATCCCAATATTACAGCCTACAAGGTAGAGGTGTACAATGTCAGTACTCAGACTGCATACAATATTCTCCATCTCCCATCTACAGTCACTCATCTCTTTATTCTCCCATATTATTTTCATATGTCTGTACCCTGAACTAGTCCATAAGCAATTGGAGGGGAAAGTGTATGTGTGTGTCTCTTTTTTTAAAAAAATCCCTCACTACTTTCCACTCAGGCCAAAACAAAACAGTTAAAATAAAATTTAGCTCAAGGCTAGTACATGAAAAATGGTTAGTAATAAAACCACAGTTATTAAAGACGGAGTGCAGATCATAAACATGAATAATAGTTATCCCTGAGAGCCTTCCCTGTGGCTACTCCGGGACCTCAGCACCGTCTGGGGCATGACCTCAGGCAGGCATATTGGTGAACTAATCTGCTGGCTGAAGGAAAAAGATGTCCTTTTCCTGGTGTCTGCTCTACTCTCCTTCACAGCCTTGAGACCACGGAAGAAGAAGGGGAATCCTTGCCGTGGGCCAGGGCTGGCTTGGTGCTGAAACCCCTCGAGTGTGTGGCCGCTTGAGTGACTTGGGCTCAGTGCTGGATCGTGTCATAAGTACATGATTAGGGTACTAGCAAAAGGCGATCCAAAGATTTTTTTTTAAGAATTTGAAAGTGGAAAAAAAAAACCCATTTATGTAATCATCATAGGAAAATCAGAATGCCACTCCACTTTCTTGTTTTCATTTTAACATTTAGAGTTTAGTTTCGATATGTAAAGAGGGAAAACCAAAGCCTTTTCAATTTGTAAGACTTTAGAAAGTCTTCTCATGGTCCTGACTTTGAGTAAAAGTTAGGACCCATTTTGGATGAGGCTACTGCTCCTCACATGGTGTGAATCTCGACTATGGACAGCCTAGCTTTCAACTTCTCTAAAGTACTTCATAGGTAATAATTGGGTCATAATTATTTATGCAAATTACCGAAGTGAAGCCAGAGGTTTAACCTTTCTTCAGTTCAGTCTTAACATATTCTTTTTAAGATAAATAATTCTACTTGTTTTCTCAAATTTATCATGGGACGATTTCTTATAAGTTATAACAGGTAACTGCATCCTGTTTAGGGATTTTCAATTTTAAATCACAACAAAAGAAACAGTCAACTAAGCATGACAAGGCTTTCTCAAAAATGTACACCTCTGGGTTCCACAGAGACAGAGCTCATGCGAATGTCACTTTGAATGTTAAATAGAGCTTTGGATGTGCTTACATTGAATCTTCCCTAGGTTTTCCTCATACAAAAGATTTTAATAGCAGATTTGTCAGGATAAGATCACTGCTTAATTACAGACTGGTGTTGGATCAGGAAGAATAAGATACAGAGGAGCTGGTGGAAGTTCACGTGTTTATTTTTGGTACTGACTGGCTCAGAGATCAGTCAGATTTCATACAGCCAAATCCAGTCCTGCCGTGTTCCTAGGATTGTGTTGGTTACCACTAAATACCCAAGATCACCACTGATCCTTTTTAAGTTTTATCAGTCCTTACCACTGACCTAGTGGTCTAGTGAGGTCTAGTGTCCTCTTTCAGCTGAGGCACCAAAATGATGAGGCTTTAAGTTACGCTGCTGGGGAGCAGACCCTTCAACTATGTCTCCCCTCCCTACTCTCCTCAGTCACTGCATAAAAACCAGTGCCTCCAACTCTTTACACACAATTACATCTAAACTCCTGTCCACACTGAGCCCCTCATTTGCCTCCCCATCAAATACTTTCCTACTGAGATCTCTGGAACCCCCATTTCATCATAGGAACAAAACAAAACAAAACAAAACAAAATCCCCCTTCTATATTCCCCAGTTTTGTACAACATTATTTCTCTTTCCTGGCACAGTTCCAAACAAAAGACATAATGCCCTTAGAGCTGAACTTCAACCTCTTTCTCCTAATCTTTATGTGGAAATTTGTTGAAATATTATTTTGTGCTGTTTCTCCCATTTCTCATTGCCCACTCGCTATTCCATCAACTAAAAATGATTTTGCCCCTTACCCCTCTAGCAAAGCTGTTTTGACACTTTCACCTACCATCCCCTGTTCTTCAAATTAAATGAACCATTTTAGATCACTTATTGCACTTTTTTATTGCATTTAACACTGTGGAAATTTGGGAATCTCTAAGGTTGCCTGATACCTCACTCTAAATCTCCCACCATTCCTTCTTGCCTTTCTCTACCCCTAAATATTGCTTTAATGTTTTACATCATGCTTGACCTCACTCTACACATTTCTTGAAGTGATGGTTTACAGATTCTATAGCTATTTGCCTCCTGCTATATATCTCCTTGCTGAAACTTGTTCTTCTAATAGCCTTCTAGACAGACCCTCCTAGATTCCCCAGGTTAGAACCTGTGATCTTCTCTATTAAACAGCATACACATCTTTTCTTTTTACCTGAATTGTATGTACCACTTCTCACTCAGTCTCCCATAATGCAAATCTGCAGTCATCTTTGACCGTCCTCAACCTTACTCTCAACTTATCACAAAATGCTGCTAAGTTTAGCTCTGAAATATTTATAAAATCTGTTGCTTACCCTCTCCATCTGCTTGTTAGACCCCATTCAGTGACCACTGTTCCGGTTCAGGTTTAATGTCTGACCTCCTACTGTAACACCCTAACTTAGCCCCCTGTCCCTAGCTTTACTCTCCTCTTTATGCAACCCCCTAAGCAATGATCCATGAAGATGCAAAAAGGACTATGTCATTCTACTCCTAGACTTATTTCTCACAACTGCCTAATGTGCACTTTATGTAGATCCACCATCTGCATCCACCCTCTATTTTATAATGATGCATCTCTGGTTTTACAATGTTTTTCTCCACCTGAAATGCTCCTCTATTCCTACTTTCAATCAGCTAATTTTCATTTGTACATTAAAACCCAGCCCAGTCATAATCTCTTCTAGAAAGCCTTCTTATCCCTCCCAGAGTGAATAAGATGCCATATCTCAGTAGTTCTATAATGACCAATTATTTTTTCTGTCACTTAACTATTTTTTATTTATCTTTTCTTATAACTGTTTACCCAACAGCCTGTGAGCCCTTTGAGGGAAATAGCTGTACCTTATTCATCTGGGTGCTTTCAGCATCTTGCAAGGTGCCAGCCACAAAAAAGATACTAAAATAATTACATTGACAATTGAGGATGTGATTCACATTCACTCTTATCCTTGAAAAACAGGGGTAAGGTATTGTTTTCATGTTTAGGACTGATTAAATTAATGGGATAACTATTTTCTTCAGATCCTTATTTTTAAGACGTCAGGTTTGGAAACTAATGCAATCATTTTTGAATGTAGTAATTCTCTATAAAGATATTCAGTGTGTTGCTCACTTCTTAGGAAAGTCAAATTTCTTAGAAAATAACTTCTTTAGATTATCACTTAGTTGAACTTCCTATTAACCAAGCATTTTATCCAGGCCACAACTGCCCATCCCAAGTTCTACAATGGTCCAACCAAAGAATTGTTCCTACCATTATTTCTTTCATCAGTCTTTGACCAACCTTTGTTCATGTTGTCCTGCTTCCACCAAAGACTACCATTAGAAGAAAACATGGACATTGACTGAATCCCTGTTGTAGAAAGGCAGGGCAAGACTGGGGAAAGAACATGGACTTAGAGACGAGCACCCTGAAGTGCAACACCAACCTTAGTGACTTGGTGATATTGAGCAAGTTTCTCAACCACTCAGGGCCTCATTCCATCTCCTTTCAAAATAGGAATAGCAGTGCTTCCCTATAGGACTAGTGTGAGAGTATATAATTTAATGCCTTTTAAATATCTGGCATAATAATTTGATTTCCCCATTCCATATTTAATGTTGACATACAAGGACTGGACAGGAAAGCGTAAAAACATCTAACTAAATGTTTGACTATATTTATTATTTGCATGCTAATTCACGTGAACATGTATAACGAAAATAGGACTTCTCAAAAATAAGATTATCAGTAAAACAATATAAAAGCGAGTAAGGGAAGAAGTTTTCTTTCCATCTTGGTAATGAACTTACTTCTGCTTTGTTTGACTGGTTGCCAGAGTTCTGTCCTTCCCTATAGGAAGGTGGAAATTGGATGAACTTTTCTTAATTGGCCAAAGTAACAACTACCTCAAGGTAAAAGTTATAAAAGATAGATACTCCTAATAGAACACCTAACACAGACAAAGTTTGCACAGAAACATTCTGGTGCCAAAGGAGTGGAGAAAGGAAAAAAGGAGAAACTTCTAAAGATATAAATTCTCTAATTATGAAGATAGATTACTTAAGGTGATTTTTTGAGGCTTATGGACCTATTCCATTTAAGATGGCAAACAACAAAATGTTACTGCAAATTAGACATCCAATGAAATGTCACATGGAAAGGTTAACTATTTTAAAAAGTGTTATATATTATTGTATTTAAAATGCCATCATTATTAGTTTCAAAACAGAGCTCACTGACAAAACAGGAACGAATATATTTTCCAGAGAGGAAGGTAGGAATATTTTATCAACTGTCCACAATATATAAAAACAAGGAAACCATTATAGTGAACTTTCATCCTTCACTTGAAACATTCACATTTGACCATTTCTATAGTGACTTAGGCTAGAATTATTTTGGTTTATGGAGATCTGACCCCAGGTGGATTTGAAAACAACAACAGAATATGGGTATGAAAGGCCTATTTTGTGCCAAGTCCTGCTCCAGACACTGAAGAAAGAGAGGGAACAAAACAGGTCAGGTTCCTGGCCCCATGGAGGTCAGTCTAGTGGGAGACGACTTACAGTGGGGAAATCATAACCTAACGTGGTGTCCTGAGCAACAAGCGCTGTAAAGAAAGCAAGGGGGGTTTGGAGATTGCGGTTTCTCTGACCCCCCCCAGCAGTAATCATGGTTGGTCAGGTAATGTCCTCAGAAGCGTGATATTTAAGAAGAGAATGCCGCTGAAGAGAGAGAGCAAACGTAGATCTCACAGCAAAAGTGTTGCAGCAGAGGCCCCCTGCTCCCTGTCTAACCTGCCTTAGCTATAGTCAGTGGTTAACAGCTGTGGTGGGCAGGTGAGTGGGGACACACCTGAGATCATCTTCTGAGAACTGGACAACCCCCATGGTAAACACCAAGTTATTTTCTCATCCTCACCAACCTGTAAGATGGGCTAAATTACTTCCATCCTTCAGAATAAGCAACTGGAATTCATGAACCTGAAGGAACGCATCAAGGGCTCTTCATAATTTAGTCTCCAACTCAAAGTCTATGCAATATTGCATCCCTGAGGATTCCTGGGACTAATCCAGTTGCTGAAGAAACTGTAACATTTACCTTTACTGAAAGCATGCTAAACACCAGATGTTTTCTGGTATTGCCTCTTTTTGTGCCCACCACACCTCTCGGAGGCCATTAGTATGCACAGTGCCCAGGTAAGGAAATGGAGGCTAAGGAGGGTTAAACACCTTGTTCAAAGTGATGGGGGGTCCACAATAAAAGTTAATCCCTGTTATTTCATTCTCTCCAAGGAGCTTATGTATTTTCCCAAGGTTGTTAATTTCAACCATGAATCAGGTTCACTGTGCTTTATTTAGAAATGCATTTATGAAAATAATAAAATCCTGAAGTACAGATGTAGAATGTTTAAATATAGACAATGAATTTATTTTTTGGATTCAACTTGGGATTACTTATTCAATTGTTTTATGTTGACATTTATTGTTATATTTCATTTAAAATAGAAGTAACCCAATATATTTGGCAAGAAATTCAACAGTGTTATACTGGTTTCTGTTCTTCAGAAGATAGGAGGCTGCCAAGAGATTGGTTTGTGGAGCCCCTGATATTAATGCTCTTAGAAAGTAGTACCGTGCATGCCAACATATGTACACCCCATAATGCCTTAGTCTCTTCTGATGGATATTGAACATCTATTAAAATAGCCAAGGACACCATTTCTGACAGAGGCTATATTTTAGCAATATTAAGAACTGAGGTTTAAATCCCTGCTCCACAATTTACCACATCTTATTTGCAGCTCACTGCAGCTTTCATTGTTTAATGTTCATTATGTTGCTGCATGCTCATTAGGGGCCCGGGACTACTCCACACATTTTACATTTAATCCCCCTAATGGTGCCAAGATGGGTTATTAATCCCATTTTATGGAGGAAAAAACTGAGCTCAGAGAAGAAAAATAAATTGTTAATAGCTGTACAATTAATAAGCTGCAAAGCTGGCGATTTGAACCTCAGTGTCTCTGACTTAACAGCCTGTTGCCCACACTACACGGCACTGCAGGACTAAAGAGGGGTGGTAATGTGACTGCATAAGAAACAGGATCAGCTTTGTAATAAGGGCTGGGCACACACATCCTGTCTCAGCTCAGCAAGGCACTGCTCCCTCAGTTCTGTAAAATCATTGGGGATTTTGATTAGTATCCCAGGATAGGATCAGTGTGACAGGGGATACATTCTTGGGACCGTGAGGAAGAGGATAGATGCCAGAGACAAGGATGGAAATGCTGACTCTGAGAGCTGGAAGAACGGGTTAGCAATGCGAATCAAAGAAATCACAGGATGCCTGAGACTTCATTTCTTCCCTGCTCTATAAAATGGGAATAATCATAACTAATGCATGAGGTGGTTATGATCAATTATGTGAAACTAAGTAAAGCACTGAGCTCCATCCCTGTGCGTACACAGGCTCACCGTGGCCCCCAGTGGAACCCTACATTCTCCATGTTTTTCAGCTGTGGTAGCCCTGCAGGGGGCTCCCGGGACACCTTGTGCAGTTCAGAGTAGCAGTTCCACCTCTAAGCAGAGCATGACTTCTCTCCAGGCTGTGGTCTTGGGGCAATGAGAGACACACCTTGAACATGACTGCAACTGTGTTTCCATAGACCGGGCACTGACATGCCTGTGGGAAGCTGCCCTGTCCACTTAACTCACTGTGATTTGTGACCATCTGAGAGCATTATACAGTCCTCAGCGACTGAGGACTCTGGCCCTGGCAAGGCATAAGAAAAAGTCCACTGGCGCTTTACTAGATGATGAAAAACGAAAATACATGATTTATTTTCACTTTATTAGCCCAGACAGGTTCTTCTCAAAGGCAAGTCCAGAGGGCTTTGCCCACTATGACGGTGCTCTGCCCTCATCCTGGCAGAGACAGGAAAGGCTGTGGGTTACCCTGGGTGCTTCCCCCAGACTTAGCATGGCTCCGGGAAAACCAGGGGCCTGTCTACGCCTCCGACTATCATCTACTACCAGATAACCTTTCCTTTGCCCTCATAGCAAGATAAATCTAGATAAAGTTGAGCCAGGAAGGTTGTGGGGACAGCATCTAGTCACTTACTCATATGTAAGAAGGCCACCTATTTCTGGGGAACTCAAAATTCTGTTTGCAAAACCTTTGACAAAATCCTCTTTCCCCACTAAATTGAAACAACATATCACCTCTCTCAGATCCAGTTAGATCCCCATGAGCCAGCTCAATCAGACTAAGTGACTTCCCCAAAGCTCACAGCTCAAATTGAGAAGCACCTGGGAGGAGAATCTTAGTCTCAGACCTGCATTCTTTAGAGCTGCGCTTCTCCAACTCTACCAAGAGCCTGGGGGTCCTTGATCAATCAACAGTCCATTTAGCACTAATGCCTCACTCGTTGGAATGTGGTCCAGGAACCAGTAGCTTTCATCTGAGAGCTCTTAACAATTGTTAAATATGCAGAACAGCAAGCCCTCCCTAGACCGTCTGATTCAGGACTGCAATTTAACAAGAGCCTCAGGTAATGTGTTGACACACTGAAATTTAAGAAGAACCCTCTGGGAGATCATTTAACCTCTCAGTTGCCAACCTCCTGAAACTGAACTTCCATCAAGTGACCATCCAGAACATTCCACAGCAAAACCCCGTTTAGATTCCAGGATTCCAATTCAGCAGTTTAACCTAGGGCACCATCGTGAATCTCCCTGGGCCTTCGTTTCCACATCAGCAAAATGGGGATACTCACAACTGCCTTGCCTCCTTCTTGGTATAAAATGTGGTAATATCTGTAAAAGCACTTTATTACCATCAAAGCCTTAAGTGTGTGTCACTACAGCACACCAAGCTACCCTGACTCCTCAAAGATTCTGTGTGTGTGTGCGCATGCACGCACAGAGGGAATTCTAGTATAGAACTGGGTCATATATGACAGATTTTGCCCTACTTAATTTAGAATGTAACCTAATTCTCAGACTGGTTGCCCGAAATAAAAAGAATCCTCCCTCCTCTAAATCCCAGAAGGGCTTTTAAAATGGATGAGCCCTGGGGGACTCCCTGGCTTATTTCCACAGCCACAGTCAAGGCAGCCTGAGACCACAGTTTTATGTCAGATGGTAGTAGATTTGGGGGTATAAGACCACATGGAAAGATTGTATACAGGGAAGAGGTGGGCAGCCTTTTTAAAAATCAAAATTCCCAAGAGCTATTCAAACCACGCCTGGTTTAGAGAAAGAGTTAAATGAAGAAGATTGGGAGAAGAGAAAAAGGACAAAGGTGGGAAGGGGAGTCCTGTAGAGAGTGTCCATCTCTACATGAGACAAATTTCCATTGGGCAATACCTACATGGCAGACACTAGTCTATGCATTTTGGACATAGCTATGAACAAGGCCAGCAAGGGTCCCACGCTGAGGCGTCTTATGGTCCAGCGGTGGTAGTGGAGCAGAGACAAGAGGAAAAGCAAACTTGAAATCTTAAAAAGTGCTTTGAGGGACAAAGTGACTGTGGGGTTCTGCTTGTGACTGGATGCTCAGAGTGGCTCCTCTGAGATGAAAACTCAACTGTGACCTTAAGGACAAGAAAACACATGCATAAAATGGGCAATTGCTTCCCAGGCAATGCCAACACTCCAAGGAGCTTGGGAGTGTCAAAGAACAGAAAGAAGGATGGTGAGCAAAGAAACTAGGAGGTGAGGTAGGAAAGGTTGGCCTTAGTTCGTCTAAGGCTTGAGGGTCATGGCCAGGAGTGTGGATATCAGTGTGAGTGCCGTGGAATATCACTGCGCATCGAGCTAGTGATCTACCTAAGTGTAGAAACTGTAATCTCAGAATTTCAGCACAGCAGCACAGGCTAATGAACTTAAAGCAGGGCAATAGTAGGATGTTTACTTTTTCTAACTTTCATCCATCCCTCCTTTTGGTTTTTTATTAAAGAATTCTTATATGTCAGCTACTATGTTTCTGTGAGCACGAACATTTGACTAACTTATGAAGTTCAGTCCCCCTCTGTGAGTTAGTCAAAAGCAATCATTGGCTCCCCCATTGCCCAGAACAACTTAGGTTTATTGAATTTGTTACAGGTGAAACTAGGATCCCATCCAGCTGTATGGAATAAGAGTCTTTAGGGATGCGCTTGTGTGTGTTTTTAACACTATCCACAAGTGATGCTGAGAACCACCCACACACTTCTCTCCGAGACTCTCTCTGGATACCCAGCATTTCCTCTCTGTGTCCTTCAGCTGCCCTTAGCCCTGAGGGATCAGTTCAAAGCCTCTGCCCTCTGTTATCAAATCTCCATGAGCATCTCTAACTCATGCTCTTATGCTGTTCCTGGGGGTTAAATCCTCCCATCTGGAGGACGCTGCCCTGAGGACTTGAGCCAATCCTTTATCAGTTCATCTCCCCACTACCTAGCCTCCTGCTCTACATGCAATAGAAATATAAGAAATGGTCTTTGCTGATGATAAAAAATAACCTAAATGCAGAGATGCCTTAGAAAGCAAGGATGTCTCTTAACTTTTTCTGGTTCCTTCTGAGATGGAAAGAAATAATCACAACATCAACAATCAGCCAGTGACACTGATAATGGCTAGTTTGTACTGAACATTTATCCTGTGCTGAATACGGGCTGAATGCTTGCAGCATCCCCTCATCACATCCCTGCCTGCAGTCTGCTGGATTGGATTCTAAGACACTCAGCCTAGTGGGAAATGCTCTCAGTAAACTTGGATCCCAGTTTCAGTTCAGTCACTGAATAATAGCACGAGGCTTTTCAATCTCTCTGAGCCTCAGTTTGCACATTTGGAAAAATGGAATGATAAACCCTTGACTTTCTCTCTTCCAGGGTTGTTGTGAGTAGTAAGTACCATCCATGCAGACAGGTGTTAAAGAAGGATAGACATAAAAATTTAGAAGAAAAGTAACTCTTGTTTCTGGGGCAACACCAGAATTCCAAAACTAATAGTTCACTTTCCTGCTCTAGCATCAGGCCTTACTTTTTTGCAATATTGCCAAGGTGCTGGTTAAACCTGAACTTTTCTTAGGAACAGGTCATACGTGAAAGAGAGTTTGATTCTATGTAATATTGGAAGGTTAAAAAACCCCGAAAAGCAAAATTCAGTAAGTATTGACCAAGGTCTTCTTTTCTAATTTGCTTTGACAATAAACTGTATGTTTCAATTAATTAAGCCAACGTTGGCCCCAGTCAAATAACTGGTTGGCCTTGGCAGAGCCGGTGGCTCTGCTATCATCTCTGCTGCTCTCTCCCATGCTAGGTGAGGGTGGGCTCTCCTGTCCTGAAGAGGGGAGAAGCCACCCTCCCCAGCCAGTGGAGAGGAAATCTTCATTATACTTCTGCAGCATGGTGGCTGCCAATTTAAGGAATCACAGTCCTGGGAGACAGCCTTCCTGCCTGGTGGAGCTTTGCCTAAACCCAGAGCTGAGGATGTGGCCCTTTGCGAGAATGGAATAGTGGGCGCATATTATTTAAGTGAAATCAGGAAAACCCTCTGTGTCCTTCTGAACAATATCAGCATCACTATTGTTTGAAATTCTATTACTGGAGATGATTTACTTCGTTTTTTCAGCTTTTTAAAAAAATAATGGTAATATTCCTGAGAATGGTAATATACAAAGTATGAATACCTTAGTGTGATTTTGTCATTTGGATCCCTTTTCTGACAAGAAGGAAGTCACGGACCCTACAGAATACATTCCAGGTAGCATGTAGTTTTCCTTCATTGAACCAGCACCACCTCTCTTATGGTAAGAACTGAAGGTCAAGAGTAACTTCGCAGGGATCACACAGCTGGTAGACAGCAGTGACGTTTTGAGCACATGTCTTCGTATAAATAGCCCTCCCAAATAAGTAAGAGTATGGCAATACTGACTGCATGAAGAAGAGGGACAGGCTGAGATTCGGGTTACTTGGAAAAAAAAATCTTTTGTAAATACTGAAGCCACCAGTCACAATGTTTTCTGTAACACCTTGAAAGTCCTGAATGGAAAGTATTATGCTTTTATTGGTTAAAAAAAATAGTTCTACTATACCTATGTGTTATTCTAGTAGACTGCTTATGAGACAGCTGACTCTGGGTCATCCCTTACATGGCTATGGGTCATATCTTAGCTGGTTATAGGTCATCTCTTGGGCTTTCTGCCCTTGTGGCTCACTAATTGGTTAAGGTGGATTTTATGTGCCACTAATGGAAGTGCTGATTCTTCTCTGTAGGGAAAGGAGACATCCAGGGAAATGTCTTCTTTACCTTTAAGATCTAAAACCATTAGCTAGAATGACTCCAGATTATCTCGGTAACTTGGTCTTTTACCTTTTGCTATTTCTCTTGATTTTGAGTAATCATATTGAGTAGAAAGTGAAAAACTTGCCAGAAGGTTCATTTGATTCCTTTTCTGTGGATATTTCATTATGTCCATATTTCCTGGCTAGAATAAATAAGCCTGAGCTCCTTTTAATCTTCATTGCTGTTTTTGATATTGGAAAACATTCCACTCATGGCCATTCTGCAATCAAAATCCCCAGGCTACAGAGGAGGGCTCTAACTAGATTTTTGGTGACAATTTAACACCAAGTTGATGCAATCAATTCTCTGTTCAGGCGGGTCTGATGCCATTAGAGGCTTTTCTGCCTTTGTAGGCTCACAGACTTAGCTTTTCTAAGCAGTGGAGAGGCATGTGCTGTTGAAGCTAATGAGATTATAGCCTCTGAATCAAATTCTGCAGTTATTAATATGATCATAGCTTTTTGCTCCAGAATCCTTACAAAACTTACTTGACTCCCCTAAACCAATTCGATGCTGAACACTCAAAGAGAACACTAACATTAAATGCAGGTGTATGGCTTTGCTAATGTACTCTGTCGTTTTTGGTTAACTTCTGTTCTCCATTTCAAAAAACTCATGCCTTTTTGTGAAATATAATTCTAAAGTGATATGGGGATGTATTTGTTTGGGCTGAATATTTGTGTTCCCAAAAACTCATATGTGGAAAACTTTTAATCCCCAGTGTGACTGTATTTGGAGATGGGGTATCAAAGGAGGTAATTATGGTTAAATGAGGTCATAAGGATGTAGCCACAACCTGCTAAGATTAGTGGCCTTCTAAGAAGACCCACCAGTGAGCTCTCTCTCTCTTTCTCCTTGTTTGCACAAAAGATACAGTGAAAACCATCCATAAGCCAGGAAGAGAACTCTCAACACAACCTGACCATGCTGACCCCATGATCTTATACCTCCAGGCCACAGAACAGTGAGAAAATGTTTATTATTTAAGCCACCCAGTCTGTGACATTTTGTTATAGCAGTCCAAGCTGACAAATACACAACTGATCTGGGAAATTCTAAATATTTGAATCAATTTGATTGAAGGGTTAGATGAATTATTCCAAAGTCCTTGAAACTATAATTAGAATTAATATTAAATTATTACTAACAGGAAACATTTGATCATCTAGAAATGATTAAGCATATGAGTGATTATTTTTTAAGCCTCAGATGAGAACTACTGGCCATGTATGTAGTTTCCTTACCCATAAGCACATTCATGCACTTTTTTTGAATAGGTATTATCTACTTCTGCTTAACAGTAGTAAAGTTTCAATATAATTGAGACCAAACAATATATTCTATTCATCTAAATGCTGGGCCTGCATTACTGTGCTTTACTGAGCTAATTAATTTACTTTTCTGACAGAAGAATGCAAATGAAAGGAGAAAAATCTGGGCTTACTTAAGTAGTTAAAGATAACACAATAGATTTGGAATCTGAGCAGCCAAAAAGCATTTGCTCTGAGGGGTCCAAGTTTGTTTCTTTCCTTCTTGTAAAAATATGCAGCAAATCTGTTAAAAACCAAGCGTGGCCCTCCAGCAGCAATGATAATAAACATATATTTTGCTTCCTTTTGCATCCCTGCAGGTGACATGATGTCTGGTTCATAGTGGACACTTTATAAATAGGTACAAATGCCTGATGATTAATGAATAATCAGGCTACACTACATACAAATTAATAAGCAAAAAGGAAAAAAACATAAATTCTACTTTTATTATTGATCTGTGACAAACTTCATAGTAGAAGAGATTAAGATTATGTTAATTTTTCAGCTACACTGTAATTCAAGGTATTTTTTTCTCAAAATGATGGTGATTTCCTTCTCCCACCCCACATACACTAAACATAGAAGAGACTATGGCAAGGCATTTTCATGGATTCAAATATTCAAGAAACAAAGGGCATTAAATTGCATTATTTGGATTTAGAATTATATGTTTATTGTCAGCTGAAAACTCATTTATACAAAGACAATGATATTAAGAATTCAGTTATCACAATATAAAGTTGTGATGTTATTGTTATATGTATTCTGTCTTGTCCACCACTCTCAAATATACAGAATTTTATTACCTAGTAATAGAAACCTTGACAAAAAGTTTTGCCAAATCAAAAACTGTATGTTCAAAACCTATAAAAAAAACCTATACGGTTCAGAAATATTAAGATTGTTCTCCTATCTGAAAATGATTTATGGTAGAAAGTATCACTTTTTCCCCTACCTGACTTAACTCAACTTTGAATTATAAATATGTCACAATAAATTTATGTCAGATCCAAAATACTAATTATTGATTTAATACCACTACAATTTCTGGAAATGATGACCCTGGACCTCTGTCATTTGCCAAGGTTATGCAGTTATTAAATGGTGAAGTGTGGATTGGAAACTTGGACTCAACATTCTCTCTTTTCAGCCACTGAAGCATGAAGTCCTCCTTTGTCAAGCACCCCAAGGGCTTCTGTGCCTCATCTCAGGGGACCTCACAGTGCTTGTGCAGAGTTCAGTTACTGCATTTCCACATTTTCAGAGTATCTGTCTGTTAGACCTCTAATGGTCATCAGCTGCAACTTGAGACTTTCATACCATGGGACTTAGCACAGTGCACAATGAATAGTCAACACACTATACTAATCATCAGTGCACTGTGATTTACTGAACGAATGGATGGTGTTAACAAGATCCATCTTTGTATTCCATAGCCACGTATGTTCATTCTAACCTTACCAATATTCCCCCTAATTTGGTCTTCTCCATAAGAAGTTATCAAAAAGAGTCACTAACAGTCACCAAAAATGGGTCAGCTAGATTCTTATTTCCCTAGGAATACAATTCAATCCTTGCTCTGTTGAGAGTAGGCCATGCAGGTTAGTAAATAGAGTCACACCAAATACTTCCCTGTATTTTCCTCAAGAAACAGGCAGTCTTTCTGTGCAGGATTTAAGGAAAATATGATGCAGAAATCATAAATCAACATCCCCACATCAAAGCTCTATATCCATTCTATGTGATGTATGCCTACATTATACTCTCACAGCAAAACTATCTTTATGAACAAATACCAGCTCAAGTGAACACAGGAGCTCAAGGAGAAAAGTGTTATCGAAAACATAAAGCACTGGGTGATTTCAAAGGTATAAACTTAGTCTGTGGTCTATAAACAAACATACCTGCTAACTTGCTCCCAACTGATATCTTAAAATTCTGTAAATGCTGACAAAATGTGTTTTATTTTTAAAGGAGGCTTGGGGAGATTCCTTTAAAACTTGGATCTCACTAAGCCTGAGACCAGCATATACAGTGTTATTTTGTGCAAAGTGAACACTGAAATAATGTTTTTTGATGAAATAATTGAGATTTAAAGATCAAATCAATAAATTCTAACTTAGTGTATATCACGTACTATGCAGGGTGAGGAGATTACTATGAAATAATTTGTAGTTTGCTTTATAACAGGCATGATCATTATGATAGTGCAAAGAATTCAATCAAGATATAATTAAATAGCAACAATAAATCAAGAGTGCCACAGGTGTGATGGAACCAAGCGGGTCAAGGAGCCACTGACTTATGGGATATATGTGGCATTCCTTCAGTTCTGCACACTTCTGGCCCATATCACTAGACAGTCACCCGACTTTATCTGGCTGGGTCCAGATGCATCTCACAAAGTTTTCTCAATTATGTTCTTGGCAACCAATTATCTTGAGCTGGATGGCAAAATGAAATCTGCTGGACATCTCTAGTTCAACCTCCCGCTAAAGAGTCATCCCTTGTTGTAGAGATTGGAGAGTGAAGCCCTGCCTTAACCGGACTCCTTTGCAGCTAGTGTTCCATATTTCCATTCCACGTGAATTGGAGTTGAGGAGGGAGAGGCAGGGCTGGGGAAGAAGCAGCACAGGTCTGTGGTCCCAGCTCCTGGACACAGGAGTCTAGTGTTGCAGTGGTTGGCTTTGCTGATCATGGCAGAGGTGGGGTGAGTCTAGAAGCTGGAAACTGTTCCTACAAACCCTTCCTAGAGCTTATTCTTCCAGCCTTTTAAACTAGTTTGTAAGCCACCTAATATCTGGCAATACCATCCTTTCTCCTTCTATCTGTTGGGCTGTTCCTGTTGACTACACCTAAACTCTAGTCGGTACAGCCTTCGTTCCTTAAACAGCTCTTCCTATGAAGTCTGCATAGACCAAGTAGAGTAGGTTTCTATTGCCTGGTCATCCAGAAGCTAGATTTCTATGAGCAGACACTGTTACCATGATAAGTGTTGGAAACCTTCAGCCACCAGCTCTGCTGCTGAGTCTGACTTCATGCAAATTTCTCAGTCTCTCTGAGCCTGGGGTTCCTCATCTGTAAAATGAGAGAATCATCCTGGATAATGTCAGGGCTGCTTCTTTCTCTAGCATTTTTTACACTCGGTGAGTGATTTTTCAACATGTCCTTTTAAAGAGCTAATTACCCAAGACATAAAAGAATCTATCATCTACTCTGCAACTTTCTTGTATAAAGTGAAATAATTCCTTTTTCAAGTAAATATAATTGATCATGTCAGAGAGAGGTGACTTGAAAGTACTTCTGAGACAGGCACCTTACAGCCTAAAAAAATTTTAGGGATTCCTAGTTTTATTTTACAGACATGGAAACTGATGTTCAAAGAGAAATTGCTTACCTAAGTTCACACATCTATATGTTCTCACTCATATCCTCATATTCTAAATCCAGTAATATCCTCTTTTTAGTATCCTAACTTTATTAGAGAGAAAAAGGGAAGAATGTGGCATGAATTTGGGTGCTTATTATTTGAATGGAATGAAGAAGGTAAACTGGGAATTTATATTTTTATTTCTCAGCAATGCTTGTTTATTATATGACCAGCCCTTGTGCTATGTCTCTGTGCTTTCCTAATACTTCTTAAAATGTATTAGATGTCCAACTTCTGACATCTAATATTTCATGTCTATGCATGGTTTTCTAAATATGATAACAACTTTAGATAGGGACCTGCTTTTCCATTATCAGTGAACCCCAGTGCACCTTATATTATATAGGCATTCAACAAATGTTTGCTCTTATTTAATTAAATCAGACTTAAGAGTAAATAAACTTTTACCTCCATAAAGAGTTAAAAAAATCAGAGTACATTTTTGAAAAGTTTTCTGACTTCATCACTGTTATTATGTAGTTACTGTTTTAATTTTTTCCCAACCTCACTGGAGGCGGTGTTCAAAAATATATGTTCTGAGTGCAGAATAATAAAATAATAGGTTAACAAAATAAGGGATGAGTCAAAAAATAAAATAAAATTGGGTTAAAGAGATATATAATAATGCTTTTAACAATTAAGTAATACTGGTTTTCAATTTGACACTGAACTTCCTAGCAAAGTAATAAATAAAACATAAGCCTTCACACACACAAAAGTACAGTGACCACTACATATAAATTTATGAGATACTTGAGAGGACAGTTTTTGCTACAATTGAGCAGAAGGATATGGTAAAAAGGGCACCTAACATAAGTCAGAATAACATAAATAATTAATAACATTTGTATTGCATGCAAATGTAAATATAAAGTTCACCTAAGTCTTACAAGTCTGATGTGTGTATTATGTTTATTAGTAGTGTTCCAATTTCTAAAGGAAATGAATAAAGAGGGAATGAGAGAACTTGAGACAATAAGTTAATCTGCATTCAAAGCCTAAGTCTTGTTGCTCCTCCCTAACCAATCACCTGACCTGGAGCAGGTAGTCTATATTCTTGCACTTTTTTGCCCATGACTTTGAAATATAGGATAATGATCCATGTCCTTCTTGCCATAAAGGATACAGAGGTGTGGATAAAATGAGCATTCCTGTGGCCAAGATTTTCACCTGGCTGTGGTTGACTAGCTCACTGCACACCTGTGAGCAATACATGGCTGTTGACTCTATAAAAAGAGCTCCGCCCAGTGCTCTGGGCATGACATGGTGGCAGGTCTGCAAGGCTGCAGGAGAGCAGAGCAGAGACTGGAGCGGTGGCAGTGCCGAGGACAGAGGCCCAGAGGAGGGCTGTGTGGGACAACTGTGCACAGAAGCCCAGAGGATGGCTATATGGACAGAGGATCCCAGAGGTAGAGACTGGCTTGCTGCATACAGACTCGCTCTGAGTGAATGAGATTCTAGTGACTGACCTGCCACCTGGAAATAAAGTTGGGTATAACCCTTTCACCCCAAGAACATTTTGCTGTCATTTTCTTTAGTCACACTGAATCCACAGCGAACTTGCCTGGGGCTGAAGCCCATTGGCAAGACAAGAGGCAAATAGTGATGTGCATGTGGAAACCCTCTATGGCACTGCTATAGTGTAAGTATACTAAATGTACTACATATTAATATTAATGATTATACTTTAATCACCAAACTAGTAAGTGCAGAATTATCTTGAATGGTTTGATTTGCATACATTAGGAGGTATTGCTGGCTATTCTCAATTCTCATGGTATTCTCTGATTTCTGTCCTCAAATCCCTGGAGAGATGCAGCCTGCACGAGCTGGAAGAAAGTGGTAGACATCGGACCAGTGACCCTCTTAAGAGAATACTCGTAAAATGTGTCTCAGCCTCATCTTCTGAGAAAATTAGGAGTCAAGTCCTTGAGCCAGACAAGGATTACATTTGTACATTTTGTTAACCTTAGTAGAAATTGCTATTACTGGGCCCTCCGGTTTCCTTAGTAACCTTTCTCAATAAGCATTTATGGGAAAGCGTCCTGTGTTAGTATTATAGAAGGATCCATGTGAAAGTCACCGGCCTGAGGAGATTTATCTTTACGGCCCAGAGGATGTGGCAGGTGGGGTTCCTAACAGCTAGTGAACTTCCTCCTCAGGAGGACACAAACCCAATGTGACATCTACAAAACCTGTGGCTATGCTCTTTCCCTCAGCTGGGAAATGGCATAAAGGAGAAAGGCATGGGAAAGGAAGACGTCTACTGAGTCAAAAGGCAACAGAAACCCACTGGACTTTCTAACAACTTCACACTGCTAAGTAAGCCAGGAAAGTCACAGATTCCCCCGTACGCAAGAATGAGTACAGACATTTTTCCTCCTACTATATAATAAAAACTGATGAAGAGGAACACATGGAGTGTGGTTTCCTTTAGGCAATTTTCAGAGAAATCCATAAAATGATTTTCAACTGAATTGAGAAAGAAAGACTTTGGACCAGTCATGTCCTAACTGCCACCGATTTTGCAGGGGGAAGCAAGAATATATTTTCTGGAGGTGTACTACAGGCTGGCTTCAATAGAACTTGACTCTTTGGGAAACAGGGCCATCTCTCAAATAATCAAAGATAAATTAGCAAATATCTGTAGCTGACCAGGAGTATCAGAGTACTCAGTCCTGCTCTGTGTTGTTGAGATCAAACAGTGCTTGGAAGAGGTATGTTCATTCTCACCAGCATGGATACCAGCGGTGGCTGACACCCTCCTACTAGGAGAGGAAAGTGATGGACATGCAAAGCCTATGGAAAGATTGACATTGCTAAGTGCAGTGCTGGGGATTAATCCTTCACAGCTGTGGGATGCCAAGCAGATGTGAAATCCAGCCACCATGGGACATGCTGAAGTCAGCAGGTGTATATAAATTTCTAAATGATTACTTTGGCCAGGTCAGAAAGGTTCCATTTACTGCCGGCTGTAGGGAATGTAGTTGATAACAGTGAAGAGGGAAAAAAGGTTTAAATTAAGGTGTTTTTCATGTGCACTAAGGCCTTTACCTAAGAATAGCATAAGAGAGGATAGTCACAAGGCAAAATGGATGATAATGGTCCAACTCTCAGCCCTGACAACAGGTGGCCAAAATAAGTAACTGTGCTTTTAAATAATTATGCTTAACAGTAAATGTTCACTGCTTTCTGTTATTACAATAGCTATTCTACAAATGATGTACATTTAGGCATCATTTAAGTTGCTATGGTTTCAGACAGTGACCTATATATTTATTTACAAATGAACATAGATTAGAGTTTGGTTCCAAAATGCTGAAACTGTATCCTTCAGAAAAAGTATGGGTGGGAATGAAAGAAAACTAGTATAAGCTAAATCAGAAAGGAGACTGATTATTAAAATTCTTCTTTCTTCTATTCAGTCTTTGTTTCCTTCTTCCACCTGGAAAACTTCTAATCATCCTTCAAAACCCACTGTGCTATCTTTGAAGCTTTCCCCAGCTCCAGTAAACAGAGTCTGGGGCTTTGTCTTTTGTTTTACGTAACACCACTTTCACACTTTCATCGCATTTTTTTGATATTTCCGTGTACGTATTTCTCATCCTACCTTGAATCCCTTCAGAAGGAAACCACATCGTTAGTAGAGTTGGCATATGGTTGTTAACAATGGGCTCTGCAAACAGACTACCTATGCTCAAACCCTGGTTGTACAGCTGTGCGACCTTGGGTGCAATCGTTAATAATATCTGTAAAATGAGGAAAAGGAAACTATCGACTTGTTGAGTTATTGCAAAGATTAAATGATACGGTTATACATAAAGTACTTTGAATAGCACCAGGCTCAGTTAAATGTTTGCCATTTTTTCTTTTTTAAATATCACCATTGTCTTGCTTAATGTCAGGCACAGAGTAGACACTCTGTGATTGTGTATATAAACAAAGGAGAAGAGAGTCCATACAAATGTGCAGTTCTAAAGTGATCCTTTATCAATTCTCCAAATAATCACGATTAAATAAGGGGTACATATGATGAAAGTATGTGTTCAGGGACAGAGTTTGAATGCCCCCTTGTCCCAAATTAGAGTTTCTTCCATAAACCTCTATTTATCTTTTTCTAAAATGTTTTCTAAGGGATCAAAAGTATTTGTAAGCATACATATACCCTGCAGAATTCTAAAAGTGGATATGGTTGGCCAGGTTTGTATTAAATGACTTTCTTCAGAAACACTTTGACAAAATTAGGTACAGCCTGGGAAGCAATAAAGAAGCTGCTCCTTCTCATTCCCTGAAAACTCCATTAGCTGGCCTCTCTTGTGTTCTGGCAATGGACACTTGGAGCTGGTTCCTGCTTTGCCTCTGTGCACCTGTCTGGAAGCAAATGATCCTGAAAAGATTCTGCCATATACACAGGGACATGTGCAGGGAATGGGGATCCTTGCAAAGCAGTCTCGTCATCCTCAGAAGGACCGTTTACAGCAGGGGCCACAGCCCATTGAAAAGCTAACTAAAATGTATTCAATTCAACTAATACTGAGCACCTACAATGTTCTGGGGCTGTTTTAGGGGCTAGGAATCCAGCAGTGAATCACCCAGGGGCAAAAAGCAACAAAGCAGACCTTAAGCAAAATAAAGGCTATTGGGAGGAAATGATGTGCTATGGGAATTAATAAAACAGAAAAGGGGGTCACGTGGTCCTGAAAGAAAGGGAAGGAAGCAGGCAGATTTATATGAGAGGATTGGGGAATGCCCATGGAGATTTTGGTGATTTTTGATCATGTGTGCATGTTGGTGTCTCCAAGCCCCCAATTCATATATTAAAGTCCTAATCCCAGTATGATGCTATTTGGAGGTGGGGCCTTTGGGAAGTAAATAGATCATGAGTGCGGAGCCCTCATGAATGAGATTAGTGCCCTTATAAGACAAAGCCAGAGAGCTAGCTAAGTTTTTCTTCACCATGTGAGGATACAATGAGAAGTTGGTGGCTGGCAAATTGGAAGGAGACTTTCACCAGAAAGCAACCCTACTGGGACCCTGATCTTGGACTTCCAGCCTCCAGACTGTGAGAAATAAATGTTTGCTCTTTAAGTCACCCAGTCTGTGGTAATTTGTTACAGCAGCCTGAATGGACTATGTCCGTGTACTTGAAGCATATAGATCAAAGAGCCTTTACGTTTTTGAGATAGATTCTGTTCTTTGGTGTAACTTGTTTCATGGGAAGACAACATTCTTAAACATTGATTTATGTGACAAATTGTGAATACTGAGGAATATTTTCATTGTTTTTCTGCTGTATAGATAGATATGAATTTCTCAAAAAAGAGCACCACCCCAAAAATAAAATAGAATTTAAGAATTCATTAAAAAAATAACTTTTTATTTATGAGCTTTACAATGATAATTCCTAAGGCAAATCATAAAATATGAAATAAAAAATTAGATCTATGTTTGGGAGTATGTATTTAATAAATAAAGGGAATGTTTAAAACAATCTCCAGTGGTGCAGAGAAAACATTCTAAACCAAAAATCTACTCAACTTTGTTAGCCTCCATATTCTATTACATATCACTCCAAATCCTCTTATGTGCATAATGTCCCAATTTCTGAGAGTTTGAAAGACGCTTATGATCTTGAGAAATGAAAACTCTGATCTCCAGTGAAAAATGAAAGAGTCCCAAAACTCATCAGAGGGAACAACTGAAACTATTCTTGGCAATGAACAAATAGTGTACATTTGCAACATACACTGAGTTTTTTAAAAAATGGAAATTGATTTAGATAACTCAGATTCCCATTAGTGTTTCATAAACTTAAGTTGCCTTGCAATCACCTGGGTGCTTGTTAAAAATGCAAAGAACTGCTGGCTTCACTCCCAAGATGCAAATTTGAAAATAGAACCAGGGAATCTGCAGGAGAATCAGGTGCCCTGGAGATGCAGAACCCAGGGGGCCCCAGACAGAAAACAATGGTCCCTGGAATGCAATGAAAAGAAACAAAAATCCACTCCTTTATAAGGAAATACTAGTGCACTGTATACATAACCCATGGATACTTCCATGCTTTTTCATTAGAAGTGGATTTATAGTTAACAACCCATGTGTGCTTTAACTCATAAAACTAGCATCTTCTATTTAAAGTTGATCACCAGGTTGGTATTAGGAAAGGCACCTTTTCCCCATCCTTTGGTTTCCATGACAACACATATTCCCTAAATCATCCTGGTATCACTTGACCCTCACTTCCTCCCTCCTTATGGAGGAATGACTTGTCTGGTGAATTTAGGAAGGATGACTTTGGGCTCTGCTCAACTCCTCCATTTTGGCCTTTTGAGGGCAAACTGCCCATAAGGAGCAGGATTCTCCTCTGCTCTTCCAAGCCTAAATCTCCCCTGGGAAGCACCATCCTTCCCAGACCTGGACTGGAGGTTCCATCCAGGCATCACCTGTGACTGAGAGGCCAACTCTGCCTAATTCTACAGCCAGTCAGCAGGTCCATGCGGGTCTCACGCTGGGCTGCAGACTCTTACCTGGTTTCTATCATTAACAGACAACTTTTTGTCTTCCACCTCCTACTCCTTTGTCTTAGTCCTTATTCGTTCAGAAAAAGGTGGAGGTAAAAGGGGATGCTGTTTACCTGGCTCCCTTCAAATCTCTGATGTTCAGCAGAAGAGCTCTTGTTAGATATCCAAGTAGACATCGGAATAGCAATACTGGTCATTGATATCCAAACACTGAAACCAGCAAACCAGGT
The DNA here is from genome assembly GCF_030020395.1 of Manis pentadactyla. Classification (NCBI taxonomy): domain Eukaryota; kingdom Metazoa; phylum Chordata; class Mammalia; order Pholidota; family Manidae; genus Manis; species Manis pentadactyla. Next base: position 16,206,247 of record NC_080023.1, read on the forward strand.
TTGTTCCACTTTATTTAACAACAAGCTTAAAAAGTTTTATTCCTTTTATCATTTTGTTCATTCAAGAGTAAACAAAGAGGAACTAGCAGTGAAAATTCATGCTATCTAAATTACATGTTGAAATGTTGGGATAAAGAAACATTTATAGAGAGTGATACCAGGATGTATAACTAACTTGCAGTCTCAGCTTTCAGACATCTACCCAAATCTCTAAAGTGTCACTCAGTTCAGCTCGTAAAATTGGGGCACAAATGACATGGGAACACATAGAGTGATTTATACACCAAAAAATTATATGCCATTATTGATGATCATTTTTCTTATGAATTAGTATTTCTACCATTCAGTCATTGGTTTTTCTCACCCAGAAAATCATGTAACTCCACTATATATATTTCTTCAAATTAAACAACAATGATGTATTGGTGAAATCCTTCATGCACTAGGAAAGGTGCTGTATGTGCTATGGATAATGAAAAGACATTAGTGCATGCTTCCTGTGCTCAAGAAGTTTTCTCTTAAGAGAAGAGATGCAAAATGATACACAACAGGAACAAAGTGAAAAGAGAACGGGAGAGGGGATTTTGTGCAGTCACAGTCACAAAGCAAGAGGAGCTTAAAGAAATAAAAGAGGAATAGGCTTGATTTTAAAGATAGCTTAGACTCAGATGGGTGGAAGAGAACAGGCAGGTAACTTCAGGGGAGACAAACACCTGAGGAAAGGCAGACAGGAACAAGCATGGGGTGAGGGCCAGAGCAGTCTGGCAGGTTCATTTCCTGCCCTCTGGTAAACCACTCATGAAGCATTGTTCTGTTTCTTTAAGGTTAAAAAGGGTGCACACCAACCTCACAGGTATGGCTTTGGGTACAAATGTGGCAAAAGTATAGCTTTTAAAAGTCTCTTTGGAAGCCAAAAAAATGGCTTTGCAATTTGTTACACTCTTAGTATAAATACGATTGAATATACATTATTGTACAGTACTACAGAACTACCAATTGAGCTTTATGTCACAGAGTCTATAGCTATTTTACATGCACACACACACACACACACACACACACACACACAAATAAGGTTCTCAGCCCTTAGATCTTAGGACAACCCAAATGAAGGCCTGTTGCTGTTTTACGTAAGACAAGCTAGAGTTTTTAAAAAATGAAACAACTTGTACAAACCACTTCTCTTGTAAATAGTGGCACAAGAATTCCCACCTACTTCAGCTTACACTCATGACACTGTGCGGAGTCCACCTCTGGCTACATTGCCCACTGATGGAGGTGAAAATCAGATGCTCCCATGAAGTTAGACACATACCCCAGCCATGGTTAAAATACGTGGTTCAAATATTCCATCAACCTGATAAAATCATTCTTTATCATCTATATAATTATTAGCAAAAAAAGCTATTGCTCTGGCAACATTGAAAGAAAGTGCACTTCAGCCTGAAGCTCAGCAGGATCATTTTTTAGGCAATAACTAATTGAGTGCTCTGGACTTCTCTTTTCTGATGACTCCCCTCAGCTACTCAGGGTTAAGATTCCATCACAAAAGCTACCCTGATTTATTTGTTAGACCATTTGATGCTCACTACATTTATTCTCAAGCAGTAATGTTGTGAATATTGACTGTGCTAAGTGCTTTGTTGATACCATGGAAATAAACATTTCCCTTACTTAGAAATACCTAATTTTCTTAGGTTTTGAAAGAAAAACAACTAATATGGAGTAATTGGTGATGAGATAAGACAGGTCCAAGTCCAATGTCAAGGACCCTAACCCTTACCTACAGAGTAAGACTTATTTATCATTATGTTAGAAAATCTTTGGGGAACATTATTTTGATTAGGAGGTATATTAAATAAATATTCTTTAGTAGCATGTAGATTCAGGAGAAAGAGGAAATCTTGTATTCATTCACTGTAGTTCAAGACAAATTTTAAATATATCTATTTAATCAAAGAGAAGATGGAGAGGAGATGTAGTAAGTTTAACTTTCAACCCTCTACTTAGTATCTGCCATAGATAAGTATTAAGTGTGACTACAGCCAGCACTCATTCATATGTAGGAGAAGGGGCAAGGAGATGCAAAGCAAGGGAAGAATAGTCAGAGTTAGTCTATTCCTATACTAAACCCCTGCTTACATCTGGGATTGGCATCAGACCAATACTCTTAGTATTAGATAATATAGATTCCATATGTGCTTGATACATTAGCAGACTTTCTGGGCTGACTATGCAAAGCATAAACCAAGCCCAAGAGTAAAGAACATTCTCCGTAAGAGAATACTACCACTGACACCATTTTATAATGAAATAAATGAAAGTTCTGTAAAAAATAGTCAATCACAGTATAGCTGTCATGGCACAAGGTCGAAAGCGACCCCACCAGTTAAAAAATGTCCCTTCTTTCCCAGCTCAGAAAATTGATTGAAAGGAGCCGACAGATTTTCTTTAAATAATTGTTCCAGGATTTAAATTGTTCCCTAAAGAGCAGACATATGCAAGTCCCTTTGGAGCATGGTAGGGTAAAAAGATTTGTTTTATGGAAATATTTCTCCATTTACCTTAAGCAGCCATTAGCAATAATAGTTCCTATTATTATAAAATGTGTATATTTGAAATATATTAGTTAGATAGGTCAACCCTAAACTTTAAAAAGATTTTGGAACAATAGAGTTTCTTCGCTGGTTTTGCATTTTCCCTCGAATACACAAATAAAATGCTAAGCCTGTGTTAGTTTTATTGTTGATGAATTGTAGAAGAGATATGCAATAATACTAAAGCCGGCTTACTATTTTGAACATTCTATTTTTAGTCTAAAATCTTGTTACAGACACAGAACTTTCCTGCAAATTTTTAATGAGGTACATTTTCTAAAAGCGTTTTAGCTATACAACCACCTATTATCATGAAGGAATGCATCTGGCTAATTCCCTCTCTGTATCCTTGAACATTTACAATAACAGGAAGGAGTTAAGCCTGCTTCTCACAGGTGATGTTTAGAAGCCTCGGTTAATTTCTTCTTCAATGCACCAGTGATATTTTGGCATTGCTGAATATAGTGGAGATGTGGAATTTGGGTATTTGCTCAGGTGTCTCAATCTTCTAATTATTTTATAGTTATCCATATTGCCCTGTAATCAGTTTAAATGTGGAGTTATATCACCAAGTTATCTCACTGCTGACAGCTCTTCAATATTCTCTAAGTTTCTGCAACCAAGTCATCGACAACCATGAGTTTACTGACAGATAAAGTCACATATGTACTTAATTTTATTCAAATGAGTGTCTGGGAAAGTACTTGACCCCAAATATCCTATCTTGATTTTACTAATCCAGGGACCTTAGAGTATTTTTTCATATATCATAGAGATTTAGAAAAAAGGCAACTCTTTCAAGGAAGGTTAGAATGGAATAATACATGAACTCTAGGTTCTGAAGTCTGTAGTTGTTTCCAATTCGGCTGTTTAGTGGCTTGTACACTGGACAAGTTACTTAGCAGCTTCTATGAACAAATTTCCTCCTCTATAAAAGTGGTTATAGCAAATACCTATGGACTGTGTGATATATGGCAAAACCCAGCCTAGTATAAGTTGCAACACAAAATAGTCAGAATCGGTATAAGGAAATTTATGTGTTTGGCAGTTCAGTGTTTGGGATCCTTTCTACTGGTAGTTATGGAAGAGGAGAGACTTAAGACTCTTAAGAGAAATTCTGAGTTACAATACAGTTTGTGCCTTTTCCCAAAATTATTCTATGTCTCAAAGTCACTCTGAAATTTTGAAGACTTATGAAGTTGGCATTATGGTAATCTCCACCCAGTGAGCAAGGAAACTGAGGTTCAGAAGTTTGATGACTTGTATAAGATCCACAGTTAGCTTGTTTCAGAAGCAGGATTTGACTTATGTCTGTCTGTCTTTGATCAGTGTCTCCTAGCCTCAGTGTTTTTATGCCTCTACAATCAGGTCTACTATTAATTCACAAAGGGACCCTGTGTACCTTGTTACTTTATCATGACCTAAACACAAGGGAGTTTAACTGGATGGATTTCATATTATTCTACTCAAAATATCTGTTCTTGGTTTCAGACTTTGTCACATAAACAAAGTGCACCACACTTTTACTTGAGATGAACGTACCTCTAAAAAGTGGCATTACTCTCCCTCCATGCTATTTAAATTCATTTAAGTGAAATGCATATATTAGTAGGGCTCAGGAAATATTTACTTGAATATGTAAAACAATGATTTTATGCATGCGAGTTTTCCTCCTAAATCCATACAGACCCGGGAATTACTTCATCTGGTATAAGATTACGTCATTTATTCTCTTTCAGTAATTAATCTGCTGTCTTCTAAGTACCAGTCTTGATGGTTGAGATGGGTGTGATGATAGAGGAAAAAGAGAGTGCATCTCATAAACAGAGTGCATCCTGATTCACAGAGGGCACAAAAGGAAGAGAGAACATTTCCAAGCTATGATGGGAATTTCATGTCTGCACAAAATTAAGATTCCTAAAGTTGGTTTAAAAGTCACTAACAGTCCAGCCTTGTGACACAGATTCTTAACATTGAGCTTGCCAATATGGTCTTTAGTGTCCACCTTCAAAATGTCCCCTAACCAACAGCACATAGTGGTGGTGTAGTGGGCACAAACCAGTGGGCACATGTACACCACACAGGGGCAGGTGCATTTTTTCCCTTCAGAAAGCAATTCAACCTTACATCTACATCAAAAGACTTGAAACAGTTCATTTTCTTGTCCCATTAGTTCTTTTTCTAAGACCCTATCCTAACAACATTATTCTAAATACATAAGCAACTTCACAGACAGAGATTTTCTTACAGAATTTTTTAAATGCTGGAAAAATGCAAAAAACTTAAAAGTCCTAAAATCAGAATAAATAAATTACAGCATACACATTTATAGACTATAATGCAGGCATTCAAGAATTTATGAAGTATCTGTAATCTAATATAAAAATCCTTATGCTCTAATTTTGAATTTAAACCTATGCAATATTTTAGAACAGTATTATAATTAAGTTTAAAGGAACAAGTCTATGTATTGAAAAACTGAAAGTAAATAAATAAAAATATTACCATTGGTTATCCTTTGAATGGTGGGATTGGAGTATAACCATCATATTTCTTCCTTTTTCCATACTTACAAACTTGCCATAATGACTATTTCTTCCTTTTGTAATGGAGAAACATACCCTTTCCCAACAATTAGTTTTGGTTTCCAATGATTTCCAATGCTGTAATGTTTTTACACTTAAATTCAGTTTTGTTATTTATGAAAATATGCATATAAAAGGCTTACAAATTGTGTTTGATTATACTTCCATCCAACGGTTCACAACATGGGGGGAGGGGGTTTTGCCTGTCTTCTTATCCCTGGGACATTCGGCAGCCCCTAGAGGCACTTTTGGTTGTCACAATTCAGGGAAAAGTTTCAGGCATGTGGTAGGTAGGGGCCTGGGAGCTGCCGATCCTTTAATGCAGAGGACAGCACCCACAACAGAATTATTGAGCTCAAAATATCAGGGATGCCAAGGTTGAGAAATTTTACCTAAAAAAAGTGCTTAAAAATCCTATTAGTCCAAGACTGTCATGGAAACTCCATAAAATGTACTCCTGGGACCTCTGAATAAACTTTTCTGTCCATTATCTACCCTTCCATCCCACAAGTCACTGAGGGTACAGAGATGAGTATGCTGCCTATATGGTGCTTGAAGCTTAGCAAAAGAGAAGGATGTAGAAATCAAGAGTTAATGTAGTTTGAAGTGCTAAGATAGAGTGCTTTAGGATCATAGAAATGGGCCCTTAATCCAGCTAGGTTCAAGGAAGGCTTTCTGGAAAGATGTCTCTGAGCTGAGCATAAAGAATGAAAAGGAGTTAATCAGATGAAGAGAGATGGGATTTTTATTCTGAAAAGAAAGCACATTCATAGTACCAGCAAGGGCATGAAGCAGGAAACAGCCTGCAGTGCTCAGGAAGTAATGAGCTTGGTAGCACGGGAACATAAAATGGGCACAGGAGAGGGAGGGGAGAGGCAGAGAGGTCTCAGGGCCGGTTTCATTTTCAGTTTGAGGAAATCAAGAAATGCTTCCCAGAGAAGGAATATTAACCAAGAGTTATGGCATTGAGGAGAAGAGGGCATTTGGGGGGAAAGAACAGTGTATGCAAAAGCTGGAAACAAGAATTGCTCAGGGGAACTTGAGTGTTGTGGTGCTGGAACATGAAACAGGGAGGAGGGAGGAAAAGGAGGGAGAAATGACCAGGGATGAGCTGGACAGGCCGGCGCTGCTCTGATCCTGGCCCTTTGTATCATCGGCAAAGAATATGGAGATTGTATCCTGCAGGTGACACAGGATAATCTTGAGCATGAGCTCAGTTCCCCATGTTTGAAAAGATTTCCCTTGTGAGAATGAATAGGAAGACAGATGGGAAGAGAGAGGGATGGCGATGGTGTTAAGACGAGACAAGTGTATTGCCGCGGAGATAGTCCATCGCGCATGCAGGCGGGAAACCCACTGATGAGTACTTGTTGGGCCTTCATGATGCACTTTGTACTGCTCTGAGCGCTGTGGAAATACAAGAAAAGTTCCCTCTGTGCTGAGGTGGAGAGGTCCTTTCTCTCTTTCTGAGGAGATAACGAATTAACACAAAATAAGTAATTTGGAGTACAGTGCATGAAGGTTTATTATTATTGTGTCATGTTGTAGGACATACATCAGGACTGATTAAATTCAGTTTAGGGAGGAAGGTGGTATCAGAGAGAGAGTAGGTTTTCAATCTGGACTGAAACAGGGAAGGTATGGGTGGCATTTGGGTAAGAGAAGTCACCAGGGGAGAGAAAGGGATGACGTGTAAATCAGGACTTGGAGACTGGGATCAGCAGGAGATGTCCTTGAAAATGTGAAACTGGGTTTCATCAACTGTCAGTAGTTTCCAAGGACATGTGATGCTGAGGGTTAAAAGTGTCACTCAGATTCAGCTCAAAGGTCACCTCTGTGAGTCCTTTCTGATGCTTCTAAATAGGGCTGGTCAGGCTCTTCTTTATGTTCCCCTAATCCTTGCATAGATATGAGACCAGGGAAACTTACTAAAACAATTTGTTTGTATGTCCATTTGTATGCAAACCCCTCTTAGCCAAAACTATGCTTTTAAGTTCCCAATTACTAGCACAGTGTCTATTATACAGATCACATTAAAAGACCCTTTTTTTTCATGGATGGAATGAATGACCACGTTTAGTAATATATAATGATTGTGAAGAACCAAGACAGCAATGATACTAATGCAAAAAGTAATACTCAATATTTGTTGAGCTCTATGTGCCAGGAACTGTGCTGACCAGAATTCTAACAAATATCATTTAAGTTACTTCTCAAATAATCTGAGGAAATAGATACTGTAATTCTGCCCCATTTTACACATGCAAGAACTAAGGTTCAGGGTCCAAGACTAGTAAAAAGCAGAGCTGTAAATTGACTTCAGGTCTGCTGCATCTCAAAGAAAATGATCTTAACCACTATTCCTGACTTTTTCATTTTCAAGAGAATCCAGATGTAAGGTGATTTTATTTTAAAAACATTTGTTGATTCAGTGTATTTGTTCTAGGCCCCAAAGACTCAATGTAACACGATACTCTGAGGACCAGTTTAATTTGAAAAGTTGAAATGTGTCAACAAATCCCAGTAGATAAGGGCTTATAAACTCAATGCAAAGGGCATAATGCCACCTGTCCAAGAGGAAATGAAACCTAAAATGAAAATCAGTGAGACAGGGTGACCCAAACTGTCCAGCCCCATCATTGATACATGTGTGACAAAATCATGTGTATAGCTTAATTTATATAACTACCTTAGAAATGTGAAATAAGGGGAAGGGAAGATATTTTATTGCATAAACACTGATATGCTAATTCAAATCATTTGCTAATTTGGCAGATAATTTCACCAATCCAAACAGAGGGACTAGACTCCCATCCATTCAATGAAATGGAGGGCTCAGAAAATCTAGATGAGTTTCCAAAAAGCAATGTACCTCACCAACCTAAAGTGCCCTCTCAGTGGTTGCCTTTATTGCCAGCTCTAGAACAGGGGTTGGCAAATTACAAAAACAGACCAAATCTATCCTGCTGCCTGTTTTTATATGACCTGCAAGATAAACATTTTACATTTACGATGGTTGAAAAAGAAAAAGAAAAAGATAATATTGTGACACATAAAAATTGTATGAAACTCAATTTTCCATGTCCATGTGCACAAAGCCTAAAATATTTACTACAGAACAAACTAGCTGACCACTGGTCTAGAATAAAGTTCAGCACGTGCCAAAGAATTCAGCAGTTCTCAAAGTGTGGCCCCTGGACCAGCTGTATCAGCCTAAAGTGAGACATCATTAGAAATGCACATTCTAGGACCCTGACCTAGATCTATTGAACCAAAAACTTTTAGGGTAGAGCCCAGCAATCTATGCTGTAACAAGTAACCTAGGTGATTCTGATATACACTAAAGTTTGAGAACCCAATGGTGTAACTCAAGTAATTTGAACAATGTTATCTTATCCCAACATAATTAAAAGAAAGGCATTTATTGGCTCCTATTTTTATTCCAGGCACTGAGCTAAAGATTTCATTTACATTTTTGTAGTTCGTACAACAATCTTGAAAGGTTGGGTTTATTATCCTCATTTTACAGAAAAGATAATTCAAGGTAAAGAAAGTAAAACAATGTGTTTAAAGTTACTGAACAGGATTTAAACTCAGGTCTGCCTGCTAATATAACCTATACACCTGCCCCTTGCTTCACCCTGTTCCTCATGTGTGAGGAGAAGGCAGCCTCCGACATCCTCAGGTAGCTTCCCTGGTGTATCAGTGAGGCTTTGGCATTCTCTTGTTGAATATAAACAATTTCACAGAATATTAACATTAGACGAGAACATTCTGTACCTACGATTCATCAAGACAAAAACAAGACCACTCTATAATCATATATGAGATGAGGCAAAAACATGAACTTAGTTTAAACCACAAAAACAACTAAATATCCCCCATCCTCACTAATGCAGCTGCTTCTTTACCAGTTGCAGCTGTAGCCTCTATCTAGTCTTCACTGCTTTATTATTAAGATTTATTAAGATACCAAATCATAGATTACCATGGCTTCTTGACTCCATCCAATCCCGAGCAAAGCCCAGCTTCTGGAATCATAATCCCCCAGCACAAACTCAAATCCCAGCAGTACTTTCTAACACCCTGTTCCTGAGCACCCCACATTCTCCACAGCATGTTCCCCCTCTCTGCAAAGAGAAGCCACATTGCTCAACCATGGGTGAGTTCCTGGTGACCTTTGGCTAGAGGTCATTGAAATGTACACCCCCTTGACCCTCATCTCTCCTCCCCATTAAGATTCCAGCTCTCTGCTCCCAGCTGGGGTGGAAATGGGTTCCCAAACTAAGCAAAACTGAAATAATAGTCCCCACACATAATCAGTACCAAGCACATTGCCAGGTCCAGAGAAGACAGTTGGTGTCTTAAATGGATTAACGGCCTTTTCATAACCAACCTTATTACAAACAATGACTTCAGGAAACTGCCTTTCTTTTTGAAATTACAGGTTTAGTTCCTATTTTTAACTTTTAGTTTCTATGTGTCAGTCTTTTGATCCCTTAACTTGTCAGGTTGCAAATGTCACCATCTTCATGCAGCCTTCCCTGAAATCTTCCAGCTCTTCTTCTTGAGTTTTCTAAAGCCGTGGCTCCCTGTCATCAGACATGTTTTACTTTTGGATTAGTTATTCATGAGCTGTTTGGAATTTAATCAATATGAAAATTTCTTAAGGATGCTAAAATGCCTTTTTGTTCTCCAGTCCCCTTCACACAGTAGGTGCTTACTACATATTTGTTCAATTTCACTTGTAAATCTAAGTTTTATTTTTAATTTTTTTCCAGGTACAAAATTGAAAGGGCTACTTTCCCAGCCATACCCAAACCCATCTCAGGAGGGCTTCTCACATGACTACTGGATTTCTCATTTGGAATTATTTTCCCCTGGCCATGGGGTTCTAAGAACAGCTGCTCCAGCTGCCTTTATATGTGGGTATCTCTACTTTGCAGGTGATATGAGATCTCACTAACAGGAAAAAAAAGAGTAAAAAAATCATAACCAACTAATCAACAGTTTCCATCCTACTCGGGAAACTTGAAAGAGGCACTGGAAGGGCCTCAATCATGTAGCATAAACAGAAATGCTCTGACACTGTTACAGTATGGGAATAAATGATGCCCACATCTTAATTTCTTGTTATACCACATATTGTCCTAGACCACCCAGTGCCCTGCAAGTAGAACTTGCATAAGCACCTTTCTGGCATATGAATTGGATAAACTTCTCTTCAACTATAAAAACCCAGCTTAGAAGTCACCTCCTCCATGGAGTCATCTCTGATCACTTCTATTTCTTCCACTTGGATTTCATTACTTCCCTTTCTTCTGTATCTTGTATTGATCTGTCTGCCATAATGTATTGCATTTTCTTTGTTTATATTCTCCATCTCTTTAAACAACTGAGAGATCCTTAAGAATAGTGACTATCATCTTGGTATACAGAGCCTATCCAAGCGCCTGACATATTTTAGACAGTTGAGAAATATTTTTAGAAGTAAGCTGTTGCTGAAACAAACAGCAAAGTAATGACAATTGAGGCAGGGTACACAGCAGCTCATTATATTATTCTCTATACTTTGTTTTGTGTATAAAATTTTCCAAAATAAAAAGTTCAGACCAATTGAAGACCTAGGAAGATGTCAGATATGCCTATCAGCATTCTTAAGTTCCCACCATAAATGCAGCTACTATATCTCTATGACCTCTGTGTGTTTCACATGTCTTTGCTTTTTCTCATAAGAAAGATACTTAAAGCCAAGCAATGTTGCCTTGAAATAAAATACATTCATGCTCTTTCAGAACAGGTACAGGACAAGGATATTATATGCAACAAAAATTTCTAGAAAAAAACAAAATAATTCACATTAACTATTTTATGGAGAAGGAAATCTATAGATTTTTGCCCTTGTTGTCTCTTTCCAAAATTACTGCAGAAGCATAATCGGTATCTCTGCTTCCCCTCTCTTATGTCTGGACTCATCCTGACCTACTCCAGGACTGACCCAGGCTAACCCTGGTGTGCCATATTGCTCATTTGTTTCCCCAAAGTTGAAGACTTTGACTCAATGTCTTTTAGTTGGTTAAAGAATAAGTACACACTCTCAGCACTGAACTCCCAGTGTTCTTGTCAGCCACATCTCCATTTCAACATTCTGACACCTGTGTGCTACAAGCCATTGCCCTTATCCATGAATATCACTTCCTGTCAGTGCATAAGGCCATGGCTCAAACTCTTTACTTAGTCTGGAATATTCTCCTACTCTCCAATATATGAAGTCCTTCTCACACAGAAAAATCCTATACAACTGTTTTTCCTCCATGAAGCCTTTTCTTGAGATCTTTCCAGAATGTCCCACTCCATCTGTTCTTCTATAGACCATTTCTTGTCTTATAGACAGCATTTATTCTCTTCTGTCTTGTTTGGTAGTTTCCCTTACTAGAATGTAAGCTTACTGAGGGAATATTCCTTTAATGTTGACCTTTCACTTCCCCAGCCTCTCAGTCAATGCCTAATAGAGGCACTGCACACATTTAAAATTCAATAAGACATAGACTACATGCTAATCTACGAAATGATGAGATTAATCTCATGAGTGTCCATCCTTGTTCCCCTCATTAGTGAGCAGATACGTGTAAAACTTCAAATCATTACATTAAAAATCCCAGTAGTCATTTTAATCCTCTTTATAAATTGCTTTTGTTTCCTAAACCTTGAATTTCAACTGAAAGGGAATTGTTTTTTAAAATAGGGCTTTGTTGAAATTGGAATCTAATTTAGGTGGGAGCAGAAATGTTTCTCTTTACCCTTTCCTTTCCATGGCTAATTGTCACTAGCCATTTAGATGATAACACTAAGATGGTATTGCTTTATCCCAACACTAATACAGATCCTCTCATTAAAATAGAAAATACTCCACAGTGACACCAGTGAAGAATCATTGCCTCCTCAAAATAGCATAAAAGCTCAGTGTTGCCTAAAAGAAGCTCTGGGCTCTACTCTGGGCCTCATGTTCACTTCCCCACCAAAAATAATAGCTAATTCCCTGGCCTTATTCTGGGCCTTATTTTCTAGGTGGTGCAGCCTCAGTGAAAAAATTTAGCAATCTACATTGGGCTAGACCTTTTTGACTTTTTATTCATTTGCAGGTAGCAAGGACAAAGGACCTGACAGTCTAATATTTTGTGGCTGCAGCTACCATTTTTGTTTTCATTCTTCTACTTGACTAGTGATCAAAAAGACTAAATTCTTTTTCTGCTTGGATGCTGTCACAGACAGGAGGCCTGGACCAGAATTGTTATGAACTTACTGGGTCTTACTGTTGCATTTTCTCACTGTTGGACTAAACATACATTGTCATTAAATGTCAGTCACAAATGGTCAAAGTTCAGTGCAGGTCTTAGAGGGAAAGGGCCCGGAAGACCACTTGGCTTCCTTTTGCTCCAATTCTGCCTCTGATCTATGACACAGTTGGCAATCTGGTTTAGCTCACTTAAGTGTCATGTCTGGGCCCCACACTTGGGTTGGGGTCAAAGCCTTGCAGACATCATGTGGCTATTGTATAATCTTACTTCTTATGAATATATTTCTCTCAGATATATCACAGGGTGTTAGTGAACAGTTCAGGACAAGATTCAGAAATTCAGGAAACTTCCCACCTATGTTTTCCTTAATTCTCTTACTTAATATTTGGGAAGAGGAATAAATGAAAAGTATTTTGTAGTAGGCAAAACATTGTATAGGATTCAGAAGTCCTTGGTTTTGGTGCCTGTTTCTTCCCCCAGTTAGTTTTAGCTTCTGATAAACCAGTAAACCTCTCTGGGTTGCAGTTGTTTCCTGTGTAAAATAAGACAGTTGAGCTATATCAGCATTTTCTAACATGTACTTCAGAACAAAAAATGATTGACTTGTCAAGTAAATATGGGTTAATTCTCATGTATGGTAGCAACCTGCATTCTTGTATTTCAGCACAATCAAGGCTTATTATTGAAACTTACTGAATCCAAAGTTTCCCCAACTTATTGGACTTTTACATAGTATCTATAAATATATAGGCACATCATCTATCTATCTATATCTATATCTATATCTATCTATATCTATATATTATATCTATCTATATATGTGTGTGTACATAAATAAAGATTCAAATATGCATATAGATATTAGTTGGAGATGAGTATGGATATCCACACTAAGAGAAATATTTTAGACTATCTCAAAATTCTATAATTCTAGTTGGGAGAATCAGATTAACAATTCTACTGTTCATATTGTTGGAATTCAAATGTGAAGTTTCCAAATCTTCAACTTCAAGTGACATAAAACAGAGCTTAAAGAGTAAAAGCTAAGCCATCTGCAGAGGTCTTAAATTTGGGACCTTTGACTTTAAATACATTATCAACAGAAAACAACTGTGAGCTACCTCACAGCCCCGTGAAAGCTGACTTGACATAGGTATCTATCTATGGTGATTCTCCTTTAGCAACTGCTCCATCTGGCTATGAAACCAAGCCACCTTGAGTATACTGCACTGAACTTGGGAGTTATGGCTCAACCACACTCAAAGAACAAAGACTAACACGATGGCAAAATGAAACAAAAGCCCATTATTCTCATTAGAGTAATTGAAATTATCTGCACTTTATTAGGACATCAACATTAGCACATTGAGGCAGAAATCTCAATGTAAAGCAAGACTGCTGTGTAGCATTTGGAGAAGTTTGTCTATGCATTGTTTTTCTTCCAGAGGTTAAATAAAATTGCTGTGTGATATGTGAAGAGGAAGAAAATTATTTCTGAGGTTTTATTTCATCCCACTGTAATATTATTCTCTGTGTGCCTAAGCAGAACTTGCCACGAGGGAAAATACTTAAAAGAAAGATGAAAATTACATGAAAACTTATGTTCTTGTACAGCTCTTAATAGTTAGAAACCAATGAACCCACTTTGTAGAAAAAAAGACTTTCTGAAGAAAAAATTCAATGACCGCTATTAACATATTAACAGAAACAACCTGTATACAGGATGTAGTTCACAACGATGTCATTTTAGTTATCAGGTCTTAGCTCCTGAAGTTAGAAAGATTAAAAGCACAGTAGGCTTAAGTATTTCCATCACCTTCCAAGATTGCACACAATGTAAGAAGTGAATATTCATAAATAACTCGCAATAAAAGATGATTTCTTATCTGGAAGGAATATTAGCAAGTATCTCAGAACTCCATTCTTGCACTTGAGAAGAAAGGAAAGCTAGAATTGACATCAAATGATTGAGGTTTAAATGATTCAAAGTGTGTTATTTCAACAGAAAATGTATTTCATGAAAAGAAATGTTTGTGAGTGTATATATATATATATACACACACAGGTACATATTCAAACTGTTAAAGCAAAGTTAATCAACCTTTTTTTTCCTCTCCCATCTTCAAATAATAAAATTGATTTGGGCAGTAAAATTTTTATGAGATGAATATCAGTTTTATTGGTTGCAACAGTGCTGTCCTGTGCATAGGGGTTCCCACTGGAGTCATATAAGCAAAGGGTCTCCTTGGGAAATGTAAATGAAACACTTTTGCAAATTAAGTGTTCAAAGCACATTTTTAAAGGCACCCATTAACTCAGTTTTAGCCTCAAAGCTTACATATTGTATATCATAATCAACAACCCAGCTCCATCCCCGCACCTTCTAACTAATCAGGCGCACACGGATATTTCCCTCGCAAATCAGGGTACTCCTCCAGAGGATGGAGTCGCTAATGACATTAAGGCGTCATAGCCAACATGAACCTGACAACCTGGATCACCACCCACAGAAGGGATTCCTAAATTCCCATCTTGGAAATATATTTAACCCACAACATCAGCCTAAACTCAAATAGGTCTCCAGTAGAAAGATACGGCACAATACCCCTTCCCCTCCCAACGTCTAATATCTGAGTAAACAGAAATGAACTGTCCAGGGCTAGGTTGCTCCATGACAAGCATGCATATTTCAAAACTTTTACTGTGGGTCTTAAGCCTTGTCAACTTCTACAGGGCTGTACCGAGTTCTAAACCAGACCTGAGCAAAGGCACAGAGTGGGAGCGACCACTTTACCTTCCGAAAAATCAATCAGTCCCAGCAAATGAAGCAGCTTCAGAGATGCACATATAATCACAACAATACCCACTGTTTGCAGTCCTTCCGACTCCCACTCGAGAGTCAACATTCTTCAAGCTGGCAGAGCATCCCAGCCTCTGGACCCCTTTGGAGCGGAGAGAGTTAATGAGAGAATCCGAACACTATCTGGCTGGGAACAAAGACGCGCGGAGGGCAAGAGTGAGCAGCCAGTGGCAACTGGACGCAGCAGAGCAGCGGCCCCCCGGGGTGAGCACCGGCCGGGGCTGCAGGCCAGCCTCTCATGCTGATGCTGGCATTGGCCTGGTGGGGTCCCCCGGCCACAGCGAGCCGGCCTCGGGTCTCCGCGCTGCAGCCCGCGAGGACTTGGGCTTCAGAGCTGCGAGGGACGCATCTGTCGGAGAACGGGAGACTTCGCTGTGTCGGTGGCGAGCAGGGACACTCCCAGAAAACTTGCCCTGGAGAGCACGGGCGCGCCAGGCGCTGACGCCGCGCCGCCAGCGCGCAGGTTCGCTGCCGGGGAAGCTGGCGGACGTCCCCATCTGCCCCAGCAGCCGACCTCTCCTCGCAGAGCTTGCGCTGCCAGACAGCACAGCCCCTCTCAGGATGCTAGGGAAGAAACCCGTCTCGGCGGCTGGCGCCTATAGCCCCTTTCAGAAAAACCCCTGTGGGAGAAAAGTGCAGGAGCTAAAGATGCAGGATTCGGCGGCTTTGCGGAGCGGGAGCATCCAAACCGCCTCCCACCTGCCGCTCCACCGGGGCTGTCCGGTCCCCGCTGGCACATGGAGAACATGATTAGGGACACTGACTGAATGCTTGTATTTACAATCACGGATGGCTGGAGGGTGGGGCAGAGCACACGCTGTAAGAACACCGATGTTCAGTAGCTGCCCCCTGGAGTGTGAGTATCACTATCCTTTCAACCTTGGCTTCAGCCTGTCCTAAAGCAAACTTTCACAAACTTCCCTGATGAGAAGAAGCACCTCGAGTGCTTGTTAGAAACACTCTTGTGGAGAGTCCAATTCAGAGGATTCTGGAGTTTGTGTTCTTAAACAAGAAGCTTGGTGATTCTTACCATGAGGGAAGCATGGGTCACTCTGTCCCAAAGGATCCCGTGGGGTGTTCTATTCCAAGCAGCCTAGGCAGCTCTGTGGGCCGTGGACTCTGGGCTGTGCCCGCACCACCCTGGCTTCATCTTTCTGCCAGTTAGCACCACTCTGCTAAGCCCAGCCCAATAGTGCCGGTGAAGAGAAGTAACTGGGACCAGTATGTACAGGAGTTTTTATCCCCTGGAACTCAAGATGAAACACAAAGCCTTATGAATAATATCTTAGATGCTGCGGAGCATTTCCTGGTTCTGCTACTTCCTTGCTGTGTGATTTTCTGCAAGACACTCAACCTCTCTCTAAAAACAGTTCATAGTCTGTGAAGTAGAATTATAGTACTTTATTTAAAGTTCTCCATTTCCAGGATATCAGGACAATTAAGTATGGTTGTAATAATAAACATTTACTGATCACTTACTACATGTTTATCAATAGTATAGTGGCTTATAACAATTAACTCATCCCACAATTCTGTGTGGTAGGTATTATGGTTCTCTTCATTTTATAAGTGAGGAAACTGAAACATAAGAGTTTAACTTACTTGTCAAAGCTGTGGTGGGCTCAGCGCTTGGTAGGCAATAGGCATTCATTCATTCTCTTATTCATTAACATGTATTAAGCCGCTACTATAAGCTATGAATGGTACATGAATGATAAAATGGCAAATAATGTTTAACCTATCCTTTGGGGTTGTAAGTTTAAAAAGGGAGACAGGCATGCATTCAAATAAATGCCTAGCACTTGAAGAGATGTCTCTATGGGGTACAGTGGGAAAACAAGAAGGAAAAGTCAGATCCACCTGAGGAAAGAGAGGGTGGTAACAGGTAAGAAACTTTTAGAAGGGTTTATCATTAATAAAGGCAGTTCTCATCATTAATAAAAGTCATACATCATACATAGACTTTGGGGTAGAAAGATGGGGGTTAAATCCTGGTTCTATTATTTGTGTGCTGTGTGACCTTGGGGAATCCACGTCATCTCTGAGCTTCAGTGTTCTAAGTTCAAGATGGAAATGAGACTGCCTCTGTCTCATGGTTGGTGTGAGTTAACTGAGACTGTGAAGAGGGGAGCCCAGGCCCTGCTCAGCATTGGTAGCTGTGGGATTATGACAGAGAGGCCAACTGTTCAGAGGCTCTGCTAAGACCTAGATGGATGAAATGACTGCTCTTCCCTGGCCCTTTCCCCCTCCCTGCTCCTAGGTCTGGTTTCAGTCTTCTCCCCACGAAGATTTCTTGATCACTCCAGCCTGCAGGGCTGGTTTTCTTCTCTGAGCACCAGGAATACACTTGGGCCACCAAGTTGGCTCTTATAACAGCGCTTTTCATTTTGGATAATATGTCTACAGGAGCGATCCTTTAATCTATCTACTAGCCACCTGCCCACCTAAATGTCTTGTTTTCAGTTGTGCCAGCAAGGCAGTGAGGGGGAAGCAGTTCTCAGTAGTTGATGGGGAAGAAAAGTTTTAAGCAACCATTCTCTGAAATTCCTGCTAACATTTGACAATAGGACATCAAAAGTTTCCTAAAAAGGTTACAGAAGTTAATTAGGTCAAGTTAACTGTAACTGTCTCTTTGAAACCTTCACAATTTCCTACTATAGTAAAAAAAAAGCTAAGATGTAGAGAGGTGACATGATTTGACCAAAGTCACACTTCCAGAAAGCTACCAATCCAGAATTTAAGCATTGCTTTATCTGGCTCCCAAGTTCATTCTCCCTTTATACTCCTCAGCAGACTTCAGCAACTATTTGTCAATTCGTCTCTTGATTTATAGAGTTAGGCAAAATATTTTTAAATTGTCACATTTCATTTTCCAGTGAAGAAATCTCTGCTATCCTTGAAATTCACAGAAAGATGAACGGATACGATTTTACTGATTTCAAGCAGAACTTCCCTGGAGGGCAATGGCGTTCCCAGTCTAGGATCCACCAGCTGAGTCTTGGTGGCCCAGGTCTTCCTGTCCACATTAGCTACCTTGGCCATTTGGTGGTCTGAGCTCTTCCTGTTAGCTCAAGATACACCAAGAATGCCAGGGGCTTTTCCACATAGACCCCCACAGCAGGAGTTTGTGAAGTGACAGTGACATCAGTGAGCTTCATGCCTCATCTGAGAAGTCTAGGGAAATCAGGGACATTTGGGGAAAAGTGTTTGGCAGGGGCATCTTGAGGAAGGAGAGTTGGCTACAAATTGTTTAAAATAGTAACTCGTGATGATGGCTCTATCATTTATTGTTTATCCCCAACCTAATTTGTTATATTAAAATATGCACTGACTTTCTCTACTCATTCCCAGGCTCACCCCTTTCCTTATGTTTACTAGGATATCCAGCAAAGGTCTGTCTTCCATACCAAAGGAAAGGAATTTCAGAGGAATAAACTAACATTTCCTGCTGACTTACTCTAAGCCAGGCACCACACTATGTCCTTGACATGTATACATTAATTTAATTTTATCCCAAACCAGTGAGTTGGGCATTATTATCTCTACCTCAAAACAGAAAAGTTAAAAGCGAGCGTTATTGAAATTAAATTACTTTCACAAAGTAATCTTCAATAAGGGGCACAATTATGATTTATATCTGATTACTCCCCAAATAATAGTTGCTAAAATTTATGGAAAACACCTGAGTGTTAAGCACTAAAGTCTTTACATATATTAACTAATTCAATTCCTTCACAGTTCCCTGAGTTTTATATTATTACTCCAGTTTTAAAAAGAAAGCTCAGGCTTTAAAAGGTTAAACAATTTGCCTGAGGCCTCATATCTAGGTCTTGGCAGAGTTGGGATTTAAACTTGGATATCCTGGGTCCCAGATTCTACACCCTTCATCACTCACCACCCTTCTCTCTGAGCCGTGTTGGAAGGTTGTTTGTTAGAGTCTCTGAAAGGGGCTATGAAAGGGAAATATTGCCAGAAACTCTTAGGAAAGTAAAGACACACTCCCACATGTCATTCTCTAGCCAGATGATCACTCTCAGAAAGGGAGAGAGTCAGTGAGTTAGACTTTTCACTTTTCTTGCACACATCCACTGTGATCCTTTAAATAACCTCACATGGGATGATTTGCTTAAAATCTGAAACTGATCATTTCCTACTCTTTCTTGTAACTTCAGTTTGAATTTCACCAGGTGATGTTCCTGGGTATCAAATGTTCCTTATACTATTGACATTGTATAAATACAAAAATAAATGTAGTTTTTTAGTTAGATTCACTTACATACATATTGTCTCTCTAAAAATATGAATAGAATGACAATGCATGCAGGTATTACTTAAGTTACATTTAAATTTAAGATTATTAATTTATATTTGTATAAACCTTTAGAGAGCAAATACTCCCATCATTTTATTTTATGAAGGCTTAAAAGTGAGGTGCAGAGAGCAGAATTGACTTGTTCAAGGTCAAAGGATTTGGGAAGTAGACAAAATTGGCTTGAATCCCCTAGCTCTTTATGATGTCTGAAATTTTTAGCTACGGGGGAAACAAGACAATACACTGAGAAGTTAAAAAAGTAATCACTTATTAAAGAAAAATGTTCTACTCTTAGGCAACAGAAATTAAGAGAAGCTATACATCACTGTGGCTGGCATCATCTAGAAGGTTCCATTGAAGACAGAAGTTTATACAGGTTTTAAAAATGAGTGAGAAGCAGAATGACTTTCCTGGGAACAGAAATGGGCACACACTAAGGCAGAATTCACAATAGCGTCACAGCTGGATTTCTCCAGGGCAGGAGAAAATTGTCAGAAGAGGCCTCTTAACACAGGGATTTAAGGACCAGGTTGATGTTCTTTGTGTGTGGCCCTTCCTGTCTCTTCTAATTTTAAGATTTTCTCACCAAAATGATGAAAGCTATTCACCTGCTGGTGCCTTCTGTTCTACCTCCAACCCTCCTGTCCTCCCCAAAGTATATCACATCCCTCCACCTTGGGGTTTCTCAACTGCTTGGAAAGATCCCTGAATGGTCTCCAGACAAGCTTTCACTCAACATGACAGGACTCAGGCTACTCCATTTAGCTGCAGGACTCCTTCTGAAAGGTTAGTAAGTGTGTCTGGAATGGATTTCTGTAAAATATGTATGTGTGTCCATTAAACAATCAAGCATCCAAGGTTCTGGTTTAAGTGCCTACTGAATCCACAAGACAGGATGGTGGGGGTGGTGGAGACTTTCCACCTTAAGAAACATTCAGCAATACTGCACTAATGTATCTTGAAAATAGTTCTCATGTATTTTATGAACAAAGATTGGACAATATGTCACGTTCATATAAACAAATTAACAGATATTTTTAAATGCATTTGGAAAATGAATTTTCCAAATAAGAATATAATCTCTTCCTATGATTTATGACATTTTTAAATGATCTGATATTCTTTTTCTGGACTTTCTGGCCTAAACTGAGGGGTTCCTGCAGTTACCAATTTAAGACAGCATACATCTTTGGCTCTCATGATACAGAACTTTTCTTGTGTTCTCTCTGTGAAAGCGTTTGCTACATACCACTACAAGAGGCTGGCTTTAGGGCAGTGATTTCCAAGCATAGTAATGATGGTTATCCTTTGCTTTATTATATTTTAATTAGGATTGCAATATTATTGGACATCTACCTTGTGAAAGTTAATGCTCTTTACATAAACTATCTCACTGAATCATTACAACATCCCAATAGGAGAGGTGATATTGTGAATCCCATTTTACAGGTGAGGATACTGAAACACAAAAGCTTAAGTAACTTGCCCAAGATTATGAAAGGAATCAGAATATGCTACTGCAAAATATGCCACTTTGGCATAAGGATTACGTTGAGCTAAAGGCAATTGAGAATCAGCACATACAAGACTTCGTAGTCCGCCTCTCTTATCTGCCTAAGAGCAGAGCATAAATTTCCCTTTGTGAAGCTACACCTCTCTCCTGTTCCAGGAATCAGGGAGCAACTCTTACCACCAGAGATGGAGAGTTGGCGACAAGAGGAGCCAGCCTAAACAAACCTAAGCAAAATAAGCCTTATCCTGTATTAGATTCCTCCATATGTTTCCTAGACACCTCCCCACAAGAAACCCAAACTTCCTCTCTTTTGTTAAAATGATATGTTAACCCTGGTGTCTCACTTCTTCCTTGAGTTTCACGTCTTTTCTGTGAACTTCATGCACATAAATATTATTAAAAGTGTTATGCCTTTTCTCCTGTTACTCTGTCTTTTGACAACCTAATTTGCAGGCCCTTAAGTACTAAACTTAAGAGGATAGAGGGAATCCTTTCTGAGAATTACCTGCTAGAAGTCAATGGAGTTGGGATTTAACATCAGGTATTATCACTCAAGAGCCAGTGTTCTTACATCCATGGAGAAGGACACAGAAAGATCACTATTTCTGCTTTGTTTTGTTTTTATTGTGGCTCCACTGAACAAAGAGAAATGAGATTTAAACAACAAATGGCTTCTAGGAAGGTGGCATATGGTATGGCCTTAACCTCATACTGAAATGTAAATATTCAGTATCAAGTTCTTTCCTGGAAGCAAGATAGAGCAAAGAAAAGAGAAATGAGATAAGGGAAGGGGCACAGGAGAAAAGGGAGGCAGGAGAAGAGTTGAAGGGAGAAGGAAGAGAAGGAAAAAAGGAGGGAGAAATGAGAAGGGTAGAGACAGGCAATCCTCTATGCCAGCCACTTCAAGAGCCAAGAATACAAAGAAAAATGCAGCCTGTTTTCTGCTTTTGAGATTATCTGAGACTTCCGGGAGGTGAGAGCTAAAATAGTAGAGAGACTATAGGCAAGGGATGAGCAAGGAGTTCTTTCTCCTTAAATTAACGCTCCCTTCCTGAACCATCAGTCTCTGGGGCTCCTATAACTAGACATGCAGAGTATCTCTTCAACTCCACTTTCTTAGGCACAGCTTCAAATGACAATGAAAATAGAGCGAGTGGTTTTTAAAAGCATGACGAACGGCGTCTCCTTGGATATCGCACTAGCCGTAGCTGAGCCACGGGCCCTGCCTTCCGAGTCTGTTGCACACCCTGTGATGCTTTCCTGCTCACTTGGGGCAAGGTCCTGGTGCCATAGGTTTGTCACTTTACCTTCTCAGTTCCTAAGTACAAGAGCTCCATGAACTGACTCAGGTGTTCTCAGAGCTGAATTGGCACATTTCCTGTCCCAGAGTAGCACTTCAGGGAAAAGAGCCCAACAGGTTAGCCTTAAATGCATCCCGAACCTCCAGAGACACTGCACATTATCTTGGTCATGTTGTGTTATGTAAAGAGTCATAGGGGCTATACGGGAAGAATATTTGTAAAGTTCTCAAGATCCTTCTCTGAAAACACTTCCAAAATCTCCCTTGTTTGTTTATTTATTCATTCTCTCTCTTTCTCTCATGCACGTGTGCTTGCTTACATACACACACACACACACACACACACACACACACACACACACACACACACAGAGTTGTCATTGGGATTCTTTCCCTCATCTGCAGTCAGTACAGTGAGGTCCTGGTGAATAGTGAAGTCTCCTTTGCCCTGAGCCTAGTGTGTGAACATTCCTGATGGATGATGAACAAAGCACATGGTAAATGTGGGGGGCCATAGGAGATATTCATTCTCTAAATGCTAGTTTTCTGAAGTGATTAGCCCAGGACTGATAGCCAGGGTTTGGAGCTAGGTCTTTGGACCATCAGTCCAGGGCTCTTTCCACTATAACAGGGAGTTAAGACACCTATTTAATAGCTAAGATACAAGATACCACACATTATAGAAGAGAGCGATCTCTTCTAGGGAGAAGATGAGAAAAATCCACAAGAACAAGAAGATGTAAAATGTCCATGAAGCCCAGTCCTGATATTACATACGTCCAGGTGCTTCTCTGAGTGCTAGCTGTTGCTAATGTCCCAATTCAGACATGCCTATGACTAGTTCCCATGATCCACCACAAGCTAGCAGCCAATGAAGCGGGGGTCGACATCTGAGTGAATCTCTTTGGCAAAAGGGATGTGTATTATTTTTAAAAAGGTGGGGGATCGGACAAAGGAAAAAGCTTTCTCTCTACCTCAGCTCCTAAAACAGACCTGGAGAGCTGGAAAGAAAGTCATTTCTCTTCGGAGAATTTCATGTTTTCCAGAATGTAGCATCAATCAGTGTTGTAGCTTGTCTCTGTGGAGATTGCTTATTTTCTATCATTATATTTATGTTATTATAATGCTGAAATGAGAATCAGTTTGTATTAGTTTCCTATTGCTGCTGTAACAAATAATCACAGTGTTGGTGGCTTAAAATGACACAAATTTGTTATCTTACAGCTTTGGAGGTCAGATGTCTGGAATGGGTCTCACTGGTCTAAAATTAAGGTGTCATCAGGGCCGCATTCCTTTAAAAGGCTCTAGGAAAGGATCTGTTTCGTGCCTTTTCCTGGTCTAGAGTCTGTGCACAGTCCTTGGCTAGTAGCCACCCCCATCTTCAATGCCAGTGATGTCCATTTGAGTCCCTCTCAGGCAGCATCATTCCAGGCCTAACTCTTCTGCCTCTCTTTTTCACTTATCTTTGCACATTGAGCCTACCTGGATAATCCAGGATAATCTTCTTGTTTTAAGGTCAGCTGATTAGCAACCATAATTCCATCTGCAACTTTAATGATCCTTTCCATGTAACCTAGCATATCCATGGGCTCTGGGGATTAGGACACAGATGTCATGTTGGTGTGCATTATTCTGCCTACACCACAGATACATAAATTACTTTTAATAGGAAGCATTTAAGTAAGAAAAGAAAAGCTAAGCCTAAACTGAAGCCCATAAAAATAGGCTCTACTTTACCAGAAGCAAGACATTTGAGATTTTTGTGAGTATGTGTGCTTAATGTACAGAAGAAAAAAAAACTTGTCTTTGAGAAGGAAAGAGCAGCTTTAATTAACATTCCTTTTTCTGAACTTCCAATTTTCACTAAGGAAGGAGACTAATGTACACTAAGAGAGTACATTTCAACACATCAGAAAGGAACACTAAACATTTCAGACAATGTAATGATCAGATAGAAGGAGACTCTCCTTTCCTTTTAGTGGTCAGAAGCAATTAGATGCAGGGTGGGTGGTTCCTTGTGAGCCCAGGACTAAACCAGGAGTTACAGGAGATAGAACTCAGACGAGTGAGACCTGCGATGATGTTCGTCTTGTAGAATTTCCAGGAGGATCACAAAAGCTAATGAAGGGCCAAGAGCTTCAATTTCAGTGATCAGCATTCACTCTAATTAACTGGCTCAGTCATTCTAGGATGGACACAGACAGAAATGAACCAAGATCTTCAGCTACCGAAGTTTTCATTTTACTTGAAGTTGTCAATTCTCCGGACATGAGCAAGTCACAGACCATGGCTTTCAGAAAGATTGTTCACTGTGTAACAAAACTCCAGTAAATGAAGGGCTTTCTCTTATGAAGATTCATGGGGCAATTTTTTCTAAAAATATTGCATTTCAATGGGCGGGTGTCTTACACACTTGAGTTAAAAATCAACTCTGACACTTTCCAAACACTTTTTTTTTATCCAGAATTTGGTTGTGATTCTGTATTGGCACTTTTTTGGGCTTTGTCTCATTTACTCCTCTTATCAGTCCATTGTAAAAATGAGAAAATTGGGGTTATGAGGGTTTGCCTTATTCAAGGTCAAAAGCAGAAGCAAAACTGGGTTTTAAAACCAGGTATTCTGGCTCGATATCCAGATTTGTTTTGTTTTGTTTTTTTCTTCTCTAGTACTTACAGAGTGCTTTTTCTGTGCTAGGTGCTGTGGTCCATGTCTTATATTGGTGATTTATAAAATGGGGATAATAAAAATGCATACCTCAAAGTGTTGTCAGGAGCAGTAAGTGGGTCAGCACATAGCATGGTCAAAGTATGTAGGGCATTATGGAGCACACAGCAAGAGCTCTACTTTTAAGAGTAATTATTATTTCTTCACAAGCTATCTCTGAGGTATTTTGATTATTATACCCATTTGACAAATGAAGAAACTGCAATTCAGAATGGTTAACACGTTTGTTACAAAGCTGGTATGTGACTGTATTGCCTTTCAGGGCTCAGTTCTTTGAAACAGAGCCACACTTAATCCCTCAGCTAGTCCTGGGCTTCCAAGCAAGGCAGAGACTAAGCGAACAAAGCTGTGTAACTGTTTAATCTATCTGGAAAATCCTCAGACTTCAGACACCATAGCTCAGTGATCATTTCTTTGTTTGAGAATTTTGACCTTCATGTAATTTCCAACTCACTTTATTGGTGCATTTATTCATTCACTCATCCAAAAACAAAATGCTCAACACCATGCAAAATACACAAGGGTCATTGAGTAAGATACAAATATCATGAGGAAACTTATAGTCTAGAAGGGAAAGTAAGGAATGCACACAAATCACTAAGTCCAAGGAAGAAGATTAGTGTCCAGGTGCAATTGTTCAAAGTGTACTTGGAGTTCAGAGGAGGGAGAGGAGGCAGTGAAGTAGAAGGGTTGAGGTCCTAGGGAATCAGTTTGACCCTTCACAGGAATGAGTCTCTTGAACCACAGGGTTCAATCATTTCTTCAATGAGTGAGTCAACAACATTTATTGTCTACTATGTGCTAAAATATGCAAGACCCCTCAACATAAAAATCAACAAATATTGGTTCCATATTCAGAATCTAACCTCTACTGGACTAATTCTAACCAAGTCTACTAACATTGTCCTAGACCCGAGCCACCATGCAATGAACTGCCATCTGATTTTCCTACTTTCTCTCTTATACCTTTGCAGTCTATTTTTACATAACAGCCAGATTAAAGAGTGTATATTTTTCACATTATTTCTCTGTTTAATTCCTTCCAATCGCTGTCCATTACATTGGGAATGGTATTCAAACTCTTCACCATGTATTGGCCTCCCTTTGATCTCCGATGACCAATTTCATTCTCTAGCCCCTTCCACAACTCAGTCTTTCAATTCTTTGAATAAACCAAGGTTATTCCTGCCTAAGGCTGTTGTGCTTCAAGATCTCTCTGCGTGGATCCTGATAATTTCTTGTTCTTTCTCATCACTCAGTTCTAGGTTCAAATGATGTCTTTTGGAGCATCCTATCCTTACCATCCTATCAGAAATATTCTGCCTCCTGTCATCTCTGCCCAGTCACTCTCTATCAAATTGTTGTGTTTTATTTTCTTCATGGCACTTACCACTCTCCCTGAACTTATTTCTTTGCTTTTACATGTTTGTTAGCCCACTCATTTCCTACCTTCTTCTACTTGTTTAGAATGCTCCTGGTAAGGACCTTTACTGACTTTATTTTCACATTATCTTCAGATCCTAGAAGAGTACCTGGCCCTGATAGGCTTTTCATTAAGTATTTATTGAATGAATTAATGGTATAAAACAGTTCTTCCCTCATGCAGGCATTTGCAGCCACAGGAACTGTCTAAGCAATGTCATAATCAGAGATTATCAACTGTGTTCATTTCATAATACAGAGAGTTCAAGAGAGAATTTATCAGATAGAAATGTGGGAAAGATCAGACAGAATAATGGCAAGTATCTGTAAAAGATGTGGATGATGATGATGATCTAATGAATATTTTGGGGCAGAAATGGCATGATCATAGCAGTGTTCTTTTGCTTCATATGGTAATAACAAAAACAAAAGCAATTATAGCAATGAAGGAAAAGTGAAAGGAAACCAGAGACAGGAAGACCAGTGAGTAGGCTACTACTGAAAGAAGGGTCTAAGCCAGAGGCCACATGAGTGGGTAGAAAGGCACTGGCACAGACACCAGCAGAGATGCAGAGACGAACCTGGCAGAACAGGGTGAAGCTGAGACCAACAACAGGAGGCATCAAGGTTGAGCGGAACTGATTGTGAAACTTGGGGGAGTTATTGGTCAACATTTTACTGGCTCTGACTAGTGAAGGAATAAAAAAGGCATAAATGTATTGAAAGGATGCAAAGATAACTCATAAACTTGGAGGAAGAATATAACAACCAATACTTAGGAAGAAACAGAAAGAAGGCAGCTCTGGGTGGCCTTCAATAGCAGTTCATGGACTCCCACTTGAGAGGTACATGTCTCATCTCTAGGCACTACTAACCATGGAACATATGTACCTCCAGATTTCAAACTCCGAAAAGGAAGACCCTGCTTGCCTACCATAGGTCAAGTAAATACCCCTGAATCAGTCAGTTAGAGCCAAGAGACAGGTCACTTAGTGCAGAAGAGCACTGGAGGTCCATTCCTGTGATCCGGGGTCCCTTCAGGAGAGAGAAAGCTTGCAAAGGTCCAGACAGCCACTCTAAGTCATCCCTGGATGAAATCAGAAACAGGAACATGTAGGGACGTGAAGATAATTCACATTTTACTAGAGTTGTGTTTGCATAACCAGCAGGGAATCCAAGAAGACCTGCTAAGGTGATAAATTAAAATGTGAAGCTGTATCTTAGGAGAGAGGCCAGAGTTGCAGATAAAAATCTGGGAGTCATCCATATACAGATGATAGTTGAAGTGACAAAGTGAGTGAGATATTCAGGAAAGAGAGATGGACAGACAAGAACATGAGTAAGGAATTAGAATTCTATGAACAAGAAGTGTCAGGTGTGACATAGCAAAAGTGGTCAGAGAGATCTAAGGAGACCTTAGAAAGTAATATTTTTGTGGAATATTTCAAAGAGATGAGAGAGCTGCAAGGAAAGGATTGACCGTTGTGTGAAATGCAGAAGCCTGGCCACTCTCTGAGTTAAACTATGGTCCTAGCACAAATGAGTTGGAGGCTGGACAAAGTGCAAGTGTGTATATGTGTGTGTGTGTGGTGAGGAGGATTTTTGTAGGTGTGTGCATATGGGCAGAGGACGGGAATGCAGGGATGAAAGGGGAACAATAATGCTGAAAGGGATTTTCAATTATGATTCTTAAATGTTTCCATTCAATCCAAGATAATTCTACAAATATTACTGAACATTTAGTATATTCCTGATATTGACACAGCTGCTGAGGATATCAAACATACATGTGAGCTGGTCCCTCATCTCTTGGGAGCTACAGTCCAATGGGGAATGCAGAAAAATAAGTAGGCAGTTATTAAATATTATAGTGACAGCAAGGGTGATTCATCATGAGACAGACACTTACCCCATACTTGAATCTAGACAGGCTTGCTGTAAAATAGATATCATCTCAGCTGAGATCTTAAGGATGAGCAGGATCAGACAATGATGGGGAAAATGTATTACTGGTAGAGGGAACAGTAGGTACAGCATCTTAGATGTGGGCAAGAGTTCAGCACCCTGAGTAAGTCTATTTGGGCAGGAGAAACACAGAGTAGACACACAGGATGAAAATAAATTGCATTTCAAGATATGACACTGCCCCAGTAAGCAGGACCCAGATCACAAAGGCTCTTTAAGTGTGCTAAAGGATTTTGCTTTTTTATCTTGAAAGCACTGGGGAACCAATGAAAGATTGTAAGCAGAGCAAGACAGCATCAAAATTGTACTTTAGAAAGATCACTGTGGTCGCTGTGTAGAAAATTGATTGGGAGATGAGTGTGGCTGAACTACAGGCAAAGAAACTAATTAAGAAACTCTTCCAGAAATCCAAGTGAGAAATGAATTAGGAATGTGGCCAACTAGCTGGAGAGATTTGGATGGCTGAGAGGTGCAGAGGTGATGGAATTTCCACATACTGGGAACTGATTAACCATGAGAGCTACAGAGAGAAAGAGCCTTGGACGATGTTCAATTTTACAGAGAAAAATATTTACTCTCTTTAGTTGAAAGTTGAGATTATTTGAAAAATTACTTACATTGTAAAGGACGAACAAATGGGTAAATGTAAGTTTTAAATAAGAAGCATTAACTTTATGACTATATGACTACAGAATACAATACTCAGAGATGAAGTGGAAATAAGGCATGCATATCACAACTTGGATTTGCTAATATAAGCAATGTGATGGTTCCAGAGCATTCCTCTCCTCCTTTGGAACTTCCGGTCATTACCAAGGAGTGGCGCAAAAGAGAATTGAGAAGAAGTGGCATGTGAATATTTGTTCATGGTCGTTTAAATCAAATGCTTTTCCCTTTCCTGAGTGGATTCTCTCTACTTCCTCCTGTCTCAGAATGGTGAATTCTCCAGGTAGGTATATGCCATTCATTCCTTTAATGCCAGCAGGAGGCTCTCCATTTACCGTACAAACTATTAGCAAATCCATTTGGCTCTTAAAGATGATTCAGAATCTGACCATCTCTCAACACCTCACTGCCACAGCCCTGATCCAAGTGACCATCCCCTCCTTCTTGACTCTTGTCTTCTAAGTCCTCTCTTACCTTCCCGTATTCTACCCTATAGGGAAAGCAGCTGGTATAAACCTTTTAAAACATAGGTCCAATCATGTGTCTCTCTTGTTCAAAATCTTCCAATAACTCTGTTGTCTAAAAGTAAAAATGAAAACCTATTTAAATGGGGTATGAGTCTTCTTTTTATGATGCTTTTCTGATCTCATCTGTCATTGCTTTCTCCTTACTCTAGCTGCAGTGGTCTCCTCAATATGCCCTGACCATCCCAGGAATGCTCCTGCCTCAAGACCTTTGTACTCAGGGTGTCCTGCACCTGGACAAATCTTTGCCTGGATTCCTACATGACTCACTCCCTTGACAATGTCAGGTCAGTATTCCATGATCACCTCCATTAGCCCAGAAGTCTACTTCATACAAAATTACATTCTTCTACTCCCAATTCTCCCTCACTTCTTTGAAATCCTTTTATTCTTCCAAGCAATTAGACTATATATTTTCATGATTTATCTTGTTTTCCCCCACTTGACTCTACATGGCATTACACAGGATTTTTGTCAGCTTCATTGACAATCCCTGACACTAAGAACAGATTTGACATGTAGAAGGTGCTATATAATGAGTTGATGAATGTCACTGCAGTCTCTACTCAAAGCAACAAACATTCATTCATGGGTACATACAGTTTTCCCCTTAATTACACAAATAGATGGAATATATCACCCTTAAATATTTCACACTTAAACGCCACATGAATATAAACAGAGAAAATATATTCTAGGTTTCTTCTAGAGAAAACCTTTGACATTGTTTCATAATTGCTTATGAGGAAACTGAAAATGTAACAATTGGAGTTCAAAAAATGTCTGAGTGAGATAAAAAGAACAATCTGCCTTTCCAGGCAGGTGAGTCTGGAACTGGAGAGCTCTTAATGTATTTGTGAGTGCCAAGATACATTTGGGTATAACATTTTAGAATTGAAGTGAACAGAATTGCTCTTCAGAATTGAGGAAGGTGGGATTCGAGCTGCTATCTTCCCTCCATTTCCTACATCTTCAGTGACCATGGTTCTGTGGGTTAAGAGTGAATGGAAGTGAGGAAACAGAAGTCAGAATGCATGCGTCTTAAGAAACAGTAATTCATTGAGTGCCTACTTTGTTCATTATATGGTAGCAGAGAGTCTGCACATACATTATCCTGTCTTACTTTCACAAGGACTCTGTGAGCTGTATATTAATCTGCTCTTAGCAGGTAAGGAAACTGAGAGAGGTTTGAAGTACTTTGATTTTTGCCCAGAATTTGTCATCACAGAGATGGAACCTAATCTACTACACTGTTTTCTCCAAGAAATACTGTGTGTTTGTTCTTTGAACCACTCTTCCCTTCTCGTCCACAAAGCAGAGGACATATTTACCTTAGGAATTACTTTACAAATGGTAATTTGGTTTCCAAGTAAGTTCACTAAAACCCTTTGTAACACATAATGTAGCCCAAAGACCATGATTGTTTCTCTGGAAATACGAGCAGGGAGTGCAAAACCGCCAATCTAACAAATGAATTTTGGGGATGTGTCTGTTTCCTCTTCTCAGAAGAAATAAATAGGTGTCAGTACACAATTCCTCAACACATTCCATGTATCATCTTTCCAGATAGCATTTGGTCACATTGTTTCCTCCCACCACCGAGGTACAAAAGCTGTGAGGTTTTCTACAGCACAGAAGTACATGATGAGCCCCAGAGCCAATTCCTCATGTCAGACACTGCAGATTTCATTGTGCACCTGCAAGCTCCAAGTCTGACTATAAACACATCAGCCAAAACACACTGTAATTTTTATAAAATAAGTCTGGGGAGTATGCTTTTCTGAAAACCTAGTGTTCCTTGTCTAAGGGTCTACTAGGAAGAGGCAGGAATAGGAAAGTAGCTCATGATCCATTCATTGGCAGGGTTGTGTCCATACAAGACCAGGTAGGGAATAATCAAGACATATGGCCTCCCCTTTCTCTCTGTCTCCTCCTGAGAACAGGGCTTTTAAGAAAGGTGAGAACTCCTCACAACCAATTCAAAAGAGAGTTGTCTATTGCAATGTCACTCAAAGTGCAGCAATACCTCAAAGTCTGCAATCCTCCAGCCACCAGAGATGTACTGAACCTTGGGGGTGAGCTGCAGGGATCTGTATTTTACCAGCTGGGATGACTGCGAAGCAACTTAAAATTTGAGAAGCATAGCTAAAGGGAAGGGCTTTAATGTTGAGCCAGAGAATTGGGTTCAAGTCCCAGCAGCACTGCTTGATAGATAACTGGGGATACATCATTTAACTATGCCCACTTACAAGTTTCTTATCTGTAAAATAAAAAAGGTGAACTAACATCCTTGAATTACTTCTTTTTTTATTTTATCTGTTCTTTATTTTACATTTATTATTTTTATTAAGGTATTATTGATATACACTCTTGTGAAGGTTTCACATGAAAAAACAAGGTGGTTATAACATTCACTTCTGTTATTGTGTCTCCCACATGCCCCATTGCAGTCACTGCCCATCAGTGCAGTAAGATGCCACAGTCACTATTTGCATTCTCTGTGCTACACTGTCTTCCCCATGAGCGCCCCCACACCATGTGTGCCAATCATAATACCCCTCAATCCCCTTTTCCCCCCCTTCTTACATTCAAGCTCTACAACAAAGCCACAGTAATCAAGACGGTTTGGTTCTGGCACAAGACAAGATCCATAGACCAATGGAACAGACTAGAGAGTCCAGATGTAAACCCAACCATATATGGTCAATTAAAATATGATAAATGAGCCATAGACATACAATGGGGAAATGACAGCCTCCCCGACCCCTCCCCTTTGGTAACAACTAGTCTCTTATTAGAGTCTGTGAGTCAGTTGTTATTTTGTTCCTTCAGTTTTGCTTCATTGTTATACTCCACAAATGAGGGAAATCATCTGGCACTTGTCTTTCTCCACCTGGCTTATTTCACTGAGCATAATATCCTCCAGCTCCATCCATGTTGTTGCAATTTGTAGGATCTGTTTCTTTCTTATGGCTGAATAATATTCCATTGTGTATATGTACCACTTCTTCTTTAACCTGTCATCTACTGACAGACACGTAGGTTGCTCCATATCTTAGCTATTGTAAATAGTGCTGAGATAAACAGAGGGGTGCATTTGTTTTTTTGAATCTGAGAAATTATATTCTTTGGAAAAATTTCTAGGAGTGGAATTCCTGGGTCAAATGGTATTTTCAGTTTTAGTTTTTTGAGGAACCTCCATATTGCTTTCCACAATGGTTGAATTAGCTTACATTCCCACCCGCAGTGTAGGAGGGTTCTCCTGTCTCCATATCCTCGCCAGCATTTGTGGTTCTTAGTCTTTTCGTTACTGGAAATCCTAACTGGTGAGAGGTGGTATCTCACTGTGGTTTTTATTTGCATTTCCCTGATAATTAGTGATGTGGAGCATCTTTTCATGTGCCTGTTGGCCATCTGAATTTCTTCTTTGTAGAAGTATCTGTTCATATCCTCCACCCATTTTTTAATTAGGTTATTTGCCTTTTGGGTGCTGAGGTGTGTGAGTTCTCTATATATTTTGTATGTTAACCCCTTGTCAGATATGTGGTTTATAAATATATTCTCCCATACTGTAGGATGCCTTTTTGTTCTGTTCATGGTGTCCTTTGCTGTATAGAAGCTTTTAAGTTTGATATAGTCCCACGTGTTCATTTTTGCTTTTGTTTCCCTTGCTTGAGGAGATGCATTCAGAAAAAAGTTGCTCATGTTTATATTCAAGAGATTTTTGTCTATGTTATCTTCTAAGAGTTTTATGGGTCCATGACTTACATTCAGGTCTTTGATCCATTTCAAGTTTACTTTCATGTATGGGGATAGACAATAATCGACTTTCATTTTCTTGCATGTAGCTGTCCAGTTTTTCCAACACCAGTTGTTGAAGAGGCTGTCATTTCCCCATTGTATGTCTATGGCTCATTTATCATATTTTAATTGACCATATATGGTTGGTTTACATCTGGACTCTCTAGTCTGTTCCATTGGTCTATGGATCTTTTCTTGTGCCAGAACCAAACTGTCTTGATTACTGTGGCTTTGTTGTAGAGCTTGAAGTTGGGGAGCGTAATTTCCCCTGCTTTAATCTTCCTTCTCAGGATTGCTATGGCTATTCAAGGTCTTTTGTGGTTCCATATGAATTTTAGAATTATTTTCTCTAGTTTGTTAAAGAATGCTGTTGGTATTTTGATAGGGATTGCATTGAATCTGTGGATTGCTTTAGGCAAAATGGCCATTTTGACAATATTAATTCTTCCTATCCATAAGCACGGGATGTGTTTCCATTTATTAGTATCTTCTTTAATTTCTCTCATGGGTATCTTGTAGTTTTCAGTGTATAGGCCTTTCACTTCCTTGGTTAGGTTTATTCCTAGGTATTTTATTATTTCTGATACCACTGTGAACGGAATTGTTTTACTGATTTCTCTTTCTGCTAGTTCATCATTAGTGTATAGGAAAGCAACAGATTTCTGGGTATTAATTTTGTATCTTGCAACTTTGCTGAATTCAGATACTAGATCTAGTAGTTTTGGAGTGGATGCTTTTGTTTTTATTTTATGCACAATATCATGTCATCTGCAAACAGTGACAGTTTAACTTCTTCTTTACCAATCTGGATGCCTTTTATTTCTTTGTGTTGTCTGATTGTCGTGGTAAGGATCTCCAGAACTATGTTGAATAAAAGTGGGGAGAGTGGGCATCCTTGTTTTGTTCCCAATCTTAAAGGAAAGTCTTTCAACTTCTTGCTGTTAAGTATAATGTTGGCTGTGGGTTTGTCATATATGGCCTTTATTATGTTGAGGTACTTGCCCTCTATACCCATTTTCTTGAGTGTTTTTATCATGAATGAATGTTGAATTTTGTCATATGCTTTTTCAGCATCAATGGAGATGATCATGCGGTTTTTTTCCTTCTTTTTGTTGATGTGGTGGATTTTCTAATATTGTACCATTCTTGCATCCCTGGAGTAAATACTACTTGATCATGACGGATGATCTTTTTGATATATTTTTGAATTCGGTTTACTAATATTTTGTTGAGTAATTTTGTATTTATGTTTATCAGGTATATTGTTCTGTAATTTTCTTTTTTTGTGGTGTCTTTGCCTGGTTTTGGTATTATGGTGATGCTGGCCTTATAGAATGAGTTTGGAAGTATTCCTTCCTCTTCTACTTTTTGGAAAACTTTAAGGACGATGGGTATTAGATTTTCACTAAATGTTTGATAAAATTCAGTGGTGAAGCCATCTGGTCCAGGCATTTTGTTCTTAGGTAGGTTTTTCATCATCAATTCAATTTCATTGCTAATAATTGGTCTTTTCAGATTTTCTGTTTCTTTCTGTGTCAGCCGTGGAAGGTTGTATTTTTCTAGAAAGTTACCCATTTCTTCTACATTATCCAGTTTGTTAGCATTTAATTTTTCATAGTATTCTCTAATAATTCTTTGTATTTCTGTGGTGACTATAGTGATTTTTTTGTTCCTCATTTCTGATTCTGTTTATGCATGTACACTCTCTTTTTTTCTTGATACGTCTGGCTAAGGGCTTATCTATTTTGTTTATTTTTTCAAAGAACCAGCTATTGGTTTCATTAATTTTTTCTATTGTTTTATTCTTCTCAATTTTATTTATTTCTTCTCTGATCTTTATTATGTCCCTCCTTCTACTGACTTTGGGCCTCATTTGTTCTTCTTTCTCTAGTTTCATTAATTGTGAGTTTAGACTGTTCATGGGATTTTTCTTCTTTCCTGAGGTAGGCCTGTATTGCAATATATTTCCCTCTCATCACCTCCTTTGCTGCATCCCACAGATTATGGTACTGATTTATTGTTGTCATTTGTGTCCATATATTGCTTGATCTCTGTTTTTATTTGGTCATTGATCCATTGGTTACTTAGGAGCATGTTGTGAAGCCTCCATGTGTTCATAGTCTTTTTCATTTTCTTCACATAATTTATTTCTAGTTTTATTCCCTTGTGGTCTGAGAATTTGACTGGTACAATTTCAATCTTTTTGAATTTACTGAGGATCTTTTTGTGGGCTACTATATGATCTATTCTTGAAAATGTTCCATGTGCACTTGAGAAGAATGTGTATCCTGCTGCTTTTGGGAGGAGAGTTCTATAGATGTCTATTAGGTCCATCTGTTCTAAAGTGTTGTTCAGTGCCTCTGTCTCCTTACTTATTTTCTGTCTGGTTGATCTGTCCTTCAGAGTGAGTGGAGTGTTGAAGTCTCCTAGAATGAATGTATTGCATTCTATTTCCCCTTTTAATTCTGTTAGTATTTGTTTCATATTTGTAGGTGCTCCTGTGTTGGGTGCATAGATATTTAAAATGGTTATATCCTCCTGTTGGATTGACCCCTTTATCATTATGTAATGTCCATCTTTGTCTATTGTGACTTTCTTTGTTTTAAAGTCTATTTTGTCTGATACAATTACTGCAACTCCTGCTTTTTTCTCCTTATTAGTTGCATGAAATATCTTTTTCCATCCCTTCACTTTTAGTCTGTGTATGTCTTTGGGTTTGAAGTGAGTCTCTTGTAGGCAGCATATAGATGGGTCTTGTTTTTTTATCCCTTCAGTGACTCTCTCTCATTTCACTGGTGTATTCAGACCATTTACATTTAGGGTGATTATCAATAGGTACATACTTATTGCCATTGCAGGCTTTAGATTTGTGGCTACCAAAGGTTCAAGGGTAACTTCCATATGATCTAAGAGTCTAACTTAACTCACTTATATGCTATTACAAACACAATCTAAAGGCCCTTTTTTTCCCCTCCTTTTTTTCCTCCTCCATTCTTTGTATATTAAGTATCACATTCTGTATTATTTGTCTATCCCTTTTTATTACCACTGGTGACAGCTATTTAACCTTAGGAACACTTCTGTCCATAGCAGTCCCTCCAAAATACACTGTAGAGATGGCTTGTGGAATCAAAATTCTCTCAGCTTTTGCTTATCTGACAATTGTTTAGTTCTTTCTTAAAATTTAAATGATAATCTTGCCGCATAAAGTAATGTTGTTTCCAGGCCCTTCTGCTTCATTGCATTAAATACATCATGCCACTCCCTTCTGGCCTGTAAGGTTTCTGCTGAGAACTCTGATGATAGCCTGAAGGGTTTTCCTTTGTATGTGATCTTATTTCTCTCTCTGGCTGCTTTTAATAGTCTGTCCTCATCCTTGATCTTTGCCATTTTAATTATTCTATGTCTTGGTGTTGACCTCCTTTAGTCCCTTGTGTTGGGAGATCTGTGCACCTCCATGGCCTGAGAGACTACCTCCTTCCCCAACTTGGGGAAGTTTTCAGCAATTACTTCCTCAGAGTCACTTTCTATCCCTTTTCCTCTCACTTCTTCTTCTGGTACCCCTATAATACAAATATTGTTCCATTTGGATTGGTCACACATTTATCTCAGTATTCTTTCATTCCTAGAGATTCTTTTTTCTCTCTGTGCCTCACCTTCTTTGTATTCCTCTTCCCTATTTCTATTTCCTTTATTGTCTCCTCCACCATATCTAATCTGCTTTTAATACCCTCCATTGTGCTCTTCAATGGTGGATCACCATCCTAAATTCATTCCTGAGTTCTTGAATATTTTTCTGTTCCTCCATGAGCATGTTTGTGATTTTTATTTTGAAATCTCTTTCAGGAAGATTTATTAATTCAGTCTCACTCGATTCTTTCTCTGGTGTTGAGATTTTGCTTTGAACCAGGTTCATTTGAGGTGTCATATTTGTATGTGGTGCCCTCTAGTGCCCAGAAGCTCTGTTCTCTGGAGCTGCTCAGTCCCTGGAGTGATGTCGGGATGTTGGGGGTTACAGGGGAGTGGTGCTGGTGCCTGGGGGAAGGAAAGAGCTGATTCCTGCTTCCCAGCTATTCCTGTCTCCACTGCCAGAACCAGTAGGCCGAACACACAGGTGTTAGCCTCTATGCTTTGTGTTTGTAGCTGCTGTAGGTAGGGCTTCCCTCTGGCTGGCCTGACGCCAGGGCAGGGGCTGCCAGTTTGTGGGCCAGGTGCGGGATAGCTGGGAAGAAGGTACAGCAGACTGTATATCACAGTGGGGTCCTTGGAGCTGTGCAGCCAGCCAGCAGGATGGAGTGCCTGAAGATTGTTTAATTTATCAACCTGCTGGGCAGAATGCACTTGGACAATTTTGTCTACCTGTCCTTCCTCCTGAGCAGTAAGCTCTGTGCAATCCTTGCCCCTTTAGCAGCCCTCTCACTTTAGGATGTCTTTCATACTGCCCACACAGAGCAGCCAGATATGATTCCCTGTTTTCCACAAGCAGCTGGAATCTCCATCTCTCCAGGTATTCATCCTGTCTTAGCTTTCTAATCCCACTAATCACCAGAGCACCATGCAATGTAGGTTCATGCTCCCAGAGCAGAACTCCAGGGCTAGGTATTCAGCAGTCTGAGGCCTCCACTCCCTCCCTGCTCTGTTTCTCTTCCTCCCTCTGGTGAGCCAGATGGGGGAAGGGCTTGAGTCCTGCCAGGTCACAGCTTTGGTACATTACCCTGTTCTGTGAGGTCTGTACTTTTCTCCAGGTGTATGCAGTCTGGTGCAACCTTCTTTCCTGTTCCTCTTTCAGCATTAGTTTTATTAATTATATTTTTGTATTATATGTGGTTTTAGGAGGAGGTCTCTGTCTCACCTCTCATGCCACCATCTGCAATCTAATCCTTGAATTACTTCTACACCTAACACAGAGCATCTTGTGTTTACCTGATGTTGGTATGAATGGTTCCCACATAATAAAGGATTTTGCTGTCATTACTGCCACATCTCCCTTCCAGCCAGTGTAGGGATAATAATAAGAACAATAACAAAATAAATGTAATATCCTTGGACCTTGTGTGTGCCAAAAACTTTGTTAGGAGTTTGGCATTTGTTTGACCTACATCCTCTAGTAGTAATTACTTCAGTTTTAGTACTCTAGAGAGGTTATGTAACTTCCCCAAGGTCATACAGAAAGTACACGATAGTATCAGGATTTGAATCTGATCTGACTTCAAAAATCCATGTTCCTTTCCCTATGCCAAGGTCTAGCTTCCCAGAACTGGTAACTTCCAACAGTAGAAGGAAAACCCGAAAAACACTACTGTTCACAACATAGGACTAGGCAGACTGGACAGCTTGTTTTCTTTAAGTATATAAAGCAATTACTTTGAGTATATTTAATGCATGTATTGACTTCATATAAAAGCCACTTTACCTAAGAGTGATCAATAAATAAGGCTTGTAGTTATACTCAACTGCTGATTTATTGACAACTGTGAGATGTTTTGTCCCTGGTGAAAAGATAGAGAAAATGCAAGCTGGAGAGAACTTTGGAAAGCTTCTAGCTTAAAAAGGTCACTATAGTTACAAAGAATTTTAGAACTGGAGCAATCAAGTGATTTGTCTAAGGTCAGAAAGCTGGTAAATGGTGGGGGTATGACAAGAATGTGTCTTACTGCCCACCTGAGTTGGTGCCATCGCTGATATTGTTTCTTAAATCGAATTGTATATTCCTGTTTTAGGAGCAGCCACATATCCATCTATTTATGTTTGAGGGAGGTTTTATAAGGAAGATGTGGGGCAACATAGTCTTAAGTGATAAGCAAGGATTATTCAAGTTAATGAAGTGAAGATGATGATTCTGGGCAGAGGCAACAGCTAAGCAAAGTTACAGGATTCTGGAACCAAATAATGTGTTTGAGGAACTATGAGAAAATTTCATAGTACTAAAAATTAAAAAGTGCAAACAGGGAAACATTTGAAAGAGAGACTATAGAGACATGGAGTGGTAAGGTCATGGAGGGCTGAAGATGTCATTCTAAGGCACTTGTAATTCATAAAGATCTACTAAGGAACTTATACAGGTGAATGACATTGTCAGATTTGTATCTGAGCTCCCTCTGGCTACACCGGGGGTCTATGAAACATCAAATTCAGGGGTAGAGAAAGGAGGGAGGTAGGGGAATCCAAGACTAAAGATAGAACTGGTTATACTCATAATATGCTAAGTAAAAGAAGGGAAAACTTGTGGAAGGTCTATTCTCGCAATAAAGGATTGAGGATAGATTCAAAAGATTTTGTGAGAGGGAAAATGAGAATGACTTAGTGAATGATTAAATAAGAAAGGAGTAGGTATATGTGTGACTCCCAGATTTTTTGCTTGGGTTAACTCATAGGTAGTGATGACACAAGGAGATCAAGGAAAAATACTTCTGGCCATGAGGAAATAGCAAACACAGCACTGAGTCAGCATATCATTGAATCCTCACTGCAGAGGGATCCTGAAGAGAGAGTCAACATATTTGGCCTGTGGCCAAAACCAGTGTAATGTACCAGACTACCTAGGCCAAGAAGGTAGAGTGGTCAAGGTCAGAGTCCCAGTGAGCATTACAACAATTGAGGTTCAACAAAAGAGGTTCAACAATTGTTAAGGAGAGAGAATGAAGAAGTTGGAAGAGAGGAGGGAAGGCCTTGTGTCACAAAGAAAAAAAAAAAGAAATCTTTCACACTTAGTGAGTGATAAGTGGTTTTAAATGCAGAGTCCCATTAAAGTAAAAACTGGGTGTCACTGGTCCAGAAGAGCAGGAAACACAATTGGATATTGGATGCAGAATTGAGAACAGAAGTGTTTCTGTTTTAAGGTTTTAAAAAATGTTAAAGGAGAGGGAGAATGTGGGAATGCATAACATGTAAACATATTGAAGAGCCAGCAGAGAAAAGGATCCTAGAGAGAATGAAGACAACTGAACAGGCGTCTCTGAAAGCAGAGGATCAACACGCTGTTATTTGGCTCTGCCTTTGAGAACTCTTGCTACCTCTTGTGAATAACAAAAATACAGACCTTTTCATATTAAGCATGTTACTTTTACGGGAGTTATTTCTATACGACAGCTGGAGGTTCCTTGTAAAACACCAGGGTTTCCACATTAAAATGTTAACTGCAGATCAGATGTCTGGAAACATTGAGTGAGTTATTCCAGCACCCATCTGGTCACATGGAGTGCCTTGCTCACATACAGGGGCAAATTTAGCCATAGGCCTCCTCTGATTTGGCAAGTTCACCTCATCTCTCTAATAACCAGGCGATCATATTTTGGCAATGCAGTTATTACAGATTGAACTAACCAGTAATCCTTGGGCCCTCTCCATTTCCCTCACTTATTGAAATATTTTTCTGAGTATACACCAAAGGGCCTAATCAGAGAAGGCTTTGATTGCTTCAGCTTTGACTGATTAATACACACATGGTTATGAAAAATTTTATTTAATATTTACTTATTAAGTAAACTTATTAAGTAAACAGTATGTGTATCTCTGTGTAGGTAAGGAAACACACACACACACACACACACACACACACACACACACACACACACAATTTTTTTTTCCCAGTATATGACATGCCTGAATGCTCAGAACAAATGGGTTCCCAAATTAGGCTGAACAGTGGGGCAAGTTTGATGTATTTCACTATGAATTTGGCTTGGCACTACTTTATTTGAAAATGGAGTGATCAAATTTGAAGGAGCGGGTATCCAGCATTTTTGCATGATTTGAATACAGAGTGACTTTGGACACAGTAAAAGACAGAGAAGAGGTCCTTGCCAGGCTTCTCAGATACCTTCCTATTGAATTATAGCAGCCACCCTGCTAGGGTAGTATTACTTAGTTATTGTGAACAATTATTGTGAATTAGTGTGACTGTAAAACATATTATTTCTACTGACACTTGAAATTTTTTGGAATTGCATACAACTTTAGGTTGACCCACTCGTTTAATATAGTGTTTATTTTTCCCCTTAAAAGTGATTATAATAATGGAATAGCAATAAAGAGGCTTAGATTGGAGGTGATTGGGGCATAGAGAGGTTATGTATCTTTCCCAGGGAGCCAGGATTTAAATCCAAATCTATCTAATTTGAAAGTTGGTTGAGAACAAATACTTATTTACAATCTACTATGTTGATGAAGACCCTATTCTAGGTCCTGGTGCATGACAATAGATAGGCTAGAGGGGCACCTGTCCTCAAGAAGCTTGCACTCCAGAGGACGGAGATGCTTACACTCAAGTAAGGAAGTAGGTAAGAGAAATGTAGAAGCTCTGTAAATGCCACAAAGACAATCACATAGGGCAAGGTGATAGAGACAGACTGGGGAGTTACTTCTTGCAAGCTTCCTCCAGGAGGTGACATTTGAATTTCTTCCAGCCTTCGTATGGCAACAGCATACTGCAAGAAGGAAGAACTGCTGCAAAGGCCCTAAGGTGGGAAGAACCTTGCCCTTGACCCACTTTCAAATCAGACACTTCCTATTGTCAGCCTTCAAAGGGCCCTTAAGCTAATGGGGGAAACAGGTGTGTCAGATGATAAATGATGGTATTATGTTTCAAGAGCTGTGATGGAGATGAGTTCAAGACTCTACAGAAGCATGGAAGAATGGGAGTTTGCTGTGGGCAGAATGAGTGTACCAGGGATGGAGGTGAGGGTTGAGCTGAGACTTGAAGGAGAAGCGGGATTTTGCCCGCGCTGTGGGCAGGGAGTGGGTGGGTACATGCTGAGCCTGGGAAAGGACACACGTGAAACGGCACGGGGGCCTGAAGGAACGTGGCACACTCAGGTACACTGGCATGGCTGAGCTAACTTGGACTTCAGAACAGGGAGTGGCAGCAGACAGTTCAACAAAGTGCAGCATCTGGAAATGACTTAGCTTGGCAAGGCCTTGCAAGAAGTTCTCATGTTTTTAAGGACAGTGACACTGAAATTGCTCCAAGTGAATTTCCAGTCTGTGCCTGTCTGGCTTTTCAGGCTCTCCTGATGAACGAGGTGGAAAGTACACAAAGTCAGTGGTTCCTAGCCCTGGGGCCCATTAGAGTTGCTGGAGGAATTTATAATAAATATCAATAAAAGCTGTTTAAAAAAGTCCTGAACAATTACAATCAGGAAGCCTGGGAGGGGAATTTAGACACTGGCCCTTATCTAAGCCTTGCTAGTAAATCTACTGGGCAGCTGGGGGAGAGTCACTCTTTCCAGAGGACTGAGGAATGTGTGGAGTAGGTCACATGGCACAGGCTCTGTCCTGGGAAAAGTCATCCACAGAAGGAGAAGGAGCTGGCACGGACTGATCCTAGGATGGTTTTCTGCTGTCTAGGTTGGACAGTGTCAGTGTGTCAGGGTGTAGAAAATCATTTTGAAAGTAAAGCAAGTGAAAGAAATGTACCCATTATACAACCAGCCTCTGAAGTCTCACGGAGAGATCTTAATGGTGCCCAGAACACTCGTCAGTAATTATCTCAGAAGAAAGCAGTGGGGTCGAAGGGGGGCCCTGATTTTGAACAGTCCCAAGCGACAGCAAATGAGAATTAATCTGACTGAGAAAGCAATTGGGAGTCAGGCCTCCACTTGCTTTTCCATAATGACACCTGAAGCATGCTTGTTTGTTCTGTAAACCGTACTTACACAAAGTTCCCCTCCAAGACACAGGGGACTTGCTAGAGAACAGTTAATCTAATTGGAGCTCATCTGTTCTTGTTCCTAATGAGTCTCCCATTTGATAGCCTGCTCCTGGTTTGAAGTAAAATGCCCCCTCCCTTGGTCTGTTGAAGCCTACAATGTATGGTAGCAGCCAAAATGTTTCTACCACGCAATACGGCTCAGGATTGAGGACTGCAGACCGGATAGGAATCGAGAAAATCTGCTGACTGAGGGTTTAAAACAAATAAAGGATCACATCCAATTATACAAGTTATATTTTATGAAAGACACCATCTTAGAATTGCACTCACTTCCCAAGGTTTGCTACCACATTCCCCCCACCTCAGGCTTCATACCCTCTTTTTTGTTTTCATGTTGGTTTTTCATATGGAGGTTATGATAAGCAATTTGGGGATTTTTTTTACCACTAAGTCTTACCAGTGTTTCTGCCTGAAATTAGGCTTTCTTGCTTGCCAAAATGCTGCCCTATACTATGAGATACTTTTGTTAAAAATAAACTTATTTGCAAAATTAGCAATACACATGGCTCAGAATAATTGCAACTTCATTTTACAGCTATGGACATTTTCCTTTTTGGAAACTGCAAGGTGTTAATCGCTAGGTGTCTCTTTAGGAAAAACATTTAAATAATTGAACTCCAAACTCCTTTGTTCTTATATTAATGCATCTCTTTCACTCTTCTCCAAAAATTGGTATCTCAGGATTTCTGCTGTCTGTCCTGCACATTTGCAAGCTAGCTTGTACACTAGAAAAACTTTCACAAATAATAAAGGCACAGATGTTGCCTGGATTGCACCAGTTGGAGTGAACTAATTTGCTCATTAAGCTGTGGTTCTTGGCCATTTGAAAATCTGATTAAAGTTGTGGAAGTTCTTTAAAAAGGTAAATACACACATCCTGTTACACACATCATGAACATGATATATGTACACAATAC
The DNA here is from genome assembly GCF_030020395.1 of Manis pentadactyla. Lineage (NCBI taxonomy): Eukaryota > Metazoa > Chordata > Mammalia > Pholidota > Manidae > Manis > Manis pentadactyla. The sequence continues at coordinate 16,250,440 of NC_080023.1, forward strand.
CTGGTTGAGTGAATGGCATATGGTTGACACTAAAAAAATATTTTTTCAATAAGTGAATGAGTCCAAGAGTGAAAGAAGCTTCAGGATGGATTTGGTGGCCAAGAAGACCAAGTCCCAATAAACTCTGAGTTCAGAGACTCTTCAGTGCATAAAAGATGTTATGAAACTCTATTCTCCCAACTTTGTCTGACCCTTGAGACATTCTTATCTATGTTAAGAGTTTACCACCTCCTTCCTCCCTACACAATTTAAACCTAGACAGGGCATGAGTGTCTCATTAAGCTCCATGTGGAGAATTACAATCACTTCCAGCCCCTCTCACAGAGATTTTCGTAATGGAGTATTTGGTTGTTCCTAAACTCTTCTATGATGCATTTAATTAACATCTCTCGGTTTTCTCCCACATATTTATTATAATATATTTGAACTTATTTTCATTCTCAGAAGACATTAATTTTTTACTCTATTTTCCAGTTCCTAGGTCATGTCCTACCAAAGGCAGCCGGAGAACATCAGCTCAGGTTCCTCTCTGTGGCAGAAGTGAGCTGCCTACTCTGAGCACCTCCGGGCATGTGCTCTGGGAAGAAGTGTGCACAGGATCTCTGGTCAGGAAAACATTCTGTCTACTCGCCCTTCCCATTTAACTATCCTACCTCTTCATCTGCTCGGGTTGCCAGAACAAAAAACCATAGACTAGGTGCCTTAAACAACAGATTTCTCACAGTTGACTGTGAAGTCCGCGGTCAAGGCGCTGGCTGGTTTGGTTCACCATGAGAGCTCCCTCCTCCCAGCTTGCGGACAGCTGACTTATACTGTGTTCTCACATGGCCTTTCCTTGGTGTATGCACATGGAAAGAGGGAGATCTTGTTTAATCTTCTTATAAAGCCACTAATCCCACGGTGAGGGCCCTACCTTCATGACCTAACCTAACCCTAATTACCTCCAAAGGTCACATCTCAAATACCATCGAACTAGAGGTTAGGACTTCCATATACAGATTTTAGGGTGACACAAATATGCAGACCTTAACACCAACTGACGGGGGACTGGCTCCCTAGGAAGTAACAAATACATACCAACTGCAGACTGAGAGCGGTTGTTATAGACACACATACTGCTTCGGAGACACGTCTTTGTCACTTAGTAAGCACAGGGGGTCTTGAAGATATTAGAAGCAGTAGGGGACAGACTTCACCACCACCCACAGCCATGAAGAAGCACCAGGCGTTTTCTCTGATTCCTTCTTACAGGAATATGTCTACACCTTTTTTCTCCCCTCCTCTACATACCCCATTCCCTGAGAGAATATAAGATATGATTAAAAATTTATGTGCTTGATTCTAAAATTAAACTAAACAACAACAACAAAAGGATATAAGGAAACTCTTGGGGGTGACAGATGTGTTTATTACCTTGTTTGTGATGATGGTAACATGAGTGTATACAAAGGCTCAAACTCACTAAATTGTATACATTAATTATGTGCAGTTATTTTATATGCCAATTATACCTTAATAAAGCTGGAAAAAATTTAAAAACAGAATATATACATCTAAATGAAAAATGCTACCTTCCCAGGAAGTCCTCTGGGGAGCTGTACACTCAGTTTAATGGTTCTCCTGAGGCTCAAACACCATTTTGAATCCCCAAAGAGAAATGCCTGCAAGTCTGTAGAGTAGTTTTTTGAATGTCTACTGCCAGAAAAATCCCTGACCTTTTTATTATATTTGGAGACAAGTTCTGCAATCAGTTAAGTGATCACAACAGGGAATTTTGCTTTGGGGACAAAACTGGGACAGACCATATAGATTAATAGGAATGCCTTCACTACCTGGCTTGCAAAACTTATTTTGAGACCAATTGTAGTATATATACTGTCCAACTGATTTTTAGCAATAATAGCATAAGATAATAAGTGTGTAGATTAAGGTAAAAATTTTGTCAGACAAGATACTTTTGAAAGCTTAAGTTATTTTTTGTTTCAAGGTTGTCTTTGTACACTTGATTTTTATTTGAAATAAGATCAAAATCAATTGATATTAGGTAATTTGATGCTACCAGGTCAAGGATGGATGAAACCTTACAGGTGTTTCAAAAGTTACTTTGGGCTGGATGATCCTACCCTACGATCTACCTTTTAGGAAACATGATCTGCACATATACCTCATTTATTCTACTAAATGTCTGCAGATATTTTAGGGACAACATATGCATAAGAAATAATTGGGCAAAGGATGAATAATAATTTTGATTATAATTAGGGGCAGCAAGGAGAATAAAATGCAGTCACTTTAAACAAAAAATTGGAAATAATTGGCATCTTTGCCTTCTTGTGAAATATACACTAACCCAGCATCGCGATTCTTCCTCATTAACTTGAGAAGTGCCACTTCTACCGTATGCACTTCCCAGTTGCCGTGCAGGAGATCTGCTTGTACTCCTTGAAACTGATGGACTCAGGATTCCATAAAATCCTTGTTTCTGAACTGTCTTCTAATCACTGAGTCCTAAGGGCAACAATTCCCAAGTCACCCTTGTTCTGAAAGACTTTTAAGGGTCTCAATACTTGGACAATGCTCGTTTCCCTCAGTACTTTTCCATCTTCTTGTGTATGGTATTATTTATAGACAAGTTTGAAAAAATAGCACCTATCATCCTAACAGCTTTGCATACTTACTTTGCACCTGCTTCTGCACTATAAATGATTATTTATAATTCAGACTTATAGGAAATGTTTGCAATAATCAGATCTCTGGGCACATATGTGCCTACTGAGTGTGTCTACTTCTTAGTTTCCAATGAGAAAGATGCATTTATAATGAAAATCTCTTTTTCACTTTTTCTCCAAGTTAACAAAAATTAAGCCTCTTAGACATTGACACTGACTGTAGAGATGACTCTCGCAACTTCGACCTTGAGGAAGCATAGCCAATCCCATTAAAATCCTCTTTCCAAAGTAAAGGCAAAGTCCCTTACCCTAACTCTATCTCCAGGCTCAGCAGATGTTTCTGGGATGTACTTAATGCTTCTGTTTACTCCCTTCAGAATCTAATTCCATCACTTAGCTTCTGTGCATAATCGAGAAAAGCTGGATGAATTATCTCCTAACTAGTTCACCATGAAAGAAACCCAAACTGGTCTCAAAATAGTTTTAATGTTTGGAAGTCTTTCAGAAAGAAAGAGAGGAAGACAATCAAACAGAAGCATGATAGGAATGTGCTAAGCTAATTTGTAAGGGAAGCAACTGTGGCACAAATGAAGGAGGATTTCACATAATGTCTCTACACATAATTTCAACATTTCAAGAGCATGTGGGCTCACTGAGGGCAGAGATCACTCCTTGTGGCTCTTGATGTGCCCAGCACCTAGCATTATGCTTGGGATACAGTAGACACTCAATAAACCTTTATTGAATATAATTTAGTCTAAGTTATTTTAGGGAGAAAAAATGGTTTAGAGTTCAGGGTAAAGAATCTAACCACTGGACTCTCCAAATACATACATGTTTTGTATGTCCAGCATCTAATGTCATACAAAATGATCAACTAGGTCTTATAAAAGAAGGGTTTATATATCACACATGAAGTGGAATTAAATCATATCTACCTCCTAAATTGAAGATGGATCCATCTTTGAAAATATATCTGTCCTCTACCTCTCAAGATCTTGCTTGGTGATGGGCTGGTGACCCAGCAGTCTGACACATGCCATGATGTTAATAGGCAGTGACAATGTAATGCGCCAGCTCTTCCAGGTAACACATTCCTTTTGGAACAGAATGCTTTAATTTTGAGGTGTGACTCACTCTGGTCCTGGGAATCACAGTAATTTGGGGGTAGAATATCATGGCCCAAGGCAATGAGCACAGAGGAAACTTCTCACTGGGGAGTTGGGAATGAAGTGAGGTGGGCAAAAATTGGATGCCTGTGGTCTTTTAGTGGACTCAAGGGAGGAAGGCAAACTGACCAATTCTGGGCTATAGCCCACAGGCAAGGGGTCTAAACAGAGGAGGTACCTGGGCACAGCAGGGGAGTCCTGATATGCAGCAGATTTCAACATTACCAGGGCTAGGCGGAAGCCAATCTGAGATGAGGTGAAAGACACTGGTGTCTAATCTAGCCCTGGAGAAGAGAAGATTTCAGGAACTGGATGAGGATGTCAGGACTTTCAAAGAGAAAGTAGGATCTAGAAGCCAGACAGAGACCTTTCAATATGTTGAACACAGAGGTGCAGCTTGATGGTCATGAAAACGATTCAAGGCTAAACTCCCCCCAGTGATCCAGTGGTCCCCGACGCCAGACAGGATTGACTTGCTCTTTCCAGTTCCCACTCAGCAGCAGAAAAGAAGTCCTGAGAATACCACCAGGCTTTTGGGCTCAGAATGAACCATGATGGAGGCTATAGCCACCCTTAAACAGTAGAGCATTCTAGTACTTTCAACCTTTGCCTCCCAGCGAGCACTCACCTCCCCTTACTCCAGATGTGGCCCCTTGAGGAGGGATTTATGGCAGGTAAAGAGGAACACTGAAGAAGCTATTGTAGCAGATATCAGTGTCTATTCTGCATCTGAAACCAGAATTTGGGTTTAGAACTTGAATGCACTATGTGACTCAATGGAGAGAGTACTAGGTTACAGTTTAGGAAGTAGTTAGATTTTCTTTCAGAACCAATTCTAATATTTCTAGAATCCCTGCTATATTTGGTACAATTAAATTATTAACTCCTTGGAACTCCCTTGTCAGCTTCAGTAGGACAGTGCTCTCTGCAACATCCCTTCACCTCCCTGAATCTTCCTGGACTCCTTCGCATCTTCCCAACCTATAAAAATGTTGCTGCTGCTAGGAATCCATCCTTAGCTCTCACGCTCCCTATGTGATCTCATCCAGGCATCCTCCTCCAATCGTTACTTGATTTGGATGACAGCTACATCTGTATCTCTGATCCTGACTTTGGATCTTTAAAATGATATAACTGCTCCCTTCTTCTGGGTCTGTCTCATGGACATATCAAATGCAACATAATCAGGACTTATCTTCACAACTAAAACCTGCTCTTTTTATGGGGTGCTGCATTCCCCATGCAAGCCATACTAAAAATTTAGGAACTGTCTTGAATTCTCATTTTCCCTCAAGGCCCATAGTGTCTAATCTGTCAAGTCCTGCTCACATTACCTCCACACTATTTATAGGATGGGTCTCATCACTTCCCTTTCTCTCTCTGGACTATTGAATTGGCCTTCCTCTTGCTCTTCCTGCCCCAGTCCTCTCCTTAAATCCAACACCCACATTGCACCCACGGTGATCTGTTAAAATGCAAATATATTCCTACCCCTTAAACACAGAAAAACAATGATTAAAACCAATCAATATCTCTACATCATTTAAAGAATAATGTTCAAAATTAGATGCCATTTACTAGAGAGATGCAAAGCAAACCACAATGAGGAATTACTTCATACCCATTAGGATGTCTATTGTTTCATTTAAAAAAAAAAGCAGAAAAGAACAAATGCTGATGAGGATGTGGAGAAGCTGTAATACTTGTGCATTGCTGGCAGGATGTAAAATGGTGGAGCTGCTGTGGAAACAATATGGTGGTTCCATAGAATTATCATATGATCCAGCAATTCTACTTTTAGTTATATACCCAAAAGAATTCAAAGCAGAGACTCAGACAGACATTTGCAGCCCAGTGTTCACAGTATGGTTATTCACAATAGTCAAAATGTGGAAACACTGTACACGTACAATACTTATCCCTTAAAGGGTTTCGAGTTAGGAAACGTTGACATTTAGACCACAGGCTCAAAAATGCTGCCTCTACTTTCTTGAGTATTTGCAAAAGAACCTATTTTCTATCATATTCTCTAAATTAACTGCAGGAGATGCAAGGGCCTCTGGAGTTTTACCTTCTAGGAATGCTCATTCATCCAATACCCATTAGTTAAGGCTGGTCCTCCAGCCACCAATAAATGCTGATAAACAAAGTAACAAATGGAGTGATATGCTAAGCCTTTTCTTCAATTTGAAACAAAGCATGTTAGGGATGATGCTCTTCTGTCTGCAGGTAGGTCCTCCTCTGTACCCCAGACTTGCCAAACTGTTCCTGATTGATCTACTTTAAAGGACATGATCTTCAGATTGCACAGAGAAGTGTTTTTTTTCCTCTAGATGCTTGATAGTATTGCTATTCTATCATCTTTGAGATTTATGAGCTTGCTTTCTTTAAAAGATTACTTTAGTAATCTGTTATCCAAGAAAATAATTCACTTTTCAAACTTTGATTGCATGATTTTTCATTACCAAGACTAGAAAGTAACTGAGAACTATTATGATTCCCACTCCAGATTGTTATGGAAAACTTGAGTCAATATAGTCAATTTTTAAAAAAAGTAACAATATAATTTATAGAATCAAGTAGCAAAGTCAGAGAGGAACTAGAAGGAATAGTTACCACCTTGCCTTCCTGAACACTAAATGATTTGAGTTTGTCAAAAATAGTAAATCACTGCTGAAAAGACCTGCTAAGCCTTTTAAATATATTAAAGCCCCTGAAAATAACTTTCAGTTGCATTCCCATTTTCTCTGTTACTCTGCATTTCCTCGTGACAACTCTGACCATTGGAGAAAGGAGCATCATCTCATACTTGGTAAAAGTGCATCATATGTGCACCTACCCTTTCAATATTCAACCTGTAGATGCATCTCAAAAATAGACAACTCAAACTCATTTTTCATATACTTAGCCCTGAGGTAAATCCAACCACTTCATTTGATGTTTTGAAAAATCTGTTGGTGCAGAATGACAAAGTCATATGATACTGGGGCAAGAGGTAGGAAGTTAATACTTAAAGGATTTTCAAGATAAATGTGAATATTCTGTTGGTATAGAAAGTAGTACCTTGCACTGACTTTACCTAGCATGAAATGAAAATCCACAGGAATTAAACCTGAAGGAGATCATCTGAACAAGAAAATTCGTCTTTTCTTCATGCATGTCAGAAATAGCACATATATAATTATGCAATAAGATTCATAAGGTGTTCATTGAATTCCTACTGAAACTGTCATAAATGACTTCTAGAGTTTATTTTTCCTTAAAAAAGTCACAAGTTACCGAGTCTAAATAACTGATCATCGTTTAATGTGTCATATCCTATTATCCCATAATTTTCTTATCCCATAGTTATCCTAAATATGTGAATAAGAAAATGAATGCCTCAGGAAAGAAAACACTAAAATAATGGTGAAGATATTAACTACGAGATATTATAAACATGTTCAAAGACTAAAGGAAGTCATGCTTTAGAAGTAAAGGAAGTTATGATATTAATGTCTCATCAAATACAGAATATCAATAAAGATATGGAAGTCAGCTTTTTTAATGGACTAAATCGAAATGTTTGAGTTTAAAAGTATACCAAAATGAAAAATTCACTAGTAGAAAGTGAAAAGACCACCCGTAGAATGGTGTGAAATCTTAGTAAAATATGTATCTGATAAGGGACTTGTATACCTAAAATAGATAAAGAATTCCTACAACTCAACAATCAAAAGATAAATAGCCCAATTTAAAAATAGGGAAATGATCTGAATAGGCAGCTCTTCAAAGAAGTTATTCCAATGATCAATAAGCACATGAAAAGATACTCAACATCTTTAAGACATTAGGGAAATGCAGATCAAAATCACAATGAGATACTGCTTCACATCCATCAGAACGGCTATAATCAAAAAGACAGATAATAACAAGTGTTGGTGAGGATGGGGAGAAATTGGAACCTTCATACATTGTTGGAAGGCAAAGTGGTGCAGACTCTTTGGAAAGCCATCTGACAATTCCTTAAATTAAAATTAAAATTAACTGAAAGCAATTAAGTTAAATATAAAGTTATCTTATGAGCTAGCAAGTATGATTTTATAAAATGGTTTCTGTTTTCCACATCTAATTAATTTTACTGATAAAATTTAATTTTATTTATGGATAAAAGCATACCTATGTATTTTTTCAATTTAGCATGATTTGAAATCAAGTAAGTTAATGCTCCTTCCCTTGTAATATCATTAGCTGGTCACTACTCATCAACCGACTTCCCTTTAACATCTTATCTGGTTTATGGTGATAAATGTTGAAAAAGCTGATATGACAGTTGGGAATAATTCTCAAGCTCTTTATGAACTCTGAGTTTTGTACTGACTCATATTTGTACCATGTTTTGTTAAATCATTTTATTCTTGGAAAATTGGCAAACTTTGAGTGATATTAATAGTAATTCTCTGAAAACTAAAATATCTGATTAAGGCTGCCAGATAGTAGAGTTTACAGTAGGATTTTTAAAGCAAACATTTTCATCTGCATAAATCTCCAAAAATATCTCCATGTGTTAATGCCCTTTCTAAAGTTGTCACTAAACACCAAACAATAAATCTATTGTTATCTGTACTAATTGGCTATGCTTAGACTGAGTAGAAACTTTTCCTGAATGGTCTCTTCAAAATTTCAACTATACCTGCTGGCATTTAGTGAATGTCAAGATGCTTACTTCAGGACTGTTCTTTATGGCTTGTGCAAAAAGATTTTATTGTTATTGATTTTATTCTCATAAAAAAAGTTCTATCTCAAATCTCAGGAAATAGATTTTTGGATCTAGTAACTATGTTATTTTATTAAAGTGCCAAATGTCTCATAGGAAGGAATATTTTATTCCTTTTTTTTTCACAAATTTTAAGAGGAAAATGAAAAGTGACCACTTTTCGTATGTGAAATATATACTTTTTAACTATGCAAAGCTAACTGAATTGCTCTCAAATAGATTGAGAATGTAAAACAGGACTAAGTAAAACATAAGAGATCTACTGGAAAAGCCAGAAAAGCTTTTACCTTAAGTTTATGAACAATTTCCAGAAGAAAAGTATGAGAATTTAGCATGTTATAGTCATATAGGCACCTTCATTTGAAGTGCTGCCACAGCTGTCATAATCCATCATCCGCCATACAGGTGGGTCTGTTCCCTGCTGAGGCCGGGCACGGAGAAGTGAGAGAGAGGTCCAGCTCTGGCGCCTGCTCAAGTGGTCAGAGCTTAAGAGGTGAAGGAGACTGAGTGGCCAGGGGAGTTAGAAATCTTGTTCTAGGATGGGCCAATCGTCAAAGAAGTTGGAGTCAAATTTTGTTCTTAAGTCCCTATGTTCAGGAAAGGATTTATAAAGAGAAACAGGGACAAGATTGCTGCCAGAAGCCAAGGGACACCAATATGGTGCATGGATGAAAACAACTCAGGGAAACGGTATACCGAAAAATGTTCACTCATTGATTGATTATTTTCTTGCCTTCAGATGTTTAATAACTATTTATGGAGTACCTTCAATATCCCAGGCCTAGAGTGATGTAATTGTAAGTAACACTGGTACAACCTCTGACATGCTGTGTAGGTTGTAAGAGAAAGAAAGAAACAGTAATCTAACAGTCCTGAAAATAAAAACAAATCGCAATCATGAAAAATGTTAGGAAGGAAAAAAGCTGCTCTAAGTACATGGTAGGAGGGGACGTGACTTCTGTAGACTGTTTCTACCAGGATCCCTTGCCTTCTGGTTTCTGGTTGGATTCAACCAGTGGAAAGTACCAGTCCCAGAACAGATCATGGAGGAGTTGGTGGTATTTTGTTATGGTAACAAGAGGAAGTTAATGCAGGAGTAACTGACTTGCAGACAATAAAGGGCACCAAGATAATTTCCAGGACTGGGGACAGAATGCCAAGGCCCTGTTTTTACTGGAAGAGTGCTGAGCTGTAAGGTAGACTTCTACAAATGCTGAGTTGGATGAAGTCACGTCTATTCAAAGTTGGTTCTGACAGTTGTGCTGTTATTTCAGACAGGATACCTCATCATTTTGATCTATAGTCTTCTTGAATATGGCACCACATCATTCCAATGCTGAATAAGACTTCTTCCATTGCTCTTTGAATTTCATAGGAATTTTTAAAATAAATCTGGCTTCTCTTTTGAAGAAAAAAATGGAGAATAATTTAATTCAAGAGGTAAAGTACTACTATTTTAATTTGTTAGAGTGTCTCAGAGCTCAGTCTTATTTACATATGATTATTCCCTTTTGATGTTTCTAACATCACAGCTTTAAATAACTTGCATATGTTGATGACTCACAATTTATATTTATAGCCTGACCTCTCAATAACTAACTGCCTCCTCTGACATCCCCACTTGGAGGTGTAATAGACATTTCATAATCAACATATGCTAAAGTGAATTTCTGACCTCCCTCCTAACCAGCTCTACCCATAGCTTTCTCATTTCAGTTAATAAAAACACCATCCTTCCAGTCATTCAACTTGACAACCCTGGAGTCCTCTGTCAGGAACTTTGATGTCTCTACCTTCAGATCATATCCAGAGTTTCACCACTTCTCACCACCCCCATTGCTGCCACCCTCATCAGCAATGTCATCTTCTCTAGCCTGAATTCTTGCAACAGCTTCCTAACAGATCTAGTGGCACCTATCCTTGCTTCCCTGCTTTCCATTTTCAAAGCAAGAGCCTAAGCCTTTTAAAGTGGAAGTCAGATCATGTCACTTCTCTGCTCATAAGCTAGCAATAGCTCCCAATTTCACTCACTCAGTCAAGTCCTTAAAATTGTCTACAAGGCCTTATATTATCTGGCCTCCACTTACCCTCTGACTCTATACTCCACTGCAGCCATAGGAGCCTCCTTAAGTGACCTTTCCAACTCCAGTTATACTGTAATAAAGGAGTGGAAAATAAATGTGATTCCCAGAGGGGGATTAATAAAATAGCCAGGTGTATCTCTTCTCCCTCCTCCATTTCCTCCCTTCCTCCCTCCTTCCTTCCTGGCATAATTTATTTGGCAAGAAACTTAGTACCTTCTACTGGTGTTATGTAAATGCTAGATGCTGGTAAAAAGAAAATCAATAATACACTTGGGCTCACAATTTAGGCAAGGGCAACAAATGGTAAAATAAACAAATGGGATTACATCAAACTAAAAAGGTTTTGCCCAGTGAAAAAAGCCAACAACAAAATGAAAAGGCAATCTACTAAATGGGAGAAGATATTTGTAAATCATATATATATATATATATATAGATAGATAGATAGATGGATAGAGAGATAGAGAGATAGATACAGTAAGGCATTAATATCCAAAATATACAAAGAACTTACACAACTTAATCATCAAAACTTACTCAATTAAAAAAATGGACAGGATACTTGAATAGACATTTTTTCCAAAGAAGATATACAGATGGCCAACAGACACATGAAAAGATGCTCACCATCATTAATCATTGGGGCAACGCAAATCAAAACTATAGTGAGATATCACCTCACACTGGTCTGACTGACTATGATCAAAAAGGCAAGAAATAACAAGCACTGGCAAGAATGTGGAGAAAAGGGAACCCCTATGCACTGCTGGTGGGAATGTAAATTGGTACACCTCACTAAGGGAACCAATATGGAATGTCCTCAAAAAAATTAAAATAGAAGAACTACCATACAATCCAGCAATTCCATAACTAGATATTTATCCAAAGAAAACAAAACACCAGTTCAAAGATAGATATACATTGTTATATGCTATGACACAGATATCCTATGTTCATTGCAGCATTATTTACAGTATCCATCATATGGAAACAAATTAAGTATCCATCAATAGATGAATGGATAAAGAAGATGTGGTACATATGGAGTCCTAATAAAGAATGAAATCTTTCCATTTATGACTACATAAATAGACCTAGAGGGTATTATGCTCAGTGAAATAAATCAGACAGAAAAAGACAAATACAATATGATTCACTTGTATGTGGAATATAAAAACCAACTAAACAAAATAAAACAGAAACAGATTCATAGACACAAAAAACAAACTCTTGGTTACCAGAGTGGAGAGGGGCTGGGGCCAGGTGAAATAGGAGAAAGGGATTAAAAGGTACCAACTTTCAGATATAAAATAAATAAGGCATGGGGATGTAATGTACAACATAAGAAAAAGTAAATAATATTTTAGGAAATGTGGTGACAGATGGAAACTACACTTGTCTTGAGGATCATATCATAGTGCATAAAAATATTAAATCACTTGATGTACACCTGAAACTAATGGGATATATATGTCAAAAGTTAAAAAGAAAATGGTTTTGGGAAAACTGGGCAGACACATGCAAAAGAATGAAGCTGGACTACTATCTACACCATAAACAAAAATCGACTCAAAATGAGTTAAGAACTTAGATGTACGACCCCAAACCATAAAACTCCTTGAAGAAAACATAGAGAGTAACCTCTTGACACTGGTCTTGGCAATGAATTTTTTGGGATTTGATATCAAAAGCAAAGGCAATAAATCTAAAAATGAACAAGGGAGGCTAATCAAACTAAAGAGCTTCTGCACAGCAAAGGAGATCACCAGCAAGATGAAAAGGTGACCTGCAGAATGGGAGAAAATATTTGCAAGTCATATATCTGATAAGAGGTTAATATCCAAACTATATATATAAAGAACTCATATAACTCAATTGAAAAAAGGCAAACAATCTGATTAAAAAATGGGTAGAGGAATTGAACAGATATTTTTACAAAGAAGACCTCCAGATAACCAACAGGTACATGCAAATGTGCTCAACATCACTAACTATCAGGGAAATGCAAATCAAAACCACACTGGTATGTCACCTCACACCTGTTGGAATGGCCATCACTAAAAAGACAAGAAATAACAAGTGTTGGTGAGGAGGTGGAGAGGAGCAAACTCTTTGGTGTATTATTGGTGGGACAGTAAATTGGTGCAGCCACCATGGAAAACCGTACAGACAGTCTTTAAAATATTAAAATTAAATTACCATGATTTAGCATATGGATATCTATCCCAAGAAAATGAAAACAGGATATCATAGGGATATCTGCACTTTGTGCTCATTTCAGCATCATTCACAGTAGTGAAGATATGGAAACAATCTAAGTGTCCATTAATGAATGAATGGATAAGATGTGGTGTGTGTATATACACATACATACACAGACAATGGAATAACCTAAGTGCCTATTAATGGAGGAGTGGATAGATGTGTGTGTATATGTATGTGTGTATATATATATATATATAAAATGGAATATTATGCAGGTTCTACAAAGAAGGAAATTCTGCTACTTGTAACAATATGCATGGATCTTAAGGGCACTATACTGATCAAAATAAGCTAGACAGAGAAAGACAAATAGTGCTTGAAATCTCTAATATGTGGAATCTTTAAAAAATAAAAAGAAAGTTGAACTCATAAAAACAGAGAGTAAAATACTGGTTACCAGAGGCTGAGAGATAGAGGGAAGTTGGTAAAAGAACACAAACTTCCAGCTGTAAGATGAATAAAGTCTGAGAAACTGGTGTATGACATAGTGAGTATAGCTGATAACACTGTATAATTTAAATTTGCTAAGAAAGTAGGAGTTAAATGTTCTCACCAGAAAATCAAAAAAATGACAATTACATGAGGTGATGTATGTTTTAATGATATGGGGAACCCTTTCACAATGCATATATATATCAAATAATCATGATACATGCTTTAAATATCTAACACTGCTAATTTATCAGTTTGACATTAATAAAGTTGAAAAAATAGATTAGAAGAGAAAATTGAGAGTGTCCTGCCCATAGGAAGGGTAAATACTGTTTTTTAAAACTTGTTGAATTATATGAAAACACATATGCAAAAACGTGTACTAAATCTCCTTGTCAAATGAACTTCTTACTGTGGGTTGATGTAAAAGAAGTTAGAAAAATATTTTTTAGACCACAGCTTCCTCCATTCTGCTACAACAACTAACATTTCTCAATACACTTTGAGTCTCTTACAAATGTGGAGAAACGTCCCCTTTATATTTATTAATGAGTAAGTTGAAACATTTTTAGTGTCTTGTGTGGTATAGGTATTGACCAATCAAAGGGGATGTTGGTGCAGAGACCCGAAGGTCTCCAGTTTTGCCAAATGTTAATAAATAAAAATATAAAAGTAAACACTAGAAAAAGAATCATCCCAGAGAATATTTATAGGTGGGAACAATGAACTGAGCTAAAATAAAAGTTGATGAACTTTCAGAATTGGTCCTGCCATTTTTAGGACCTGGGAAGGTGGAGGCAGTTCTAAAAAATGCCCCTCAACTTCCGTCATAAACATTCTTCCTAGAATAGATTTAACTTAATTAGCTATTCCTTTAAAATGTAAATGCAGCCTTTCCAAGAGAAACTCACATTTTAGTCTGCTTTCTTTCTAAGATGAGGGTAAATTTAATGTTGAAGTGAACATAGTATCTAGGGCCCACAACTGATGAGGGACTCACACTTGATTTTTTTAAACGTTAAGTTTCCTGAGTGTAAAGTTATAGTAATTCCTACCTCATGGGATTGTTTTGAGAACCAAATGCGATAGTATCTAAAACAGTAGAACCCTTTCTGTGATGTTCTAGTGGCTTCATAAACATTACTTTCTCCCATGCTGCACACACACAGCCAATACATTCTCCTTTGCTGTAAATTCTAAGTTAGACTCATAAATGGCCCAATCAGAACTGGACATAGCTACAGAGGCACTTGAAAATTACCTTAGGGCTCTGAAAAGCAGAGAGGGAAATTTCTGTGACCCAGAGTTCTCCAGTTTTTCCTGTCCTATAAAGGCCAAGAGAGAGTAAGCATCAACAACTACACTGGAAGGAAACTGTTGAATCTATTTGCTGCCTTCTGGGCCTCCACTGTTAGAGTCCCCTGGACTCCTTCAGGGAGGTTGCTGTAAGAAATGTATCCATTTGCCCTGGTTGGTGAGCACCTTAGGGAACGCTGGTGTCCTCCCTTTTAATTACATTAAGGCCTCTGGATGTGATGTCAAAATAATGACTTCTTTCAGTCTGATATCTTCATTGGTGTTTGACTTGAATTTCCATTATATAAAAAAACTTGGTCCTGATAATTTACACAACTTTTATGTCCAAAACACTCATTATTGAGCTCTCTCCATAGGCGTACAACTTGGACATTTTTTATTTTTAATGATTTAATGGGAGATTTCATCTAATACCCAAAACCCTGAAGAGTCTGTTTCTTACTCTTCGTCAAACCAGACATAAGTTGATTGACTTAACAAATGTTTTGTCTGATTGGAAGAGTTTAGGACTTCTGTCTTGCTTATGATTATCATTATTATAATAACATTAAAATAGCAATGAATCACCAGACTTTAACATGACAACCTCTTCAGAAGCTCAATAAAGTACATAGTTAATAATTGCAACTAGATTGAAAAGTTTGTCAATTAGAATTTGGGTAACTGAATTAGGATAAAAGAGACTCCGGGATTATTATTTACTGTAGTGAGCACAGTCAATATCTTGGCCATATTCCCTTGACCTGCCCTGCAAATCATCTAAGACAGTCTTGCTCATGCCACAGATGCCTGTATTTGTGCCTGAGACTGTGCTTTGAGCCCTGCAAAATGCTTACCAGGGAGATACTGGTATAGGAGCAACCTGTGCACAATGAGAGACAGGGATTGTCCCAGTGGGATAAGTCAGAGGCAGGTTCCACGTGGTCTCTAAGAGGATCTACATGGGATTGAGCCCCACCCACATGCACATATACCCTTTAGGAACCTTCCCTTCCTCCTTATCCCCCTTCTACATTCCTTCACATGGCTGCCTGGGATCACTTCCCAGACAAACTCCTTGCACCTACCTGCTTGTCTTGGCACCTGATTTCAGGGGGACAGAGAGAGGGGAACCTTAACCAAGATACATGTTAATGTTTTATTGAAATTTATTGACCCCTGTGTCTATGCTATCTTTCATTTATAATAAGAAATAATTGATGAAAGACATTTTCATTTATTATATCTGAATCTTCAGAAACAGTAGTAGATCAATTGTTATATTACCCACCTTATAGATAATGAAGTTTAGAGAGATTAAAATAATTTCTAAATAATAGTAGGTGGCAAAGCCTGGAATCAATTATATTTTCTGTTGCTTCTATTGTTCTGTTACAATCCTCAACGAATTTATGCGGCTGGGCTCCACAGTTTCCTATTTACAAATGCAGGCGGCAAAGCCACTGAATGTTCTGGGCGTAGCACATAAAAAAGAGTTCTCTAAAGCTTTCACGACGAGACCATGGCAGATGAGAGATGGCAGCAAAATCCCAAAAAAGTATTTTTATTTTCTGTCTCACTGGCCTCCTAAAAACTTTGGAGATCTTTCTTACAAAGCTCCTCCAAGAAACAAAGAAAAAAGAAAGCTTTTCTGTGTCTTTTTTATCCGAGCCTCTCTGAGCAGCTTCTGTTTGACAAGGGATTGTTTTGTGTATGTGTTTGTGCTGGGCTTAAGGGCCAAGAACAGTCAATACTGGATGGCGTGGTCCTCTGTAGAGCTGGGGGATATATAAATATTGCATTTGTGATGTACTTTCCTTTCGAACAAAGTTTCTGAACAGGTTTGCTTGCTAAGGGTCTATTATTGGCATTTTCATTATAACCCTTCTAACAGCAAGCTTTTTCAAATGACTTCTGACTCAGAACGAACATGTTCTTGAGGTTGAATCCGGCAAACCTGATGCCATTCAAGCGATACATTTCCTTGCAGAAAGTTCCCATGGGAAACGCCCGGAGCCTCTTTTAGGGAACCGAAAGATCCTAAAACAGAAATTGCTGCCTCAAGCTTGAAATTTTAGGTAGTTTTTCTGAGCTGACAATGAACAAACAAAGTCTAACATTATTTCTGATCCCATTTGTATTGAAAATCTCTTCCTGAACTGGGGATACGTAATTAAGGATAATTCAGGATATTTCATCTTAGAGATATGGAAAGATGGAATAGGCTGCCTTATGCAATAATGAGTTCCTTGTTATTAAATATAATCAAGCAGAAGTTGAATAGTAACCCATCAATGATGCTGTTCAGAGATTTTGCATTAGATGAGGGCTTGAGCTCTCAGAATCCCACCTACCCACCTATTCGGAGGACCTGAGGGAGGGGCCCAAACAAGCTGTCTGGACTCTGTATCCTGCCTCCCCTCCCGTCTCCTCCTTGAACTGGAAAAGCTCTGTTTTACCTCCTGGGCATTTAGGACACTTTTCCTTTGAAAAAAATGTTCTACTAATAATACTTGTTTAAAATGAAGAAGATACATTTTAAACTACTGGGCAACAGAAACTTCAAATTCTTCTGACTCTGAAGATTTTAACTTTTCTACAGGCAGGCTTTACCACATTCTAAATGAAAACACTTCCCTCCCAGTATCTCCCAATCTCCACTCAGCAAGTATGAAGCCTGTTTATTCTTGGTAAATTTTACAGTCGACTTTCAATAAAAAAAGTAGAAAATTCCCCATAGTTTCTCCATTCGCAAGGAATAGACATCAGATTTTGGGTTTTGATCATCATTAGTAAATGAATGCTTCAAAAGTCAGGCAGAGCTGTGTTTATTGAGACCCCAGCCTTTTAGGAATAAAAGGCAATCTTTGATTAATACGGACTGGCTTACTGCATGTTGGCCCTAAGGACACACTGTGTTTCTTCACCTGACTTTTAGATTTTCCTCCATCTTTATAGCTGAGAGTCTGCTAAACAGGGATAGAGTCAGAGAAGAGAATGAAAAGCTGGAAGGTATTAGCATAAAATACAGAAAACCCCAAAGAAATTGGCATCAAATATATCTATCAGGTATGGGAGGTACTCAATAAAAGCTTACTGAATGAATAAATGATGCGGTCATTATTATAGACTTTCCATACTGAATACTTCTATAAAAAGATGAATTTTGAAAATGACATCTTCTGATTTAAATATTGGTCAATGTGTGTGGATTTTTTTATAGTAATTTGGGAAAATTGTTTCTAGTGGCAAACTTGAAAACAATCAGCAGGCATTCTGCTTATACGGAAACCACTAATGATGGAAAATACTCACTTATGCTGATTGT
This sequence comes from Manis pentadactyla, assembly GCF_030020395.1. Classification (NCBI taxonomy): domain Eukaryota; kingdom Metazoa; phylum Chordata; class Mammalia; order Pholidota; family Manidae; genus Manis; species Manis pentadactyla. The sequence goes on from NC_080023.1 coordinate 16,268,439, forward strand.
GAAGGCTTTGAAGGAAATGGTATATGGGTTTTCTTGGCAAAAGCTGGTGAATTTTTGATAAAAAAGACTTGCTTTGTATGGCATCAACACGTAATTACATGATAAACAGATCTAATTCCATTTGGCTTTCCAAGTCACTCACAGTTTAAATGTTTGCATAAAGGGCTATAGTGAAAAAAGAAATCTATGTTTTACATGTATAACCTAACCAGCTGGCAGGCGAGAAAGGGGAGAAGTTTTTCATATCTTGTCACTGGGACCCAGTTTGCAGTTGTAAGAGTCCCTTTCCTGAACCCTAGAGTCCTGGCAGGGAACACAACCAAAACAGATTACATATTGCCCTTGAGCTTTATCAAGAGAATCGCTTTTATTGCTTACTGATCAGTATTAAATACAAATCAGCCTAGAGGCTTTCGCTGTCCGGGGAGGAGCCAGTGTGCCTCTAATAACACACGCTGCTGCATTGAGAATGTTCTCTCCGGGCCCCATATGCCGTTCTGTTTTGTTTCTACTTGCAAATGCAGAGTGAAAGAGATTAGAATGGCCTTTAACTTCAGCCAAGGACACTACTCCCCTAAGATCAAAGGGCACCCCTATCTTCTGGAACATGGAGCCTGCGGCGCTCCTCTGAGTTGAATTCTGGGTGGCTGGGGATGGCTTTAGAAATCTGAGTCAAAGGGATGGCTCTCTTTGACAGTCACCAGTGCAGGGCTACATCAATTTTCATGGCACAGCGTAAGTTCCATCTGTTATCCTAAGCATTTGTGGAGATTATATGCCAGACAAAAGAGTTACTGAATGAATTAAAAGTAAATGTCATTTCCTAAAACTCAACCCAGTAAACACAGCTTGAGGGAACATTTTCTTTTGCCTGAATTACAACTACTGGAGTTAGGCAATATGCTGCTTTCAGACCTGGTTCACATCTGGAGACCCTTACAGCTGTCCTGCCCTCTATGAGGGGGATCACTGGACAGCTCTTTCTCACTATGAATTTGCAGATTCCAAAAGAGGAAGCCTACATGAGATCCACAAACAGCACATGACAGTCCTGCAGTCCTATCAATAGAAAACTGATAATGGCCCAAAGCAATTCCCTTCTCTTAGTCTTGCATCTGGACTACATTTGGATTTAATGGACACGAGCCTGTGCTGGCAGTTGCTCAAAGTACCTCCGATGCAATGTTTTGTGTGAGCACATAGAACTTCATTTCTTATCTAAGTTGCTAGTTGGTTCTTGTTCTCATCTTTAGTATGTTGAAGAACAGTTGCCTCTCTGATGAATTTGCCAGAACTGCTAGTTTCCAACCTATCAAATCCTTTACCTGACCTGCAATGGTCAAAGCTAATTTTAATATGTGTCAAAAACATGTTGCATGTAGAATATGACATCTCACTAATCATTCAAATAAAAAAGCAGATAGGTTGAATCTGTCATGTCCTCTGTAGCAACCACCACCAAGCACAAACAACCATCGCCTACCATCCCTGTGTGGCTCTGAGACCGACAGCAAACCAGAAATGCACAATGATCTTCGTTTCACAAGTTGTCTGTTCATATGCTTGTGAGCCCAGCAAATTATTGCAGGTGGTGATGTGTAGCCGTACAAACTGACCTCAAGGCTTCATTAACTAGAAGACTGGGAAAAGGAAGGGAAGAGAGTGAACAGGACTCTGTACTGCGTGTTACTGTCGCGGGCACCGTCAGTGCTCTGCCTCGATCCCTTCGAGTCCCCAGGTTCTAGTGCCTCTCACTGCTTCAGTAAGCTTTTACTTCATCTAATGGCCTGAATCTGCGACTCAGCTTGGGAGGGGGTGGCCCTCAGGTTGCTGGAGCCCCTGTATCCACAGGGGCAGAGCGTGGAAAGGGCCTGAGATGTATGGCCCCATCACATCTTGTAACCAGACTGATTAGACAGGGAGGAAGAAGGCCCAGTTCTCTTGCCTTAACAGGGCAAACTCTGCAACATAATTCGCACAACAGAGCCCCTCTCTGCAGGATCACACCAAGAATGGAACTTTCCCTGCAATCACATCCTTGCTTGATTTCTTCTGCTTCCCAGTCTTCCTTCTCCTCCTCCCTTCCTTTTCCTCCTGGAACTACTTCCTTAACAAATCACTTGCCCAGGGATTTACAGTTGCCCAGGGATAGAATTACAGTTAGCATTTAGCTTGATCTTTCTCATTAATAACTGGCGAGGGTGCTTCTGCACAATGAGTTAGATAAAGTAGCCCTGAAAGCAAACAGAAAAAAGGCTTTCCACAACTTCCACAATAAAACATTCCTCTTAGATTGCCATTCAGTTTATCCTGAAGATGCCATTATCTTGTGTGCTGGGGGAATTCAGAGTCTGGTTTCAGGGTCTGCTTGGGACACGCTGTGTTGTGACTCTACTACATATGCTCTGCCTTTTTACATAGGCTGTATGTTTAATCTGCACAATTCCAGGAGGAAACTGAAGATCAAAGATTTTAATTAACTTGTCCAATATCATAGAGCTATTAGGTGGTAGAGGTATACTTCTTGAATCCTAGTCTTATTCCTTCATTTATAAGATTTTATTCTCAGCATAGGCAAGGGGTATAGAATGCATAAATGCTACATTGGGAATAACTATACTTGGAGATAGATGGCGTCCACAAACGAAGCCTGAGGAAAATGCTAATTCGAAATGCTTACTGAAAAGATATCACTTGAAAGGGAAAAGATAAGCAGACGTCTGTATTCTGTTTGCTGGAAAAAGTATCAAGCATCAAGCATATCTCCTGGTCATGAAAGCAAAACACGTCTTAAAAACAAGTCCATGAGTTTCCTACCTACTTTCTAAAACAAAGTACTTGAGGTGGAAGTTGCCATTGCCACTGTGACATGGTCTCAGCTAGAGACAAATCTTTGCAAACAGTAGCTCAATAAAGTCACTCTTTGCTGCCTCCCAAGGAAGTTAAGAAGCTTGGCAGAGAATGACAAGTCCAGCAAACCTTCAGCTTGGATTTTTCATAGCAAATTAGTTCAAATTAATGGCTTCAAATGGATAGAATTACAGTTAGCATTTAGCTTGATCTTTCTCATTAATAACTGGCGAGAGTGCTTCTGCACAATGAGTTAGATAAAGTAGCCCTGGAAGCAAACAGAAAAAAGGCTTTCCACAACTTCCACAATAAAACATTCCTCTTAGATTGCCATTCAGCTTATCCTGAAGATGCCATTATCTTGTGTGCTGGGGGAATTCAGAGATGCCACAGCTGCAGGATGGTTTCTGACTCATACAAGAAGCATGGCCGCCCGACTTCTCCCACTTTCCTGGTGCTTCCAGCTCAGACACAGACACTTGACCTTCCATAGGAGGACTGTGACTCCCTTCACCAAGATGAGGCAACAGCAAAGTGGGGGGTAAAATTTCTAAAGTTGGAGTTCTAACACATTGTTGGAGAAATGACTTGCAAGGAATGAAACTCAGAAACTAGGATGATAATCTCTAAACGTGAGTTGCACAAATGCAGATGCAGCTACTGCACATTAAACGGCAAGCATTTTGCTAACACAGCTTTGTGGGAAAACTACTATTACCTCCCCACTTCATGGATGAGGCATCTGAGAGTCAGGGAGATGGAAACTTGCTCATTCCAGTAAGTGAAAGAGCGGAGGTTCCAAGCCATGCAGATTCTGGAGTTCGAGCTCAGTGCTTCCTCCCCTTTACGATGTACCGTTGGGCTCAGAGGTCCCAAACGGGAAAGGCTGTATCATGTGGAGGCCACAGCGATTTCTCCACGTTATCATGCCCATGTTTATGTGGGTAAGTTGAGGCCATTTTGCCACTTGTACAAAGCTGAGAGTGAAGCCTGAAGTGGCAGACATAGGACAGATATGCCTGCGGAAATAAGCTTCAAGAAAGTAGCAGAAAATATTTTGTAGCCCTAGGTGGACTTAAGAACTTATGGGCTCTGGAATCCCTGATAAAGACCTAGTGTTTCATTCTATACTATTCTCTTTACTAAACTCATTCTTATTGGGTACCTATTTTAAGCCAGATCTCTGCCCTCAAAGCATCTACATTCGCATCGGGGAGGTAAACTGGACAATTTAAGGTTATAATTGCTATTAAGGAAAGAGAATGATACAACGGAGAGTCACATTTCATTGTTCTTGTTTATGTGTCCTCTGCCACAAACAGATTGTGAACTCCTGGGAATGGTACTTCTGTTTTTATTCATCTTCACATGCTTGTTATGACTTTAGGCACTCAATAAGTACTTATTTAAGGAATAGACTAATGAACATACGATGCTATCTATCAAGGAAGTGTTCTGAAGGACTGCTAGCAGAGCAGGTGGGAGCGGCTCAAAGGAATGTCAACTTTCTCCATTGAAGCTGAAGCCAAATGCTTTCAGACTTTCTAACTTCGAAACATTTGGTGTTCTCACAGTAAGAGGCAGACTGTTTACTCTGCCACACTTTCCACTACTGGCTACTTCCCCTGAACACTTCAAGGGAAACAAGGCCACAACTGGCTATTTTCCAGAAAGGATTAAAGATAATTAAAAAGGAATATTGCTTTGGGGTTTCAGGACTTAGGGGATTTGGTTCCTTTGTTGGGTTTTTAGAAAGCAAGTTCACTGTCAAAATATTGCAACTTACAGAGGGGAAAATGGCCACATTTTAAAAGTGCATGCTGATTTCTACCTATCCCTTAATTTTAAAAATTGTCTCAGACCTAACAATCAAAGCAGTATTTTCACAATGAAGCCGCACACTTCTTTACTGCAATGTCACCTTAGGGATGATATATTTGAAAAATAAGTTTGCTTAAAAAAACCATATGACCTGCACTTCAGCTTAGCCTTGACTAAATCAAAACTGGTAGTAAAGACCAATGAGTGAGAACCCAGGCAAGTGAAAATATATCAACAGGACTCCAAGAATGTCAATGAAAATGACTAGAGAGGTTTCAAATGCTTTGTCCAAAGACATATGATATTTTTTTCTCAAATAACATTTATATCCCTTTTCACCTATTTTATTCTCCTGGTTGTCTTTCTTCATGTGATAGGATAACACAGTTCCATTTTTTTTAACGAGAAATGGAACTGAGTTTTGAAGAACATAAAAAGTACCATATAAACCAGACCAATGAACGTCCTGCATGTCTGTATTTTCTCAGCTTGTCTTCTCTATCCTTTAACTTCCAATACTCTTTCAGCCTACCCTTCAGCTTTCTAGCAAGGATTTCTGAGAATGTATATGAATATCTGCAGATAAAAAATAGTGAAGACCTGTATTATATGGTGAGATAGTAAAGATTTCCAATAATGTATATGAATGTCGAACAAGTCCTAGATACACTATTGACTCTCTGTGAAACTGAGGAGCTTCAGACTTTACTATTGGCCTGTGTATTTCATGGGAAACTGCCCTGTTAACTAGAATTAGCCGTCATGTGAACTCTCTCTGCTCTCTTGCTCAATGAAGTATTCCATCAGAGGTTCCTTGGGCAGCCTCACAGTTAAAGATTTAATACAACACTTCAAAAAACGAACCGTGCAAAGCAATCTCAAATTAAAGTAATCGAATTTGGATTGTAGAGAGAGCAAGACAGAAGAAGGATGTTCTCAAATAAACCACCATTTGTGTTTCAAAAAGCCACCATCTGGGCAAGATACAGAATTTCACTCTCTGATCTCTCTTTGCTGCTCACCACAGTTGAATTGCCACCAGACAGGAACTCATCCTAAAGAAATGCAAAGAAGCTAGAAATGATCTTTTGGTGATGACAAAAAATCAAGTTTTTTGGTCTGCACAGTAATTAGGCAGAAAACATCTTCAGAGAAAACATGGGAGCACGAGCAGACAGCACGCTATAAATATCAGGTGGCAAATATTATTTATCTAAATGGAACATATTGTGGATTTGGCGGCCAACAGCTTCCATGATGAAATCAGCAGGAAGTAATGAAGTGGGCATCAGAACTGTATTTCACATTAGCCCCACCACTTGCCTCTGCGCCCTTATCTATAAAATACAGACAAAATACTCTACCACCTTGGGTGGCTGGCATAAGGGTTGGATTAGATGACCATGTAGGCAACTGGCACAAACCTGGATCTGGCCAGATACCAAGCATTCTTCCTTCCCTGCCTCTCTCCTTTGGACAGATCTCTGAACCACTCTAGGTCTCACTCTCCACATCTATGAAATGGGAATGGCCTTCAAGGTGTTATGTGTTTCCCTAAAATTCCAAAGACATGGTCAGAAAGTGACTTTATAATACTATTATTTAATTTGGGGGAAAAGAAGATAATGATAGACATCATGACCCGAGAGAGATTTTTTTTTTCTTTAAGAGGAGAAATTAGAGTTTTAAATCATATAAATGTATCATAATAGTGGGGAATTTACTCTCTAGGCAAATTGATTCAAGTCTTGCCCAGTGTTTAAAGGCTTGACCAGGCTTCCTGCAGGAACAGCCAATGCATTTCTCCCTTCTGTTACTTTGTGGAGATTATTTGGTAAGCAGTTACTGGAGATGTTTCTAAGCACTAGGATGGAGCCAATTGTTATGAAAAAAAGTTACTTCGGCCTGTGACAGCAGAGCAGTCTGTCTCAACCTCAGATTTACACAACATGGAAAGAGTCTTATTTAACTAATTCCATTAAAATAAAATAATACAATGGATCATGACACTGAGATATGCAATGGTTTTCAGAAGTGTGCTTCACATTCTACTTACTTCTTAAAAACTAAAAAAAAAAAAAACAAAGTATTAGAAGAAAATAGAACAGATGTTTTCTGGAAGTCTATGTGCCAGAAACTGTATTAGACTTTTTTCAGATAAATAATAATATCAAAAATAACCATTTATATATCAAGTATTGTGCTCAGTGCTTTGCATGCATTATGTCACTTACTCCTCATACACACAGGAGGAAACTGTGTGAGACAAAGAAAGGGAAACTTGCGGAAAATAGTCAAAACTCAAATCCAGTGGACACAAAAACTATTGCGCTTCACTACTGTACTATGTTGTCTGGAACACTTACTAAACTTTCAACAAATGTATTAGTTTCCATTGAATGGATTGAGAATACAGTGGGTTTGGATCAATTATATGTCCCGTTTCTGTAGCAGGAATTCTTTTCCAGGGTGTTGGCAGGTATGACTTCCTCAAAGAGCTGCTGACCATCTTATGACTGGCGTCATCCACAGCTGGATGGTACTAATTGTCTCAGGGAAACCATAGCATCTCCTGTAAGGGGCAGTGGCCAGCTTTCTACTTATTTCTCTCACTCTTTTCCCCACATCTTTCTCTGCATTATTGTTGAATTGGAATTCTCCAGTAAATGATCTTCTTCATTCAGTTTTGTCACCAATAATTATCTCCTAAATCAGCCACACCTACATTCCATCCCTTTGCTTCCCTGTTGAAGGGAATGAAGACTTACCCAACAGGTCTCCATAGAAAAGGCACAAACTCTCTTAACTGCCAATATTTACCTCCAAATCCATTTGCCAGGCTATTCCCTACCCTCTTTCCAGGACTTTTCCTTTGCCTCTTGTTCACACTGTTCCCAGTTATTTAAGTCACTTTCATGAGTCTGTGAAGTCCCCACATCCTGAGTGTGCCTCCCTGACTACCCAACACTGCTGAGTTGTCCTTATCTATCTAAGGAATAGATTCTGGGACATCCTGCTCTTTTACCCAACCAGAAGTCACCTCTAAAACATCAGGATGATCATCACAATAAGCACTTTCCAGGTCTGTGGTGAGGATAAATGGGATAGCGCATATTGAATGGACTTTGAAGGGACATTACAAATGTAAGACATCCTCATTATTCATTATGGGACTTACGCATTTTCCAGGAAAAGCAGATGTATAATTTTTACTTTCATTTTTACTCTGGGTACAGTTGTTCATTTTACTTCATGCTTCTGTATGAACGAGAGATGTATAGTGGGCCCTAGAGGGACATTTAAGTCTCCCTTTTACTTTTGCAAACTGATAAACTCTAGACTTCGCTGTAAATAAATGAAGGATAACAAAATATGCTACCCCCAGATATGCCAATTTGGCATAAAGATTATTTTGAGCCAAAGGTAATTGAGAACAACCAGATAAGGAAAAGCTCTATCAGTAAACAAAAGTTTATTACCAAAGACAACTTTTGACCCTATCAACCAGAAGATTTTACCAGAGGAATCCATAAAACAAATTTCACTAACTTTATGACTGGCCCCATAAAACCTTTGTCTTTGCCCTTGGAAGCCTAAAACTCCTTTCCTTTGTCCTGTCATTTCTCCACAAATTTATTGTTCTTTGTTAAAGATGCTACATAAGCCAGAATTCTAGCCTACCTCTTTGAGCTATTCATTTTTTCCTAAATAAAATTTCTATGTCTAAATAATGTATATATGTTAATAAACTTGTTTGTTTTTCTCTAGTTACTTTATCTTTTATTACAAGGGTCTCAGCTAAGAACTGAAAAGGGTAGAGGGAAAATTCCTTTTTATTCTTCTATACAATCATCTCTATTTGTCTCTTGGTGGTTTTTCCAAGCTCTCTATCATTGTGTGCCCACCATGTCTGTCTGCATCTCACTCTCCCAATATCTATTATGCACAGATATCTTACTCTTATTGTCCCTCTCCATGTCCCTTGTACTCCTCTAGAACATGCTGGCGTTGTCCTTGGTACCTTTTCCTGTTTCCCATGTGCAGATTTTATGGCCTCTTCATTGTTAACTGAGGCAATTGTGCTTCCTCATTACTGTCCTCTTGAAACCCCTCCTCCACTGGGGTTTAATGGTAACTCCAGCCATGATTGGTCATGCAGCCCAACAGGACTATTCATTATTCTTTCCTGAACTCTAATTGCCTATATTAAATAATCAAGTGTCATCCACACCACATCATCAAACTAAAGTGTCATTTTGTAGGGAAAATTAATGTCTGAAAATGCTATTGATAGATATAATGGTTCATGGGAAAAAAATGTATAAAGAAAGTATATGAATAGTAAATGTCTGAGCAAAAATGGCACAGAAAGATAATATGATATTGCATATGCCTAACAATAAAAAAATGTATATGGAGCCAATTCTTGTCATTTGTGGTATTTATGTTCTATAAAGTTGTTGCAAACACTAAATTAGTGAATACTGAACTATTGTTCTGGGGAAATACAATGTTAAGTTCCTGCAAGCCTCTGGTCATAAGATTTTCATCAAATTATCAACACCTTCTTTTCTTTTACCTTATTTAAAGTACATTATTTAATATGCCTTGCCTTATCCATGGGGTTTATGTTCCAAATCCCTCACTGGATTACTGAAACAATGGACAGTTTCACAACCCTATATATACTGTGTTTTTTCCTGTACATACTTACTAAAGATAAAGTTTAATTTCTAAATTAAGCATAGTAAAAGATTAACAACAACTAATAATAAAATAGACCAATTTTAACAACATGTTGTGATAAAAACATTATGTGTATGTGGTCTCCCTCTCTCAAAATATCTTATTGTACTGTAAATACCTTCTTGTGAAGATGTGAGATGGTAAAATGCCTACATGAAGACAGGAAGTGAGGTGAATGATGTAGGCTTTGTGGCGCATCATTAGGCCACTACTACCTCTGATAATAGGTCAGAAGGATCATCTGCTTCTGGACCACAGTTGACTGTGGGTAACTGAAACTAGAGAATGCCCTAGATAAAGGGACTACTCTATTGTTGACTCATTAACATTGACTTCACAGCCAACTGCACTGTAACTCTTACCTGTAGAAGGCTTATCTAAAGCACACATGTTTCTCAATAAGGCAACACCATACAGCCTTCTTAAACATAAAAAAACTAGACAGTATTTCAACACTATGCATGGGATCATCTCAAAGAGTAAAATCACTAATGAAGACACAAAAAAATGTAAAACATGTGGAACTAGATCAACGGTGAAAAGGCTGCCGGTTTATAGGGTGAAGCTGAAAAGAGAAGGCAGAGAGCATTGCCTTGCATCCTCTGGGAACACGTGTGTCAGGTGACTGATACTTTGTGGTTCTGTGCCATCCACAAGGACCACAAAGGTGCCATGAGTTGGAGATTACATTTCAGTGAGTAGGGGATTTAACAAATATGGAACCTGTGAAGAATGAGGATCAAGTGTATTCATAAAAAAAGAATGGAAGGGATTGTGTAAATTTTTAATAAATAATTATGGTGTGTTTTAAATTGTTGTTATTGAATAGGCATTACTTGAGTACCCAGAAGGAATAAATGTCTAAAAAGTTTAACCCAGGCACCGAAGCCTCATCATCTAAATTCCAAAAGCAAAGAAAGAAAATCCTGCTCACATAGATTACTAATGAAATTCTTTTGCAAGGTGATATAGGGAAAAGGTCAAAGGTAGACTGAGATGTGCATTCATATTTGGTCCCCACCACTTACAATCATGATTTTTAGCCAGCCACAAAGCTGTGGTCTAGCTTCCTTAACTTTGTGTGAAGACTTTCTCCTTGAATTGTCCCTCAATGCAGAGTACCTCTTCCCTCTGCTGAAGGGATTTTGAGGTTCATGGTTGATGTTTGTGTGTCCTGGCATAGCACTTCTCAAGTTCTAATGGGCACACAAATCCCCTGAGGATCTTGATAAAATGCAGACTGGTTCAGTAGCTCTGGGGTGGGTCCTAAGATTCTGGACTTCCAACCAGCTCCCAGATGAGGTTGATTCTGCTGGTTCACAGACCACACTTTAAATAACAAAATCCTAGAACATTTCAAATGACTCCTAATCTCCATAATCTGCTTTGTCTTAAAATATTTCCTTTCTTCCATTTTTCACTAGCTTTTACTTATTGACCACAGCTCTGATTCCTATGTATAACAAGTCTCATGCAATTAAAGGGAGAATCACAACCAAAAATTGGGGATACTCTTTTGGTTTCTCTATGCTGCTGTCCTCTTGATCCATAGATTGTACATAAAGTTAGATGAAGGGCACCTTTTAAACTTATTCTTAGAGAATACAGCTGACATGAAGTCAAAGCTCCTAAATGCGTATTTTATTTTTCTTCTTTTTTTATATTAAGGTATCATTGATATACACTCTTATGAAGGTTTCACAAGAAAAGCAATATGGTTATTACATTCATCCTTATTGTCGAGTCTCCCCCTTACCCCATTGCAGTCACTGCCCATCAGTGTACTAAAGTGCCACAGAGTCCCTATTTGTCTTCTCTGAGCTACACTGTCTTCCCCATGACCCCACACACACCATGCGCACCAAACATGATACCCCACAGTCCCCTTCTCCCTCCCTCCCCACCCGCCCTCCTCTACCCTTCCCCTTTGGTAACCTCTAGTTCCTTCTTGGAGTCTGTGAGTCTGCTGCTGCTTAGTTCCTTCAGTTTTGCTTTGTTGTTATACTCCCCAAATGAGGGAAATCATTTGGTACTTGTCTTTCTCTGCCTGACTTATTTCACTGAGCATAATACCCTCTAGCTCCATCCATGTTGTCTAAATATATATTTTAATCATTAAGGAATGTGGAATCATGAAAAAATGAACAGAGAAAACCTGAAGAGGAAAAAATATGAATAAAGAATTAAAAATTTGTCTTTAAAATAGAAATAATCTCTGCCATTTATTAAGCACTTTCCATATGCCAGGTGTATCATTACATGAGTAATGAAATAATCTAGAAATGAGTGATCGATTATCTGAGTAATTTGATACATTCAGACAGCTATTGCCTTTGTTTTGTGCTGTGCAAAGGTGCTGGATTTTTTGTTTTTCTTAATGACTGTGAAGTGGCAGGCATTTAAATCAGAGATGGGAAATTTTCATTTGATGTGGTTGACAAGATGTTTGATGGGGCTGTCACAATGACAGCAAATTTTCAATGCATTTATTGGGATTACCTATGCTGATTGAAATTTGAAAGGCAGTCAGAAAAGTATTCCTTCTTTCAGGCCTATTTTGAGTGCAAACGCAAATGACAAAAGTAATATGACACAGAATTATGATTCCTAGGAAGAAAACACTGCTGTTCAATTTGAGCCCAGGAATGAGGAGAATCATGAATACAGGGTGAATCAGAATATTTAAAAGATCTAAAGGGGACCTAATAGAGCAAAGGAATGAATCCCTGGATACCAGTAGAAAGAAGGACTGAACCATCAGAATCCCCTGAGTCCTTACTATTTTACTGAAACATATTATAAAATATGGAAAGTCACTCCCTATGTAATTTTTGTCCTGGCTGTGAGGATGTTAGCTCTTCACGTTTTGACATTTCTGTTTTGAGTTTCCAGCTCAGAGGGGTAAACAGAGTGGAAAGTAGGATCTAGGCTTTTAAATCAAGTCAGGAAATACTCTGTTTGAAAAAGAAGAGATCTTTGAAGGAGTTACTGGTTAATTTATTACAGATAAATTTTATATATATTTTTTCTGAAGCCTGTTTAAGATGGTATCTACTTAAGAGCATGAGCTGTAAAGAACAAAAGGTGAAAGGCACAATCTTAGGACTGTCGTTTTCTCTATCTGTGAAAGTATCTATGTGGGAGCTTATTAATAATCATGTATTTTAGAAATGAATAACAGAAAGTTACAATGGTTTTAAAATCAATGATATTTTCACTGACAAAGTATATATTATCTCTGCCATCATATTAATTAGTGCATTGTGACATCTCCTTTTCTAATGTTTTTCTTGCCAGGGCATTAATTTATCTCTTTATGATGATTTGTCCTATGGTCTTAACAAGCCTTTGAGCATAAAAAAGGAGAGACTATCACGAGAGTCTGCAGTCTTCCACTGTGCCTACCATACAATGATTGTCATAGTCTCATGGATGCCACATCTACAATATTAATTATAATAAAATGATAGCTACCATTTTATTTGGAATCCTTAGATGACAAGCATTCTGATAAGTTTTTACACATGTAGTTGATAATTTTTTGACACATGAGAAAATTGAGTCTCAGAGACATTATGAAGAGGGTCATGTCACAGAAACAGTAAGCAGAAAGCCTTGTTTTCTCTGGTTCCAAATGTATCCCTCATCACCTTCGGTGCTGGAGAAATTTCTAAGAAAATAGTATTGCAGAAAAGTCCTATAGTGCCGGCCACTTTGTCTTCATCTGTGGTTTTGTCAAACCAGTTTAATCCCACATGCCAGTCTAACTGCCACATGTCGTTGTAAAGCTATCCCATGTCCAAGAGCATAAAGCAGCTTCCAATTTTCAAAAAAGAAAATCTGTCTTCCATAGTCTGGCTTTCAAGATCTTCCTCCGTTAGTTGATTTCATTCTCATCTTTCCTCATTCTCTTTTAAAGTTCAACAGACTTTTCTTTTCTTTTTTAATTCATGCTAATCTCATGTATATTCAATTACCAGGGACATCTGCAACCTTCCACAAAAAGCAGGAGGGAGGATGATATTGTGGAAAACATCTGGGGTTTGAAAGTTCTAGTAAATTCTTGTACCGACGTTTCTTAATTCTTGCCCTGACCACTCTGCCTACAACTGTTAGGCAGAAAGACAATATGAGCAGGATGAAGAGAGGGTGGAGCTCACCAGGAACTCAAGGAGTTAATCAGATAAAGCCAGAAAGCCAGGAAAGACAGAGTTAACGCCCTCTGCCTCCTGAGTTCATTCCATATGGTCTGAATCAGGGCTGACCTTGAGACCTACCCTAGCTAATGTAAGTGAGACAGGGCAGAGACATGCGACAAGCAGCACGATTAACTTTTCCTGCTGTGATGTAAAATGCTGAGATGTGAATAGTCTAGTGGGAAAAAGAAGGACTTATCTTGAGGCTAAGAGCAAAGAGTTGGGCGGTTAGATTCCTAATATGTTCTTTGCTAATCAGCCACTGACTTATCTTAAGGCAAGGCAAGCAGTCGTAACTGATATGTTCCCAGTGCTTGGGAGTGGCCACTATCATAGAGAAGAACAAAAAGTTTTTCCTACAGAATTACCTAGAGGACTAGCTTAGACAATGACATATTGTCTCTCACTGGCGATAGACGTGAGACTGCCTGATAAGCCTACGCCCCCTGCCCCACCTGACCCTTTACCTTTATCCCATTACTGAAAATCCTTAAAAGGCAGAATCCCAGCTTTTGGGTGTGCTTCCTCCTCCCTGAGGTTGCCTGCAGTCCCCTTTCTTTGAGTGTGTCACTCTCTCTGTCCTACTCGACCTAAGTAGAGAGGGGCTGCTGAGAGATCTGATTTGGGCTTGTGAGTTCCCGTTGCCTGGGTGATCCGGACAGAACTGTGGCTGTACAATCATGCTCCTTAGTAGCTTTCCTGAAAATCTCTTTTCTTTGCCTTTGGGAAGTTTTTAGAACATAATCTCACTCCATCCAGTGCTCTGTGGCTCCCCCAACTTCTGGGGTGGTAGGGACCTAGTTCTCATGCCATGCAGATGCAAGAGGACACTGGACACAAGGTGACACCGGCTTTAGGAGTTGGCAGGGGATTATGCCCTATGCAGTACAGCAGTTCAATGAGCTTTCTTTTCCTCTCTCTGTTTTTCCTTCCTCTCTACTTTATTCAAGTAAACCCACCCTTGTCCACCTTGACTCTAGCCCACTCCTCTCCTGGAGTCTATTCAAATAAAACTTCCATTCTGCTTCCCTACTGTGTCTCTGGCTTCAGCTCTTTGTTGTGGCAGGGACAGGAACTGAGGAGAACAACCTCCCAACACAACTGCATTCCTCCCCCCACGGTCCTTCTGTCTCCTTTCATCTTTTATCCCTTACAAGAGCGTTCGCATTTGTTTGCTTTTCTCCTCTCTCGTCTTCACTAGAAAATTCCTTCATAAGGTCATGGATTTTGTTTTATTTGCTACATCATCAAGATCAATGGGAACAGAGACCAGTACACAGAAGACATTTGATAAACAGTTGTTTAATGAAAGAATACTTGTGATTGATTAAGGCCACAAATTCATTTATACTTCGTTCCCTGAGAAGTGGGGTCTGGGTTCCCTCCCCTTGAATCTGGGATGGCCTGTGATAACCGTGACCAATACACAATGGCAGAAATAGCATTATGCTGGGGCAGACCTAGCTTGTAAGAGAGCTGGCTGTTTCTACTTTGTTCCTAGTCAAGCTCTAACGCACCATGTGGCAGGTCTGACAATCCAGAGGCAGCCATCCTGTGAGGAAGCAAAAGCTAGCCATTTGGGAAGGAGGTTGCATGGAGGAAGACAGAGAGATGTCCAAACAGCCAACAGCTCTTAGGCACCTTTTGTTTATCTCAGCTGAGTTCATACATATTGCAGAGTAGGGATAATGTGTCAAGACATCAACCCTGCCCAAATCTTTGCCCCACTGAATAATATGTAGTAACGATAATTATTCTCTTAAGCCACTAAGTCTTGGGATAGCTTGTTGTAGGAATAGATAACTGGACTAATCCTTCATGGTGACTGACTCTTGCCTGTTTAACCTAGAGCCTATACAGTCTTGGATCTAATGCCGGCATTCTCTCTCAGGACAAGGCTCAAATGTTTTAAAAAGATGCTAATTTTTTCATGTTAATGTGCAGATGTTTCTTTTCTGTGATCTGTGTAAGTGCATCTCTCAAAGCACTCAGGGTACCTGATTACTTCTGTATATGTATTCAGTATTTGCTATGATCTGCATGATAAGTGTGCTCACTATGTGACCCATTCCAGCGCATATTCTTAGGGACCCCTATTCATTTCCTATTCCCTATATCCCACTCCAGCAAACAACTGGAAATACAGTGAATGGGAGTGATACTCTTAGTAGGGTGATTTTTGATCCATTCCCATGTATTAAACACAATTTTAAAAGCCACTCATTCACATTAGCTATTATTAGTCAAAATTTCCTTGTCTGTACACTTTAGAACTGAACTCCATCCATCTCACAGCTCATCTTGACATACCTGCTTATCCAGCAACTGGACGCAACAGCAGCCGCTTTAACATCTTCGTATGTTTAAAAGCATTTCTGCTCCTATTGGCTGTAAAGCCCTAAGGGCGCCCTTTATGATTTATCTGTGAGCCAGTCACCCAGGTGAGGTAACCAGCAAATGCAAATATTTATGCATAAAGGTGAATAAATGAAAATAAAACTGGCAGTGCAATATGAAGTTGAAAATAAAGATTTAGAAGGTACTCCTAAATCTTTATTTTCTTCTTATTTTCAAGCCATTTGAGGCCACAGTGGAATGAAAATGTAATTACTGGTAGTATAAAAGGACCAAATTATAGTGGTACTGTTTTAAAAGCTCCTATAAATATTAGAAAATATTTCAAAAGATGGTTAAAATTGCAATTTGATTTAAATTTACATGAAATAACTGGGGAGATCATTTCTTCTCCCCATCCCTAATAATGGGTCTTTGGTAATAAGGCAAAGAATGCAAACATTTATCTAGTATGTTAGAATACTAAGATATCAACATAAATTTGGAAACGGTAAGGCAAAGTCTTCTAAGGAATAGACTGAAATAAAAAGAGACATATAAGCAAGAACCATATATTTCCTGGAATGTCCTCAAAATAGAAATCTATCTTATCAACTAAAAGAAGCATACATAGTTGCATACTTCTATAATCCTTTTACAAAAATATGGCATATGATATTTCAACCAGCCAAGTAAACACTGAGTAAGAATTAGGAGCAATCACTAAAATAATAGTTTCCTTTGGTCAATCACTCAGGTTCAAAAATACCAAATTTATGTCAAAACATTCTAATTAGGCAAAGCTACTTGGTCAAATGCACAGTTGGAGATCAGAAATGTGCATCCAATTAAGAATGCCAGTGAGTAATTTTCATTTACTGGCCTCTTCTGTTCTCTGTAATTTATTGCACATTCAGTATCCCACTAAAGAGAATTATATCCAAACTCAATCGATTTTCCAAGATCTGCTCAAATGCCACCCATTTCAAAAATGGCCCTTGAGATTCCTTTCTGGAACACTTCTATCTTTTCCTAAGCTGCCATAGCACACATCAGGAATTCTGTATTTTCCCCTCTGAATTGCAATTATTACCATGCATTAGCTCATCTGCCAGACTGAAATCTCCTCAAGGGGCAAAGTCCATGTTTTATTCAGGTTTGTTCCCCTGTGGGGCACAGCACTTGGGCCTCATTTCTTTGAACACTGAGAACAGAAAGTGTCATTTTTCTTTCCCTGATTTTATACACCCATGTCCTTTTCTAGGATACATCTTTGCAAGTTATTTTCTCATATTTAAGATAATATGTTTAAATTCTAATGGATAAGCAAGATGAAGGACAAATTCATGAATCAACAGGAAAATTTCTTTCATGCTGTGGTATCTGTTGTATCTTTCAGTTTTTTGAATTGTGAAGTCCATTTGCTTTCATGATAGACATTTTTTTAACTGAAAATGGCAATGAAGTTTCCCTGAATTACATATTACCATATATGTGTGACTAGATGGTGTATCTAAGAAATCAGACAGTAGAAAGAATTTGTTGCTTTGATTCAAAAGTATAGGGGTTGATGTTGTCCAAATACTACTTAGTTCCTTAATTTTATTTTACACATAATGGAAAATATTGACCATTTTCAGAACAAAAGTAAGAACAAAGCAGATGATCCCTTAGGTTTTAAATCTTTATGACCACAAAATATAACTTTAAATATCATCTTTAACTTTTTAAAGAAAGTAATAAGTTTCTAGTAAAACTTGAGAGTGTGCACTATATTGCAGGAGATGCATGGGAGATTAAGGCTAATTTGGCTCCCTAAATCTTCCAGCTTAATATCAATGAAGCGGGGGGTGTTGAAACCAGCACTACTTTACAACATGCAGTAAGATTTAGGACACAAGACAGGCCAGTTTCAAACAGAAAATAAGTGTATGCTACAGGGAAGACTGACTTTTGAAAGAATTTAGGAATATTTTGTATTGGTAGTGTAGAATTGCTGGGATTTCAGAAGGTCTGTGTATTCCATGATAGAGCTAAAACTTCAATATACTGGAATTTGAAAACAGGAAACATCAGTCATATTCTATTTCCTCAGTATCTCTTATCCCAAATTTTTCCTATTTTCCCTGTTATGATCCTCATATATCAAAGGGTCATCATATCTCCTCCCTCCATGATCCTTAGATTTTAGATAAATCCTCTCACTATTTTCCAAGTGTTTGGAATTGAGAGTCTTGATCGTGCCCATTGCTGAGGACTCCATATTCCGTCAGCTTAAACTTTAAATTTTTTTTGATGTTTTCCTTGAACAAAATGCCCTTAATATAGATGTGGACATATAACCAGAATGTGAATGAAGGATCTTCCCAAGAATTCCCTGGATCTTCTGAAATTGTATGCAAAATTGTATATACATTTTCTTGGGTTTAGGGTCCATGTACTGTAAAATGCTCAAAGGGAGCTCCTGCCCAACTGAATTTGAGAAGTTGTTTCTTCTAGAGCATTGAGAATATATTTTTGAGAAAATGCTGTGAAGTAGCAGCATTCAAGATTTCTAGGAAGAATGAAGAAAAATTTCTTAAAGGTAATTGGTCACCAAATGGGGGGCCATAAATTTCCTTCTTTTGTAAAGCATTTCTTATTGAGTAACTCCCCATCCCTTAGCAGAACTTCAGCATGGATTGAGAAGTCTAACCTCTCCAAGTTGTTACACATCCTTTTCCTCCTCTGTCTCTCTCAAGGTGAACAGGGTCTTCTGATGACTTGGATTAGTCACATTCAGAGCTGGGATCATTGCTGACTTCACACTGCCTTTGGTGAGTTACCAAGATAGCTGTAAACCCCTAGGGCCAGGAGAAGTAAGGCTCATGGTGACTCAACCATTTATATGCATGTGTCAGAGAAAGAAAGATTTGGTCTCCAATTACATCATCCTCAGACCTCTCAAACAGCAAGGGGCCAGACAGATGAACATAAATGAGTGAAAGGATCTAGTGGAGTCAATGGTACCCAAGAGGAGGGCATTCCTGGCCGCTGCCTCTTCATTCCCCCTGGTCTCACCAATTGGGCATGAGAGTAATGTTGTAAATCACAGGATTTTTATGAAAAGCTGAGAATCTGGATTTTTATGTGAAATTTTCCAAGGTGTATGCACTGACAACTAATTAAACACATTTAAAAGAGTACATAAGAAAGATAAAACATAATCTGATGTGGATTCTACAGGCCAAAGCTTTCAAACGTTGGTGTATTGCTTAATCCCTCAATTACTTTCTTCTTCCATCTTTATAGTTAATTTGGATTATTCAGTATCCCCCTATACACCTTGAAATTTAATGTCTTTTGGCTTCTTCTTAAAAAATATCCCCAGTTAATAATTCCTTCTCTTCACTATCCCACCTCTTTACCAAGCCCAAGCCCAGATAATCTACCTCCATGATGTAGCCTTTTCCTTCTAGAACCATTAAATATACCATCTCTGCCACATACATGACAAAGTGTGATGGATTCTTTTTGATGCTGCTGTTACTTTTAATGTTCATGTGCCTGTCTTATCTAGAGTTCATTCACCCTACAGGTAACTGTTCCTTACTCTGTATTATTATACGTGGCCCTGAAGATGAAATGGGGAATAATACTCCTTCTGCCCCTGTGGAACACCCAATACACATCAACTCATTAAGAGTAAGGTTATTGTAGTTGTTGAGAGTTGAAACCCTCAGAGACTTTTGTACTGACATAGTATGGACTGAATGTTTGTGCTCCCCCAAATTCCTGTGTTGAAGCCCTGACCCCCACGAGATGGCATTGGAATGTGGGGCCTTGGGGATGTAACTGGACTCAGATGAGGTCATGAGCACGGGGTCCTCAAGATGGGATGTGACCTTATAAGAAGAGACACCAGAGAGCTCATATGCCCTTTCTCTCTCTCTCCATCCCTCTCTCTCTTTTCTCTCTCCCTTCCATGTGAGAATACCACAAGAGGGTGGTCATCTGGAGGCAGAAAGCAGCTTCTCACCAGAACCTAACCATGCTGGCACGCTTATCTCAGCCTTCCTGGTCTCTAGAACTGTGAATAATAAGTGGCTGTTTTTTAGGCCACCTAGTCAAAGGTATTTTGTTATAGTAGCCAGAGCTAAGACACACAGTATCTAGAGAGTGACTTATAGATGGTGGACATTCAGAAATATTTATTGTGTGGCTACTCATTTCTCATTTGTGCATGTTATTAGGTATAACTTACTAATAACACATTCTTGCATTTCACTTTGGGGAAACACTTAGGGACCAGCAACAATTTGGATATTATTCGTCCACATTGCCACCATCCATGTAGAACGTTCTTAGCAATTCAAAAGAAGCACATAGTTCTGCTGTGAAGTCGATTTCCAATCACTTTTACTTGCAATTATTTTAGAAAGCACCCACAATACTTTTCACCACATATCATTTAAGAAGGAAGCCTCTGTTAACCTAAAATGTAGCTATAACAATTATTTAAAAAGAAAAAAAAGAAAACCTCAATACAATACTTTGAAACCTTATATGATTAACTCAATTTTTTTCCCAAAGAGTGAATATGGGCTTAAAATCAATTTTCATAAAAAAGGCTTAACCATTGCTTCTCGTAACCAGACTCAGTGGGAGTCAAACAATAGTATCTGCATTTGAAAAAGTCCTTTGCTACAAGATTGAAATTAACGTTAACTTTTCCTTAAATGATTCAAAAATAACTCATAGGATAGTGGTTATCTTGGAGGTGAGAATTGTCAGTTTTATTAGCTCTCTTAGGCTCTATTTCAAAGAAAAATTTTCATGACTTACTAATGTGTTTCAATGCATTGTTTGGAAAGCACTGTATAAGAATTGCAATGATAACAGCTAAAATATATGAAGATGTTGGAAACCAAGGTTCTCATTATTGTAGCATGTTGGTTATCTGTTTCTCATTCAACAGCATATTTTAAAAGTCTCACATTGACTTCCAAACAAGAAAGAAAAATTTTAAGCATATCAGGCATTGCAGGCTATTTAAACTTATTGTGAGAATATTTTATATTCACAGACATCCAAAAGATAAGTTAAAGAATGGAAAAGATATAAAAATATGCAGGAAGATAGTCAGCGCTTGGTAGGTATATCTGAGGACAAAATTTAATGACCTGTGTTAAAAAAATAAAAACCTACCTAGATGCTCTCTGGCTTTCTTTTCTGAGTAATTAGGGTTTAGCAAAGTAGTACAGAGGAAAGATGCAAACTTTCAGTGGGCAGTCAGGAAGCACAACTTAGGGCTACAGTGACCCGGAATAACAGAAGAAGAAGACATCAAATTGAACAAGAAGGAACTGTACCCATCATTGTTTGCAGACCCAACTCTTCTGCAAGTGATGAACACAAGGGAAGATAGACCTGTGCATATTTAAAAATTAAATGGGCAGCAGAGCAGAATCACTGGAGTCAAGCTCCAATCAAGTCCGGATTGAATGAACATGGGATCCCTCTACAGGTATTAGTTTTGTCCATGAGCATATCTCTTATTCCTTCTAAACTGCATCTGCAAATGGGATAATAATAGTACCTGCCTCATAGCCCTAGTGATATGCAGTGAGATCATTTCAAGGTTGAGCACAGTTCCCAGCATTTACCAAGCTCTCATGGAGTCCAACATAGTACTCAACTATATTAGTAATTTAAAATATACAAGGGCTTTTATCAATCCTTGGACAAACTCAGTTATCTAAACTTTTTCTTTTTGTACATAATAAATTATTTTCCTAACACCGGGGATTTGGACAATTTTATCCTCACAGTTGCAAAGGGAGCACTGTGCTGCATGAATGCTGGCATGCCGGCCACTCCCACTGGTAAGGCCATATGGGCTTTTGGGGGCTGGTGTTGGGTCTGATGGCTAGACTCAGGAGAAGCAGGTTATTTGACTATTACCCCAGAACATATTAATAGTTCATGGATATGTATTATTAAAGAAGAGATGAATCAAGAAACTGACTTATTCTGTTTTTAATCTGTGATGGACATAGAGTTGCACTTCCTGGATCTTCCTTAAAGGGAAGACCTTTTGCCCAGCATTGAGGAATGCCTCAGGCTATCAGCAGCTTCAGGGTTCGACTGGTACTGAGAGTTACTCACCCAAGGGCCCACTGTGGTGGGTATAAAGCCCCAACTCTGGGCCATCACAGGATAACTCTGACACCTGAGAACTTCCTATGGTGTTGGTTGAGATGTTGTGGTTCTGCAATAATTAGACTTCCTCCTCTGAGTAATCCTATTTCCACCTTCCCTCTTCTGCAAATGTTGAGTTTAATCTCTGTATACCAAACCTCTGTAGAACCCAGTCTCCTGGTTGGCTTTAGCCATTCAAACTCTTCTTTAGGAATCTAATAACTTCCTTCTTTCCCATATTCACAAAGACACGTGGCTTAATTGATGTGCTTCCCGAAGACACTGGGGCTCTTCAGGCCAAGGCCTGAAGTAGAAATGCCCTCATATTCTGTTCTAGGACTACTTGGGGAAGAAAGGCTTGGATCATACAAGAAAAGGTGGGCAGTGGGGATCCTAAGTCTTAGGTAGAGGAGTACCAGGGATGAGGACCTGATTATTGATCTGGACCCTGTGCTTGTAATGAGAGTGCATTTATGAGATAGAGGAGAAGGGAAATTATAAATTATGATGTTAATCTGACTCTAGGGACCTGGAGAAATAACTGGAAACAAAAACTAGTAAAGTATGTTTACTGGGTAAAATGAATGATAATTAACGCATTCATTTATATGAGCCTCTTTCCATTTCATTTATTTATTCTTTCAGTCAATCAATATCATTTAACTAAGAAATTAAACAATGCCAAGCACTATGCTAGACATGGGAACAGAGAGTTGACTAAAACCTGGTCCTTGTCCTAAAAAAAACTCACATTTACACCTCATCTTTCAATGCAACATCAACATATTTTATTATATACATGCCAGATCAATTTTTATGTCCTAACCAATGTAGAATCACAGAGAAAATCTATAATTATAAAGATTTAAGAGTAAAGTTACTGAATACTACAAAAAGCCTGTTTCATTTTTTTATAGTTACATCTTGGAAATTCCACATTCTTAACGTTCTGTTCGGGTATTGTAGGTACCTGCTAAACATTCTACAATAATGAATGAGAACACTGACTAGATGCATTCCCAGAGGCCTTAGGTAACTATTCTCATTATTGGTTTACCCACAGATTTGAGGTGATTGATAACAGGCTTAACACAATATATTAACCAAATAATTGACTGACTAGGAAAGATTTATCAGTAGATAACATCTTGTGGCTCAACTCAGAATTGTTTCTGTACGCAAAATTAGGGACATAACTTGTTGTTTCATTTTTAGAGATGTCATGTGCTCCCAACTACATAGTAAGAAATAGTTCTGATAAGACATATAAGGTCATTGCATTGCAAGCAAGAAATGCTTGTTACAGAGACAACTGGCCTTCTAAGGAATACTTATGCTATCTTGTCTGGTATGCAGTAATGGGTAGGAAGTGGCTGCCCAGCCAAGAACTACATTATCTGCACCTTTTGCATATAAAGGGATCATGTGACTAGTTTCTGCCAGTAGAATGTCCATGAACAAAAGTGGTTAAGAACATAGGGACTGTTTCTACGTTCTATCTCCTCAGATGCAAGGATTAGCTAAAGACTGAACTCTGGGCAGATTAGAAAAGCAATAGATGGAAGGAGACTGAGTCCTTGAGGTATTTCTTGAAAGAAAACTGCTCACAAATCAGAAATACCTGTCCAGACTTTCCAACAGCAAGAAAACTCATTCTACTTTGTGTATTTATTTGTGACGGTAGCAGGCATTACCGTAACTATATTGTAGACTTGGAGTTGAGTACAAGAATTTCTTAAGGAAAAGTGGAGAAACATGTTGATGACAAACTGGATCCAATAGAACAAATCAATTTAAAAAGATGCATATTTTTAAATGATTGGATATAATTTAATGTAACATTTTCCCAATAAAGCAAATTACATTTTTAAAAGAACAATTCCCTTGTAGTCAGATCTTATGTTTAAAGTGATGGATGAATAGAAACTGCTCAATTTTCATTCACTTGAAGATTAACATTTTATAATTTGGAATTTGGCTTTTCACAAGTACATTCCACAAACGACCATCTGAATATATATTCAGAGTTTAAAATACGTGTTGTGGAGTTTTGTCAAGAATTATTAAAGGAGATAGCACCCTATTTACTCACTGTGTTAAATAATTCTAGATCTTCCCATTTGGGCAAGGAAAGCAAAACAAACTTTTATTGACTTATACTATGCATTCATAATTATTCTTTTTAATGACATAATATTTAAAAAATAATACAATTACAATGATATGATATATGTAAAAGTGCTTAGTTTTTACTGGCACATTGAAAGCAAGGTAATGAGCCAATCTCAACCATATCAATGAGAATTATATCTTAAAAGATGGAGAAGCAACAGGATAGGTGGAACTTAAGTGTTTAGATGACCTTGTATAATAGAGGTTATTAAGCACCTTTGCTTACTTCTGAATTTTTTACATGAGAGATAAACAAATTCCATTTACTTTGATTCAGCTGTGTTTTAGGATCTGTTTGTTACAGGAATTTAATCAGTACACAAGTGTTGCAGGATGAGTTTTGTCTCCCCATTTCCTATGTTGAACTCTAACCACAGAATGTGACTGTATTTGGAGATAGGGCCTTTAGGGAGGTGAGTAAGTCTTTAGAGTTGGACCCCATCCAGTGTGACTGTGATCTTTACAAGTAGAGAATATTAACACACAGGCAACACAGACCTAGGGATGACTATATGAGGACAAAGCAAGAAGGTCATATGCAACCTAAGGAAGGCCTAAGGAGAAAACAAACATGCCAGTATCTTGATCTTGGACTTCTAGCCTCCGGAACTCTGAGAAACTAGATTGCTGTTCTTTAAGTCACCCAGTATGTGGTATTTTGTAATGGCTGCCCTAGCAAACTAATACAGTGGGTGATACACCACCCAACCATCCAATTCAACCTTTATTTAGCACTTATTTCATGGTATGGCCTGTGTTAATTGATGTAGATGACAAGGTATCTAAAATATCCTATGTCCTCAGACAAATCACACACAAACTGACAGGAAATCTTACCTTCCATTGTAAATCAATTCCCTTTTAGGGAATATATTACTTAAGTAAAATATATTCCATCAGGTATGGGTCGAATTGTGTCCCCATCAAACTCATGTATGGCATTTTTAGCCCCCAGTGCCTCAGAAAGTGATCTTATTTGGGAATATATTTGTTGCAAATCTAATTAGTTAATCCACTTTGACTGGAGTCCTTATAAAAAGAGGGCATTTGAACACAGAGATGAACATGCATAGAGGGGAGATTCTGTGAAGGCAGAGGCAGAACACCAACTATAGGGAGAGCCTGAGGTCATCGGAAGGTAGGAGAGGGGCCTGACACAGATGCACCCTCACAGCCTCAGAAAGGACCAGCCACCAACCCTGCTGAGACTTTGATTTCAGACTTCCAGCCTCCAGAACTGCAGGACAATAAATTTCTGTCGTTTAAGCCTCCCAGTTTGTGCAATTTATGTCACGGCAGCTTCAGCAAACTAATATATCATCCGTCCCATAATAAAGGTTAAATATTTTAAATTCTGGAATCAGTAAACAAACCCAGCTACTTGACATTTGGAGACAGGGGGTAAGCCATGCTGGTCTTATACAATTTATTTTCCTTCACCTTCCATTCAGTGATGTACCCCAATTCTTTCAATCAATATTTAGTGAGAATCATTATCAGTGTTCTTCATATTTTGCCATACAGGTTGTGATAAACACTACTGAGCAGGAGATGCCGATCTCAGACTTCAGTGTGATGTAATGTTTAGGGAAACATAAAGCAATGACCTGAGATTGTTTTATTTTCCCAAATTACAATTGCTTATATTCTACCAGCCTAAAGAAAATAAATTCTAAATACACACTGCGGAACAAGAAGACCAAAGAGAACAGAGAGCCTATGCTAACTTAAATCACAAAATGAAATAGATATCACTGGAGGAGAAAAACAGAAGATCCTAAGTTGCTGATTATTTTAGAGAGTTTGGAAAAATAAAGAAAAGAGAGAATGTAGCAAGGTTTTCTTTATTATTTTTTTTTGTCTTGTTTCTCACTGAACAATTCCTAGACGTGTGAGAAGAAATGACAGTGGAAGCGAGATCAGATTTTCATGGCATCTTTCCCTGTATCCAGATAAATATTTGATTGCTCTTCAATTAGAAACAAAAACGACTTATCTTATTTTTTCATTTCATATACCCCTCCTCTTTTTTCCATCTCTACACTTACAAAGACATACCTGTCTAGATTTAGAAAGTGACCACATTTATTATAAGTGACCACATACAAGAACATATAGAAGACTACTATTAACTTTATGTAACCAATCCCCCAGCCTTCTCACTATTCTCTGATCACTAGGCTGGAATAAACTAGGCGCGATAAACTGTCTATTCCTTTTGTTGATCCAATTGTCTGAGGAAACACAGTTGTTTCCAGATTCTCTCTATAGCAACCAGCAACATCAATAAGAACAATTGGGATAACCTGCTTCTTCAAATCCCAGTGTCTGGTTATTGGTAGTGGGTCCAGGGCAGAGGGGAGGGTATATTTTGAATATGAAGGAAGGTGAGATTAGGGCTTTGGTTGACATAGCATCAAAAATGTTTTTGTTTCCCATGGTAATGTATACATGTATGTGTGTGTCAGGGGGTAATCTCTAGTGAGAAAAAACATTAAATTATATTGTATTACAATACAATATATTGCAATCTTTTTTTCTTTTCCCCTTTACTTATTTCACCATCCCTCCACCATAATGCAGACTTTATGAGAAAAGTATGAAACAATGTACCGCCTAAATTCCAAGGATTAGAAAAAAGATTGTGCCAATGAAATCTAAGTTTCTGAAAGCCAGAATATTCTTTTTCTTACTTTATCCCAGGACATATAAGGGTTACAAATGGTAAAATCATCATCATCACCATTATCAATGTTATTATATATTATGATTATCAGAAGAGAAAAGCTGTAAAATTAAACTCTTGATTATTGACAGAAATGTCAGAGTACATAATGCTCAGATCCACTCTGAGCAGTAAGGTCTAGGACTACTTAAAAGAGAGGAAGCAATACATGGTTCAAATATGTTGACAGAACTTCTAAAATACATAATAGTTTTGGAGACAGGAAGTATGAAATTGCATTATTCGTGTACAATGTTCTTAATCAAATGACTCTTGAGTCTACAGTAATAGGAAATATTTTTAATCTCACAAACTGAACACGTGTATCTAAGTGTCAATGTCAAGGAAACAACTTTGTGTTTAAATTTCTACAAGTTTAAAGATTTATTCTAACACGTTGGTGTTAGAAAACTGTAATTGAATGGAAGCTTGGAGATAATTAATTCATAAACTGTATAATTTTTCACTTTCCATTTCAAGGATTGACACCAAAATAGTAATTTTTTTTTCTCCTCTTGCTAATCCAACAATTTCATACTGACAACCTGTCGTCATGGGAATTTACTATCACATTACTGCTTTACACAATTTAATACAAACATTTCCAAGCTGAAATTAGATACACTGACGAGAAAGATGGCTTTTGTTTAACGATTTATGTTTCTGCTTTGGAAAAAGAAGTGTTCTCTTAAATACATTATACTGCTGAGTGGTTTCCAAACTTTCTGTTGAAGGATTCGAAGGGAATGCCTCATGATTACTGGTCAACAAAAATAGTGCTTTGGTATTTTTATATTTCTCTCCCAGTAAGTGCTACCTTGGAATCTGGTAAGCCAGGTGTACATCTTAGATTTTCTGTTAACTAGCTCTGTGGTTTGGATACTGGTTTACCGCCTAATGATATAGCTGTCCCATACATAACATGGTATAAGAGTATTCACCTCTAACAGTATTTGAAAAGACTGAGTACAGTGGTCTCCTCCCCATCAGTGGGGGATCTGTTCAAAGACCCCTAGTGGATGCCTAAAACCAAGACAGTACCAAACCTTATATGTGCTATGTTTTTCCTTATATACAGAAAACCTATGATAAACTTTAATTCATAAATTAGGCACAGTAAAAGTTTAACAACCATAACTAATAATGAAATAGAACAGTTGTAATAATGTACTATAATCAAAGTGATATGCATGTGATCTTTCTCTCTTTCAAAATATCATATTGTGCTGGACTCACCCTTCTTCTTGTGAAGTTATGATGATGTGAGGTGATGGAATGCCTGCGTGATGAGGTGAAGTGAGGTCAGTGATACAGGCATTGTGGCTACTGACCATCTGACAAGTCAGAAAGAACCATCTGCTTGTAGACTGAGGTGGATCACAGGTAACTGAAAACAGGGAAAGTGAAACTGGATAAGGAGGCGCTGTTGTAATACAACCCAGGGAAACTCAGATGGAGGGAATGTGGAGTAAATGCTCAGTAATTTTTATTACTTATTGGGTGTTACTCAGGTGCCAGGTACTGGGCTAGGGAGTGAGGACATGAAGGTGAGGAAGTCACATTCTCTGAGTCCCTCACAAACTGGGTTGTGAAGCAAACGTGACGTGGCCTATGTGAAGGCACCCTGAAAAATAAGAGACTCAACATACATACAAGAACGATTTGTCAATATAAGTAACCCCCAATGTCCTCAGATATAATTTAATGCCAAACTGTGAGTCAGCATCTCACTTCAAAATGTTATAGCTTTTATTTAAAACCGTACTGCCAATACTTTAATCTTGATTCCGTTGAGCACCTGTTCATCAATTAACTCAATTACACATGCACTCATGCATTCTGCAAACATTCGCAGTTGTCCAGTCTGTTCTGGCCACTGGCTTCCCAGCATTACAGCCAACCAGGGTTTGGTCTCAAGCAGTTTCACACCTTTCTTCCCTCGTAAGGTAAGTGTATTCCTTATTTCATGTTTGACCTTATGGGACAGTTTTATGATGCCCTATGAACAGAATGGTGTGGGTAACTTACAAATGTCTTAAATAGATTAAGCTTCCCTAAATCAGCCAAATACCAAATCTAGTTGAAGGGACTGCCATGAACAAGAGTACCTGGCACAGCTTTGGCTGGGTCAGGGAGAACACCAGTTAGAGAGCCTAGATTTTGGCAGACAATCTTATTCCAGTACTAAGATCTTAGTATTAAGATCTACTGGAATTGCATACAAAGATTCCATACACATGACAAGACCCATCGACTGCTAAAATTGGCTTGATTTACAGCTCAAGATAACAGTGCTTTGGTGTCTCAAATGCTAAAACAACTCATTTAATTGCTTTAATTCACTATCAATCGATTTTCTTAATGTAACGCTAAAGGACAATTCTTTCCAAGCTCTGCAAGTATGAACAACATGACTATATTACCTTTCCAACCTGCTGACTGCACAATATCACAGGAATGAAATCTACAGTATAATGGAGTGGTTTATGAACTGCTAGTATGATGAGAAATTATAAGTTGGTTGTCAAAACCTATAACTCAAGAATTTCATTTTTAAAAGCAGTAAAAACAAACATCAAAAGTTTGATTTAATAATTGACTGTTTAATTTTGGGATGTGAGCATAAATTAGATCTTCCCAGCATGATCCTGAAATAACAGTATATTTTAATATTTGCCATTTTTAGAATTTTGATAGAACCTCCTTGCCAGGACGTTTGCATATGAAATTCCTTTTAAGAATATGGAAGAAAAATTGTGTAATATAGAAAAACTATATTGGAGGTTAATAATTAATAACCTCCTCTGTTTTTAATAGAATCGAAGGGTTCAAGGAACCCTAACCTTAGCTTCATTTCTCACATGTGGGTTTTTCATTGGGTAAATCATACTGAAGGGAATATTCAAGAATCCATTTTATTGTGGACAGCTCTAATGGTCCCAAGGTTCTTCTTTGTGCTGAGAAGAAACATGTTTATATGCTGCTCCCACTCATTAAGTTGTAGTCTTGCTTTTGGTGCTAAATAAAATAATTCTGTTTTCCTTGCCCTCCACACCAGAAGGCAGCTGTCTAGTCCCAGCTCTCTTCTCATTAGCCTAAACACCCAATCTCATCAGCTCTCCCTCTCAGAACATGGTTTGGACTCATCATTCAGCTGAACCTTTGAGCATGGCCTCAGTCACTGGGTCCTTCTCTTGTTATCGGATAGCAATGGCAAGTAGGATCCCATGGCAGGGATATACCACAGTCTATTTAACCACTCACCTACTGAGGCATAATTTCATCATTTCTAGTCTTGGGCTATTAAAAACAAAGCTGCTATGAACAATCATGTACAGTTTTTGATGGTGGACACAAGTTTTTGTCTGAGGCTGTAGGGAAGGAAAATTTTTTCTTTCTTCCCTTCTAGGTTCTTTGGCTGGCCTAATAATTAAATTGATATAAAACAGATTAACAGGAAAAATATTTAGTTTCATAGGTACAGCAGTCCCCCAAAAATATGAGACTTCAATAAGTGACCGAAGGAGGCAGCTTTTATACCTTTTAGACAAGAAAATAAGTTGTGAAGACCTGGCAAGACAAAGGGGTTTTGGCTCGGATAGCAAATTAGTGAAGGAGCGAAAAGGTCTGTTTACACAGCCTGTGTGGCCCTAAATTCCCGTCTGTTCATAAGGCTGTCTTCCACCCTCCTGGTACAGGGAGGTTAGCTTGCATATGGGAGATTTATTCCCTGCTTTCAGGGGGGCAGAGGAGGTCAGAGGGCCCTTCTAGCACTGCCTGTTTCTGAAGTAATTTTAATTCAAAATAATCAATATGCCAAAATGACATATTTTGACATGGCATATTCTGCCCTCCCCCTTCCATGTATAAAGTTTAAGTTGAGGTTCTTCTTGTTTTGTTTTCCTCTCATGTATTTCGAAAAGACCATTCTTCCTCTATTAAGTTCCCCTTACTTTGTCAAAAATCACTTGTGCATCTTGTACACCGTTCGGGGTCCTCTATTCCCTGCCATTGCTTTGTGTGTCTCCCTTTCTGCTGGTTCGCAGTCTTGATTACTATTGCTGTATCGTAAGTCTTGAAGTCAGGCAGAGTGATTCCCCCCACTTTATTCTTCTTTTGCAAAATTATTTTAGTTACTGTAGTTTCCTTGGCTTCCTTATAATTCTAGAATAATCTTGCACATGCACAAATATCTTGCCTGGATTTTAGTAGAAATTATATTAAGCCACTATATCAGTTAGGGGAAAATTGAAATTTTTACTATGTTGAGTCCTCCCAGTCTGCATGCCTCTTCCTTTATTTAGATCTTAGTTTCCTTCATCATGATTTTTTAGTTGTTGACCAGGTGGGGCTGGATAACCAGGCCCCTGATATGATCCCCACTGACACTGTATGTGGGTGGGGCTCCCCATGGGGCCTTCTGTGACGTCACCCTGGTAGTGTTGGGGTGACTCAGGGGGGAAGTCTAGGCTTTCTCCTCGTCCTTTGCTGACAGGAGAGGGAGTGGGGCCACTGAGTTTTGGGTGGTGTTTGGCAGGAACAGAACCGTTGTGTGAAAGTGGTCTGTTTGGCCTGGGTGCCCCTGTCCCGTTTCTCTGGCTGGAGAGAGCAGGCTCTGCTCTGGGATTCTTTTGTCTGTATCTATCAGTGGTTCCAAGTTTCTGCTTCCTCACTGCATCATTCCCCTTGGTTCTGTGATCCCCAGCTGGTCAGCTTTCTTCCCTATATCTACTAAAGTCTCCTCTTGTTTGTTTTACATGTGCTGTCTAGGGTTTTTAGCTATTCTGAGCAGGAGGAATAGGGGGAAGTACATGTACTCCATCTTCCTGGAGGCAGAAGACAGAAGTCATAGAGCAAACGTTACTTTTCCAGTGTGTGTTTCTGTTCCCTGCTTTAGCAGATCCTTACAAAAGGCTGATGTTAACCCCATTGCCCTTATGGGAAAGTAGGACAAAGAAAGTAGATGCCTTATCCAATTGTACCTGGTCAGTTTGTGTATGGAACTGTTCTTTGTACCAAATGTGTAGATTTTTAAAGACGCATACAGTGGGTTTTAAAGATTAGGTTCTTTTCATATGAATACAGTGGGTCTTTAAACCATTAAAATATCTTAGAATGCCTGAGCCATACTGGATCCAGGTATAAGTTAGAAATTATGCTAACTTTGATTCCACTGTCCATATCTCAATATTGAATGGAAATATGCAATTGGAGACATTTTCTAAGTTCTGACAGAAGATTTAAGAGTCCTGGTTCTCCTGGTGTCTGCTGTTTTTTTTTTTTTTTTTTTTTTTTAGAAGCAGTCACTTAACTTTTATGGGTATCAGTTTCCAAATCTATAAAACACTGGTAATAACACCTGCTTTGCTTAGTTCTCAGAATTATTGCAAGGATCAAATGAGCCAGTATATATGCAAGTATGTTCTAAATTGTTATGCTATTTATAAGTGTAGAATGCTATTGTCCTCTCCATCATGATTATTCAAATTGTTATGAGTCTTCTCTTTACCCAGCAAAATGGAAAGCAATACAATACAAAAAGCCTATGGAAGTATTGGCCATCACAAATGTAGGCTATGCAGATATAATGGATCCAGTTAATTTAAAATACTATTTGTAAGACTGTTGTATTACAGACACAAGGCTGTGATAAAGAACTACATGTAATTACATAAAACAAGGAAACTAGTTATGAGATTTATTTCTCTGGAAACTTTAAAGTTACATTTTTACCCATTGTAGTTTAGAGACATGGCATGAAGAAAGGAGAAAGGAAAGAGTTTACATCATTTCCCCTTCCTTTCTAACGTGGGACATTTATTCCTATCAGGCCAGTCTAAATATACCCCAGGCTTGCCATCCCACCATTCTCCGTTCTCTTCTATCCACTCCTCAGGATCCTACCAGTTTTTCCAGCTCCCCTGTGAACTGTCTCTGACAATTCCAACCCACTCTCCTCTCATCATTTTCTGAAATCTTACTGCTCTTACAGCTTGTATCCCCAAATTAGGTACTTAATTATATATTGCCTTGTCTCATTTTCTAATTATGTCATGGATAACTTCTCTCCTATATGAAATTGTAACTTCACAGCAAAAGACCAGTTCTCATGCTTTTCTGTTTCTCCTTCAGCATTTAGCAAATACAGGCATACAATGAGTACTCAAAGAATAATTGTTAACTGACTAGGTGACTTTTCTAGACTCCTTAGAACTCTTAACTCTGCCATTTTAAAGAAATATGGAGAATGAGAAGACCAAAGATGCTTATATTATATTAGATCCAGACAGGGCTAAGACAAGAGGCTTTCATTAGGAAGTTTTGGTTTCTTGGAAAATTCTATGAACTTCTTTCATTGCTTAAGAAAAAATAAAATAAAAAGCAAACATCTTTGAGGAAACTACCCTGGGATCTTGGAAATCACTAGTCTAGCCTTCTCATTTTTAGGCCAGAGGCTCTGGAAGTTATATAAAAATGGCTTACTGCCATCAAGGTCCCTTTGCCAGTTCATAGAAAGTTCAAAATGCATCCTTTTCACTACATTTGTCTTTCATCTGCTTGTATTTGGATAAGTACCTCAAAGCCTAAATTCACATGTTTTGTAATCAGAGTGCCCTGAATTTAAACTTCACATTTGCTCCTTATTAGCTGTGAAATGTGACAAACTAAAATCAAAACGGAGTTGGCATGGCTAAGGGAAACAACTAAAATGGACCCAAGAGACCATTTAGGCGATGGAGTCCTTAGTCCCATGTCTCAGTAGAATGTCAGACACAGCTTGCTATCAAACCACCTTTCTGACACCACCATTTGCTGTGGCTGTATATGAGCATTTGCGTCACTCCAGCCACAGCGGTCCCTCCGAAACAGAATCATTCATAAACTTCTCTGCTGGTTCCATCACACAACGTTCAAAACAGTTCACCGGAGTGAATAAACTTCCTGCTGTTTACCTTTAAAAAAAAACATTGTCAGCAATTTGTCCTGTATGGGTTGCTACCTAAATTTGTGTCTCTCAGATTGTAATCCTTAAGACCCCAAAATCTTTTTTGGTTCTTTTAGCTCTGAGTTCCTTGTTTCACGTAGTCATGTGACACTAAGTAAACTAAATAGCCTGTTTCCTCATGGATAAAATGGACAAAGTAATATCCACTTCTTGGGATTTTTCTGAGAATTAACTGTTTCATACAAGAAGTGTGCATAGCACTGTTCAGAAAAACAGGTAAGATTATGAAAAGTAAATTACTCTCAATATGAGCACCATTCTTTTTTTACTGTGATATAATATTGTTATTATATTGTAGTCATCATTGGTATTAAGTAAATCTTTTGAGTAGGGCATATATTATTGAGTAAAATGCAATAAAATTAATGAAGTTTTAGAACTAGACCAGGATGCCGCAGTAACACAGAAGAGGACAGCTCAGAAAACGTGGGTGTCAAAAAGATTAGCTGGAGTGGAAGTTTCCTGATATGACTCTTAGAGATTAGAAGTCATTGATGGGGCCTCTAGAGACAAGGCCACTCGGGTACATGTAGATTTTAGATAAATTTAGCAGGATGGAACATAGTTGAATAGAGAGTATGACATAAAGACATTAGTGCAAGTTATTTCAATAAAGTGATGACGCATGTTAGGAGATATGGGACAGATGGAATCCATTGAGAAGAGGTCACACTTTGTGAATAACTGGAATGAGCCAATTACTGAAAGGGAAAAGTCAAGAATGATTCTCAAGTGTCTAGTTTGGGTAACCAGGTAGATGGAGAAATGATGTGTTTATTTTGAGCCCAAATGAACTTTGGGTGTATTTTGGAAAGGATTCTTCTCTACTTTTCATAAGTCCTGCCAGAAAGAGAAAATTCTTCTAGCATGATTTCTTTGTCCCTTAACTCACATTGCCCCTGGAGAGGTGAATGATTTGTCTGGTGAAACTGGGAAGAAAAACATGGGCAGAGTTACTTTTCCATTAGGAAGTGACTGCCTATAGAGAGCATGGTCTCCTCTATAATGAAGATTTGTGTTGTGTACACACCTGCCTTTTGGAGGCCAAACTGCCCCAGTCTAGGTGAATGTGTGCTTCATATTAGCAGCCTCACCTACCCACATTTATTAAGGTATGCGCCACAACCTAGTCATTGTTTGATTTCCATCTTTATTGTTATTTCTCAGATTTGTCAATATTGAGACAGAAAAGAAAGGTGTACTTAATAGGAGAACTCCTCAGAGACCCCACCAAGGCCATCTCACTGAAACTCAATATGAACTTAACATGAATACATGTGAGACCCTCTTTTGGCATCTCACACAAAAGACACACTTAAAAGTTTAAGTGTTGAGGCAATATAACATAAGCATGTCATATGTATTTTTATCCCCCATAGCATATAATAAATGTCCAATAACTATCTATGGAGTTTATGTATTTCAAATTAGGAGGGAAAAATAAAACAATTATCTTGACTTTGAAGACAGTTTTTAGGAAGATTTAGAGATACTGATTTGTTGAACTCTTCTTTGGTCCTTCACGAACTGCTCTCTTTCCAATTTTGCTAGACTGGATTGCCTTTCCCTTAACAGATCTTTCTCTTGCTTGCTACTGAACATTTGCTTGCTTCTGTAGTAGGAGGAATAATAGACTTCTGATTTCCATGTTTTAATTCCCAGACTCTGTGAATATGTTGTTACATGACAAGGGGGAATTAAGGTTTCAGATGGGATTAAGGTTGCCAATCAGCGGATATTAAGATAGGAGATTATTCTGGACTATCTGGGCATCTAGACTGTCATCACAAGAGTCCTTATAAGTGAAAAAAGGAGGCAGGAAAGTCAGTCGGAGATGGAGCCTTGATGACAGAATTAGAGAGCAAAGTGATGCAACTGGCTTTGAACACAGAAGGGGGTCAAGGGGTGTGGAAAGCCTCTAGGAATGGAAAAGGCAGGGAAAACAGATTTTTTTCCAGAGGCTCCAGAAAGGATGTACCCTGATAGCATCTGATGTCAGCCCAGGGAGACCCATTTCAGATTTCTTAACTGAAGAACTCTCAGGTAATAAATCTGTATTGTTTTAAGCTGCTATGTTTGTGGTAATCTGTTATAACAGCATTAGGGAACTAACACTCTGCAACTTATCCAACATATCCTTCCTTTTCTCCCTGGGTAGAAGTTCACAGATGCATAGACTCTGACCCAGATGGCCAGAGATGAATCTCGGATCCTCCACTTCTCCATTTGCCTGCTCTGTGAACACAGGCAAGTTCTTTAACTTTTGTGCCACTATTTTATCATTTATAAAATGGGGATTGTGATAATATATTCCTTGTAGGTTTGTTGAGTGCTTTAAATGAGTTAATATGCTTGAAAGTACTTAGAACAATGTGGCCAGAGTAAACACTATAGGAATGTGTGCTATTATTTTCAGTATTGTATCTACCTCTGCAAACTGTTCAAATGCCATTTCTTACACACACACAAAATAAGATGCCTAGCCCCTCTCCTCCTTTTCTGGATAACAAGCACTTGGCACTTTAAATTTTATACAATTATTTTCATACATGTTAAATCATCCCTCCTAAGATACGAGATCCTGCAAAGAGTTATTGATATGTTTTATTTATATTAATCTTTTTATTCCTATAGTTTCTGGGCCAGTGTTTTACATATTATAGGTGCTTAATAAACATATTTTGAGCTACAAAAGGTATTTTTAAGGAGCAAACTCACCAAGCCACATCCCTATAAAGAAGTAATCAAAGCCTAAAAGAGTGTCACTCAATTTACAGAAAATACTTTCTGCAAGTATTTAATGTGATGCAGATATTTTTTTCCTCTTTCACTCTAGATGTTCAATCCTGATTTAAATCACATATCAGATCAAGTATGTTTTTTTATTAATTATTAGCCGATTAAGTATGTTTTATAAAGCCCACTCTGAAGATTCTCTCCTTGATCAGGAAGAACAGTGCACTGTGCGGACTGAACCCTGGTGCAGTTCAAAGGCCAGCACAGGGCACTGGTTTGACAGGAGTTGTCATTTCTGAACTTCCAGAGCCTCTCCATTTAGAGAGTGGTTTGTTGTGATAGAGTTGATTTTAGAGGTTTCTGATGACAACGGTTTCAGAAATGAGTGAAAAAAAGTCAAATATAATCACTACATAGGAATCAGTATTTTAAGTTCTAGAATTAGTATCTTCATGAGTGGTTATACCCATTTTGGGGATACATCTAAAATTAATCTCAAATAAGTGACCAATGTTGTGGGGTTATTATATTCCATCACAGCACAAGAAAGAAAATCCAATTAAGGTCAACTGTCATTAACCCTGGTGATACTTTTTTGAATTACTCTCCAAATAGTCCTAATTTTAATTAAAACTATGGAAAAAGAAGAAGGAAAATGAAATCTTCTAAACCAAACAAAGTTTTAGTGGCTACAATAAGAATCCCAATTCACCTGGTTCTGCTTTCTGTCACTGGAATTTTGAAATTGCAGTATATTTGTAATTCAACTACATGACAGAAAAACAAGTCTTTACTTACATGTCATACTGAGGGAAGAGCAATTAATTCTATTAAATAGCTCACTGACTTGATAGAGGGTAATTACAGAATTTTTAAATGTAAAAACAGGAAAACAATAGCTCATATATTACAATGTTGAAGCAATCTTTCAAAATAACATACTTTATAAATGAAAGAACCATGTCTTTAGATTGCAAACTTTTCAAAGCTCTTCATCAAATGAAGAGATAAATCTCCCCTGTTGATACCACTAATCTCACACTGAAAAAATAATTCTCCTTTAAGAGGAAGATCACTGATGCTTTTCTGGACAAGCAGTCTCCACTTCTTAGAGGATCTGAGTTGATCCTGCTATAATGCAGAAACTGACTTTCTCAGGGTTGTTTAGCCTTTGGTGTGAGTAAATTTTTTAAATTTCTCTTATGCTGTGTTATAAATAACTGCAATGATTTTTTCCCATGCTGATTTTTGTGTTTAAAGGAAACAAGGGTTGATAGCTCATCAAGGCACAGGAGACTCCCCTAAGAGCTGACAACTTCGATATCAAAAAATGCATTAGCCAAATACTTCCATTTCCCCTGGAGGGTGTCATTAGAGGCACTTAAGCAAAGAGAGCTACTAGGAGCAAAAACACCCCAGGGAATTTCTGTAAGGACTCTGATGTATCCTTTGCTCCATATTTTAAACTGATATATCATTCAAAGAGCAACTCCATTAACAGATCATTTGAATTATCATGAGTTATGATGAACTCAAGCCTCTGTAATGTTCTAACCCAACAACTTGCTTTATTACAGCAATATCACAGACATCTGCCTTAAAGAGTAGCCGTACTTCCTTTTCTCTTGAATACCACTGGGATTTACAGTGTCAGGGGCAAGAAGCAGAAGTAATAAAGTTTTAGAGGAAAAGAGTGTTACATAAAGTCATTATCATAAATGAAAAAATGATGAACAATGGGTTAAGCTAGTATTACTAATTCAATTAGAGCCGAAGACGATGGCTCTGAATCCAGTTTCCCCTAGAAGGAGGAAAATGTGCTTATGATTAATGTATATTGAATACTTTTGAGAGAAATTACTATGTGGGGATCTTAGTTGCATGCCACATTCTGTGTCAGGCCAAAATATATGTATAAATACACACACACACACACACACACACATGCATATATATATTATGTAAATTATATAATTTATACATAAATATATAATGTAGTTATACATATGCAATTTCATGTAAGTGATAAAGTAACTCTGCCGTCCACATTTCAGGTGTGATCATTGCCACATTAGAGATACTCCAAGAGAAGCACAGCTAGTAAGTCATTTAAATGGAATATGGATGCAGGTCTCACTGGTTTCAAAGTCTCTGTTCTTTATTCTACATCATATTGGTCTTACTTGCTTCTGTCTCCCTGTTTATTTCTTTTATCTGTGCTTTTTAACCAAGCCGAAGGTAGGAATTGTCTGTGTGTAAAGACTCTTTTTAGCCCCATCAGATTATTTCATCCTTAAAGAAGATTCGTTTTCTCTCCCTCTAACTCCCTTCCTAAAAATAGCTAACCTTTCCCATTTTAGTGGACTGGACAATGGCCCCTCAAAAGACATGTGCAGTTCCTAACCTCAGAAGCTGTCACAGCTGTGAATAGCTGTTACCTTATTCAGAAAATGGGTTTTTGCACATGTGACTAAGTTAAGGATCTTGAGAGGAGAGGCTCATTCTGGAGTATTCACATAGTCTCTACATGAAATCACATGTATTCTTTTTTTTTTTTTTTTTTTTTTTTTAGATAATTATTTTTTATTGAAGGGTAGTTGACACACAGTATTACATTACATTAGTTTCAGGTGTACAACACAGTGATTCAACATTTATATACATGATAATTCTAAGTACCAGCTATCACCATACCAAGTTGTTACAATATTTTGACTATATTCCTTATGCTATACATTACATCCCGGTTGCTTATTTATTTTACAATTGGAAGTGTGTACTTTTTCTTGGTTGTTGTTGTTAGGGCATCTCTCATATTTATTGATCAAATGGTTGTTAACAACAATAAAATTCTGTATAGGGGAGTCAATGCTCAATGCAGAATCATTAATCCACCCCAAGCCTAATTTTCATCAGTCTCCAATCTTCTGAAGCATAACGAACAAGTTCTTACATGGAGAACAAATTCTTACACAGTGAATAAGTTACATGGTGAACAGTACAAGGGCAGTCATCACAGAAACTTTTAGTTTTGCTCATGCATTATGAACTATAAACAGTCAGTTCAAATATGAATACACATTTGATTTTTATACTTGATTTATATGTGGATACCACATTTCTCTCTTTATTATTTTTAATAAAATGCTGAAGTGGTAGGTAGATACAACATAAAGGTAGAAAACATAGTTTAGTGTTGTAAGAGAGCAAATGTAGATGATCAGGTGTGTGCCCGTAGACTATGTGTTAATCCAAGCTAGACAAGGGCAATAAAACATCCACATATGCAGAAGATTTCTCTCAGAACAGGGAGGGTGAGGTTCTAAGCCTCACCTCTGTTGATCCCCAATTTCTCACCTGATGGCCCCCCTGCGACTGTGCCTGTCTTAGGTTGTTCCTCCCTTGAGGAATCTTACCCGTCTCTGGCTAACCAGTCATCTTCCGGGGCCATACAGGGAAATGTTAAGTTGGTAAGTGAGAGAGAAGCCTTATTGTTTGAAATGGTTAGCTTTTTATTTCTTTGCATATTTATGCCCTGTGGCTTCTATGCCCAGCATTTGTCTTGAGGTATCTTTACCACTTGGAGGAGTTATGATACTCGGTAAATTTGATATGAGGCACGAATTCTATTTAAGAATTCGTTGTAATTAGGAAGGAAGAAGAAAAGCTATAGAAGTAGCAGGCGGGAGAAAACATGGGAAGATTATTTCTTTGACATATCTTCTTGTAGAGTAACTTCAGCATGTATAGATTTTAAGCTACTACTTAAATTGCGCACACACATTAACATAATAGGAGTATAGTTACATAACCAAAGCATACCTGTAATTACCAGCCATCTCCAGTGAAACCAAGAAAACCAGTTAGGCACCCTAGGCATTTGTGAAAACTTATCAATGATATGATGGTTATTATCTAACTGAATTTGAATAGTTTGAGAAAAATCAGACAAATTAAAACAACCCATTCCTGGGCACTGTTCACATCCCATATGTTCTTTTAACAGTAAATAGTCTGTAGTTGTAAGATTTTGGAGCGCTACAATTTGCACTTCTCCTAATTCTTGGTTGAGTTCCAACAGTATAGATCCAGTCAAATTTGTTGTTTTACTGTATGCACAGGCCAGCTTAGATATCTCCTTCATTCCCATGGCAAGTCCAGGAGCTGGTGGGATGAGTGCATCTACAGCTGTAGCAGTGCGTGGATCTTTGTTGGGGTTTTTTGATGATCATCTTCTGGCATGAGTCTTCCCGAGAGTGCTGATGTTGGAAGTTCTCTTTCATATCGTTTCTTAGTTCATTTTCGGGGTAGCCAAATTAGGCTTTGATCCTCTGTATAAACACAAACAGACCCTTTGCCTACACTTTTATATGTCCTTTATATCATTGTGTAGAACTCATTAGAGGTCACCACATAGGAACTGCATTTTTTTTTTTAATCATTAATCTACACTTACATGACGAATACTTACGAATACTTTGTTTACTAGGCTCTCCCCTATACCAGGTCCCCCCTATATACTCCTTTACAGTCACTGTCCATCAGCGTAGCAACCTGTTGTAGAATCACTACTTGTCTTCTCTGTGTTGTACAGCCCTCCCCTTTCTCCCACCCCGCTATGGATGCTAATCTTAATACCCCCCTACTTCTCCCCCCCTTATCCCTCCCTACCCACCCATCCTCCCCAGTCCCTTTCCCTTTGGTACCTGTTAGTCCATTCTTGAGTTCTGTGATTCTGCTGCTGTTTTGTTCCTTCAGTTTTTCCTTTGTTCTTATATTCCACAGATGAGTGAAATCATTTGGTATTTCTCTTTCTCTGCTTGGCTTGTTTCACTGAGCAAAATACCCTCCAGCTCCATCCATGTTGCTGCAAATGGTTGGATTTGCCCTTTTCTTATGGCTGAGTAGTATTCCATTGTGTATATGTACCACATCTTCTTTATCCATTCATCTATAGATGGACATTTAGGTTGCTTCCAATTCTTGGCTATTGTAAATAGTGCTGCGATAAACATAGGGGTGCACTGATCTTTCTCATACTTGATTGCTGCATTCTTAGGGTAAATTCCTAGGAGTGCAATTCCTGGGTCAAATGGTAAGTCTGTTTTGAGCATTTTGATGTACCTCCATACTGCTTTCCACAATGGTTGAACAAGTTTACATTCCCACCAGCAGTGTAGGAGGGTTCCCCTTTCTCCACAGCCTCGCCAACATTTGTTGTTGTTTGTCTTTTGGATGGCAGCCATCCTTACTGGTGTGAGGTGATACCTCATTGTAGTTTTAATTTGCATTTCTCTGATGATTAGCGATGTGGAGCATCTTTTCATGTGTCTGTTGGCCATCTGTATTTCTTTTATGGAGAACCGTCTGTTCAGTTCCTTTGCCCATTTTTTAATTGGGTTATTTGTTTTTTGTTTGTTGAGGCGTGTGAGCTCTTTATATATTCTGGACGTCAAGCCTTTATCGGATGTGTCATTTTCAAAGATATTCTCCCATACTGTAGGGTTTCTTTTTGTTCTATTGATGGTGTCTTTTGCTGTACAGAAGCTTTTCAGCTTAATATAGTCCCACTTGTTCATTTTTGCTGTTGTTTTCCTTGCCCGGGGAGATATGTTCAAGAAGAGGTCACTCATGTTTATGTCTAAGAGGTTTGTGCCTATGTTTTCTTCCAAGAGTTTAATGGTTTCATGACTTACATTCAGGTCTTTGATCCATTTTGAGTTTACTTTTGTATATGGGGTTAGACGATGGTCCAGTTTCATTCTCCTACATGTAGCTGTCCAGTTTTGCCAGCACCATCTGTTGAAGAGACTGTCATTTCGCCATTGTATGTCCATGGCTCCTTTATCAAATATTAATTGACCATATATGTCTGAGTTAATGTCTGGATTCTCTAGTCTGTTCCATTGGTCTGTGGCTCTGTTCTTGTGCCAGTACCAAATTGTCTTGATTACTATGGCTTTATAATAGAGCTTGAAGTTGGGGAGTGAGATCCCCCCTACTTTATTCTTCTTTCTCAGGATTGCTTTGGCTATTCGGGGTCTTTGGTGGTTCCATATGAATTTTTGAATTATTTGATCCAGTTCATTGAAGAATGTTGCTGGTAGTTTCATAGGGATTGCATCAAATCTGTATATTGCTTTGGGCAGGATGGCCATTTTGATGATATTAATTCTTCCTAGCCATGAGCATGGGATGCGTTTCCATCTGTTAGTGTCCCCTTTAATTTCTTTTAAGAGTGACTTGTAGTTTTCAGAATATAAGTCTTTCACTTCTTTGGTTAGGTTTATTCCTAGGTATTTTATTTTTTTTGATGCAATTGTGAATGGTGTTGTTTTCCTGATTTCTCTTTCTGTTGGTTCATTGTTGGTATATAGGAAAGCCACAGATTTCTGTGTGTTGATTTTGTATCCTGCAACTTTGCTGTATTCTGATATCAGTTCTAGTAGTTCTGGGGTGGAGTCTTTAGGGTTTTTTATGTACAGTATCATGTCATCTGCAAATAGTGACAGTTTGACTTCTTCTTTGCCAATCTGGATTCCTTGTATTTTTTTGTTTTGTCTGATTGCCGTGGCTAGGACCTCTAGTACAATGTTAAATAACAGTGGGGAGAGTGGGCATCCCTGTCTAGTTCCCGATCTCAGCGGAAATGCTTTCAGCTTCTCGCTATTCAATATAATGTTGGCTGTGGGTTTTTCATAGATGGCCTTTACTATGTTGAGGTACTTGCCCTCTATTCCCATTTTGCTGAGAGTTTTTATCATGAATGGATGTTGAACTTTGTCAAATGCTTTTTCAGCATCTATGGAGATGATCATGTGGTTTTTGTCTTTCTTTTTGTTGATGTGGTGGATGATATTGATGGACTTTCGAATGTTGTGCCATCCTTGCATCCCTGGGATGAATCCCACTTGGTCATGGTGTACGATGGTTTTGATGTATTTTTGAATTCGGTTTGCTAAAATTTTGTTGAGTATTTTTGCGTCTACGTTCATCAGGGATATTGGTCTGTAGTTTTCTTTTTTGGTGGGGTCTTTGCCTGGTTTTGGTATTAGGGTGATGTTAGCTTCATAGAATGAGTTTGGGAGTATCCCCTCCTCTTCTATTTCTTGGAAAACTTTAAGGAGAATGGGTATTATGTCTTCCCTGTATGTCTGATAAAATTCCGAGGTAAATCCATCTGGCCCGGGGGTTTTGTTCTTTGGTAGTTTTTTGATTACCGCTTCAATTTCGTTGCTGGTAATTGGTCTGTTTAGATTTTCTGTTTCTTTTTGGGTCAGTCTTGGAAGGTTGTATTTTTCTAGGAAGTTGTCCATTTCTCCTAGGTTTCCCAGCTTGTTAGCATATAGGTTTTCATAGTAGTCTCTAATAATTCTTTGTATTTCTGCGGGATCTGTTGTGATTTTTCCTTTCTCATTTCTGATACTGTTGATTTGTGTTGACTCTCTTTTCCTCTTAATAAGTCTGGCTAGAGGCTTATCTATTTTGTTTATTTTCTCGAAGAACCAGCTCTTGGTTTCATTGATTTTTGCTATTGTTTTATTCTTCTCAATTTTATTTATTTCTTCTCTGATCTTTATTATGTCCCTCCTTCTGCTGACCTTAGGCCTCATTTGTTCTTCTTTTTCCAATTTTGATAGTTGTGACATTAGACCGTTCATTCGGGATTGCTCTTCCTTTTTTAAATATGCTTGGAGTGCTATATACTTTCCTCTTAAGACTGCTTTTGCTGCGTCCCACAGAAGTTGGGGCTTAGTGTTGTTGTTGTCATTTGTTTCCATATATTGCTGGATCTCCATTTTGATTTGGTCATTGATCCATTGATTATTTAGGAGCGTGTTGTTTAGCCTCCATGTGTTTGTGAGCCTTTTTGCTTTCTTTGAACAGTTTATTTCTAGTTTAATGCCTTTGTGGTCTGAAAAGTTGGTTGGTAGGATTTCAATCTTTTGGAATTTACTGAGGCTCTTTTTGTGTCCTAGTATGTGGTCTATTCTGGAGAATGTTCCAT
This sequence comes from Manis pentadactyla, assembly GCF_030020395.1. Taxonomy (NCBI): domain Eukaryota; kingdom Metazoa; phylum Chordata; class Mammalia; order Pholidota; family Manidae; genus Manis; species Manis pentadactyla. The sequence goes on from NC_080023.1 coordinate 16,313,213, forward strand.
GTGCACTTGAGAAGAACGTGTATCCTGTTGCTTTTGGATGTAGAGTTCTGTAGATGTCTATTAGGTCCATCTGTTCTAGTGTGTTGTTCAGTGCCTCTGTGTCCTTACTTATTTTCTGTCTGGTGGATCTGTCCTTTGGAGTGAGTGGTGTGTTGAAGTCTCCTAGAATGAATGCATTGCATTCTATTTCCTCCTTTAGTTCTGTTAATATTTGTTTCAGGTATGTTGGTGCTCCTGTATTGGGTGCATATATATTTATAATGGTTATATCCTCTTGATGGACTGAGCCCTTTATCATTATGTAATGTCCTTCTTTGTCTTTTGTTACTTTCTTTATTTTGAAGTCTGTTTTGTCTGATACCAGAATTGCAACACCTGCTTTCTTCTCTCTGTTGTTTGCTTGAAATATCTTTTTCCATCCCTTGACTTTAAGTCTGTGCGCGTCTTTGGGTTTGAGGTGAGTCTCTTGTAAGCAGCATATGGATGGATCTTGCTTTTTTATCCATTCTATTACTCTGTGTCTTTTGATTGGTGCATTCAGTCCATTTACATTTAGGGTGATTATTGAAAGGTATGAATTTATTGCCATTGCAGGCTTTAAGTTTGTGGTTACCAAAGGTTTAGGGTTAGCTTCTTTACTGTCTTACTGTCTAACTTAACTCGCTTGTTGAGCTATTATAAACACAATCTGATGATTCTTTATTTCTCTCCCTTCTTATTCCTCCTCCTCCCTTCTTCATATGTTGGGTGTTTTGTTGTGTGCTCTTTTTAGGAGTGCTCCCATCTAGAGCAGTCCCTGTAGGATGCCCTGTAGAGGTGGTTTGTGGGAGGCAAATTCCCTCAACTTTTGCTTGTCTGGGAATTGTTTAATCCCTCCTTCATATTTAAATGATATTCGTGCTGGATACAGTAGTCTTGGTTCGAGGCCCTTCTGTTTCATTGCATTAAGTATATCATGCCATTCTCTTCTGGCCTGTAGGGTTTCTGTTGAGAAGTCTGATGATAGCCTGATGGGTTTTCCTTTGTAGGTAACCTTTTTTTTCTCTCTGGCTGCTTGTAATACTTTGTCCTTGTCTTTGATCTTTGCCATTTTAATTATTATGTGTCTTGGTGTTGCCCTCCTTGGATCCCTTGTCATGGGAGTTCTGTGTACCTCTGTGGTCTGAGAGGCCATTTCTTCCCCTAGTTTGGGGAAATTTTCAGCAATTATTTCTTCAAAGACATTTTCTATCCCCTTTTCTCTCTCTACTTCTTCTGGAATGCCTATGATTCTTATATTATTTCTTTTATATTGATCACTCAGCTCTCTTAAAATTCTTTCATTCCTGGAGATCCTTTTATCTCTCTCTGCATCAGCTTCTCTGCGTTCCTGTTCTCTGTTTTCTAGTCCATTAATGGTGTCTTGCATCTCGTCCATTCTGTTTTGAAGTCCTTCCAGAGCTTGTTTTATTTCTGAATTCTCCTTCCTTAGTTCTTGCATATTTCTCTGCAAGTCCATCAGCATGGTTATGACTTTTGTTTTGAATTCTTTTTCAGGTAGACTGGCTAAATCTATCTCCCCAGATTCCTTCTCAGGGGAAGATGTAGCAGATGCCGAAGCTGTCTGGGTTAGTCTTGTCTGGATCATATTTTTTTGCCTTTTCATGTTGACAGGTGCTATTGACTGTCAGCTGGGAGGGCCAAAATTTTCACTTACTACTGGCCTTTCTTTACTGGGGCAACTGCGACCCCTAGTGGCTTGTGTTGGGTAATTGCGTGTAGAGTGGGTCTTTGTGTCTTGCCTGGCCGGGAGGGAGAAATTTCCCTTTCTGTGGGCGGAATTTGTCTCAGGCTGCTTCTCTGCTTTCGCAGCGCCCGGTGGGGTGATGGATGGGGGGGCTGCTTGACTGTTTGCCTCCGTGAGGGGTCTCAGAGCTGTTGCCCAGGGGGTTAGTGCGCCCGGTTTTCCCTGTAATTTCCAGCTGCTGTACTGTGACCTGGGTTGTTTCCGTCAAGCTGTTAAGTCCCTGTCCCTTTAAGACTTTCAAAAAGCCCCCGCTTTTCTTTGTCACAGGGGCATCAGCTTCAGCACCCGCTCAGGGGTCTTACTCCCTGTTCCCCCAGTATCCAGGGCCCCCTGGGCATGTACTGTGTCTGCACTCTGGCCCGGATGGCTGGGGCTGGGTGTTCGGCAGCCCTGGGCTCCGTCTCCCTCCCGCTCTGCCTATTGTTCTCCCGCCGGGAGCTGGGGGGAGGGGCGCTCGGGTCCCGCGGGGCCGGGGCTTGTATCTTACCCCTTTCACAAGTCGCTGGGTTCTCGCTGGTGTAGCTGCAGTCTGGCCACTGTCCTGCGTCTTCTGGTCTCTCTTTTAGGGCTAGTTGTGTTTGTTGTATTTTCAAAAGTATATATGTTTTTGGGAGGAGATTCCCACTGTCCTACTCACGCCGCCATGTTGGCTCCGCCTCTCATGTATTCTTATAAAAGAGAGGGAGATACCTGTCTCCCTCTGGGTTTCTTGGGGTAGGGGAGACACATACACAGAAGAGGAGAAAGTAATGTGACCGCAGATGCAGAGCTTGGAGTCTGGCAGCCACAACCCAAGAACACCTGTAGCCATGGATGCTGGAAGGGGCAAGGAATAGACGGCCCCCTGGAGCCTCTGGAAGCAGAGTGGCCCTGCTGACACCTTGATTTCAGACTTCTGGCCCCCAGAACTGTGGGAGAATACATTTCTGTTGTTTTCAGCCAAGTTTGCAGTAATGTATTATGGCAGCCACAGAAACTATTATAACCCCTCTTTAAAATTCTCAAATCGATGGCAGGGGAAATTGCAGTGTAAAAACACTGCATGCTTTTACTTCAGGCTCTGTAAAGTAATAGCAAATAAAGATCAACTGTAGGTAATAAAGGGGAATTTTTCCTCTGCATAAGCCTTTAAAGCTCCTGATGATCATACAACCTTTTTCCACCTTCTTGTCCCCTAATTGATGGAATGAAGCCTGTAATCAATAGATATTTGTTGAGCGAATCAACCTGACTTTGCAGTGGCTCCAACAGAACTGGAACATTTCAGGAAACAATAAAAGGTCATTGATCCAGAGAGAAATGTTCATTCTTGCCTGAATTTTCACTAAGGCGCTACCACCTGCTCTGACAAGCATCCTAGGTCTATCAGCATGTCAGAACTAAGCCAGCCTTAGTGACACATGGAAAAGAAAAAGTAGATGATAAATGCAATGGTTAATGTGGATGGTTCTCAGAGTGTGGTGCCAATCATGACTTAGTCACCAGTGGTGAACTCATATCTTTTTTAATACATTAAAATAGATTTTTCCAGATGTGCTCAAAATGTGAGAAATGGGAATGGCAATATATAAATCTAAATGGCATTACATAGGGTTAGGATTCCATTCTCCCATGTTAGTTGGAAGCTGAGGAGAAATCATGGTAGATCTGGGAATAGACTCTGTGCTTCTCCATGTGGATCCTTCTCACCAAGGCTGCTAAAAAGCCAAATGCACCAGTTCTGCCATTACAGTCCTGGGCATTACAGTCAAAGTCCATTCTTGCTAGCTGGTGCTTTGCAGGACCAGCAGTCAAACATTTTTAACATCATTTCAATTCATCCAGCTTCTCTCAAATATACATTTCCTTTTTTCCATTGCCAATGTTCTGGCTCCAGTCCCAGGCCTTATTTGCATCCCTGTCTCCCATTTGCATGTCCAAAATAGCCTCTTCAGAGATCCCTCTTCCTACAGAATTGCTCCCTATAATTTATTCTCAACACAGACATTCTTGAAACTCCATCCTCACATATGACTTCTTTACTAAAATGCATGAATACATAAAGAAAACATACAGAAAAAAATCACCACTGCTGGCTTCCCATCACTCCACAGGGTCAAATATAGATCTCATACTACTTTCTTTGTGTGTGCACACATAAATACATACATACATAATTTAAAAATATTATTTCTATATTCCATAACAACTATATTCTATAAATGTATAATCCCTGTATTTTATATATGTATTTTATATATATGCCTTCACAATTTGAGCCCCTATCTACCTCTGAAGCCCCCTGTCTTTCCCTATAATGAGTCTATGTTTTAACCATACACACTTCTCAAGGCTTTTTGAAATAACCAATTTCCTGGTTCAGAGGCATTTCTTCTCCTAACTGAGATCTATCTGTTCTAGATCCTCTCTCTCTTCTTTCTTACCTAAAATTTTATTTTCTTCTTCCCCATTTCCGTAAAGTTCTCTGTCTCTGTTGCCTAGAGTCTCTCAAAAAATCAAAGAAAATGCTCTCTACTCCCCTTTGGGTAACAGCCTTTTCATGTTTGTTACAGCTGAAGGTTTCAAAACAGTCTTCCCACTCGTTGCCTCCATTTCTTCACCCTCAACTCACTTTGCAACACAATCGCAACCCAACCAGGTATATATCTTGATCAGTCCACAAATACCCCTAACATATCTCAAAATCCAACAAATTTTAGTTATCATCATATATACGTGTTAACAACATTCAACAGAATTCAGTCCTCCCTTGAAATGGTCACCATGTCTTGGTTTCGCTATATTCTTCCTCTCTCTTTAGCCACTCCTTCTCAATGTCTTTTTCTTTTCATTGAATTTCTTTTTCAACATTTAAAGTAAAAAATCCTCAGATGCATACTTCCCTTCTCAGTCAATATAGTCTCATTAGTTGACTTTTTCCCTAATGCCCTGGCTACACTGGCCACTTAAATCTACAAGTCCTGAATGTCTATCACTGCACAGATCTTGCTTGAGTTCCAGAAATTTCTATCCAAGTGTGTAAATAGTTGTCTCATTGGCAACTCAAATCCACAAGCCATTGCCACTCAAAATTTGCCTCCTTCAGGGTTCTGACATGGGTGATGGTTCCATAATCTACCTTACTGTTCAAGCCCAAAAATAGGAACCTTAGATAATTTCTAAATCACCCACCTAGAATGAGAAAATATCCTGATATGCCTGGAATTGAAGAGCATATGTGGTACCAAGTCCTATGGATTCTACCTCCTAAATATCTATTGTATCTGTCCAATTATCTCCATTCTCAAGACTGCCGTGTTTATGTTTCCAGAGGGCATCACGCATCCATTCTTGTCCTCCATCCTCTACCTTCCAAATGCTTTCTGCACACTGTGACCACAGAACATTAACAAAAAAGCAAGATTGTTATATAAACCTCTGCCATCCTTTCTCATAGTCCATAAGCTAAGACCCAGCAGTATTTGTCCCCACCTGGCCCCCTGCCTTATCTTTCATGACTGTTTCTCTTTCTCTCTGGGTTCCAGCCCTACTACCCTTTCCATTACTCAAATATGTTAGGAAATAGGCCTGGAATGACTTCTCTTTCTCAGTCTTCTTTCAAGTCTCAGATTCAATATTCTTTCTTCCAGACGTTTTTCTTTTCCCCCTCAAATAAGATCAGGCACCTGTCTTCCTCCCTGCTGTGGAATGTACACTGCTTCTCAGAATTCAACAGCATCTATTATTTATCAGTGTCTATCTTCCCAGCCACATTAGATGGTCCAAGAGGCGGGCATTCTCATTTTATTCTCTTCCTCACTATTGTATCCCGAGAGCCCCTCTTAGCACCTGGAATGCAATAAATACTTGTGAAATGAATGAGCAAATGTTTGCTAATAGAATATTTCCTTGTATGATGTTATATCTCATTTTAACTTCAGATTTCTCAGTTCAAAATGAAACTCTACTAAACAAAGAAATTGAAGCCATTATCCCTCATACAATTTTAGCAAGTTTTACCATATTCCATCAAATTTAAGGTATCATTGATTGTAATGTGTCATTATTTTAAATACAATTAAGAAAGAAAAGTGATGCTGTAAAATAAATTATGAAATACCATTGACAAAAAGACACATCCAAGCTTTCAGATGTTAAAACATGAAAAATGGGTAAGGTTGCAAGGCAACCAGGACCAAAACATATCAAATCTGCACATTTCTCTCCATACTCCCCACTCCCTCCTTGGTCCATGGTGCCATCACCTCATTTCTGAGGCTATAGTCTCCTAATTGTAGCTTCTCTTATATTCTTGAGACCCCAGTTTGTCCCTACATTCCATTCAGAGTGATCATTTCAAAATGAAAACCTGATCATAGCACCCAAAACCTTGCATAACTTCATCCCTGCTATTTCTTTTGTGTCACCCCACACAAACTCGATCTTACTTTTTATCCCTCTGATAAGGTTTCTGACATATGCCCAACTCTTCCTTTTACCTAGAATACTCTCCAATTTGCTGCCTTCAGTTCTTTCTCTAACTTTATCTTACAGATTTCAGTATAAACTTCTCTTCCCCAGGAAGATGCGCTGTGATCCTGTCATTGTAAATCAGCAACTCCTATTTCAAACATACACCCTGTTCTCTGCCTTCACTGCACTCATCTCAAGCTTTCATTATGTATTTATTAGTGTGTTTACTTGTATGTCTGTCTCTTTCACTGAACTTTGAGCTCCATTTCCATAAGGAGAGCCATCAAGATGATGTCAGTTGGCATCACATCTCAGAATGTGACATAAATTGAAGTGCTACAGGATTATTTATTGAATGAATGAGGCAATGGAACAGACACATTTTGCTGAAATCAGGACAATTGAAATCCAATGCACAGTTTTGAAGCATGAGCATTGCTAAAAAAGAAGCAACAAATATCCACAAAAGTTAGGTTGGTGTTAGAGATAAACTTGCCTTCCAAAAGCTTTGTTTAGGGACAATGCAATTAAAATGTACCATATGAATAGGACCTTCTACTTTTAAAAAAAACAATTTTTAGTATTGAGTTTTATTTTGCTTCCCAATATTTTCCCATTAATTTTAATCATAGATCATTTTATTGCAGTAATTTTGTTTTTCCAATAAAAATATTGCAAAAAATCCCCAGAATAGGTTTTTGCATTTATAAACCTCAGTATCATTTATTAGGTTTCATTTTGAAAAGCAATTAGATCTGAAATCAAAGGTGTATTACAAGGTTGAATACTTACAAATGACATTTTTCCTCAAATATGTTTGTGGAAAAATTGGGCAAATGATTAGTACATATTACTATGCTAAATTTTAAAAAATTATGGAGTAAAAACAGACCAATTTTAATTGAACCAATGCCAATTACATGTCATGCTTCAATGGCAGCAAAAGTAAACGATTTTGACACATGTAATAGTGTTAGGAATAATTTTATGTAGAGGAAAATGCTTTCATCTTTTATATCCTTGAGAACTTTATAGTCAACCAACTTCCAATTTTCTAATGTCTGGTCATGGTTTGTGTGCAATGAGAGCAGTCACTATTTCTCTGTCCTTGAATATTGCATGTGCGTCATTCTTGTGAAAATATGTATACTTCCTCTCCTGCCTTCATTCATTCTTTTATTCACTCAGCATTATTGAGCAAATTTTATGTGACAGGCACTGTGCTAGGCTTTGGATATGCAAAGACGAATAACTCTAAGAGTTAAAATATGTCAAGAGGAAACCACATTAACAAATAAAGTTTTAAGGGTAAGTGCTAATAAAAAAAAAGGTAAGTGTTAAACACATGTACACATTTTATATATCATTTCATCTCAGTCTTCATTTGCCACAAAAGGACACTGAGACACTTAAAAGAATAGTTCATAAAGATTTTACAGCTAATAAATAGAAAGACTGGGGCTCAAATTCAGGTCTCCCAATTTCCATGACATGGATTCCCTATGCTGGGTGTTCTCTGGTGCCATGGCATCTGTTTTACATATGCATGTACATTTAAATAAACCTCACATAATCCTCATAACCATGAAGAGCAATTGTAATACCCATTGCACTTCTGAGGAAACTGAGATTCAGAAAGACAAATAACTGCCCAAGTCACAGAGTTACAGACTTAGTGAAGGGCAGAGCCAAAATTCAAACTCAGATTTGCCCAACCCTGAAACCCGTATGATGTCCACTATCACCAGATGCCTATTCCTGTTCACATAAGCCCATATGCCTGTGGAATAATTTAATTATTATGGATAACTACCATTAATTGAGCATTTTCTATGTACCAGGCACTCCTTAAGGCATTTTCCATGAATCAACTTAAGAGTAGTTCCACGAATCAACTTTTTTAATCCTCACAAAACAATGGGTAGATACTATTATCCCCAAAGCATGCCAAACACTACTTACTTTCCCAAAGATGGAGAATTTAAGGGTTAATGTCTCTTATTCAGACAAGTCAGTCTAAAAAGTATAGTCATCTACTTGATTGTTTATCAGTCAGAAAATATGCTGGTTTCAAATTATATATACAAGTTTCAAACCCAGAATAATCAGTTTTTTTCTTTCCTATATACTCTGTTTTACAAATAAATATTGGTAATATACAATATGTATTTTGAAAATGTATATTTTATGTGTACATATTATATATATATATATATATATATATATATATACAAACACACACACATATACATATATGATGTCTAAAGAATGAACTTCAGTATCTAGAATTAGAGCCATCTGTTTAAATTCCTGTTGTGACTCCTTCCCTCCTACAACCATTTGTAAGCACTTTTGGAGACTTCTGACAATACTTGCCTGTAGGAGACAGAGCCATTGAGGGATCAATGAGTGTGTTCCCCGTTCCTTTTCCGGCCTCAAGGTCCCAAGAGAAGGTTATTCTAAGTAGGGGCAGGGAGCATAGCTTCATTGTAGAAATAAACAAATTACCCAGATGGCTCAAGCAATGACCAGGCAGGTCCCTGTAAACTTCTCAGGTAAGTACCAACTTACAACCTAGTCTGGAAACAGTGGCACAAATGCCTAGATATAGCTTAATGTGATGAGTACTATTACAGACATTTGGGCCGAAATCATTGGAAGAACCAGGGAAGACCTTATGCAGAAGTACAAGAACAGAGGTTAGAGCCCATCATACAGAGGCATACAAACACCTTGCCACTCAGAAACACCTCAAACAAATGAAGGCTATGAGACAATGTTCTAAGTAAAGATAGATGATTTAAAACACTATGAGTACATACTGGAATTTATCACTAAACAAATCATTTGCTTTCCACCATGAAAGCTACTTCTGAGATTTTCTCCAACAAAATTCTTAAGATTGAGCAGGCAATGGTGTTTAAAAGAAACAGTTCGGTATTTTATACACTTCATGAAACTGGAGATTACATAATTGGTGGGTGATATTATTGTGTCTCCAAATCCAGGCATAACTGCTTCAAATCTGCAGTAAAATGAGTTAACTTCCTAATGGCCCTTAATTACAATCAGAATGTGGCTTTACTTATAGTCCAATAATAAAACACTGATTCTCACTTGTTACCTGATTTAAAGGGCAACGTAAGCTGAATGCAGAATGCCTTCTAAAATTAGAAAAGCAATTGAAGTAACAGTAGCAGTGTGCCCCATGATGGCAAGTAGGAGACTTCATGGCAACCAAAACATCAGTACATCCAATAGAGCCCTTTTGACTTCAAGATTTGTGATCTCAGTGAGAGAGATACAGAAAAATAAAACTTGTGAACTAGTTATTGGGCTCAGCTCAATCAAATGCATGTTTATAAAACTAGTGACTATTTTTTGGAGACACTGAATTAGAGACACTATGGGATAATCATAAAGAAAGTGGCAAGGTTTTTTAATAAGGGATAACTAATGTTCTATTTATAAAAATTAGAAAATAGCAGCCAGTAGAATATATATGATAATAAGGTAAAGTAGATATTACAAAAAGTAAAGAAAAGGCTTGTTAGGTAAATTAATTTAGGTTTATACCTTATAAAGATGGCAAAACAAATTTCAAATGAATCAAAACCTTATTTAAATATAATAAATAACATTTCTAGTCCAAACAGATCTTAATTTGTATGAGCTTCTTAGAGGAATAGTACTTTTTTGCACGAGAGAAGAAATCACAACAAAAGTACTGGAAGGTTTAACCATAGAAAGATGAAAACATCCTCATACAACGAAAATTATTATTTAAAGCAAAGGTATAAATCAAAGAAGATATTAACATCTAATATGATAAAGAGTTAATATCTGAATTGTATAATAGGTTCATAGGAATTGATAAGGAGAAGAACTGGTAATGGTTAGAAGATTGCTGGAGATGTGAGAGAGATGCAAGGGAAAGATCAATTGGGAGCATAATACACGAGAAGAAGAAGGGAAACCTAGATTTAGAACAAGAACTTTGTTAATAAATGACAATAGCTTGCTGGCCTCCATGATAACCCCAATGAGCCTGCCCCCTAGTATTCACACCCTTATGGGAGAGGTCCCACACTGACCTCTGTAACCAAAAGGTTATTCCAGAAATGAAGTTGTCTGACCTCTGAAGTAGGTTATAAAGATCTTACAGCTTCTGCCATGCACTTTCTTGGATCACTTGCTCTGGAGGAAATGAGCTGTCATGTTGTAAGGAAGCTCAAGCAGTCCTATGGGAGGGCCCATGCAGAGAAGAACTGAAGCCTCCTGCCGAAGGCCAGCATCAACCTATTCATTATACAGATGAAGAAACTGAGGCGTAGAGGATAAGAGACTTGTCCAAGTTTACACAGTTAGGAAGTGCCAGATTTAGGATTAGGAACCAGAGTCTGTGTCCTTAACCTTACATGATACTGCCTCTTGAGGGGAGAAATAGGATGGAGAAGTACTAGCAGTTGTATGACACAGCACAACAGTAGAAGAATGCTAATACTCAGAGTTGGACATGGGGACATGAGAGAAGGCAAGGGTAAGATTAAAAATGGCTCTAATTTTTCAAATACACCAAATAGGGAATAGAAGTAGTGTTATTACTTACGATGGTCATCAGACACTAGCAGCATGGGACATGGTATGTGCATAGATGTATGCATGAGTGATCACTCTTGGAATAAAATCTGGAAAGTAGATACATAGGGAATGTAATGGGTGGGCCAGTCTGGGAAATCTCTGACAAGTTTTCCCAAGCAAGGAGAATTCCAGAGGGCTCCACTCCATAACACAAGTTTAAAACATGGCTTCTCTCAAATGAAAATGTTTATATTACCCTCTTTCTGGAGTTTAATAAAGGGCTAGAAAGGATTTTATTAATATAAAGCTACTAAAAATAAGAATTATTTTAGTAGCTTTATATGAATATATATTTTATATACTTTATATATGATTTTTATTGATACAAACTTTTATTGACATAAAACTAGTTCTAATAAAAACTAGAATGTTCTTCACCACACTTGACTTCTTTCAACCATACCTTTATCAGTCTATATGTGCACATAGTCCAAAATATTTTAAACTCCTTTAAAAACAATCAATTAAGAAAAATTCAGTCAAATTAGTTCAGTTAAAACATCAATGAAATAAAAAATAATTAGACTGCTTGTTTGTAATAACTGGAATACAAACTAATATTCTGAACGTACACTCAGTGTTTCGTTAGTGTGTAAAAAAAATTATTCTAGTTTGAGAATTAATGTTTTCTCCATGTTTGTTTCATTGCTAATGACTACCAAGAGAAATGTTAGTGTTTTGTTTTTCCTACCAAATGTATGTGACTTTATTTCATTTATATGTGTAAGTCACTTTAATACAAATAATTTCCTCTTGGGGAGCTATGAGAAGGCAGATGCTCCAGGTGTTATTTTGGAAGAGCTCTGCACGTATTCACAGCTGCTTAGTTGTAATGCACTGCCGTGTGTAATAGCCAAGAAAATGCAGCACAGATGCTAAAACAAAAATTCCCAAGAAACTAGCAAAAGTGAAATTGGACAAATCCTAAAACAGAATGTATATACTGTAATATCTTGCTACATGTGCTTACAAATCTGAATATGCCACTTGGCTTATCTTCATATTTTACTAGAATAAAATTAAAAACCCACAGACTCTTTAATAAGATTTACATTTAACATACACAAAAATGTTCAAGGGAAGGTTGAATTTCTTTTTTGAAAGAGAGACAAAATATACAAAACAAGGAAAAGAACAATGCATGCTAATCTCGCGATTGATTCTCATTTCTTACTGCCATGCCATCTTTGATACTATTTCACTTACGCAGAAAAAATTAAGGTTCTGACAATTAATATGTTGCTGAATTCTGAGTTTATCTTGTTGAACTCACAGCTCTTTACCTTTTTCATACTGTATTAATAGGCACATATTATTCTACACAAACCCTCCTGCTTACTTTGCAGGTAACAGGCTATATCACAGGCTACTCATTCTAAGCTCCTTCAGCTTTTGTATTTGTTGTCGCTATGTGTGGTTTTCATCAGGTATCTCCTCTTTTGTACACAAAACATAATAATTTTCATTATAAAAACCAACCAGTATCATAATCCAAAGCACTAAAGCTGGTTCTTTATGAGTCATTTTTAAAGTAGTTGTTTTGAATATAGAAAATAGACTGCCATGTATTTCATAGTTTAGTTATCAAATATATATAGTTATAAATATTCTATATAAATAGGGACAGATATTTCACTTAAAATAATTCTAACTTTCAAATTTTATTAACATTTAATTTTAATTTTAATTTAACAAGAATCTTCCATTAATTTCATAAAGCCTCTTAGAGTTTTACTTTGTGCAGTTAATAAATAGCTAGAGAACTGATCTGAAAATTTCATGAGCAGGAGTGAATGAGGAACCTGAAAGGATGTTCTGCCTGCATATCCTTCCTGTCCTGAGAACATAGAGACAATTCAAAGCTGAACAAACAATGGGACAAAATGACACACTTTCCACAAAGCTTTTGTCAATGTCCTTTCAGCCATGAAACTCCAAATGCTTCAAAATTAAAAAAAAAAACAGTAAACAATTCTACCAGTAAAACAAATAGAATGTCATGAAAAATGAAACAGACTTAACATATGATCATATGACTTAGCAATTCCACTCCTAGGTTTCTTCCCAAAAGAAATAAACATATATCCAAGCCAAGATTTATACACAATGTTCATAGGGACTTTTTTTCACAATAGCCCCAAAGTGGAAATAACCCAAATGATCATCAACAGGTGAATAAACAAAATTTGGCACACCCATGCAAGGAAACATTCAACAATAAAAAAAGAGAAATATTTCACACATGCTACAACATGGATGAACCTCAGAAACATTATGCTTGGTGATAGAAGCCAGACACAAATACCACATATTATATAATTCCATGTATATGGCATATTAAAAAAAATAAAACTGCAAGTATATATAGTGAGAAAGCAGGTTAGTGGTTATTTAGGGCTGAGAAGGTGGAGGAATAGGTAGTAACTAAAAGCACATGAAGTATCTTTTGGAAGCAATGAAAATGTTTTGTTTCTAATTTGTAGTAATAACTAGATAAATATTATATGATCTATTGAATTATACACTTAAACATTATGGCATATAAATTATATCTCAGTAAAGTTATTAAAATAGTATAAATAGTCATAAAATTGACATTATTATGATTATTGAAAAATCTATCACCTCCATACGGATCAGATCAGAGATGTGGTCTTAAAAATAGAAGTTATGAATTAAGTTTTTGCTATCTTTAAGGGACTGAAGCTAGTTCCTTTTTAAAGACGTTTGATAAGAGAAGATGTACAGAAAGCTAAGGTGGAAAAATGGATGATTCATGTAAGCTTGGTGATTTATTTTACAGACAATTTCCTTTCTACAGCCTCATGGATAGAAATTAGAAAATCTCTTCAGGAGGGAGGTTGACAAAAGATAATGTACTACAATATAGTTTCTGGTGTTTGCTTTTAAAACTAATGTGTCTAGAGTTTGTAAAACACGAGAAGAAAGTTTCTACCTGTGTGTATTGTTACTTTATATGCTGCATTTGCTGAATGGCACATAGTAGACTTTCAATAAATATTGATAATGAATAGAGGAATAAAATAACTATTGTACTATCTACAAATTACAATGCTAAATATCCATGCTATATTATAATTTGAAGACAATGGGGCATGGGCTATGAGAGAAAATTGGCAGAAAAGCAAGGTGGGGTGATGAGTGGCAGATAATGAGATCAGTCTTAGACATACTTAATTTAAGAGGCTACACCCCACTGAGTTGGTGTCTAGCAGACATCTCAATATAAGGTCTGAATTAAGTATATACATTTGGAAGTTTTCAGTGTAGGTCAACTCATGAGTGTTAAATCTTTTGTAACTTACACATCAATAACAAATCAATTTCTTTTAAGTGATACTAAGAGCATGCCCAATTAGGTCTACCTTTGGCTCTAATTTTAAATCTGAATAAAGTCTATTAAAATCTTCAAACATAATGCATTTTCTTTGAGAACAATAGTGACTGCAAACAAAGCTGCCTTTGTTGGCTCAGAGAACATTTGCCTATTCTCTCCAATTACCTTCAACCATGCAAAGGCCTTTGAGACAGAGACTCACCCTACAGTTACTAATTTCTCTTTCTAGTTGCACTTTCTTACTTTCTGCAATATATTCCTTTGAGACACCCCCAGTCTGAAAAATGTGAGTCAACCCCAGATGAATTGGTAGGAAAAAAGAAAAGGTAACTATTTTCCCTTACTAAATGCTTATTTTTATTTCATATAAATCCATTCATTCTTACTATGCTACATTTAATATTAGTTTTATTGGCAGGGATAGTAAAATATCATCAAACAGGGATAGAGAGATTAGGGAAGGAGAGGACTGTGATTTGGAATCAAGTGAACTTGGGTTTCACAATAGCCTTTCCATTTATTAGCTTTATGGACTTGAGTAAGTTATAAAATTTTCTCTGAGATTCAGTTTCTTTATCCATAAAATTAAAATACATTTATGTCCCCAGGAGGGTTTTGGTGAGAGTTACATGATGTTATATATATACATACATACAAGTAAATTGGTTGCTGACTTCATCCTGAGTAGATGGTGGAAAGGATAATTATGGGGATTTCTTCTAAGTATACCATTAATTTCCACATCTAATAAGATCTTATATAAGAGAGACCTTACTCAGATGTATTTCCCGCAGAGGTTTAATGTAGCCAAGTTTCTTGGAGCATCTTGAAGTGTATTTTTCCCCTTACTATCCTGTGTTATTTCCTAATCTTCCCTTCTTTTTATCATCTTAGATGCTTTTAGAAACTCATTGCTTGCTTACTTGAAACTACTTTTTTCTGAAATTAGCAAGAACTTATATTTTTAAGAAAAAAATAATGTACAAGGAAAACATGTTATTGTGCATATCTATATACTGTTACTTAAAATACACACATTCATCATTTAGGGATGACACCAAACCTTCTGAAATCTAATGAAAGCTTCTACCTGGAGTACCAGCTGCACTGTTAACTATGTAATCTGGGGTCAGACATTTAATCCTTTGGTGAGTACCTATCAGTTTAGCTCCATCTCCAAAATAAAGTTATTGGAGTAGAATGTAGGTCTCCAGAAGTTTATTGGTTGTTGCTGTTTTTTAATGAGAATTTTAGACTAGGGGCTTTCATTTTGATGACTGTGCCAAAAAAGGAAATAAACCCTGCTCTGTATCATCAGGATGTCCACCTGAGCACGGGCATCTGCCTTCAGTCCTCATGACCGCCTTGGGAATGTCGCTTCCCTTGAGGGGGTAAATGAGAGAAGGAACCCGACATCTATAATTGATAGAGCCGCCACAAGGCAGCTTAAACACCATCACAGCTCACCTACTACTGAAAGTTTTGCTGGCATTTGGGAGGAAAAAAATGATAGAAGAATCGAATTAATACATGACCTATGGCAAAAAAACATGTCAAACCTGTCCCTGCTCTTGGCCATCAGTCCCACCATCTTCTGTCACATTTAATGCCACTTAATTCAGATTTCTCTGGCCTTGCATTTTTGCCTATTTTTCATTTCTAAATGAGTTTTAGGCTTTGGGTTGTTAAAATTCTGCAAACATAAAAGAGTTTAATGTTTTCTCTACATACTGATTTAAGTAGCATTTTAATACATATAATTTCATGTGTGACATTCTGGAGAACTTTGTCCTTTAATTTGTACTTTACTGAAGTTTGAGAAACACTGAACTAAAACATTTTCAAGATCCCTTTCACCTCTAATAACATGTAACTAAGTAGCAGCTCCCTTTGGATGAAATGATTTTCTAGGCTTTTTCTAAATAATTCACAAAGGACTCTTGGGAACCACATAAACTTGTTTTCTTGTGACTACTGCCTCACATCTTGATGGTGTCATTTTAGATACCAAAATAGACTTTAAAATATAATGCAAATGTTAGAGAACTACAGAAGAATGTTTACAAGATGATCAGTATGGAATCGAATACATTAACTCACGTAATTAATATTATTAAATACATTCTAGAAACTTCTGACATATACACATCTCACAGCTTCTAGACTTCACTCACTCTTCCCTCTTTCTGTTTAGCCGGCTCTATTGTTCAAGAGTTTAACAGCAGTGTCCTCTGTAGACTTCTCTGCTGCCACCCATAAAGCTTAGTATCAACTTTGCTTCACAGAACTTTAACCACTGTAATGGACTTTATCATAGTGCCTTACATGTATCTTTTCCATGTTGTCTCTATAGCTCTTTTATGAGTTCCCTTATGGCACGGATGATGCCTTATAACCATCTCCCTTCTCATTATCTCACATAATGTTTTGAAAATAATAATGTCCAATAACTACAAATTCACAAAATGAAACGCAACCCTGTCTTAAAACGTTCTTTGCTAGAGCTACAAATATAACTTCCCCAACTGAATTGGGTACAACTTAGTCATTTACTTACCCAGTGTGGCACTTTGAGGCCAGATTGACAGATTTGAAATTTAATTCTGTATCCAACACATCCAAACACATTTTCCCTGTGTGGCCTGAGGCTAACTACGTCATATTTTGGGCCTCAGGTTTGTCATCTCTAAATTGGGAACAATGGTTGTGTACCTTGCAAGTTTATTTTGAAGGTTAAAGGAATTAACTAACATACTTTAATTTTTTACACAATGCACATCGTGGGACAAAGTATCAACTTGAAATATTAGTTCTTTTGCCACTTGAAGTGATTGGCTTTTTGTGTTCAATGGTTCCTAAGTGTCAGAATTATGAAACTTCTCTTGTTTGCTAATATCTTAGTAACTACTATAGAGGGGTATCTTGATTTATTAACCAATTCTGTTTTCTATTCCCAGCATTTCATTATCTCTAGATGTTTTCCCACTTTCAGTGGCAGCCAGAGAAGAGCGAACATAGAAGAAAGAGAGAACAAAAGAATTGATCCTTGGCTTTGAATTTCAAAAAGCATAAGCTCCAACACAGACAGAAGATTTAGCAGAATATATGATTAGATAAATGTTTACCTGCACTTTATTCCCATCCTCAGACAGTGTCAAGATTCCACAGGACTGAATTCAAAGATGAGGGCATAAGGGAGATAATACAAATTGCAAACAGGTTTAGGGAAATGACTTAAAGGAGGGATGTGGCTGCCATCTCCAAGCAAAACACAGGGAATCAATAACCCCCTGGGATTCTCCTCATATAGTGCAGGTGAAAACAGAAAAAGACTCCTGCCCAAGGTGGCTCGTTGACTGGCCTGAGTCAGTCTCTCAGTTACTCAGATTCTGTGACATCAGAGAAATGAAGTTGATGCTAAAAGGGGGCTCTGAGAGTGGGTGTATCATGGCCCATCATGGGTTTGGGAGCAGTAGAATGCTTCTTGTGTACCCTGCAGTGGTGAGATGGGGGTGGGTGACTGGAGAATAACAGACCTGAAGAGGTCTCACACACAGGAATGAGGCAGGACACAGTGCGGACATGTAGACATGATCCACATCCTCACCCCCTCCCCATCCTCACCCCCTTCCCATAAGTGCCATGTAAAAGGGAAAGTGGTGGTGGGGGAACATGCTCATTCAACAGAATCACATTCCTGACACCTAGTGGAATGAGGGATTAAAACGGAAATGAAGATTCTTATACAAAAAAGTAAAAACAATCAACAACAAATCTACCTACCCACTGATCTATCCACCTATCTGAAGTTGTGATAGACTGAGAATCAGGAGGAACTTATGCCTGTGGTAGAGTTTAAGATACTGGATGTCTTTGAGGATGGGAGTGGGGAGGGTAAGATTAGCAAGGACAGAAGCAGCTACCAGTGGGATTCAAAGATCCATATCATTTAGGATCTATCTTGCTCCAACTACCCCTAAAATTTCTGTAGTGTTGGACTTAGGGTTTTCAACCCTGATGATACTGAATAGTCATCACATTACAGTTCTAATGTAGAAGCAAGGCCAGGTCCACTGGTCCACTGCTCCCTACTTTGCATGTGGGAGGAGTTTGAGGGGATCAACAGTGGGCCAGGAATGGGAAGTCCAGAATTCCAGTAGCCCCCAAGTAAGGATAAGTATTTGGGCTGCTTAAGGTATGGAATGCCTGCCACAAGAAGAAGAGAAGGGTGGGGGAGAGAAAGTTTTGTGCATAATCAAGAGATCTCTATGTAATACGTCGATGTCGTGATTGTTGATACCAGCTGTTGGCTGATGAATGGTTCTTGGGTCACCAAGGTTTGAACCACAGCCACCTGGCTCTGGGGCAGATGAGTTGTGGCACTAAGCTTCACCAGCCTATTTGCTTCTCAGTCATCTAGAGAAACTGAGGCATCCTTCTGGGACTCTAAATCCAATCTGTGGTCTATTTGCCTCAAATTAATTAGAAAAAGTGAAAAGGAAAGCTTGTTTTGTTACTCATTGGGCCCCTAAGGATTGGTATAAATGTTCTTCCTCTTCTTTCCTTTTTCTCTAACAGCCCTAGGAGAAAAACAGAGCCTCATCCCACTGATATGAAAATTGTCAATTGGCTACTGTGTTTGAGATTTAATCACATTTTCTTCCTAAGTTTTCCCAGACTTTAAACACTCAGGGAGAAAGTCTTCCACACTTGATGCTATTCTGTAAATGCTATCAGTTCTTAAAATATAAAATGAAATTTTTGACATGTTTGACAATATCTATTCCACTGAGTCTAAATTCCAAGGAAATATCTAATCCTGGACAGAGGAGCTGCAAATGGAGATGGGGAAACAAGGCTTATGGACCACAGAAGGGGAAGAGAAGCTTGGCAGGTGGCAACAGCCCGATCTAGTTCTGCGTAGGACTCCCAGGAAACAGGTTCTTTCAGCAGCCGTGACAAAAATCTCATCAAGTCGGATTTCACACAGACTTAGGGCTGTAATTCAGTGGAGGCAAACAGCAGGGAAAATCATTTCCTTGTCTACTTCAGCTGCAAAAATGATTCCCCTCCTCTTGTTTACAGTTTGACTTCTCTCTTTTGCCTTTGAATGCTGAGTGAAATATAAAGGAGTGACTGTATCTCTTTGAGAGGGAAGAGAAATATGTACTCAGTGGGAGAGATTGGAAGATTCACTTCAGTTGTCCCCTCTCTGATCTATGCAAGCTAAGGGATTCTAAAATTACAATTTGCTCTTTTGTTGGGGGAGAGATTGCTCAATGTGCCTTCTTTAAGCACTCAGAACAATCACACAGCTCCAGCCCAATGTGGACATGGGGAAGGGAAGGGAACTGTTCTGGGATTGAATTCAAGCATGTATAAGAGATGAGTATTTTATCAATGAATAGGTAACATCAGAATTAGTGATTAAATTTTAAGTAAAGCAGGAACCAATACAAATGCATAGGGTGACATTCTAAACTTTCTAAATGGCTTCGCAGCTTTACAACTCATCCCATCAAATCAACATTCTTTAAAAAAATCACTCTCATGTCATTATTCCCCTATTCTGCTATATTCCCCATAGATGGTTTCAAGATTCTAATCCTCAGGTTTTTTGTAGTTTGATATCAGAGGCCGTTTCCAATTAGGACCTCTTAAACTCAGCTAAAATACCTTGGCTGGTTCTTGGCACTACTTTGATTCTCCTAATAATGTTCATGCCATCCTACCCCTCATCCATTTATCCAGTTCAAATAAGAAAAAAGGACAAGCAACTCTATAGTAATCTTTAAGTACTCATAAGAGATACTGAGTTGGTTGATAATTTTCAGGTTCCTAGGTTCCTTCAGATCTTACTAGTTGAAATTTGGGGTTTGCCCTGAAAATATGTACTTTTAACACCCTCTGCAATTAATTCTTAGATACAATAAATATCTGAGAAATTGCTTGTATCCTCTTCAGAATATTTGTCTTATTGCCTGTCATCTGCCTGACTACTGGGTGTTGACTATTCATGTAAAATTAAATAAAATCACAGACTGAGTCATTAAAAAACCACACACTAACAAATGTCTGAACCATATCAAGAACAGGAGAAATGTGAATGAACTTTAATATTTCATAATTAGTTCCATCTTCCCTCAAAAACTCAGTCCACTTCCATGTGAGTCAAAAACTCAGGGTTTTTTCCACCTTTCTTTTGGCTGGTCACATTGATCATGCTAAATGAGAAACCAGAGTTATTATGGTCCAGACCCCTCTGTAGCCTGTTTCCTATCCCTCATTCAATCTTATCAGGTTCTTTTCCATTATCTGTAAAACTACCCTACTGCTTCACAATATGACAAAGCCATTGGACAGAAGTGCTTATGTCCAACATGGAACTTTCTCCTTATGTCCATGCGCCTCCAGCATGGATTCCATTTTCTGAGTTAATGAAATTATCTGAGTGACTCATTTTAAATAGCAAGCACAACTCATCGGTGTTTTCTAGGCTGCAAGCAAAAGTACAAATGGAGACCCAGATTAATCTGCCAGTTGCTTAAATTACCCATCTCCCCTTCCTGGGTATACATAGTATATGCAAATCTATAGTACCACAGACTAGTATGGATTTTCCAGGAACCTAAAAAAAATAATGTGGCCTAAAAATTGCTTTAACTGATAATATCTCATTACATCCTTCATTATTGTCTTAAACTTGATACATTTTAAACACAAAACCAAAAATCCTCACTGTCTTTCCCATTTGGATAATGATCAGCCCTGAAATACTGACCACACTAGACGCTAACTCTGAAAATGTGATGTAAGTTATCATACATTGAACCGTCTGCTATGTCCCCAAAGCCAATACTAAATATTTATCATTCATTACTTTATTAAAAACTCATGATGATACCATGAAACAAAACTGTTAATACCACCATATACAGGTGAAGAAACTCAACTTTCAGAAGGTGAAGGAACTACCCAAAGTTACACAGCTAGAAAGTTGTGGAGATACAACTTGAACACAAAGCTCTTTGACTCTAAATTCAGAGCTATTAAACTTTCAGCAGTGCAGTAAAGTCATTCTTCCACTCAAAAAATCATGAAAAACTTCATGTCCTATACTAGGGTAACAAAAAGACCTTAAGATTTACGGTGATCTGACTGCTTCTAATTAATTCAAACTTTATTTTCACCAGCCCTCCACAAGGGTGCTCACGCTACCAGGACATTTTCCTTCAAGTTCCTGCTACTGGCGCAGTGCGGTTCTGTCACCTTCCTGCACGTTGCTTTTCCCACCGCACTCCTCGGAAATTCATTTCCTGTCTCTCCTTCCTATAATCCCACATACTCCGTCTGCATTATTTTGAAAAACAAATCAATAATAATAAATTGGATCTTTAGCCTTTGGGAATAAACGGGTATGAAAAAGAGAAAGAGACTTTAGTAAAAATATTCTGGGCAACCTTTAGTAAGTGGACAAAATTATTTTATAACCAGTATTATACTTCATTGAAGTGAAATAAGGTGTATTACAACCTCAGCAAGATAAACACTTTTGATGCCTAATAATAATTCTGACAGATACATGTTTTTTAAGGACACACATGTGACCAACATCTTCGAAGGACTGCTAAAGTCATAAAGTCATTTAGAACTATTGACAGTAAATAACAAGAATTCCCAAAGTTTTTGCCAGAGTCAGGCCTATGTTAAGAATGAAAGAGATGACTTTTGGAAAGCTTTGTTTTCCTTTTCATCGTTTTTACCTCTACTTCATATCACATTCGCCATGAAGCTAATGAAGATAGAGTTCTAAGGCTTCCTGTTAACTTAGGCTCCATCTCGTTCTTTGTATTTATATATAGCAAATAAGATTACTTAACTTCCTTTTCTTAAAGAGGGCTCTCCAAACTGTTTAAACTTCAGATCCCACAGATCTTTGATCGCAAGCATGCAATAACCTTGGAATCGTGAAGCTTTTAGGATTCCATTTGGCAAAGATTTTCTTTGCTCTAGTTTCCTTATGTTCATTCACTCATCCATCCAAAGAACAGGGACCTGTTTCTCCTGTCCTGTGGGGAAGAGGAATGGCAGTTGAGGAAACATGGAAATAAGAAGGCGGTCACAAGAAGTCAGACGTCAGATATATTGGAACAGTTCTAGATTCTGCAGAGCTAGGGGCCTGGTTCTGGAACTGGCTGCACTGAAAGGTTAGGTATCAGGGTATTTATTCTTCAGCACATAATTCACTGATCTTTTGCCTTTATAATGACTGTAACTTCCTGTTTCTTGTTCCATGGCTTCTGCCATTAATAATGAACATCACGCTACCCTCTGGGTATCTTTTCTCTACTTTATGGTTTCTACTTTCACCCATCATCTGCAACTTCCTGGTTCCTTCTATCCATCTTTCATATTTTGCCAAAAGTACTTACTTCTTCCTATCTCTAGTTGACCATTCCCAAGATAGGCATGTGGTTGGTTCTGTTATAATTTGAAGTTATTCCTGAAGAAAAAGCTTACAGAATGGACCACCCAGCAAACCATTTTCTGGTCATAGATTGGCTGCCCACAGATGGCTAGGCATGAGGATATAGGGACAGAACAGACTGCCTGTGCAGAAAGTGCTGCGGTGATTACAACTCCCTCAGCAGTGACTGCAGACGGAGGGGTTTCCTTCAGAGAAAAACAGGCACTCTCTGGGCTATCTGTTATAGTCTTTGTCCCTATTTACCCAGACTTATATGCCCTATGAACTTACCCAATTTTTGATTTCCCAAAAGTATAAAATGACCCAACATTTCAATCTACCCTCCTCATTGTCCTCATTCATGGCCACCCCGCCAAGAACAAAAATGGAATAATTAACAAATATAACAAAACTGAACAGTTCTTTTAGGTTTTTTCAAAATAAGTTTTTCAATTCAGGTGTTAATGGATGAATTTTTCTTCTTCCTACATCAAATTGTTAGAAGGAAAAACTTGAGACTCAACTAAATTGCTCCTACTTCAACGATGATTTCCATAAATCCACTTTTTTTTCTTTTTCTCACAGCACAATGACTTTATCTTCATACCCGCATAAAATGTAATTCTGCCTAGTATTATAATTATTTTAGCATTTCCTTATTATTTCTGTATTTCCATAGGGCTTAATAATAGAAATACTACCATTAGAATTGGTTAAAATAATAGCAAGCTAATGTAGAACTTACTATGTGTCAGGAACTGTACTAACATTCTCATGTTTTATCTCCTTGGTCCTCCTTAAAGCCCTTTGAGGTTGACACTATTCCCCACCTTATAGATAAGGAAACTGAGGTTCATGGAGGTTAAGCAACTTGCTCAATAAATAAGCAGAGTTGCCAGGATTTAAACAAAAAGGTCTAACTCTAGATCAGCAACTTTTAACTTTAGCTGGACCACAGAATCACCTGATTTTCAATATCTTATGTCCACCCTCAGAGTTTCTGATTTATTGACCTGAGGTTCAGTCTGGATACAGGGAGGTTTTTTTTCATCTCTTTAGGTGATTCTAATATGCAGCCAAGCTTGATAACCACTGCTCTATCCTCTAAGTGTTTAACCAAAAGGTAATCAATGAGTTAATGGATAATTTCATGCATTAATGCATTATCTCCTCATTTTCTATTTTTTGCAATAAATACATACCAATACAGCTCCATTTAAATAAAAGCCACAATAATATTTGACTGGCCACCCAGAGACAACAATGAAACCAGTTTGATCAAAATTGATTATGCTCTGCCCAGACCACTTGCCAAAGAGTTAATGCTATTTTCCAGAGAGAGGCAGTGAACAGATCCCATAAATGCCCAGCTCAGCCTAACTCACTTTTCATGTGGACAGAAACCATGTTGGGGAAGGTATGGAGTGCAGAAACCTGACTTAAGTTGTTCATACGGGCTCTTTGGTCCATTTCTTTGTTTTATGGTCTCCAATTCCCTCACCTTATTATCCTTAATGTGTCCTCCCTGCCTGCTTCCTCCCTGCTGCAGGGTGGGGAACCAAACGCTTCAGGCAATTAGCACTCAGAGTAGGATAAGGGAACCTTACTTTCTACTCTGGAGCCAAATCTTTCCTATTAGTCCCAGACATTCTGAACACTGAGAGGAAGGAGCCTAGGCAAAACTATAAATGCTTATCAAGCACCAATTTGCTGTTAGTCACTAAACTGACAGTCTAAAATGAGGAATTCCCACAGACCTAATAACCTTGGAAGGAGGACATGTAAACAAATGGGGCAGGAGGATCTGTGAAGTTTAAGTTGTCTGGTAATGTGTGTGTATGCACATGTGTGTATGCACACGTGTGTCTGCCTGTGTGTGCAGTTCAGTCTGATCGTGCTAAAGGTTTTGAGAACCCCTGCCTTGTTCAGCTTGTCCTGCCTGTTCCTCATAAAGCTGAGAGACTGAATATATAAGGGGACACTGGCCAGACCATCTATGGCAGGGCAACGCTGACGCACAAACCCTGCAGCACCCTATCCAGGCGCCGAGCCACACCTTGGGCAGTGGTCAGCCGAGAACAGGCAGGACTTGGACAACCCTCAGCTCCCCTAATTTTTTTCCCTCTTTCCAAATCAGAACCAATCAGGGATAGCTAACTATGCTTCCCAAACCAATCAGAAGATAGCTGCTTGTAGTTACCCACCTCCAACTTACACCCCCCAACTACCTCCAATGCAAACACACCTGACGCTTCCCACTCTTTTGCCTGCCCTGGTCTCTGTCAAACACAGGTGATGGTGGGCGATTCCTTTGGTACAACAAAGCTTGCATAAATAGCTCCCCGTAGCATTGAACGTTCTTCATTTATTCCCTGCTGTGTTGAAATTTTGAGCCTCACTCTGCAGGTAGGTGAGTCTTCTCATCTGTGTTTTCCTGAAACCCCCTTGCCTTCCCCCTTAAGGTGCCTTCAGGGCAGCAGGGACAGTGACAGAAAGGGCAGCTGGAATCTGCATTCAATCCAGAAAGACCAGTCTGAGGAGGCAGAGACTTGACCTCTTGTCAATGTCACAGTGGTGTTTGACTGGGTTTAAGAACCTCAGACCTTAGCATCAACCTCAAAAAGAGTATGAAATTGTGAATTTAATCGCTGCTATGTTTGAAATTAGAAAAATCACACCCTCGAAGGAATCTATCTGAAACTGACAAGGTTTCATTTTTTTTTTTTAACAACAGAATGAGGGCTCAAGATAGAAATCAAGTTCAGTTAGGGGAAAATAAGATCATATACTGGCCCACTTGAATACTTAAGGGGTGCTAACTTGAGCTGACTGTTCAGAAGTTTGCAGGAAAGAACTATGTTCTGATAAAGGGAGGATCTCAGAGCCCAATTCATGGAGAAGGTAGCACTTTGAGGGGCCAAGAAAGATGAGAAGGATTTTGATACATGTACCTGTAGTCTTCCTCTAAGCCCCAGGGCCTTGGGCACACGTGCCTTATTGAAATTAAACACATAAACTAAGATAAAGATAACACAGAGATCAGCACAGTGACCAACCCCAATTCGTCTGCTGGTTGAACTGACGTGGTGGGGGGTAAATGCTGTAGTACATTCCCAGTCATTTCACGCCAACCCACACACATCCGTTCACCCACAGCTTCCTAGATGGGATGCTGAAGTTCCTTGGATTTTTACAATTGTTAAATATGTATATAAGTGATTAAAAAAATGGCATAACCAAATATTGAGAGAAACTATCAGTAAGGCTGGATATTTAATTTTTAAAAAGGTTAAAAAAAAGGTATTTTCCTATCACTCAACCTACATTTTTTAAACACAATTTGTGTCCTTTATTGAATTCACAGCCCCTCTCTTTCTCCAAAACTGATATTTGTAAGATTTTTTTTCTCCTTTATAGAAGAATGCAACAGAATTAGCACAAAGTAATTAGCAGGTTTAGTTAGAATTTAGTAACTGAGAAGCAAACGAAATTAAAGTTGGGGTAACTTAATTAGCAAAAGGTGCTAGAGTTGTGTGTGCTCGTTAATTAAGTGTTATTCAGTGTGTCAGCACTGACAACCCAGTGCTTTGTGTGGTTTAGAAGCACGGGGTGGTGCTGGGAGAGGCTGACACCCAAGGGAGCAGGATGGGAAGGTGGTGAGTGGGGTGTGAGCTTCCTGGGAGGGAATGAGTAGGACCCATGTGTAGATCCATCCCCCATGTGCCCAGGCCCTTTCCCCTGAGTGACAGAAACAAGGTGGCCATGGGGTTTGTGTGTGTGTGTGTGTCCCCTGAGTGACAGAACCAAGGTGGCCCTGGGGTGTGTGTGTGTATCCCCTGAGTGACAGTATCAAGGGGGCCCTGGGGTGTGTGTCCTGTTTCTAGACTTGGGCAATATGTGCTCAGGAGCCTTGCATGCTGATACCAAGTCAGAGAGGCTGTCTTAGTCCATTTGGGCTGCTAGCACCAAATAGCACAGCTTGGGTGACTTATCAACAACAGAATTTTGTTTTTCTCACAGTTCTAGAGGCTGAAGGTCTGGGATCAAGGTGCCAGCAGGACTGGCTTCCAGTGAGGCCCTACTCCCGGCTGCAGACTGCTGACTTCCCACTGTCGGCGCACGGTGGAAGGGGCTAGGGAGCTCTCTGACGCCTCCTTTATAGGGGCACTGATCCCATTCGTGATGGCTCTGTCCTCATCACCTAATCATCTCCCAAAGGCCCCACTTTCTAACACCATCACCTTGGACATTAGAGTTTCAAAATATGAATTCTGGGGGGACACAAATATTCAGACCATAGCAGAGGCTGAAGTACCCATGACATAAAGCTGGGGCTATTTATTTGTGTGCCATGACTGCCCAAACAAGTACCGTACGCTGGGTGGGCTTAGGCAATGAAATTCCCTTCTCACATTTCTAGGGGCTAGAAACCTGAGATCAAGCTGTGGCTGGGCTGCTCCTCAAGGCCCCTCTCCTCGGCATGCAGATGGCCCTCTGCTCCCTGGGTCCTCACATGCCCTCTGTGTGTGTCCGATTCTCCTCACCTTTAAGGACACCAATGTTTCGGATTGGGCCCATTCCAATGACCTCGTTTAATCCTAATTACCTTTTGAAGACTCTACCTCCAAACATACTGAGGTCCTGGGGGTTAGGACTTCAACATATGAACTTTGGGGGCACACAATTCAGCACGTTCAGTCTGAAGGGGAATTTTGTAAAAAAATAAACCATTTATTTAAAAATAATCAGTCATAAATACACATGCCATCTTATTCTGGACCAGCACAAATAGCTGATGAAGGGAAGAGAAATCATAAATCTGAAGCCATTACAACCCATATTTAACCCCAAATGTCTCCTGCCCAGAATTGGCTGGCCTTGTGCTCCACTCTGATTGCCTCCTGGCCCGGGAGAAGAAGAGAAAGGTGGGAGTCAAAAAGCATCTGGGTGGCACCTGTTCTTATTCTTAATGTGTATTAGACACTTATTTTCCTGATTGGTGGGCCATTGCAGATTAGATAATTTAAATTAGTTAAAGGTTTGAAATCATGTTAGTTTTTCTTTATTTCATTATCTGATGGGTGTGCCTGAAAAGGTAATATTCCTGTCTATATGTCTTCTCATTTTGGAGGCAGTATCTTTTAATGAAATCCACAAAGACAGAGAAGATGTTGTATTAAAATTCTACTCTTAATTCTGGCAGTGTGACCTTGGTCAAGTTACTCAGTTTCTCTGAACTGTACATTCCTCATTTGATAAAATGAGATAATGTAAGAAAGAAGTAAGATATTGCATGTAAAACAATAAGCACATTGCCCACATATAGCCTTTCTCTTTCTAGGCTAATTATGCAGGTGGAAGTATGATTTAGTCAGACTTTTCCAATATATTGTCATGAAAATAAAGAAGTCCTACTTAAGGACACCAAAAGCCTGGATTATAACCCCAGCTTGATGTCTCATTCCGTTACTTTGCGCCTCTGAACCTCAGACTTACCAGTGTTACAATGGAGATGATGGCTGCTATGGTCTGGATGTTTTTGTCCTCCCAAAATTCATGTGTTGAAATCCTAATGCCCATAGGATGGTATCAGGAGATGGGATCTTTGGAAGGTCCTTAGGTCATGTGGGTGGAGACCTCATAAATGGGATTAGAGCCCTTATAAGAAGAAGCCAGAGAGCTAGCAAGCTTTCTCCACCATGTGGGACACAGTGAGAAGTCGGCAGTTGGCAACCTGCAAGAAGGCTCTCACCAGAACCCAGTCACACTGGCACCCTGAGGACTTCCAGCCTCCACAACTGTCAGAAATAGATATAATTTTTCTTTACAAGCCATCCAGTGTGTGGTATTTTATTATAATGGCCCAGCTGGTCTAAGACAATGGCCAACTTTTGACTTGACACAATTTGATCAAGAGGACAATTGATGCAAATTACTAAACCAAAGAGAGTCATGTGCCCTGCCCACAGCAGGCTCTGACAATGAGATCTTCCAGGTCACGGCTCTACCTCTTAAGATATAACTAGTACTCAAAAGAAATACATGGAGGGTGGGGAAGTGGAGGGGAAGATGGAGAGGGGACACAGGAGTGAAGAGGGATACAGCACACCTAGTCTGATACCTTCCTACTTTACAGTGATTCTGGGACACGCAGATGACAACAGAGGTCAGAGCTACCATTCCAGTTTCTCCCTCAAGGACTCTAGAGATGGGGCAGTTTCTCTGAAAGATTTCCCTCCCTGGATTATTTTTTTAATTGTTGGTTGATTTTTGTGTAAAACATATTTTCTTTTCTTTAATCAATTCATATTTCTTAAATGCATATTGTATACCAGGCACTGATCTAGGAAGTTGGGAAACAATTCTGAGCAAGAAGGGTGAACATCCCAGCCCACGCAGAGCTTATGATTTTGCAATCATCTTTTCCCGAGCTGAAATTCAAGCATCTGTTTTTAAAGTCTTGGTAGAGGGTAGCAGCTGTCAAACTTTTTCAACTCTTAAAAATTGTTAAGGACCACAAGGAACTTTTATTTATGTAGGTTTTACCTACCTGTATTTACTATACTAAAAATAATAACTAAAGTGCTTTAAAAATATTATTTATTAATTTATTAAAAGAATAAACCTGTGACATGCCAAAAAATGACATAATTTATGAAAAATAACTGTATTCCCTAAAACAGTGAGGATAGTGACCTTGGTTTGTATTTTTGCAAATCTCTTTTCTGTCTGGTTTACTAGAATAGCTTGAATTTCATGTTTGCTTCGTTATTCAATTTGTGGTATTGATACCACACAGTCTCTGGAAAACTCCACTGGATGTTTGTGAGAGGCCAAGAGAGAAAAAGGCAGATAAGGTTTCAGTGTTGTTATGGAAATCGTTTTTATTTTATGGATGCCTGAAAGGGTCTCAGGGACCCACGAAGCGGAGTTCAGGGACTCCACTTTGAAAACCACTAATATAGCAGAAAAAGCACACATCTGGGAGACAGAGTCCTAACTTGTGATCTCCTGGAGTTATTTCACTTTGCTTAGCCTCTGCTTCCTCTCTCTGAAAAATTAGTGGTTTGGATTAAATTACAGCCAGAATCTTCTCCAGCTGTGACATTCCCAGCTGCCTGCTCTCTCTGAGTTGGTCGTTTAATACGTTAATGGAACAGACTTTTTCTTTTGCTTGTCCCTCATTCCTGTATTTCCGGACCAGGCACTCACTGAGCTGGGATGAAGGAAGGGAGTCTTGACGACATTCAAGAGGAAAAAGCTACAGATGCTTAGAAAAGTAAAGCCCAGGGCTTTTCTAAAGTCACCTCGACAGTGAGACTGAGTTGGTGTTGACACCAGATGCTTGGCCCAGGATGGACTGGCAAGGGCAGCTTTTGTTTATTGATTTTTCCTCTCCCTCACCAGCATGATCTCATCCCCATGAACTCAGTTCCCTTCAGCTGCGTCCTGGAAAACCCTGCTGACTGACATGGGCTACTGAAGTCCAAGGCTTAGAGGAGGTGGGGGGCTCTGGGAGAGTGGGATAAAACAGCGAGGTAGTTTAGAGATCCCCAGGGTACCTAAAGGAGGAAGGCAAGTACGAGTCCCAGGGAAGTCAGCCCCACCAAAGTCCTGAACAATGCCCCTGCCCCAACCCTTTGCTCTAGAGAAGAGCCCTACCCCTGCTCTGCTAGATGAATGAGGCCCTGGTTCTTGAACTTAAATGTGTATCAGAAGCTCTGGGAGGGCTTGTTCAACAAAATTCCAGGCCCATCCCCAGAGCCTCTGATTCAGTAGGTCTGGGGAGCGGGCTTGAGAATTGGCATTTTCAACAAGTTCCTCGGTGACCTGTTGTCCAGGTTGCCGGATCTCACAACACACTTTGAAAACCAGAGACACTGTAAATTACTGAACATGATTTGACTAAGAGAAAAAAACACATTTTTTGGACACTGAATGGCTCTGTAATCAGGCTACAAAACACCTATATTCTCTAACCCCCACATAATGTCCTGTTCCATTCCAAGCTCTTATTATTAAGGATGAGGCAAGACGGTCACATCACCCCTTATATATTTCAGTATAGCTATTCTGGGAGGGAGATTCCCTAAGAAACATAGTCATTCTAACATTTTCTTAAAGCACTTATTTGCTATTTTACTTTCTCTTGGGTAGGGGGTGGGGTCTTCCTAAAGGGATGGTAGAAGTTACTGTAAGGCTAATAATGCCTTAATTTCAACAATTCCTTTTCAATTATTAGGGTTCAGGTACAAAGTATTAGAAGTGAATATGGGGCTTTGGTTCATGATTCAAACTCATGATATCATAAATACCTGTACTTCTCTTGAACAGACTGAACCTATCACCTTTGCAACCTAGGTTTAACTTCAGTTATCCATGAGCTTTTACCAAGTACAAACAGAGCATCAAAAACACTAGTGATTAAAATAAATGCAGTCTATTATGGTGACTAAATGAAGACCAGTCTTAAGTTCCCATGGGCCTTCCAGAGCCAAAAGATGGGATGATAATAAGTCAAGTGAGCACTTGATTTTGGGCTAGGTGATTTCACACACACTCTGTCGTGTAATTCTAGTAGTTCATTGTAGTGAGAATCACTATTTAAAAAATCCCTATTGAACACATAGGGAAACTGAGGTTCTGAGGAATGAAAATAACTTGTCCTTGGGAGCACAGCTTAAAAAGGCAGAACACAGATCTGAGTCAAAGCCCACATCCTTTACATCTGACTCCGAAGCCTATTGCCCTTGGAGAGCACACAATTTAGCCTTGGGTCAGCGGCTGTTTCCTGAGCACCACCTTTGTGTAGAGGAGGAGAAGCTAACAAAATCAGTTCTCGCCCTTGTGGTGCTTCCAATTTAGTGGAGAGGAATAACAGTGTTTCTGGAAGGGATCAAGTCCACATTTCCATGTTACCCATGGAGAATCCAAGGTCCAGAGAAGCTAAATGGTTCCTTTATAGTCACAAAGTAAATAGCAATGACGTCCTGACGCCTGTAAATCAAACATGAAATTTTAGAAAGTAGGCTTACCCTTTTGCCAAGGCAAACCATCAGCTTAGAAATCCACGCTTTCATGTAGGCCCTCTGCCAAGTCCAGGCATGAATATCAAATTCTGTATCCTCACCCTGACCTCAAAAGCACTCCATGGTCAGGCCCAGAATGAGTCTTTCTGTTCCTGTAATGGGTCAAGCTTTTCACCTTTGGGCATTTGTATTGCTGTTCCCTCTGCCTGGAATGTTCTACAGTCTGATCTTCTCAAGCCCAAGTGTTTCTCCTCATTCAGGTTTCAATTCAAGAGGTTCCCCTTCAAGAGGTCCTCTGTTTCCCTGAAATATGCAGATGCTGGCCACATCCCCAGCCTGTCCTGAGAGCCCAGGCTGACAGTGCCCACACACGGCAATGATGTTCTGCATCCCATGCCAGGCAGAGGGTGTTCTTTTTCTCAACTGGCTTTCCTTGTTCTGTCATCTCACTTCTCTAATCTCTTACCGTACTTGTTGAGATCAGCTCCCAACTAAATCATTTGCCTCAATCCTTGTCTGCTTTTGTAGCCACCCGAATGTAAAGACAAAGTCATATTCTACCCTGTCCCTCGTGACTCTATTTATTATTTTCATAGCACCTCTTCATATGCCAATTATCTTATCCATTCATTTGTTTACTTGTTTATCTTCTACACTGTCATCTTACCTGACCCTCCCTTCCCTCCCCAAGCTTCTCTACCCTGCTAGATACCCCGGAGAATCTAATGTCATGGTAGCATGGCTTCGCCAGTCCTATTCACTGCGGTCTCAACTAGAACATCAACCAGCACATAATAGGTGCTCAACATGTTTGTTGAATAAATGAAATGAACAAATGAAGATGCTGAATATCAGGAATCACTTTCCAACATGTCAATGTAGAGGAATTGTGGCTAACAAGTCACTCTCCTGAACTATTAAATCAGTGGCATTCTCCTTTGGCTTTATTCCCATTTAGATGCCATATTTCTCCTTTCCATTTCTGCAGCCTCTTCTTGATCAATCACTTTCAGTAACCATGCGGTCCTGCACAGTCAATAAAGTTTATTAAGGTGTATAGAAATCATTCCAGGCTTTGAGGCCAAGAATTTCTTCATTCACCTCAATCTATAAGTGTATTGAAGACATCCTAAAGCAGACATCTCTGCACCTTGCACTTCAATCACATCAGCCTTGCATAACCACCCACACTTATTAAAAGAAATGCTGGGTTCTTTCTGTTTGACACTGACCTTCAAGTGCTTAATTTAATAAGCTAGGGAATTAGAATGAATCACATTGGCTTGTTCAGTCATCTATATTACAATGAGGTGCATGGAGAAGCCAGAACAACATAATAACACAGGAAGGAACAGCTTTCATAGAGTTGAACAGAGAAAGCGAAGGGAAACGGCCCAGGCTTAGAGATGCCCACGTGAATGAAGGCAACAGACACCCACGGCTCTCAAGACCATTGTTCCCTGATTAAAATACTTCATCAAAGCAGAAACCAAATGAGTATTTGCTTATGAAGCAGGAGACACTTCAAAACATAACAGATGAGTTATAGTTCTGTTAACTGTTTGTTTAAACCAAAAAAAAAGCCACTCAACAAAAAACATTTATAGTAGTTTTTGGCTCTACCAAGCCACATAGGGGGTTATATTGATTGAGGAGAAGATGCTATTCCCTGAAATGTTTTGCCTCCATAAGAGACTGAAGGATACTGAAAATGGAGACTTTCCTGTTTTATTTACCAATCCCTTCTCATACACAGTGCCTAGAGAGGACCTGGCATGTAGTAGGTGTTCAATAAATAGATAGAAGACATAATTACTTGCATTTTCTGGAGGAAAAGATTCTCACCTGTCACACACTCAAACTAGTGAAGCCCATTGTTGCTTATAGTATGATTGGTAAGGAGTACTATGCCTGTGAGCATAGTTTACATATTCCATTGCTACCCCAGAGACAAAGGGTATGCTATTTTTTATGTGCTTTGTGTAAGACATGAACTCTGTACTGTAAGTAAAAGATCAGGATTGGAAGTGAGTCACCTATGTTCTAAGCTCTCTTTTCCTCGTATGTAAAACAGGACCATTAATGCCAATTACTTCATAATAATTCATTCCTTGGAGGATTAAGTAAAGTTGTTAAAAGCATATATGCAATGCTTGTAACAGAGTTGATGCTCAAATTAAATATTTGTTACCTTCCCTCCCATTTTACAGATAAGAAGATTCTGGTTCAGAAAAATTAAAAGGCCTGTCTCCAGGATCACCCCACTGAGAAATGATGAAACTGGGAATTCAGGAATCAGGAATTCAGGTCTTTCTGGCCAGAGAAGCCATGATCTTTCTCCATCCCCCACTGCTTCTTGTGCAGGGGATATAATTCAGGTTTAAATGTCACAGATTTCCACCCTGGCTTCCCTCACTCACATGTAGCAGCTGCCAGCATCCAAATCCCTACTTCTGCAGTAGCAAACTGGCTGCTGTTGACTTAGGAAATAGCAGTGAATTTACAGAAGTTCTCAACTTTGGGAAAATTTTTTCCACTTCACAGTTTTAACAGACATAGAGCTGTTGTCATTATAAATGTAGACTATTTAGGGGCAGATTCTCTAAGTTTGCTATTTAAAATGTGATCGTTTGGTAACAGCGTTTGATGTTCTTGGATGTTCTTGGGACAAATGTGTCAAAAAATGTGAGGCAATGTAACTGGTGTTGAAGCAGAAATGTTAATTAAACCAGTGTGTGTGTAAATGATGTTTTATACACCACTGACTTGAAGACTCTTTAAACACCAGCCCCTTCCTATTCTTCATGCTGTATTCACTGTATTAAATAAAGTGCCAATGTGATTTTATTTTTTTCTGGCAAGGAAAAACAACTTTTTTGACCATGGAGGAAGCCTTAGATGGCCTGTTTGTTGAACTTCTTCTATTCCACCATTTTTGAATTGCTATCTCTTCATCCAGTTCTATGCGTAAACCATACTGAACAAACTGCAGTTTTTGAAATCCACTAAACTAGTGTCCTTCAACCATGAACTTATGTTAGAATCACCTGCAAGAATGTAAAAATTACAGACACCCAGATCTTATTTGCAGACATTCTTAATTGGTTGGAGGTAAATCCCAGGTATAATATTTCAAAAAATTTTCTAGATGATACTAATATGCAGCTGGGTTTGAGAATCACTGAACTAAGTTTTTTGTCTTTGAAGAACTGCACAAGCTAAAATTATTTTCTTTTCCTTTGTCACCATGTAATGCCTAGCCAGTCTTCATGTGCAATTAAAAAGGCACCAGCTCCAAGAAGCTTCTCCATTGGTAATGTTTGTCCTTCTCTTTTGTATTCAAAAATCACTCTGTGGCCCCTCCTGATACTCAATAGATTCCACCCTACCTAATCCTTGAAAGTGGAAGCATAGAGTGGAAACTGATTATTATTTATATCCACAGTGCCTAGGATTATCTGTGTAAAAGTAACATAAAAATATCTTAAAGAATGAATGAGTGGTTGATACAAGGACTGTCAGGTTAATAGCTCTGAGTACTTGTCCTGGTTCTGCTATTTACAGATCTGCTGTATAACCCTGACATTCCATTGACTATAAGTAGCTTTAAAATACTATCATTTGTAAAGCTGACCATATGCATTTTAGGACCCAGTAAGTCTTTGTTTTTTTTTTTTGAGAGGGTATCTCTCATACTAATTGATCAAATGGTTGTTAACAACAATAAAATTCTGTATAGGGGACTCAATGCTCAATGCACAATCATTAATCCACCCCAAGCCTAATTCTCATCAGTCTCCAATCTTCTGAAGCATAATGAACAAGTTCTTACATGGTGAACAAATTCTTACATAGTGAATAAGTTCTCACATGGTGAACAGTGCAAGGGCAGTCATCACAGAAACTTTCGGTTTTGATCACACATTATGAACTATAAACAATCAGGTCAAATATGAATATTCGTTTGATTTTTATACTTGATTTATATGTGAATCCCACATTTCTCCCTTTTATTATTATTATTATTATTATTATTATTATTATTATTATCATTTTTAATAAAATGCTGAAGTGGTAGGTAGATGCAAGATAAAGGTAGAAAACATAGTTTAGTGTTGTAAGAGAGCAAATGTAGATGATCAGGTGTGTGCCTGTAGACTATGTGTTAATCCAAGCTAGACAAGGGCAATAAAACATCCACGGATGCAGAAGATTTCTCTCAGAACAGGGGGGGTGAGGTTCTAAGCCTCACCTCTGTTGATCCCCAATTTCTCACCTGATGGCCCCCCTGTGACAGTGCCTGTCTTACGTTGTTCCTCCCTTGAGGAATCTTACCCGTCTCTGGCTAACCAGTCATCTTCCGGGGCCATACAGGGAGATGTAAAGTTGGTAAGTGAGAGAGAAGCCATATTGTTTGAAAAGGTTAGCTTTTTACTTCTTTGCAGATTTATGCCCTGTGGCTTTTATGCCCAGCATTTGTCTTGAGGTATCTTTACCACTTGGAAGAATTATGATACTCGGTAAATTCTATATGAGGCACGAATTCTATTTAAGGGTTGTAATTAGGAAGGAAGAAGAAAAGCTATAGAAGTAGCAGACGGAAGAAAACATGGGAAGATTGATTATTTCTTTGACATATCTTCTTGTAGAGTAACTTAAGCATGGATAGGTTTTAAACTACTAATTAAATTGCGCACACACATTAACATAATATGAATACACTTACATAACCAAAGCAGACCTATAATTACCAGCCATCTCCAGTGAAACCAAGAAAAACTGTTAGGCATCCTAGGCATTTGTGAGAATTTATCTATGATATGATGGATATTGTCCAACTGAACTTGAACAGTCTGAGAGAAATCAGACAAGTTAAAACGACCCATTCCTGGGAACTGTTCACATCCCATATGTTCTTTTAACAGTAGATAGTATGTAGGTGTAAGACTTTGGAGCGCTACAACTTGCACTTCTCCTAATTCTTGGTTGAGTTCCAACAGTATAGATCCAGTCAAATTTGTTGTTTTACTGTATGCACAGGCCAGCTTAGATATCTCCTTCCTCATTCCCATGGCAAGTCCAGGAACTGGTGGGATGAGTGCATCTACAGCTGTAGCAGTGCGTGGATCTTTGTTGAGGTTTTTTGATGATCATCTTCTGGTATGACTCTTCCAGAGAGTGCTGATGTTGGAAGTTCTTCTTCATATCGTAACTTAGTTCATTTCCTGGGTAGCCAAATTAGGCTTTGATCCTCTGTATAAACACAAACAGACCCTTTGCCCACACTTTGATATGTCCTTTATATCATTGTGTAGAACTCATTGGAGGTCACCACACAGGAACTGCTTTTTTTTTTGTTATCATTAATCTACACTTAAATGAAGAATATTATGTTTACTAGGCTCTCCCCTATACCAGGTCCCTTCTATAAACCCCTTTATAGTCACTGTCCATCAGCATAGCAATATGTTTTAGAATCACTACTTGT
The DNA here is from genome assembly GCF_030020395.1 of Manis pentadactyla. Classification (NCBI taxonomy): domain Eukaryota; kingdom Metazoa; phylum Chordata; class Mammalia; order Pholidota; family Manidae; genus Manis; species Manis pentadactyla. Next base: position 16,350,434 of record NC_080023.1, read on the forward strand.
CTTCTCTCTTCTCTGTGTTGTACAGCCCTCCCCTTTCTCCCACCCCCCCATTATGCATGCTAATCTTAATAACCCCCTTCTTCTTCCCTTCTTCTTCCTCCCCCCCATTAACCCTCCCTATCCACCCATCCTCCCCAGTCCCTTTCCCTTTGGTATCTGTTAGTCCATTCTTGGGTTCTGTGATTCTGCTGCTGTTTTGTTCCTCCAGTTCTTCCTTTGTTCTTATACTCCACAGATGAGTGAAATCATTTGGTATTTCTCTTTCTCCGCTTGGCTTATTTCACTGAGCATAATACCCTCCAGCTCCATCCATGTTGCTGCAAATGGTAGGATCTACCCTCTTCTTATGGCTGAGTAATATTCCATTGTGTATATGCATCACATCTTCTTTATCCATTCATCTACCGATGGGCATTTAGGTTGCTTCCAATTCTTGGCTATTGTAAATAGTGCTGCGATAAACATAGGGGTGCATCTATCTTTTTCAAACTTGATTGCTGCGTTCTTAGGGTAAATTCCTAGGAGTGGAATTCCTGGGTCAAATGGTATTTCTATTTTGAGCATTCTGAGGAACCTCCATACTGCTTTCCACAATGGTTGAACTAATTTACATTCCCGCCAGCAGTGTAGGAGGGTTCCCCTTTCTCCACAGCCTCGCCAACATTTGTTGTTGTTTGTCTTTTGGATGGTAGCCATCCTTACTGGTGTGAGGTGATACCTCATAGTAGTTTTAATTTGCATTTCTCTGATAATTAGTGATGTGGAGCATCTTTTCATGTGTCTGTTGGCCATCTGTATTTCTTTTTTGGAGAACTGTTCAGTTCCTCTTCCCATTTTTTAATTGGATTATTTGCTTTTTGTTTGTTGAGGCGTGTGAGCTCTTTATATATTTTGGACATCAAGCCTTTATCGGATCTGTCATTTACAAATATATACTCCCATACTGTAGGGTTCCTTTTTGTTCTATTGATGGGGTCTTTTGCTGTACAGAAGCTTTTCAGCTTAATATAGTTTCACTTGTTCATTTTTGTTGTTATTTTCCTTGCCCAGGGAGATATGTTCAAGAAGAGGTCACTCATGTTTATGTCTAAGAGGGTTTTGCCTATGATTTTTTCCAAGAGTTTAATGATTTCATGACTTACATTCAGGTCTTTGATCCATTTAGAATTTACTTTTGTATATGGGGTTAGACAATGGTCCAGTTTCATTCTCCTACATGTAGCTGTCCAGTTTTGCCAGCACCATCTGTTGAAGAGACTGTCATTTTGCCATTGTATGTCCATGGCTCCTTTATCAAATATTAATTGACCATATATGTTTGGGTTAATGTCTGGAGTCTCTAGTCCATTCCACTGGTCTGTGGCTCTGTTCTTGTGCCAGTACCAAATTGTCTTGATTACTATGGCTTTATAGTAGAGCTTGAAATTGGGGAGTGAGATCCCCCCTACTTTATTCTTCTTTCTCAGGATTGCTTTGGCTATATGGGGTCTTTAGTGTTTCCATATGAATTTTTGAATTATTTGTTCCAGTTCATTGAAGAATGTTGCTGGTAATTTGATAGGGATTGCATCGAGTCTGTATATTGCTTTGGGCAGGATGGACATTTTGATGATATTAATTCTTCCTAGAAACGAGCATGGGATGAGTTTCCATTTGTTAGTGTCCCCTTTAATTTCTCTTAAGAGTGACTTGTAGTTTTCAGAGTATAAGTCTTTCACTTCTTTGGTTAGGTTTGTTCCTAGGTATTTTATTCATTCTGATGCAATTGTGAATGGAATTGTTTTCCTGATTTCTCTTTCTATTGGTTCATTGTTAGTGTATAGGAAAGCCACAGATTTCTGTGTGTTGATTTTGTATCCTGCAACTTTGCTGTATTCCAATATCAGTTCTAGTAGTTTTGGGTTGGAGTCTTTAGTGTTTTTTATGTACAATATCATGTCATCTGCAAATAGTGACAGTTTAACTTCTTCTTTACCAATCTGGATTCCTTGTATTTCTTTGTTTTGTCTGATTACCGTGGCTAGGACCTCCAGTACTATGTTAAATAACAGTGGGGAGAGTGGGCATCCCTGTCTGGTTCCCGATCTCAGAGGAAAAGCTTTCAGCTTCTTGCTGTTCAGTATAATGTTGGCTGTGGGTTTATGATATATGGCCTTTATTATGTTGAGGTACTTGCCCTCTATTACCATTTTGCTGAGAGATTTTATCATGAATGAATGTTCAATTTTACCGAATGCTTTTTCAGCATCTATGGAGATGATCATGTGGTTTTTGTCTTTCTTTTTGTTGATGTGGTGGATGATGTTGATGGATTTTCGAATGTTATAACATCCTTGCATCCCTGGGATGAATCCCACTTGGTCATGGTGTATGATCCTTTTGATGTATTTTTGAATTCGGTTTGCTAATATTTTGTTGAGTATTTTTGCATCTACGTTCATCAGGGATATTGGTCTGTAGTTTCTTTTTTGGTGGGGTCTTTGCCTGGTTTTGGTATTAGGGTGATGTTAGCTTCATAGAATGAGTTTGGGAGTATTCCCTCCTCTTCTATTTTTTGGAAAACTTTAAGGATAATGGGTATTATGTCTTCTCTGTATGTTTGATAAAATTCCGAGGTAAATCCATCTGGCCCGGGGGGTTTTGTTCTTTGGTAGTTTTTTGATTACCGCTTCAATTTCATTGCTGGTAATTGGTCTGTTTAGATTTTCTGTTTCTTTCTGGGTCAGTCTTGGAAGGTTGTATTTTTCTAGGAAGTTGTCCATTTCTCCTAGGTTTCCCAGCTTGTTAGCATATAGGTTTTCATAGTACTCTATAATAATTCTTTGTATTTCTGTGGGGTCCACCATGATTTTTCCTTTCTCGTTTCTGATTCTGTTGATTTGTGTTGACTCTCTTTTTCTGTTAATAAGTCTGGCTAGAGGCTTATCTATTATCTTTATTTTCTCGAAGAACCAGCTCTTGGTCTCATTGATTTTTGCTATTGTTTTATTCTTCTCAATTTTATTTATTTCTTCTCTGATCTTTATTATGTTCCTCCTTCTGCTGACCTTAGGCGTCATTTGTTCTTCTTTTTCCAATTTCGATAATTGTGACATTAGACCATTCATTTGGGATTGTTCTTCCTTCTTAAATATGCCTGGATTGCTATATACTTTCCTCTTAAGACTGCTTTTGCTGTGTTCCACAGTAGTTGGGGCTTTGTGTTGTTGTTGTCATTTATTTCCATATATTGCTGGATCTCCATTTTAATTTGGTCATTGATCCATTGATTATTTAGGAGCGTGTTGATAAGCCTCCATGTGTTTGTGAGCCTTTTTGCTTTCTTTGTACAGTTTATTTTTAGTTTTATGCCTTTGTGGTCTGAAAAGTTGGTTGGTAGGGTTTCAATCTTTTGGAATTTACTGAGGCTGTTTTTGTGGCCTAGTATGTGGTCTATTCTGGAGAATGTCCCATGTGCACTTGACAAAAATGCGTATCCTGTTGCTTTTGGATGTAGAGTTCTGTAGATGTCTATTAGGTCCATCTGTTCTAGTGTGTTGTTCAGTGTCTCTGTGTCCTTACTTATTTTCTGTCTGGTGGATCTGTCCTTTGGAGTGACTGGTGTGTTGAAGTCTGCTAGAATGAATGCATTCCATTCTATTTCTTCCTTTAGTTCTGTTAGTATTTGTTTCAGGTATGTTGGTGCTCCTGTATTGGGTGCATATATATTTATAATGGTTATATCCTCTTGATGGACTGAGCCCTTTATCATTATGTAATGTCCTTCTTTGGCTTTTGTTACTTTCTTTATTTTGAAGTCTGTTTTGTCTGATACCAGAATTGCAACACCTGCTTTCTTCTCTCTGTTGTTTGCTTGAAATATCTTTTTCCATCCCTTGACTTTAAGTCTGTGCGCGTCTTTGGGTTTGAGGTGAGTCTCTTGTAAGCAGCATATGGATGGATCTTGCTTTTTTATCCATTCTATTACTCTGTGTCTTTTGATTGGTGCATTCAGTCCATTTACATTTAGGGTGATTATTGAAAGGTATGAATTTATTGCCATTGCAGGCTTTAAGTTTGTGGTTACCAAAGGTTTAGGGTTAGCTTCTTTACTATCTTACTGTCTAATTTAACTCGCTTGTTGAGCTATTATAAACACAGTCTGATGATTCTTTATTTCTCTCCCTTCTTATTCCTCCTCCTCCCTTCTTCATATGTTGGGTGTTTTGTTCTGTGCTCTTTTTAGGAGTGCTCCCATCTAGAGAAGTCCCTGTAGGATGCCCTGTAGAGGTGGTTTGTGGGAGGCAAATTCCCTCAACTTTTGCTTCTCTGGGAATTGTTTAATCCCTCCTTCATATTTAAATGATAATCGTGCTGGATACAGTAGTCTTGGTTTGAGGCCCTTCTGTTTCATTGCATTAAGAATATCATGCCATTCTCTTCTGGCCTGTAGGGTTTCTATTGAGAAGTCTGATGATAGCCTGATGGGTTTTCCTTTGTAGGTGACCTTTTTTTTTTCTCTCTGGCTGCCTTTAATAGTTTGTCCTTGTCTTTGATCTTTGCCATTTTAATTATTATGTGTCTTGGTGTTGCCCTCCGTAGATCCCTTTTCATGGGAGTTCTGTGTACCTCTGTGGTCTGAGAGGCCATTTCCTCCCCTAGTTTGGGGAAGTTTTCAGCAATTATTTCTTCAAAGACACTTTCTATCCCTTTTTCTCTCTTCTTCTTCTTCTGGTACCCCTATAATGTGGATATTGTTCCGTTTAGATTGGTCACTCAGCTCTCTTAAAATTCTTTCATTCCTGGAGATCCTTTTATCTCTCTCTGCATCAGCTTCTCTGTGTTCCTGTTCTCTGTTTACTAGTCCATTAATGATCTCTTGCATCTCGTCCATTCTGTTTTAAAGTCCTTCCAGAGCTTGTTTTATTTCTGTATTCTCCTTCCTTAGTTCTTGCATATTTCTCTGCAAGTCCATCAGGATGGTTATGACTTTTGTTTTGAATCATTTTTCAGGAAGACTGGTTAAATCTATCTCCTCAGGTTCCTTCTCAGGGGAAGATGTAGCAGATGCCAAAGCTGTCTGGGTTAGTCTTGTCTGGATCATATTTTTTTGCCTTTTCATGTTGACAGGTGCTATTGACAGTCAGCTGGGAGAGCCAAACTCTCCTCTTGCTCCTGGCCTTTCTTTACTGGGACAACTGCGGCCCCTAGTGGCTTGTGTTGGGCAATTGTGTGTAGACTGTGTCTTTGTGTCTTGCCTGGCTGGTATGGAGGAAGCTCCCTTGCTTGAGGGTGTGGCCAGCCTCAGGCTGCTTCTCTGCTTTGGCAGGGCCTGGGAGGGGTAATGGATGGGGGGCTGTTTGGCTGTTTACCTCCATGAGGGGTCTCAGAGCTGTTGCCCAGGGGGTTAGTGCGTCCGGATTTCCCTGGAATTTCCAGCTTCTGGACTGTGACCTGGGTTGTTTCCGTCCAGCTGTTGCATCCCTGTCCCTTTAAGACTTTCAAAAAGCACTTGCTTTTCTTTGTCACAGGTGCATCAGTTTCGGGACCCGCTCAGAGGTCTTGCTGTCCTGCTTCCCTAGTTTCCAGCACCCCACTCATGCACTCTGTCTGCGCTCTGGTCTGGATGGCTGGGGCTGGGTGTTCAGCAGTCCTGGGCTCCCTCTCCCTCCCCGCTCCGACTCCTCTCCTTCCGCCGGGAGCTGGGGTGAGGGGTACTCGGGTCCCGCCGGGCCGGGGCTTGTATCTTACCCCTTTCACCAGGCGCTGGGCTCTTGCACGTGTGGATGTAGTCTGGCTGTTGTCCTGTGTCTTCTGGTCTCTCTTTTAGGATTAGTTGTATTTGTTGTATTTTCAAAAATATATATGTTTTTGGGAGGAGATTCCCACTGTCCTACTCACGCCGCCATCTTGGCTCCGCCTTGAACTAAGTTTTTTGTTTTTGAAGAACTGCACAAGCTAAAATTCTTTTCTTTTCCTTTGTCACCATGTAATGCCTAGCCAGTCTTCATATGCATTTAAAAAGGCACCAGCTCCAAGAAGCTTCTCCATTGGTAATGTTTGTCCTTCTCTTTTGTATTCAAAAATCACTCTGTGTTCCCTGCTGATACTCAATAGATTCCATCCTACATAATCCTTGAAAGTGGAGGCATAGAGTGGAAACTAAATATTATTTATATCCACAGTGCCTAGGATTGTCTGTGTAAAAGTAACATAAAAATATCTTAAAGAATGAATGAGTGGTTGATACAAGGACTGTCAGGTTAATAGCTCTGAGTACTTGTCCTGGTTCTGCTATTTACAGATCTGCTGTATAACCCTGACATTCCATTGACTATAAGTAGCTTTAAAATACTGTCTTATAGGATCACGGGAAGATGGTGCCATGAGTAGTTCAGAGGAAATTTCCTCCCCAAAACATATATATTTATGAAAATACAGTAAGTACAACTATTCCTAGAAGAGACACCAGTGGATGCAGTACAACAGCCAGGAAACATCTACATCTGCGAGAACTCAACATCACATGAAGGGGGTAAGATACAAGCAGTGGCCAGGCGGGACCCAAACGCTCCCCCACCCCAGAACCTGGCAGGAAGAAAGGAGTCAGAACGGGGAGGGAGTGAAAGCCCAGGACTGCTAAACAACCAGCTCTAGAAATCCGTACCCGGAACGCAGACACAAGGCACACGGGGTGCTGGATATTAGAGAAACGGAAAAGCAAAACCTGTGGGAAGGTCTCCGCAACCGGCACCCCTGAGGCAAAAGAAAAGCGTGTGCTTTCTGCAAGTCTTAAAGAGACAGGGACCCCATAGCTGGACGAAGTTGTCCCGGCAGCTGGGAATACCGGGGAAACTTAGGAACACTAAATGGAGGCAGTGCAGCTCTGAAGCCCCTCACAGGACTAGGCAGCCTGCCAGTCATTCCTCCAACTGGTGTGGACCCCAACACACGGGCCCAGTAGTAGGAGAGTGGGAGCGCGTACTGGGGACGGAAGCGCTAGAAGGAACCGAGAGCAGATTCGTGCGCTGCAGGGCTAGCCCGCAGCAGTGGTACCGAACAGCCCGGGTGCAGCTCGTGCGCACCGGCGGCAGTGAAGCCAGAGCCCGGTAGAAGCCTGCACGGAAAAGCCCCGTGCGCACTGGCAGCGGAGTCAGAGGGAGCAGGCACGCTCCCAGGAGCCGACCGGATCCCAGCCCAATGCACAGCCGCCCAGGCCAGACCCAAAGGCCGCTGTTGCCACACAGCTGCCCGGCAGGGTCGCCGCTAGCATGGAGGAGCGCACCTGGTGTGCCTGCCACTCCCTGCAGGGCCCTGCGCTGCTCTGACAGACACCCCGCCCACAGCAGCTTAGGAGGTTAACCCGGTGGCTGCTCCAGGAGTGCAGGTAGCCATCACAGGCAGCGGAGAAGGGCACGGCATCCAGCAAGCAGGAAAGGACTTTCTTCTCCCAGCTGACACACCCGCAACCTGCCTACAGCCACTGCTATCACCATGAAAAGGAAAAAAATCTGGTCCAGACCAACACAGTTACACCTGAGAAAGGATCCGCAGAGGCAGACCTAACCAGTCTCCCTGAAAAAGCATTCAAAATAAAAATCATAAACATGCTGACAGAGCTGCAGAGAAATATGCAAGAGCTAAGGGATGAAGTCCGGAGGGAGATTACAGACGGCTGGAGGGAGATCACAGATGTCCGGAGGGAGATTACAGAAGTGAAACAAACTCTGGAAGGATTTATAAGCAGAATGGCTAATATGCAAGAGGACATTGATGGAATAGAAACAAGAGAACAGGAACGCATAGAATCTGATGCAGAGAGAGATAAAAGGATCTCCAGGGATGAAACAATATTAAGAGAACTGTGTGACCAATCCAAAAGGAACAATATCCGCATTATAAGGGTACCAGAGGAAGAAGAGAGAGAAAAAGGGTTAGAAAGTGTCTTTGAAGAAATAATTGCTGAGAACGTCCACAAACTGGGGGAGGAAATAGTTGCTCAGACTACAGAGGCACACAGAACTCCCGAGAGATGGGATCCAAAGAGGTCAACACCAAGACACATAATAACTAAAATGGCAAAGATCAAGGACAGGGACAGAGTATTAAAGGCAGCCAGAGAGAGTAAAAAGGTCACCTACAAAGGAAAACTCATCAGGCTATCATCAGACTTCTCAACAGAAACCTTATAGGCCAGAAGAGAATGGCATGATATATTTAATGCAATGAAACAGAAGGACCTTGAACCAAGGATACTGTATCCAGCACCATTATTATTTAAATATGAAGGAGGGATTAAACAATTCCCAGACAAGCAAAAGTTGAGGGAATTTGCCTCCCACAAACCACCTCTACAGGGTATCTTAGAGGGATTGCTGTAGATGGGAGCACTCCTAAAAAGAGCACAGAACAAAACACCCAACATATGAAGAATGGAGGAGGAGGAAAAAGAAGGGAAAGAAATAATCATCAGACTGTGTTTATAACAGCTCAATAAGCAAGTGAGGTCAGACAGTAAGGTAGTAAACAAGCTAACCTTGAACCTTTGGTAACCACAAACCTACAGCCTGCAATGGCAATAAGTACATATCTTCCAATAATCACCCTAAATGTAAATGGACTGAATGCACCAATCAAAAGACACAGAGTAACAGAATGGATAAAAAAGCAAGACCCATCTATATGCTGCTTACAAGAGGCTCACCTCAAACTCAAAGACATGCACAGATTAAAAGTCAAGGCTTGGAGAAAGATATTTCATGCAAACAACAGAGAGAAAAGAGCAGGTGTTGCAATACTAGTATCAGACAAAACAGACCTCAAAATAAAGAAAGTAACAAGAGATAAAGATGGACATTACATAATGATAAAGTGCTCAGTCCAACAAGAGGATATAACCATTATAAATATATATGCACCCAATACAGGAGCACCAATATATGTGAAACAAATACTAACAGAATTAAAGGAGGATATAGAATGCAATGCATTCATTTTGGGAGACTTTAACACACCACTCACCTCAAAGGACAGATCCACCAGACAGAAAATAAGTAAGGACACAGAGGCACTGAACAATACGCTAGAACAGATGGACCTAATAGACATCTATAGAACTCTACATCCAAAAGCAACAGGATACACATTCTTCTCAAGTGCACATGGAACATTCTCCAGAATAGACCACATACTAGGCCACAAAAAGAGCCTCATTAAATTCCAAAAGACTGAAATCCTTCCAGCCATCTTTTCAGACCACAAAGGTATAAAACTAGAAATAAATTGTACAAAGAAAGCAAAAAGGCTCACAAACACATGGAGGCTTAACAACATGCTCCTAAATAATCAATGGATCAATGACCAAATTAAAATGGAGATCCAGCAATATATGGAAATAAATGACAACAACAACACAAAGCCCCAACTACTGTGGAACACAGCAAAAGCAGTCTTAAGAGGAAAGTATATAGCAATCCAGGCATATTTAAGAAGGAAGAACAATCCCAAATGAATAGTCTAATGTCACAATTATCGAAATTGGAAAAAGAAGAACAAATGACGCCTAAGGTCAGCAGAAGGAGGAACATAATAAAGATCAGAGAAGAAATAAATAAAATTGAGAAGAATAAAACAATAGCAAAAATCAATGAGACCAAGAGCTGGTTCTTCGAGAAAATAAAGATAATAGATAAGCCTCTAGCCAGACTTATTAACAGAAAAAGAGAGTCAACACAAATCAACAGAATCAGAAACGAGAAAGGAAAAATCATGGTGGACCCCACAGAAATACAAAGAATTATTATAGAGTACTATGAAAACCTATATGCTAACAAGCTGGGAAACCTAGGAGAAATGGACAACTTCCTAGAAAAATACAACCTTCCAAGACTGACCCAGAAAGAAACAGAAAATCTAAACAGACCAATTACCAGCAATGAAATTGAAGCGGTAATCAAAAAACTACCAAAGAACAAAACCCCCGGGCCAGATGGATTTACCTCGGAATTTTATCAAACATACAGAGAAGACATAACACCCATTATCCTTAAAGTTTTCCAAAACACAGAAGAGGAGGTAATACTCCCAAACTCATTCTATGAAGCTAACATCACCCTAATACCAAAACCAGGCAAAGACCCCACCAAAAAAGAAAACTACAGACCAATATCCCTGATGAACGTAGATGCAAAAATACTCAACAAAATATTAGCAAACCGAATTCAAAAATACATCAAGATGATCATACACCATGACCAAGTGGGATTCATCCCAGGAATGCAAGGATGGTACAACTTTCGAAAATCCATCAACATCATCCACCACATCAACAAAAAGAAAGACAAAAACCACATGATCATCTCCATAGATGCTGAAAAAGTATTCGACAAAATTCAACATCCATTCATGATAAAAACTGTCAACAAAATGGGCATAGAGTGCATGTACCTCAACATAATAAAGGCCATATATGATAAACCTACAGTTAACATCATACTGAACAGCAAGAGGCTGAAAGCTTTACCTCTGAGATCGGGAACTAGACAGGGATGCCCACTCTCCCCACTGTTATTCAACATAGTACTGAAGGTCCTAGCCATGGCAATCAGACAAAACAAAGAAATACAAGTAATCCAGCTTGGGAAAGAAGAAGTCAAACTGTTACTATTTGCAGATGACATGATGTTGTACATAAAAAACCCTAAAGACTCCACTGCAAAACTACTAGAACTAATATTGGAATTCAGCAAAGTTGCATGATACAAAATTGACACACAGAAATCTGTAGCTTTCCTATACACTAACAATGAACTAAAAGAAAGAGAAATCAGGAAAACAATTCCATTCACAATAGCATCAAAAAGAATAAAATACCTAGGAATAAACCTAACCAAGGAAGTGAAAGATCTTTACCATGAAAACTACAAGACACTCTTTAGAGAAATTAAAGAGGTCCCTAAGAAATGGAAACTCATCCCATGCTCCTGGTTCGGAAGAATTAATATCATCAAAATGGCCATCCTCCCCAAAGCAATATCCAGATTTGATGCAATCCCAATCAAATTACCAACAGCATTATTCAATGAACTGGAACAAATAGTTCAAAAATTCATATGGAACCGTCAAAGACCCTGAATAGCCAACGCAATCCTGAGAAGGAAGAATAAAGTGGGGGGGCTCTCACTCCCCAACTTCAAGCTCTACTACAAAGCCACAGTAATCAAGACAATTTGGTACTGGCACAAGAACAGAGCCACAGACCAGTGGAACAGAATAGAGACTGCAGACATTAACCCATACATATATGGCCAATTAATATTTGATAAAGGAGCCATGGACATACAATGGGGAAATGACAGTCTCTTCAATAGATGGTGCTGGCAAAACTGGACAGCTACATGTAGGAGAATGAAACTGGATCACTGTCTAACCCCATACACAAAAGTAAACTCCAAATGGATCAACGACCTGAATGTAAGTCATGAAACCATAAAACTCTTAGAAAAAAACATAGGCAAAAATCTCATGGACATAAACATGAGTGACTTCTTCATGAACATATCTCTCCAGGCAAGGGAAACAATGGCAACAATGAACAAGTGGGACTATATCAAGCTAAAAAGCTTCTGTACAGCAACAGACACCATCAATAGAACAAAAAGGTATCCTACAGTATGGGAGAAATTCATAAATGACAGATCCGATAAAGGATTGACATCCAATATATATAAAGAGCTCTCACGCCTCAACAAACAAAAAGCAAATAATCCAATTAAAAAATGGGCAGAGGAGCTGAATAGACAGTTCTCTAAAGAAGAAATTCAGATGGCCAACAGACACATGAAGAGATGCTCCACATCACTAATCATCAGAGAAATGCAAATTAAAACCACAATGAGATATCACCTCACACCAGTAAGGATCGCCATCATTGAAAAGATAAACAACAACAAATGTTGGCGAGGTTGTGGAGAAAGGGGAACCCTCCTACACTGCTGGTGGGAATGTAAACTAGTTCAACCATTGTGGAAAGCAGTATGGAGGTTCCTCAGAATGCTCAAAATAGAAATACCATTTGACCCAGGAATTCCACTTCTAGGAATTTACCCTAAGACTGTAGCACCCCAGTTTGAAAAAGACAGATGCACCCCTATGTTTATCACTGCACTGTTTACAATAGCCAAGATATGGAAGCAACCTAAATGTCCATCAGTAGATGAATGGATAAAGAAGAAGTGGTACATATACAGAACGGAATATTATGCAGCCATAAGAAAAAAACAGATCCTACCATTCGCAGCAACATGGATGGAGCTAGAGGGTATTATGCTCAGTGAAATAAGCCAAGTGGAGAAGGACAAGTACCAAATGATTTCACTCATATGTGGAGTAGAAGAACAAAAGAAAACTGAAGGAAGAAAACAGCAGCAGAATCACAGAACCCAAGAATGGACTAATAGTTACCAAAGGGAAAGGGACTGGGGAGGATGTGTGGGAATGGAGGGACAAGGGTGGGGAAAAGGAAAGGGGGCAGTACGATTAGCATGTATAGTGTGTCGGGGGCACGGGGAGGGCTGTGCAACACAGAGAAGAAAAGTAGTGATTTTACAGCATCTTACTATGCAGATGGACAGTGACTGTGAAGGGGTATGTGGGGAGGACTTGGTGAAGGGGGAACCTAGTAAACATAATGTTCTTTCTTTAATTGTAGATTAATGATACCAAAATTTAAAAAAATGATCTAAAGTAAAAAAAAAATACTATCATATATAAAGCTGAATGCATGCATATTAGGACCCAGTAATTTCACCCTATTTATATATTCAGCCGAAACACATATATATGTTCACCAAAAGGCATGTCATAGACATGTACATACAGTAGCACATATTTTATAAGCCATCAATCAGAAAAAAAAAAACAGAAAATGCCCATCAGTGTGGTAGAATGGATAAAGTAATTATGGCCTACTCATACACAGAATATCAGGCAGCAACAAGAATCTTATAAACTCATGCAACCATGGATGAATGTGGTTAAAGATAAATTTGAACAAACAAATCCAACAACAAAGGAAGGGATATCATATGCTCTGTATTTACATGAGGAATCAAACCACAAAATTCATCTCTGCTGTTGGAAATCAGGACAGTGGACAGGACAGAGGGAGCACCTACTGACAGGAAGGGAGCCTGGGGGTGGTGTATGGATGAAGATCCTGTTCTTGATCTGGTCAGTGGTCACATAGGTGTGTCTGTTTGTAAAAAAATTCATCAAGATATGAACTTAGGTTATATGTGCTTTTCTGTATATACACTATGCTTTGATAAAAAACTTAAAGAATACTTAGTATAAATGATACAATGTATATTTGTATATAATGTCATTTCAATCTAAACCTCAAGAACACTTAATTAACATTTGAAAGAATCTACCGTCCAGATAAAGCTCCTCAGACGGGGTCACTGGATTGCATGGTGGTATTGATCAGGGTTATGAGAAGGGGGAGGAGTGGGAGAGAGAGGTGATGAGGAATCTGGGTGAAGGACAGGAGTTCTTTGTGCTGTTTTGGTCGCCTTTCTATGAGTTTGAAAATATTTCAAAGGAAATAATTTAAAATATAACAAAAGAGAATTTTGTTGCACATGCTTCAGAACCTCTTGTGTAAAATGGTAGTCAGGTGCATAAGAGGGCCAAGAGCAGGAACTTCACCAAGCATACAGAGACAGCCTGTATCCGTACCTTGTTCTTAGACCCCTTGCTATTAGATGCTCATACACTTGGCAGATTGGTTTTGCTTACTTGCTTTTGTTACATAGCACCTAACAAATCACTGGAGTCTCCTGGTGTTCACCCAAATCCTCTTACTCGTTGGATGTATGGCAGTGAATTAAGAGAAACCACCTCTTGGCACTTTCATTTTTTATCTGTAGAACTAATAGGGTTGCATTCAGCGACATTCTCATATTTTCACTGTGATATGAATTATTATTAAAAGTATCCCTTTTTTTTTATTTGGAAGGTAAGTTACATGGTTTCATTGATTTCAAGGAACCTTCCAGCTTTAGATTTCTAGGTGTTGACAGCTCTGGAGATGTGAGCCTGGATCCCACAGGCCGGTGCAGGTGAAGCGCAAAAACTTCTTTATGGGTCTGCAGCTATGCAGCAGATGCGATGAATAGGATGTTAGAATAAGAAGTTTCTGAAAATGTCAAAAAGAATCCTTTTTTGAGGAAGGGAATTCACTAATTGCCTCACTGGTCATTATTACATGATGCTAAGACTTCTTTCCTGGGGTGATGGCTGGGAGTGGGTCAGAGGAATGTGTGGTTAAGATATTCCTATTTTAAATATCTTTGGGTTTTTTTCTGTTTTTAATAAAAGGCACTTATTTCTCAGCATATACAACTTTAATGCTTTATTTTTAAAATGGCCTGGGTTTTAAACAATGATTATTAATTTACTTAGTAAATATGTATACACTACCTTCCATGTGTCAAGAGCTAAAAAGGATCAGGGCAGACTAGAGAGGCTGTTGGAAAATGAGGATGGCGTCCTCAGTCCTCTGCCTCCCATACCCCTAGGGAGTCCTATGGGATCTCATGTTCTCAAACCCCTAATCCCCAGGCTGTCATCATGCCTCACCTTTTCTTGCCTTCCCCTTTGCCTGGATGTCAAGGTTAGGCAATCAGCCATCCTCTCCCTGGATTCATCAATCCATTCATCTTCTCCCAGGTTAGTCAATGCCACTGGCAGCCTCAGGTAACTAAGATAATATTACTAAAGTTCCTCTGATTCTACCACAATTTCATGTTCTTTGATCTCAGCTAAACTGACAGGACTATTCAGCCTTTTTTTGTTGTTTTTATTAAATTGTCTTTCATTTTCTATTTTCTGCTCTCAAGCCACCAACTCTCAAAGAAACAAACATGCATACACCAGAAAGCCAAAGCCTCTTGCTTTATTGAGCAGTTGGAGGTCATTAATTGCTTTCCACCTCAAAGTCTCTCTGGGTCATTATGTACACCTTCCTACTTCCCTTCAGCATTGGAGGGAAAGGGGTCTTTCCTCTTTCCCAAGCTGCTCTGACATCAACTTTCTTCTGTGCAAATCTCTCTGAACCACTAGCCTCTAACTCCACGTAATCTAGCTTGAGTCCTCAAAATGTGACCAAAGTTGTTCTGAGGTCCGCCAAAACCATCTACTTCCAAAGTCAATGACTTTCCAGGTTCACTGTCACCATCACCAAGGGGATTGTAAAAATGCACTTCTTATTTTTGAAATCATCTCCTTTCTTGGTTTCTACTCTAAGATTCTTCCCTCCCTGTCTTTTTCCAGGTTCTTGTTCCATCTCCTCTTTTCCATTCCTGTTTTCTGACAATATACATCCCCATCCATTCCTCTATTAATGTGATTCCTTCTATCCTCAAAGATCCTTAATCACCTTTTAAATAAGAATTCCAAACTGTGGGTCAATGACAACACCATGCAAGCTCTGCGAAGCACCACAACCTCTTGCCTTGAACACAACTGGACAGTGAAGGCAGAAACCGTCGTGACGAAGCGCCTTTTTAACTGAGACATCTGGCCCCTACTGGCAGCACCAGGAAGCAGAGCTGCAAGCGGAGCCCAGCGCTATACCCATGCCACCAGCAGGGCTGTAACATGGGATGGACACCCAGGCCCACACCAGCGTCATATGCTGGTTCACGAAGTCTCAGGGATCTTTTAACAAGGAGCCACTCAGAGACTGGGGTCACTCAAAACAGAGTCTGTGCTGATCTCACAAAGTGCACATTGTAGAAAAGATGGTCAAGTTCGCCAGAGTGGCTCTTATAAAGTATACCATTGCTGCTCTCTGCTGGTCAAAAGCATTTTTCTTTTCGATTAAGATTAGCAGAGAGTAGAATGGGTCAAAGAGGGATACAGTGTCTTCAAAATGCTATAGACTGGTGCCAGATAATCGCAGTTGTTAAAATGATTTCAGAGGCTATGAAATATATTCTTATGTAGAAAAGCTGATTTCAGTGAGGTCTAAAGCAAAGATGTGCAATTAATCACTTTTTTTTATTGTGTTACAAACTCTTAACATGAGATCTACCCTTTTGACAAATTTTTAAGTGCCCAATACTGTACCATTACCTACAGGCACAGTATTGCCTAGCAGATCTCTAGAACTTACTCATTTTGTGAAACTGAAACTTTATGCCCATTGAACAGAATTCTCCAATTCCCCCTCCCACACTCCCTGGCAACCACCATTTTACCTTCTGTTTCTATCTGTTTGGTTATTTTGGATACTTCATATAGGTGAGTTCATACTGTATTTGTTCTTCTGTGACTAATTTCAATCATTAATCCCCATTTTTGCAGACTTTTAATTAATAGAGTATATGGGCTATATCATATATTCAGTACACATTACATTTTAGTCACTGTTTTTTTAGTGCAGAGTTTTCTATTGTCCACCATGTTTGCATTTCTGCCGGAAAATTGGCATGCCCTTTTGGGGATTATAAACCTGATACACTGCAAAATCTTTAAATACTTTCAGAATCCTCGTAGGAAGGTTAAATTTAATTATATATATTTGCACAATTTATTCTATTGAAAACTTACTTTTAAAAGTGCATCCATGATGGTTTTTGGTTATTCAGAGTATTTTCATCCTAAGAGTACTCCAAGAACTTCACAGAGAAACAGGCTTACAAGCCCAACACCACAGGCTTTACCCAGGACTCTGCCACTTATGAGCCATATTACCCTGGCTTGTTGCTGAGTACCTTTGAATTCCACTTTCCTCTTTTGTCGAATGGAGGAAATAATGATACCCTGCTTATCACTATTATAAATATTAATTTAAGTACAGGTATCCCATATGAAGTGCTCAGCAGTTCTTGCTACCAAGCAATTGATCAATAGCTTTTAACTGTTACCATTAGTATTATGATCCAGTCTAGGTAGTATAATTTATTATATTTTTCAAAACAAAGCTATTTTATCACAGGTTTAAAGCACACTCTGTAGACAACTGGAGAAGGCAGTTTATTTAGAGTGCAGCCCTTACACTGACACTGACTGTGTAATTTAAAGTAAGGTTTTATATTTACTGAGCCTTAGGAATGTTCCCGGATGCTTGCTTTGCCCTAAGGTCCCAATATATATCCCTGTTTTAATTTTATTTACAACTGTTTAATGGCCTGTGGTACAAAGTGTTTTGTTTTCTGACCTTCTGTTCTTTACCTAATGACTTGCCTGAAGAACAAGCAACCACTGAGAGCAAGAAGCTCGTAATCTTCTGGGAGAATCAGCAAAGGATAATTCTTGGAAGGAATAATGGAAGCAGCAAAGTACACAGACCCGTCAAGGCATTCTTCTTTTTAAATATTACCACAGTGAAATGCGGGCTGACTGGTGCTCCTTGTTTTTTAGTTTGATAATTAGGGATTAGGGTTGTCACTGGGCTGGTAAGCCAGAAGTTACAGTGCACTGAATCTTGAAGAAATAGTGCAATTGCTAGAGATGGGTTCCAACCAGGTTCTAGATAGTTCCTCTCCTGTCTTCCATTTGCCCTATAGAGAATATCTGGAAAGCCTAGGTTGCTTAAAAATCTTTTTTGGGTAGTTCAGACACCTGTATAGCTAAGAGACATGCTAGGGAGTTATCTTCCAATCCAAGCCAACTCATCAAATTTCGTACAAGAGCTGGAGGGTCCTAGCAAGATAAATTCTGCAGGGAAAATGGGGTGCAGTCAGATCCCTGAGTCCTGATACTACTCTGGGATAAGGACTGGTTCATGCCAGACTATGAAATTAGCAAAATGTATCTTTAATGGCCACCTTCCCTTCTCCCTGAGAACCTTCTCCAGTGTATGTGGCTCCCTTCTTCCGCCCACAGGACTTCCACCTTCATCCTGTTGCTGCTTTACCACCTCAGCTACATCTGTGCTCTTTCCAGGCCTGCTTCCTTAGCTTGCTCCCTGGGGACTTTGAGCCCCTTCTCAAAACTGGCCTCTGCGTTCCATCCCTTTGATTGCCCCTCGTAAACTAATGAGTGCCCTGTTTTACTATCCTGTCATCTTCGTGAAGTATTTCAACAAGGATCAGGGTAGAAAATGATGAAGAATATCCTCTTTTTACAAGGACATCAGTGAACCTGGACTAGGTCCCACCCTAAGAGCATCACCTGAACCTAATCACGTTTAAAGATTGTATCTCCAAAACCATCACTTTCCGAGTTATTTGGGTTAGGGTTTCAACATATGAATTTTGAGGAGTGGGCACAATTCAGCCCATAACAAACTCATGTTTCAATTGCTTGTTTTGTGTTCTGAGGAGAAGAAAAAAAAAAAAAAAGGAAAGGAAAGGAAAAGAGAAAAAAAGACTATAAAAGAGAAGTAAACAAAACTAAAGAACCAACACTTCCAGGCTGACTATACCAGTCAGAAGTGCCTTAGGTAAAATGAGAGGCAAGCGAACAATTTTTTGAGTGCTTACTAGGTAAAACTGCCTTTAGGAAACTATGAATCAGGATGCACTGACCAGATGCCCCTTCAGTGAGGGACTTCCTGCCCAGCTGCTGGTATAGCTGTCAGCATTTCACACTCAGCCGCCAGCTCCTTCAGGGATGGCCTCGGCTGCAGATGCCCACCTTGCCCATGATCGTGCTTTTCCAGGCTGACCTACACCCACTGACATCTTAGCATGCCATCTGGCCCCAACTTGGGACAACTGAGCAGGACATTGTAGTTGAGCACTCCCCGGGGATGAGCGGAAGCCTCCGCTGAGACTCCGTCACAGCTCCACAGATTTCTCTACCCATCCTCTCTCTCCTCTCCTTCTAGAGGTGTGGATCCCAAGAACATTCCACCATAAATACTCTGCACACTAAACATCTCTCAGGGGCTACTTCTCAAGGACCCCAAACCATGACACAATTTTCAGAGTGAAGAAAACCAAAGTGCAGAAAGGTTCGTGGATTTCCTTTTGCTCACACGCCTTGAGCGTCTGCCTCCCTCTGGAGCCCATGCACTTTCGGATCCCTTGGGCTTCTCATGTTGGGCTTTGTGTCTTCTGGAACTACATCAAGTAAAAGTAACAGAAAAAACATCTTTTGGAAAGTCCATTTTACTCAATCAGGGGAATTTAAAACACTATTTTTAGATTAGAAATATTAGAATAGAGAGCAAAATGCAATGAGTTTTAAGTTAAAGCATGGCCCTTCAAAAAATAATCTCTTACTGCTGGCTGCTTTACGATAGGCTGGCGTTAGACTGCCTGGGTTTGAATCCATGATTTGTCAGTTATTAGCTGTGTGGCCATATCCAAGTATTTCTCCTTTTTGTACCATGGCCTCTCTATCTAAAACTGAAATCATATGAATACATATAACACTGGGATATTGAGGGGGATTAAATTATGTAGTTCATGTGAAGTTCTTAGAAGAAGGCTTGATTTATTTTAAATGCTCAGGAAATGTTTAAATTTATTTAAACCTCATAGATATATTCTTTTTCCATTGATCAATTAATTACTATATCTGAAGTAATAGAACAATATCAACATGACACACTTTCTCTATACCTGGATTTTATAACCTTGTATTAATAGTTTCTTTCTTCCTCAGTGCATTCTACTTCTCTTAAAAACAATTTAACGATAAGTATTTAACATTAAGTACATTTTCAATAGTCTCTTTTACTGCCTAACAAATCAAGTCTAACTCTGAAGGCTGATTTCCAATTCAGTCTTTTATGAGATGAATTGTGTCCCCCAAAATTCCTACATTAAAGTTCCTAATAGGAAAAAAAGAGACACGAACTCAACAGACCAACCAAATTTATTGCTAAACCTGAGAGGGACCTCTCTGTTCTGGTGAGCAGAGCAAAGAAGGTGTTGTTAGAGGCTAAGAGTCTTTTTATGGCCAGATTTTTTGGTGAGCTTTTGAGAGGAGGGATCAGGAAAAAGGTGGGCTTGTGGCTTGCTGAGGTGTCCTCTGGAAAATGCTTGTAGCCCAAGTAAGATGAAACCTAGGTCTCCTTGAGGTGGCATGGAGTTTATTCAAAATGGTGGTATTTCTGTCTGGGCTCTATCAGTCCCAGACCCTAGAACTTCAGGTTGTGATCTTATTTGGAAAACGGATAATTGCAGTTGTAATTATTTAAGATGAGGCCATACTGGAATAGGTTGGGCCCCTAATCCAATACGACTGATGTTGTTATAACAGGAAATTTGAACAAAAATGTTTGCACACAGAGATAATGCCATGTGAATTTAAGGGCAGAAAGCAGGGTGATGTGTCTATAAACCAAAAAACACAAATGACTGTCAACAAACTACCAGAACCTAGGAGAGAGCATGGAATAGATTCTGCCTCAGAGCGTGCAGAAGGGACCAACCCTGACAACACCTTAATCTTGGACTTCTAACCCTCCAGAAATATAAGACGACAATTTCTGTTGTCAAGCCATCCACCTTGTGGGTTTTTGTTAGGGTGGTTCAGAAAGAAAAATATTACACACTCTACTTTCTGACTGACACTCACTTTTCCAGTCTTCTTTTTGACTTTATTGTCTTATCTAGTCCAATTGACATATTCCCTGCCCTTCCTTCCTTTCTGCAAAAATGGATTAACTCAAGGTAGTTACCATGGTTGAAAGTCCCTCTCTACACTCTATTTATCACATTTTAAGCCCTCTCAGTCCCAGTTTCTCCATGAAGACTTTTCTGCCCTCCACACCTGTCCCTATTTCTGCCCCCACTAGCATGTATGACTTAGAATAACCATTTTTCTCTTTCTTTTAATAACTGAATATCGCTATTAATCATTTTGGTCAAATGTGGCTTGCATGTAAACTAGACTCTGAGTGCCTAAGGGACAGGAAGTCTGGGTTTTATCCCTTTTCCATGGAAAGGAATACAGTAATTATTCTTATCATAAACATTCAATAACTAGCTATTGAGTTCCACTGAATGGTAGTATTTACATAACAGTTTTTGTATTGTTTGTGGAGAAAAACTTTTAGCTATGATCTGAAGAGAAATATCAACAAAGGTAATTTCTGCCTCTCCATTGTAGGATATGAATCCCTATTTTTATGTAGGGATTTGTGCAGTCTACTGTGTTGATTAAATATTTGATTATATACATAGAAGGATCAAAGTAGTGAAATTTTAGGAAAAGCATTCCCATTCTTTTATTGGAATGCACACTTTATTCTTTGAATTTATTTCAATGGAAAATAAATTATTCAAATGAATCTGAACTGATTTGAGAAGAAAATCTTATTTTAGGGCATTAGATTTAAACGGGATAAAATGGGTCTGTATAGGACAAGACCCATTGTCCCAGGACAATGAACTGAAGAAAAACAATGAAGGCTGCCAAGGGCTGATGGATATTAGAACATGCTGTGATAGGAGAAGTGAGACTAAATGAACTTCTGTATTATTTGATCAAAGAATAGTTTGGTCTTAAATGCAAAGAAGTTTGGATATCATGAAAGTCAATAGGTGGGTGATGACTTGGTTAGCTTCAGGAATAATTAGTATTGGGCATTGCAAAATGGGACTGTTAGTTACCCATGGAAATTCTAGGGCTATTATACTGCAGGCTTATGTTGGCTCTTTGATTTTAACAACCCCACTTTGGAGATTCAATAGGGAAGATTATCTCCAATCATCTCTGACTTACCACCTCAGAAAGGTAATTTCCAACCACTGTTTCATAGGGCCCTGCAGGCTCCCAGATGTGTTAGCTGTCTGTAAGCACCAAAGATCTGATATCAGAGGTGTTAGACTCCCTTCCTGTCTATCTTCTAACCTTGCCTTTTCACTGGTTTCCCTTCCCTCTGTCATGCCTTCCGGGAAGCTATTGACACAAACAGTATATGTAGACTCCTAAGAAATGTGTCACAGATACTTAGAAAATATAATAATGCTCATACAATGATTTGAGGATTGAACTATGAATATTATGGATGACATAAAAATGTTTGAGTTTTGAAAACAGGTGCTATGAACAAACTAAAACTCTAAGAAGTAAGCATTTGTATACTCTTACTATGTCTAGTTCATAGCTATGTAAAACACACAGTAGTGGATCCTACAATTTCAACCGCAGAGAGCAATTTCTTTATACTGGTTTAAAAGAAAAAATTATAAAAAGCATTGAAATCACCAAAAAGATCACTGGATGGTAGGTGGAATCCTAAAGATCATTCCCCCAAGATTTTGCCTTTCTGATTATTCAATCAAACATTAATTAAGGAATTTCTATGAAGGGTTTTACAGATGCAATTAAAGTCCTAAATCCATTAAACTGAAAATATGGAGATTATCCACACAGACCTAATAAAATCACACAAACCCTTAACAGCAGAGAACTTTCTGCAGTTGGTGGAATAAAGAAGACAGAGAGAAAATAATAGAAAGACTCAAAGGGCCACAGCTGGTTTGAAGATGGAGGGGATCACATGAGAAGAAATACAGGTGGGATCTAAGAGCAGAGAGTGACCCTTGGCCAATAGCCAGCAAGAAATAGGAACTCAGTCCTATAACTTCATGGAATTGAACCCTGCCAGTGATTTGAATGAGTGTGGAAAGAAAGTCTTCCTTAGAATTTTCAGATTAGAGCCTAGACTAGGCAACAGCTGTGAAACCCTGGGCAGAGAAGCCAGTTAAGCTATGCTGGTCTTCTGACCAATAGAACCATGAGCTAATGAGTGGGTATGTTTTAAGCCACTAAGTTTGTGATAATTCATTACAAGCCAAAAGAGAACTAACATAGGTTTCTACCTTTAGGGTTTTTATTCTATGAAGTATCTGTATCTTTCATTATCTTCAAACTATTATACAACTCTATAAATCATAGGTAACTACTAATACTACAAATGATATTTGTCCAAGGACATATGCATGAATTTCATCCATCAGAAATACAATTTCCCTCTACTCTAAGGAATAAGCCATTTTGTGTCTATTTGTAAATTCATTTCAGGATTCTTCATCTGCCTATATTTGGGTGGTACTTTATATTCTCTTTTGATCCAGCTGTAACATTCTACTGGTTCCCTTATTAATTAATGAGTTAAGTAAGATATTTAACATGCATTCATTTTATATCTGTGTAAGTGTCATGATATTGCCCTCTTTAAAAATGCATCATTTAACAGAGATCCATTAAGGGATTTCAAAAATTTACAGGGCAGGGACACATATTTATTCATCACACAATTTATATCTAGGAGATGGTCAAATGCCATACTTAAATACCCCCAAGAGATATTCCTTACACCAAAGCCCTGAACCTGATCAGAGGAGTCTCCTTTTAAAAATAAGGAAACCAAGACTCAGACGTATCTCAAAGTTTATTGAAGAGCACACGCGTGTGGATCCGAGGAGCTGAGATTTTAACAAACTGGAATTTAAGGATACCACTATTTTCATTCTGCCACATATTTTTCCAACATCAAATGGAGCTAATCCAACATTGGTTTCTACTTCCTTGGTCCATTCTTGATGCCAACATTTTCCTCATCACTCAAGTTTCATGACTCAGAGCCATTTAGTCCTTTCATTTCCTCCTCTGCCCCACCCACTTGGCTATCGAATGCTGTGAATTCAGCATCTATCATTCCTTTTGTAGCTACGCTGTCTTTGTGTCTCTGTTTCTAATCATGCTCATTCCTGCTTAAACTAACAGTAGTCCCAACAGGCCAGTGCAGTTCTGGGCACCTTGGGACTTCTATCTGGAGGGACATTTGTAGGAAAAACGTAGTGACATAATGAATACAAGATAGTTTTTCAGAATGAGATAAGAAATCACAACAAACAGAGTCTTAAAGTTTCCTGTCCCTTTGTTTTGAGCTCTCTTATGGCAATTTACCAGAAATGTTTACATAGAAGCGATTCCTGACTGTACCCTGGTCCCCGCCCTGCTCTAAACTTCCTGACTGTACCCTGGTCCCCGCCCTGCTCTAAACTTCCTGACTGTACCCTGGTCCCCGCCCTGCTCTAAACTTCCTGCAACACCCAACACTCACAGAGGCCATGCAAATAAGGGGCCTGATAGCATATGCTTCCTTAGAACTCACTGTCAGTTCTTCCCCATTCTTAGTAAAAGGAATGTTATGCAGTGAGAGGTCCAGAAATTTATTAGGGGCTTCGTGGAGGTGGAGAAAGATTGCAAACATAGAAGATTTTAAATAGATTCCTGAACAATCCTGTCTCCCAAAGAAAACTTCAGGGCATCTATATTTTTAAAAAACTCCACAGGTGAAATGGATGCAAATGGATGATGTACGAAAGTTGGAAAACCACCGTTCTCGCTCAACTGCCCAGAAAGTGACCAGATCCTTTGTCTCCAAGGGCTAAAGCTCTCAAGGTAACAGTCTTCCAACATTTTCCAGGTTCCTGGGCACTGGGCTTTGTACAGTAGAGGATGTAGAAACCATAAAAAAAAAAAAAATGCAGGTGAAATGGCTTTGATTAAAGTCTGAAATTAAAGTAACTGTTTTACTCTCTCTGAAGTACTACCTTGGCCTTTATTCCAGTAAAGCAAAGAGCTTAATGAAAATCATCATGGCGTAGAAAATGACCTGGTACTCAGAGGAGGTCAGCAAATGAATCTCAAGTATAAGAGGGCTCAGACCAGAGAGGAAATGTTTCTAAGAGTCACACCCAACTAAACAGTTCACTGAACTCTTAGCTAGAAGAGGTGGGGCATAAATATCAGGGCCACACTGTAAATATGTCTACTTATTATTTGCGGTTTATTGCTTATATCTTTATGCCTAAGTAATATTGCTCAATTCAGTGAATGCAATCCATTTTAAAGTGCGAATTCTGTCATTCTCAGTTATACATTGGCTTTTTAACATCCAGCATTTAAAAAAATTGTTTCAAATGGTGGGAAAGAGAAAATTCCTTAAAAGTGGGACGTTGTTATGAAGAATCAAGATTCTGTCAGCCAGAAAGGGATCAGTCCACCGGAACTGTTCGCACTCCCACCGCATGGGCCCACCCCAAACGAAATGCAGGCTAGCATCCTCTGATTTGCTAGAATGATGGGAATAAATCTTCCTGTCACTTCATGTCACAGTTAGAATCTCTGAATAACCACCCATAGATAAGAGCCCTTAGCAAATTTGTTATCAGAGGCATGTGTTTACACATGGCAAGTCTCTGAGAAATAAGGAAAAAAAGAAAATACTGTCAGTGAAAAGAATGTTCTTCTTCCCAGAAACTAATATGAGGAGATATTAAAACACAGCAGAAAAAAAACTATTGTCATATTCAAAACAAGCTAAGGAATGATCTAATATTAAGCACAATGAGAGTTGTTAAAAATAAAACATCTTTGTTCATTTGTTCTATCGACACACATTGCTTTACTTCTGGTTACTGGGTGGTGCATCTCTGCCACTCCCTGAATCTTTCTACACACCCTGTTCTCTGTCTTGGGAGGTAGACCAGAATGCTAAGGGCTCCCAAGCCCTCTGGCTTCTGGTTGGTTCACCCCTTCAGGTGCCCAGCCTGAGTTGAGGGAAAGGAGGAGAAGGAGATGGGTGTTTAGTCTCCTCTGAGGTAAGTGTAGTTGAGTGCACTCCTGGAGCAGGGCTCACAGTTCCATCTCTTGGCCCTTTGTGCACACATAACACCCCCTCAACACCTGCCAGGTTCCAGCAGTTGCTTCTCCTTCATTTGGTTTCACGATTGCCCAGTGGGTCCTGCTGTTAGCAGCCTGAGAGGCTGTCCTATTCCTACAGTTTCTCTACACCCTCTGTAAGTAGTTCTTTTATGAAACTCTTCTCAAATTACCCAATGTGTGTGTTCCATCGCTTCCCAACTTGGTCCCTGATTGATACATTTACTGTTACTGCTACTTAAAGTCTACTGCCTATGAACTTCCTCAGAGTTATTTAGCTTCTCCTGAAGAATTGATCCTATTTTATTATCAAAATTTTTAAAAGATGTACTTAATCTTCATTTGCTTCAAAAATGAATTTATGGCAGGGATTCTTTTGAGGTTGTAAGTTAGACCAATAAAAGAAAGATGATAGGGAAAATCAAGTATTTCAATGAATACTGACATTTAACTAAGGTTATACCCATATAAATTGTTAGCAACTGTTTCCTCCAAATCATGGACTAAATACTATTCAATTTATCTCATCATAGTATGAAAATTGGGAAACTGCTGGCTAATGACTTAACTTTTGATGTATTGATTTTTTTGCTCAATAATTTAAATCCATGATACTTTATATTTGTTATATTGTACTGTCTGCTTAAGAAACCATGTGTTCTTAAACACTGCTTATCATAAAAGGACAATCTATCCCTAAATAGCAATCTTTAGAGGATAAAAACAGATTATGCTTGAGTCAATAATTGCTAAGGTATTAAAAAGGAAGGTGAGTGATGGACTTAATAATCTGAAAATATGGAATACTGACACTACCAAAGCCATGTTTGGGTAACTAAATTATGTTACACTTTTCACCCTCTTGCATAATTATATAAATTCAATGATGGTAGCAGTGTTTTATCTAATACCCAGGCATGCTTACACCATTCTGTCATATAATACTTGCACTAAATGCTAAGTAGTTTACTAATTTAAACACACTTAAATATAAACAGTAAACTTCTGCTATCAAGATGCATTACTCATTTGTTTTTCTTTTTTCATGTCAAAAAGTGTCATTCCTAAAAGAGAACTGGATCTGATTCAAAATGTGACACTCCAGAAGAAAAAAAAGGCAGCTAAAGTAAACAACATGAAGAAAGACAAAAAAGGTAACAGATCACAGAAAATTACAGATAATTTATCCCTACTAAGAAAGACAGCCCAATTCAAATTGCTAAATTATTTTATTTATTTCCAAGCAGTAATACAAATGATCTCTCTGTTTTGATGAGCACTCAAACTTTCCTGAATGGAAAATTGTACTGCTTCTAACATGTCAAATTTGCCTACAGCAAAAGAAGATGTGGTTTAAATTGGCTTTGAGTATACTGAATTTTTTCAGCTTAGCGATATTTTTCCAGTGGCTTTATTTGAACCAAAATACTTTTCGTAAGAGGAATCATATAAATGTGCAAACTAAAATAATTGATTATGTCTCAGTCCCGACATTTGAAATGTTCTTGAAATTCTAAATGCAGTAAAAGACTATGAAGATTATACAAAGAGAAAGATCTAATTTGACCAAAGACATTGGCAGTGAATTAGAAAGGTTTTATAGTTTCAGACAAAACAATTTAGCGAAACCTGGAATTTGAGCCTCTCTCTTTCTTCCTTCATGCATTTGTGTGTTTTACTATTTACTGAAACACTCTTCTGTGCCAAGTTTGTCCTGGGAAGTGGAGATTACACTTTTCTCTCTTCAGGGAAGAGAAAAATGTTCAGAAAATTTCATGTATTTGGAATGACCGTATATTTGAAAGTACCCTAAATGCTGCAGGACCACACAGCTGGAGCCTCTGTCCTACTCTTGAGAAGCCTAGGAAATGAATTCTAGGTTGAAGACTATAAAAGATGAGGAGGAGTTACTTAGATGAGCAGAGCAAGTGAAGGAATTTTCATGGAAAGGCAGCAGCATCTTCACCAGGCCAGAGATGAGAGAGCCCTGGACCCTTCTGGGAATCTCAAGATGTGCTTGGTGGGAACAAAGACGCAAAGGTTTGAAAGAGGAAATGGTTGACATAAAGGAAGAGGAGGAGATAATTTTTAGAATGGTGAAGTGCACACATATTTATTTTACAAATGAGTACTTGGCCCCAGAATCCCGTGAGTAAGGAAATAAACTTTGGTTAGGAATTTGCTAATCTTGGGTGAGGAGGCTGTAAAGGAGAGTAGGTACTAAGCAGTGACGTCAAGAAAAGAGAAAGCTAATTGATCTGCATTGGAAGTAAACAGGTTTCTATGGTTTGAGGACATGAGAAGAACATGAAGTAGCAGGTAGCAAAAAGAGTAGAGAGAGATATACGAAGGGGGACAAAGAAGTCATAGGAACAAGGATTTTAATTTATTCATTTTGCTGTGTGGAAAATGCCCTTTTATCACTCTCCATAAATTATCCAGTATGTGGAATACATTTTCAAAGACTACAAAGGCAAAAGACATCTCTGGATTTGTAGTGCTTTGTTTTGTATTTGAGGACATTGAAAGAAAGAATCCAAGTTCTGCATCTGCTGTAACATCAGGGCAGAGATGGACAGACAGAATTACATGTTAGCATCAATATATAGAGTAAAAGACTAACTCAGTGGAGGAAGACTGTAGGAGTGAGAGATGACTCTGGAACCTGCAGAAACCCTGGAGAGGGTGTGGGACTTTTCACAGGGCAGAGTGCAGCCGTTGAAGCCCATCCTGTAGACTTCAAGGCCAGGAGCTCCGGCTGAGGTGTGGGACAGATGGAATTTGGGAAAGTTTCAGATTGACTTAGGATAATGGGAGTGTTAAACAGGGTAGTGCTGGACTCCATTGGTGCTCGAAATACACTGTGGAAAGGAGTTTGGAGGGAGGCCAGGGAAGCATCTATGTTAGGCATTTGCAGACCACTCCCCTGCCCCAACCCTGGTGTTCTGGGAGGGCTCCCCAACTCCAACCTCAATTCACCTGTTCCCACCCTGGGGATGCATAACCAAGAGCTGAGCCACTGGTGAAAGACATTTCCTCTTTTCTTGGACGATTATGCAATATAGTGGGATGACTGTGTGGGTGTGTGTGGATCTGTGCATTGGGGAGGAAGTAATTATAAAGAGATCAAGAAATACCATTATTCAACTGGTTATTATTCTAAGACAATTCGTGAACATAAAGTTGTGTGTGCATATACTCATTCAGTAAGAAAATTGTTGAAGGCAATTGAATCAAGTCAGAAATTTATAATCCCCCATACTGTAATTCTGCCCTAGTAGAAAAGTAGACTTAAATTCAGAGACTATCGGTCTTAACAAGCAGTTAATGAAGGAATTTGAAATAAAGGCAATCTGTTGACTTGTGTGCTTTGAAAAGACAAGCCCCAAGCTAGCCATTACTTCTTGTTCTCTGACACAGACGCTAATTAATATAAAATTTATACCCCTGTTACCGTAACATTTAAGTTATAGCTCTAGTCATTCTGTATCTTGTCCCCGTAGAGGTATGTTTCTAAAAATCTACTTGCTAAGAACAAAATGCTTTCCTGTAATATTGAAATGTCTCTTTCAATAGTTTCAAGGATTATAGACTGCACACTTAAGACTGGTAATGTGCATTAGAGAAAAGTACCTTTGTTAGAACAAAGAAATTTCTATTTGCAATAGAAATCTCTCTTCTTTTAAAACTTAAATATAGTTTGTCATGGGAGATTGATTTTAATTATGAATCTTAGTGACACAGACATTCTTGATCAAACTCCAAATAACTTAATCTATGTGAAAGAACTATTAATATTTTGTTAATATTAGAATTATAACTAATGACTTCCATAGGCTCCCACATACAGATCTGGTCCTTAGCTGTCTGTCTTTGTCTACTCAGGCTGCTGTAACAAAGTAACATAGACTGAAAGGTGACTTAAATCACAGACATTTATCTTTCACAGTTCTGGAAGCTGGGAAGTTCAAGATCAGGGAGCCAGCATGTTCGGATTCTGATGAGGGCTCTCTTCCTGGCTTGCAGACAGCTGCCTTCTGGCTGTGTCCTCACATGGTGGAGAAGAAGAAAGCAAGTTCTCTGGTGTCTCTTCTTGTAAGGGCACTACTTTCATTACAAGCACCCTATCTTCATGACCCCTTCTAAACTTAATTATCTCCCCAATGACCCTCCCCACCACATACACCAGATACTATCACAGGGGAGATTAGGGCTTCAGCATATGAATTTGGTGGTCAGAAAACAGTCAAGTCTACAGCAGTCCCTCTGAATTCCTATGAGGCAGCCTTCCCTTCCCTTGTTGTACTTGAAATGTGTGGGCTCCTGTCAAAGGTCACCTTCCCCCTTATGCTCTGGCGCTTGGAGTTCTTCCTGCTCAAGGATGTCACTCCAGAGATTCACCCTTCTCTCTTCTGTACTCCCAATTTTCCTTCCTTTGCTGGATCAGTACCATCCACCTACACAATATTGTGAGTTCTATCTTTAGAATAAGTATAAAAATAAAACAAAATGTAGGGATCTTTGGACCCTATATCTCCCTCCAGCTTACTGTATATCTTATTGTACAAGGATATAAATTCCATGACAAAAGAGGTTACAGAGATTCAAGATGGTGGTGTGAGAGGTGAGACGGAGAATTCCTCCCAACAACACAAATAGTATGAAAATATAGTTAATTGCTACAACTAACCCTAAAACAGCAACAAGAAAGAAGGCTGAACCAGACTGCATGCAGACCTCATAAACAGAGCAGACCTCACGAAGACAGGGTAACGTATAAAAGCCTTTATCAGGCAGGACCTAAGCCCTTCCCCTACCCCAGCTCAACTGGGATGAAGAGAAATGGAGCAGGGGAGGGGTGGAAGCCTAGAACTGCTGAACATCAAGCCCTGGAGGTCTGCTTTGGAAGCAGAAACCTGCACTGTGTGGTGCTCTGGATGTTGGGGAGCTCAGAGAGGTGGAGTGCTTGAGAGACAGACTGTGGTCATTTGTGGAGGATGGGATCCACACCCAACTGCTCTGGTACAAGGGAAATGTAGGTGGTTTGAGAGGCTTCCTAGCAGTGACAGGGCTGCTGAAGTAGAGGGGTTTGCACGGAGCTTGCTGCACGGGGGAGGGGAGAGCTGGACAAGGTTGTCAGGGCACGCTCTTCCCAGCTGGTTGGGAACTTTAAGGAGCTTCAGGCACCCCATTCCCATGGCTGCCTACTCAGCTCTGAGGCCCCCCACTGTAACATACAGCCTGCTGTGCCTTCCTCCTAGCCTGCCATCACTGCACTGGTGTCAGGCCAGCCAGAAGGAAGCTCAGCCTACAACAACTATAGACACAAAGCACAGAGGCTCACGCCTGTGTGCTTGGCCAACTGCCTCTGACACTTGATTCAGGGACCGCAGACGGGAATCAGGAAACAGATCTTTCCTTCCCCCAGGCACCAGCTCCACTCCCCTGTGACTCCCAGCCTCTCTCTAGGGGCTGAGCAGCTCCAGAGACTGGAGATTCTGGGCACTAGTGGGCAATGCACAGAATTATGAAACATCAAAAGAACATGGTTCAGACCAAAATCTCACAAACCCCCAAAATAGGGCCTAATGAAACTGAACTCACCAATCTGCCAGAAAGAGAATTCAAAATAAAAATCATAAACATGCTTATGGAGATACAGAAAAATATTCAAGAACTCAGGAATGAATTTAAGTCAGAGATTCAATCATTAAGAAATTCCATATCTGAAATGAAACATACAATGGAGGGATTTAAAAGCAGATTAGATGTAGTAGAAGAGACAGTAAACTGAATAGTAATTAGAGAAGAGGAATACAAAGAAGCTGAGGCACAAAGAGAGAAAAGAATCACTAAGAATGAAAGAACATTGCGAGAACTGTGTGACCAATCCAAATGGAACAATATTTGTATTATAGGGGTACCAGAATAAGAGAGAGAAAAAGGGATAGAAAGTGTCACTGAGGAATAAATTACTGAAAACTTCCCTAATCTGGGGAAGGAGATAGTCTCTCAGGCCATGAAGGTGCACAGGTCTCCCAACACAAGGGACCCAAGGAGGACAACATCAGGACATATAATAATTAAAATGGCAAAAATCAAGGAAAAAGACAGACTTTTAAATGCAGCTAGAGAGAGAAAAAAGATCACATACAAAGGAAAATCCATCAAGCTATCATCAGACTTCTCAACAGAAACCTTACAGGCCAGAAGGGGGTGGCATGATGTATTTAATGCAATGAAACAGAAGGGCCTGGAACCAAGGTTACTTTATGTGGCAAGATTATCATTTAAGTTTTAAGAAGAAATTGAACAATTTTCAGATAAGCAAAAGTTGAGATAATTTACCTCTCACAAACCACCTCTACAGTGCATTTTGGAGGGACTCCTATAGATGGAAGTATTCCTAAGGCTAAATAGATATCACCCAAGGGATAGACAAAGAGCACAGAGTATGATTCATAACAACAAAGGATGGAGAAGAAGGAAAAAGGGGAAATAAAAAAAAGAAGACCTTTAGATTGTGTTTGTAATAGCACACAAAGTGAGTTAAATTAGACTGTTAGGAATTACCCTTGAACCTTTGGTAACCACATAACTAAAGCCTGCAATGGCAATAAATACATACCTGTCAATAACTTCCCTAAATGTAAATGATCTGAATGCACCAATCAAAAGATATAGAGTCACTGAAAAGATTAAAAACAAGACCTGTCTATATGCTGCCTACAAGAGACCCACTTCAAACCCAAAGACATACACAGACTAAAAGTGAAGGGATGGAAAAAGATATTTCATGCAACTAATAGGGAGAAAAAAGTGGGTGTTGCAGTACTTGTATCAGAAAAAATAGACTTTAAAACAAAGAAAGTCACAATAGACAAAGATGGAAATTACATAATGATAAAGGGGTTAATCCAACAAGAGGATATAACCATTTTAAATATCTATGCACCCAACACAGGAGCACCTACAAATATGAAACAAATACTAACAGAATTAAAAGGGAAATAGTATGCAGTGCATTCATTCTAGGAGACTTCAACACTTTACTCACTCTGAAGGACAGATCAACCAGACAGAAAATAAGTAAAGAGACAGAGGCACTGAACAACACATTAGAACAGATGGACCTAACATATCTACAGAACTCTCCTCCCAAAAGAAGCAGGACACACATTCTTCTCAAGTGCCCATGGAACATTTTCAAGAATAGATCATATACTAGCCCACAAAAAGAGCCTCAGTAAATTCAAAAAGACTGAAATTGTACCAACCAGTTTCTCAGATCACAAAGGTATGAAACTAGAAATAAATTTCACAAAGAAAATGAAAAATCCCACAAACACATGGAGGCTTCACAACATGTTCCTAAATAACCAGTGGATCAATGACCAAATAAAAACAGAGATCAAGCAATATATGGAGACAAATAACAACAATAATTCAACACCACAAAATCTGTGGGATGCAGCCAAGGCTGTGCTAAGAGGAAAGTATATTGCAATATAGGCCTACCTCAAGAAAGAAGAACAATCCCACATAAGCAGTCTAAACTCACAATTAATGAAACTAGAAAAAGAACAACAAATGAGGCCCAAAGTCAGTAGAAGGAGGGCAATATAATAAAGATTAGAGCTGAAATTAATAAAATTGAGAAGAATAAAACAATGGAAAGAATCAATGAAAGCAGGAGCTGGTTCTTTGAAAAATAAAAAAAATAGATAAACCTTGAGCCAGACTAATCAAGAAAAAAAGAGAGTCTACACACATAAACAGAATCATAAGTGAGAAAGGGAAAATCACCATGGACATCACAGAAATACAAAGAATTATGAGAGAATACAATGAAAAATTATATGGTAACAAACTGGATAACCTAGAAGAAATGGACAACTTTCTAGAAAAATACAACCTTCCAAAGCTGACCCAGAAAGAAAGAGAGAATCTGAATAGACCAATTACCAGCAAATAAATTGAATTGGTAATCAAAAACTACCTAAGAACAAAACCCCTGGAAAAGATTGTTTCACTTCTGAATTTTATCAAACATTTAGTGAAGACCTATTACGCATCCTCCTTAAAGTTTTCCAAAAAAGTAGAAGAGGAGGGGATACTCCCAAACTCATTCTATGAGGCCAACATCACCCTAATACCAAAACCAGGCAAAGACACCACAAAAAAAGAAAATTACAGACCAATCTCCCTGATGAACATAGATGCAAAAATACTCAACAAAATATTAGCAAACTGAATTCAAAAATACAACAAAAAGATCATCCATCATGATCAAGTGGGATTCATTCCAGGGATGCAAGGATAGTACAACATTCGAAAATCCATCAACAACATCCACCACATCAACAAAAAGAAGGACAAACACCACATGATCATCTCCATAGATGCTGAAAAAGCTTTTGACAAAATTCAACATCCATTAATGATAAAAACTCTCAACAAAATGGGTATCATAAAGGCCATATATGACAAAACCACAGCCAACATTATACTTAACAGCGAGAAGTTGAAAGCTATTCCTTTAAGATCGGGGACAAAACAAGTATTCCCACTCTCCCCACTTTTATTCAACATAAAAAAGGAGGTCCTAGCCATGTCAATCAGACAACACAAAGAAATAAAAGGCACCTAGATTGGCAAGGAAGAAGTTAAACTGTCCCTGTTTGCATGATGTTGTACATAAGAAACCCTAAAGAATCCACTACACAACTACTAGATCTAATATCTGAATTCAGCAAAGTTGTGGGATACAAAATTAATACACAGAGATCTGTTGCATTCTTATACACTAATGATAAACTAACAGAAAGAGAAATAAGGAAAACAATTCCATTCACAATTGCATCAAAAAGAATGAAATACCTAGGAATAAACCTAACCAAGGAAGTGAAAGACCTATACCCTGAAAACTATGGGACACTCTTAAGAGAAATTAAAGAGGACACTAATAAATGAAAATTCATCCCATGCTCTTGGATAGGAATAATCAAAATGGCCATCCTGCCTAAAGCAATCTACAGATTCACTGCAATCCCTACCAAAATATCTATAGCGTTCTTCAATGAACTAAAGAAAATAGTTCTAAAATTCATACGGAACCACAAAAGACCCCGAATAGCCAAAGCAATCCTGAGAAGGAAGAGCAAAGCAGGGGGAAGTATGCTCCCTGACTTCAAGCTCTACTGCAAAGCCACAGTAATCAGGACAATTTGGTACTGGCACAAGAACAGACCCATAGACCAGTGGAACAGACTGGATAGTCCAGATATAAACTTGGTTCTTTGAAAAATAAAAAAAGTAGATAAACCCTGAGCCAGACTAATCAAGAAAAAAAGAGAGTCTACACACATAAACAGAATCATAAGTGAGAAAGGAAAAATCACCATGGACATCACAGAAATACAAAGACTTATGAGAGAATACAATGAAAAATTATATGGTAACAAACTGGATAACCTAGAAGAAATGGACAACTTTCTAGAAAAATACAACCTTCCACATATGGTCAATTAATATATGATAAAGGATCCATGGATATACAGTGGGGATATGACACCCTCTTCAATAGCTGGTGTTGGCAAAACTGGACAGCTACATGTAAGAGAATGAAACTGGATTACTGTCTAACCCCATGCACAAAAGTAAACTCAAAATGGATCAAAGACCTGAATGTAAGTCATGAAACCATAAAACTCTTAGTAAAAAATATAAGCAAAAATCTCTTGGACGTAAATATGAGTGACTTCTTCTGAACATATCTCTCTGGTCAAGGGAAACAAAAGCAAAAATGAACAGGCGGGACTATATCAAACTAAAAAGCTTCTGTACAGCAAAGGATATTGATGGTTGTTGAACAAAAAGACATCCTACAGTATGGGAGAATATATTCATCAATGACAGATCTGATAAAGGATTGACACACAAAATTTATAAAGAGCTCACACACCTCAACAAACAAAAAGCAAATAATCCAATAAAAAAATGGGCACAGGATCTGAACAGACACTTCTCCAAAGAAGAAATTCAGATGGCCAACAGACACATGAAAAGATGCTTCATATTGCTAATCATCAGGGAAATGCAAATTAAAACCACAATGAGATATCACCTCACACCAGTTAGGATGGCCAATATCCAAAAGACAAACAACAACAAATGTTGCCAAGGATGTGGAGAAAGGGGAACCCTCCTCCACTGCTGGTGGGAATGTAAACTAGTTCAACCATTGTGGAAAAAGCAGTGTGGAGGTTCCTCAAAAAATTCAAAACAGAAATACCATTTGACCCAGGAATTCCACTCTTAGGAATTTATCCTAGGAATGTAGCAGCCCAGTTTGAAAAAGACATACGCACTCCTATGTTTATCGGAGCACTATTTATAATAGCCAAGAAATGGAAGCAACCTAAGTGTCCATCAGTAGATGAATGGATGTGGTACATATACACAATGGAATATTATTCAGCCATAAGAAGAAAACAAATCCTACCATTTGCAACAAAATGGATGGAGCTAGAGGGTATTATGCTGAGTGAAATAAGCCAGGTGGAGAAAGACAAGTATCAAATGATTTCACTCATCTGTGGAGTATGACAACAAAAAAAACTGAAGGAACAAAACAGCGGCAGACTCACAGAACCCAAGAATGGAATAACAGTTACCGAAGGGAAAGGAACTGGGGAGGATGGGTGGGAAGGGAGAGATATGGGGGAAAATGGGGCATTACAATTAGCACACATAACGTAGGGGGGTGGGGACATGGGGAAGGCAGTATATACAGAGAAGACAAGTAATGATTCTATAGCATCTTACTATGCTGATGGACAGTTACTGTAATGGGGTATGTGGGGGTGGCTTGATAATAGGGGGAGTCTAGTAACCATAATTCAAGTAATTGTACATTAACAATATCAAAATAAAAAAAATTCCATGACAATAGGGATTGTTGTCTGTTTCATTCACTGCTGTATCCCTTAGTACATTGCATGGCTAGCGGTATACACTCAGTATTCATTTGTTAGTGAAGAGGAAGAGGAACATTGTTCCCTATGGTCATAGATTTTAAAGTAAAATAAGGTGAATCAGTAGATTTATTTTAAAACAGAAATCCAAATCTCAGTTTTATCTCTGTGATAGATAGTTGAAGGGCACTAGAGATACCAAGAGTAGTAAGACATGGCATTGCCCTTAAAGATGCTCAGAGGACAGTGGGGACATTTAGGAAATGTCAATGCATATTTAAACATGAGCATCACAGAAATTAAGTTTACTTATCTATTACATACAGGCAAACAAATACTAATTGATAAATCTCCCTTGAAGGAAATCCATGTATTGCTTCTACATAAAAGCCATGGAAGACATTCTTTTGAGGAGGAATGCTGTCAGCAAAAGCATATATAGGTGGGAGAAAATTGCAAGGTCACATTTAGGAGAGAAGGTTCAAGTGAAGAATTTTCTGTGCAGGTTATAGAAAGATATTTTGATAAATATTTTTTCATTGATCTATCAGGCAGTTGATCCTGGCCTAGAAGTCAGTCTGAGCAGTTGGGACTTGATTCAGATGGTAACAAAAAGCTATTGTAGGTTCTTAATCCCAGAGGAAACAAGAAAAGCATGTTTTAGAAGAAGTCATTTGTTAGTGAGGTATTCTGGACTGGAACATGGAAATTCCATCCTGATAATCAAAGAGCATGAAGCTTGAAAGTTTGAAATAACAATGGAAAGAAAAAGGTGATTCTGAGAGATGTAATACAGGTAAAGGCCAGTTGTACAGACTGATATTTGTCAAATGTATGTAAGCATTAGGAAAGGAAGGAGCAGACTGATATCACCTACAAGTAATAAACCTCTTATAACTTCCATAGCTATTTTTTAACTACCTTGCTTATCTACATGTTATTTCCTACGTTATATATTTATTTCAAGGACACAATGCTCCAAAATTCAAAAATTTTCTATCTCATATGATTTTATATCATTTAGAGGAATTCCCTAATCTCTTTCAATACATAGGTAATAACATAACTCAATTTGCAGTTAAGTATTTTTTAATTTATCCTGATCAATATACTGATCTAATAATAAAAGTATCTCCCAAATGTTTAAGAAGACAGTATGTGCCAAATGTTAAGGGCCCTACATATATTTTCTCTGTAGTCCTCATAAAAATCCCATGAGACAGGTGTGGCAGAGAAGGAGAGCTGCCCACAAAAGATTCAGGCTCATCTTCAATAGTGTGAAATGGTTTGAGGAAAAAGCTGTGTGGCCAGGAACTGCATTTCCCTATATTCACATTTTGGTGAAGTATTGACTGGATTTTAACACTGAATGTGAGCAAAAGTGTTATCAGTTCTGGCTCACAGTGGTCAGGAAAACATAGGAGATGCTCTAAACTGTCTTTCTTTGGAAAGAAATGGGAAGGCTTCAGAGGTAAACTCCAAAGAGCTTCTAGAAGATGATAAAGCAGTGACTAGAGACAGCCTGGATTCCTGAGTTACTGCATGGAATAGAAGAGTCACCTGACACATTTCAAACTGTGACATCAATAAGAAATATATAGTAATTTTCTTAAGCCCCTGAAACTTTTGACCCAAATCTGGCCTGATCTAACTAATATAGTAGGTATTATTAACATTACCCTTTATATACATTGGAAATGAGATTTAGAAAGATTAAATAATTTCCTAAAGTATTGAATGGCAGAACTAGGATTACATTATGGAGTATGTCACTTCAGAGTCCATACTTTTAACCATTACCCAATATCATCACCTTTTCCTATAAATTTGTGAAGATTTGGTGCTATTGTTTTTTATAAGTGAGAAGCAGTTTTAAATCCCACATTTTAAAGTGTTCACAAAACCCCATAGCCAGATAATATGGTAATATGCATCACTAACGGATAATGTGCATCTCACTTAAAAAAACAATATTTTATTTGTAGGTTTAGATGATCTAGGATTTGACACTTTGTCCTAAGTTTAACAGATCATTTCGCTTAGATTTTTTCATTGATGGTATAATATGAACCAAGGGGATGTAAGAAAGCTGAGTAGTCAAAACTACCTGGACCAGTACAGGACCTGTATGACTGTGAGCAAGACATATAATCTCTCTGATGCAATTAACAAAACAGACAAAAGTTCCTGCCTATTTGCTCTCAATATATTCCATTTCATTTTATTTTTTTCCTAGCAGTCCATAATAAAAGAAATATCCATGTAGGCACTTTTAATTCTGACCAAGATGTAGTAACTGGAAAAAGATTTACACTCCCTTCTAAGACAGCATCAAACAAGCAAAATATATTACACAACATTTTAGAAGACAATGGTTATCAGGCAACAGTAGATAATGATCTCTGAGACATCGGCAATGAATGAGATGACCTGTACAATTGCCCCAACTTGCTACCTTGAAAGAAGTTCCAGGTGTTGAATTCAGATGGACTTCCTGAGTTGAGGAAACAAATACGAGACTCTGGGGACTAGACTAGAGTTTACTGGACAGAGTACTAGAGAAGAGAGAACTGCACAGAGAGAATACTCAGGGATCTACAGAGCATTCAGCTTGATCACTGATCAGAGTTCTGATGAGCACATGTGTGTGTGTGAAATAACCCAAAGCTAGGGGAAGAACCATTTCAAAAGACTAGAGGGGACAGTACTCACAACTCACACAGGACCAGTTATAGTGACTTTTTTCTCAATTATGAGATGGGAACATCACATAATTCATGGAGCATTATAGCATTGGCTAGAGTATACAGAAAGGCCTTGCCTCAAGAATAGGAAATAATTACCATAGGTAAAAAACTCTTCTCATCCTAGCTAACATATATGCAAAGCAAGACCCAAAAGGAACAAACTGATTCTAAGCAACGTAACTCCATTCCAGATCAAAGCTCAAGAATATTTACAAGGGAAAGAAATCCCAGTACCCAATATAAAGTTCACAATATTGGGCATCTAATCTAAGATTACCAGGTTCTATACAAGGAAACAGAAAAATACACCCAATAATGAGAATAAAAATGATTTCATCAAAACAAAATCAGAACTGTCACAATGGTTAGAAAAAGCAGATAACAAAATTTAAATAGCTTTTATAACTGTATTCCATATACTCAAAACACTAAGTACATGTTTTGAGTATATGGAAGACTCAAAGTACATTTATATGAAAGATACAAAAAGACCCAGGTCAAGCTTCTAGAGATAAAATGTACAATGTCTGAGGTATAAAATATAGTAGATAGGCTTCATGGGGGATGAGCCATTGCAAAAGAGAAGATAGTGAACTTGAAGACTTATAGGTAAAAGGGTACAAATGTTCAGCTATAAGATGAAGTCTGAGGATCTAATGTAAAATACAGTGATTATAGTTGAAAAAAATTGTATGGTATTATTGAAATATGTTAAGAGCATCGAACTTAAATGATCTCACACCAAAAAAAGATAAGTGTGTGAGGTGACAAATCTGTTAATTAACTAGATGTGGGAGAGATTATTTTACAATGTATACATATATGAAATCACCATGATGTACACTTTATATGACTTACACTTTTATTTGCTTATTATTCCTCAATAAAACTTAAGATGAAAAAATAATGTGAATTACTCTGAATCTCTTAGACATTGAATTTCTCATTTATAATACTCCAGCCACAGATGGCTTCACTGAGGATTTTACCTAACATATAATATGGAAGAAATGATATAAATTTTCTGCAAGCTCTTCCAGAAAACTGAAGAAAAGGGAAGACTTCCCACTACATTCTATGAGGTCAGCAGTACCCCAATACTGAAGCCATACAAAGACACTGCAATGAAAGAAAACTACAGACTGAAACAGCCAATGAACACAGATGTAAAAATTCTAAATAAAATGTTAGCAAATCAATCAATGATATATTAAATGATAATACATTATGACCAAGTGGGGCTTATCTCAGGAATACAGAGTGGTTTAAATTTAGAAACTCAATCTTGTAATTTACCAAATTAATAAACTAAAAAATCAATAATCCCAATAGATGCCAAAAGAACATTTGTAACACTTTAATATCCATTCCTGATGAAAACTTTCAGCAAATCAGGAACAGAAGGAAAACTCCTGGGCTTGATCAAAAGCATCTTGGAAAAACCTACAGCCAAATTATTAGTGAAAGACTGAATGTTTTCCCCTTAATATCAGGAATAAGAAGGATTTCTGCTCTCCCCTCTTCTATTCAGTGTTGTAGTGCAGGTTCTAGCCAGTACAATCAGGAAAAGAAAGAAAAAAAAATAAAAAAGTAAAACTGTCTTTATTTGAAGATGACATAACTGTCTATGTATACATTCCAATAAATGACATGAAAATCTAATAGAAATTTATAACTGAATTTAATGTAATTGCAGAATATAGAAAATCAATATAAAAATCATTGTATTTCTTTATAGTAATATTAATAAGAAATCAAAATAAAATGGTATTATTTATAATAGCATCAGAAATCAAAGACAATAATGCTAAGTTGTCAGTTTTCACAAAGATGACTTACATATTCAAAACAATTCCCAGAAGGGTTTTTTTTTTTATGGTAGAAAGCAACAAGCTGATTCCAAATTATTATGAAAATTAAATTAATCTAGACTAGCCAAATAAATAAAAAAGAACAAAGTTGGAAGAATAATAATACCTGATTTCAAGACCTAGTATATAATTATAGTTTTCAGTACAGTGTGGCATTGGTGTAATAATAGACAAATATGTTGATGGAATAGAAACAGAACCACAAATAAATGGAATGATGATTTTCAATACCAGTGTTGGCAAAACAAGTGGACAAGACAGTCTTTATGGCAAATGATGCAAAAGCAGTTGGATATCTATAATGAAAAAATATTGAATCCTTACCTCACATCATAGACAAAAGTTACCTCAAAATGGGTCTTAGATTTCAATGCAAACCATAAAACTACAAAACTTCTAGAAGAAAATAAGGAAAAAAATCTTAATGACCTTAGATTAGGTAAAGATTTTCTAGATATGAGGAAAAAAACATAATCCATATAAAGAAAAAAAATTATGTAGGATTTCATTAAATTTAAAATTTCTGGTCTTTGAAAGACAGTGACAGAAGAAAATACATACAAAACATATATGGGTTGGGGGCAAACTCAACTTGTACACAGAATATATAAAGAAGTCTCAAAACTCAATTATAGAACACAAATGACCTGTTTAAAGAATGAGCGAAGGCTTTGAGCAAATACTTAGCCAAATATGTACAAGTGGCATATAAGCACATGTAAGCTGCTCAATATCATTAGGCATTAGGAAAATGCAAACTCACACCATAATGGGATACCATTACACTTCTAGTAAATTAGCTAAAATTAAAATTCTGATCATACCAATCGTTGGTGAGCAGGTAAAGTGACTACAATTCTCAATAGCTGCTAGTGGGAATGTAAAATGGTACAACTTCTTTGGAAAACTGATTAGCTGTTCCTTAATATGTTAAACATACACCTATCGTATGATCCATCATTTCACTACTAGGGATTTACCTAAGAGAAATAAAACATAGGCATACAAAGACTTGTACACAAATACGCCTACCAGATTATTCGTAATATCCCCAAACCAGAACAACCAAACTATCCAACAAGAAGTGAATAAAGTTGTATATCTATGCAGCAGGATACTACTCAGCATTAAACAGGCATGAGCTATTGATACACACAACAGGGAATCTCAAAATAATTATGCAATGTCAGAAGCCAGATAAAACGGGCACACTCTACATGATCCCATTTATCTAAAAATGTTTTAAAAATTAAACTAATATAGAAGACAGACCTGTGGGGAAGCATGGTAGGGAGGGCCCTGAAGGAGGGATAACAAAGAAAAATAAAAAGTTTTGAGGATGATAGATGTATAATTCCACTATTTTGATTTGAATTATTTCATGGATATACATGTATATCAAAACTTACATGAAAACATCTTTTGCAGTTTATTGAACATCAATATGCTTTGATTCAAAATGTAAAAATATAAAACGTAAACACATAAAAAGAATTTTCATTTAAGATTTTTCCTGATTCAAAATGTTAAAATTCATCAAACTCTGCTTCCCATCATTCACTCAACCATTTGCACGAGGCTAGAGGTCACTCCGGCATGCAACAACGAGTGTCCCTTCACTTACCAAAATCACTTTTTCATAAAACTGTATAGACATAAACAGATTATATGCCAAATCCTTATTCACTTATATTTTCTTCACATTGAAATTCAAAGCATTATTCCCCCTTAAAGACTAATTAGTCCGTGGCCATCAGTAGCTACATTTATATAACATATATGCAAAATTAGAAAAAGACTACATGTTCAGCCTAGGAAAAAATCAAATTATGCCCAAGAGTGCAGAATGTAAAATCGAAGTCCTACTCACTCTCACTCCTAAATACTTAAGACGATTAACAGTGAGACTGAGGGTGACAAAGATGATAAACGGCCATTTCCATTTCTTACTGACAATTGCATTCACTCATTTTATTTGTGAACAGAAAGTACTTGGATAGAAGTGATGCAGTGATTCATGGTCTTGGGGGAAAGCCTGCAGGTATTTTGATGAAACCACCTCAGCATCCTCAGGGAATCAGCGTCTTGTCACCCTGCAGCTGTTACCATAAAAGTTGGGGCTGCTTTAAGCTACTTTGCTTTCTAGATAGCAAATGATTGTTCTTTTTGTGTTTTTTTAATAAGGGTGATCCTAAAGGGATTCATTTGCCCATTTAGTTGATCAGAAGAGAGTTATTTTTCTTTTAGAAGAGGAAGGAGGAAGGAAGGAAGGAAGGAAGGAAGGGGGGAAGGGGAGGGAGGGAGGTTGGAAAAGTCAATGTCATGTACTGAAGCAATCCCACTTTATTTACTTTTAATCATTGCCTTTATCCCAGCCATACTGGGAGGTGAGATGGTATTGACCAGGAATCCTTTATCTCAGGAGTCAGACCACAAAAAAAGTCTTAGGAGGCATCAGGGAACCAAGAGTTTCTGCCTTAGAAGGCCTCCATGAAGAGTGTTTAACTTTATCTAATACCTTCTGCACCTTGATGACTATGGTGGACTCAGCCTTAGGAGTCCCAGAGAGAGATGCCCATACCTGGAAAAGACTCCCTTAGTCACACAAACACAGTGTCTTTCTTCACTCCCAGGCTAAGCCAGCTATGGAAATGGACATGCTAAAAAGAAAGACAAATATACAGAAACCACCTAGATTTTTCTCTTATATCCAAAGGCTTATCATCTTAAGGTTGATGGAAGCTTAATTTCCAATATTCTCAGAAAATAACTCAACAACCCCTGATAGATAAGAAGAGAACATTTACTGAGGTCCTATTATATACCCAATATCATTAGGAACTTTACATTTGTAAATATGGTATCTCAAGGCCACTTTAACCTGGAAAAAAGAAAGTAGAGTCAAGACAAGAATCATCAAACACCGTATCTGCCTCTGCTCACACTGTCACTTGTAGGATCTCTATACCAGTCGAAACCATGACTTACAAGTATTTCTGGGATTTCTCCTGTATATTGCACATGCTCACAGATAGAACTCTCAGGTGGGGAGAAGCCCCTTGACAGTTTCTCTTCACTCAGTTTTTCTCCGAGTCTCCCTCTGAGTCTGATCTATGACTGTTTTTAGAGCTAATTATAGTCATAAACACAACTAAACCACTTCTATTCTGCCAAGAGCAGCAGGGACGTTGCACACACAGGTAAATTCATTTTAAAATTCTTTTTTATAAAGAGTCGATGTATGTGTGTAACTCAAGCTTTACGCATAGCTTTGAGTACCTATGACACTTCAATGAGGAATTAAAACCCCAGAGATGGTTACTTAAGTATTGCAAATAGTGTTATCACATACCAGAGGGTTTATCGGCAAAACAGATATTAGAAGTAACTTCTCACTGAATAAATGAAGGCCCAGTGTTACCAAATTGGTAACATTGTGACCAAATGTTTGGTTAAACTTTTGTTTCTGCTTACTTTTTTTTGGTTGTTGTATTTTTTATTCACTTTTTTAGTGCAGTGTTCTCTCCATAGACTTCTGGTACAAGAAGCAGCTCCTAAATTCAGGTACCAGAGTGGCTGGTCCCATGTGGTACTCAAACACTCTCAGCCTTTGGCCCTGATTTTTTGTATTCAGAGTCTTTTGTACATGTCTACACTGTCTTACTTTGAGT
The DNA here is from genome assembly GCF_030020395.1 of Manis pentadactyla. NCBI lineage: Eukaryota > Metazoa > Chordata > Mammalia > Pholidota > Manidae > Manis > Manis pentadactyla. The sequence goes on from NC_080023.1 coordinate 16,395,322, forward strand.
TATTTTTCAGACGAACACTTGTTCTCTTTCGTAACTAGACTCCTGTTGTGTCTAATGCCTGCAAACATTCCCCCACATAATAAAGAAGAACACCCCTATCATATTACCCTATTCCCACAGAGAGAAAAATGGAACTTCCACTAATTTAGCATCTAAGTGACTAGGAGTTCAAATAAGCAGAATGCTTATAGAAAAAAAGAGCACCTTCAAGAAAATATCAGGTTATATTTAGAGAGCTTTACCACTGAGATTTATTTTTGGAAATTGCCCTGATGGTTCAGCCAGATAATGGAGTTCTGTGTGAAGATATTTAAGATTATAGGTTAAACATGGTAGATCTTTCTTTAGCATCAATTTTATCAAGCTCTTTTGGGCAGGATGAAGGGAAGTTTTGTTTATAAATACAACCACGAACATACATACAATGGGGTATAATGCATAGTTTTCTTGGGTTTCTAACACAAGTTTTTGAAGAAATTTAACACTTATGCTCAGCCACTTCGTGGGTAAAGCCCCAGACCTCTCTGGAAAATTTAGATAAGCATGCAAAAGGAATATTTGGAACTGTCAATAAACAGAAAAGCATTTTATTTAAATATGAATCATGTACATTTTAATTTCTAAACATTAGTCCCTGGGATTTGAGGCACAGTGAAAGGAGGGAAAGGGATGGCCATCAATTTTAAAGAACAGAGGACACAGCAAACAATATTATAATAAATGTAGTTTGGACATCTAGTGAAACCTCAATTTAATTGCATTATATTAGGTGGTATATATTGCAGCAATGTACGTTTTAACTTGAATTGCTCGTATTTTATTTGACATGTGGAAAAGAAAACATCAAAAATTATTTAAAAAATATATTTATAATACATATAATAAATACATCTATTGCTTATCTATCAGCTAAAATACATGTAAACGGTAAATTCCCCCTTTGACAGCTATGTAACTTTGATCTGCTGCTCTAATTCTTCTTTAATTCCCTGACTCAGATGTTTCTTATAACTCCAACTGCGACATTTAATGAAGAGCAAATTTAATTTTTAAGTGGAAAGTGGGTTATGAGGTAGGAACAGGCTTTGCTTTAATATGCCAACTACTGTGCTTTCCTTTAACATTGTGTTCTGAGAGATGGTACTATTTTTCAGTTCAATTGCCCTCAACAATTGAGGATTTGAATGGTTCAGGTTTGAGTTACAAATAAATCTACATACATGCTTCCACTTTCTCTATGGATTTTTTTTTTTTTTGCCAGTTTCTAATTATGCTTTCAGGCGGTTCTATGGCCAAATCCAAAAGCATGCGTGACAACGTGAGTTTTATCTAAACCACTGAGGTAAAGGAGAAAATAAACCCTATCCAGTAGGAAATTGTCAACAACGCTTTCCTAAAACAACTGTTAACTGTTAAAATGGTGACCTGTGCAGACTCAATGAAAGCAGATTCTGTAAAATGAAACTCTGCCTTGTGCCGACAGGATTCCTTCTCTCTGTTAGAGACGGCGTGCTAAAGCTGTGCTGCTCGGGATAGCCATCCTGAGCACAAATGCTTGTAACGGATGCTTTATGCTTTGTGAAATATTGGCATTAACATGTCTCCATACACTACACATATGCTACATACAGCTGTAGAAGGGTTTGAGGGGATCAAGCTTCGCCCAGAATCTCGGTGAAGGGAATCCAGGGCTCTCACGAAATCACAACAAAGGCACTAAGAACATGGACTTAGGGTCAGAAAGCCTGGATTTGAGTCCTGGCCCTTCTTTTTTCTAGCTTGGGGTCCTTGGTCAAGTCACCAAACAATGCTCATCTGTAGAGCAGGAATACACATCATTAGCTCCACGTTCCCTGGGAACAATAAATGTGACAGTACACGTGCAAGGGGTTTACAGCATTTGACTCTCGGTATGTGACATGCTCAGTTAATGGTAGTTCTCCCAAGTTTCCGAGACACTGGGAGCCAGCTGACATTTCTGTAAGGGCTTGCCTCACGTCTTTGAGCAACTGGGAACTTGTGCTCTGAAAGCTCTGATCATTTAATCAATATAACTTCAGTTAGCATAGTTAGCCAACTTTCCTAAGAGCCAATTTCTTGTCCAGCTGAGCACTTTTTATGTTCCTGGCTGCAATCTGAATGTTTTAATTGAATTAACTCATTTAATATTCACATAAACTACATAAGGTAGGAACTAATATTTTATAGAGAAAAATAACACAGGTATAGGATTGCCCTGTATTGCAAAATGAGTGGGAGACCTAAGAATTGCAAAAGATGCACATGATCTAACACAGGATCTCATGTCCTACTACCTCTTCTACTGAGATGTAACTTCCTAAAGGGAAGCATAATTATGAATGTTTCTTTGACGCCCTCTAAGCACTCATCATGGTACCTTGGTATAGCGTGCATATTGTGGTTCAAGGAGCCCTCCACTTATCTGAGATTGAATGAGCAAGGCCAATAAAACACAGCACCATGTACCAAGCCCCTACTCTGTTTCAGATATATGGTTTGGCACATTATTGACTTGATTTAATCCCCAAACTGACTTTATAACATAGGTGTGCTTAAGCACATGTAACAACCAAAGATTCCAGTTGTAAATCAACCCAACTGCAGTGAGCTTGAGTAAAAATGGAATTCATGAAAAGATATGCAGCTATCTCTGAGAATTTCTGAAAGAGCCAGAATTATTCTTGGTCTGGTTCAATGCCCTACCACATCCCCAGGACTGCTGCTGGGAGCTGCCCTGTAGTTTGCCTGGCTACCCCTGGACATCTAAATCCCCAACACTTCTCTCCTTGGACCTGAGTGACTCTACCATCCCCCTTGTCATGGATTCTTAGTGGCCCTTGTTTCCTCACATTCAAATCAAAGTCTTCTGATGGTGCATCTGACTGGTAGAGGGTTAGCTCAGATGTCTGAACCCTGTCTACGAGGGAGGCTGGAAAAGTGACCCTGTGGTTTAAATTTGGAGAGGAAGACACACAAGGTGGGGAATTCCCCAGTTACAGAAAGGTATTTTTAAAGTGCTAGGCAGGAAGAAAAACAAAAATCTTGGAAAATATCCACTACACCTCCACTTAACAGTTGAGACTCAGAAGTTAGATCACATCACACAAGTTAGATTTAGTGCACATCACACAAACAGTAAGCAGCAGACTGAGCACATAGGTGCAGATCTGCCTGTTTGCACCATACCGGGATGCCTCCCACATGAATAACAGACAGTATATACGAGAGGTCCAAACTGTCAGCCAGATGGGAGCTCCGAGAAGGAGGAGGTCTCCTGGCTGGAGTGATCCCAAAGGCCCCTGGGAAAACCTCATGTGGGTAGCTCCCCAGAATCCTAACTGAAGGCTGGAAGAAACCAATCTTAGGAGTGATTTTGTTTATATAACTCCATGGAGGAAGAAACTGAGGCTCAAAAAAATACATACATTGCTTTGTCCACGGTTATAACAGTGACTTTCCTAATAGAGTAGCTTAAAGCCCATGCCTGTAACAGTAGGTCCAGTACTTTGTGAAGAGCTGCTGACCTCAGCTGGGTGAGTTCACCCCCTAAATCACATCTCCAGCAGAACTGTTGAATAGACCTTCCTTGTCTTGATAAGCAATGTGGGAAAGAAAGTCACAAGCTGCAGTCTAAACAAAGAAGAAAGGCTTTGATTTTGTATGTGCCTTCTCATAGAATACTTCTTATCCAGCTGTGCACAATGAGGTAAAAAGGCTCTTGTTTGTGACAGAGAGCTTTTCTTGTCTCTGAACACTCCACTACTTTCCTGCTAATGCCAAGTATAGAAGGCAAGGAAAGAAAAGGTCACCTGCCTTCCACTCAATGGGGCCTTGATGTCCTTAAGTGCTCCCATGGCCTGTCCCAGAAAATGTCAGATTGCATCCTTATAACTCTTTGATGATGGTTAGTTGAATGGCTCATTGTCCAATCAATGTGTCCACTCAATTTTCACCTCCAATTTTAACACCCACAGTCAACAGGACTGGGGAATATAAGAATAAAAAGGTTGGCTGGCCTCTTAGTTTCCTGGACAGGGTGATATAGGTTTGTCTTCTCTGTCTTTAGGCCCAATAAAATTTCTGAGAAGAAGCTTGGTATTTTAGAAAAGTAACAAGGCCTTGGAGGTTAGAAGATCCTGTGGTTGAATCACAGCTCTACCTCTGCTGGTGTGTGATTTTGAACAAAGTAGTTAACCCTTCTGAGACTCAGTTTGTTTCTCTGCAAAATAATAGTAATAAATTTGTAAGAGATTAGAAATAATGTAGGTATTTGGTATTTATTAGGTTATACATGAAAATTATTACTTTAACCCTTTACTTCATTTATTCCTTAAACCAAAGCTAGTTTCATCTAATGAGCTCTCACAGGCTCCTTGGTATTTGATATTTGTATGATATTAAGTTTTATGTATAAAAATGCATTAGTAATATTAGCCCACATAATTTTCAAAAACTTTTCTAAGATATGATTTTAACTCCTCTTTACAGAAGAGGGCAGTAAATTTTACCTTGCCCCGACTAAACTTTAGGCAAGTTTCTTCCTGGCTCCTGACCTCTTTTAGAGCATTTATCCTAAAAAACATGAGATTATAAATTCTTCCTCTGACCCTTTGAGATGTAAATCTTCTGTAACACAGAAATGTCTTTCTCAAGGACCTGGTTATACTCCTTTCGAAATGTAATCATTAATGAAGGCAGGCCCCTACTTCCAAGTTTCTGCGGGCGAGTAGGGGCCTAACTTCTAAAAGAACAATTAACAAACACAGATGGACTAATAGCATTGACCAACTGGCCCCTAACATCCTTTGATACTCTTCCATTAGCTTACCCCAACATTTACAAATCCTTCCACCTTTTTTTCCAGTAGAGTTGTGTCCAATCTATCTCCTTTATTGCAATAGTCTTGAATAAAGATTTCCTTGATCGCTTAGTTGGTCCAGTGCAACACTGGTCCAAAGTCACTCAATTAGACAAAGCAAATCTAGGATTTGTTTCAGATCACTTGTACTCCTTTCATATGGACTTGAGTGGGATTTAAGACAAAGACAGTAGCCTGAATTATTTTACTAAGAAGCACATTGCCCTGCAAAGGGAATCTAACTTAAATGGCTTGGATTTCCTCTTTGAAGGGTGAGGAAGTTGGACTAGATTACTGGCTTCATAGTTGGATCTGGCAGATCCCCCACAAGTTTCCATGGACAAAGGAAAAGGAGACCAAGAAGATCCTAAGTGGGGGCCCCAAGATCATCTATACTTAATATGTAAATTAAATAAATCAGGGTCCTGTTCTGACCTCATATGAAAAAGACAGGTACCACTGCAGATGAAAAAAAAAAAAAAGTAAAATCATTGCATTCTGACATCTTTACAGACTTTTTTAGTTCTAATATTTTTAGGCTTTTTCAAACCTCAAGAGCCCACCTCGGGTATCAAAACAAATTCAGAACTTCTCTCCTTCCCTCAGGGTCTGCTATCTAAGTATCAGTGATCTCATATATTAATCTAATGCTGTTGCTGATAAATAGGCATCCAGTGATTAGACACCCTTCAGATAATGCATATTTACATTTTAACAGGATTTACTTTGGAGACAATTTTTAGACTTATTCAAGTTACTAAGTTTCTGCTGTATGCAGATGTTGTGTAGGGGTTTCAGTATAAAGTAAAAATAAGGGCTCTTAACCTCCTGAAGAATATAACCAAGTGGAAGATATTTGCTATTTCTCAGCACTTCTGGAATTCTAGATTTCACAAAGTAGAATTGCTGGTTGGTTCTTTGTAGTTCCCATTCAATAAGAATGCTTTAAGTATAAATGTGATGCCTTACCAGATACATTATAGGGAACAGGTGATTATGAGATTCTGAAGAACAGAGAAGCACATTGTTCATTTTATATCCCTTCTGTCTCATCCTCCACCTTAGGTGCACCTTGTACATATCAGAGGTTAAAACAGGGATATTAAATGCATGAGTGAACACTTAAAGACTACTTTCTGCATTAAAATTATAGCACATCTAAAAAGCAAACTTTAAAGAAAATTTCCAATAATTTCCTTACATTTCACAAGCTTTATACTTTTCCAAATTTAATTCAGCAAGACCTATCTATTAGCATGCCCCAGGCAGGTTTATCAAAAACATCTTTTCACTATTAAAGCCTCAACCTATTTCAGCAACAATTCCCTGTGGACTTACTTAGCATAAGGCACTATTATTTCCATCTTCATTACAGCAAGTTTTAATTATCTGCCTTAGAAATAAGGTCCTACCTCTTAATGAAAGTGGTTAGTCTGAGGGCTCCAAAGGGCATAACACAGCTTCCAGGCTTAATTTCGATTATATATGCAATCATAAGTTAGAAAACATGTTTGAAAGTCAATGCAAGTTCTCCACCTGTTTCTCTAGTTGAAAAACATAAATATTGATAGAAATGAAGGTTTTTATTCTTTTTCACTTCTTGTCTAGAGCAGTGTTTTTCAAATATGAGGATGGTGCTTCCAGGTGTCACCTGGTGTCACCTGATGTCAGTTTCAGTATTGCTACTGGAGTTCATATCAGGGCAGTGGACTCAGACCTAGGTTTACTTCCAGGTATAGTAACCATGTGTCCTTAGTAACTACTCAAGTTCTATGAGCTTAATCTCTTCCATAGTAGTACTATTTTTCAATGTTGGTGAGGAAATTAAATGACTAATAAAATTAAAGTCCCGAGACTTGTTCCTGGCATGCAATTGATACTCAGAAAGTGTTAGTATTTATACTATAGGGGAGCAAATTTTGCCATCCCAAGATCTGCCTCTTTGACATATTACTTTAAGCTGGTTATTTTTAAGAACCTGCAGGCTTGAGAAGCTCTAGAAACTGAGTAGATGTTACCCTTTGTAAGATATACATTTACATGTATAAGGGGAATCTCCATTGGTAAGGGTGTCTCCCGCCCTCTCTGCACCAGGAAAAGAAGGATGATCTTAAATCTCTATAAACTTATCCATGACTTAAGTCTGCATAACAACCTTACCCTTGTTTACTTAGCTTTTCCTGGTCCTTCCTATAACTGCCTTCCCACCACAATATCTTCTTTGTCTTTATGTGAAAATGGCAATAAGGTGGTGGCTTTGGCTATTCCAGGGAGTTACTCAGTTTTCCTGGGTTTCTCCCATGTGTACAGGAGGCATCCATGTTATTAAATTTTTATTTGATTTTCTCCTGTTAATTATTACATTTTTATTTGATTTTCTCCTGTTAATCTGTCTCATGTCAAGTTAATTCTTAGACCAGTCAGAAGAACCTTGAAGGGTACAAAAAAATTCTTTCTCCCTGTAATACCACTTGGCTTACTTTCCCCTCCAAAATTGAATTATTCTGAATTCCTCAAGTCGTCAATTGCATTCCTAGTGTCTCATTCTCTTCAGATGAATGTATGTCCTGCATCACTGAAAAGAGATATTAACTAGAAGTAGTATGGATAACTAGGATTTCTTCTAGTTTTCACTCTTCCAATACCAAACATCTATGATTTCTACCACCTTTCCCTCTTCCTTTCTGTCTTAGAGGAAGTATATCCCAGATCCTTTTAAAGATTCATTTCTTAGGCTAAGTTTTACCCACTCCGTTTGATCTACCGCCAGATCTTGCTCCATCATTTACTCTCTGTTCTTTTAATGAAGCTTCTAATTTCTGGTCACTCTGGTTCATTTCCCTCAACCTTGAAAACAGTTTTAGCTATATTCAATCCACAAATTATGCTTCCCTTAAATCCATCCTAACCTAAGGAAATAATAGAGATGTGTCCTAAGATTTTTGTTCAAAGATAGCCATTGTGAAAATACAGTAGCATGCATTGGAAAATGCCCAAATGGCCAGAAATATAGATTGGTTAAATAAATTAGGAGAGATAGATAGATAGAAATAGATAGACAGATATGATGGAATGCTTATGAAAAATAACAAATGGCATACGAAACTTTTAGTCATGGGTAAATATCTCAAATTTGTTTTACCAATCATATGAATGCATGTGTATGTACATCACACACATGTGGACACATACAATGAAAAAAAATTAGACTTTCTGCAGTGTAAGAATAGGGGATAACTTAAATTTTCTTTCAGTTTCTCTGAAGCTTCTAAATTTCTTATAACAAATTGTTCCTGCTTTTATAAGTGAGAAAACAATTGTCTTTATAAATAATATTTTTTATCCTTGTGTCTTCTTCCAAATGGTTCTTTCTTTCTTTATTTTTTTATCATAGCTATCCATCACCTTAAAATACAGTCTATATCATCTAACTATACTTCTTTTGGTTCATTTACTCTTTAACCTATTACTGGTTCATGTAGCCCCCATTATAGGTCACACACTATGCAAAGTACAGTGCAGATCACTGAGGTTGTAATGATGGTGGTGGCTGAGGACACAAGTTAGGCAATAAATATTTTTCTCATCAAGGGCTTGTACCAGCCTCCTAAGAAACCAAGTACTCTTTCCATTGCATATAATTTTTCAAGCACAAAGTCACGAATACATTGAAATATTTACAATGACACCATTTTTAAATAAGTGCCTAAAAACACAATTACGCAAACTCTCATAAATCTGACTTCTACATCCTTCCAAAATCCATGGCCAAATGCTTAAAATGCTCTTAAAGTAATTCCAGATTAATTACATGAATCAGGCTTCTGGTTCCAGTGTTTATGACTAGAATACCAATAATTTTTTACTTACGTTGCTTAAAAAGATTGATTTATAATAATAACAAAAAAAGTATAACTCTATGCTTAGAGTTCTACTTTAGAAATATTAAAATCTATTTTTTCTGATGAAAAAGTAATATATATTTATTTATTCGTGAAAACTTATAAAAATAAAAAGTAATAAAACAAAAACTACATATATATGGTTGAAGAACAAATGACCAAGAAAGCAGCAGGGGTAACTGATGTGGACTATACTTTCAGGAGATGGATAACTAAGAGAAAACAAGTAAGTGAGGTGTCATTTGGGAGAGGACACAGGCCAAAAGACAAATTATTTATATATATGTAATTATATATACATGAGACAAAAAGTCAGTGCTGGCAAGTTGCAGTGGCTTCTCTCCTTCAAGTGCTCCTACGTACTCCTCCCATTCTGGATTCTTCTAGGCAAGTGTATAAAAGAATGTCTGTATTAGATCCTGAAGGACAGCCCCTATCAATTAAAAATTCAAATATCTAGCCACCTATCATCTCTCTTTCAATCATCTGCAGTATCTTTAGTAATGAATACAATACTTACCATTAAGAAGTGATTACACTCTTACACATTGTTCTCCTGATTACAAGGATGTATTTAAAGGTTTATACTGGAAAGGAAGGATCTGTTTTCAACTTGGACTCCAGGCAGAGAGTGACTGCACCCACTAAAAGGCAACATCTTTGCTAATTTTAGTATACACAAGTTTTCAAACACTTGAAACAATGTGATATTTACATAGCAATTACTGTATATTTTTGTGCCAGAGAGGTACCTGGGATGGACGCTTAACCTGCCTTAGGGAACATATTCCTGAGGAAGTGACCAAGACATCTAAGCTGAGACCTACAGAGTTACTGGTCTAAAAGGGGAATCGGGATAGGCTGACAAATGTTGTCCTCTTTATCATTTGATTAAATGCCTTTGACTTGAGTGGCTCCACACCTGGAAAGAGGAGAGCTTAAAAATCAGCCATTCTCTAGACATTGTAGCTAAGCTTCTCGTGAGACTGATTATCAGTGAGTGATCTTTCAGTTCCTGATCACATGTTACCTCATCTAGTTTGATCATCAGCGAGGTTCCCTCATAGAAGGGAGAATGAATTTGCATTTATCCATCCATCTGTCCATCCATCCATCCGTCCATCCAAATGAACCATATTCATCTTATAAATTACAAGGTGTCATGCTTGATGTTGTCATAATAAAAAGCTTTAAAACTTCTTTACTTCAGGAGTTTTCAATCTAATAGGTAAGCTTAAGCCAAGCACATGGGTAGGTACCTGCAGAATGATGAGCACGTTCAGACTCCACATATTTGAGGAACTACATGGCCTGCCTCCTTTTTGACAAGTTGGCAGCTTTTCTTCTGAAGATACTATAATTCTTTCTTTGGGCCTTTAACATTCACTGTAGGAACATTAGTCATCAGATAGTGAAATCTTGAAACTTAATAAAACAAATATAGAAGAGATTCATGACTAACATGGGTACAATAGTGCCCTTGGGTCAAACATTTGCTTTACTAAATGCCAAACAGTCTCCGGTTTCTAGCAATAAAACATGATTTCATTTGCTTTCTGCACTGCTGGAATGCCTGCATGTAGTCCTTAGTTAGAAGAAAAATAATTATGGCTATACCTTCACTGATACTGGATGCTGTAGGGGGACATTCAGACCAATTAGAAAGAAGAATGTCTGGAAAAGAACAGTCAAGAGAAGAAGACTGTTGACCTTTCAAGGAGAGAACCAGCCAAGGACATCTGGGATATTAGATGCAGGTCATCTATGTACATGGTGGAGTATCTTGAGAAATACTGTAGAAGCTACAAATAGCTTCTACAAATCATATCATTTTCTTGCCCAAAGCCACCCAGTAACTTCTTATTCTGATTAGAATGAGTCTTTCCAGAGGGACTGGCAAAGTCTTTCTAGTACCAGCCCACACATTTCTTCCTCTGTACCATCATATTGAAGCTCTGCAGGATCAGGCCCCACAGCCTTGTCAGCATCCCCTCCTGCACGTCCTTGTCCACTATACTCTAACTACATGTGTCATCTTCCTGCTCCCTGAACCTTCCTCAAACATTCCTCTTGCCTTTGCCTTGCTGTTCCTTCTGCCTAGGAGGCTCTTCCCTCTTATCTTTCCAGAATGGCTTATCCAATTACTCAGGTGTCAGCTCAGATGTCATCCCCTCAGATATGTCTCTGGTCGCTCAGTCTAGAGAAGCTCCTCTGTTCTCCTCTCTTCTCTCCTCCCAGACCATCATTCTCTATCTCTATTGTTATATTTGACTCTCTTCATGGCTCACTTTGGTATCATAAATTATTTTGATAATATTAAAAATGACAAAGTAATCACTTGTTACTGTAAATTACTGTAAATCTGTCAATTAGCATTCTTGCCTAATTTTTTTTTCCTTGTTTATTGAGAGACAGGAGAGAGCAGTGGTCAGGAATAGACTCTGGAGTCAACTTGGGTTGAATCCCATCTCTACCACTTACTGTTTGGGGGATCCTGAGCAAGTTGATTTCCCTGTGCTTCAGTTTCTTCATTAATAAATTGGGATAAAAATAGCATCTACCTCATATGGTTGTTGTGAGCATTAAATGAATCAAAATAAATCACTTAGAGCCTGGCGCAGAGTAGCACTAATGAATGACTACTAATAGCAGCAGCGGTTGTCTTTTCCATTAGAATTATAAGAGTAGGAATTTAGCCCTCCAGTTCAATGCTAAATCCCTAGTATCTAACATAGCATTTGACAATAGTGGATAATCAATATTGGCTAAATAAATGTTTTATAGGAGAGTGGCTAGAGGAAGATAAGAAATTTTCAGGGGATTAGATCTAAAAAAGAAATTTAAGTCAGTGATGAAAAGAAAGTCATTGTTATATAACGAGGGGGGAGAGACTGGAAAGTGTTGTTAGCACAATTAGCTGTAACCTGATATTAATGAGGCCAAGGCGACAGGTTTAACACCTTTGTATATTCCACTTAAGTTTGTTCTGTGGTACAATCATTTACTCAGCTTTCCTACTGCTAGCTAGTTGTCTTATGCATCCATGCCTGGAAGCAGGGGGACAGAGAATGAAGAAATAAATATCCATCCATTATGGCTAAGGACATTTATCTGCAAATGCATTCCTAATAAACCATGGGGTGATTCTTGGCCCTGGCAACATGACAAGAGATTTCCATGCTAACTCTCCCTGAGTGCAAACCACCAAGCACACATCACTCCCCCACCAATATTTCCAGTACTTAATATCTGCCTCATGAGACTGAAGTTGGAATTTGAGAAATTGGGAATGTTTATTCTCCTTTCCTGAAATATTTTTAGCTGCCACCAGGTGGTACTAGGTAAGCACATCCAAATAGGAAAATGCAAATTTATTATACACAACACTGCCCATGACCTGCAAGAAATTGTTTTCCTTTAGGATAATTTCTAGAAATATAAATATTGCATAAGACAGAATATGCATCACTCTTAGTTTGGATTTTTAAAACAATGTTTGGTTTTCTTTAAAATTCAAATTGTGCTCAGATTTGGGAGAAACCTTCATCTTCCTGTGATTAAGGCTTTCATTTTAGGAAAGCTTTTTTTTTCAGTTAGTCCTATGGATTTCAGGCCTCCGGGGAAAGTCTACATTTTCCCTTGTACATTTACGTGGCACTTTGCAGGAGCTTTTCTTATACTTTTATTCCCTTATTCATAGCTACTTAATTTTGCCTGTCTCTGTTTACTCATCTGTGAAATGGGGATAGAAATACGCAGGCGTTACCAGGTTCTGCAAATGTTGATAGCATGTCATATCTCTGAGTAAAAGATAATCAATATCATTATGTTCCTTATGGACTTTCTTCAACTAAGCAAAATACTTCCAGGCCATTTTCTTCATTTTAGAGGAGGTGAACTCCCTTGTCACCCATTTCTACAAATGGCAAATGGGTACGCACTAGTCATCTGCAATGTCTGCAGACAGTGTAAGGAGCATCATCGGGAAGAATAATTTCACTGCTCTCTTCACTTCTTACTCTTTTACTACACCGCCGCTTGTTCAAAGCTGAGTACATCTTTCAAGGCAGGCTTGAAACATGGACTTTCTCTCTCACTCAGATTATTAAGAGATGGCTTCTTTCCTTGATTTCAGACACAAAAGCCTAACTTTTATTTCTAGATAAATAACTGTGAACCTCTATTTATCTTCCTGCTCACGTACCCCTTTGTCAAACATACATCCTCAATACCCTTTTAGAAATATTTAGCCCCTCTTTCCTTTCTCTCTGTTGGTCTCTTACTCTTTTAAGAATTTTCCACTCCAAACATTTACTATCCTGGAGATTATAGCCAATTGTCATAAGGAAGCAGTGATTTTATGAAAGAAGTATATAGTTCTCTTCACCCAATGCCTTGTACTGAAACACAGGAGCAACACCCACGAATATGCCCAGCAAAGGCTCGCGCTGTGGCCACCCAACTATTGCTTTATATCAAAGGATCCTGAAATTCCTGTCATTCTGGGCAGTGAGGAGGGAGAACATAGAGATGGCCTAAGGGAGAGATAATGCAGATAAACTTTCCTGCAGAGTACACATTACTTTACAAGTACCATTAAGTGAAAATGGTTCAAATTCCTAAATTTACTTAAAAACTGAATAATTATAAAAGGATTTGGATAATTCTTAAAATTAGCACTACTTAACGCACTTAAATAAAACATACATTTTTCCTTCCTTCCTTTCTCAACCCATTTTTTCCATAGCCTAACTTCACAGCTTTTGGAAAAAGCAGTCACCAAGCATCATGTTTTATGGTAGCATGGGCTTTTTATTTTTTTCTAGACTCTGTATGTTTGGCTTAAGGTAATGTGGGATTTTTCTTATTTCATTTTCTTCTGGGCAATAAGGCAATAGTAATTCACTTATTTTGTTATACCTTTAAGGATAGCTCAGCTGAAGGCAATAAAAGTCAAAGTTATGATTTACGTCACTGTATAGACCATTTCTGACAATCCTCAAGACCGTAGCATGACATTTCATTTTTAAACAGCTGTTTTATATGTATATTTAAGTTTCTCATTCCAAACTGAACAAATATGAAATTTTAAGGAAGCCAGCCATGTGTGACTGCAGACAGGAGAATTCCAAACATTTTTCTAATGGCTGAGGTAATAAATATATAATCAGATCATGGATATTTATTAAGGGCAAAAGAACATTCAAAAGACTGTGGCAACTTGCAAAGGGCATAACTTCTAAGGGTGAGACCTGCCCTGTTCATTCATCCTCACTGAGAAGATTTCTACGTAATTCATTGAAATTCATTTTTGTTTCAGTATGCACGCTTTTCTTCTAAAAAGGAGAGAAGACACTGGTGAGAAATTTAATAGAGTTTGATTGCTCAGAAATACAGAAGAGAATCATTGTTCAGGAACACGTTACCTGTAGGTCAATCCTGCTGGCATTAGGGCAGTTAGATCCTCTTTGTTCATTCTCCAGCATCTCCTTCCTTAAACTTTTTAGCTCTGCCTGCAGACTGTACTCACTAGGCTTAATATATTTTGACAACATATGGCTCCCCTTCTAATTGGCTGGAGACAAAATGGCATCCAATATGAATAACCTCCTAGTTAAGGTGGGAGGAGCACAAGCTCTATAGCTCAATGTCCCCAAAACTGAAACCTGACTGTGCACTTTACTAGCCTTTGACTTTGGGAAATTCATCTCAATTTTTCTGGACCTCAATGTATTCATCTGCCAAATGGGTCTAATAGTACCAACAAGAGTAATTGGCACCAATTCCCAGTTTATTAGGCTGATGTGACAGTAAAATGAGAAAACCTTTATAAATCATGTAGCACTTGGCACACAGTTGGTAGCAGGAAATATTACTTCTCTAGTTGGAGAAAAGGCTTGTCACTGTTAGTGGTGTGGATAAGTGTTTATCTTCATCATGAATTGTGAGTGGTGATGACTCACAATTGCAAAGAATCCCCGTTTCAATTGTCTTATAAATGCAATTTTATAAAGGGGACAATTTTGATTGGATTGAATAAAAACCAGCAAGGGGAAAGCAAATCTTCAAAGCAAAAGCCTCATGGTTAACCATACCCTGCTTTTACTCACTTAAATCACTAAATCCACGGCATCATGCAACCTCAGGATCAAAAGTTGCAACCAAACACTTGAATCAAACAAGACATTGAATCAAAGCTATGGTTTCTCTTCCTCCCTTTTTGATTGGCAAGAAAAATGTTAAAGGTGAAATAATAATAATATATCATATTTAATATTTGTTAGATTTCTAAAAATACATCATCTATAGAGAATTGCTAAAAATAAAATTTAGTTCCACCTTCAGCAAACTGAACGTGTTACAAAAAGAATATTCTGACTTGAGATTTTTTAAATTAAGTTACAATAATAGGTTTCTGACATATATAACTCCCACCCCTCCATATGTATGTTAGGACTACTTTCTGTCCCTTTAGAGTGCCATACCCCTGTCCATAATAGCTTTTTGGACATTTCCCTCCATAGCATTAATAACTTATGTAGTGATTTGTTTAGGATCTAACCCACTAACTAAAGAGAAATATCTCTAAAGGCAACAGTCATGCCTGACCACTACTTAATCTCTAGAGTCTAGAAGGTAGCTGGGAATACAGCAGAGCTTTAAGAAAAGTTTGGAGAGGCTGAACAAAGCCAGCTTTAGACTTAGAAAGACCTGGATTTGAATCTGGATAATATCCTATACTCTGCTTTCTTGGGAAAAATTATTAAATTCCCTAGTAAGTTTCTCTTTAATAAAATGAGTAGAATAATTGTTATGTTGTGGAACTATTATAACGAATAAAGGAATAATGTATATATCAAACACATAGGAGTACACCTGACGCATGTCAAGTGTTTCATAAATCATTGCTATCAAAATCATGATTGTTACATGTGGATACATGTAGAATTTATTCTTCAATGTGACGAGGAGGACCTTTCAAAGCCTTCACCCTCCATGCCCCCAATTCACAACTCCATCTATATGCCTCTTTGAAATCTACAACCAGCTTCCTAGTCCCTTTAAAATCACAACAGAAAGCATCTCACAGTATCAAATATAATGTCAATGAAATGTGCTATTACTGGGAGTCTATGTCTAAGACTCAACCCTGTTATCAATTAAATTTTTATTGACAAAATAAATTATTGCTAGCAGTTTATGTCCATCAGTAATATGAAAGTACTTCTCATAAAATCATATGCAAAGCCTACCTATGTTTTAAAAACTGAATGATGGTTCACTAAGGAGAGTGTTTTTTCCAATATGAGGCTATCACCTGAGAGGTAGAGTGCAAAGCAAAACACACAAACACCTGTCACGTGAAGTGACTATGCTCCTGAAATTCAGTTCATTCAACTCTTTCATTGTCTTTGGTTCAAATTTTTTACCACTTTAGGGAGAAAAGTTATTTTCATAGAAGTTACACTTTTAGTAATTACTCAAGTTAATGAAATCTTCATTCAAATGCCAGAGGCCTAGGCAAACATTAAATCCAGGGATTTCACTTCCCCTTCAGTTTATTTCTGAAGTTGGCACTTTTTTTTGCATTTTATGCCCTCAGCTACACCAGAGATGATTCAAACATATTCACTATCAAACAACTGAGGTACCTGAGTGCCCGCGACTTTGTAGTTCTAGCCCATTGCAGTGGTTAAATATTGAAGAAAACAAATCAACAGAAAAACACACCTGATGTGACCTTTGTGAGGACACATGATTCTTAAGAAACAGGAGAAAAGAGTGCCTAAGAAGATTTTAAAATTCCTGTGCCGGTGGTAATGGCTTTGGCCATTTCACACTTCTGAATACAAATTTTGCTCATCATAAAATTGCAGCTCTCCAGTCAAAGGACACAACAGAGAAAGACTGGGTTTTTCTTAGTTCCTTTCATCATTTATGTTTTTTTTTTTTTTTTACAAAGTACTATCCCTAAACAATCTTGGCACATGCCAGTCCCAGTCCTAATGCCCTGGCTTCCAACGAACTGTGGAAAACCTGAAGCTGGATCTTTCTTTAGCAGGCAACTCCTATATTCCAGACAGGGGATCAGGTGCTGGGGATCCAAAGATAAACCAGGAAAGATGAACAGTAACCAAACGAGAAAGGTTAGCAAACAGTTATCAACCAACATCCTAAACTCCACAGGCTTTAAAAGTAAATCTTGGACATTGTACTTTATTTGCCATCCATACAAAAAAGAAAGAAAAAAAATAGACTAGGAAAAAAAAATCCTAAGGGCCAATAGAGATAAGAATCTGTTTACATATTCTTCCACCTAGTAAGTCCCATGCAAATTAAATCTAATTACATTTAGATGGTGCAGCTGCTCTGTTACTTTCCTTACAGCATTTTTTTGTGAGTTTCAAAGGTTTCATAAGAAACCTTGAAAGAAAAAAGTAAATGTTTTGAAAAGGAGTTACGATTTGTCAGCAGTAATCCTTCCCTGGATAGGGAAAGAAAGGTAAATCCTGGTAGATCAGAGAATTGTGGCTTTCAAAAATAATAGCATTACCCTGAAATTCAATCTGCTTGTATCATTTTTCCAAGCAATCTCTGTAGGCTTTCTATTTCTTTGTCATTTATTACAGTAAGAAGCAAAATGGTCCAAAATATAATTATTTACAGTAAGCACACAGATATTCTGAACGAAGATAGAATTTGATAGCATGCACAAACATGGGGGAACACAAACACATTACTTATCCAGCATTCTGAATCACCTTTTCATCTGAGAGCTTTGTGTACTTTATAGCAACAGCAGAACAAGTCATGTTTATTGGACTGTTAAAATGCACAATATGGTGGACATGATATTTTAAAGGAATATGAGACTAAAATCTTACCCTAGCACATATGGAACCTGGAAAGAATTCATAAATGATCAAGTGACAGCTTAATGCTGGAAGGTGGACATAGGTCTTCTAAAGCTTTCTACACTACAAGAACACCACATACCTGGTACTGCCATAGGGTGCCATATAATCCCTTTCTAAGCACATCAGGGAGATGTTCCCAGTGCTGAAGGATGGCAGTCACATGTGCAACAACAGCATGCTAGTTAACTAGGAAATGGAGACCAGGGATGCACATTTACCACGGCCAATGCACCCAATAATGAAACACAGCTGTATCGCTCTTGAAAGATGAACAATTCCTCACAGATGAGACAGTTCCTTTCCAGACATCAGTTTAGATTCTTAAATGATGAATGAAACCAATTTAAAGGTGGCAGAGTTAGTCTCAAATAATACGGCTTAAAATACTTAAGAAGGAAGCAATGTTTTCATTCCTGGGATATACCTTCCGTTATACCATTATACCCTCCATGGACTATCTGGATATAGGTAAAGTGGAGAGTCCATAGCCTGGCACATAATAGGTGTACAGTAAATGGGAGAAATTCTTATTTGTGTTATTATTATGATTATTTTACTTACTAGAATGTCATGACCTCAACACATGATTCATTTTTATGCTTCCATGTAGAGATCTGAAGTCATAATTCTCCTTTACTATTCATCTATTTCACATTGTTTTATATTACTCTTAAGGACACGAATTGATTTTGAATTCTTTTCTCTAGACTTATAACTTACAAGCAGTCATCTAATTATACTCAGAAGGAAAATTTATTACAGTCCAGGAAAGGAATTTCATTGAAGAGCAGGCCACCAGTAGGTAAAGTCAGCATTTTCTTTCAGGTAAATAGTTTCATCAAAATGTTAGATTGTTTTAATTATATGATGACACTAATTTTCAGGCACATCATCAGTTTAGTTTCACCTTTTTTCTCTCCAGAGACAAACACTCCATTGAATGGACAAATTAATTATAAGTAATATACTGGTTTTAGAAATAAACTAAGATAAATTGTGCTTTTTTGTTTTTACATTGAGGAAACTCATAGTAACTCTGATCATAAAATAAGTACACAGAATCTTATGTGCTTTTATGTTCTGTTAATGTGGGCTTAAAATTATAATATTGAAAGAAAAAACAGACCTTAATTATACCCATTTTATTAATGACAGCTCTCATCTTCAATCAATCTCCAGTTTACTCTTATATTAACAGGCTTAGGTTATTGTAACAAAATAAATAACAAATGCCATAAACAGCAAATATTTATTTCTCATAGCACTGGAGGCAGAAAGTCTGAAATCAGGTGCCAGTATGATTGTGTTTTTGGTGAGATCCCTCTTCCTGGTTCATGGGGGGCCATATTCTCATCCTACTCTTCCATTGCAAAGAGAGAGAAAGGGCTAGCTTTCTTCTTCTATAAGGACACTGATCCCACTGTGAGGTCTGCCCCCTCTTGACCTAATTACCTCCCCAAAGTTTCACCCCCAGTTACCATTACATTAGTGCTTCAACATGTGAATTTTGGGGGACACAAACATTTTTGGAGGCATACAAATATTTGACCCATAGCATTTGATCCACAGATCAAATGTGGGTATTCCCCCAGTTTCCCCAAACCCATGTCCTTACATGCAAGATACATTCATTCCATCCCAACAGCCCCCAAATCTTGTTTTAGCATGAACTCTAAAGTCTGAGGTCAAAATTTTCATCTAAATATTATGTAAATTAGATATGGGTGAGACTCCAGGTATGATTCATCCTAAGACAAAATTCCTCTCCAGCTGTGAGCCAGTAAAACCAAACAAGTTATAAATTACAATGATGGGACAGGCACAGGACAGAGATTTCTATTTCAAAAGGGAAATGTGTGAAAGATGAGAGGGGTGACAGTTTTCAGGTAAGTCCAAAACTAGCAAAGGAAACTCCATGAGATCTTAAGGCTGGACAGTAAACCTCTTTGGCTTGCTGCTCTGCCTTCCATCCTCACCAGGGAGGCTGTGTCACCCGTGCACCTGGGAGGGATGCTACCCAGGCTGTACCGTCTGCTGGGCAGGACCTGCACCCCAGACCCTGTTGGAGCCTGTCTGACCTGCTGAGACCCAGGTCGGGGCCCAGATGATCTCTGAATTGTCTTCAGGGTCCTTCTTCCCACTTCTGTAAGGACAACACACATCTGCAGCTTTCTTCATGTCCCATCTCCTATCCCCTCAGTTTGAACTGGCAGCTTCTTGTTGGGGCGGTTAGAGTTCTGTGGCTCAACCCCGCACTAACTTCTTTACCAAATGATCAGTCTCCTATGCCTTTAGTGTTGTCTGGTGAATATGCTCTTTTATTTCGTAATATGGACTGGCCAAGAATTTCACAAATCTTTAAGGTCTTGTTCTTTTTTGCTTAACAGTTCCATCTTCAATCCCTTTCTCTAATCTTAAATTTAACTATGAGCAGGCAAGAGGAAGCAAGCCACCCCTTGAACACACAGCTTAGAAATCTCTCCAGCCAAATACCCATTTTCAACACTTGCCAGTTCTACCTTCCTACTTTCCATATTATGTGTGACCTCTGCTTCTCTATAAGCTGTTGTCTCAGGCTTGGTACCTTTCTTCTGGAAATGTGCATGATTTTAGGGACATGAAAGAGCCTGGTATCCTTGTGGCCAGTATCTGTTCTCTCTTCTCAAGAATTTTTTGTTGTGGTAAAATATACACTACATGTGACATGTGGTAAAATATACATAATATTTACCATTTTAACAATTTTTAAGTGTACAATTAAATTGCATTAAGTACCTTCACAGTATTGCATAACCATCCCCATTATCTATTTCCAGAAAATTTTCACCATCCCAAATAACAACTTGACACTAATAAAGCAATCTTCTCCTTCTTTCCTCTCCACAGGCCCTGGTAACTACTATTCTACTTTCTGCCCATGAATTCGACTGCTCTAGTTCATATAAATGGAATCATACTATATTTACCATTTTTTTAAATGCTTATTTCACTTAGCATAATGTTTTCAAGGTTCATCTATGTTGTAGGGCATATCAGAACTTCTTACAACAAAAGACACCATCAACAGAACAAAAAGACAACCTACACTATGGAAGAATATACTCATAAACAATTTACTGCTAAGGGGTTAACATCCAAAATAAATAAATAACTCATATGCTTCAATACCAAAAAACAAATAACCTTATTACAAAATGGGCAGAGGACTGAACAGCCATCTCTCCAAAGAAGAAATATAAATGGCCAACTGCCACATGAAAAGATGCTCCACATTGCTAACCATCAGGGAAATGCAAACCAAAACCACAATGAGGTATCACCTCACACCAGTTAAAATGGCCATTATCCAAAAGACAAAAAATAACAAGTGTTGGCCACGATGTGGATAAATGGGAACTCACTTACACTGTTGGTGGGAATGTCAATTGGTACAACCTCTGTGGAAAGTGCTATGGAGGTTCCTCAAAAAACTAAAAATAGAAATACCATACAATCCAATAACTCTACTTCTAGGAATTTACCTGAAGAAAACAAAATCTCTGATTCAAAAAGATATATGCACCCCTATGTTTATTGCCACATTATTTACAATAGCCAAGATATGGAAGCAACCAAAGTGTCCATCAATAGATGAATGGATAAAGAACAGGTCGTACATATACACAGTAGAATGTTATTCAGCCATGTAAAAGAAAGAAATTCTGTCATTTATGACAACATGGATAGACCTAGAGGGTATCATTCTTAGTGAAGTAAGCCAGGCAAAGAAAGACAAATATCATGCAATTTCACTTATTTGTGAAATCTAAAGACAAAACAAAACAAAATGAACAAAAACGCAGTGGACTCATAGACACTGAGCAGTGATGTGGTTACCATGGGGGAGGGGATGGGGTTGGTAGGGGAACTAAAGGTGCACAAAAATTCTCAATCGTAATGTAAGTTTGTCATGTGGATGGAAATGCAACATGGATAATACAGGCAATGATTCTATAACATCTTCCTTTGCTGACAGATAGTAATAGCACTATTGAGGTGATTATTTAAAAATGTGTGTGACTGATGTTCCACATCACTAATTATCAGGGAAATGCAAATTAAAACCACAATGAGATATCATCTCACACCAGTTAGGATGGCCAACATCCAAAAGATAAGGAAAAACAAATGCTGGTGAGAATGTGGAGAAAGAGGAACCCTCCTGCACTGCCAGTGGGAATGTAAATTAGTTCAACCATTGTGGAAAGCAGTATGGAGGTTCCTCAAAAAAATAAAAATAGAAATACCATTTCACTCAGTAATTCCACTCCTAGGAATTTACCTGAATAAAATAAGATCCCAGATTCAAAAGACATATTAACCCCTATGTTTATTGCAGCACTATTTACAATAGCCAAAATATGGAAGCAACTTAAGTGTCCATCAGTGATGAATGGATAAAAAAGATGTGGTACATATACACAATGGAATACTATTCAGTCATAAGAAGAAAACAAATCTTACCATTTAAAACAACATGCATGGAGCTAAAGGGTATTACGTTCAGTGAAATAAGCCAGGCAGAGAAAGACAAGTACCAAATGATTTCACTAATCTGTGGAGTATAACAGCGAAGCAAAACTGAAGGAACAAAATAGCAGCAGACTCACAGACTCCAAGAAGGGACTAGCAGTTACCAAAGGGAAGGGGTGGGGAGGGTGGGTGGGGAGGGAGGGAGAAGGGATTAAGGGGCATTATAATTAGCACACATAATATAGGTAGTTCATGGGGAAGGCAGTATAGCACAGAGAAGACAAGTAATGGCTCTATAGCATCTTACTATGCTGATGGACAGTGACTGCAATGGGGTGTGTGTGTGGGGGGCTTGATAATATGGGTGACTGTTGAAATCACAATGGTGCTCATGTGAAACCTTCATAAGATTTTATATCAATGATACCTTAATAAAAATAAATAAAGAAAAAAAAGAAGAACATTTGGAAATGTTCATTGTTTATTTATTCATTCATTTATTTAACAAGTGCTGAGTAGGTAACAGGCACTGTGTTTTTATTTCCTTCTGGGGATACAGTGGAAACCAAGAGAGATAAAGTCTTTGTCCTGATGAAGCTTGTGTATTAGAGATAAGAGACAAGAAATAGAAATCCAACATATATAAATTCAAATAATAGTGTAGAATATAAACTAAGGCAATGGAAAAGAGACTGTTGGGGGCTACTTGAGCTAGCAGTAGACAGGGAAGGCCTCCTTGAGGATGGAACATTTGATTAATAACCTCAAAGATTTACAGAACCATATGGTTTTACTGAGGAAGAGCAAAGCATGTGTAAAGGCCCTGAGACAGAGATAAACAGTGAGTATTCAATAAAGCAAGTATGGCTCTGGGAGAGTGGGCTAGAGGAAAGGAAGTAATGTATTCACAGAAGGAGAAGAATCCAGGTTACATGATGCCTTGTAGATCATGCTATTTAATCCTGCTATGGACATGCAGGCACTTGTTGCTGGGGGTGCCGTGGAGAACAAGTTACACATGGTTCCTGCTTTGTGCAGCTTTAAACGTAGAGGGAAAGATAGCACCAATCACAAGACATGGCTATGATCAGGGCCAGCTTCATGAGCTGGTGGCCTGTGCAGATGCACGGGGGCCAAGTGCTCAGAATGCCTCCAGACTTGGTTAAATGCTCTGATGCCACTGTTTTGAATGTTCTTAATGTTTTTTTAACACAGACCCTGCACTTCCATTTTTCACTGGATATGTACATTATTTAACTGGTCAAAGCTATGATGGGGCAGAATGGAAGCTGCAGAAGCCCAGAACAAGTGTCTAAGTGAATTCTTTGAAAGGCAGAGGAAGTGAAAAGGGAAGATTTCTCATGATAGCTAATGGCCAATCTGTTAACTGATGTGGGAGGACCAGGGAGAGGGGCAGGTCCAAATAGATGCAACAAGGAAAGGAACAGAGCTCAGAGATAACAACTGGAGGAAGGTCAAAATGTTCAAAATACCAGTGAAAATTTGTTTATAATGTTTTTTTTTTTGTCTGGTTACTTATTATGGAAAAGGAACAGTAAATGAAGTTCCCTAAATGATCATAGCCTAGGCTGCCCCACAAAATGCCTGCAATTATACTATTGGTGTCGCCTAAGCTATTTTTTAGGATCAATTAGTTAATTGCTTGTTCTTTAATTACCCACACTCCTTTTAAAGCTTTATGTGTCACAGCAGAGCCAAGGAGGAAGTTTGCAGAGAAATGCTTCAAATGTGGATGTAAAATAACCTAATGGATTCATTTTATGATAACCATGGTGTTTAAATAGGGTCCTACTCATGCTTAGAAGAGTTTTTTATTAGCCACTTGACTCCAAATAGTCAAGAATATAGAAAAATTTCATGTTCCCCCCTGCTTGGATAATTCTTGGATCTGCAAATCCCTCTTTCATCATTATTCAGTATTGATCACATATTACAATTTAAAAATTTATTTTAAAACTGTAAGAGGGAACTGGCAAAGTCATTGCATGTTTCTTAATGTCTTCCTTGGCAATTAGTAAAGCAACTCAAACTCCTGGGCCTTTCAGTGCATCAGGGGGAGGTTTATGTACAACAATTTGGATGGCTGCCTGGGACAGCTAGAGGCACAGAGCAACTGGAAAGAATGGAGCAAGAGAATTTCACTAAAGATGCTTATACAAATTATAGTTTATCAAGTGTTTTTTTTTTCAAGACAAAATGAACTCCCTACTTTAAAACTTTCTCCAAAATCCTGCCTGTTTTTTATTAATACTTTAGGTACCCATGAGCAATTACATTTTTCTCCTTAAGTGATAATCCAAAATGTGAAATGAGAAAGGTTTGTTCATGTTTCCGTCTGATGTTTTTGTTTATAACCTTGTCCACTGTATTAATCTCTGCATGAAAATGTGGTTTGTTGACCATTGGAGGGTGCAATACAGGTATCCGATAAATGTCTAAAGAATAAATGGATAAAAGAGTAAAGAAGTGAATTAAGATTGAACCTATATCTCAGCTCAGCCTCAAGTGATAGTCTTGGATACTAAAGGTCTCAGTAATAATCTATAACGTTTCTGAACTTTATATTATTTTCTTAAAATTCTAATTACTCCATAGGTTTGGCCATACTTTGTGGCCATGTGCCTGAGACTGTGTGGTTGGGAAATAAGTGTAAATGTTATATACCCTTTCTGGGGAGCTGACTTAGAAGAACTCCCCACACTATCTCCACGCTTTCTCTTGCCTTTCTACAGTTGGCCTGTCACAGCACAAACTGACATTAAAAGTCAAGGGCTGAAGATGGTGAAACCTCAGTCAACCAGGGTTCCTGAACAACTGTGTGATGCAGCCCCCCCACCCCCTGCTGCAAGTTGGGACTAGGAATAAACAGCTTTAATGAATAAAGAGTAAGGAATAAACAGCTACTGACTTCAGGCACCATAATTTCAGATTCGCTGTTGCTGTTGGTATAACAACTGTTTTTTCTTTAACATATTCCCCCGTCCACACCAAGCTCACTCCCACCAAAGGCTTTTGCTCTTATTGCTCTGATAGGCTCAGTTAATCCCTGCCTATCCTTCAGATCTCAGAGCAAGTCATTTCTTTAGGGAAAACTCTTCCTGATTAGTCACATCTCTTCTATGTGCTCCTTGACATCATACGACTCTCTTTTTTAGCACTTATCGAGGATCTAGGGGGCCTTCATGGCCACAGTATCTCCTTCCATAAGGCCACTGATGAGGCATGGACTTCCAAGCAGCTTCAGGAGCCGTGGGTATCCACCAGGAAGCCAGGGCAGAAGTGCAGGTGAGTTCCTACGAAACACCCTTTAGGGCACCCTAAATAATTGAGGGAGGTGGTTATCAATGATGCATATGTTCACTTCAATTATAGACTATTGGTAAAATTAAATATTAATACAAATAAAGCTTCATTTATGCTACGGCCTTCTAAAGCCTTGGAAAATTCATGTTACAAATGTTCACTGAAGACTTACTGACAATATAGCCATCCATTAAGGAACTGTGAGAAGGTTTACAGGAAGTTTTGAAGCCCACATTCATTTGTGAATCCAAGCAGCTCAGTCGCCACACTTTAATTTTAATGGTGCAGGTACATGGCAGAATTTTCAGAATCTCCCTCCCTCCCAGCCTTAGTCCATTTACACATTAATAGGTGTTTACCACTGCTGCCTCCTACAGTCTCCAGGGCAAGGGGTAGAGTGATAATGGCCATTCTCTTCTCCCCTCTTTTCCTGGTATGTAATTGGTCTGGCATCTGCCAGTCACCAAGGACCCACCAGTGGAGTTCCTCTCAGAAGGGGCTGGCAGGAAGGAGACAGCATGCCGTGTGGCAAAGCATGAGCAGTGGCTGGAGGAAACTGATGGGGTGGGCCTAGCTAGTGAATTTCAGCAAGCTGTGAGAAATAAAAATGGTTTCTCCTAGCCTACCCTTTCCCTTGACTCATTTCAGTTTCACTGGTTTCATAGGCAGTTTGCTCCAGCCCAGTAACACCCTTTCCCCTGGAGCTATAAATGGAGTGCTTGCTTTAAGCTACAGGATCTTATTATTGATCAACCCTGTTGTAGGAAATAAAGTCACTGATATAAATGGGAACATTAGCTGGCATTCAAGAAACCAAATAAACTGATAATAGTCATTTTATTTTAGTATTTTAGTTTAGATGTTTAGTTTGGTTATGTCTATTCCTCAAGGTTGATAGTTATTTGTCATCTACAAGACAACTTGCTTCACTTTGATTTCAACTGAGAACAGCTAAGTTGTAACTCCTCATTAAGAATGTTTACTCTCCAGGGAGCCCATCATTCTCCAGCATGCTGAACCATCGTGCTATTCCTAGAAACCCTGTCTCTGAAAATCAGGGGGTGGCTTGCTTATATTCACTGGCTGGCTCTCACTTTGTGGGGAGTAAGTATCACTCCTGTCAGGAAAAATGTCAGTGACCAGCTTCCTGGGCATTGCCAAGCCTCCCAGATCCCTTTCTCTTTCTCATACTTTGTTTTCATCATGTTCTTCATCTTGCTTTCTTATGTCAAATACTTCACCCTGGAGGCATGGATTTCCCAAAGGATGTTAGTATAGTTAAGGATTAAAGTTAAAAGTATAAAAAGTTATCTATCAGCAAAGCAAAAGCTCCCATTAGTACACATGCTATTCTCACTTATTATCAAGGTACCATTTCCATATTTCTTTCCGGTGCAGAGAGCTCTGCATGTTTCATTTTAATAGAGCACATGTTTTCTATTCATAACTCTCTTGTAATTTTCCTCCTTAATTAAGGCATTTTATCTAATCTTGGCTTTTGTGTATTTTCCTATTATAAGTATTTATCCTGTTGCCTTCTCAACAGAACCATGCCTTGTCATCCATCTCAATAGTATTTAACTTCCATAACCCAAAACTGTCTTTCCTGGAAAAATCAGGAATTTTCATCATTTATTTTATACCATACAGATGCCTAATCTCAACAAATATTTCTTGATTTTGAGGATATCTTTTGAGTTATTTCTGTGAGGGACTGGTATCATGGGTGTGCAATAGTCCCACACTCAGTCTAATGTTCTGTTGTCATCATGCAATTCTTAATAATATTTGAAGGAGGGGACCATATTCCATTTTACTCTGGGTCTTATTTTATGCAAATACTTAACACAAAGCTAAGAGAGAGGCATAAATGGTCACACAATGCTCATTATTCATAGAAAATAGGCATAGTCTTGTCTTTTTATTCAATTTAATATTGAGGTAGAAAATATACAACGTACATACATCTTAAGTATATATTTTGCTGAATTTTTATATATGAAATGCACACAAATACATACACATGTATACATGTACATGTTAACTACCATTCATTTCAAGATACTGAATATTTTCATACCATCTCTGACTCACTCATACTTCTTCCTAGTCAATATCTGCCCATATGATGGGTAACCACTATTCTGACATATCACCAAAGATTAGTTTTGCTTGTTGTAAACTTCATATTAATGGAATCATACACAATGTAGTTTTCATTGTGCTTGTTTTTTTTTTATCATTACTTATATATGATTCATCCATGACCTAGCAGTGTACATCATTTTTTATTGCTGTATAGTGTTCCATTATATAAATATATCATGATTTATTTACTTTATTCTTGTGGGTGTCTAGGTTGTTTCCAACATTTGGTTATTATGAATAATGTTGTATGAATATCCTTTCACATGTCTTTTGGTAGAAGTGGGTACTCTTATTTTCGGTATATACCCAAAGTAGAATTTCTGGTTGATTGTGCAATGTTCCACCTTAGTAGATATCAGTATTGGCTTTTGAATGTCCACAGTAGTAGCTTTTTGTAGTGATATAGCCATGACTTCATCACTTAAAATCTATTTTGATTCCAACACAGCATGTTGAATTCCTTCACATACTTCAGATCATTTAGACCTTTCAACCCATTAAGATAAAACAATCTGTCAATTTTCACTTATGTTTTTCCATATTGAGATTTAGAGAATTTAAAACCAGACCAAGGTTTCAAATTTAGTAGATGACATTGAATATAGTACTGATAAAATTTAGATTCTATTGATATGCAATCTATCTGAATTTATTGTACTTACATATGAAAGAATAGCCATAGAAGGAAAGTCATAGATAGTCCAGTAAAGCACAAATTCAAGTGCCTGGCACATAGTATATATTAAATAGATATTCCATAAATATATACATATTGAGATGTGACTATCCCACTAGTTGGAAACAAAAACCTATTAAAGCAATCTATATTTTTGCAAATATTTTCCTTTAAGTTAGTTACTATTTACAGGTCTAAGAATATCATAACTTTAGATTCAATTAGAACCATCATTGTAGGAGCACAAATACGCTTGGCTCACTAATAAGTAAAGAAATCCTAAATACATTTCCTCAAATCTTAGTGTAACAAATCACAACTTCAGCAACTTCCTTTAAGGAGTGAAGATATTCTAGAAAGATAATTTTAAAAGAAGTATTAATAACAATACATGGAACTCTATAGAGACCTCTCTATCCTGTGTATAAAGCATGTTCAGTAATGTTCAGAAATTTCAGGTAAGGACAGTAAGCCCAAATTACTGCATAAGACAGACCTTTGGCCTGCCAAGAGTAACATTTCCCAATAAAGCTATTCTGACTTCTCAAAATAGCTCCAGGTTAGCATATTTCCTCAACTCCCCCAGGGTCCCCCTTCATGTGGTTAACATTGTCAGAAAAACTCACCACTGAGAGATTTAACCTAAAGAGCCACTACTTTCAGCAGCACTCCATCTGTTTACAGCTGATAATGAGAACACAGAGATGTAACAGAATAACTTAATTGGGAGAACACAGGCAAGAGTATTTGGTGAATGATTAAGGAATATATGAATGCTTACTTTTTTTGGGTGACCATTATTGACCAACATTTCTTGCTGTATCAGATATGATGCTTAGAACTTCATAAACATTTTCTAAAAGTTAATCTTCAAAATACATCTATGAAACAGGTGGTATATTGTGTCCACCTCACAAAGGGGAAACTGAGTGACTTGTCCAAGATTACCTAATGAGAGAGTTGGAGGTAATAGGCCCGAATTTTTCTCATCCCAAATGTGGAATTTCCCCATACTATTCTCTGTAAACTATTATTATACAACATCAGCTTACTAAAGAATGTATTTTGAAGATCTCTGTGAGATTGCAGATACCAGTGTAAGCTAGATGAAGCCCTCTCTTCGAGCAATATCTATTTCTGCCCAATATGCTTTCAAACTGAGGCACTAATGTAGTAGAAAGCTAACTTAAATCTTTTAATTGCTGCAGTCCAGAGGTTGACATGTTTTGAAAATGCTCAAATTAAAAGGACAAAAAGTGAAAGATACTAAAGGAGAAAGATACACAAAAAAGGGATTAAAAAGATGATTAAGTATCAGGGAAGAATTTTAAAGTGGTGCCTGCAGAACCCTAAGAGCTCACACATTTTCATTAATTACACAGTTACACAATACTGTGAATTGTGGGCATCTACTGTTCATGTATTCTAGTCTTTTAAAAATGAGTAAAATGTGTGTTACTTATTAGGAAATTAGGCAAATCCATTTTCTCAAAGCAGAAATATCTATTCTATTTGACATTCAGTTGATGTCACCTTCCAATGAATCTTGGCCTTTCTGAGGTCAACAGTCCCACTTTGTCCCAGGTCTTTTCTGTATTTTAAGATCTACTTTCTCATTACCTGTCACATCTTTAAAATAGCTACCTTTGTAAAATGCCTACTGTGTGAGTGAAGTATCATAGTGCCTGCTATTGACATCTATATCCTCCACTATAACGCGAGAAGGAAGGTAAATTTCTAAGCCTAGTTTTAGAGACATGATTCAGAGGTTAGGTAATTTGTACAAGGTACGGGATCTAAGTGGCAGGTCAGGGTCTGGTGCTCTGCCTTTTTCCTCCCACTTGTTTACATTGCTTCCTCCACTGTATTAGCTCATGCTCCCGTGACTTTAATGGAGTCCTATGCATCTACTTAAAATCCTAAAGTGGCTGGGTAGGTGCCCTGCTTGCCACTTCCCAAAACAGGGGAAAAAATGGCAAAATCTAAAAGGTTTCTGGGCCCACTCTTCACATTTGTGGTCCATGACAAGAATACAAGGAAGCTCCTGGCCAATGTCCTGTTCTCCTCTATTCTCACCCTTAGTCCAGGCCTGCGTGATAATCCCTGCATGGGATTTTCCCCATACCCTTCCCTGTAAACTATTACTATGCAATATCAGCTTACTAGAGAATGTATTTTGAAGATTCCCATGAGATTGAAGATGCCAGTGTGAGCTTCATGAAGCCCTCTCTTCTAGCAATATCGATTATTGCCCAATATGCTTTTAAACTGGGGCACTAATGTAGTGGAACACTAACTTAAATCTTTCAATGGCTGCAGTCTAGAGGTTGACATGTTTTGAAAATGCTCATGTGCATATGTATGGAAACTCCAGGCTATAAGTCCAACACTGTTTCACACCCTCCAAAAAACAGCCAAGTCTTGGCTATTTTTGCAGGCTAACAAACTTTTATGTAGTCCATCATTTAGAAGTTAGTCCAAGGAAAGTGGCTCATGCAGGCCCTGAAAGCAGAAACTGGGCCATTTGGATGAGAGATTTGGGGATCCTGGGTACTCAGAATGTGGAGTTGGCAGACTATGGGCTCCAGGTTATCAGGTCTCTTAGACTGTTGGGGAGGGGCATACCTAGAAGAGACCCAGAATAAACCCTTCAATGTCTTGGTGCCCGTGGATCTTCAGAAAGGTGCTTATTGACAGAATGATTGGCAGGAAAGAGGAGCATTGCAATAAATGGGATCATTCCAGGAATCAAAGAACAGAACCATAATCAAACATTTTAATTATTCCTTAGAGTTGCTAATTATTCATCATCGACAAGACAACTTCAGCTTACTCTACTTTGATTCCAACTGAGAACAGTCAAGTTGTAATGCCTCATTAAAAATGTTGTGATTTCTTTCTGCCTGGGTAGACACACATCTCCAGCTTCCTGAACCTGTACCTTAGCCCTACAGCTCCTGCCTCTGAAAGGTAGGGAACAGCCCTGTTCACACCCCTGCTGACTCTCTGTGGCGAGCAGGCCCTACTTCTGCAGGAAACTCGGGTAAGTAATCATACTTCCTTCTAAGAACATATGCCAAACATTATATCCATGTGGTAACATCCTGTGTATTTCTTCTAAATTTCTTAAAGAATCTTCATGTATTTTAATGATACAAGTGATATGAAAATAGCAGGAAATGAAGAGTAGCATACTGATTTAAATTTGATATATCCCAGTTTTCTCTTTTGGTCAGAAAAATGATCCAAATTTCAGTTTCCTGTAAGGACTCATTCTTTTTCTTATTTTCTATCCCAGGATGGCCCCTTGGTAGAGGGAAATACTATTTTTCTCATGAGGTAAGGAAGGGGGGGAAATTGCTTTGTGCTCACCTTTGGGTTAGTTTCCATTGCAGGGCTCAGCTGTTCTAATCCTCAGAATTGTCTAATTAGTATTTGATAAGAGGTGTGGGCAGGAAATCCTTTCCACTGACCATTACCACCCACTTTGGGTATACATTTATTTTCCATTCACTCCATTTTTAAAAAGATGACTCCATTTTTATATGCATGTGCTTAGTTTGGTCCAATGGAAAGACGCACAAAAACCTGAATTGATGTGAAGATGTGGGTTCTCTCCCAGCTTTACTGCCTCCTGATGTATGTAGGATGTACTTGGGCACCTTAGAGACCTCACTCCTCTCCGAATCTAATTGCGTAATGTTTGTTCTTTCTGTAGCATAGGTTTAAGGATCCAAAAGCTATAGCTTTTTGTAAGCTGAAGGAGTTTTGTAGAGTGCTTGCAGAATGGTACAGTGGCAATAATGAGGGATTCAGGGCTCTGCTAATGATTGGTTTTGGATTCCCAGTATGTAAAATGACTAGACTGTTTCGACTTTCCTTAGAGGTCTAATAATCCACAAAATTAAAATATCAAGCATTAAAAAAAAATTTAAATTGAACCCTTGAGTCTGGACATGAAAACCTGATCTCTTTAGATTTTAAGATTTTGAATGTGAGGAGGTATCTATAAACAGAAGGGAAGTTTGGATATAGGAAACATTCCACTTAATAAAAGCCACATTCTCAGAAAGGAAAAGATGACACTAATCATTTAATTCATTTGTTCAACAAACATTTACTGAGCATCAAGTAGGAGCATAGGAATATATGTAGTTGGGAGATATAAAGATGATTAAGGTGGGGATCCTTTAGCTTCTATCTCAGAGGACTTACCATTCAGTAGTGGAGAGAGGCTCAAAACAGCTACAGTAGGTGGGACTTTTCATTGTGACCAAATGGAGCTATTTTTAAAAGTCCCACTGGGATGTAAGAGAAAAAGGAATGTATTTACTCCATGAAAAAGTTAATTATTAATTGTTGGGAGTTTCAGTGAAAATCTGGTGACGATGTGTCAAGGATGCAAGAGAGAATATTACTGTGTTGGGTGAACCCTAGATCAAACCTAATCATTTTACAATTCTCTAATTTCATATGTCTTGTATGTCTTTGTGAGTATCCATGTGATTTTCTTCTGAGGGCATGAATTTTGTTCACAGCCATGTACTGTGCATGCATGATCCCATTTATACTTTCACAACTGCATGAACCTGGCACCATGATTCAACCCATTTCCCAGATGCAGAGACTGAGACTTAGAAGGGCTAAGTAATTTCTGTTAGGAGTATAGCGAGTAAGTGGTGGGTCTCAGAGTCTGGACTATATTTAATAAACACTTATATAATGCTTAGTGTGTGGTTTACAGACAGTAGTTCCTTTGTTCAATCTTCCAAATTCCTGTGCGAGTAAATGAATGGTACCTAGCTGGAGTTTGAATCTAGGTGGTCTGACTTCCAACCCTTGCTGGTAACCACTCTGTGAGCTGTTTCTCAAATCCAGCTGGATCTAATTTCAAAGCCCTTAGAATTAACCATACACTGAATTGCCTCATCCTCTCCTCTGAAGACAAACAACTGTAATAAAACATCAAAAACACCAAGAGAGCTGCTAATTCAACTGCACACAGATTGTGCCTGTTGGTGCTCGGCCAGCCTGCCTCCTTAAGGCACCAACACTCCGTTCTTTCCATCAATGACCTGCCCTTTGCCATTCTTTTCCGGTGGCTTTAATTAAATGTTAACATTCATTTGCCCTTTTCCATTGTGTTAAAGATAACCTTTGCTTCCTGTTGCGTCTAGATAAGCTTTACTCCATGACAGGTACCAAACAAGTTCATCTTGATATAAAGTAAAGAATGGGGATTCTTTGATCTGCTCCACTGGCAGATTTTAAAATGCCAGTTTTAATATTTGTTTCGCACTTACTTGTTTTACGTAATGTCAGGATAATAAATTACTGCTGGATACTGAAGTAGCTAAAAGGTTTGAGTCCAAATTAGTCATACTAAGTTGCTGTGACCCTTCCTAAGAATCAAACAGACTATGTTGAGTTTCCTTCTTTCTTTCTGTAAGTAGTTCCAAATACATCATGGAGAGAGGTTCTGGTTGGGCTTTAGACTTCCACAACCACTGATTTGGGGAATGGCGTAAGGAAGCGTTCTGAATGTTAACTTCCACACTCTTTGTATTTATTGGGAATGGAATGGTTCTTGCTAAAATGGGAAGAGTACTGGACAGAACCAGGTCTCAAGTCTTATTTTGCTACTAATATATTATGTGACCTTGAGCATGTCTCTTATTTTCTCTGAGGCTCAGGTACTTTATTGCTTTAACACTCACTGTATCAGCATTGCATCATTATTCAGACATAATTGAATAATGATGATGTTGTAGCAGGCACTTAACATATATTATCTAATTTACTCTTCTGAGAAAACATATGAGATGAATATTTTAATTCACATTTTACAGAGGAGAAAACTGATCCTGTGAGAGGTTAAGCAAGATGCTCAAGTTCACAACCCAGCTGGTAAGTGAAGTGGAGCCAGGACTCACCCAGGGCTGCCAACTGGGGAACCTGTGCCTGTAACCATTACAAGTCCCCTCCCATGCCATCCATCCCTATGCTTTAATCACTGTACTCACTGTCCCTTTAGACTTAGTGCATTTTGATATGCCACCTCTTTCCATTTATATCCTAAAAATGTAAAATGTTCATAATTTTTGGTAGCACCTTACAAGTTGAATGACTACTTCTCTGACACTGGCTTTCCTACAGTCTGAAAATTAGTCATATTTCTGCTTAGCCAGATGGTCAGTGACTGTGTTTATGAAGGTCTCTTGGATTTTACAGAAAATAGGAGATTTTCTGTGTTTCCACTGTGGGAATAAAAGGAACATTATGATTTTATTTTTATAAGTTATGATGTATTAGAATAAATGTATTAAAAATACAAGAGATTTAAAAAAAGAGAAAACAAGAGTTAAGGAGAAGCCAGGAGAGGGAGAGATGGCAGAAGAGAGATTATTCTTAGAAATGCTTTTTAAAACAAGTAAATACATACATAGAGGATCTACAAGAATAAAATACTCTAAGATGTTAACAATCTCTGTATGTGGTGGGATTAAAAATGTCCCATCCTTTCCTCTTTCTAAACTTTGTTAATTTTTCCACACCACAATGCATATACATTATTTCTGTAGTAAAAAAAAATAATATACATATATATGCATATAGTAAGTAAATCATAAAGCATCAAGCAAACCTAGGCTAACTTATAACCGAAACAGAAACTAATTCGTGGCAAATTTCTAGACTATGCTAACTTCCCAGGCACTGTTGCTTTCAAAAGTTAATGTGCCCTTGTTAGTATCTCTGGTATCCTCCATTATTTTCAACCTCATTCTGTACTAAGCCATCAGTGTGACATTTTCCTAAAGTAACATACCTCTTAAATAACTATATGTCAGGAAGTCTTCAGAGGAAGAGCCTATTTCACTCAATTAATTATTTCCATTTTTAAAGATTATGTTTACTTTCTATCAATTGAAATGGATTTTAAATGCATCCTCCTTTATTCTTATTTGCCCTCTATTCTGTATGCCAAGACCTTTTCTCTCCATTCCTGGATTATTACAGTTCTCTTATTACCCTCCTTCTCATGATTCTTAGCTATAGACACAATGCCACCATACTGCTTGAAGAGAGAGAGAGATGCATCAATGCACTTTTTGAGTATTTATGAAAATTTTCCCACTACTTATAGATCCTTACAAAAATGGTTATAAAATAATCTCTTCATAAGCTTATTTTCTGACTTCTACATCAAACCACATTTCCCCGAGCTCTTAACATGCATCAACTTTCCGAGCCTTTCTACCCCATGAACCTGTCTTGCTCAGACTCTGGTCTTGAGCTTTGATAATTCTTTTTTCTGCTCATTTTTCTTCTTTCTAGTGGGATCTCTTCTTAAAGCCTTCTGCAATCACCATGCAAATGAAGTCACTCTTTTAAATTATCCTATAGTAATGCAAACCTTTACCACATATTTTGTCATTTAATAAGATTTATTTTATTATTCTCTGAATCATATACATATATACATATATGTATATATGTATGTATGTATATACACACATACATGCTTTGGTTCCTCAACAGGACTGTAAGTTTCTGAGAATCAGGGAAGTATCTGTGTATTTCTTTTATGTCTTGATCAGTGTCTTGTATAGTGTTGAAAATATACTAGATGCTTGATAAAATTTTGCTAAATCATATTTATTATATAATTAATTATATGTTATATAAATATATAATTATTTCAGTATGTATATTAATATATAACAATATATAATATATATAAAACATTATATATAATGTAAATATTTTACTAAATTATATTTAATTTGCTAAGTTAATTTATTATATAATTATAATTAATAATTTATTTATTGTAAGTTCATAACTCATTGAACCTAATCCTACTCAAATAAATCTAAGTCCATTATTTATAAATCAAATTTTAAGTACACAATTTTCTAATCAAACTTTAACAATTAATTTTTCATCTATTTCATGTTTTTATCTATAAACACAGCCTTATTCATGGTCAGATGCTTTACTAGTTGAAATAAGCTCTCCTTCTGACAACTTCCTGTCAAATAGTTATTTTAAACTCTCAGGTGTATTGTTTTAGGAGGCTGACACACTGGTGATTTAATAGGGAATGATGCCTAAATAATGGATGACAGGAGAGCTTTTAATACAGGAACTTACATTGTAGTGCCCTCAAAGACACATGAGTAATGGGGAGGTTATCTTAAGCCAACTAGCTGCCTGGTAAAGATTGTTGGCTCATTAAGAATTGCCTCTCTTCTTGTACTGCTCCAAATATTTCTGAGTAGTTTTGTACTTAGCTCCAGTTCTTATTAAACTGCCAAATCCAATATGGAAAAGGGGTTACGCCTTTGGAATTTAATATTCTGACATGCATTCTTCCTTGGCAAGATTTTCTTACCATCAGAAATGTCTGGGGAGCTAGCATGCAGATTAAAAGGAAGCTCTGAGTGTCACTGAAAGCTAGAATTCTTTTATTTGTGTGATGCAGGCATAGAAAGGAAGACTCCCTATAGAAATAATTACCAGCTATATTCCAATTACCATCGTCCTTTAAAGTAAAATTATTTTAAAAAGCATTTGGACAAAATGGCTAGAGGTAGGCTTTATCTAATTAACTTAGGTGATATAAATAAAAAAATTAATTCAATCATTATTGCCCAATACTGCATCTATGTGCAAAACTTTGTATTATTATAAAAAGTTTCTTTTAGCATTCCTTTCAAGTACCTGCCTAAAAGGCTACAATTTTCAAAACTTTTATCTGAAGCCCATGAAAAAAGATACTATTTTCTCAAATCCTTTCTTAAATGGAGAATTAACCTGAATTTCCAACATTGTTTGAAGACCTATAGAGGTCTCAGTGATGGTGAGAGACAGGGACCACCAATGTAAAATGCACAGAATTTAACATTTACCAATGGAGAATTATTAAAATTGAAATAAAATGAAACCTACTTATATTTTTTTAAGAGCTTTA
Organism: Manis pentadactyla; assembly: GCF_030020395.1. Classification (NCBI taxonomy): domain Eukaryota; kingdom Metazoa; phylum Chordata; class Mammalia; order Pholidota; family Manidae; genus Manis; species Manis pentadactyla. The sequence continues at coordinate 16,432,655 of NC_080023.1, forward strand.
AGAAGTCATTAGCTTTTAAGCTAGAAAAGTGAGGATTTGTAAACAATGTTAAGCAACAGTAGGGTCTGGCTCTTGATTTAGAATCAGAGAAATTGGATTTGAATTCCAGCTAGACAATCTAGTACTTTGGGTTGGTCACATAATATCTGAGTTTTCTAACTTTTAAACAGGAATAATGTCATTCCTATTTATTTCACCAAGTCATCTTGCAGAATACGAATGTGAAAATATTTTACATCACTGAAGTACTCTAGCAAGGTAAGTTATTATCCTCATATTTATTGTTGTACAAAGTACACATTTTTTCATCCCTTGTATGTATGGAATAACCATACCCCATGACATTTCAGAGAACAAAGCTGTTTAGAGAGAAAATAAAGCAAATTACATTGGGCATTAACTACATGCTAGGCATTATATAGGCATTCTTTCATATAATGCTCAACATAACCCTCTCATTTAGGTATTCATTTAATTCCAGTTTATAGATAGGGAAATATTTTAATACTTGTCCAGGTCAGAACACCAATAGTTTAGTTAGCTTGATCCTAGATTTTCTTTGAATACCATCCTCTTTTCTACCATACAACATTGGAGATCTTGTCGCCACTGCAGGATTAATAAAAGTGAGAGTTCACTTCTGGTAGGAATTACCCCTCATGATAAGTGCTTGGATGGTACCTGCCCATAAATCAGAAAAGGATGCAAGATGCTCTCTTTTCAGACAACACTGACAGAACACCAGCTCCGTAAGTTTCCCCAAAGAGACTTTTACTTCTTCCATGTATTAAATTCTGCCTGTGGTTACCCTGCCTCCTAGCTTCTATCCTCTTGGACAAGTTTGAAAGGATCTACTACAGCATGGAAAGAGGATAAGCAGAGAGAGCTGTATTTTCTAAGTTCCTATGATGCCCTTGCTTCTGGGCTGTCTTGTTTAATCTGCTAATGAAACTTCCCTAGGTATGTATTATTTTCACCAGTCTTCACAAAAGAAATCTGTCAGCAGGCTGGTTAGATAACTTGCCTTGGGAGCTAGTTTGATTCCAAATTGTTTCTGCAGTCCCCCCTGACCTTACATCAGGATGAAGAAGAGGAGACAAGGCCTAGAATAAATCATTCATGACAATCAGGGGCTGTACAAGTCCCAAGGGGGTAAAAATTGGTTCGTGGTGAATCTTACTCTTTTTATATATAAAGCACAGATTTTCATACATATACATAAGCAAATGTACAACATATCTGGGGTATTAAAATTTAATTGGTGGTGATTAGAAAAGGTTCTAAAAAGGCTTCTTAGGAGGACTTGTAAAAAGGGTTGAGAAACACGAGTATAAGAAGAGGAGAATATAACTACTGTGAACTAAATTTACCACAACTTCGGTTTTCTTGTCAAGGTCAGAACCAAGTAAAAATCATCATTTCTCAGCTGATTCAGCCAGGGAGGGTATACTCAGATATTATCCCAGAACACCTGGGGTAGAATGGGGACATTTCTCAATCCCTGTGCCAGAGTGCTGAAATGTCATCCAATCCAGTGGAAGTCTGGAAGAATCGGCAAGATCACGCCACTATGATTCTAAACAATTAGAGAATCAGAGGCCCTGACTGGCCCACAGGAGAGCAAGCCATGTTTTTAACTGGCTCACCTCTCCACACAAAATGTCCTACCATCACTCACTGCCTTTCTCCCATTCATCTCCCAGGCGACAGTCCTAGCTTCACTCTTCCAAGAAATCTTTGACTTAATGCAGTTTACAACTTCTTTCTCCTCCAAGAGGATGTCTCTGTACAGGGCATTTTACAACCCATGCATTGCATTTAGCAAGACCTGGCTTTGAATCCTGCCCTTGCAATTTATGGTTGCATGCAACTGATGCATCCTCTTCTTGTGCCTCAGTATTTTTATCTGTAAAATGGGATTACTGATGTATATTTACCATGGAGAGAAATTATCTACAATATTAAGCACTGCATGCAGCTGGTGTTTATTTGACAATGAAATAATGATAATTTTAACATCTCTCCTTAGATATGGAACAATACATAGTGAGACCCACTAAAAATCACAAATTTCAGCTCAGATGTCATCGCTTAACAAAACTACCACCTGCACCCTTGCCTCTTCTAGTCTAATGCTGCCCCTGCTCATGCCTCTTTCCTTGTGCTGCTTCCACAATGGAACACACATGCAGTTCACTTGTCCATCTGTACTGACATCCTTTGGAATAAGGATTTTCTCCTACCTACTTTTCTATTTTCAGTACCTAGAATAAGATTTTTAATAATTTTTTGCTAAGTGATGAATATAGATAGAATGTTTCCATAAGTTTGATTACTTATATTACTATCTTCCCACCTGTATATAAAAAGATACAGCATTTGATTCCCCTATCTTGAAGCAGAGGCATAAATCCTTACCATTGTACACAACTTATCTTCCATTCATTTAAAACTTGACTACCCTATGAACCTCTTTATGTATTGCAGGAGCATATATGAAATCTACCTTAAAAATTAAAAGCCTAAACTACCTCAGCCCCTGTCTTCTTCAGTCTAACCTTGTTTTTTTAATTTTTTTTTAATTTTTCATGCTCTTTTCTCATTATCAGCCCTTTTCACATTCTGAGGCTGAGCTCTGGGGATGGACAAGCAGGAGGTGATTCATTTACATAGTCTTTCCAGTGCCCCAGGGCTAAATTTTAGCAAATGCTCTTGGTGGAGTTTTTGAAAAGATTCATAGTATTTCTCTTGTAACGTTCCATTGTGAGTCCCAAGAGCATGACCGTCCACACAACAGTGAGCCTCTGCTGATAACCACGCTGTGTGCACGAGAAGCCCTTATCTACAGGATTGTCGTGGCACTTTAGCCTGTTGGTACCTACTGACAGCTAATTTATCTAATTGCTCACGTTCACAAATTAACTGAAGTGAGAATATATTATCTTCACTCTGACATGTTTTCGGAGGTCTTCAGGGAGACCTATCTGATCATTTCAAGGATGAGCTTGAAACAATAGAACATCTTGGAGTAGTTTAAAAGCCTTGCATTTATAAAGCATGGCTTATAAAGTAGCTTTATGCCCTTGGTGTATTTTTTTTCTCATTTAATGAACATAATTCAATTAGCAAGTGGTACAGCTTTGTTGTAATGAAAAATGTGAGGCTTCTTATGGTTAAGCTCAATAGCCAGTGTTATAATCTACATTTCTTTGAGATTTGACTAAAAAGACACATTTATTGATTCAACCAAATGAATGTTCTTTTCTTAGTAACTCTTTCTTCTCCTTTATCTTTTGAAACTCAGTGCATGCATCACTTCCAGAAAGCCTCCCTGGGCTCATGGCCTATGTGGGAGGCTCCTTGTCTGTGTTCACCTGGAGCTCCACACATGCCAGGCACGGTTACACTGCATCACGGCCTTGTATCTCAGTTCCTCGGGGACTAAGGCCTGTTGCCCAGTACTTTACACAGGCAGAGAGCTGGGTCAGGGACCAGGGATGGGAGATGAATAGGAGGGGCACCTCTCTATGAGGAGACCAGTTTAGTAGGAAAAATGGAAATGTAAACCAACAGTTATTAACTCAAGGGTTAGCGTCTACGATGCAGATCCTCCAAAGTGCAATGAATACAAAGACTAGTGAGAAATGTACTTCACAGTGGGGAGGATTTCACAAAGATCAATTCTCTAGACTAGCAGTTTTTAAGAGATACTGTAGAAGATAACCTTAGGGATATTTCTGATATGCAGTTATTAAATCATAATATGAAGGTAACACCAGAGCAACCACATATATAGTTAGTATCTTCATGTTGCAATGTGTCCTCACTGTTTAGGATGCCATTTGCTATCACTGGATTAACAATAATTTAGTTTAACCCCCTATTTTTTTGGCACCAAAAATTTGCACAGACTACTGTGAAAAACAGGAGGCTGAGTAAATTTGTCCTCTTCAGGAGAATGTAAGAGGGAAATCTATTGTATACTAGACCCTGCCTTCGTTCCAGGCACTACCCTGGGTGCACTGCTCAGGCCAGTTTATTTTATTTTCATGAACATACCAGAAGAAAAGTATTATTGTGTCCATTTTAGAAATTAGAGAACTGAGGATCAGAGAGGTTGGTTGTTCTATGTCACACAGCTGAGAGGTAGCAGAGCAAGAAATCAAAACCAGGCGTCTTGAGCCTTGCTTCTTTCTATCCTAGTGTGTGGTCTCCCAAAAGAATTACTACCCAAATTAGGAAGATAAACCACATATACAATTCCCCCGAATTTTATATATGAAGAATACTCTAGATGAGGTATAAACACAAGATAATGATATTTATGGGAAGAAATCAATTAAAGCCTTAGTGGGGAAGGTTGAAAGAAGCCTGCAAATATTTCTTACCTGCTGAAATGGAGATGAGGTGACCTAACAGGAGAATATGCAGTATCTATGCTTCTGGTAAGTCTCACGCAGAAACAGAGATGATAGTAACTACTCTCAATACCTGTTATGAATTTTAATACTGACACTAACAATCAACATTCACTGAATGCCTTTTATACACTAGGCAGGGTTTGAAGCTGCATTATCTCACCCACTCCTTACTACAACCTATGAAGTGGCTATTGCTGTATCTCATTTGATGTACCAGTGAACAGAGGTGCAGAATGTAAGTAACGTGCTCATGTTTCACAGTAATAGCTCACAGAGCTGGCATTCAAAACTGAAATTCCTAGTCCTATATTACTGTACCTGCTCTTCATAATTGCAAGTAATAGCCCAGTGTCAGAGCCACAGTAAATGCCCAATAATAATTATAAAGGTGGTTATTGCTTATCAGCTATATTACTGCCAAAGGCACAAAAGGGAGACCACCTTGAAGGATGTGGGAAAAGTCTTCAGAGTGCCTCCTGAAGGCTTAGAATTGGGAGTGGCTGGAGGTATGTGTGCAAAGGCAAGTGAGGAGCACAAAGTTCGGACATGTCAAGGTCAAAAAGAGTGTGATCTTGATTCAAGAAGCTATCATGAAACAGAGGTTTTAGAGCAAATACATTAATTAGAACTCAGTTTTTAAAGTGCACATTTTACATGCACATTTGGGATTGAGAGAGCATTGAATTAAACTTGGATAGTGACTGGATATGAGCTGTGAAAGGGAAAGAAGAAAGAAAAAATAAGTTTAAATGGATGAGAGGGATTTGGTGGTGGCTTGAATAAAAACAGGGTAAAGGGAATAAAAAAAGCTGGTTGGGATGTCAAAGGCATGAAAGGAAGCAATGAAAGGGAGATGTCAACCAGGTCTCAGGAAACTTAAATTTATAAAAGCCAATGTGACACATACCTGCTGATGTCCAGCAGGGTGTCAGACATGTGTGTGCCTGATCATAGCCCATCAGAGAAAAAGGCAGGGTCAGTGAAGATGATTTTGGAATGATCCAGAACTGTGTAATATTAGGTCAGTTAATGTTTACTCACAGTATCCAAAGTAGCTTCCGATTACTAACTCTTTGTATAGATAGGTAGGTGATAAATAATAGATAGATAAGAATTCCCAGTGCCTGAAATTATGTGTGCCATATAAAGTCATCTTTACTTTTTATTACCTGTATTTGTCACTCCATGATTACAGGGAATTTATTCTACTTGCTCAGCAGTGTATTTCTAGGTCGTAGAATAATGCTTGGGATATAGAAGGCATTCAATTCATATTTCTTATATGAGTGAATGAAGGAAGAGGTCTCAGGTTTTATATCCATAATGAAGAACTTGTTCTTTATCTCTAATGGGACACTGACACTTCTGGAAGACAAGGAAACCTGTGGATCATGTGCTTAGAAAAAGACATACATACTGCAAACTCTCATACAATTACAAAGAATTTATAGATTCCGGGAGGCCTATGGGTTAGTCTCCATGGAATTCAGGATAAAAATCTGTGGGCTCTGTCAGTATTTTTCTCACTGCAAACCTTGAGAAAAACCTACATTTAGGATTTCTGGTTTATGTTTTTAGAGCTGACTTTAAAATGTCTCAAAAAAAGTGTTACATAGGTGTGATAGTTAACTCTAATTCACACCCAGAAGGAGGTTAGCATTTAAAGTATCCAGAGCAGGAGTTTGAGTTCCAAGATGGCTAGTGAAAAGCTTGACAATATTTGCAGGAGTTCTAGAAATATTTTATTATTTATAAGATGAACTGATTTCAAAGAATGTAGTTGGATTGGTGACACCAAATGCTGGTTGGAATGTGGAGCAACAGGGAATATCATTCATTGCTGATGAGGATACAAAATGGTACAGCCACTTTGTAAGACAGTCTGGCAGTTTCTTACCAAATTGAAATACTCTTACCTCATGATCCAGGAATCATGTTCCTTTGTAGAAAGGAGTAGAAAACGTAAGTGCACACACAAACCTTCACATAAACATCTATAGCAGCTTTACGCATAACTGCTCAAACTTGGAGGCACCCAAGATGTCCTTCAGTGGATGAATGTACAAACATACTGTGGGTGGTACATCTGGACAATGGAATATTAGTCAGTTCTGAAAAGGAATGAACTAAAAGGAAACAAAGCCATAGAAAGACATGGAAGAACCTTTAGTTTTAAAATTACAGAGAATGTTGGTGACTTTTAAGAAAAAAAGAACAGTAGAATGGTGGAGTGGAAATTTCTGACATAAGGGATGATGAGAAACATTGAGTGCTTGTTTTCTGCAAAATACATGGCCAGGTTTTTTTGGGGGAAAACAATATATGAGACAGACTTCCCAAATGTAAACAATGCTTGAGCTGGGGATTCCTTCAACAGCATAAAAAGATATAGAAAATATTGTCCAAGAATGAAGAGGCTCAAAAATGTTACTAATTAATTTGGTTTTTATTCATTCCTTTCAGATTTATTTTGTCATCCAGTTTATTTACTTTCCTTTTGGTAAAATAGTACCACGTTCTTCCTGTAGGTAAGCAGTCCTTCCCCATTTTCACCACACAGCTAAGAGATGACACCAGCATTGGCTCTTGGAAGAGGCTCAAATTAGGCTGAGACGATTGGTAGAATGTTCCAGTGATAACTGATTCATAAATGAGAGCTGTGACTCAACTGGGGGCAAGGAGAATGAAGCTCAGGAATTGTATGGACTCTTAGGGAACAGAAGCTTTCTTTTTTGCAGTTGAGAGGAGGAGCTGGGGTCTAAAACTCAGCCCTTCTGCTGCTATTTAAGGCTGAGCCTAGAATGGCAAAGGGTCCTTGCCCTGGATGGCATAGGAAAGAAAAAGAAGACTAGGATATAGGTATGATATCATTTTAGTTGCTGGGTCAAGCCTCATTTGAAGCTTCACTTTTAGATGGTTTCTAAATGTTTAGAAGTAACTCTAAATGTTTCAGGTACATAAGTTAATATATTTCTATTGTTAATTAAACTAATAATGATTTAAAGCCTCTTAAACTTGCCTTTAAAAGAAGTTCTAATGGGCCCATGCATATATGGTCAATTAATACATGATAAAGGAGCCATGAATATACAATGGGTAAAACATAGCCTCTTCAAAAACTAGTGTTGGGAAAACTACATGTAAGAGACATGCATGGACAACTACATGCAAGAGAATGGAACTGGATTACTGTCTAACTTCATATATAAAAGTAAACTTGAAATGGATCAAAGACCTGAATGTAAGACATGAAACCATAAAACTTTAAGAAAAAATAGCAAAAATCTCTTGAACATAAGCATGAAAAATTTTTTCCTGGGCACATCTTCTTGGGCAAAGGAAATAAAATAAAATATGAACAAGTGGGACTACATCAAACTTTTTAGTATTACTAAAAGAAAAGGACACCATCAGCAAAATAAAAAGGCAACCTACAGTATGAGAAAATATATTCATAAATGATTTATCTGATAAGGGGTTAACATCCAAAACATACTAAGAGCTCATATGCCCCAACAACAAAGAAAAAACAAAAAACACGATTAAAAAAATGGGTGGAGGACCTGAACAGGTATTTCCCCAAAGAAGAAATACAGATGGCATATGAAATGATTTCCCACATTGCTAATCATTAGGGAAATGCAAATCAAAACCGCAGTGAGATATCACCTCATACCAGTTAGAATGGCCATTATCCAAAAGACAAGAAATAACAAGTGCTGGCCATGATGTGGAGAAATGGGAACCCTCCTACACTGTTGGTGGCAATGTAAATTGGTACAACCTCTGTGGAAAGCAGTACAGAGGTTCCTCAAAAAACTAAAAATAGAAATACCATACAATCCAGTAAGTCTGCTCTTAGGAGTTTACCCGGAGAAAAAAAAATCCCTGATTCAAAGATATATGTACCCCTATGTTTATCACTGCATTATTTACAATAGCCAAGATGTGGAAGCAACCAAAGTGGCCATCAAGAGATGAATGGATAAAGATGTGGTACATAATACATGATGGAATATTATTCAGTCATGAAAAGAAAAAATCCTGCCATCTGCAACAACATGGATGGATCTAGAGGGTATTATATTCAGTGAAATAAGCCAGGCAGAGAAAATCAAATATCATATGATTTCACTCATTTGTGGAGTATAAAAACAAAGCAGAACAGAATGAACAAAACAGCAATAAAGTCATAGACACTGAGAAGTGACTGGTGGTTACCAGGGGGTAATGGTTAGGGTGGGTGGGTAGGGAGGGTGAGGGGGATAAAGGAGGACAAAAATTCTGAATCATGATGTAAGATGGTAATGGGGATAGTATTACAACACAGAGAATATAGCCAATGATTCTGTAACATCTTCCTATGGTGACAAATAGTATCTCAACTAGAGTGGGTGAGGATTTAATGATATGGGTAACTGTTGAACCACTGTGTTGTATACTTGAAACTAATATAAGATTTATATCAATGATACGGCAATAAAATAAAAGAAGTTCTAATGGAGAAAAGCCTTTATTAGTTAATGGAAAAGGCCAAGGTAGAGATGAAGGTACATAAAGGCAAAGAATGGGCTAAGTCTAGAAGAGTGGAACTTGAAACAAAGGGCCCACAGAGATACATATGTTCATTAGCTAGTGCTTGGGCTTTTAGATAATTCATTGTTTATTCCACTGTGCTGTTAAAGGCTGCTCCATAGACTGCAATTACCACTGATGTCATCCAGCCTTGGATTAGAGCTCACTGTTCAAATGTTTCTTTTTTCTACTAGATTATAAATGGAACCTCCTTGATTTTTTTTTTTTGAGGGCAAAAGCTATTTCTACTCATACTAGTAGCCTCATGAGCCCTAGTATAATGTCTTTGACAGAGTAAATAGTTGCACATTACACTGACTTCTTGAGCAAGGAGGAATGTGGTGAGAGCATCATTTCGGCAGATTATCCTGGCAGCAGAGTGTTGAAAAACTAGGATGGGGTAAGGAGGACTGGGGAGGGAGGCCATTTAGGTATGCATTTTAGTACTCCAGGGAAGGATGGTTAAAGGCTCTGAGAAATAAATCAACAAAATACTAAGATCTAAATCTACACAGCCACAGGAATAAAATGGACATATCCACACAGAGATAAATGAAATACTGTTCATACAGTATTTCCTTTTCCTATTCACTTTCATTTATATGAAGTTCTTAAAACTGTTGCCCATGGTAACACTCAGTGGAAAGCTGACCTGCATTTGGCTGTATCTGTCAGATCAAACATTGATGAAAGAGGCCTGTTTTTTTCCACTGAGTCAATTGTTCTAAATATAGACTGGATGGGGGTCTTAGAGCCGTAGAAGTAACTAGGATTCTAGTATAAGCAGTGTCCCTCCCCTACCCAAAACATAAGCAAACTGGAAATTAAAAAATGTGTAATCTGAAATAGCTAAATGTTTAAAATGATCCCAGATATTTCCCAATTTTTTTCTCTTTCAGAGTGTTGGCTCAATACTTTATCTCATGGTGGCATGATACTGAATATAAAGAATGAACAATCTAAGGAAGGCTTAGACTTAAAGAAACTTTAATGCGTTTGAATGAGGGGTAGTTTGGAAACAGGCCCACTATCCATTTCTGCACATGACGGAGGAAATTTCCTACAGATTCAATCTTCAAGAGAAACACACATCCCACCTCTTTCATGGAGTAAAGTTTCTCCCATTTTTCTAATCAAAGGGTAATATTTCTAATTAAAAGTAATTACTCTAGAATTTTGGAAAATTAAGGGAAAAAAAGGATGGAATCATCTATGATTTATTCTCTTAATATAAGTACTGTCAAGACCCTTTAAGAATATTCCAAGTATTATGTATATGAACACAACTATGTAAATACTTCATCCTTTAGGTTTTGCTTAAATGAGAATTCCTTCAAGAAGTGTTCCTTGACTTTCAATTTGTGATGTTGTCCATCCTTGTCTTGGCTATTCTTTTCTGTAGCACACTGTTCTTTGCTTTGCAGAGCTTAACACTGTTTTTAACAGTGATTGTACATTTTTTAATATCAGCATTCCACACGAGAGTGGGATTATGGTTGTTTTCTTCAGTGTCATGTATCAAGTGTGAGTTAAGTGCTGGGCATATAGCACATGCTTAAGATAAATTGCTCACTGAAATTTTTTCAGGCACTATATCACAGTACTTTAAGGCAGCAGGTTCTGCAGCCAGACTTGGGCTTGAACCCTGCTGTGGAAGGCAAAATATTATATGTCACCTTCCATAGTGAACAGAACTTTCCTAGAATGACTAAGTATCTTGAGATGGGAAAGTTATCTGGATTATCTAGTGAACCATTGTAATCACAAAGGTCTTTACAAGAGGGAGTCAGGAGGGTCAGGCTCATAGAAAGGTGAAGTGATGATAAAACAGAAAGAGGGAGAATCAAAGAAACTATGCTATTGGCTTCGAAGTTGGCAAATGAAGCCTTGAGGCAAGGAATGTAGGTGGCCTTCAGAATCTAGAAAAGACAAGGAAATAGATTCTCTTCTAGAGCCTCCATACAGAACCAGCTCTGTCAACCCATGTTAGACTTATGACCTCCAGAACTACATATGAGAATAAATTTGCATTGCTCTAAATCACTATGCTTGTGATCATTTCTTCCAGCAGCTATGAGAGACTAATCTGCCTGCTTTGCATATGAAAGGTGTCAGGCAAGCTAATCATCTTCTCTGTGCCTTAGTTTTCTCATTTGTAAAATGGAAAACACAGGAGGACCTGCCTCATAGCATAGTTTAAATCTGGAAACACATGCAAAGCATGTAGAATGGAGGTTGGCATGTCCTATGGTATCAGTAAATGCTAACTGTCGGTAACCAAGTGCAAGTTACCAAGCAAACGCAATGAGTGCTAATGACTTTTATTCATCAGTTTGCAAATGCAATCAATTGGTGATACATTTCCAATTTTCAATTGGTGTTTCGTAGTTGATCAAAATCAGGTGTGTTTGTATGTTTTTTCCTATGTATAACAGTCTTCAATTTGACAGTTTGGTTAGCCTATCTGCTGGGAAGAGGGACAGTCCCCAGGCATCCCTGCTCTCTGGTTTACCTGTTGCTGCCTCCTCTTGTCCACATTGGAGGCTATAGTTTATCCTATAATAGCTGCTGAAGTCACCTATGTATCAGCCAGGGGGTTTTCTCCAGGAAATCTCACATTCCTTCCATTTTGGATGAAGACCAAGATAACTGCCTTTACATTTTGCCCTACATCTGGATTCTCTGTCTGTCTCTCTGCCTTTCAGTTGCCTTGTCCTTGGTTTTAAGGATCTTCCCAGCACTTGAAGATGATGCCCTTGTATTGTCCTTGTCTCAGTCAGTTTGGGCTGCTATTACAGAATACTACAGACTAGATGGAGTCAACAGAGACATTTGTTTCTGACAGCTCTGGAAGGTGGGAAGTCCAAGGTCAAGGTACTGGCACATTTGGTGCTGGGTGAGAACTGGCTTCCTGGCCAGTAGACAGCCACTGCCTTGCTGTGGCTCACAGGGCCTGTCCTTGGTGCACGGATTATGAGACAGGGATAATGTTACATGCCTTCCTTCCTCTTTTTACAAGGGCATGGATCCTATCATGAGGGCCCCACCCTCCCAAACTCATCTAAACCTAATTACCTCCCAAAGACACACTTCCAAATACCATCACAGTGGGGACAAGGGCTTCAACAGATGATGTTTGGGGAGATACAAACAACATCCAGCCTATAACAGTCCTCTAGGCTCTATAAGCCAATTCCAGAGCCTGTGGATGCCCTGATCCCTGTACCTATCGTAGGTCACCAAGTTCTCATGAACCAACTCTTCTTTAAGGGTTTCTTCCCCAGAGTTTGAAGTATACAACTAGTCAACCTTTTCCATGCCATACCTGTCCCAGTTTTCACTTGTGTCGGGATAGTGGCCTCATCCCAGTACAATAAAATGGTATATTAAGGAGGGTCTTTTCAACATAGTTATAGTTAAACACAGGATGTTAGAGATTGCTTTGTGTTTGAATTCTGGTCTGTTAACTTCTTTTTATCCATGGAGAGAGTGATCTCTTGCCCAGCTTTATAGGGACAGTCCTAATGTATAACTATTGACCCATAATACTCAATAATGCCCTCTTTTACTCTTAAAAATGCCCCCAATTATACAATATTATATGATCACTCTGTCTTGGACTTTGGATGAGTCACTTAATGTATCTGAGGGTATAATCCTCTTCTATAAAATGCAATGATACTAGCTCACTCTGGGCTAGTTTCCTTCCTTTTTGTAATGACTGAGCACCTTAAAACCAAAGAGAGATGTAAACAGAACTGGGGTCCGTTAATTAATTTTATTGAAAGAAGGTATTTAAAAGCAGGACTTGACTAGAAATGAGATACAGATATAGTCAACTTGCCAATGGCCGAAAACTAGGAAGGACCACCAGAGTCATAGAAACTCAGAAACAGAAAAGACCTTACTTATTATCAAGTCCAGTCTCTCCTCTCATACAGAAACCTCCCTGCAAAATTCCTGACAGGCTCCTCATTATTAATGTAAGTGGTTAACATGTATAGAGTGTTTACTGTGTCCAGGATCTTACATGTGTTACCTTATATCATCTTTATAACAACCCTAGAATGGAAGTACTAAGAACACCTCACTGTGAAGATAAAATTTGCAAGTTTTTGTGGTCAGAATTTAATTTCCTGCCTTCTAATGAGCTTTTGGTGGCCACAAAGAAGTGTGGTGAAACAACTAAAGTCCTAAAATGGGTCTATGAGGAACAGAGTTCAAAATGCCCTCAAAACGTCTAAATAGTTTATAGTAGTTTCCTCATTGCAAAGATTGCTTTCTTTTCATTTCTATTCTGCAAATGTTAACTGCTATTTGTTAGTAGTTCCTTTCATAATCACCATGGAATTCTATAATATCTTGAAACACAGGAAGGTCCTCTGTAATTACTGGGCAATGCCAAAAATCATACATCAGATATATACATACTTTTTCTCAGAACAATCAACCAGTTTTGTGGTCTGGGAGAATTTTTTGTATCTACTGTGGAATCCATAACTGGATAGTTGTCAGAGAAGCACTGAAGCATTGCTTCAGGGTTTTGCATAGAGGAAAACTTTATTCCGGTTGATGTGAAATAGCTCATTACATGAGCTTGAAATATTTATTTTGCTACTTTGTGCCTTAGCTACCATTTCTATTAAATGGAAGCTTGGTTAGATTGTCACTAACATCCTTCCAAGTTTGACCAGACTCTGATTCTCTGAAATATGGCCTAGATTCCTTGCAAATTGTCACTTTGGCAACACACTCCAATGCTTAGAAAGAGCTCAGGGCATTCAGAAGATTTCAATTTTATGTGCCACAGATGGAAACTAATTGAAATTCTTTAGGTTGATCAAGTGTAACAACGCGAAAGCTTGCACAGGCCTGTAGCAGACCCTTAACCCAGAACGGCTTCAGTCTGCCAACTGCACGGAGCATGTTGCAGGGAAATCGGTAATCATCTGTCTCACTTAGGGTAAGTCACCACTGAGAGCAGAGATTTGTTGGGTCAAGGACACCAGATTGCTTATTTTGGGATGGATCATGCTTAGGGCCTTGGGAACTAGAAGCACTTTCCAATTCTGCAGTAATAGATGTTTAACTTGATCCAGAGCAAAAATGATAGGCTCGAAGGGAAGTGTGTTCATCAGTTGGACCTCACTGTGGCCTGCGATTTTGAAGACCATTTCAGTCTTAGCCTCATTTCTCTGTCCACATCTGGAACCAGCTCTTCTTTAAGGGTTTCTTCCCCAAAGTTTGAAGTATACAACTGGTCAACCTTTTTCAGCTCCTTTTCAGTGCTCTTCCAATAAAGCATCTCATGAGGATTGTCTCTTGCCTGCTTATGTTTATTCTATGTCTGAGGGTTTATTCTGCTTGTATCTATTCCTATCTCCTAAATTCCAGCTCTGTGACTTCTACCACAAGTAGTCAACACGGAACTACTCTCTCCACAGTAAACAGTAACTAACTAATTATCAGGATCAATTCCATTCTAATTACTTTTTGATCACACGTGTTGTGCTCTGCCCAATTCTTGAATACGAGGATTCATAAAGGATTCCAATACATCCCTCCATCTTCTGCACAGAACTGACAGGCTGCCTGAGGAGTAGGCAGGTAAATATTCCTTTAGTTCAGTGTGACTGACTCATTTCACAGAACAGAGCTTCTCAAACTGCCTTTGGTGGAGGATCAATTTCATTCTTTTTTCCTTTCCAAATCACTGAACCCAGATACTCTTGTAAAGCACAAAATAGCACTTATGGATATTATGACAATATAAAATTGCTGTGATAGCTTTAAACGCTTATGTTCAATTTCTGAACTTTGTCTTTGCAAATGGGCAGCCAACAGTTTGCAAAACAGCAAGTTCCTACAGACTATAGCCTGAGTAGCCCTTTGTTAAAACAGCTTAAATAAAAGGCTATCTGAACACAGACGCATGTGCAGTTGATCTGGGCTGGGGCATGATCAGTCTTACAGAGAAACATAAGGACCCCCTTTTCAAGTCTTTTCTTCCTCCATCTTTGCTTCCCTGAAGGCCAATAATACTTTCATCTTATAAGTCTGGTTCCATCAGACTGCACTAGATTTGGCGATTTTCTCCCTTCTAAATCACACTTCTGTTCTTTTATATACATCATCCCCCTGAACCATGTCCCAGATCCAGTCACAGACTGTTCCTTATGCTCTAATCTGACTCCCTCATATGCTTCCTCAGAGCCTGTCTTGACTGGGTGGGCAGGAGGGTCACCACACAAAGGCAGGCAGCTCTGAGCACACCTTTGTTCCCTTACATAGCTGTACAGTCTCCTCTTTGTACTGTGACACAAGGCCTCTGTCATCTAATTCCCATCTAACTTCCAGTTGTTTTCATCACTAAGATTTAACCATGTGTGCTGTCCTGCATTGAAGTAGAATGATTTATTGCTTTTCACTGGGTCCTGGACTTACACATCTTCATGCCTTTAGTCATGAATTTTGTTCTTCTGTCTTAAAAGTCTTCCCCTCTTCACAATTCCCCAGTGCACCCACCTACCCCACCAGCCTATCTTCACAAAAATTTATTTATTCCTTAACACCCAGCTTGAATGCCATACCTGTTATGAAATTCCTAGAGATCATAGCATAGTTAGACTAATTTCCTAATGTGTTCCATTCTGTCTCTCTTTTGGCACTGGAGACTGTCTTAAAACATGGTGATGTGTAGGCACATCACGCCTCCTCCATGCAAGCTCCCTGAAGTTAGAATTGAAGCCTGTCTCATTGTCTTGTTGCAACCCAGCACTGTGCCTTGGTTTGGCCCTCAGTCAATTATCTCCTTATTCATTTGCTTACACAGATTTTTCCAGACCTACCATGTACTGGCCATACCTTCCTAGTCTTCCAAGAACTCACAATACATTGGGAGAAAGCAGATACACTAATGGGAAATTATCAAGCTGTTTGGTAAATGCAACAAAAGTGGTTTGCACTGAGCAATACAGGAGATGGGGAGGGGACACTCAGCTCAGAATTAAGGTTAACACAGTGTCCAGGGAGTCATTCTTCAGAAGGGGCCAATTGAGGTGAGAATATAAACATATTAAGCCCAAGAAAGGCATTCAGGAGGGGGACCAAAGGAAACTGTTCAGGCTGAGGGGACAGCCCAAACAAAGGTTCCAAGGTAGGATATGGCTGCATGATGTACACACACAAGTTATAGGCAGGTCATGTCACTAGAGAATAAAGTGCAAGATAGGTCAGAAAGGGGGAGCATATAATTTAGCACCTGTAAAGAAACAATACTTCTTGCAATCAAATAAAAGTTTTATAAGTAAACATAAATGCTAATGATTTTAAAAGTGAGAAATGATATCTTATGCTAATATTCATAATTATTAGTATAGTTGAATATAATATTTAAACTGCACCAGTTTGACGTATTGGTCATCATGGCTGAGTGCTTGTCCCATTTGATAGCTGGTCCCTGGCACAGCTGTGAGCGTCTGTGGTTTATCCTGAAACGTCTTGGTATACTCACAGAAGGCTGTCGGTAAAACCCTTGTTGTGAATGACTAAGAGTCAGCTAACCAACCATTTTTTTCAAAGAAAGCTGCCTAGGAACCATACTGGATTGAATAGGTTCACTCTGAAATTCACACCTACCTGGAACTTCAGAACGTGATTGTATTTGGAAACAGGGTTTTTCTAGGTGAAATTAGTTAAGATGATGTCATCCTGGATTAGGATGGGCCCCCAAACCATATGGAGTCCTTGTAAGGAAAAGAAAATTTAAAGAGACAAATAGAGGAAAGAACACCCATGTGAATGCAGGCAGAAACTGGAGTGATGCCGCCCTAAGGCATGAAATGCCAAGGATTGCCCAGCAACCTCCAGAAACTAGAAGCCTACAGGAGGACTCTCTCCTAGCCTTCATTGAGGGCACGGCCCTGAGGACACCTTGATTTCAGACTTCTAGCCTTCAGAACTATGTGAACAATTTCTATATTATTTTGCCTTCCAGTTAGTAGTAATTCACAGCAGCCCTAGGATACTAATACAGCAAACTAAGTTGATCAGGCATAGACACTCTCTTTCTTAATTCTGCCTAATCATCTCAGAAATGTCTTCTCCCTTCCTGCTCTAGACAACTTAATTTCTATAGAGCACTCTGCTAAATTTCACAAACTGGAGGCATGGCCAGATTCTCTTCAAGGCCTATGAATTTATTCATTTATTCACGTTCTCCTAATGAACAAAAATTAGGTAAAGAATCTCCTTTAATTTAATTTAATTTAATTATTATTATTTTTATTATTTTTTAAATAAACTTGAATTTCATCAGATTTTCCAAGTAAAAAACTTTTGAGCTCTTTGCATGTATGTATCTTCCTCATATAAAGCAGTTCCAGGTTCAGTGGATATTTGTTAAATTTTATCCAAGGTGTTACTTCCCAAAGTACTTTGCTTAACTGATCAAGAAAAAGTTACCTGTATGGAATAAGTATCTAGTTTTCTGAATACAGTATACATTTTACTAGTTTGTAAAGATTTGTGTGTACATTTTACTACCTTGATAAAGATGAAGGTTCTAATGTTCTAAAGTCCTAGAACTGTGCTCAGTAATGAGTTGGCTCTTGGGTGAAAAATAGATGATTATTCCTCTTTCTAGTAATGATAGGTGGCCACTGAGTTCTGCTCAATCAGATAACCATGTATATTTACAGGAAAATTTGAGATGATTATGCTTCTCTTTAGATGTTTTTGCCTATTCTTGAGAACACCACTCCAGCATTTGTTTCTTTTGACAAAGATGGGAAGCCATTTGTCAGCGAGTGAGGGAGAGGGCAGTGTGGCACTTGGAGCTGCAACAACATCGAGAATTTTGGGAAGCTCAGGTCTATTTATATCCAGTGTTCAAACCTCATGGCACAGATGTCTGACTCTCCCAACTGTGGTCAATGTCCAGACACAGATAAGTGCAGCATGCACTCAGAGGAAGGGAGCTGCCTGCCTGATTGACAAGGGCACACACAGAGACTATGAGCAGGTTGATCACGCTTTCTTCAATGAGGTGAAATTGCCTGCTCTTTACCCCAGTGCTCATATCAGACAAGGCAGCCTTGATTCACCATTGCTAATCAATTTGCTGGGTAGAATGAATGCCTCTGTGTTCCCTCCCTGTCACCTGCTGGAGCTATTTTTGTTCTTTCCCCTGGTAAGCACAGGTGCAGATTGCCTAACAAAGGCTACTTCAGGGGTATCAGGCATCAGTGTCACTTTGAAGAAGATGCTGTGTACACAGAAGAGCAATGCAATCACCTTGTCGTAATACAAAACTGGACTCACCATATATAATGTTTTAATGAAGATAATATCTTAATCGATTTATAAAACAGTTCTTTATCAATGACTGCATTGTAAAGGAGGAATTTAATAAAAGGAATTGGGTAACAATTGGTTATAACAATTGGCTACTGGGAATGTGTCTAATAAGCAAAATATGTCCACATTAAATAATTATTCCTTATATATCATTCAGTAGCTTTTATGTCTATCCATTATAAGTGAAATACATTCAACGAATATTATTGAGAACCTACCATGTGTTATGCACTGCCTAGATCTGGAATTTAATTCACTGTTGAAGCAATAGAGTAATTTCATTCATTTATTCATTCATATACTCACTAAAATGCATCCTTGGGGTGTGTAAGTCATGTAAAGCATTGTGTTAAGTTACTCCTTGCCTTTAGGGAAAGTCCCCAGTCCAGTACAGAAGGTGGGTAAGAAAATCACTGTTAAAAATGCCATATGATATGATATAAATATCATTTGAGGTTTACTGATAGAAGGAATGAGGGCTTAGCTCTGGAAGAATGTAGGGGGTCCCTGAAAGGGTCAGGAAGGGTAGAGAGAGTTCACTGAGAGAGCAAAACAACCTAGAATTTGAAAGATGATTAAAAATTTGCTAAAAGAACATCTAATACAAAAGATATTCCAGTGGGAGGGGAAATCTGGGCAGTAAGAGGGAAAAAGAAACAGGAAGCTGGGGAACTAAGTAGTTTGCTGTTGCCAATAGGAAGGTAGAAACTGAACAGGTGTAGAAAATAAAAACAGAGAGAGGCAAGGGTGAAGTGAGATGAAGACTGAACATTTTCCACTGAGTTTGGGATTCAGAAAGTCACTGGTAACCTGAGAAAAAGCTATTTCTGTAGAGTGTGGGAAACAAAGGCTACTTCAGGGGGCTGAACACAGGAGGTGCCTAGTAAACAATTTCTAACTTTTGAATGGGTATGTTGATAATGTTTAATGTAAGCACAAGAAACCTTGTATAAGTCTTCAGGAAAGAGGTTCATGATTTGAGGGAGACTCATAAGAATGTTTATAGTCACATTGGTCAGGGAAAAAAAAGAGGTTGAAGAGTCAAGAAGAGAGAGAGGTAAATACTGAGAGATCAAGAGCCCAGGGGAGGTAGTGGATAAAAGGAATCAGAATCACTGGGAGAGGCATGAGCTTCAAAGCAGAAAAAAACGTGTTATCTTTTTAGGTCAGTTGAAGAAATGTGTATAGGACATTTTGTATGTTCTGGGGACTCTAAGATTCCTTACAGAAATTCACAAACATAATCCACAATCCTCCCATCTCTTGTCAACATGTTTCTACCCTAATTCATTGGCTTTCAAGCTTTTGTGTTTAAATTATGATTCTATAAAAAGAAACACATCTCATATCATGATCCCAGAACACTCACACACACACATACACACATACATACCTTACACAAAAATTTCAAAAAACTTATACTTAGTGTATAGTTTTACTTACTATGTGTCATGTACTATGATAATTTGTGTTTTATTCCATTATATTAAAAACTTCTGTTAAAAATGACAATATTTATTACTCTTTACCACTATTACAGAGGTTCTTAAACTGTTTTTTGTACAATGGACACCTTTAGTAGTCTGGTGAGGCCTATGGACAGCTCAGAAGAATGTTTTATGAGTATGCAAAATAAAGATATAAAGTTACAAAATAACTCTACAGTTATCAAAATACTAAAAAGACACATTTTCAATGGATCTAAAAGCTAGTATAATTCAAAGTCGCAAAGAACAAAGAGTATTCTGAGAGATCTACAATTAGAATGGGATATGAAAATATTTTAAGACATATTAGCTACAAAATCAGAGATGCTATTAAAACTACTGTGGTTTGTTGTCTACATTTATAATTAAACAAAACGTTAAATTTCTATTAGGGTTAATGATATAAAGATGGGATGTTCTTTGCATCCAGGTTCAGGGACCCCCTGAATGCTCTGATTCACTGACCTCGGGTAAATTTCCCTGTGCTACAGGCACTTTGAGAAGAACTGGCTCCTGACTCTCTCTGCTTCATTTTCTCCATTCTTATCCTTACACGTCCTGCTCTAGTTATATCAGCCTTCTTGTCTTTTGTTAAGGTTAAAGAACATGCTTCTGCCTCAGGACTTTTGCATTTGCTATGCTTTCCTCTCTCTACAATGTTCTTCTCAGATATTCATGTCCTGTGTCTTCACTGTGCTCAGGTTTCAGATCAAATGTTTCTCATCAGAGATTCCATCCTGACAAGCCTAGAATAGTGGCCCCCTGCCCCCATCACTCTCTATTTTGGCTTTATTTATCTTCACAACGTTCATTTACCTAGCAGTGTATCATAGACCTATTTGCTGATTTTACTATTAGAATGTAAGTTCTATGAGATACAGATTTCTTTGGTTTCACAACATCACAGTGACTAGCTTGCAGTGGGCTTGGTTACTATTTGTTGAAACAAATTCCACATCATTTCAACAAGCTACAGTAGGTGCTAAGGTGTGAAGCATATCCAGTGTGTTGGAGACTCAGAGAAATGGACAGCTGCTAGAAGGAGGCATTATTTAGATGCAGTCTGGTATCATCAGAGACTAGAAGAGTGAAAATTAAATACTTCAGTTGCAAAGATATTTAGGTTCCAATCTAAATAGTCTAAAGTCGTGGTTAATGAAAATAAATGTCTTTTTCAGTCATACTTTAAAGGTCTTGATTTCGTATTTTCTCTCTACTGTCTAACCTCTTCATTATTTAAGGATATTTTATAAAAGCAACCCAAAGTAGGCATATTTAAATAACACAGATGGCAATGTGAATACCACATGAGGGTTTGGAATGAGAAGTGCCACTAGCTTGTTTCATTAGCTGCCTGAGACCTGGGCAGGTGGGACTGGCATAGCACGTGTACTGATATAATCACATTATTTCTTATAAGGTAAATTAATTTTATCATTAAAACATATTACAATTTTTTAATACATCATAGGGAAATATAACATTTAAGTTTTAACCTGCAAATCATTGATTCCACTGACTCTTTCATTCAAATGGTTTCTCTCCTCATTCAGATTCTTACATTAACCAGACTTGTGATAGGCATGGTTTTATGCTGATTGAAAAAGAGTGTTTCAAGATAAAATTTCGACAAGCCTTATCTGAAAATGTCAGATGCAGTAAGTTATATCTGGTACTGAAAATCATAAACTGACATAATTTTAATTAGTCTCGATTTAGCAAACAAATATTTAATAAATAGCCATTTAGTTTACACATTAAGATAGGCATTCAGTTGGTGAAATGTTTTCTCTAAAATTATATCCCTCTTTCCTTCAAGAGCCTACCATTAAGCCATGGAGATAAACACATACAGAAGGAAACACCTGATGCCATATACCAAACAAAAAATAATCAGTACATAATTTATTACCTACTACAAATACAGACATTCGAAGGGTCAAAGAAAGATAACAACCCTCTCATTCATTAACCCTACAGATATTATTTGAGATCAAAGCTATTCTCTGTGCTGTGCTGGGTGCTGGGGATATAACAGGAGACAAACTAGACAAGCTGCCTGTCGCATGGAGTTTACCTTCTAACAAGGGTGTGGATAATACACAGGTAAATAAATGAGTTCAGATACTTAAAGTGTTATGAAGACAATAAAACAGATAATAACAGGATTTGGTTCACATAGATCTTTAAAGCCCCTTAAAGTAAAGGAGATCTAATTTAGTTCCTGGTCCTACCAAGTCCTCATACTTCAGAAAGAGCTTCCTGTAGAAGCCAGGAGAATTCACTCATTCCTCCACACATTCAGGCCATCTCCAGCTGACCACAGAACCATGAGGCAAACTGCTATTTGAAATCCAGTCTCTAATAGCAGGTTAGTCATTCCAATAAAATATTTTGACAGTAGGATTTCCCAGATGTCATCCATCGCCTTTTGTCCATCAGTAATACATCCCAGTCCCTAGCCTCAAGTCTTGTTATTTTTCTGGGTAACCCCAGGTGTAGTATGGTCCATTAGGAAGGCTTCCTGACTTCCATGTAAGTCCACAAGGTGATGCTAGATTGAACAGGAGAACAGGGACAATAGAGAAGAAGGAGAGTAATTGGGAAATCAGAGGCAAGAGAGTGAATGAAAAAAATCACTTCCTGATGGGGCAGTCACCTCCAAAATATGTTCTCCACTAATCCTCACAGTATAAGAATGCTACCTTTTAGAAAACCATCCCTTGGAACATTGTTGAGACACTTTTCCCTTAAATTCACATTTGTTTTAATGTGATTTTCTTGCCAAAGTTTACCCTAAAGTAATAAGAAAAAATACAATCAGATATTTACCTATAAGGATGTTCATCTCATTGTTACTTACAATATTGAAATACTGAAAATAGGTCAAAATAAGGAACTAGTTAGATAAACTAACATAAATATTGTTATATACTTATATACACTATATGCAGGGCAACCCAAATTGTGGGTATGCTTAAAGAAACAATATTTAGTATATGTATGTGTGTGTGTGTGTATTTATTTTATTTATTTGTTTATTTATTTATTTATTTATTTATCTCCAAAAGTTACTAGTGGTATATTGGATAGTTAAAAAAAAAAAACTAAACCACTTTTTCATGCATCCTTTTCCAAGGATTTTTCAAAATTTTCTAAAGTTATTAAGATTCACCTTTTATAATGAGGAAAAGACATTATTTTGTGAAAGCCTGTCCTTTTGAGTGGTGAATGTTTCTTGAAGAGGCAATAGGTTCATCTTTCAACATTTAAATGGGGGTTAGACTCAAGTCAGCGGCTGGGAGCTGAGTCCCCAGATAAAGAAGGTGTGCATGAAAGGCACACATACACACTGGAGCTTATAACCAGCTCCAGTCTTTGCAGAGGAATAAGCCAGTTGGCGTGTGTGGAGCTCTGTCAAGAAGTGACATGAGGACATCAGAGGAACCTTGAGAATCAGCGCATGGGGCCCTCATCCGTATTGTAAGGAAATTCATTGTGCAGGATCTGTCACTCTCTGGAATGTATTTGTATTGTTTTAAGCTCCATTAGTGGGCCCTGAGTCACCAGCTAGAGGCTGCGGGAGACCTGAGTTCTAGGTTACTCATGGATTCGCTACAAGATGTGATGCAGGGCATGTATCCCCTCAAACTGTAGTATGCTTATCTACATTGTGGGCATAGCCCTATCTTCCTCACCTACCAGGGTGCTTGGCAGGGCCAAACAGATGTGAATTTTTCTAAATATATACCATACATCACAAACCCAAAGCAAACAACCAAACAATCCTATGCAAGACAAAGCTTTGCAATCTGTAAACATTTCACTTAGGTGAACTTTGTGCAAATACTGGTGTGTTTTCTAGACTGCCTCTGTGATATCATCTGTAAAATGGGGATGATGACAACCCCACAGGTTGTCACAGTGATTGAACATTTCCATGAATATAAAATACTGAGCAGAGTGTCAGGCGCATATTACTGCTTTTTTTTTAGAAATTATTATAATTGTTATTATCATCAATAGTATAGCTATTGCTCTTAATGAATTTACCACTTCCCTCAAGGGGATTCAGAGAAGCAGCTGGTAGTTTGCTCATCTGTTTATTCTCTAAACAAAAATAACTGCTCAATAATAGATGCTTCTCTTTATGATACAAGGTATTTTCACTAATATATGGTGATAATTAAAAGTACAGTGATCATGTCAAAGTAGAGATCTAGTTGTTCCAGGACCTTTTATTGAATAGTTTTACATGTAAAACAAAAAGTTACTTTTACTGCTTTAAAGACAAAAATGATGAAACAAATTTATATTTCTGTGGGACTCTGTTTACTCACAATTATTAAGCCAATGGCATCGTGCATAAGACCTGCAATTAAATGAGCTTGCTAAGAATGCGCAGTGGCTTCCTTGTCACTGGGCCTATCAACATATCACAAGGTAGCTGGAACCTGGGACTCTCAGAGTTGAAATGGGCCATGAAGTTATCGATAAACCTATAATTTATAAGAGCCTCACATGGAATAACTCCAGGAATGACAAACTCTCCACCTGGGATTATCATTTGCCTTAAATACTTTCTGCCACACAAGAAGAACACAGAAGCAAAAACAATTAAATACCTTACTTATGCTGATCCTTCAGGAACTGGTTTTATAAATCTGTTCATATCTTTTCCTTGCCTGAGAAGAAAATAATACTGATGATGCAAAACCAACATCAAAACTACAACAAACCCCCTGTTCTTTAGAGTGCTTATTGTGTGAATTGCTAGAGTCTCATTAGTTGAGAACATCACTGGTCGGTTTGGAGAAAATGGCACGTGCCAAGCCCCCTGGGCAAGGAGGGTAGGCTCCTCTGCCATGCACACTTCACTGCAGGGTTACTGAATTCACTGAGATGTGGAGAGCACGTCATAGAAAACATCGATTAATTTTTAGTGAGACAAACACTTGCTTTCCAGAAGAGGAAGAAACTTTGCATTGGCCCAATTTAGTTAGCTTAGTAATTTAAAGAAAAGTTAATTTTCAGTTTTTATTTATTTTTCTAAATTGTGGAGGATTAACAAATGCTGGTAAATAGTTTTTGTCCATACCACTTTTCACTAACACCAGGCCGTCAATAGCTAAAGACCAAAGCCAGCCCTGAAATAGCTTCCTTATAAATCGTTCAGTAATCTGAAGACTTTATTTTTTTGCTTTTTGGATAGAAAAATGTTTACTAGCTATAATGCTATATCACAATGACTGATAGTCGACATTTACACCAGTAGGAATAAGTAATTTTGGAAGAAGACATTGGCAATTGGATATGGATCTAGTCTATTTATAATGTTGAATATGAACACACTAATCCCACAGAGAGGAAAATGTCTTTCCAGTTGAATTCTCTATCAAACAGAGACACAAAATGTTAATTCTGCATCAATGTTGATGAGTACTGATTCTAAAAATATTTCTTTTAATGTATCACAAAATACTAAAGTTTGAGGTTAGGTGAAACAATTAGAATATTTTTCAACTTTCAGAACAAATGCTTTATTAAAATGCACATTTAAATGAGACATATCTCTGAGACCTGATTCCTTAAGTTGCTATGTCCTCAATAACAATAATTAAGGTTTCCATCTCATTACTAACAAAATGACAAGTTGAATATTGTTTATGCACTACTAGAATTCAAATGTATTGTAGAAAAAAAGACATTCTTGAAATTACTGATCAAAAGTCAGAGAGACTGATAATTTGCCCAAATTTGTTAAATGGAGGCAATTTCCAAATTAAAGATAAAAATAGAAAGATAAACAGATTCCTCTCTATCCTGTATGGATAACAACCCGGGGCACTGATATTAGTGGGATTAACATCTGTGCTCAAACCTCGTAGTTGTGACTTACAAGCTTTTTGACCTATGACTGCTTTATTTACCTCAGTTTCTGTTTTTTAAAATTAAATGTGGCCACTAATGCTTTCTGTGTTCCTCTGAGGTTAAAATGAGAAAATAAATGTCATTTTCTTGCCTTTCTCTGACAATGAGGAGTAGGCTGGTTTTCTGAAGGCTCACAGTGCTCCCAGGCTTTATTGACTGTCCCATATCACATCACCCCATTGCACACCTCACAGTTGGGAGAATTGCTCACTTGTTTCCATTCACTTCTAATGTGGGTAAGCAGATAGGTATCCCAGACTCATGGATGTAAGTGTAAGCTCTATAAATGCAATATTTTGATTGCATCTGTCTTTGCTTTGGTTCATTATTTTTGCTCATTTTTGTAGATCCCATGATTTTACTATAACTTTCATTAGGAGGCGCTTATTTGTTAAGTTTACTTGTTGAGTGAACAAACATGCAAAATTCCCATAGACCAAGTGTGATAAGTTTTGAGCAAGGCACAATGTCTAAAACTAGTAATAGGGGTCTGATAAGATGTAGAAGTAAAATATGTCAGACCCAGAACTGGAAATTCAAGAAGAGCAGCAGGGGCCACACCAAGAATGAGAGTACCTGAAGGAACCGTGTTGTACACAGATGCTTCAACTGGCCCTCCATGACCCTCACTTGCTGAAATTCAGGTCTTTGTATAATCCTCTCTCCTGAGTTTGGGTGAGACCTCTGACCTGATTCTAACGAAAGGAACATGGCAAAAGTGAGGGGCATGATTTCATAAGACTGTAATATCTGTATTGCCAGTCTCCCATTCTTTCTTAGTGGCTTTTCAGAAGCAAGGTGCCATGAATTATATAGTCACAAGGAATTGAATGCTCCCAACAACCACATGAGCAGTGAAACAGGTCCTTTCCCAGTCAAATCTCCAGATGAGGACTCACTCCTGGCCAGCATTCTGATTGCTACTTGTAAGACCCTAAGCTGAGGACTCCTCCAAGCTGTGCCCAAACTACTGACCAACTAAAACTGAAATAATAAAACTGCATTGATTTATGCCACCAAGCTTGTGTTCCTTTGCTACACAGTAACACAACACAAATACTAAGTAATCAAGGTCAAGACATAGAAGCAAAAAGAAACAAAACAGAGAAGCATCTAAGATATGAAAGTACAAAAAACAACATTCATACCATATTTTTCTAAGGCCATAAAATATTTATGATGTGAAAACTTCTTAAGATCAGCTACAACTTGTCTCAAAAGGGCTAGACCTTGGGGTCATGGGTCACACTAAGGCAACATCTGTTACATTTTTCTTGTGAACCACGTATCACAATTCTGTTTTAGTCACAGCCTAGCACTTTGAGCCCCAAACAAATGTATTAAAATATGTGCCCTGATCGCAAGAAGAGATGAGGAAAGATTAGTGAAAATCCTTTATCACTAATGATAAAAGCTACAGTGAATGTGTCCGTAGTATTACTTTGAGATTCAAAAACAACACATAGCTGTGATATCATCAGCAAATAGCAATATTTTCTCCACTGCAATTGTAAAAGTCAGCAAGAGGAACACAAGCATAGCCTGCAGAGATTTTGCAAATACTCTGAGGATATTGCTTAATGAAGAGGAAATGTTTCTGCACATGGCAGAATCTTATAACTGGCTGCAAACATCATATAAAGAATGTAGAAGGACTTACTGCAGCTTAAGGAGCTCTAGCTCTGTGGGACACCACAGCCAATTCTGCTGCCCATGAGACACACTGGAAGTTCTGATTCTCCCAGCCTACACGTGGACCACAGTCACCTTCACAGTATTCTGCCATCCAGGGATGTGCCGACACACAGAGTCTCAGCGCGGGGAGCCCTTCTCTAGACACAAGTGGCAGAAATTTGTATCCCTCAATTGCTGGAAGTTCTTTGCTTTTAAACATCCTATTTTCTTGCTCCTGAAAGGCCCAGAAGACAGGCTACCTGGCACCTTGATTTCAGCTGCCATCACCTGAGTCCCAAGCAGAAGAGATCAATACACTCCTCCAGACACTCCCAAGCATAAGCCAATTTTGTTAAGTAGAGCTTCATTTTGGAGCATGTGTCATTTGAGGCACCCTGCAAAATATCTGAATACTAAAATAAAATCTTTGAAGGCATGATGCCTAAAATCATTGGAGAGACATCATCAGT
The DNA here is from genome assembly GCF_030020395.1 of Manis pentadactyla. Lineage (NCBI taxonomy): Eukaryota > Metazoa > Chordata > Mammalia > Pholidota > Manidae > Manis > Manis pentadactyla. The sequence continues at coordinate 16,460,570 of NC_080023.1, forward strand.
TTGGGCCACACAGTTACCATGAGTTGTCTTCTACTGGTGTTCGTATTAATTTTCTTCTTTCACTCAGGTAGCTTTGATGTACCTACTCCTGCAAGGCATTTTTAGCCTTCGGGAGATTGGGAGGGAGAAGCATATTGTGACGCTTTTATTCTCATGAAATAAGGATGCATTCAGAGCCCACATATTTACTCCAGCAAATCTGCTGGATTGTAGAAGTTTGTGGTAAAAATTGGAAAAAATAATAAAACATCGAAATTAGTTCTTTGGGGAAAAAGGAATATAAAATTGGAAACTAGTATTCTAAAAGCACTAATAGCTAAAGTTCTGTTCATGAGTGAAACAGAGACTCACTACTATTACCATTTAAAATGCAATTTTGAAAATAGAATAATCAATTTCCCATTTCTTTTTGTCTTTAACCTAACTTTCTCCACATTATTTATTAATTAGTTCTTGCAGGGATCCCAATAGATAGGGGTTATATTATTAAACCCTGGTTGTGGAGACTTTAGCAGCTTACCCCAACTCAGTAAAGTTGAGCTTAAAATAGGAATCTAATGAACAAGGTAAATAAGTTCTATTTTATTGGATATAAGAATTTTACAGTTGGAAGAAATTTTGTAGGTTGCCCAGTCCAACCTTTACATCATATAAAATAAGACCAGGAGAGTGATTGGCTGGCATAAAGGTCACACAGCTAATTGGCAACAGGTCCTTTCTGAACCACCCCACATTCTGTTACATTTCTCTTTCCATCAGTTAGCTATTCTGTACCAGTTGCATAACTGTTTAGAAGTACTGTGCAAGGAGTAATTCCGGTATCATTCTCTAGCAATCATTTTCATTCTCAATATCTAATTTATCTCCTGGGATTACTCTACCCCTCGTATACATGCTAACAGAGCCCAGTGCTACAATCACACACCCATGAAGTGATTGAGTGTGATTGGAATTGGACATAATAATTTTAAAGTCAATGACTTTCTGAGCCAGAAAAGTGATCCTGGCTCATTACGATTCTCCAGTTTATTGGAGGTCATAATAAAGAGGCAGTGGAAGCAAAGAGACCTACAGGAGCTAAGAGAAGGAGGAGTAATTCCAGTATCATTCTCTAGCCATCATCCTCATTCTCAATATGCATGAAGAAGAAAGGTGTGGCCAACGGACATTTACAAAAGATGATATATACGCATAAGCTCTGAGCACTCAAATACTCAACTATCTTCAGAGGTTGAGCAGTTCACATAAAAGGTTGAGTCCTGCACAGTATGAGTGCATTTGTAATCTTGTATGTGGTGGGGGCAGTGGTCACTGGGGACCGCGTGCCTCAAAGGGACAGCCATATTCAGGCCTGCCTCAGTGTTGTCTGTGTGTGCATGAGCCCAGTGCTGCCATGGCTTCTGACATTTTCCCCAAACACACTAGCAGTTTAGATTTTGTGAATTTCCTGAAGCTCTTAACTTGGCTGCTGGTTTCATAGAGCAGAACTAGAATAAATTAGGTTTAGCTAATAACACAGTATTTGAAGATCATCTTTAAAATGATTTGTGCTTAGATTTACCCTTTCCCCATGGGAGCCTTTGGATAGACTAGTTAATTGGATTTCTCTGAATATTGGTTGTCCAGTATTGACTGCCACGACTGTCCAAAGCCTTGATAACTGGAGACTCTCCAAATGCTGCATTTTTTAACCAGGCAAGTGCCATGGTAATGGTATATGTGAACTTATGTCCTTTTCCCATTTATAGCAGTACTTGAATATCTAATTTACCTCCTGGGATTAATCTACCCCTAGTATACAAGCTAACAGAGCCCAGTGCTACAATCACAGGCCCATTAAGTGGTTGAGTCTGATTGGAATCTGGAGATAATAACTTTAAAGTCAATGCTTTTGCTATTATATTTCCCTATGATGCCAGCAGAAGTGGTCAATTAGTGAAAATTTAGTAAGTACCACTTTCTCTTTACAACCAAATTTTCTTCTCAGTTTAGACTAGAAAAGCATATTTTAAGTCTAGATTGGAATTTTCTGAAATCTTGTATACAGGAGCCAACTCAATTCAAGGAAAGAGGCTGAAATTTCAGTCATTATACCATTATACTGAGTATCTCTCCATCACAGTAATATATACATATGTAGAAAGCAGACTTGGATAATAGAAAACTGACAGCAAATAAACTAACAAGATGATAGTTAGAAGCAGAAATATCAACGTTCAAAGAAGCAGTCTTTGCATTACAAGTTAGTGATGGTGTTGGAAATACAATGGGTTGGAGAAAGATGAACTCAGTGGTACCTCTGGGGTTCCTGAGTCTCTTTTTTTCCAACCTTACAGCCAGACTGACTAAGCTTCACATACTTGATCGAAACCCTGCTAACTCTGTGAACACGTAATAACCACTTACACTGCAACCAAATACATATTATGCAACCATACATACGCAACCAAAATAAGGCTTAACCTTACGTTCTTGACCTGGTAAAGATTGGTGGAAACGTTAAATGAAACAGTGTCAAGTACCTAGAAGAGGGTTTAGGACGGAGTGGGCACTCATACATACCACTTCTTCCCTTTGCTTCTCCCTTTACTGATTCTTTGCTCATAGAGAACTTTCAAAGATGGGATCTGGGGACACTTCTTTGAGGGATGACTAACCACAATGACCACAGAGGGGCACCCAACTGATGAGAATGACGACGAATGATTCCTGTGTATTAGACACTGTGCCAAGTACTATAATTAACCCTCCTAGCACCCTTACGAGAGAACTGTGATAACTGAGCCATTTCACAGGCAAGAAGTTGAACTACACAGAGATTATGTAACTTGTCCAAGATTAACTTGTCTAATAAATGAACTTGCTTTTGTACTGTGAGACATAAATCTGGGCACAGTAGAAAAACACAACAGTAGCCGCCTGCTTTACCTTAGCGAAATACATTCTTGAATTTGTGTCTTCACTTTTGAAGTGAAATGGCAAACGGTGAAAAATGAAACGAACTAGGATTTGATCCCAGGTGATAGTTCTTTTTCTCCTTTGCTCTAATACCCATCCTCCTACGCCACAAGCAAAAAAAAAAAAAATTTTTTTTGTTCTTTGTTTTTCTCTGAGTGAAGTATCTTAATATGATAGGATTAGTCGCAAGTGTTCGTTTACAATATGCGCAAATATTTTTATTTAAATTTGAGTATTCTTCAAATCAGCATGATGTTCCAAAATGTAGCAATATTTTACAAATAAAAAAACTGAGTGTGGCAGAAACATGGGTTATGTTAAGGCTTATGCAATGTTTGTCTACAAAATAATTTTTTTCACTCAAAATATTCAAGAAACTTATAGCCAGTGATCTAATTATTCTATGCAAGTATAATAGCTTCCTGATAACCGAGAACACTCTCTTGTGACAAAGCTGGTTCCTATGTATTTTTTAATAAGGAAGGGTTCAGAGAAGTGATTTCTTGATATCCCTTAAGGCTTTTTAGGAGAGATCTTATCCAAGCAATACCCTTTCTTAAAATGTAAAGGGAGCAGTAAACTGTTCAGAAAGGGTGAAGCATCTCATTTCTTTCTTACATTTTTATTTTCCAGGAATACTTCTCTGCAAGACCACAGGTGGTCATAAATGCAACCAGACAACTATATTCTTGCTCTAAATCCCAGTACTATTAAAAAATATATATATTAACACTGCACAAAATTGCTGATAATAATCATCAAAATGGCAAACAGAAGTTTCTACAGACTTCAAAAGTTCTCTGAGGTATGAAACTTTTTTTCCTACAGTTATAACACAGTTCTTTCCTTATTCAGCTCTGAAACTTCCATCTGTGATAATGACAATGGGCGCTCAGCTCGAGTGGGTACCTAATGCTACCAATAAGTGCCAGTCACTAAACAATGCCCGTCCCGCAAAGCAGAATCCCACTATTTCGTTGAACTTTACTGCTGGCTTTCCCGGAGTAATGCGCAGGACACAGAATTTGATATTGACCTTTCTAGGGTATCACAAGCAATAGGTATATAAAAATAGGTCTGGTCTTCATGATTTTTAAAAGTTAGAATTTAACATGGATTATAGACTAGAAACAAATCTTTATGCATTTGACCAGAAATCCCATGAAATGGAGAATTTGACTGAGTTGTGATTTGGAATTAATTATTTAGCTTTAAAAAGAAAAAAAAGTTGATATTCAGTAAATACCCTAGGAGATTCTGTTCCAGTAGGTACTTTATGCTGGGGCTTGAGAGATTGTGATTTTTGTTTTAAAACTCCTCAGGAAAATGTGGCAATATGTATCTAGCATATGTTAAAAAGTGAATATATGCAATAAGAATTACAAATGTATATTATACTCATGTACCCATGTATAATATATGTACATTTTAAAACATCCATATATAAGCTATAGTTACACTGTATCCTAGAAATGCCTTATCCACAAATGTAATTTCTATTTTGACACATAAAATTGCATATAAACTGACTGTTCATTCATTACAACTTTTTCTAATTATTGAAGAATTAGAGACAACTTAAATGACCAACACTCAGGGATTTGATTAAATAAATTATTAGAAAGCTAAACAATGGAACAGCACGTAATAGAAACCAAATATTAGATTTGTAATAGTGGAAATGAATTAAAGAAAAGCTATCAAAGATACATTATTAGAATATGGTATATTATAATATAATCCAGAAATTTTAGTAAGTACCACAGAGAATGTGTTGCTTTCTTTTCATCTTCAGTCTTTCTCTCAAAGCTAAATTTTGTTCTTTTCATTTTTATTTGCATGTATTATTTTTATAATTGAACAGATAGGACAAATAAAATGTAAACACAGCAGTTCTGATGTTCTGATGCTTATCCTGTATCAAGGACACTGAGGGCCTCATAGGATACTGAGGGGCTAGAATAAAGTTTAGTGGTTAGAGCGCTGTTCATTCAAGCCAATAATATTACTAAAACTTTTTCCCGGAGAAAAACATTTATGTTATAGTTAGAAATAATCACACCTCCATTATCTTTTAAACAGACCGTGTGCTCGACGTGACTTTAAACACCCTTTCTGTGACAACTAAATGAACTGTGCTCAGGAAGTGTACCATGTCACATCACCACCTAAGGTCTTATGAAGGTCTGATGAAATACTGACATTGTTAACACAACTGTGTGATTTCCAACAAAACTAATAATAAAAATTGAATGTGCAAAATTTCCCCATGTTGTGAATCAATAATGCGATTGTGGTCTTGACAGAAAACAGCGTTCAGGCACTAAACTGAAAATATCCCTCTTCCGCTGTTGGCAGATACTTTTTTTAGTAATGATTATACTTTAACCTTGTGATGAAAGGACCAACTGTGAGGACTCTGGGAGCCAGGGGCCTTGGGTCCCATCCTAAGAGACTGGGGATAAGCTTTGCACATGCCTCTTAACCTCTCTGCATTTCAGCTCTCTCAGCTGTGAGATGTGAATAGCATGTGCCATCCACCCCACAAAGGGGTTGAAAGAGACCTCAAGGAAGTCCATGGAAAGAACTTTGAATTCCTCAGAAGTGAGCTTTTACAGAAGTACAAGGCCTGGCATCAAAGGACCTGCTCATACTTTTCTAAAACATCAGTGAGTGGTTCGTGGATAGGATAATGTACAGGCCTGATACTGAGTGTTCCTTTTCATTAAAATAATCGCCACAGCAATTTCTTCTCTTTTTTATCTGGACATTATTCATATGCAGCCTTGACAAATCCCAGTGTCCCTCCTCAGATCACTGTGAGGGGTCCCTGAAGCTCATTTCTGGTCATTCAGCTGTATTATTCAGCCAACAGATATAAAATATATTACCTCCTACTTGTCTCTTTAGGCATTGCTAGAAAGCAATCTTCTGCAGACAGAAAGGTAGAATACATTCCAGGGGGTTATTTATGATCCTATGTGCTATGACAGTTTGAGGCAGGACAAAACTAATTTGCTTACACCACTTGTTCACTCTGACCTGTTCTGCAATCTTAGCTCTTTCTCCAGTTACCCAGCCTGCATTAGTGAGGACTACCTGTGCACTGAGCCCTACAGAAGAATGTTCCATCAGTCTTAGAAAAAGAATTTGCCTGCAAAATAGTGTCAAGATTACACAGCAATTCAAATATTTCTTCAAATCCACACCTCAAACAGAGGTTGTCAGTTCTGCCTCCATATTGAAATTATCTGGCTGATTTCAACCAGATGGGTTAAAATAGAAGCTCTGAAGCTGATGCCTCTGCAGAGAGATGTTTTAAGAGTTTGCACATGTGTCATAGCAGCACTGTTCACGGTAGCTAAATGGTAGAAACAACTCAAATGCTCATCATTGGATGAATGGCTAAACAAACTGTGGTATATGTATACAATGGAATATTATTCAGACATAAAAAGGAATGCAGTACAGATACACTCTATAACAGGGATGGACCTCAAAAACATGCTGAGTGAAAGGAACAAGACACAAAATTGTGCACACTGTGTTACTCTATTTATGTGAAACATCCAAAATGGGTAAATTCATACTAGAGATGGAAGGATGGTTGGTTGTTTTTTTAGGGGCAGGGTGGGAGGGGAAATGGGGAGCAACTATTCAGTGAGTACAGTTTTCCTTTTGAGGTGAGTAAAATGCTTTAGAACTTGATAGAAGGGGTGGGTATAAATATTGTAAATGTAAATGAATAAACCACAGAATGAATGAATGGTTTTCTAGGTATTTACTGATCTAGAGGGTGAAACACAGCTATTACATCCATTGCATTGTCGCTGTGCAGTGCTGGCTTCCTACTCTGCAACTCCATCATTACCATTCTGTTTTCAAGGTTCTTCTCAGTGTGAGTCATGGTTTGCCCATAAGCGCATCTCTAGAGTGCCGACTTGTTACAAATGCATATTCTCAGGCCCAACTGCAGGCCTACATACCAGAATTTCATGGAGGGAGATAAGCCAGGATTATGCATTTGAAATCATTTTCCCAAGTGATTCTTATGCATTAAGTTTTAAAATGATGTCTAAGACCCTTTCTGGATCTTTCCTTACTCTAGCCTATCATTTTTTTAAGCTTTCCTCTTGATCTATCTCCTCAGTTAACTGTTGAGTATACATTATCTTTTTAATCTTCACAAATGACTAAAATCTTCTCTCACAGAAAAGGAAATTAAGGTAAAGAGGAGAGAAATGACTCACTCAAGATTACATATTTACAAAAGGATAAATCTAGTAACCAAAATGAGGTTTATCTTCCTTAAACATTCTTTAACATGACACACATCTCATTCCCTCTGATTATCAGGCGGCCCTAACCGCTCATTATCCCATTGCCTAGGGATGGTCCCAGAATGTTCTGCACTTGTATCATCCACACTCACCAGATGAGCACCTTCACCCATTCCTAGACTCATTGATAAACAACCAAAACACTATTTTCAATGATCTTTTCTTGAAATTTCCAGGACTTCCTGACTTCAAGGGAAGCTGACCCCTCACTCTTGCCCCATCACATCCTATTGACATGAAATCAGTCTTAGATGAGGTCCGTTAATGCTACTCTGTATACTGCATTCCATCCTCGTCCTGCCTCTGCCCATCTTTCCCACAGTTATAGAGAGACACGCAGCCTTTCCTGTGACCCCTTCCCTTCCCACAGCCTAAGGACTCTCATCCTCAAGCTCATGGACTGTCCTCCTCTCTATTAGCACTAATCTCACCTTTGATTAAATATGTTTAAATTTCACCCTATTTCCAAGTACAGTGATATCTGAGTCTGAAAAGAGTTTGTTTCTGTGTTCTTAAACAGCCTCTTTTATACTCTCTTCTTTGTCTTCTCATTGCCACTTCCCTCTTTAGGTCCACTCTCCTCTTCCTGTTGCTCTCTTCAAAGTTATCAAAATCCAACTTTAGGCCAAATCCATTTGTCAATGTCCAATTTCTCCTCAGCATTTGCTCCTGTGACGTTAAACTTTCTTAAACTCTCCCCTCCCTCAGCCTCTGGGACGATCAGCCTTGGTTTGGGTGGGTTGGGTTGGGCTTTCTCATTCTTTGCCCCTACCTATGCCAAGTCCATTGAACTTTTCTGAACATAGCATCTTTACCTTTAAAATAGGAAAAATAATATCTAATTCAAGATTTTCTTACAGAGGTGTCAGGAAGTGAAATGTCTATTTATTTACTGATTCAACAGACATTTGTTGAGCATCTACTGTATGCATAGCAACAAGTTAAACACTGGGATGTAAAGATGAAATAGACGAAGGTCACAGATATTAAGGAGCCTCAAAGTGATTTGAAGGACATATCTTGACAATGAATCATATCATTTTATTCATTTATTTACTTATTCAGTTAATTTTAATTGGGTGCCTATGATATATCAAGCACTTATTTAGGCACTGGAGACATAACAATGAATACATTTGAATAAGTCACTGCTTCATGAAGTTTGCGTGTTAGTGATAACCACGTTGGTAGCTAATAATATCAGAGAGCAGTAAATGCTATGAAGAAAAACAAGTGATAAAAGACAGAGTTGTGGCAGTGAGGCATGCCATAAGTGGGGTCAGAAGATGGCCAACAGACACCTGAAAAGATGCTTAACATCGCTAATCATCAGAGAAATGCAGATCAGACCACAAGGAGGTATCACCTCACACCTGTCAGAGTGGCTAATATTAATAAGACAAGAAATAACAAGTGCTGGTGAGGATGTGGAGTAAAGAGGACACTCATGCTCTGCTGGTGGGATTAAAAAGTGGTGCAGGCACTACGGAAAGAAATGTAGAGGTTTCTCAAAAAACTGAAAACATTAATACCATATGACCTAGCAATTCCACTTCTGGGAGTTTACCTGAAGAAAAAAACACCACTATTTAAAAAAAGATTTATGCACTCCCATGTTTATCACAGCATTATTTGCCATAATCAAGATACGGATGCAAGTAGGTGTCCACCACTAGATGAATTGATAAAGAAGATATGATAAACATATGGAATGGAATATTACTCAGCCATAGAAAAGAATGAAATCTTGCCATTTGTAACAACATAGATGGATCTAGAGAGTATTATGCTCAGTGAAATAAGTTAGAGAAGGACAAATATCAAATGGTTTCCTTTATATACAGAATATGAAAAAAAAACAAATGAAAAAACAAAAGAGAAATAGGTTCATAAAAACAGAGAATAGACTGTAGCTAACCATGGGGAAGGGGGATTGGAGGATAGGTGAAATAAGTAAGGGGATAAAGAGGTGCAAATTTCAAATTATAAAATAAATTAATCACAGGGATGGGAGTACAGCACAGGGAATATTGCTAATAATATGGTATCTTTGTATGGGGACAGATGGTAACTATACCTATTGTGGTGAGCATTTCAAAGGGTATATAATTATTGAATCACTATGTCATTCATCTGATATCAATATAATATTATATATCAACTATATTTCAACCAAAAATTAAAAAATAGAAAGAAACTACTTCTCTGTGGAGGTGATATTTAGTCTAAAACCTAAAGAATGACAAGAAGAATCAGACATTCAGCAAGAGTATTACCTGAAGAAAGTAGAGCAAGTGCAAAGGCCCTGAGGTTTGAATGAACTTAGCACATGAAAAGGGCAAAAACAACACCACAGGAACTGTCTGAATGGTGAAGAGATACTTAAGAGAGTTTGGAGAGGTCTTGTATGGCATGCTAATTAAGGAGTCTGGATTTAACAACACTAAATGCAAAGGAATGTCACTCAGAGGTTTTAGGTAGGAGAATGCCATCATTCTGATAAATACTTTAAATTATCATCTGAAAACTGAGTGGATACTGATTGTGCTTGGGGAACAAAGAAACAGGAGGACTACTTATGATTCCATCTCAGTAGACTGGGCAAGAGATGGTGGCTGAAATTGGTGTAGAGGCAATGGAGATGGGGTAAATTTTGGTTATAGTATATGCAATATACTATATACTTATTTATATACTTGGTGTTTTATATTTTACACACCAGATATTAAGTTCTTTCAGCACTTGGACTTTATTTGCTCCATCTCTCAATTTCCAGAACAGTCCCTGATGTACAGTAGCTGCTAATTAGGTAAACATTTGTTGAACAAATTAATAAATGACTTGCATGTGGGTGCTGAGCTGAACTCCTAAATTTTTGACTTGAGCACTTAAGAGAGTCCTAAACTGAACTGAGAAAAACTAGAATAACAGGTTTGTAGGTGGAAAGCAAGTGTTGCATCTTGGACATATTGATTTGAGATGCCTCTCAGAAAGGAGACACTTTTGTACATGTGTTTGGAGCTCAAGACTAGATTTTTAAAAATTAATTCATGCTTTGTCTCTCCATTTGGTCTGCAAGCTCACCAAGAGTAGAAGGTTCCCTCAACTTCTCCATGTATGCTTCCCAGACTAGCCACATCAGTTTAGTCTGAAACTTAATTGAAATGCAAATTATCAGGCTCCACCCTGGACAACTGAATCAGAAACTCTAGGAAAGCGGTCCAGTCATTTGTGTTTTAGCAGGACTTCCTCATGATGCTGATGCACATTCTGTTTGAGAACCACTGGTCTAAAACACTGTTAGATATAATCACCAGGAAGAGTTGAACGGTAAATGGAGGGTTTGGGATGACTATCTAAACTAGTTAACTGCTCTGATTTCTCTTTTTCTTCACCTCTCATCAAATCTCTCTTCATTGGTCAGCCTTCTTTACCTGCTTTAGTTGGTCCATAGAATCAAATGTTCTACTGTTCTTTAAAATTATAGAGCAATAATAACAAGAAAACTTCCTAAAAATTCAGTGTTTCAAAGGTTCTCAATGGTCATTTAATTTTAACTTTGGAGGGGCAATGAAACCATAGCAATGAGAATTCTAGCCCCACATCACATATGAACTTATTTTGTTAAGTGACTTATTAATGCCTACATGACAAGTTTAGACAGATCTGAGATAAAATTTCACTGTTGGTAAATATAGGATGAAGATATCTCTATCTTGAGTTTTCCCTGTAACAGTCTGGTACTATCCAATGTATAAGAGATACTCAATAAATTTTCATTGACTGAATGAGTAATTCCTGAAACAGACACTGCAGGATCCAAGAAAATGCAGACTCACCTTAGCAAAAAAAAAAAAAAAAAAAAGAGGAGAGAGAGAGAGAGAGAGAGAGAGAGAGAGAGAGAGAGAGAGAGAGATGGATAAATAAGCCAGAAAAATATACGAGCTTTCTCTTTTCTTTAGTTGGGGACTGACTAACCAGCCAGCTCATCACATCTGGCACCACTATCCAGGTCCCATTTATCTAGCAACCTGGGAATTTGGGGATAGACATAAATTATAATGTGAAGTTACTAACTATCAGTTTCTTCCTTATCTCTTTAAGACAATAATCTTTGCAGCATTCTATAATTCTTGGTGCCTTTATGCTTTTCATACTGTCAGTTAATTCTACATTTCAAAGTGTTCCAATGTCCCTGTATTTTGACCTGTTTTCAATGACCTGAGCAACGCAAAACACTGGCAACAACTCCATCATGCTGAGATTGCTTCTTGCCAACATTATCAGTCTCTATTTTAAACTTAAAACACATCCCTTCCCCTTTGGAATGCTTTTAGCTTATCAGATGCATGATGATAATGAAACATCCCTATATTTGCAAAAGCTGTAGAATTTTCAGTGTGTTTTCAAAATTTAGTCTGACTTAGCTTGGTTTAGAAAGCCATAGATGCAATTGTCAGGTTTTTATCTTAATAGGCATTTAAAACCCAAGAGGGATATTATTTCACTCTGTAGTTATATTCATCCAATGCATTTATTCAGTAAAGTACTAAAACATTAATGTTGCTGATAATGTATTAATAATAATAGTAAGCATTTTTTTAGTGCCACCTGACTGTTTTAACACAGATGGTAACGTTTATCCAACCATGAGGGAGGGCCTGTCGTTTGTGCTTTACGATTGTCAAACTATAGCTCAAAGAGTTTAAATAATATCCTAAATCACACTCATAGTTAGTAGTTACATGGAGACTTGGATCTAGATTGTCAAGACTCCAAACCTCATGGTAATAATCCCTTTCCCACTCCTCCCTCCTTAAAACAATCACCACCACCAGAGCTCTAAGTGTCTGCGATCAGAGTTAATGGGACAGGCCATGAGAAGACTCCTTCAGTTCATTCAGCCAAATGCTATGGGTCTATTTTAATCATGCTGATGCTCTGTGGGCCACATAGGCTTACATCCACTGGTTGAAGAGTGAAAAATGCCTTCAAATTTCTGGTTTAAAGGCTAATCACAAACACACCACAGGTCTTCCATACAGATTGTTGGCAATCTCCAATTTCATGTAATTTATTCCCACTTCTAATCTGTTTTTCACATGCCTGCTCCACCCCCTATCTCTTTTTCTGCCTCTGGCTACTGGTTCTGATATTGGAACTCTTTAGCTCAAAAAACACATGTTGAGATCCTGCTACATGGCATGCTCATGTTAAGCACGATGGGTAGGAATGAAGAAAAATGGTCTCTTCCTCAAAGGGTCTCACAGACAAGTGGGGAAGGCAGACATAATAAATAAGGCATTTGTTGTTCTTCCCATATTTTTGTCTCAGCTCTTTGCAGCTTGTCTTGCCTGTCACCCTGGTGTCAGCTGCTCTGGTTCTTTCTGACCAAAAATGAAACAAAACAAAATAAAACTCTCCTGCTTCTACTTCAGTCCAAGGTACCAGCATCCTGGTGGTGGGACATTTGGCAGAGTGCTCAAAGGACGAACCTGTGTGTGTGCATATGCACATGTGTGTGTGTATAAGATACTTGAAACAGGAATGCTTGACTATTTCTCACCAGATCTCAGTACAAGTGACCAATTTAAAGCTGATGAAGCATAAGCAAAGACTTCCGGTTATTATTTATAATTTAAACCAAGATGATGGGAAAGTCAGGAATTTAGTTCTGGGAGCTTTGACACTGCCTTCAGGATGGGTTAGCCTGTATGGATCACCTTTCCATGTAAGGATTCTCTTGCTTCAAGAAGCTATGCCGAACTGAACTTTCCCCCAATGTCTATTTGAAACCTTCTGGGTTTTTAATATACCACAGAATTATAACAAAAGCCCCTATCCTAAAACTGTGAGACCAAGATTAAACTTTTGTTTTTTTGGACAATCTGGGGAGACAAGGTCTTCTTCAGAGTGACACACGTAGCTATTGATTACGATGCATTGTAGATGACTTTTTGCTATAACACCTTAATTTAAGTCAGAGATTTTAGTTGTTACATGTTTAATGTTGTTCAGTAGTTTTGAATGACATACACGAGATCCAGTTTCTGAGAAAAGGCAAACCACTGGATGTGGGAATTGAAAGGGAGTTCAGAGTCTAGCTGTCACACTCCTTCTGATATCCATGGTAGACAGAGCTTATCTACAAAGGTACATTATTTTTCTGAATCCAGTCTTAGAATCTTTCTCTACATAGTGCTTCAAACATTCATTGAAGATGGATATGAGTGGGCCCATAATATTGAATCTATGTGTCATTACTCTTATCAATAAAACTCTTTCATTTACAGAGAATGAGACTGATGGTCACAGTGGCACTGTGACTTAATCAAGGTCAGGCAGGTAAGTAGTCAAGTTGCCATTACAGTCAAGGTTACATGCTGCCTCTACTCATGAGTCCAACTGCCTGGTACAAGGAGATCATTTTAGGCAAAGGGATGGTTTTTTTATTGAGTTCTCAGCTGTTCTCACATCAATATTAGTATCAATAGGTTCCATTGGCAGACCTTCTACCTACCCCCAAGGTGATTTTAGAACTTAACTCCCAGCTTTTCAATTCCTCGTGTTTAATATTGTCTGTTCCTATTTTTCCAAGGACTATTCTTTCTCTTTCCATGTAAAACTTGATTATAATATCAAACATGAAGAAAAGAAATGTATAAAAAATCTTCAACGAATGCACTGAAGAGATTCTGGCTTTGAATCAATGCTTAGATTTAAATGGGGAATCAAGTGATATTATATAAAAAGAACATGAAATATGACCCACTGCTTGGATAAAAGGGAAAGATTTTTCAGACAGGATTCATTTAAGATGATGTTTAACATGGGACTGCTTACACATCACAAGTAGTATTAGAATGGTTTCATCAGTGCCATTTCAGAGCCTGGTTAGAGTAGACATTAAGCGTTAAAGTCTCCATCTTCCACTGAATCAATCACACTCCTTTGTCTTGAGCATCACTAAGAATCCTAAATTTAACACAGCATTTCAGAAGGTAGCATAAAGATTATTTATCAACCTTCGCATTGTCCCCATCTGACTGGCCTGATGGGTTTTATCCTTTCCAGTCTCAGTTAAATGATCATGCTGTCCTCCCAGCAACTACATCAAGAAGCCCGGGAATGATGCTCAGCAACTTCCATTCTCTCAATTGCACTTGCAATTCATCAGCAAGTCCTACTGGATCTACTTTCACAAAATTTGCTCCCTCCCTCCACCTCTCCCTGTCTCCACTACGCCCAATCCTAGTTAATGCTACTATCGTCTCTCACCTCAACTACAATAAGCTGCAGAATGGCAGCCCTGCTTCTGCTCTTCTCCCCCTGCCCCAAACTCTATTCCATTCAATGATAAGTAAGATTTTCCTACAACCAGAATCACATGTCACTCCAAGGCTTGAAGCCTTCAAATGAAACTGATCGCCATCAGAATTAAGTCCTCACTCATTGCATGGCCTACAAATTTCAGGACTCTGCACACTTCCTCGGTTTTGTAGCATTTTTCCTCTCACTTAGTATGCTTCCAACATATAGATCCTTTTAATTCCTTAAACACACTCTGCTCTTTCCTATTTCTATCCTTTCCAACAAACATTTCCTTCTTCTGGAAAAGAGTTCCCTCTTTTTTACAAGACTGATCCTTCTTATCTTTCAGGTCTTGGTTTTAACATCAGAGCTCCCCATCAGAGGATGAATTTCAGGCTGCCAGAATGGTTTTGACTGTAGCTGAGAGCTGAAGATTGGTTAAGGAGCACAGCCTTGACCAATAAGAACTTTAAATGCTCCAGCACCCTGTACTCTGGAGAGGCCCAACTGTGAAGCTGATCTTAAATTCCCTCAGAGCTCTCCTGCAGGGTTGAAGCAAAGTTGCTTTTGACCGTTTTTGCTGGATATTATAGTCTTGTATGCCCTCCATCCTTTCCTTGCCCTATTTTAACCTCCCTACCACCTTTCTCCGGGAGTAACTTCTAATCACATTGACAAAAAAAAATCTCATCCCAGAATCTGCTTTTGGGAAAACAAGCTAAGACACACCTTCAATTTGTACCCAATTATTTTCCATCAATGAACTCCATTTTTTTCCTAATCTGTATCAAAAGCTATTATACATTATTGCTTATTTGCTTTTTTATTGGCTATCTCTCACAAGGATTGTGAACAAATGGAAGGCAGGGACTGTATCCTTCTCTTGAATCTGTGTAGCCCACATGTAGCACAGTGTTTGCCCTGTAGTAGTTGCCTAATTGATGTTCATATAATGAATGGTTGAATAAATAACAAAATATTTAGTATCCTTCAAGTAGCTTCTAATTAGGATTCAGATTTTCATGGCGTTTGACCATAAGGGTAGGATATCTTGGTCATGCTGACATGAGTAATCGGTCGGTGTGACAATTCTCATTATTTTAAGATGTCATTTTTCTTTGAGAGTTTACTATGGGTCAAGTAGAACAAAAGTGAAGGGCAACTATTTATTAAATTCTGGTCAACACCTTTGTGAGGAAGATGCATTATTGAAGGTGTTCAGAAGAGGAAAAACTGGGAAGCAGAGCTAAAGAATGCGTCCAAGGTCACCCAGCTCATCGGTGGTGAAGGCTCTCCTGGAACCAAGTATGGCTACCAAATTCATGCTCTTAACTCTCATCATGCGGCCTCTGTCCTATGTCTGCTTAGCTCAAGTCATTGTCTTGGAGATTAATCTAGTGGAAAGTGTGCGCTCCAGTGCAGACAGCCAAATCCTAGAATGCTATGGCTTTTTGAGCAACTACTCAACTTCAGCTGGTCTTGATGTTCAAAATGCTACCACCACAGAGTTAGTGCCTCTAGCACAGGCTTGTAAGACCCCAGGATTATTGCCCACTTTCTGCCAAACAAAAGGGAAACTACAGATAAGGGAATTTCTTTGCTTCCCATGCCCCCAAGAACTATGGTGGAGATTCTGAGATGAGAGAGGAAGAGTATGGGTGAGGAGATTTTTAGAAGAGCTCTTCTGATGCCCAGAAATCCACAAAAGATATTTTGGCCACTGTGGTTTAAGGAGATGGTAGCTTGAAAGGTATGAAAAGCCAAGGGAATGCTTTAGGGATAGCACTGAATTATTAATGTACTCAACTACTTACATTCATCCAACATCTGCATATGGCAAGTATGCATGCAATACAAGAAAGACACACCAAAATAAGAACCAGAAACAGTCCTTCCCACACTAGTGTGGGAAGGCAGATGGTTAGCAAAGTGGTTAAGAACATAATGTAGAAGTGTTTATGCTCAGGAGGCTCACTGCTGAATTTGAAGGCTGGCTCTATCTTTTACTAGCTATGTTACTTAAATTTTTGGTACATGAATTTCTTCATGTGTAAAATAAGGATAAAAATACTACACCTGCCTGTTAGAGTTGTCCTGAAGATTAAATGAGTTAATAGTTGTAAAGTACTTGGAATAGTGCCTGACACATAATGAGCACCATAGAAGTTTGTCCAATAAGTAAACAGATTAGAGCTAGAATAAAATAAACACAAGATACTACAGGCGTGGATAAAAGGGAACTAATAATTTAGCCTGGCATGAGGCTAAAAGGACCAGAAAAGGATCATGGAGATGTCACATTTGAAGTTGAGTCTTAAGAGACAGTTTGGTATTCACCAATGAAGGAAGGAAGGGAGGGAAAGAGAAAGAGGAAGATGGGTGGAAGGAACAGCCCAGGCAAAAACAGGGAGATGGGAAGCTGCTTGCTTCATACCCGAGCATGTTTGCACAGGGAGTAAGAGGAGTGGTGGGATGAAAGCTATTGGTTAAGAGCAGTCAGGCCATAAAGCGCTCTGTAGGATAAAAAGGGAGTTCTGACTTTTTGTTATCTATGAAGAACCTTTAGGGAATGTTAAGCAAGAAGAATTTCATGATCAGATTTGCAATCTACAAAGATCACTCTGAGCACAACACAGAGGATGACTTTTGTTGAGTGGAGTAGAAAGTATGGAAACCATTTACTGGTCTGTAGGCTAATATTCCTAGTGACAATTTCCTACTGTGTTATATATACTTGTAATTGAATTTGTTTTTCATTGAAGAGTCCATTAAGCTGCCTTTTAATTCTCACATAAGGATAATGTCTTAGTCCTATGTTAGACTAATCTTGGACCCTGAATGGAAAGGGTGGATTTAAAAAATCTCTTCTAAAGTTATTTTAAACCATCTATTCTGTATACAATATAACAATCCTGAAGCTAAGGTTTATTAAACATTTTAAAAGGTCACTTTTAATGAATTGGGCTTTTCATGTATCAATCTTTCTACATTTACGTTTTCTGGAATTTCAATAGCAGAGTTTTCTTGAACTAACCAAATAAATATTCAAGTCTCAGAGTGTATTTTGAATAACTATTTGCATAATAATGTTTTTTAGATGGAAACAGAGTCTCCAGCTGCACATAAACAGGTTTTGCTGATTTTTTAAAGGGACCGAGTAGATCATAGAGGCCTTTAGCATCAAACACGTGCTCTCAATGCTTATGAATGTTGTGTAGGGTGACATTTCCCATTCTAATATTTTCTTATTTTAATACCAGTACTGTTATGCTTGCTTTCACTAATTAGTCATTAATGTTCCACAAAATTAATTTGGAAGACATAGATCACTGGCAGAGCTCTAAATTAATGAGCCTGACTTTGTCTTGACATAGGCAGGGAAGAACAGGAGGTTATAGACATGTGTTGGCCTCTGCTTTAATCAAGGAGAAAAAGAACATTTCTTTTACAAGTGTTCTTTGAGCCTGTGGAATATCTGAACTAAGAAGCAACTCATCTACTAGTACATTCTGAACACTTGTTGTATGTCAGCTGGTGGTGTAGACATAGGATGGAGATGGGAATGCAGGAGACAGGAGAATGAACAAGATATAGAGATAGAGTAGTCTCTTCCCCAAGGAATTTATAGTCTGGTTGGTTAGTGTGAAAACAAAATAAGCAATGGAAGTCCAGAGTGCTAAGGATAATGATAGAGGAGGTTCAGGTGCCATGGGAGGACAATCTAGTCTATTCTTAGGATTGGTAGTCAGGGAGGGATTGCTGAGCAAAGTCAGGGATAAAACTAAGACATGAAAACTGAGTCGTACTGATCTTGGGAATGGGAGGCGTGGGGTTGTGAGGATGGTCTATCAGCCAGAAGGAAGGGCATCTGCAAATGCGTGCCCAGGCCGATTTTGTGTTGAATAGGTATCCCAGTATATACTCCAGTGTGGGCGGAAAGTAGAGTTCATAAAATGTGCATCAAGAGGTTAAACCAGAACAACACGCAGGGGCCTTGTATGCTCTGTTAAAGAGCCTGGCTGTGGTTTTATAAATGCTCACCGTAGGTATCCATGAAGAAACTCAAAACCATCAAAATAGGACCTGTCACTCTTTCTGAGTTCTCCATTAACAGATGATTGCTATGTGCTCTTTCAATGTATCATCTCCCAGAAGATAAATTTATCATGATAACTTTATCCTGATGGCTAGTGATAGTGAAGAGTAAGGACGGGGAAGCTGCTAAGAAGAAGATGGAGAGACATCTGAGAAGGTTGCTGTCATGATCCAAGTGAAACATGGTGTTCTAGTGACAGAAGATGCAGAGGAAGAGGTGGCCTTGGTTTGAAAGTTAACTAGATATCTAAAATAGACAGGGTTTGGTGACTGACAACATGCCAGAATAAGGGCCATGGAGACTGCCGCTATCTGGGAAAATCCATGGGACAAAGTTTTAATTGCCACTTTCAATCCCATTCCCTTTTTGGAGTGGCCTGGGTAAATACTGCCATGAATCTCATAAACTCAATTAGAAATTTGTGAGGAAAAAGAAGAAAGATGGCTCAAAAGTCAGGGAAGAAAAAAGTTCAAGGTTACATGGGAAGAACTGGAATACTAAGGGTCCAAGACGAAATTGGGCACCACCCCCCAGAGCTGCGAGCCTCTCAGAACTGTCCTTAGTCCGGGATGTGACCTAAAAAGAGATAGATGGTTTGGTAAGAAATCCTAAACTGAATGCACCTGTAACTCTTCTGTTTTTCAGCGAACACCTCTCAGGCCAGGAGGTGACTTTTCCTCAGGGGAGGATAGTGACTCAAAAGAGTTTAGATGACAGAGCACCTAGAGCCACTGCTGCTGATAGTACAGCAATTTAAAATACCCATAGATTTAATTCTACCAAATGAACTAAGGTCAATTTTAGCTGTAAAAAGCAAGACTATTTTACCTGTAATGATTACCTATGTCTCTAAGAAGAAATTCAAAGTCATCCAAATATGATCTGTCACTCTTCCTTAGTTTCTCAATTAATAGTTGTTTACTATTTGCTCATTCAGTTTATCTTCTTCCAGAATTTCCCAGCAGACACAAAATTCAAGGGTAGATTACAGAAGAAAACTTTAAAAAAACAGGAAATGGCTGCATTGTTCAGTTTTGGGGTACAGAAAAGCCTGTTGGTTCATCTTGAAGGACTGGCACTTCCCAGGAATATAGTTTGAGAATCAATGATTAATATAGTCATGTGATTTTAATATATAAAATCTGGGGCAATATAGGAGACTCTTCTATAAGGTTATTAACCAAAATTCTATTTATTTGTTTTTCTGCAGCTGAGTCAGACAGCTTCTGGTCAAACACTAAAGACTTAAAAGAATCTTTAGTCTGAACAACTCATAGCATAGCCTTGATTCTTGCATTGATAGATCAGATGAATCTGAGATATTTTGATGAGCACCTATTTCACTCTTGTCATTCCAGGTGGAATGGAGACAATTGGATAGGAAGGATTTGCTTCTATTTCTATTTATTGAGCTTACCCTCTAGACAAAGCAAGAGTTGTTGGTAGTTCAATCGAAATAATTGATTCATTCTTCGAGACACAGAATTTTTGGAGATGAGGCATTACTCATGCGGTGTGTTCCTCTGCATTCTTAACATGTGTTATTTATGACTTTCAGGGTGCTAGTGCTTATAAATAGATCTTGGAGACAACTATACTAACATTGTCCAAAGGATTGATGGAGTCAGAAGGAGAGGCCTAGAAGGAGACTTACTATCTTTCATCATAGGGGGGTGCAGGAAGGAGGCATAAAGATGGGAGTGGTCTTGGCCTCCTAATCATGGTGTGGTGCTTTTGAGCTGCATCTCTAGAAGCATGGGATCAATAGGAAAAATAAAATCTTCCCATAAATAATGCAGCTGGTTGCTAAGAGGCTCGCGATGAAATAAAAGTAGAACAGAAACTATTGGTGAAAACAGAAAAGGAAAAGAATTATCAAGTGGTTTGGCAGCAATTTACTGAGAATGGAAAAGCAATCAACAAAAAGCCCTTAGGATAGGGCAAGGCAGACAGGTAAGACTATGTAGCACATATAAATAGTGTTTATGCTCTTTCTCCATCAGCACCTCATACATTTTACTTATTTTATAATTTTTTTAAAGAACCATTATTACCTAGAAACTGTAGAATATGGAGAATGCTTCTTCTTAGATAGCAATATTATTTGTGGTGACTGCATTAGTAGCAATTTATCTTGAGCAGTTATAGTAGTCAGGCATATAGTCTCAAAAACAGATTGCTGGGTTCCATTCTCAGCTAGATATTTTTCTTAACTTCTCTGTGCCTTTGTTTCATCATCCATGATTTAGGATAATAGTAGTATCTGCTGCATAGGATTATTGGAAAAGTCAATGAGTTATTACATGAAAAGCATGGAATACAGTATCTGGCATGTTAAAAATACTATGTTAGAGCTGGTATTATTATTTATTCATATCTAAAAAAATACTAAATTATGATAAGAACTAATATTTATTGAGTGCTTTCAGTGAGTTATATATCATGCTGAGCATTCTGAATGCACATATATCATCATGGCAACCTATTAGATATAATTACTACTATTCCCATTTTACAGATTAAGAAACTGAGCAGCAAAACCCAGGCCCTCTTTACCAGCTCTTGAATATGAACTTTGAAATCCCTTTTGCAGTAATTCCAAATGTTTCCTTCATCCTGTAGAGCAATTAAAGAAATGAATGTACTTCATTAAAAAAAAAAGACTAAACCAAGGAGAGAATTAAGACAGTCTATTCTTATTTAATTCAGCTCGATGATGCATACCTCGTAAGCTAAGACACTACTCTCATTGTATTTCACTTCAATGTCATTATTTCAGTAGGCAGCTTGTACATATAAATATTTTATACAGACTCTTCTTTTGTGCCATTAGAATGATGAAGAGTATATTTGCTAATGGAAATGTGAAGTCCTCTGATTTTTCCTCTAGAGCCAATTGTCAATTATCCATAGCACTGTTACTGTAAGACTAAGCAAATCTCACTTCCATCTTTCCCTAACAGTACCATCTTTGTTTAGATGAAGCATTTCAGGGGTAAAAGCCTGTTGAATAACGTAACTAGATTATAAGGTCTCATTTCATTGTATCATTCCAAAGGCAGTGCAGGCGGGTTCCTCAGATATGCTGTTTCGTTGACAATACAGCGGCCACTGTTTATTGTTATTCTTCATTATTACTGATAATACATCAGAGTTGAAAAGGATAACTGAATAGACATTTTCCCTACTAATTCGACCTCTTCTAACCAGCACATGATCCCTCTGACACTACCAATGAAACCTAAGTGTTTGCTTCGCTACATCCCAAGTGCCTCCCTAATTACCCCATTTACAGGCCTAGTGCTTCTAGGAGAAGTTCCTTTCTGTGGTAGCTTGTTACTGATGGAGAGCGTGGTGGGTGAGGCACAGTGCTGCAAGGGAGAGCTAGCTGCTGAATTAGCTCCCATAGAGAGCCGGACTTCCTTCCACCCCTATCTCAGGGGAAGCTGCTTGCAACCAACCCGTCAGTCATGCCAGGAATCAGAGTCATCTTTTGACAGTGACAGTGAGAAAAGATGCCAGTGGCTGCTGTGATATGGATAATTGGCATTTCCTCAATCTTAAATAAATTCTATGTTTAACAGATTTAAGACAAACAATGAAACATCCATTTCTTTCTAAATTGTAGCACCACTAAACTCCAGCCATATTGAAATCTGAAGCTACTACAGATTCAACTTTTTCTTTGACTACACTCCAGGCCCCCAGGAGTTGATCACTTGTTTCCTTATCCTACAGCTGCACCGTGTACACACTTTTATTGTTGCACTTTCTATACTGTATGTTTGAATATGTGTGTGTGTGTGTGTGTGTGTGTGTGTGTGTGTGTGTGTTAGACTGGAGCTCTCCATGGGCAAAGTCTTATTCATATCTGAATCCCCACTGCATACTACAGTCTCTGGTATACAGTAGGACAGGAGGTATTCCATAAATTCTTGCAGAATAAACAGATGATGGGTAAAAGAGTGGGTAGATAAGGTTTTGCTTGCAGGTTTTATGTGACCTCAGAGAAATCACCTAACTTCTCTGTGCTTAACTCAATCTTTCATTAAAAAAAAAAAAACTCATAAAAATTTATGTCCCATGAAACAGATGTGCTGTGAAAATCAAACTAGAGAATACTGGTGAAAAAAACTATATGCTGTGAAGCATATGCAATACATGCAAGGTTAAAATATTGTGGATCAAACTAAGGGGGAACAAGAAAGGGAAAACCAACCCTCAAAGGTTTTCTCAAGATGTGTACATTTTGGAAATGATGTCTCAGTGATCAACCAATAATGTAAGGAAGAGTTTAGGAATCTAGTCATAAAGAGAGAATCTTTATTTCTTCCTTTGGGATATGGCATTTAACAAATTAATTTAGAATCCTTTAAGACCAACAGGGCCAAGAGGAAATTGAGAACACTTGTACTAATCATTTCCAACTTCACTGAAGAAGGTCATACATCTAAAAGGGTTACTACAATGGAAAAATTCAATTACTGGGGACTCCTAACGGGCTTTGCTTAAAATAGCACAGAACTATAACGTCTTCAATTCCAATGAAAATCATTGTATTTCCTCAAATACTGTGAACGATTTGGTAAATACATCTATTTACAAGCTTCTCCCTGTATCTGCAGAACTCAGGAGGCAAATGTCCAAATATTGAAACATTTCAGGAAGCGTTTAAAATTTATTGAACCCAACATATTCTCTCAGCTGACTTTTCTGCACTTTGATGTCCCATTTCTGTTTGATTCCTGGAAAAAGGGGAGAGGATACTGTTTCAGACTCACTGTGAAGATTGTTAATTTGATTTTTTTCCCTCCTTTTAACAACTGATTCTTTTAGGAACTTTTTAAAAAGCAAATGTGACGATCTAGATCCAAAGAATGCCCAAATTTAAAGAAATTGGTCACTGAAAGAACCCCTTTGTATTCAAAACTGGGGCAATTACTAAAAGAAAGCCAGTCTGGCCCTTGCTCTTAATATTCAGATCCTGTTGGTTGAAAACGAAAGTCAGCAACTGGAATGTTTAATAGACACACATTGATTCTGATAGGCTGACGCATGGAACTGGATTTGTGATTGTGGACTTCTAATTCAACCATTTCACTTTCTGTATCAAATATTTGAGATCCTAAGAGGAAAGATGTTTTTCCCAGAGCCCCGGACTCTTACAGCTAGCTCATGAAAAGCCAAACTCATAATCCAAGTCTTCTGACTTCCAGTCCAGTGTTCCTCATATTATGAGATGCATCCTAGAAGGTCACACACCTGGGCAGCCATGTTCAACATACAGTTTTTTGGGTCCATTCTAAATATCATTGGCCATATTGGATCACACTCACAAACAGATACATAAAATAGGCTACCTAAAATCACAGAGTTCAGCCTGGCAGAGCAGAATGAGCAAATGGATACTGAAACTATGCACTTACAGTTAACACAACTCCCACTTATTAATAATCTTAGTACAAGCAGGTCCTAATGGAACATGGGGATTCACGCAATCCTCCCAACAATCCTAGGAGAAGTCATGGTTGCTATTCTCATTTTATAGATGAGAGGCTCCAAGCTGGAACTTGAGCACCACTTGACAAAAAATACATGTTGGGGACATGACTAAAACTCTGTTCTAGCCACCTCATCTTCTCTTTCCTGTTGTGGGGAAACAAGATAATTGGGGGCTGGGCATTTTTTGTGCACTGTGTAGAATGCTGTGCACTTAGGCATCCTCTCTGTGCATGGGAAGCAGCATGGCTCTATGAGTGCTGACCTTCCCCCATCATGTATGAATGGTGCTGCTACATTCAACCCAGCTGGAGTGACACAATAACCTGAGAAAACAGGAATCTCTATCAAGAGCACACAGCCATCCTCCACCATCACCCTCAGGAAGCAGGGTAGGGTTGGCACAACCACCTCCCATCCATCCCAGGGATGCCTGCGTCTCTTGTACAGGCACCTTAGTTCCTTAGAGACCAACCATGAAGAACAGACGAGGACTAGACAAGATCATGACGTCCTGTGGTTCAAGGGGAAAACACTAAATTGGAATTATTAAAAAAAAAAAATGAACATGTCATCTACAAGTGAACACATAGAGGTAGGTCTTTATCCTACCCCAACCTTCCTGTGAGTGAAGAAGATTTTTCTTATCCAGGGAATGTAGAGGGTGTTTATGCACCTTCTCCAAATGTTATCTCAAATAAGAATGAATCATATCTGAGAGAACAACTGGAAGAAACACAGAGGGGGAGTGGGGAGCTGAGCTGCTCCCATAATGGTGAGGCCTTGAGTGCAATGGCTGCATGGGAAGGCCTGAGCAGAAGCAGCTTCTCATCTCTCAGCTCCCTTTCAAAACCTGTTTTGAGGGTTTCATGGTCTGGGGCCACATGGACTGGATCCCAGTCTTTAACAGCCGTGGGCAAGTCCTGGAACCTATACCAAAGGGATATTATAAGGATTCAATAAAATGTAAAGTGCTTGATAGACATTTATGCCCCAAAGTCAGTAGTAGTCTTTTATTATCATGTTATAATTATTTTGTATCTGAGATCATCGATCAATGAACTATAGTCTATGAAAATACTTTTTATATTAACATATGAATTGAATTTAAATATAAAAAGTGGTTTTATTCAAAAGAATTCAAGTCTTTCATAAGCAAATATAGAATTGATTGCATAAACCAACAGTACCTTGGGTCATGAAAGAAATACATTCAAACATAAATAAATATCAAATAAGCCACCTGCTGGGAAATATGGATCTTTAATGACTTTACTATCAGGCCCAGATCTAAACACATTACACACACTGCAGTCCTCACAATAACTTGACTAAGATCCTCAACTAGTGAAGAGTGACTGAACCCAACAGTCACTATACTACACTACAAGCTTGAGTGTAGACTTGAGGGTCTACACTTAAACTCATAGTCACTCCATTGCAATGCTAATCTACACAGCAATTCTGCTTGTTACATGGGTTTAAAATATGGCTGGCCATTGTCATAAGATGCTATAAATAAGATGCAAACATCAGACTAAGTGGGGAAAATCCTTAGGCATTGTAAAGAAGCCAAAGAGTTTGTTACAAATGCATGTTTCAAAATTGAATTCAGTTAAATGGAAGAACTAAATATTGATGCTGAATTAATATCAATAAAATTGACTACTTTTAATCAAATAGCATAATCAATATCCATAGAAATCTTTTATTGAGGAATCACTAAGTGCTAGGCACTGCAATATGTACGATTTTAATTCTTTCACTCAGATGGAGTAGGTAAATTTTCTTCTCATTTCACAAATGAAGAAAGCAAGAGCCAGATAGAGTTCCTAACTTATCCAATATCATTTGGCCAATAGGGCAATAGGGATGAATCTGGGATTTAGTTCCAGTTGACCTGAGTCCCCAGATTCTGCACTCTGAGTGGCACCAAGAAATGAACCCAGTCATCTTGGCATGATCAGAACAAAGCAATGCAGACCTGGCTATAACTTTTATCCTGGACACTATATTTTTACTGAGTTAATTAAAAATCCAGTCTTCTAGGTGCTTTCTGATAGTAAAATCACATTCTTCATTCTAAAGCAACCTAACCATCAGCAAAAATTATTTTCTTTTGCATAAGGTGATGCTCCTTCACTCTGTATTCTTAGGACCTTCCAGTCCTAAATGGTCTCTGAATTTTTAGTAACTTGGTACAAATCCCAGGTTACTCATTAGCTGCATGACTGAGTAAATTAAGATTCTTGTGAGGACAAATGCAGGTAAATTTCTCACACCCACCCACATGCGCCAAAAGTCACTGAGTGCTTATTATACAGTAAGTATAAGATAAATCTCAGTTATTTTCATGTATCCTGTGAAATTCACAATCTTTTCAGACTTAGCATCTCCCTTCTCCCACACCATCCTCTTGTGGGGATTTTTTTTTCTTCTGATTTTGCTGTCCACCCATTTTTCATTAACCTCACTTAATTTTTATATAAGAAAAAAATCCATCACCTGACTACTCATTCATGAAATTACAGTTTCTGGGGTGTGTTTATTTGAGGGGTTTGTGAATAAATTTGGACCCAGGAGTCAGAGAGAAGCCCATTGTTCTGAGCAATAGAGGAGAGAAGAACTGGGTATTTGGGGAAGTGTTGGTGGAAATCTAGGAATGAGAAGAGGCTTAGAAAAAAAGCCCCCATGGGACAAGGGGCTGAAGAAAACTTTGGAAAGCAGTTTTCCTAAGAACTTTATAAGTTGTGCCCTGATATAGTCCTGGCTAACTGCATGGTGTATATTAAGAATTCTCCCTCCTGTCAAAACACTTCAATGTAACCAATGTTGGTCACCAATGTCTTTTGTGTTAGTGGATCATTTTTGAAGGTCATGATGAGTTTCATATCTGGCTCAGTGAGGCACTGTGCAGTCCACAAGGACATAATAGTCTGGCATCAGCTGAGCTGGGAGAACAGAAGTCATGAGGAATTCATAGATATCATTCTGAAGTCTGGTGTTTACCAAGGCCATGAGAACCATCCCACCCATTTTTCAAAGGCCACAGAGGCACCAGCCAGGGCTGCAAATAGATTTGGTAAACATGTTAATTATGGCCTCATCTGAGTCATGCTTGTTATAAGTTGAATTGAGGTCCCCAAAATATGTTGAAGTCCTAACGCCAGTACCATTTACGTGTGAAAGTGACATTATTTGGAAATAGAGTCTTTGTTGATGAGAAAGTTAAGATGAGGTCATTACGGTGGGCCCTAATCCAGTACATGTGGTATCCTCATAAGAAAGGACAATTTGATCACAGAGATAGACATACACAGAGGGTTGATGTGAAGACACAGGGAAAACACCAATTACAAACCAAGGAATATTTGAAGCAACCAGAAGTTAGGAGGGAGGCATGAAACAGAATTTTCTCAGAGCCCTTAGAAGTGAACAACCCCCTTCGGCACCTTAATGGCAAACATCTAGCCTCCAGAAGTGTAAGACAATGAATTTCTGATGTTAAAGACCCCCAGTTTGTGGTACTTTGTTAGGGAAGATCTCGCAAACTCACATAATGCCTGAGGGAAGATAGTTTCCACTGGAAATTTTAATTATAGCTGATAATCACTTGAATTATCCTTTTCTGTACATAGTTGCTTATTGAGAAATCTCATTACTATATTCATCTTATTCAGAGTTTTGTAAAAATTAACTAACTTTTATCAAGTGCTTCTTGACCAAAGATACTTCAAATATGTGGACCATTGAATCCTCATATTAATCATATGAGTCAGGCATTATCAGTATCCCCGTTTTATAGATGAGAAAACTTAGACTCAAGAACATTATGCACCTTACCTAAGCTCACTGAGCCAGATGTCAGAGCCTGTGTGCTCAGATGCTCTAGGACACTGCCTTCAAGTATCTTCCTGCATTTCCCTCAATTTTAATTCTAACACACCTTCAACAAAAGGCAATTGGGTTGTTGAGGTTTCTTTTCTAAGATAAAACCATTCTGGGTGCTAGTGATTAAAATTTTCCTTTCTTCCTTCCTTGCTCCCTCCCTCCCCTCTCTCTTTTCTTCCTTCCTTTTTGAATGTTCAGTGAAAAAAAAAATCATCATTTACAGAAGAAAAAATTTGCCATAAGCTATGTATACAGCAATGACATATTTTCATGTGTTCATTCAAATACTTATCAAATACTCTTTGTCAGGAAAAATATTAGATGCTAAATTTATAATTATGAATAAGTTTCAGCCATTACACTTAAGGAGACTACAGGGTAGTTGGTAACTCTAAGGAGAACTAGGGGGTACAATGGAGCACCTAACAAGAGTCTTCCCTGGATAAATGCTTCCTAATCCTAGCTATTAGAGCAGGCACATGAATACACTTATGTTTATTAAGTCAGATTCTATAGCATTTGGCCCTAAGATGATAATAGTGCACACAGTACAGTAGATTTGAAGCTCTTCAACTTGTCCTGGGACAATGCATTTTATCTATTTTATGCAGCAGACACTGTTAGTTTTCCTATTAATACCGATCATGCCTTCTTTATTTCTAATATAGGCCCAATTTTGTTCAGGATGATAGTGGCCCAGCTATAAACCTCAACCTCCTGGACTCCTGCAATGAGAAATGGTTTTATTATATAATTTCGGCCAAAAATGTCTGTTAGAGACTCTAGGAATGTTTATTAACTTGCTCATTTATTTGAGTATCATCTCCTTCATTATTTCTTCTCCTTCCTGTTTAGAACATGGAGATGAGGTTGGAACTGAGCAACCATGCTGAGGCTATGGGTAATAAACATGAGCGATAAAAGCCATTACTAAGTGTGGTGGGTAAAAAATACAACTTGACCAGAACTTCAGCCCTTTTATTGAAAGGGAAGGAAAAAAAGAGTCTCACATGGTTAAGCAACTAAAGTTAGATTTCTCTTTCATACAGTCTAAGCCAATTTCCAACTGATAAATGATATGAAATCAGCTCTAGCCCCAGAGAAAAGACCCACAGATAGGAGCATTTCAGGATCTTCTGATGAAATAGCTGGGTTTTTAAATGAGCCTAAAGTGAAAGTCACTGATAAATGAGGGCTGCTCAGCCATACTGGTGATGCAATCGGAACGTTATTATCTCACTCTGAAAGTCACAGACAGCACAGGATGGAAAGGCAGAGACCCAAACAAGTAATAAAAGAGATTCAGAGGAAACATTTGGTACAGGGAACAAAAGAAAATAAATTTAAAAAATATATTTGATAGTGTCAGATGAAATTTTTAAAAGGTCACGAAAATGGAACAAGAGCAAGTAGTTGCAGAAGAGGAACACAGAGCAATGATGAACTCTGGGAAATTCCAAATGTGTAGGCAGACATAAAAAAAGGAATTCATTAAGGAAGAGAGAAAGTAAATTTGAGAAACTGTCACATTAATAAATAATGAGAAAAAGTGCTGGTAAGTAGGAAAGAAACAATTAGAAAATTAAAAGATCAATTCAGAGGACCCCATATCTGGCTAACAGATGTTGAAGAAAGACCAAGCAGAATCAAAGATGGAGAAATACATTTCAAACTAATAAAGTTAAAAGAGTCCCCAGAATTGAGGACTTGGGTTTTCAAACTGCACAGGACATCTAATAGCAAGAACGGCAGGAAACAGCGAAGGACAAGAAACCCTGATGGAAGCACATGATTTGGAGCCTCAGAACACCAGGGTGAGTAGAGAGGGAATATCGTTTTAACAGCTTCCAGAGGGAAAAAAAGAAACAGTTTAGATTGAAAGAATGCTGGTGAGCTTTTAAATAAGGTGCTGGAAAACTGAAAGAGAAAACCTTTTAAAATTCTGAGGGAAACCACTGTCCAACTCAGAATTACAAACTAGAGGTCATATATGATGGTGACATTTTAAAAAATCTTAGAATGAAATGTTTTTAAAAACTTAGCTCTTCCTTTCTTAGGAAGTAGTAGAGGACACACTCCATTTACTGGAGGGAGCAGCAAATAAGGGAGTGTGCAACCCAAGAGGCAAGCAAAAGGAATTCCAAATGAGTCCTGGGATGAGGTGTCTGCAGCAGACCTAGAGAATAACAGCTGCAAACTGCAATGAGAGGAGAGGGTTGAGGAGGAATTCCCCAAGGGGAAAAATGGATTGAGGGGATTTCAGAATAAGTCTATTAGAACAGAGGGGAGAATCCGAGTTTGAGACTGAGATTAGAATTCTGAGTCATACATGCATAAAAATTGAGCCTACTAAAAAAGAAAAAGGCCTCTATTAACTTCAAGGGGGAAAAAAAAAGAAAGTAAAGCAATCATTTCATACTATGTTGAAGAACTTTCAACAATGTTATTGATTGTATTAATGCAAGCCTTTGAATGTTAAGTGAAAATATTGGGACCATGGAGGAGGGGTCTTGGGTATAGAGAAAGGAGTGTTTTAAAAGAGGGATGTTTTCATTTTCTATACCAAGAAGATAATAGGTAAGATTTGACATTGAAAAGTCAAGAAATATTAGTAAAGACAAATTTATTATAAAAGTCCATAGTAGACAGAACAGTCTAAAGCTTCCAAGGAGTCACAGATGGGGAGCAGAATTCAGAAGCAGAATGTCTCAAGTGGCTGGTTTTTGGATTTTCTTTGTTTTTCCATTATGAGGGTAGGTCACAAGTTCTCAGGTATATTCTTATTTTTATTTTATTTTATTTCATACACTACATAGAAGAAAATGAATATGAAATAAAAATCTTTGACTTCGGGTTTTCCTTTCAAAAACTGTTCATTTGGTATTTTACCATGTAGAATGTTTAAAATGTTCAATTTATAATTTAGAATTTCTAAAATATACACATTATCTACAGTTTCTAGTTTTTCAGAATTCTGGATGTATAGAATATATTTTCTACAACTTTGTCAAGTTATTGCTTTTCTAGTATTTTAAGTTAGGTTTTTATTATAATCTTGGTTTGGCGATTTTTATTTATTCACTCATTCAGTTATTTACTCAGCCAACAATAGCCTGGGCAACACAGATACAGCACTGGACATAATAGACAAAATTCTCCGTTGACATCAAACTTTTATTCTGGATATGCTGGGATTGTGTGCCCTAACCAAGTCATCTAATCTATCTGAACCTCAGATTCCTCTTCTCTAAAATGATATTACTTGCCCATTGTTTCGAAATGAATTTTGAGGACGTGTCCAGATTAAAATTTTTCCATGCTAAAG
The DNA here is from genome assembly GCF_030020395.1 of Manis pentadactyla. Lineage (NCBI taxonomy): Eukaryota > Metazoa > Chordata > Mammalia > Pholidota > Manidae > Manis > Manis pentadactyla. Next base: position 16,491,990 of record NC_080023.1, read on the forward strand.
CAAGCATCTCACCAAGCAGCATTTTAATATTGAAGGAGTCGATTTCATGATAATTTCTAGCACTCACAAACTCAACCATTAGGGGTAAGGTCATCAATAGCACACCACGACCTCCACATTTCTCTCCAGTGCTAGCAGGCAGGTTGCCAAATTCTGCATCTAGCCACTCAGTTTTGTCTAAATATTGCAGGGGGTTTGATGTTGTTATTAGCAGAATATGTAGTCCATATTCATTTTATCCTTTTTCTCTATGTAAAGAACAAAATCTAATGAAACTATTCAAAATCAAAATGCACTCAACTACATATGATGCAAAAGGTGATTCTGCTGAAAACAGCAACTATATAATGTACCCCATTCCCTGCCCATTAGATTGGATACTGAGACTATTGTGTAAATATGCAGAGACAAGCCTTTTAAAATATTTATTGGAAGGTTAAGAGTTTGGGACGTGTGGCAGCATAAGGCAGACAGGAATACAGCATTACACATGTATTAAATAATACATTGGAAAGAGAAACATAACAGACATATTGTAAAGTACAAAGCAAGTACACTTCCACCCTGGTTTATGCCACTATCACTTCTTAAATTAGTAAAATCAAGTGACTCCAGATGGGTTTTTTCTTCTATCTTTCCTCCTACCCTGTGAGGACACCGGCTAGATGGACTCCCTGAAGATCTAAGTCTTATCATAACACTTGTCTGCCCCAAGCCTCCACTGTCTTCCCCAGAAGGTGGAATTCCCTGTAAGCATTTGTTGAAATCAATCAGTCTATCAATTACCAGTGAGACTTGGATCACACATAGGACTCAATCCTTGCCCTCAGTGATTCCTAGGTGTCAAAACTCACATTAAAAGCAGTCAGAACATAGGAAAACAATCAATTCCTGGGATCCAGGACAAGTGGTATGAATAAGGGCTTTTGGGGAAGTTTGGAAGAGAAGTTCATATGGGCTAGTGGTTGGATTCCTCATACAGCAGAGACTTAAACATGAATTGGAGACATGAATGCTTTGGCAATTATGTTATCATGTAGTTAAACACAAGAGAGAAAACATGGCACACACACCTGTCCTGTAATCCTAAACTGTAGTTATCATTTCTCTGATTCTGTAAAATACAGTACACTCTCTGTAAGAGCTTAAACTTTCTTTTTAAAACACAAACCAGTTACTTCTGCAGATACAGTGACAGTACCCGGATGCAGACAGAAATATAGGAGACACGTGGACTGAATTAAAATACTGACTAGATGTGCCAAATTTAGAAGTGACAGGCCTATTTGGAAGGTAAGGGGCAATCTTGAATTCAAGTAAATTCTTATCTAGCATTCAATAAATTGCAATTTGATTAAGTGGTATCTTTGCACATATATGGTAGAAACCCAACTGATAATTTTCAGCAGTCATTGAGACCCTGAATTCAATTGTGATTCAACAGGGAGAGGTTACACACAGCATCAGGTGAATATTGGGTCTATTTTTGTTGCATTCTAATTATTTTAAATTTGGCAGTCTGTGTACATATGGCAACTTCCCATTGATCTAAATATTGGATTAAGCAAAATATTCTGGCATTGCCACTGAGTTGATTAGACCTAATGAGATAGAGCTATGGAAACAGTAATGGGCCTTTTATCACATACTGCAATCTTTCTTCAGATTCCTTGGCAAGTAAAGAAGATAAACAAATTCTATAAAAGAGTGTGTTCCAAGCCATGCTTGCCCCTTTCACCAGCAAATCTTCAGTTTTAGTCCATCAGAGTGTCTGTGTGGCTAACTTCTAACACAGAACAATTGATTCTCAGTAATAGAATATGATCATCAGAGACATGAAACAATGAAAAAAATTGTATCAGGGAAGTTCTCTTAAGTTAAGGACATTCTCAGTTTAGGTAAACCTTAGAATTATTTCCCAAATTTCAGTTATTCACAACCACTTTTTAAATCTCTACTCAAACCCATATTTAACTTATACTATTGTTATTTTTCCTAATTCACTTTGTTTGTACTTAAATGCATTATTTTTAAAGGAAATATCATATGACTACTGAATTGAAAATAAGTCTCATTTTCCATAATGAGGTAATTACAGATATAAACACAATGAAACAATATTGTCCACAAGTTTCAGGTCTGAGCTCAGGACTGTTTTCTCTTTTCAAAGTAAAAACATAAGTGTTTTTGATGTGTTAAAGACTGGTCACAAAAGGTCATTTCTATATCAAAGGATTGAACTGGGACTGGGAAGGGTACAAATACTTCCTTGTTAATACAAAATATTAGCAATGATTGCCCATTTATCACCAAAAAGCATCTTGTACCACCATGATCCTTTCCTTAAACTTTGGAAAATCATGATTTAGAACAATGATTTCCATTTTTTATTTAACTGCAACCCAAACCCAGTCACACACTGGGACAACACACATACACATGCACACACAGATACAAACACAACTGAAATAAATGTTTTATGAGACAATACTTACAATATGTGATGCACTCTGAATTTTTTTCTATTTCATTCAAAGTGCTTTTAAGAGCCCAAAATAATTATTTCTAGATCCCATAACGGTATATAACTAGAAATTTCTAAAACACCAGCTTGAAGGAATGGGATAGAGTGGTATTATCCCCATCTTAATATTTGGGATGCTAACAAATACAACTTGCCCTAACAGAAATATGAATTACAGGTTGATAATTCAAAGAACTACATTAATTTTAAAAATTAATTCTAAGTTATCTTTTGTGTAAAGCACTTTCTTCATAATTCCTATTCTGGCCTTTAAGACAGAACCTGGTAATGTATCTGTTTTATACGCATTAACCAAAGTGTGTCCTTAAACATTAGATTCATGAAATATTAGTTATGTTAATAAAAACAGATTCCATAGTTAATTGTGTGCATGTGAAATGCCAGGTTAAACAAAATTAGGTAAGTTTTTAAATATATTTTGAAATTTGATATGTTTAGTACAGGACTTCTTAGAAACTTTAAAATGCTAATAGGTATTGTTACATTCCCAGAAGGGAATAAGTTATCAAGTGTTTTACTAACGTTTTGAGCATGAAACATTTTCTAGATAGAACACATTGGAATATGTATATTTCTTTTAATACATACTGGCAAATCGTACTGTTTTCACTGTTTTTCATGTCCATCCATGTCTCTCTGATGCTCTTTGCTTTTGCTGAATGAGTAGTCAGTCACTCTTTCTTGAACACATTACAAAATTTGCATCTCCATTTGTTGCTCATAGTATTTCTCTCACTGCTAGCTCATATTAAGCCATTCAATCACATGCATCCTTCACACAAAGCCTTGCCCATAAAATAGCCAAAAAGTAGAAACAATCTGAATGTCGACCAGCAAGTGAATGGTTAAACAGAATGCAGTACATCGATACAACAGAATACTATTTATTAACAAAAAAAGAATGAATTAGTGATTATGCTACATCAGTGGATCTCAAACAATAAACAAAAGGGCAAGATACGAAAGGCCACATATTGTGTCAACATGCCCATGTGAAATTTCCAGAAAAGGAATTTAGAGACGGAAAGCAGATGAGTGGTTTCCTGGGGCTGTGAGTGGAGTGGGGATTAACTGTGAATGGGCAGGAAAGCTCCTATCGGGATAATCCAATGCTCTAAAATGGGGCGGGTATGATTGTGTGCCATGTGTTGAATTTACTAAAATTCACTGAACTATATACTCAGGTAAATTGTGTGCCATATAAATCATTCCTCAATAAAGTTACTAAAAATTCTACACAGCTAGCCAGCCAGCCAACCATCCATCCATTCACCCTTTCTCCCTTTTTTTTTTTTTGATTCTTTCTCTCTTGTCTCAATCTGAATGTGGCCTTTCCTTGTCTTGAAGGAACACGTCATTTGTTTTTTATGTATTTTAGACCCTGGTCATCCACCTTCTAACCCTTCCTTGTATTATATTCACTTGCAAATTTGTCTAATATCCTTATTGGACTTTAAGGTTTCGCAGACACTGGCTACTGTGGGTCAGTCCATGTAAAAATAAATACTGTTGGGTCTAAGTATAGGAAGCAAATTCTATTTAATCAAGGTTAATGGTAATAAAAACACAGGTGAAAATGTACAGTTGGTGGGTATTCTTAAAGAAGCTGCTCGGAAGTTTGAAATTTCCCCTTTGTTATTTAACCTTAAAAAGTCTACTACATCAACACATTGGCTACTAATTCCAGGCCTCATCATAAAGGCAACAGCAAAGGCTGCGACGTCTTTGGGGGCAAATGCCTTTACTGGGCGCTCGCTCTGGGCGGGCGACGGTGCGGGCACTTCTCATTCTGTGCGTGTTACTCCATGAAAAGAAACCAGACACCATGAAGTTAAGTTACTGTCTTAGGCTGGGTGCGCTCCATGCAGACACTACGGCAGATTTCCCCAGGACACGGCTGATGGAGGAAACTTATTTCAAGAGAAACTAGAAATGATACAAGGAAGCAGGAAAGGAAAGGGGAAGGAGCCAGGATGTTTCTGGGGAGTCAAACTTCAGTCAATCCTTGCGAGCTCTGGAGGGTAGAGAGGAGATCAGAGTCTGTCCTCTCTTGAGGCAAGGGAGTGAGGCTTAAATATACCTACTGCCCCAGCTACTGTGTGTGTGTGTGTGTGTCTCCCAGAGAATGTCAGATGTGTGAGCCCTTAGTGAGTGCCCACAGCTGTGAGAGCCCCACGCCCACCAGAACGACTGGTTCCAAGAGCCCTGGGTAGGGAGCAAGATGTGCAACAGCTCTTGACCCAAATCCCAGTCCTGGTAAGAACACCTCAGATTCAATCCCCAGTCATTCTGATCTCTACATCAGTACTTTTAACTACCTACCTTTGTTCTGCAATATCACATTTTATGTTTTGCTCTTAAAACGTACACACACACACACAGACACACACACACACAGAAACACAAAGGCACTCCCCCACAGCCTCCAACCCAATTATAGTCTGGGTAGATATTAGCATCTATATTTAAATTAAATATTAATTCAAACTAGGATAATAAAGTCAAGCCTATTTGACACCCTTCTTCAATCTTGCTTTTAAGGAATAGATAAAAATAAGTTTTAATTGCATGCATTATTTAAATAGTGTCTGAGGAACTTGGAGGTTGCTTGAAAACAGTCAACGTCTTTCAGTATTTTAAATATTCCCCACTCCAAATCTCCTTTAGACTTACATTTACATTCTCTATGAATAAAGATCTGCTCAGCATCTCAGCTCAGAGAGAGCCCCAGTCACTACGTGAGACAGTCTGAATTTGGTAGAAATGACTATGTATTTTTCATCAAAATAAAATCATAAAGGCAAGTGGCATATGATGTTAGAAACTACAGTCTAAAGAACAAACAAACAAAACCAAAGCGTGACATGCTGCCTGCCATCAGCACTGCACAGAAGTGTTGGCTTCGCTTCAACCATGGCACGGCGTAATGCAATAATACAAAGCACCATTCACAAAGAATGACAAACTCTAAATGAAAATTGCTTGCCTGAGCCCCTGTAGCCGATGTTCATCCATTTCTGTCCTTCCCCAATTCAGCCTTCTTTCCATATCAATGCAGATATACAGAGGGGTTTAGTTTGTACACCCTCCACTTAATCGTGTATACCTCTTTCCCTCTTATCTCTCTCATTTTGCCTATTTTGAAAGCCAGCCTCAGAGCTCTCCACTTTAGAACAAGTAGCCAAGGGTTCGGAACATTTGGAGTAAATAGAATGTTTGACTTGACGACAATGTGTGCATGTCATCTAGAAAATAAAATGCTGCTCTGGATGCCTGCCTTTGATAAGGCTACCATGCCCTGTTACAATGACACAATAATGAGCAGGTGAAAATTAACATGCCTTGACCATATTATGTGATAACTGGCACCCCAAACTGGCTACATTTTAAGCCATGGAAGTGACAAAATGGGGAGATAAGGTATATTGCTTCAGGGTACAGGAAGTATGAGGCAAAGACCAAGTCCCTGGAAGTATTTCCTCTGAAAAGGGACTCTCTTACAGTGAGGTATCTTATCTTATTTTAAGCCATAGCCAGAAATATTTCTCTTCAATGAGCAGTTTGCAAGACACTTTCCTAGGGATTGCTGGTATCTGTCAAACACCTCTGTCAATTTCTTCCCATTCATTGGAGAGAAGGGAAGGGACTGAACATTCATGACACATGTTTATGCTTTTCATCTGCTATTTAATTCTCACAATGTTCATCTGTTATTTAATTTTCTTTTGAGGATAAAAATATTATCCCTATTTTGCTGACAAGAAAACAGATTTCAATTAAAAATAAAACTAAAAGAAAAATAACACAGATTTACTGAGAGACGGAATGGGATTCAAATCCAGATCTTCTTGACCAAGATGTTCATGTGCTCTTTCTACTCTTTCATGCTACCTAGAGCTTAATGCAACATTTCCCAAATGTGTACTCTTGGGTGTTACTAGGAGGCAAGCATTGTTTACAGTTCAGCAAAATCAGGCTGGTTTGTTTATAATAAGATGTTTCAACACTTTTAATGGGTCCAAGTATCTTCTGAGTCTCCAAGAGGAACCTACAGTATAATGTTTCCAAAACTCCATGGCTACAGAAGCCTTTTCCTGAATGATCTTGAAATTCTACTGAAAACACATTAGGAACTTCCAGAACTGTTACTCCAGGACTCCTCAACAACAGAGGAGAAGAGAGTATGGAGAGCTAAAGGGATTGTTTTTATTTCAGACTTCTGCATGGCCTGAAATTTTATGAGCTTGCATTAAGAAAGCAAGAAAAAAAACAAAGTATCGTCTACATGAACCAAGATAACACTATTATACTAATAATACTGTGTATACCCTGTTAGAGTCTTTTCATAAATATACAAAAATAAATATGTACTTAACAAAGTTCCCTATCTTATAATCATTAAGTAAAGGCAAGAATAAGAATACATTCAGGGAATGTCTGATGAGAATTATAATAATGAAGCACCAATAAACAATGTTACCTAGGGTCTACGTGCCTGGTGTGTATTAATTCATTTATCATCAGAAGAATGCCCTGAGACAGATACTATCTCCATGTGACAGATGAAGAAGATGGGGCACAGTTAGCTAGCTTCCCTCTCCAAAGTCCTACTAGTGACCTCCAGAAGCAAGTGCGTGGCGGAACCTGGACCAAATGGTTTCCGAATTCCATAGTGCACATGACCCTCACATAAACCTATTTTGCAAAGGAGGCTAGATGCCTTTGGATGGTTTCTGTAACCGATGTAAGACTAGTGAGGGCTCCTACTGTTTTACTCCTCTTTTTTAACTTTGCACCCCCAACTTCCCCTCCTTCTGAGCTTTCGTTATTGGGAAATCTGATAAATATGTGTATATGTGTATATACATATATATAAAATGTCAAAAAATCTTTAAGAATTAGAAAACTATAAAATGTGATTTAGCAATGTAAAAGTGATTTTATTTTACAGTCATTTGACTCCCTTATTCAGAGCTGCTTGCTAAGTATCTGCTCCCTTATTCAGAGCTGACTGTTAGGTAGCTACTAAGCACTGCTGCAGGGAATATAAGCATGAGTTAGAAAGGCTTTCTGCCTGAAAGAAGACGCTTGAGTTTCCTGGAGACGAAAGCTATTTTACTACCAGAGGCTAGGTTTGCTCCACCAGTGGCAGGAATTGGGTTGATTGAAGCACAGTCTCTCATGAGGTCCCCCTGTTACCAGAGGCACATGCACATCCATAGGACGTCTGGCCCAGGTGGAGCCAGGCACACAGCATGTCTCATGCCACAGCTATGCCGCATGGGGCTAACTATACCTGTAACCTGTCTTTTTTTTCCATTCACAGGTGTGTGCTTAAGCTATTGGCAAAGCAGGTGCAAAACAATGTAAAATGAAGCTAAAACAGAAGCCACTATCACTATTAAAAAAATAAAGAGAAAAAAATGGACTAATAGCTTAGATTACATTTCAAAAAAGAACTGACAATTGATAAAAAATAGTGAGAGCAAATGTTTACAAAGTTCTCACCTTGGATTAGATACCATGGGTGCTTTACATAGGTTAACTCATTCTCAAAGTCCTATAATATTAATATCTTTATCACAGTTTTACTGATGAGGAGACTGGAGCTCAGAAAGGATAATAGTATGTCCAAGATTATAAAGAGGGTAAGTGCCTGAGCTGAGAGGTTCAAATTCAGGCCATCAATCTCTATAAGGCACGACCTTGACACCATCAGGCCACCTATGATACAACATGAAACACAGAATATAGCTGGCTACTGCACTTGATGTTGTACATACATTAATTAGGTCATTCTTCTCCACAGAAATGCTATAAGGCTGGTCTTATTCCCACTTGGAGAAAGAAAGAACTAAAATCAGACAAGATAGCTAGCAGTTGAGTCTAGATGAAAACCCAAGACTATTTGCACTCAACATTGTGTCCTTGCCACAATGCTAACATCATAGGGGAATTGTTTTTAGACTTAAATTCTGTCAAAATGCCGATCGTATCTTACTTTGTATTCCCAGATCATAATCTAGAACCTTGAAGTGGGATTTTCTGTACCCAAAAGTGCATCGATTTGAATCAAGACCGACTTTGTCTTCTTAGTCTTCATTCATTAGTCAAGGAAAAGAAATCTAATAATGAAAAGGGAAAATTATGTGGATCATTCCTATGGCCAAATTTTATAAAGTACTTTTGAAAGAAAAAAATTGGATGAGAGGTATGTAGAATTCCTTGCTAGGTAGGGAGCCATTTAATGGAATCTTTGCCCTGGTCTTACATGCTTCTTTGAACCTGTAGCCTCTTTCTGTCACCTCTTTCCTTTTATTCTGTTCCCCCACATTAAATAAGTCTTACCTAGGTTTTTGGATGAATGGTGCCCATTCAGACGCAAGCAAGCTGCTGGTAGAGAAGGAAATTACTGAAGCTCAGAAGTGAGGGAAGCTGAGAATTTCCAAGAGGCAGAAACTCCCCCTGTACACCATTGTGCCCTCCACTTTTACCCCCACCCCTGGACCGGTCTCACCTATCACATGCTCAGTCCAATTTTCTCTTCAGATGAAATGAAGCAGAATACATCAATGGAGTGAAATGGTTTATTCTTAAGAGTTATAAAAATACAGTTCTTTGTAAAAGGTGCAGACAAGGAGCTCCTCTTTTAGGTAAGCGAGGTTTTTAGGCAAAATATCAATATTCTGGGCCCTTGGCAACTCCCTTGACATAGGAATATTTATACAGACAGCTCTTTATCAACCACTGTAGAGACTGTTTGACTTAAAGCTGAATATGACTTCAAGGTATGAAAATCTGTCTTTAGTTCTAAGATGTTTCTTCCAAATTGTATTATTTATAAATATAAAAACACCAAACACAGAACTGCTCAATTTTAAATATGTTTTCTGGATCCCACCAAAAAGTTTTTCATTTTAAATTGACAAATGACTATGTTCCAATGAGCACTGTATTTCTCCCATTGGAGAAAAAAAAATAATGCATATTTCATACTGATACTCTTTCCTTTTAAAAGTAACCTCTAAAAAGTTGTATGAACACATGCCAAAAATAACAAAGATCACAGAGGAAATGAAAAATGATAGTGTCCATTCTCCTTCCACCCTGTGTGCTATTTTTAAAATGAGACCACTATTCTGCATACTGTTTTGAAACCTGTTCTTTTAACTTAAGAAATATATTCTGAGCATCTTTTCAATGCTGTGGTATTGGCTCAAGTCTCAAGGGACATATGCTGGGTAAATGGAGGAATTTGTGAACACGCAGATGAAATAGAGCTCTTGCTAAACTGAATGAATTCGGCACTGAAGCACAGCCAAGGGAAATGACTCTGCTTAGATGAGGGAGAAACCCAGGCTTAGGATGGCAGCAGGTTGGGACCCCGAAGAGGCAACCAGGAAACCATGACAGGGCCTTTCCAAACTCAAGGGGGAGCTTCAGGACCTACAGAGCAAGGACCAGGCAAAGAGGTAAGAACACTTACCCGGACACTTAGTAGGGACCAGAACTAGTCATTCTAAGCACCTATGTCTATTAAATATGTACTCTTTTCAGACAATAGTCTGTAGGCTAGATCCAGTGGAGGGTTTTATACAAGAAAGACAATCAGGAAGGTTAAGTAACTTGCCTGAAATCACTTAGCTAGTTAGAGAAAAGATGGCAGTAAGGGCTTTCTAATTCCAAAGGCATAGCCTGTTCCACTTCAACCAACAGTCAGGCTTTGTTCTCTGTCCAGAGCTCTTTTTCACTCTGCCCTCCTCCCCTTTGTACTTGCATATATGTTTAAATATAAATCCATCTACCAAGAAATTGTCACAGGTCTCGGTATAAAAAATCAAAAAACGGTTTCTTCAGTGAACTCAATGGTTTATTGTATTAGCCAATAAACTTCATGGCTTATGTTCTTGGAGGGTGTCTGTGTGTGTGTGTGCACGTGTATCTGTGATGTGTATAAATATATGTACCCACCAGTGAAGCATATATTTACACAAACACATATTTGGGCACAAGTTTGTATGTGTACATGCACATACAAAGTTACATATTTCATTGATTTTAGTAGTCACTGAGTGCATATTTCTGAAGGTAGGGCATCAGATCTGTTACTACTAGATATCAAAGTTTCCAAAGGCAAATAAGAGACTGACTGGTGGCTAAAAGTTTCAGAAATAGGAGAAGTATAAATGCATCATCATTAAAAATATTTGATGCATAATGTTTTATTTTTGAAACTCAGAGTTTAAACAGAAAGTTTCTTTCAGTGTATTTGAATTTTACTCCATTTATGAAAGCACAGTGCATACACAGCTTTAAGGAATTCATCTGTTATTTGAAGAACAGTCTGAGAGTAGTTTCCCAAGCATTTTTACCATAACAGATATACTAATATTTGTAAACACTTAACTGGATCACTTCTCCAAGAAATTATTATTTTGATTTATAGAGCACCATCATGACCACACAGTTGAGAAATGAGAGTTTCACTTCCCTGCTCTCTGCCTCATCACACATCTGGAGGACACAGTTCCCAGATGTTCGGTTTCAATTCTTCTATAGTTGTATTCCCATAGTCTGAGCTGCTTTATCTGTTTTTGCATATTTGGAGGTTATATTAACTACAGTCCCTTTAATTTCCTCACTGTTTTTCCTATTCTTCCATTTGCTACCCAATTCTACCCTTCTCTTTGAACATGTCTGGAAAGAATGATCTTATAGTAACCAACCCAAGAAAGTATTTACCTTCTCTGAGTCAGAGTCTTATTTTTAAATTATGACCATAGACTTCAAGTGGGCAGTAAGCACTGCCCAGCAATCCTCTCACATTTGTTTGGCATATTCACTTCCCCAGGCTCCAAAAGAACTATTGGGCTTTTTCTCTCCTTAAAACGTCCATTACTTCCTACCCCACAAATGCTTTTCACCTCCCTCTGCTTGTAGTAATAGAAGAAAACAATCAGACACATCTCTCAACTTCCCATTATGAATGTACCAACATTTCCATCCATATTCTTTGTCTTCTCTAGCATATGATACACAGAAGGAGAGATTTTGCTGCAGCCAAGACAAATTCCTTTACAACAGCAAGGACCTCCCTGTTTTGCCCTTGTCAAATCCCTAGCCCCTAGAATGGCATCCAGTATAAGCCTGGTAAATACAGGGTAAGTGGATAAACACCTATGAATATGAAAGGGTCCATCAGTCCCAAATGAAGGAGAGGACAAGAACAGATTCCTAAGGTAGTTCTCCACATCCTAGGTGCACAGCTAGATAATTTTATATCAAATAAATGGTAAATAAATAATAGATGATATTTACCCTTGCCTCATTTCTTCAGTCTTTGTCCTACCTGACTATTATACTGTTATCTAACAACTAAAGGCCACATTTATAGAGCACATTAAAGGAGGCAGGCAATGTGCATTCACCTTTATTAGTCTTCACCACAATGGCCAGTTTATGTATGACAAAACTGAGGCTCCAGAAGTCCAGTAAGTTGTCCAAGGTCAACGAGTAACTGAAGGAGGTAGAATTCAAATCCATGTCTGCCCGATGCGAAAGGCCATACGTTCTCCACTCAGCCATCAGCCATGCTGCTGGTTGGCTCCTAGGACCTTCCTGCAGGTCAGCGCCTAACTGATTCCAGAGTTGGGTCTGTGGGTAACAGACCTGCATTTCTCCCTATAGTCACTAAGGCCTGGAAACATCATGCTTCCAGGTGATCTAATCCTCACCGTTTTAATCATGGAGCCTGGGAAGCCATGGAAATAGTCAGAGAGACATGGGGACCTGTAATGGGAACTTTATATCCAGCTTCCTGTCTTAGAGGATGGATCTTGCTTTCTGTATCTTCAGCCATGAACTTTAATCATGTCATAAAAGGCAAGATTTTTCTAAGGTCACAATAGGGGCCAATTTTGTTTTTGGGGGGACTTCATCTTATATAATTTGGGGGAGAAAAGTCAGAAAGAAAAGGATAAAAAAAACCATGTATATAAAATTTCATAAGAAGGATAACGTATATTTAGAATGGGAACGGGAAAGGACCACACACTTGGTGAACTCTGTAGCTTAAGCTTCCTTTACTGTGAGGTGATTCTGTCTTGAACCATGACCTAGCCCTACCTCAGAGGCAGGGACATGAAGGCTGAGAACCTGTGCTCTCCCGGTTGGCAGAATGGATTTGCATCCCAGCTAGAACACTTCTAGGTGTAGGATCTTGGGCAAGTGATTGAAACATCCAGAGCATATAATGTCTCATTTTGTTCAATCTTTAATTATACAACTAGTTCATAAAAATCATTGCCAACATGAATAATGCATCTAAAGTATCAGCAATAGTGCCTGGTGTGTGCTCAACAAAGTGTTCATTCAGATGTTACTGGTATTACAGCCATCCAAAGCCATCTTGCTCACCAACTCTGGGACAAGCTTACCTGAGGGCCTGCTCCTTATTCAGCTGATGGCTGCCTGAATGCCTGGGTACCAGGCATTAGGGATTTGGCCCTGTGTTACCCAGTGGGGATTACATTTTGATATTCCTCACTAGTTTCTCCAGGAGCCTTGTTTCTGCCTGCATTCCGGAAAATCTCCCTATCATCCTGAGCATAAGCTAATAAAACTAAAAAAACAGCCATACAATGAAAAAATGTTCATAATATATTCTTAAGTAAATAAAGAGCCAGAATTCCTGTACTTATGGCTAATAAGATTATTCTTATAGGGTTTTGTAAAAATTAGATAATATAAATATGCAAAATTATTAGCTCCTCACCTAGAATATAATTTATCACTCTCTCATACATGATGTACTTATTAGGGTCTCTAATGCTACCAATTAGTTCTGTCATTTCTAACAAGTCAATTAACCTTCCTGAGCCTCAATTTACTCCTAAAATGAGGGGGTTGGATGGACTACAGTCTCTACAATTCTTGCCAGTTCCAAAAAAAGTGTAATTAGTATAAATATGTAGGATATAAATGTATTATTCTCACCCCAATTTGGAATGTGCCCAATTTGAATATTCATCTTTGAAACTAGTCTGTAGCTGGGGGAGGGAAGGAGTTACTCACAGGAAGCAGAGTGGTTTTCCTTTTGGCGAACTGGCCGTTTTGTCTCCTCTGTCCTGTCACTATGGCAGGTACTGACAGCATATTATTTTATTTTTTCAAATGACTTCTCTAGGAACATCCTAAGATAATTTACATTGGCCCTATGGATGCAATTAAGAGTGGGGTTTAGAGGCCAGATCTTGAAGCTGTCTGATAAGGAGAGATGAAGACTAGACCTGCTTGCCCACCCCACGTGGCTAGGTCTAGTTTAACAAAGAACAACAAATATTTCAGCCTGAGTGTATTCTAAGGATTGGTTATGGGAAGTACAGGCAGCTTTTTTAGGTAAGAGAGTTCAGATCAAAGGTGATGAATCAATGCCCTGCAGGTGTCCAGGACAGGGTAAAGAGGTGCCTACCTCCCCGTACTGCTGAGATCAGGGTAGACAGACATGGTATGGAAACTGATAGAGGGCCTATAAAAGAAATTGGAATTGGGGGCTTGTAGAGAATTCCTAATCTTTCAATTGATTCCCAGTAATCAAAGAATAAAACCCAAAGTTCTGGGAATGGCCCTGTGTGATGTTGGCTATCCCACTCCACCCACTAGCTCACTCTTCACCAGTTCCACTAGACTTCCTGTGCTCCTTGGATGTAAAGAAACACACTTCTAACCAAAGGCTCTTGTATTTAGCCATGCCTTTGTCTGTAATCCTCTTATTCTAGAATTTACTTTATGTCTCATCCACTCACTTCTTCAAGTATTGGAAGAAAAGTTCCTCAGAAAGGCCTTCTCTTACCACTGTATTTTAAATAACACCCCTCTATCTGTCCCCTTATATTTTTGTGTTTGCCTCTATTATATATAAGATTATATATTTTTTTGCTTATTTTTTTGTCTTGCTTCTCCAATAATATATAAATTCCACAATGACCAGAATTGTGCTCATTACTGTGTCTAGAACAATGTAAAGAACATTCCAGCGGCATACACATATATTTTGTGAATGAATGAATGGATGAGTGAATGAATGAATTCTACAAAAACTATTCTTTCTCCTGTATATTTTTATAGCATTTAAAGTTTGGGTCTCAAAATTTAGTAGATCAGCTAGCAGCTTGCAAAATTTAGCAGATCAGTTTGTCACTGCTTAAGGCTCCATCCCCAGCATATAGAACAGTGGCAGGCACTTGGGGGTTGCCCAATAAATAATCTTGAATGTTGTTTGCTGTGAAAATAAAAAAATTCTCATACTGTAGTTTTAAGAAAGGAAATTAATGATGTTTCTTATTTTAGTAACAAGTAGTACCAGAACCAGTTTTAAATAGAAGCCAGCTGATCATTAGTAATAACCAATCTTTGGAAAACCTAAAACCCTATACAACATCAGCAGTATTTTGCTTTGAGCAACTGTACTGTACAAGTTCAGCTCTCCTTTGCTTAGCGAAGAATTAATTCAGCTTTTGGTTTCAGAGACCGAGTGGTGGCCTCCTTCCTTTGGAAAGAACGATGATAGTACCTGGCCATATGGCAAAACATACAAACCATTGATAATATCCTACACCAGGTTCCAAGCACACATAAACACTAACTCATGTCAACCCACGCAACAAACAGGAGAGGGCAGTGCTATGATTATTCCCACTTAAGATTAAAGAAACTCAGGTATACAACGGGTTCTACACCCAAGCTTGGGGTTCTTACCCAAGGTCATACAACTCATATGTATTAGAGCTGGGATTTAATTATTAAATCCAATTATTTTGGTTTCAGAATCTGAGCTCTTAGGATCTATACTCTATGGCCTCTCTGTAAGAACTGAAACATACAACTGGCATCTTTTGGGCAAAAATATTCGTCTCGATGGTGGGTCTCCTGACCTGTTCAAATGCTATTCAAATAATTGCCACCAACAGTCTGTACTGTGAAGGTGAATTTCAAACAGAAGTGTCAGGGTAGGCGCCTGTGAGATGGTGCAAGCAGTGAGCAAGATGGGGATTTTGCTTCCTGCTTTTAATAATCAGAGTGACAAACCATCAGGATCACTGCCCTTGTGATTTGTATATGGACCTATTGTGCGAACCTGGGCCTTCCAGAAATACATCCATTGTGCAGTGAGTGGCTGGAAGATGATAATGATTCTCCATCACTAACTTATTGAGACAAACCATCAAGGTGGAAAACACCTCAGTTTATAGGCGAGTCCCTCAGCTTAAGGACTCCTTGTAGTAGCACCTATTTCCAATGCTAAAGCTATGACAGAAAAGCAACTCACCACCACCCAAATCTTAGACTCCTTGGACTTTAGGGTGATTGATCCACTAACAGAATAACCTAGGAGAACTGCAATCCAGATAGATATTTTGTGGAACTTAGATTACATTTGAAGTTTATTTTCTAAGTATAATCCACTAGATATTTTTCTCTGCAAAGAAGAGTTCTGTCAAAAACAAGTCATCTAGTCAGTCATTTAATTTCTCTGAGACTCAGTTTCTTCATCTTGTAAATGACTGACTTGGAATTGGTAATATCTGAAGGATTTTCCATTTTATGAAGCCTTGATTAAGTCAGGCTTTTTTAAAGTCCTTCTTTTTTCCTTTTACTCATTTTTTTGGTTCATTATCATCACTGTGTTTTTATATAGAATGTCTTTCCATGGAACAAAAAACAAGTAGAAGTTAAAGAAGAATCAGTTAATTTTTAAAAAGCTACTATTTAAAAAAAATTTTAATAGACACAATCTGTAGGAAAGGTTTATATTAGATATGGCTTCTAATTATCTCTATGTTTTATCTTATTTTGGAATATTTATATTCTATAATCACAGTGAATTCCATTTGATTCAGTGCCACTACAAAGATACGATTACAACTAATCCAGATTCCTTTATTTACTCCCTTGTGACCTTGGAAAAATTACTAATCTCTCTGAATATCTAATTTATCATCTTTAAAATAAAAATAACATCCACAGCCTTGCATTGTTGATGTGATAATCCCAAGGCATGGTACATGTAACAATCCTTTAGGGCTGTTTGTCTTACGGTGGATTCTCAACCAAGGTAAGATTCCCTCCCTCACTTACACTCTGTTCCCTGTAATTTAGAACTATCTGAGTTCCTTCATGCTTTACACCTGCTGATAAAGACTAGAGTATGTGTTTCTGTGGATACCTTCCTGATCAAGCCTAAAATCCCACTGAGGCTTGTGTTATGTTCTAAATCAATGTTGGGATGCATATACTCCAAAATCCCACTCTAATCTAGATCATTTTATGACCTTTGGTTGTCTATGCTCCAATCAATCCTCTCCATAAAACTCAAACCTTTTCATAAATAACTCCCTTCGTGGATTCAGGGTCTCAGAAGCACCTGCTATTGAATTCTCTCCTTTCTCCAAAATCACCAGACCCTTTCTGTCCCATCTATTTCCAGAAGTCCCACCTGCCACCCATAGACAAACAAGATAGAAACTGGGCTAATCTGAGAATGAACACATGTTATCTACTTTCTTCTAAATTTTTTACCCTAGAGCCTAACTAAAGACTATACTTGATTTGACTGGAATTTAATACAGATTCATTTATGTTACAAGATTTGGTTTAATTTATACATAGGGGCTTTATAATATTCTTTATGCAATATTTAGAATAGTATAGCAAATATGTCAGTATGAATGTTTATGCTTATTAAGCAATGTTAGTGATGAAGAGTAGTTTGCTTATAGAATATGTTCAAAAAAGGCTTGTAGAAAGAGTTAGTGAATACTTTTTGAAGACCCAGCACTCTTTCCCCTTCACCAAACTATTTGTCATTGAATCATGCTATAATGTCTAGGACATTAAAATAGTAGAGAGCCTGATGACTTGAGTTTGAATTCCAGTTTTGTGACTTATTGATAGAGCTACCTTGAGCCATGTTACTTGCTCTACCTAAATCTAAGTTTTCTCATCTAACCTGAGAATGATATCTACTTAAGGGAACCATGGTGAAGATTAAATAAGATAATCCTATATTAATACTATACTATGTTTAACCCTTTAATACATAGTTTAGTACTATACTGTGTTTAACATGCCTTGTGTACAGATAATCTTCAACAAAGCAAGATATTAATACTATTTATTACTATTTCATTTTATGGATTGAAAAAATAAGGATTGTAGAGGTTGAGTAATAGCCCCAAATCACATGTCTCTTAAAGGGTGAAGCTGTAATTAGAATCCAAGCAAAATAATTTTGGATTTTCTGAGTGTAGTCTCTAAATATGCTAAATCCTCTGCATTAATCTCTTTTTAGGTATTAATGTTCTAGAAATAAAGAAACTATAACTATAAAACACCCTGAAGAAAGTCATTTCATTCCTAGATGGTATAAGAAGATAGTATGTTTAAGTTTTCTAATATCATCATAAATTATTTTTGTATTTATTAAGCATTACAGGTTAGACAGACTTTTCCGATAGTCCAAATATACATTGGCTTTGGCCTCCCTTTGCATTTGGGAAGCAGAATGTTAGGATAATCAGAAAACAATATGCTTTACGACTTTCAATTAAACTACTTGAAATAGAAATAATAGCTCCCTTCCTGTCATCACCAGCCCCTTGGTCTTTATTTGACATCATGGGATAGACACAGTATTGATCCCCAATTGATTCGATTTACTGATAGACCCAACATATCTACACTTCTGTCCACATCACAGGAGGAATAAAAACTTGGATTCCAAACATCCATCTCTGTGTATATGGCTACTAGTTTGCTTAGACAGCTCATGGATGTTTGTATTATATACAGTATTATAGATAACTGATAAATAAGGTGAACTGAATAAACACAAAAGAAATGCTAATGCATATTCTACAAAGTACTTAGATTATCAGTTGATTTCTTTTTGTCTTTTTATCAAAGACAATTACCAATAAGTGTGATTTTTTTCAAGTCATGTGTGTTACTGCATTTTTGTGAAATTTTGCCTTTTATTGAAGTTGGTAATTGGGAGAAGGATGGCTCTCTCTTAATTCAGTAGCTATTTCAGCATGATTTAATACATATTTAGATGAAAAGTAGATATTTTCACAGCCCAGTGTTGCATATAGAGATAATGAAATAGCTTTGCCATGAAAATTTTGATTCAGTTTCTCCCTGGAACACATTAATGGAAAACTACTTCCATTTTTATAGCTGAAAATGAGTCAATTTACTGTTGTGAGGTTTTAGGAGTATTCCAGATCAGCAAAACCCTGGAGCTTCCTAAACTCCTCATTAAGCAGAGAGAGCCTATGAACTCAAAACATTGGCACTGTGCATTATCCTCAAAACTTTGTTCAAGTTAAAACTATTATTTGCATGCATAATACTAGTATTATGATTACTCTTCTCAAATAGAAAAAAATATTAATGTTTAACTGAATTACAAAAAGAATGAACACCACCAAAAAATAAAAACAATTGACCTTCAAAATATTAATAAATCATAAGATTATGTGCTTATTTGTTATTGGAACCCATGTAAATTTTGAGAAACTATATCACCGGAATACCAAAAATAGCAGCCCCAAATGTCAAAGTCTAGAGCTACAGGAAAGGACATTTCTCTATTCTCTTGAAATACAATGAAAATCTCCCTGAGGTATGATGATTTATCCCACTATAGAAGAGGAGGACAGATTAGTTCTAACAGCTGTACTGCGTACCAGTTCTGAAGTAGGCCATTGATACCGATTTCATCAGAAAGGATATGTGTTATATAAATGGTCAAATTGTAATTACCTGATATACTCACAGAATTTTTGAAATGGAAAGTTCCACGGAGATGATCAAGTCCAGTTTTCTCATTTTAGTCAATTAAAGAAGTAAAGTGGGTTTTCCATTTAGAAAGCAAGAGAGTGTCAGAAGAGGGGTATGAATCTGGACTCCTACTATTGTTTTGTTTTCTCATGTTAACGAATGCTACCCACTAAATGCAACTCCTTGTGTTTATAAATATATTCCATGGGTCTATGTGTAGTATTGTATGCTAATCCATATCACACCTAGACTGGAACAGAAGGGTCAAGGACATCTAGGACCCAGTTCCCAGTCTTCTACATAGTATTCAAAGATGAACAGATACAAATATTTCAGACTAATGTTACCAATTTATTTTGAAGTACATTTATTCTGTATATATTTAAAACAAGATAATAACTACATTATGCAAACACAACATTATATATGCCCTTGAGAACATAATGCCTATTGCATGAATTGCATATGTAATAATACAAAAAGAAAAATACATTCTGAGTGACAACTACACTATTAAGCATTTATAAGGGTAGATAAAAAGATTTAACTGTTTAATTCAAAACCATCCTCACAGAGTTTGAACCCAGCTTCATATTTTTCTACTTAATACTCAAATTTATTTCATAGGACATTTGAACAAACAGAAATAAGAAAGGTAAAAGATGTCATCATCCCCATTTTAAAAATGTAAAATAGTGGGGGAGGAAGGAAACTCCTATGTAAAAAGAAATCTGAATGAAATGAGCTTCAATCATTGTTTTTAAGAAGGCTTCAGAAAATCTACAAAGATAATATTTTGATAGTAAACGTTTTTCTCCTTTCCATTAATTAAAATTAGGCTGCAACTTTAGAGTGTGCATATTCTGTTCTACAGATTGAAGCTATGTACAATGGAATATAACAACTCAGCCTATTCATTTACTTTCTCTTTCCAGTAAGCAAAGTATGCAGACAACTGAAAGCTTGTTTTGGAGGTTGTTCTGATTCTAGCATTGACTTCAGAGGTAAGTCATCCAAACTTCAAAACAGAAAGCACTATTGCTCTCTGTCTCTTTCAATTCTACACATTAAAGAGAAATCCTACTTAATGTGGTTATCAACATTTTACCATTTCAAAGTACTTTCTAAAAACACAAGATCAGATATGGATTTATACTGAAGTTTATGAGACAGCATATTCTCTCCGTAGTATTAGTACAATATTGGCCAAGATAAATGTTGATAATATAAAACATAAATATAAGAAAGAAACTGTTCATAAACATCAGTACAGTTTGGAATATAAGTAATGAAGAAAAGAGAAAAAAAAATAGTTTCATAAAGGTTAGTAACCCTTAGAAGAAGGAAACTCAGGCTCAAATTTGGATGAGTGAATGTTTGTACTCCTAAAACAAGACCAACACTAGAGTAGATTTCATCGTAAATCCAGAGTAAAAGCCCTCAACAATAGTTTAAAGAATGATGACACATCATCTATGAAAGCAGGCACAAGTCCCTCAACTTGGCTAGGAATACAGACACCAATTCCATGTAACTGTCAGTCTCATAATAAAAACCAGCCTTGTAAAATGGGAGGTCCCAGTCACATTTGCCAGGTAAAATAACACATACTAGTGATCAGAGAAGCTAAACCAAGTTGTCGGTTTCATGACTATGAACAAGATAAAGTCAATTTTAAAGAGAAGTCACCACTTTCAAAATTTAGAATGTATCTTCTTTTTAGAACTGCAAATGTTTCCATCAGAGAAGGCTGCAAAAAGCATTCTTTGAACTTAGTTGAAAATCACTTTAACAAACCTTCCTGTCCACCTTCTCTCCCAGCCACCCAGTGAGTAACAAATGTAGGTTTCTGATAACCTACAACAGAGTGACACACTTACTATCATTTGATATTTGCTATTTGTAAATACAATCTTATTTATGTCACATGTGGTAATCATTCTCTGGAGGACTGGATAGTTGTGGATGTAAATACACTTATAATACATTTATGTTTTTACTCATTTAAAATTTGAAGCAAGTAAATAACAAAGCATAACTATGTCAAATATAACCTAGGGATGATTTTAAACATTGCTCTGACAACTTCAGAGAAATAGTAACTAGCTTTACGCAAACATGTTCTCTAATGTGTTCTGAACAGTAAGAAAACATATAAATTTCCTCAAACTCTCAAAAAACCATTTAATTCAGGAAAAGATTCCAGCAAGAAAACACCTTATTTTTCAAAGAAAGAGACGAATACAAAAGATAATAGCAGACTGAGCCTCTGATGAATGTAAACAACAACACTTGAAAAACAATTGGCTATGTGGAATCTATGTTATAGTCTATCCTATGAGTTGGGGACTCTGCCCCATAGACTCTACATTGGGATTTAAAACAGGTAATATTATAAATACTGCCTGAGACAACCTTATAAAAAGCTTGTCATTCTTAGACTCCAATTTTAAACCATAAGAAATTATCATAAAAGTATATCCATTTCCATTTGATGAATGCATTTGCACAGCAAGAAAGAAGTGGACCTTATAACCAAATAAAGTATGCAGGTACAATTAAAGGGGAAATACGATAAAATAATCTAACATCAATATGGACTAAATGCTCTCAACCAAAACAGACATATCAATTATAAACCTTTAATTTCCTCAATTTTGGGTCTAACATTTTGTTTCAAAGTGTTTCTCACAGTTTTAATGTTCTTTTGCTCTGAAAGCATTACTAAAACTTACAAAAGTTTATTTCATTAATCTTCCCTACACTGGAAAACCTGCCTCTCTTCAGGTCCAACCCCAGAATAACATTTCTCTGATCTCATTTCAGGTGCTTCTAACATTCGCTTAAGAAAATTTTATTGCAAAACAGATAATTTTTAGAAGTCACTGAAAAGCACTCCCTTACCTTCTAAACCTGCTTCAATCAGCCCAAACTGTTCCAATAATTTAACAAAAAGCACAATGACGATCAGAACTGCTATCATTTCAAGCCCTTCCAAGTTCATGGTCAGGCTAGGTCATGGTCCGACCACAGCCAGGGAGAAGTGGTGCTCGTCTGCCTGGCTTTCTTTGTAAAGCCATTAAACTACATTAAGAAGGCTACTGCCCGTCGAGAAGAGGAGGAGGAGAGGTTGAGAGAGAGAGAGAGGGAGAGAGGGAGAGAGAGAGAGAGAAAAGAGTGAGAGAGAGAGAGAGAGAGAGAGAGAGAGGGAGAAGGGAGAGGAGACGAGAGGGCGACGCTGAGAGAAGGGACGTTGATGGGAGAAAACGCATCCATCGTGTCTGCTGGAGCAGAGGCCGGAGTGGCAGCCGGATTAAGTCGGGCCTGTCGGAACCATCGGCTTCCTTGTTATCACTCTTACACAGACAGGCGGCCACGCATGAAGCAAGGCGCAGATCGCCGGAGACCCGGGAGGTCACCGGGAAGGTCCCCAGGAAACAGAACGCGCAGCGGCGCTGGCAGGGCGGCAGGACCCCGCGCACCGCGGGGCTTTGTTGGGCTGGTCAGTTGCCTTGGAAACGGAAGCTAAGCAGGCGCCGACCCCGCTGCAAGCCAGGGACCCGGCACCGCATCCTGAAGTAAGAAAAACTGACAATGCCGAGGGGAGGAGTGACAGCTTGGATTCAGCTGCTTCAGAAACACTGTTTACTAGTCGGAAAGGCGGAGTGTGTGTTTTGTCCCAACCAGCCGAGTGCAGACAGAGATGGGGCTTAAGAGAGCTGTGCACTATCGCCTGTCCTCTGCTCAACGAGGTGCCTTCTCCGAGGGCTCCACCTGAGTCATTGTGAGCTAATACTCAGGTCTGAGTAGTAACTAATAGACTGTTTCAAAGCATGAGTATGAAAAACTCGTATTTTTAATATTTGTAAATTTTAGAGTTTAGCAGCTACTTATTTTTAGCTCATTGCCATTCAACACACCAACATTTATACTTTTTTCAATGTGTACCTTCCCATGCTTTAAACAACAACAACAACAAAAAGATTTAAGTAAATTTGGAGCCAGAGAAAGTTTGAGAAGAAAAACAAAAATCAGAAACAAAACTCTGGTGTTTTCGGTCTCTATTCTGCACAATCATTTTGTCTGTTTCCCCCGTCCACATTACTGCCCAAATAGAGCAGGGCCACATTAAAATACAGAATATGTTTTAAAAACCTAGAGTTAGAAAACATCTCAGAAAGCCAGTTCAATCTCCTATTTCATAGATGAGCACACTGAGGACCACGAGAGAGTAAGAATGACAGGCAGGCAGAGCAGGGTAGGGTGCAGGCATCCCTAGCTACTTGCTGGCTTTTGAGGCAATGCAGTGAAATGGAGCTGAGTATGGATTCCAGAGCCAGACTGCCTGGATTCAGGGCTAAGCCCTCCCACTAGTGGTGTGACCTTGGGTAAGTCACTTAACATCTCCATGCTGTGATACCCTCATCTGTAAAAAGGAAGATGCTAATATTGCTTGCTTTATTGGACTGTTGAAGTAAATGAGTAATATTTTTTCAAAGAATGAGTGTTTAGTCACCACTAGCTCTTTGTTTACATCACAAATCTATCCGGGCTCTATTCATCCCACACAGGGTTGGTTGCCAGAATAATTACTTGGAGTTGAAGCCCTCATCTTATCATTCCCCCAGTCAAAGGTTTTCCATGACTCCCTGTTTTCTACTGAATCAAGTCTGACTCCTCTGAATAGCACCCTGGCCTCCCCATAGTCTGGCACCCACCCGAGGAGTGTACCTCACTGGCCCTACTTCCGCCCACCCACTCTATCTGACAGCTCAGCTTCCTTCTCCCAAACGCATTCCGTGCTTCTCCATCTCAAGGCCTTGTTCAAAAGACTGTATATCTATTTGGAAATTTATGTCCACACCATCTTTGCCTGTGAAGTTTCTAAAACTCTTCCATGAAACTTCTCCAGACAGAATTGCAGGAAATGTCTACTTTTTAGTGTGTGTTTCTATAGTACTTTTTCCTCTTACAGTGAGTTATAGTCATTTGGGTACATATCTTCACAGCCTATATGTGAGATTCTAAAGGGTGGAAATTATGTCTTGCCCCACGTGCCTTTATGCATTGCACATCATACTTCATAGATGTTTGACGTAGATACTTTTTGGATAACAACAGTCATCATTAATTTGTTAATTACCATATACCAGATGTTTCACAGACATTGCTTTTCCCTCTTAGTCACTCTGAAAATAGGTATAATTAGATAAGATTTACAGAGAAACACTAAGCCTCAGAGAGTTTAAATAGACTCAAGGTCATGCCACTGATGAGTGATGGGACCAAGACTCACATTCTGATTTGTTCAACTCAAAGCCCATGATTTCTTCCCATTATACCACACAACTTTAAATGAATTAAATATACAAATATTGGCACAAGCACTTATCAGCCTAGAAATGAAGGTTACACCCAAAATGATCCCCTCAAACTGTTTGTGACATTCTAATTAATCCTTTAATCCCCATAACTTTGCAACATGAAATGTTTCCAAACTAGTAGTTAATTGAATGCATGGATCTTCCTTCCTGCTCATTCACAGGGTTCTTA
This sequence comes from Manis pentadactyla, assembly GCF_030020395.1. NCBI lineage: Eukaryota > Metazoa > Chordata > Mammalia > Pholidota > Manidae > Manis > Manis pentadactyla. The sequence continues at coordinate 16,516,930 of NC_080023.1, forward strand.
TAACTGAGACACACGTCACCTCTGGTCTCCAGAAGGGATTTTTCTGTGTTTTCTTTCTAGCCTAGAACTCAGCAGAGCCCTTCAACTTGCCCCATAAATGAATCGTCCGTGATCAGATCCCTTTGTGTTCCCATTTCAAATTGATATCTTGGCAACAAAAGCAAAAATAAACAAGTGGGTCTACATCAAACAAAAACGCTTCCACACAGCAAAATGACAGACAACTTGATTAGAAGACAGGCCAAGGTCTTGCAGAGATATTTTTCTAAACAAGACAAACAAATTGTCTACAGGTACATAAAAAAGTGCCCAGCATCACGACTCCTCAGGGAAACACAGATCAAAACCACAGTGAGCTATCCCCTCACACCTGTTAGGATGGCTGGCACCTAGAAGATGAAAGAGAACGACTGTTGGCAGAGCCGGGCAGGAAAGGGAACTTCTGGGAAGTGTTGGTGGGGATCTAAATTGGTACCGCCATTATGGAAAACAGAACGAAGGGGCCTCAACAAACTAAAAGTAGAATTATCACATAATTCAGCAATCCCGCTCCTGGGTGTTCAGGCAAAGGAAATGAAATCAGTACTTTGAAGAGCTAGCTGCACTCTCATATTCATTGTGGCATTATTCACAGTAGCCAAGATAGAGAAACAGCCGAAGTGTGCGTCAATGGATGAATGAAACTGTCTCTCACACACACGCACACGCATACTATTCCGACTTAAAAAAGAATGTAATCCTGCCATTAGTGATAACATGGGTGAAACTGGAGGACATTGTGCTAAGTGAAATAAGCCAGAGTTACAAGAAAAATACTGCATGATGTCACTTATATATGGAATCTAAAAAAGGTACCAGGGGCAGGGAGGTGGAAGAAATGAGGAGGCATTGGTCGAACGTTACAAAGCTGCAGTTATGACTTAAGAAAGTTTAAAGATTGAATATACAGTATGATGACAATACTATATTATATATACTTGAAATTTGTTAAGAGTAGATTTACGGTACCCTCAGGACAAAATAAAACAAAATAGTAACTATGAGGAGATGGATATGTTAATTAGCTTGACTGCTATAATCACTTCACTATGCTCATTATATCAACATATCATATTGTACACCTTACATATGTACACTTTTTATTAAAATAAATTTGCTGTTCTTGAGCCGAGAGCTCTGTGCAGGCGGGCTGCTAGTGAAAAGTGCCAGTCAGTCTTTCCACTGGGTCTGCGTGTTGCAGGAATGGGTTCCCTTGGAGCTGAACCTTTGCAGAGCCTGTGAGGTTTCCTTTCAGATTTCTTCCTCCTAAGCTCAGGGCTTTACCAGTGCCACCATCTGCCCTGTATATTTGTTTACTTGCTTATGTAATATCTCCTCCTGCTAGAATATAACCTCCTGTCTATGAAGGAGATTTTTGTCCATCTTGTTCACTGGGAAACCCATCAACAGCAGTGACTAGCTGTTGAATGACTAATGTAACCCATATTCTCACCTTCGCTGCAAAGCCGCCTGCTCGCTCACTGATCTGCCAGGACCCCATTCCATGATCTAGGGTGCCAGTTCCACCTGTGCATCCATGTGAGATGTCTGGACACACTCTTCAGAGGCCCCACACAGAGGAAGACTCCTGGAGCATGGTATTCCTGATACCTCTCCTTAAAGTGAGCCACAAGCTTTGCACACTGGAAACTCTTGGCTGCATCCTTCTCTCAGTGTTTCATGTGAGTATGATTTGCAGTTCCTGATGACATGACCAAGGAAAACAATACAAGGAGGGCACCAGGGAGGGTCTTCCCATCTGGAAAACCTATACGCCATCGGTGTGGCAGATGAGAATTACATCCACTCCCATCCTTCTGAAAGAATTCCACACTCTAAACAGGTAATGTAGTTTTGTCAAAAACTCTGAGTTTCAAGTCATAGTTTTGACTCAAGTTAAAGTATTAATTCAGTGTCTTTTCTTCCTTGAGGGCCTGGTGTTCCTGTTTAGAAGAGAAACACTAGGGTAACCAATGGAACACAGAAACCTGGGCAGTGACTCCCGATCTTGGACCTCATTCAAGTTACTTAAATTGTCTAAAGCTCAGTTTGCTGGTCTTCAATGGGCCTGATACACTGCCAGGGATTCTGTGAGGACTCAGTGCCATAATATTTGTAAATGACACTCAGGCCCCACAGAGCACACTTGGCCAAGCACTGGGCTGAATGACCACACTGGTTGCCTTGTCCTCACTACCACTCTTTGAGGAAGATAAAGATTTTCATGATCAACTTGCAGATGAAGCAATGGAGGCTTGTTAGTAAATTGAAGGGGTAGTAAATTGCCCCATGTCCCAAAGTATCAGAAACCAGCTGGGCTGATGGCTGTACACTGTCAGGACATTTCCCCCATAAAGAACTTGACAATAACCAGGTATACACTAAGCACTTGATAAATGCTTCCCTTTACTAATGTGCAAAGGTCACTGGGATAAGTAACCAACACTTTGTTATGACTTTTAAAAAGTCTGCGCTTTTGAGATTGATGCAATTTTAGACACAGGAAAGCTCTGCACCCCTGCCCCTGGGGTGGGGGGATGGGGGAAGGGATGGGTACGGGGTAGCGGTGTGGGAGGGGGCACTTTCCATGTCTGCCTAAAGCTTCTAGGTGACATACTTTCAAGAAACTGAGGAGGGTTAGGCAGATACAGGTCTTACTGTTTAAAAGAAGTTTCAACAAAGCAGCACTGGGGAGTCACTCTGGCTCCGCTGCCACATGAAGGCTTTCTTCTCTGTCCCCAGAAAAATCAGAACACTTAATTAGACAGACTCCTACTCTTACACATCAGAGCACGTCACTAAATGCAGTTTGTTTAAAATCACCAGTTACTGACAGGAATGAACCCATTACTGCTTTGTTTTCAGCCATATGACCTTTGGAAGGAAAGCAATGTTTCCAACCGAGGCAGGAAACAAAGGGGTTCTGGCTACTCATGTCTTTTTTATTTCAGGTAGGGGATGGTATTAAATGGTTGGTAGCTTTCTCCATACACTAGTCTCAGAGGTTCAATTAGCTGGCCTGGTCAAAACTAAATTCACTCCATTTATTTCTGATTATTCATCATTTATTCACTTGGTTTAATACAAGGTGGCATGGGTAATAAAAACCCTAGGCCCAGTCTGTGCAAAAGCTTAAAATCTATTACAACTAAATTTAGATGACAGTAGCTAATACATTTAAGATGGTTACTATTTGACAGCTTAGGAAACTCCTTTTACTGCATCCTCACATAAACTCTTTAGGTAGTTGTCATTATTATCTCTATCACACAAGGTGAAATCAAGGAACAGAACAATTCATCTGGCAATAACATTGGGACATACCAAATAGTGTTTTCGATGGAACTGCAAACAACTACCATCTATGGAAGCATCTGGTGAAAGGCTTTAAGGATGTATGGAGAGTAAGTACCAGGAGAGCCAGAGATCCCACTTCGGCTTGAGGAGTAGTGGGCAGAAGGAGAATGGGACCAAGCATCGGACTTGGGCGATTACAAATACTAGGGGGCAATTCTTTCTTCACAGCAAAGGCAGTCTACATTACATGACCAGGGCACAATAATACTAGCCTTGCCAGAGAATTCACCTGGGGCTGGGAAAACACTCAAAGCCAGACAAATCACATGCCCTGATATCACCATGAACTTTTTCCTCATTTTTAAGGCCATCTCCCATTCTGACACACAAAGCAAGCATCAGTTGCCTGACTCTAACTCATTCCCTGCCTTTGGCAGTTACTTAATGCAAGAGAAGCTTGGCTAAATCCTATGACTGAGTAAATAAGGAGGACATTTGACCCTTCAAAATGAACTCAAATAAAACCAAGAAGCAAGACATCAAATGAAAAATTTATTTCAATAATAATGTGAAGAAATCATGACCCACATTTATGGAAGTGGCTGGATAATGCAGAAGTTAGGACCATGCTGGGATATAAATCTCCATGCTACGCCTTTGGGAGTTTGGGACTTCAGACAAGTTGCTGATATGATTTGTACCAAGCCCTTACAACAGAGACCGTCTCATTGTAGATGCTCAATAAATGGGACCTATCCTTGTTAATACCTATTGAGTTCTTGCTACATATAAAGTTCTAATGGTTTTATATGAATTATCTTTAAAATCTACAGAACAACTCAATTACCCAAATACTGTTAATATTCCCAGTTACTATGTAGATAAGGAGCAGAGTATATTCAATTGCACTGGGATTCTAAAGGAAAAAACACTGCCTCGTATCTCCCAGTGAGATCACCACCATCTTTACCACAAGTAATACAGGAATACTTTATTCATGTATAATGACTTGGAATTTTAAACTGATCTTCTTAATAAAAATGTAAATCTAAGTATCCCTGTTGTAAAGGAAAAACATGTAAAGAGCACAACTAACTTTTTTAGGCACTAGTTTTTGAGAACATCTTAGTCACCTTCCATTCTGGAACACTCCACAGGATGAACAGATACAATTAAGTGTTAATGTAGCATCAGACTATAGACTCTACTCAGGTTCAGGTGGACTTTCAGAGTCATGTCATATGCTTAGGAAATTCACCTTCAAGGATACATCCCATTGTTCTATTTCATTCGCCCGATCTGTGCACTCTAGTCAACATTCCATAACTAGACAATATCCTCAGTGGTAAGGGAGCCATAGTACACCAAGTTTCACCAGGCAACCTGTCCTCAGTATGAAGAGCAAAGGCACTCTTCTCAGAGTGAAGGTGGTTAAATGGAGCAAGAATAGGTAGTGTCTCAGAAACACTTTAAATCAGTACCTTAGTGCATCCTGACAGGACTGAAGATAAATGAGGATATTGCAAATAGTAGAAATGTTGTCCAGCATTGGCAAGAGAGAACAGAGAACTGCTATACATATATATTAACTGGTGATGCTAAAAATTTAGTGTGCATAAGAATAACCTAGAGATCTTAAAAATAATCCACAGACCTTCCCCAGAGAATATGATTTAGTAGCTCATGGATCAAGCCCATGAATCTCCATTTTTATCAAACATTCCAATTATCCTAATGCAGGACTTCTCTGGACCACAACATGAGAAACACTGAATTAATCTGCTCAAACACTCTCACCCAGTAAGTAACACAGCCTGCAGGGAGACATTTCCCCAGCTTATTAAAAACTAGCCAAGAGTCACACATTTTACAAACCTGACATGGTTAGAAATAGAAAGGGGCTCCATCAGTTTCTCAAACTTCTCTGGAAAGTTTATTCTTCTACTATAAGGAAGATATTTTTAAATCATTTGTGAATAGATACAAGTTTCTATTCCATGTTGTCAAAGCATGTTTTGATGATCCATTCTCTGAATCTTTCACAACTTACTTTCACCAGGGTGCTTCATATGCAAACTTAAGTGGAGACAGGACTGTGAACCATTCCACACTTCTCCGCATTGCTGCATATCCTAGCTCCCATCTTGACTATCTCGGGAGCATCCTCCTTTTAGCTGCAAATATAATCACTTAAGTGAAGGACAACACAGATACACAGCCATCTTAATGACCAAACAAAGTGAAATGAATAGCAGTTGATGGATGTCCATGTTCAGAAGTGGGAAGTTGATTTAGATAAAGTAGATATTTCAGTCTGAGATCTAATAATAAACAAAACAGCAGCCACATGGAGCCCTTTCTCATCACTCCTCTGGGGATAATCTTTATCTAAATCAATACCATAAAAGTAATAAAAGATACAAAATTGTCTGATGCATAATTCATTTATTACAAAATCATGTAAGACTCAAATAATTGAAACAGGATTACTTATGTGATCATTAAACTCAGGGCAATTTCTACAGATTTTAGCTCTGCTTAATGGAAATCTAAGTTGCAGATATATATTTAGCAGGATTTCATTCCAAATATTGTTCCTTCCAACAAATTATTCCTCATTATAGTTGACATGTTGTACTTCCTCACTGTAATAGAGTATAAAAATTGCTTATTCTTCATTTTATCCACCAAAGAAATACAAAATATGAGAAGTAATATAAGACAATCCCTTGACAATTATTCATGCTACTTATGTTATAGTTTAATTACTAACAACTTTAACTTAATCACTTTTTAATTACTTTGCTTTTCAATAGGAATATTTCAAATACAAAAGCCATGATATTTATATCATGCTAGAATCACATTTTGCATAGTAATTAAGCTCATTTATATGACACACTACAAATGACATGCCCTTAGTAGGGCCACACTGAAAAGAAAAATATCAACACAATGGAAATGTAACTCACTAAATAACACAAAGTGTCTTCAAAGATTGACTTTTATAGATAATTGAGGGCATGTTATATGAAATTTATACCGAGAACCACAAACTGATTAAACTTTTTTGAAGGGTCGTCACAACAAGCCAGTCACACATGACCTGTTGGTTTGATAAGTGAGCACAACACCTCTCTGAACAGTGGCATTAATGCATATAGTAGTTTTCTACTGCTACAGAGCAAATTATCACAAACACTGACTTAGAACAACACCAATTTATATTTCACAGTTTCCATGGATGAAGAGTCAGGTTGTGGGTTAGCTAGGTCCTCAGGCTTAAATAATAATATATGGTGGGGCTATGATCACATCTGAAGCTCTGGGTCTGCTTTTGAGATCACCGGTTGTTCACAGAATTCATTTATTTGTGGTTGTATGATTGAGGTCCCTACTTGGTGTCTAGCTGATGCATAGGGACCACTCTCAGTTCAGAAAATTTGATTTAATTCTTTGCTCTCTTTCCTATATGGTAGTTTGTTCCTTTAGTGCCAAGGGGAAAATCTCATGTTTTAAATCTCTCTCAGATCTTTTCAGGGATTACTTGATTAGTCAACCTCACTCATGACAATCTCCCTGTTGATGAACCATAGTCAACCGATTAGTGACCTTAATTACACCTGAAAAATAATTTCTGCCATATATATAGTATCATCATTATGGCAATGACATCCTATCATAGTTATTAGTCCTACTCACACTCAAGAGTAAAAGATTTTACAGAATTTTACAAGTCCTACTCAAACTCACATGGAAAGGGGTACACACCACGGCATGGGATCTTAGGCCATTTTAGACTTTTGACTGCTACAGTATATTTCTCCTCTAACTGCTGAGTAGTATGCCAGGTGTCGTGTGGTTATGGGAAGCTGAGTGACAATTTTTATTTTACGATTTTTTTTAAAACTAAATTTGAGAAGAAGCTCAGCATAGAGTTAGTGGGCATTTGGCTACTGAATGAACAGAAGGTAATAGACAGATGTGAAGTCCTGAAGTGGAAGCTATCCACCAGCCACTCACAGGAGCAAGAAGAGAAAAATGTCTAGAAAAAGCACAGTGGGACTCTGATTGCCCACTCTTGCACTGGATGGCACATTGACCAGCTGGCATCATTCATGGAAATGTATAAAGCAGAGATAACTATCTAGGAAAGAGTGAGGAATGGCATGTTTAGGGCCCTAACACCATAGCTTCCAGATCCCATTCATTGTAGGGCGGACTTTTCCTGCTTCTTCTTGTAATAGCAACTGTGGCATAGCTCTGTTCTCACTATACTCATGGCCGACCTTGTGACTGTCTTTTTTACCCCCATCACAGTAGATTATGGTGAAATCATTGCCCAGGAACAAATTTGATTTAATACTTTACTGGCTTCACAGCTTGGAGCAGATAGCATTTCCTAGCTTTAGTTAGTTCAACTACAAAACACATAGAGTAATAACATTTCAGAGTTGTTGAGCTGAAATACTTAAAATGAGTGAAGTACCTACTCCAGTACTATTGTCCTAAATGCTATTGTTATAATTAGAATGAGGTTGGTGGTATGGTTACTTTGCTCCCAAAGCATACCTACAATCTAGTGCCATGCCTGGCCTATGGCATCCACTTAACATGTGTCTGTTAAAACTTTGTGAAGTCTCTCTTCCCCTTCTGACCTATCCTCAGTCTACATTGTTGTCAAAGATATAGGAACATGTCATTCTCCAGCTTCAATTTTCAGTGCACCTCACTGACTACAGAATAAAATTCCAAAGCCATAGCAAGACATACAAGCTCCCTCCCAACCTTCTGAGGAGCTCTCCAGACTTATCACCTAACAACCTGTCTTCATATCCTGTGTTCAAGTTATGCTGGAGTATTGCTGTAGCCAAATAGCTAAATTGATTTCTCCAACTGCTTCCTTTCCTTCTGAGAAATTCTGACCCATCATTTAAGAATCAGCTTGAATATTTTCACATGGGTGGAGTCTTTCACAGACTCCCTCCCCAACCAGACAAGACTGATCCCCTTCTTCTTTCTGCTATGTACTTATCTCAACTATGGGACAGTTGCTTCAAGATTTATAGGATGGTTGACACATCTATCTCCTAGATGAAAATATGAGTCCTTGAGAGGAAGGATCATATCTTATTTGCCTTTCTGTCCTCAGTACTTATTCATGTGCCTGGCATATATTAGTTGATCAGAAAATGTTGCAGTAAATGAAGGAAGGACAGAGAGGAGGAAGAAACTAATAGCATGTTATCTGTAGGGCATAAAAGGATTTAAGCCAGATGCATAGCCCTCCCACAAAGAATCACCATACCTAGAATACCTCCATTAATGATTTAACTTTTCACATTAAGCATTCTATATGCCCTGAAAAATAACTTAAATGGCAGAAAACATTAATTACTAACTCCTTGGTGTGAAAGAGTTTTGTTCATCACTTTTGTGCAGGAAAAGTGAGACCATTGGCTACCTGGCAATTTGATGCCTGATGATACTAATGCATGAAGTAGGAGATATGTTAAGAACCAGTTTGTTTGCAAGTATAGAAGCTCATCCAGTAGAAAAGCTAGCTCAACTGGAAAATCCAGAGTGATTCTGAGACAACCCAGAAGATTCTGAAACAATCCATGGGTCTAAGATAATCACTGATCTGCAAAATTCTGCCTTTCTTCCTATTTTCTGTTGTTTTTACTGTATTGAACAATCAAATTTTTTTTCTTGAAACAATAATTCACTAGCCTCTATCCGACTGGTTGATGCAGCCTCCCAAATCATTAAAGAAGCTTTATAGTGTTTGGCTTCTACATTCGGGAACAACAGAATGAGGGGTTCCTAGATCCCCTTTCTTTAGGAACCCAAACTGCCTGACACAGTATTTTCACAGGAAGCATTAATTTGTTCTTATGAGCTGTTCTGTTCTTAACAATTCTTAGATGGCTAGCCATTAAAGAGACACTAGAAAGGTGGTTCTCTGTTCTTGTGGGATAGAAAATCACATCACTAGCAAGAGGAAAACCTGGTATCAGGTCCAGGATATCCAGTATTTCAAATTGTTTCTACAATATATTAGATTTGATCAAACTCAGTTCAGATGCCAACAGTCCCTTTTTTTTTTTATAACTTTCAAACCCTAATGATTTTAACATAAAATTAATCAACACATTTTGATTAATGAACATGGAAATCATTTTGATTAACTGACATAAAACCATAAAAATGTATTTGCTACTCAGTGTCCAAAAATAATTTTAATCATTTTTTTCTTTGACTCTATTTCCTTTGGGGAAAAAAAATAACTTTACTAATATCCAAAAGACAAGAAATAACAAGTGTTGGCCAGGATGTGGAGAAGAGAACCCTCCTACACTGTTGGTGGGAAAGTAAATTGATGCAGCCACTGAGGAAAGCAGAATGGAGGTTCCCCCGAAACCTAAAACTAGAAATACCATACGATCCAGTATTTACCCAAAAAAATCAAAATCCTGATTTGGCAAAGATATATGCACCCCTATGGGTACTGCCACATTATTTATAATAGCTAAGATACAGAAGCAACCCAAGTGTCTATCAATAGAAGAATGAACAAAGAAGATGTGGTATATATACACAATGGAATATTATTCAGCCATAAAAAAGAAAGAAATCCTGCCATTTGTGACAACATGGGTGGGCCTAGAGGTATTATGCTAAGTGAAATAAGCCAGGTAGAAAAAGACAAATACCATGTGATTTCACTTATTTGTGGAATCTGAAAACAAAACAAAGAAATGAACAAAACAGCAGTAGCCTCAGAGACACTGAGCAGTGACTGGAGATTAGCATGGGGGAGGGGTATCATGGGTGGGTGCAGAGGGTAAGGGGAATAAAGGAGCACAAAAATCTCAATCATAATATAAACTGGTCATGGGGACTGAAGTGCAGCATGGAGCATATATAGCCAATGGTTTGGTAACATCTTTCTATGTTGACAGGTAGTAACTGCATTGTTGAGGTGAGGATTTAATAATGTGTATAACTCTTGAAACACTGTGTTACATACTTGAAGCCAATATAATATTGTATATCAATTATACTTGACTAAAAAAATACACTTTAAAAAATAGAAAATAAAAAATAAAATAAAATTCATGAACCCACATGGATAAATATATATTTTCATCAACCAGTTTTTTTTTTTTTAACAATTAGATAATTTCAACAACCTAGTAAATAAGCAAACATTCATTCCTGTTGTGTATGTAAAGTGATGAGGTATGGCTCTGCAGAACGGAAAGTGTTTGTAGGTGTATTTACTGTCAGAAATTGTGTATCCTAATGGGTCTTCTTCCATTCAAAGAAGCCATGTGGGGAAGATACGCAGTGGTTACAGGGATGTTGACCTTCCACGAACATTCTAGAGCTCCCATTTTGAGAATTCCCTTTAAATTCTGGCTACTATCAGACTCAAAGCTTCCAATCCTTTGCACCAGTGAGAATGAGAACAGATGGCATTTTTAGAGCCACTCACTGTAGCTTCTCTGTCTGCCCCCACCATGAGTGTCATATCTGACTAACAAGCAACTCTGGGCTCCTGAAGCTTGGAGGGGTTGGTCAAGGTCCCGCCTGCAAATTATTTCTACTTTTATGAAATCAATAGAACCCAGAATCTGCCTGAAGCTTGCATGTATCTTTATGGCCATTATCATGAAAAATAATCCAAGCTTAATCCAAGTCACAGGAAAGGCATAGCACTTCATTCCCCATCTCATTTTGAGTATTTTATATCTTGCAAAAAGTATCAAAAAGGGAGATTTGTGAGGGAGAGAAGTAAAATGATGCATTGACAACTTGGCTATTACTCACTGGTTTATGCAATGGTGTGCCAGGGAAGGAGGCTGATATCCATAATTAGAATAAGTATTTGTGTTATCATTGAACTTCAAATCTGTATTATCCTTGACTGCATTACCTGAGATAATTAGAAGTTCATGGCATTATTATGGATCAAAGTGATCTTAATAATTAATTTCTTGCTACCCAGGGTAGAAATGAGCCTCTGCAATTCTATTCCATTTGGAAAAGGTGTTCACCATGCACTTTTAAGCTCCTGACTTTGAAATTTTAAAATGAGATTTTTGCAAAAGGCTTTTTTCTATGTATTTTATCATTTGTTTACTTTTGTATTTTCAAGACATACACATTGTATACCAAAGTACTTTGTTACTATTGTACCACCGAATGGTGGAAGAGAAAATGATACACTACTCCGTGCTTTTTTTTTTTTAAGGTATCATTGATATACACTCTTATGAAGGTTTCACAAGGAAAACAATGTGGTGATTACATTCACCTTTATGGAGGTTCCTCAAAAAACTAAAAATAGAAATACCATTTGACCCAGGCACTCCATCTGTGCTTCTTTTTATTCTAAAACCCTGTTAACTTTTGTAGTGCTCTTTGTTATGTGTCCTTAGTAACTGCAAGTTTATACATGAACTTGGGATTTGTTTTGTGAAAGACCCAGGGCATTAAAAGAAGCTTATTTTCCCTTCACAAACTTCATCCTGTAACTTTTCAAGGTTAGAAAAAAAACCCTCTTGAGCTAATATTTTTCCTGGATATCAGACACATGAAGAGTCACCAATCAGGAATTGTTTAGAAAAGAATGATATTTAAGCCATTAAACAAGCTATGGAGAAAACTCAATATAATTCCTCCTGTTAAAAAAAAAAAAAATGAATTCTGGAGTATCACTCATTTGAAAATGGCTCTGAATACCTGGGACGAAAGAGACACAACTCTAAGCAGATGACATATCAGAGCAATTTGTAGAGAGAACCGAGGAAGTCAGTCAGAAAAAACATACATTAAAACAGACTCAGGGGAGAACGAGGGGAAATCCTCTGCCAGCTCATCAACCAAAGATTTGTTTGTTTCTGCCGCTGAAAAACAACAAAACAATCCAGCTGTTCCCTCAGTATTGATGAAGATGTGATGGTGATAGAAGCTTCCTCCACTCCTCAGGTCCCTGCCAATGAAGAAATTAATGGTACCCTAATCGACAGTGCAGTGGAGATCGTGACAGTTGGAGAAAGCTATGGGTCTCGTTCAACCCTTGGACACTCCAGATCTCACTGGAACCAAGTTTCAAGTTCTTACACAAGTCGGCCACGGAAGCCAAGGAACCGCAGCAGGATTTCTACTGTTATACAGCCTTTGAGGCAGAATGCAGCAGAAGTTGTGCACCTTACTGTTGATGAAGATGGTATCATTGATACCAAGAAAATCAATGTGGTTACTACATTCACCCTTATTATCGAGTCCCCTCCAGACCCTATTGCAGTCGCTGTCCATCAGTGTGGTAGGATGCCCCGGAGTCCTTACTTGTCTTCTCTGTGCTATACTGTCTTCCCCGTGACCCCACACACACCATGTGTACCAATCACGATGCCCTACAATCCCCTTTTCCCTCCCTCCCCATCTGCCCTGTCCCACCCCTCCCCTTCGGTGGCCGCTGGTCCCTTCTTGGAGTCTGTGGGTCTGATACTGTTTTGTTCCTTTGGTTTTGCTTTGTTGTTATAGTCCACAGAAGAGGGAAATCATTTGGAGTTTGTCTTTCTCCACCTGGGTTGTTTCACTGAGCATAATAGCCTCTAGCTCCATCCCTGTTATTGTAAATGGTAGGATTGATTTGTTTCTTACGGCTGAGTAGTATTCCATTGTGTATATGTACCGCATCTTCTTTGTCTGTCCATCTACTAATGGACACTTGCGTTGTTTCCATGTCTTGGCTATTGTAAATGGTGCTGTGATAAACATAGGGGTGCATTAAATAAATAAATAAAAATAAAACACATTCATGGAGTTACAGATTCTAATATGATATTCAGGGCCTGATCTATTCACAGGCAAAAAGTGGTAAATGCCAAAGGGGTCCAAGGCCTGACTGCTTCTGGCGATCTATCACACACTATTCATTCCCTGCACCTTCAGGCTGGTTTTGCTTATGGCTATGATCATTGGGCCCTATTTGTAGAGCTGGATCTGAAGTAACACTCATAAGTCAACAGATACAATATATGGCATGGGGTGAATCATGCCTGAAGCCCTGCTGTGATCTTAGGATCCACTGTGTAACTAGTTTTTCCCTTATATCTAAACCCATAGTTTACTTCTAATACCTGCCTCTCAATTATCAGGATTCTTCCTTTTGCTTAGGAAGTCCCTGAATGCTGGCTGGCTGCCTCCCTGGATCTCTGAAGATCACCTTCTCTTCAGTGTCCCACTGTGGTAATCAGGCCATCCATCCTAAGTGAACCCCATTTCCCCTTGCTGAACTTGTCTGATCCTTGAATTACCTAGCAGCCTGTTAAATATCAGGGCACATGAGACAACAATGTCCCCACCAGGGCGATCTGTCTTCTACTCATGGTAAAGTCAGATCAGCATTGTCTTGTACCACCCTACACAGGCATATAAACGTGTGCACATAAACATCACTTAAAAGTCTGTTCCATAGCCAAGTGCCTAGTTCCACTGAAAATCCTTTTGAATGTTTTGAAATTTTTGAATCATGTTCAAAGATGACTGTGTCATATTAATGGATGGCAAGATCTACTTAATGGGTTCATGGCCAGCAATTTTAAAAAATGGGAAAGACTATTATAGAATTGAGTACACTAGATAAGGATGAATGGGATCTTTTTTTTTTTAGGATAGGATAGGACAACACAGAACAAAATAGAAGTGCCTCACAAGTAGAAAGAGTCAGTAGTATTTTGTGAAATTCTATTCTAATTATGTTTATGTGTGTTTGTATATGTGTCCTGGATAATGGTAAAAAATATCTTTCTTACTGTATCAAATAGTTTTATAAACCATATATTAGAGCACTTCAAGAGTAAGGCATAGTATCTATGATACTTTAAATTGCAAATTTGTGATTTGAAGCAGATTACACATTAAGCCAGGACTTCCTTATAGACACAATATGTGCAATATCATCTGATAAGTCTGTTATTCTTAAGAAAGTTGATAAGCAGAGCTCTGAGGGAAGGGGAAACTAGATGGGTAAATTTTGGTGGTAGGATAAAGAAATAATAAGACCTGTGTCTGAATGGTACACTGGGTTGGCTTTGGCATGGAGGTGCCTGGGTTGGCAGGGACTAGCTTAATCAAGGCACTGGGAAACTCAGAAAATGAACTGATGGAACTAGAGAGAAGGACTTGGGCCAAAGGAGTCCCAGATGTATAAAAATTTCACTGCTAAAGAGTTTTGTTGAGCTGAACTGGTAAAGAATAATGACGGCACACTTTATATTTGTCTGTATCTTTACATATTAGAACTTTTTCACATCAGTTATTTTGTCCTTGGGAGAAAGGGATGGAACTAAGATGAATCAAGTGATTTGTTAGGATGCAGACTTTAAGGGGTGGTTTTTAATGGGGTCCTGCCAGTGCCCTGTGAACTTGGCTCATGTCACCCTAGTCTGGGCACTCTTTATGAGAGTAGACATTATTTATTGTTAGCTATTAGGAAAGTTAGTTACACAGAATTTAAGTGTAAGTGTCACAAGTAGTGTTGAACATCATTTAAACACTTGTCCCCCTGGCTCCTGGAAAAAGCACATTTTTTATGTACTTTAGGCAACCTCAGTAAGGAGTTATTCTGCAAGAATTTGCAAAGCAATAAATTGGCAAGATAAAGAACCATACTACACATATTTGTTATGAAATGTTTGTTCAGAAACAAAGAATGGCAAAAAGCAGCCAACAAGGTTTCAGCCTTGGATTCTTCCATTTAGTTGGAGGCATTTCCATTTCAGAAAGACGTAGACAAATTGGAAACCATTTAGGGAATGACAAAAAAAAATGATCAGGAAAAAGAAGGCTTGATTTATGAGGTCATATTAAAGGAGATAAATGCCTATTACTTGGCTAAGTGACAAGCAGGGAAAATGATAGGAATCTACAAATATTGGGAGGATGTAAATATGGACAATACAGAGAACTCTAAGTGAGCTGGAAGAGAGAACTAGCAGGAATGGAATGCAATAAAATGTGAAATTGTAGACAATGAGAAGAGGACCTTTGGCAGAGGGATTCATTAAGTTGAGCAGTAAACCATAAATGAAAGAAGAGGAAAAGGGGAAAAGGAGACAGAAGAATAAAAAAGATTGGGAATATGAGGAGAAGAAAGCAAAGAAGAAAGAAGGAAGGAGGGAGGGAAGGAAAAAGGGAGAGGGGAGGAAGGATGGAGGGAAGTTTCAAGTTTTCCCCTTGCATATATTTCCCTGTAAAATACACCAGCAAGATTGATATTGGCTTCTGGATAGATTTTTTTTTCAAATATAAGAGACATGAATCATTATAGAGACTTACTAAAAATAGAATCCATGGAATGTAAGAAATGCTTTTGTAAAACAGATGTTTGGTGTGGGTGACAAAAGTTACCAAAAAGAGAAGAAAGGAAAAAACAATGTGAAACTCTGTCTTGTTCCACCATAACAGGAAATTAAGAACCATATTTCTGGCAGGTCTCAGGTGGAAGGAATAGCTCCCAGAAACCTGAGCCAAAGGGATGGCATCAGTACCTACCTCAGGGGAGAAGGCTGCCGCTAAATCAAAAGGAGACAGTAATGGGCAGTTGAAGTAGCCGTGCAAAGCCATTACCGCCATTAAATTCAGAGCCTGGGTACAGGGAACTTGCCAACCTTTGGCTGGGCTGCCAGGCTGCTACACATAACTGTTACTGTAATTGAAACTGAATTATAACACTGCCCTGGCACACATCGTTCTTTAAAATTCCAACTCATAATAAATGCTATTAAAATAAAGATATGTGGAAACAGCCTATCATCTCTTTGTCTTTCTATAGGTGGCAGCTGCCTTCTTAAGGAGTATTCATGTTTTTTTCCTTTACTATAAAATGGCGAGGTTCAGGTGGAAAGGGTGCCCCTCTTAGGTGACGTGCCAAGCACCATCTAGGTACCAAACGCTATGCCAGCTCTCTCTCTTTTATACCTTCCTATAAGATTGAGATTCATAGCCTGCATTTCACAGATTAAAATCTGAGGTCAAAGAAATTAGGTAATTTGCCCTAATCACTTAGACAGTAAGAGAAAAAGCCAGGAATGAATAGAACTCCAGTCTGCTTGTCTTTAAAGTATTTCCATCATATCTAATATTCAGCAAGTTGCCCAGAGCATATAGTACATAGTAAGTACACAATTAATATGGGCTAAATTGAACTGAAAGGACTTGACAGTGTAACTGAGATATGAGAAGAATCTCCCACAACTTTGACCATGAACTGATGAAGTGTTGCCAAATTTTCACCAACTGTTGAATTACATATGAGCCAATTATAACCACATCTATATAATGGCATCTCTTAAGGACAAAGTATCTTTTGCCTTCCTTGATACTCATGTTAGCACAAAATATACTAGATTTCCACAGTCTCATAACAGAAAATGGGTCTAATACACAGATTATTTCAGTAGATGCTCAACTTGTGTGAAATAACCTACATAATCACTTCATGTCTTACATGATGTGATGCTGGGCTGAGAAATAAGAACAACAATCAGTATATAGCATCGACTATCTAAATATACAAATAATACTGTTCTGTGCTCCCAAGATGGCACAGAGAAATAGAAGACCCAGCCCCTATATTTGCAGAGTTTATAATTCTATTGAGAGGCAAGATATAAATGAATGTGAAAGTAAGTAAAGTTTAAATAGTCATTTGAAATTTACTTTCCAATAGATTTCAATGCACCAGTACACCAGAACTTGTATTAGGAAACAGCATACAAAAAGAAAATTAAATAAATAAGATGGAATCATTGCTTTCAAGGATCCTGCATATAGAGGGGCAGAAAACTTGCAAACGCACACTTCCAAAACAACAGGATTAACACTTTAGAGAACGGCATATGATGATAAGGAATGCAGATTAAGAATAGTTTCATTCTGCTGACAGTGGGCCTAAAGGCATTATCAAGGAAGACTTGATAGTAAGAGAGGTGAGGCCAGAGTTGAGTCTTGAAGAATGAGAGGGAGTTTTCCAGGCCAACAAAGAGCACTTCGAGAAGAAAGAACATTATGTACTAGTCCATACAGGTATAAAAATAGTAGAAAACTGTAGTAGATTGTAAGTAAGAAAGTCTTATTAGCCAAGTTACTAATATTTGATAGGGAGGATGGTATAAATACTACTTAAAAATGTTCAACCCCAGATTTTTTTCAGGCCTAACTTGAATGTCAATAAATACTGTGCTGAATTCAAGGCTATCTCAAGTAGAATCTTAACATTCCAAACAAATGTACTAAGTTCCCCTTCTTAAGAACTCATTAAAAGCAATATATTCAGACTACATAAGTTTTAAAACGTACCTTCCTGTTTGGGTTAACATAGGTTTACCTTTCTAATATATGAGGACCATTATGAACATTTTATAAATCATCTATTATATAATTCAAATGCTTGATAGTGTTCAAGAGCATATCCACTTTTTGAAAACTACTCATAGTTGCAGCAGAGGCATCACGGAGCATTTGATTAATGCAAAACAAAGAAGTGAGACTCATTCCTCTTAAATGCACATTTATAAAAGCGTATTGATCAGCATGGATATGTTACAGAAATTTCTGAATCTGAATGAGTCTTTGAATCTCACAAATAATGCTGTGAAGTATTCTTTTGAAGCACACTCTGAGAGTAACACAGTGGAATAAAAGTTATAAGAGCTATAGACAATGCTTATGGCTATAGAATTCTGATTATAACAATTCTGGGAACTAAATAGTTGCACTATCTACCTTCATAGAAAAATAAACTAGGAAACTGAGTGATGAAGTTCATTTTGCTAATTTACAAGGTTAAGGAAAACTTCAGGTTTTAATTTTCTCAAAGTGGAAACAAGGAATAATTTCACATTTAATCCTGGATGACTTTAACTGAAACTTTCTAAAACATTCCACATGAATGGTTTTCAACAAAAATGTGATATCCTTAAAGAGTAAGGAGCACTATTGCTTCTTTTCAAACATAATCAGTGTTGACATTGAACTTGGTCACTCCTACTTCCAGTTAATGATTACTTTCGGCAAATGAATTTTAACAGAATCTTCCCACTCCACCCTCAGCAGTCTTTACTTCTCCCTATTTCTTCAGCTGTTTCCTGGAAAGAACCTACTTTTTTTCTTAGCCATGCTGGACAGAGCTTGACTGCACAGAGCGAGTGGCTGGTTCAGAAAACTAAGATACGTCCCCTCAAAGTCAAACCTGCATCAGGCACTGATATTAAATTAGATTAACTCCTGATTTGCTCCATGTCCCGTTCTCCAAATGACTCCTCTACTTCCCCAGTGCCTGATCATCTAGGCTGGTTCCCCAATAACACGGTGTCCTGATCTTCCTTGGTGGGTGGAATCTCTCACTTTGACTTCCTACTGCAAACTTTGACTGCGGTCTTGACTGTTTCTTACTTCTTTGGCCAAAACCAACATACAGGAATGTTTTTCCCTTTCTCAGTCCAATAGTTCTTGTTGTCTACTTCACAGGCTATGCCCAGTGTCACCTTACGACAATTCTCCTTAATGCTGATTCCCCTCAAGATGCTTTCTAAAAATTATTTTTATTCTCCTTCCCTTTCTTTCTCTTTCTCTCCAAACACACAAACACACTTTTACCACACTATGAAATACCTATTTATATTGTCTCTATGGATTTCATATGTGACTATGTAGTTTGTATCTCAAAATCTATTTGCAAGGAAACCTCCTCCTCTTTCCTTTACCTGGAAATTGAAGCCCAGGAAATTGAGTAAGCAAAATCATTGGAGTCTTTCATCAATTTACTTATTCGACAGATATTTATTGTGTGCCTGATATATGTTAAGCCTCCTACTGAGAGTTTGCTTAATACTTGATTTAGCCTCATGCTCTCTCTCCTTCTTTGCATCACCTGCTTGACCTTATACCAGGAGGATAGTTCTCTCTCCTATCTTGTCTTCCTAGAAATGGTTCCTCATGCTCCATGGTTCAGCTTAAATAGCAGGTTTTCCATAAACTCTTTTCTAACCTTCGGAAGTGTACCAGCCCCTTCTTTTTAATATCACCCTAGAATGGAGTTTAACACATCATAGTAATTTCTTGCTTACAAGTCTCCTCCCAGTTAGATTCACTCTATGGGAAGAGATGAGATCACTGCCTCTCTAGTACTTGGAACAGTGCATGGTTACACATCAGGTCCTCAATCAATAGTAAACATGACAGTAAGAACATCTGCATGTCGAGGATTTAGTATAATATAATCATCCTGAAATTTTTAGTATTATGATCCATACACAAGCCCAAACCACGGTGATTCCAAGGATCTCTAATATTTTTAAAACCACATAGTGTTAGTCCAGACCAGTTTATTTAAAGAAAAATAGAAACATGAACAATAAACTTGATTGCCCCATCTCCTACAGTGCAAATATACTGCAAAACCCACTGGGAATTTATATTAACCCTCTATTGCTACCAGACATAATGGATAATGTCAGTTAATTCATATGGCATACTATAAGGGGTTGAATCTAAGGATTCTGATTAATATTGTTAGAAGAATGGAACTTCCCCTACCATCTACTAGAGCCATTTAACTGTACGATTTATGTGCTAATGACTCTGAATTTATATTTCTAGCTCAGAAGTCCCTGCACTCCAAATGACTTTTCCATCTCAGTGCAAGTCATCAGTGGAATATCTCAGAGACATCTCAGACATGATGTTTCCAAAGAACTCTCAATTTTACATTTCATCCTCCCTGTCACTATAATGGCTGCATCTAAAACCTCAAGTCAGAAAGCCAGGCACCGTAACCTTGATGACTCTGCCTTTTCTGTTTCCATTTTCATCTCCCCTCTAATCAAGCCCTGCTGAGTCTTCATGCAAAATAAATCATATTCTTCTCTCAATTTCATATAATGTATTGCATTAATGAAGATCCCTATTACTTCTTGTCTTTACTATTGAAACAACTTCCTATCTGCCCTCCTTATTTCTTCTCTTACTCCTTCCAGTCTGAAGGAGTTGGATTCAGACTCACTGATCATCTTTGAGTTCCTGCAATGTAAGTTCTTTACTTTCTCAGAGCCTTTGCACATGCTGTTCCTTCTTGAAATGTTTTCCACCCTTACTCTTTTCATGATGTTTCCATTCTGGCCTCTGTTCAAATATTATCTCCTTGATAAACTTCTGACCATGCTCTTTAAATAACCATCCCTCAACTTCACAGGAACACATAATTCCAGTTTTTCTCACCATCTTATTTTATTGTTTCTTAACTCTTAACACAAATGGAGTATTACTTTAGTAATACCTCTCTTTTTTTGGGTTGTATTTGCTTTCCTCCAGCAATATAAATTTTAGGCAAAGACTTTGACTCTTATATGCTATTTTATCCTCAGGGACTAGTATGGAGCAAAACACTGAAAATAATTTGTGTTGAGCAACAAATGCGGTAAAATAACTAAAAATAAATACAACAGGCATTAATGAGCATTTACTCTCTGAACATAGGTATTTCCACCCATTTATTTGCCTTTATTACTCCCTATAGCACTGTAAGGTATGTAGTTATTTATTTAACCAGTGAGAAAAGTAAGTTTATCAAAGTGTTAGTATCATTTTCAGGTTTTAACCTGTTACTACATCTGATTCCAGTGCTTTTCTTTATACCTTATATTACCAAAACCATTGTTTAATTTAAAAATACTTTCTACCTCTTGTTGATATTTCATTATGAAATTTTGTCCCATCACGTACATTTTCTTTAAATCAAGGAATAAACAAACATGTCAACACACACTGGTATTCTGTCTTTGAAAACAAGTAAACAACAAAAAAAGAAGAACAAAATCTCACCAATAAAAATCTACTACATCAAACTACTGCTGCAAATTAAACATGTGTTAAAGAAGTAGAATGGATCTTTCTGGTGATAAGACTAATGGCTGGTGGCTGGGAGGCAATCATCTGCCTGTCCTTTACTAATTCAGCCTCAAAAAAGCCTTGGGGATTTTTAGACCACTACTTTATCATATCACTTCAGAAATACATTACAGGAAATATCAAAGGCATTATTTTCCTAAATGTCCTAAAACTGTGACAGAAAGGGTTCATAATATAAGTGCCACTGGCTGTTGCAAAGTCAGTTCAGGAAGGCAGCCACATAAACTCCTCTATCTTTTACCCAACAAGCCCATGGCTAGAGAACCTAAGAGGCAAGCAGTGGCAGCGCGGCTGGGAGCCGGGGCTCTGGGAATCAGCCCAGGGCTTCCTCAGCGGGGTACAAGCATGTGACCGTGAACAATGACTCCGTTTTGTCCCCATTAAAACAGGGTTAACATAATATCTATCTCATAAGGTTGTGGTCAGATACAAAAAGACAAAGTGAGTAAAATGCCTATTATGTAGGAAGATCTTAAAAATTTGTCAGTTTTTGCCATAAAGTAATGTGTCCTGAGAAATACTGAGTTTTAAGCTACCCTGTGTCTTGAGAATCTAAACTTTAGAGGAGGGCAAAGTGCTGGCTGGTACAATTAATGGAGTTAAATGAACTTGGGTGTTTTAAGGATAAACTGTGCCTCCTCTCCATTTTTCAAAACAGCTTAATTGAGGTATAAATTTGCATAGCACAGAACTCATTCACCTATACAGAATGACTGAATGACTTTCAGCAGATTTACAGTTACACAATCATTGTCAAAATCCAGCATTAGAGAAAAAAACATAGGCAAAAATCTCTTGGACATAAACATGAGTGACTTCTTCATGAACATATCTCCCTGGGCAAGGGAAACACAAGCAAAAATGAAAAAGTTAGACTATATCAAGCTGAAAAGCTTCTGTACAGCAAAGGACATCATCAATAGAACAAAAAGGTATCCTACAGTATGGGAGAATATATTCATAAATGACAGATCCAATAAAGGGTTGACATCCAAAATATATAAAGAGCTCACGCAACTCAACAAACAAAAAGCAAATAATCCAATTAAAAAATGGGAAGAGGAGCTGAACAGACAGTTCTCCTAAGAAGAAATCCAGATGGCCAACAGGCACATGAAAAGATGCTCCACATCGCTTGTCATCAGAGAAATGCAAATTAAAACCACAATGAGATATCACCTCACACCAGTAAGGATGGCCACCATCCAAAAGACAAACAACAACAAATGTTGGCGAGGCTGTGGAGAAAGGGGAACCCTCCTACACTGCTGGTGGGAATGTAAGTTAGTTCAACCACTGTGGAAAGTAGTATGGAGGTTCCTCAAAATCTCAAAATAGAAATACCATTTGACCCAGGAATTCCACTTCTAGGAATTTACCCTAAGAATACAGCAGCCCAATTTGAATAAGACAGATGCACCCCTATGTTTATTGCAGCACTATTTACAATAGCCAAGAAATGGAAGCAACCTAAGTGTCCATCAGTAGATGAATGGATATGGTACATACACACAATGGAATATTATTCAGCCATAAGAAGAAAACAAATCCTACCATTTGCAACAACATGGATGGAGCTAGAGGGTATTATGCTCAGTGAAATAAGCCAGGTGGAGAAAGACAACTACCAAATGATTTCACTCATCTGTGGAGTATAAAACAAAGAAAAAAACAACAGCAGACTCACAGAACCCAAGAATGGACTAACAGTTACCAAAGGGAAAGGGACTGAGGAGGATGGGTGGGAAGGGAGGGATAAGGGGGTGGGGGGAAAGAAAGGGGGCATTAAGATTAGCATGTATAATGTTGGGGGAGGCACGAGGAGGGCTGTGCAATACAGAGAAGACAAGTAGTGACTCTGCAGCATCTTACTATGCTGACAGACAGTGACTGTAATGGGGGTTGTGGGGAGGACTTGTTGAAGGGGGGAACCTAGTAAACATAATGTTCCTTATGTAATTGTAGATTAATGATACAAAAAAAATCCATCATCAGGACATACTCATCACCCCCAAAAGATCCCTCATGCCCACTGGAGTCACTCCCCTTCACACTTTTAGCCCCAGGCAACCACCAATCTACTTGCTCTCTCTGTAGATTTGCCTTTTCTGGATATTTCATTTAAATTGAATTATCCAATATGTGGTTTTTTGTGTGTCTGGCTTTTTCATATCATATAATATGGAAGTTCTGCCCAGCTTTGCATGTATCAGTACTTAGCTCCTTTTCACTGCTAAATACTATTCCATTCTTTCAATACACTACATTTTGTTGTTTGATCACCCAGTGACTGACATTTGTGTTGTTTCCATTTTTTGGTTATTACAAATACTGTAACTGTAAGCACGTGCATGCAAGTCTTTTTCTGGACTCATGTTTTATGTCTTTTGGGTAGATTCCTAAGACTTTCCCTTTGCATTTTAGGTGAAGGATGTGCCCCTTGCAGACTCCAGTGTAACTGGTTGGGTAGTTGAGTAGAGTTCTGATTCTAACTCTCTAGTAACAGTTGAGTGATCAGTTCATACAATTAAGTGGAAAGAAACATATCGGGTCTTATCTCTGCCCCTTTTTTCCCCTAAATCTCCTTGAGACTTTGGGAGAATAATTTTCAGCAAGTAGGTATCTGCATTTATGAACCAAATGCAGGAACTAGATGTTCCCTGAACTTTCTTTTTCCTTATAAAGTTTCTAATAATATTAGTTACTAAAGAGTTTTAAAACAAAACAAAAAACACAATCAGTGAATCATCTCCCTTGCCTCTGGCATTTTCTGGGCCATGACACTATGTGGGAGGCCAGCACTAGGTACAAGATGAATGACACAGAAAGTGAATGATACAGAGAGCATCTACATATCCTCCTACTGCATGCAGAATCCAGGATTTATAAGCTGGCCCCCCTCTACATGTCTCTTTTGCTTTTAAGGCTCTTATTGAAAATCACTAAATTTCTCTGCCCATATTTTGCTAAGCCAGACATTTCATTCAAAGTTAACTGGTCATAAAACAAATGTAACTGAAACAGAATAGCATGGTTTATTTAATAAAACATTTAAAAACCTATAAATCCAAGTAATGACCATTACCTTCAAAATAGTCATCTCAGTGATTATATAGTTCTTCATTTATTCTGACATTGTTCGGAGCATACTAGGTTGTTTCCCTTTGGAGACATCCTCCAAACCAGTGGCAGAGCCAAATTTGCAAGTTCATTTTTAAATCTTATTATTAAATATTTAGCATAGAGCAAAAACTATCAAGAATAATAAGATGAGTGTGTATATACCAGCACAAAGTTTTAAAATAATTGATTATCAATGCTCTGGAGCCTATTTATTCCCATGCATATATTTATACTTTAATACATAAATATGTTGCCCTAAGCAATATATGATTTTTTTTGCAGACTTACATAATTCCATAGATATCACACTACACGTGTACTCTTTAGCAATTTGCTCTTTTCATGCAATACTATGCTTGCTAGATTCATCCAGAGTGGTATGCTAATTCTGGTTCATCAATATTTACACTGTGGAACATTACATTTTTTAATTAAAGAAAAGCTCAATGATTTATCCTATTTCCTACTGTTATACATTTAGGCGGTATCTAATATTTTCCTCCCACAAACACTATACCTATGAATATTTCTGTGTCCATTTCCTTTGTGTAATTATTGAGGGGTCTCTCCAGGGTATTTACCTAGGAATGAAATTTCCATGTTGTGGCATATGGACATCTTCATGTATACTATTTATTACTGAATTTTCTCTACAGTGTTGGCACCAATTTTTATTCTACCCATGAGGACATAAAATTCTCATTTTCCACAGCCCCTCAAAACTCCTTAAAGATTTTAATTCTTGCCAGTCACCAATTTGAATTTTTAAAATTTCATTTTTTAAAGTCAAATGTAACAATCATTCGGTATCTACAATGGATACACCTCTGGGCTTTCTTTTCTATGGAATGCAAAGTGAGATGTAGTGGAATTACACTGGAGTTAGAGGAACTTAATATCAAGCCCTCACACCTGACACCTAACAAACCGGTCAAATAATTTAATCTCTTCAAACCTAGGGGCTGGACAAGAAAATTCTCAGGCCCCTTTCACCTCTGAGCTTGACTCTTGATGCTCTGTGGGAGCTCACAAAGCCAGGAGGAGAAACAGCACTTCCTAAGTAACCCAGCAAATACACAAATGAGGCATTAGGAGAATCTAGAGGATGGCAACCAAATAGGGGAGAGGGAAGGACTGGGGACATTTCATCAAGGAGACTTGGATGAGCTGTACCCAGGATGGCATGGATGAAACACTCAGGAATGAATGGAGGAAAAGAAATGCAAAAAGGGAACAGCCTGGGTGGAGATCTAAAGGCAGAAGAGAGAAGGGAACAAAGGAAGAGAGAGGCGGGTATCTCTACAGCACAGGTGTTAAGGTAAGCACTGGGGGAGCAGGGGATGAGCCCCAATACATCATTTTTCATTATGTCAAAGTGTAATAAATCTTCATCATTTTGTTGATGATTTTATTTTTAAAACCTCCCAAAGCAGTTTGGAATCAAATCTCTATCTAAGGCAGATGGTCATTTTTTTTTTCACTTCAGATGAAGCTATAAAACTAATTTCTGTGAAGCTCACAGACCGACTGAATAGTTATTTCTCCAAATGAGTTTCTGAGGGGTTTTGAGAAATGGAAGGATGCACTATACAAATAAGAATGTAGTCTCCAAAGGTGACTACTTTGAATAAACATGTTCTTTTGATTTTTGAATTCTGGTAGGTTGGTTTAAAATAGCTCATTGTTTCAGTTATATCTGGTACAGAAAACTCTCAAAACCTGATGGAGTCTTAGTATTCCCAATCAAATTTTAAAAATACAAAATAAATATTTCTGGGAGGAAAAAAAATGCCTTCTAAGAAGCTCTAATTTTTTATGCTAGAATGGCAGCAAATTTCACTTTGAAAAATAATTAATGTATCTGATTTATTATTGTTGGTTAAGGACATGGACCTAGCAGGCAAAATACTTGGGTTCAAATCTTGACAATCCCATTATAAGGTGGAATATTTATTTAAGCAAATTATTAAGCTCAATTTGCTAGTATTAGGATTCATTTGGCTTTATGTAGCAAAACACCTAGGTCAATCTCCATGTATTTAAGTCACTGTTATTTTTCCCATATAGTAAGAAATCAGAAGTAGACAGTTCATCACCATGTTGTCACCAATGACCCAAGATCCCTCTCTATATTTCTGACTCAACATTCTCTTCTTTTCTTTACTAAAGGACTTAATTTTTTTTTAGAGCACTTTTAGGTTCACAGCAAAATCCAGAGGAAAGTACAGAGGTTTCCCATATACTCCCTGCCCCCACCCCCATCCTACTTTGCTAACAACATCGCTCACTAGAATGGTACATTTATTACCAAGAATGGACCATGCTGATGCAGCATAATCTCCCAAAGTCCATAATTTACCTTAGGGTTCCCTCTTCGTGTTGTAAATCTATGGGTTTGGACAAACGTATAATGACATACATTTATCTTTGTAATGTCACATTATTTTCACTGCCCTAAAAATCCTCTATGCTCTGCCATTCATCTTTCTCCAACTCTCCAACCACCACTGAGAAACCACTGATTTTTTTTACCATCTCCATAGTTTTGCTTTTCCCAGAATGTCATATAGTTGGAATCATACAGTAGGCTGCCACTTCATATTGACTTCCTTCTCTTAGCAATATGTACTCAAGTTCCCTCCATGTCTTTCCATGGCTTGATAGCTCATTGAATTTTAGTGCTGAATAAGATTCCATTGCCTAAAGGTACCACAGTATGTTTATTCATTTACCTACTGAGGGACATCTTAGTTGCTTCCACCTTTTGGCAGTTATGAATAAAGCTAGTAAAAACATCCATGTGAAGGTTTTTGTGTGGACATAAGTGGTCAATTCTTTGGATAAATACCAAGGTGTGGGTTGGCTGGGGAGGTTAGTGATGCTGAATTGTATGGTAAAATATGTTTAGTTTAATAAAACATTGCCAAAAGGTCTTCCAAAGCAGCTGCACCATTTTGCATTCCCATCAGCAATGTGTGAGTTCCTGTTGCTCCACATCCTGGCCAGGATTTGGTATTGCCAGTGTTCTAGACTCTGGCCACTTCAATAGTGGCCAGAATGTAGTGGGACGTAGTGGTATTACATTGCTATATTAATTTTCATTTCCCTAGTGACATATAATGTGTCAATTCTTTTCATATGCTTGTTTGCTACCTGTATATCTCTTTTGTGTATGTGTGAGAACAGTTAAGTTCTATTCTCTTAGCAAATTTCAATTATGTAATACAGTATTATTAACTGTAGTCACTATGTTCCACATTACATCCTCAGACTTATTCATCTTATGATTGAAAGTGTGGAGATTATGAGCCCCAACTTTAAGCTCTACTGCAAAGCCACAGTAATAAAGACAGTTTGGTACTGGCACAAGACCAGACCCATAGACCAATAGAACAGACTAGAGAGCCCAGATATAAACCCAAGCATATAAGGTCAATTAATATATGATAAAGGAGCCATGGACATACAGTGGGGAAATGACAGCTTCTTCAACAGCGGGTGTTGGCAAAACTGGACAGCTGCATGCAAGAGAATGAAACTGGATTATTGTTTAACCCCATACACAAAAGTAAACTCAAAATGGATCAAAGACCTGAATGTAAGTCATGAAACCATAAAACTCATAGAAGACAACATAGGCAAACATTTCCTGAATATAAGCATGAGCAACTTCTTGCTGAACGCATCTCCTCGAGCAAGGGAAACAAAAGCAAAAATGAAGAAATGGAACTACATCAAACTAAAAAGTTTCTGTATGGCAAAAGACACCATCAACAGAACAAAAAGGCATCCTATAGTATGGGAGAATATATTTATAAATGAAATATCTGACAAGGGGTTAACATCCAAAATATATAAAGAACTTACATGCCTCAACACCCAAAAAGCAAATAACCCAATTAACAAATGGGCAGAGGATATGAAGAGACAGTTCTCCAAAGAAGAAATTCAGATGGTCAACAGATACATGAAAAGCTGCTCCACATCACTAATCATCAGGGAAATGCAAATTAAAACCACAATGAGATATCACCTCACACCAGTAAGGATGGCCAGCATTAAAGACTAAGGACAACAAATACTGGTGAGGATGTGGAGAGAGGGGAACCCTCCTACACTGCTGGTGGGAATGTAAGCTAGTTCAACCATTGTGGAAAGCAATATGGAGGTTCCTCAAAAAACTAAAAATAGAAATACCATTTGACCCAGGAATCCTACTCCTTGGAATTTACCCAAGGAATACAACTTCTCAGATTCAAAAAGACAGATGCACCCCTATGTTTATCTCAGCACTTTTTACAATAGCCAAGATATGGAAGCAACCTAAGTGTCCATCAGTAGATGAATAGATAAAGAAGAGGTGGTAAATATACACAATGGAATACTATTCAGCCATAAGAAACAAATCCTACCATTTGCAACAATATAGATGGAGCTGGAGGACATTATGTTCAGTGAAATAAGCCAGGCGGAGAAAGACAAGTGCCAAATGATTTCCCTCATTTGTGAAGTATAACAATGAAGCAAAACTGAAGGAATAAAATAGCAGCAGACTCAAAGACTTCAAGAAGGAACTAGTAGTCACCAAAGGGGAGGGGTGTAGGAGGGCAGGTGGGGAGGGAGGGAGAAGGCGATTGAGGGGTATTTTGTTTAGTACACATGGTGTGGGGGATCACAGGGAAAACAGTGTAGCACAGAGAAGGCTAATAGTGAATCTGTGGCATATTACTACACTGATAGACAGTGACTGCATTGGGGTATGGGTGGGGACTTGATAATATGGGTAAATGTAGTAACCACATTGTTTTTTCATATGAAACCTTCATAAGAGTGTGTATCAATAATACCTTAATAAAAATTTTTTTAAAAATTGAAAGTGTGTACCCTTTTACCAGCACCTCCCCATTTCCTCCACTCCCTTAGTCTCTGGGAACCACCATGCCACTCTCTGTTTCTGTCAGTTTGACATTTTCTCTTTTAAATTCCACATATAAGCAATACCAGAAAACATCTGTTTTCTTTGTCTTGTTTATTTCACTTAGCATAATGCTCACCAGGTCCATCCATGTCATCACAGGTGGCAGGATTTCTATTAGGCTAAATAGTTTTCCATTGTGTACCACATCTTCTTTATCCAGTCACCCACTGACGGACACTCAGGTTATTTCTGCACCTTGGCTATTGTGAGTAATGCTGCAATAATTATTATGATAGTGCAGGTATCTCTTCAATCTAATGGTTTTGTTCCCTCTAGATATATAACTAGAAGTGATATTGCTAGATCATATGGTAGTTCTTTTTTTAACTTCATGAGAACCCTTCACACTATCTCACAGAGGCTGTACTAGCTCACATTCTCAACAATGTACAAGGGTTCCCTTTTCTCTGCATCCTCTCAACATTTTTTATCTCTTGTCTTTTAGATAGAAGACATCCTAACAGATATGAGGTGATACATCATTGTGGTTGTGACTTGCATGTCCCTCATGATTAGTGATGTTGAAACATCTTTTCACATAGCTATTGGTCATTTATTCATTTTCTTTGGAAAAATGTCTGTAGCAAAAATAAATGTTGACCACATCAAACTAAAAAACTTCTTTATAGCCATGAAAACCATCAACAAATGAAAAGGCAACCTATGGAATAGGAGAAAATATTTGCAAATCACAAATCTAATAGGGTGTTAATATCCAAAGTATACAAAGAATTCATGCAACTCAACAGCAATAAAACAAATAACCTAATTTAAAATGGACAAAGAACCTGAGTAGAGATTTTCCCACCATTCTTGATATGGAGTTTTTTCCCTTGGTTTTAAGATAGCTCCTTTACCACTAAGCATTACTTTGGAGTTTGAGGCAGAAACAAGGAAGAAGCCAAATCTTTCCCTTTATAAGACTTTGCATTTTTATTTGGAAGGGTGATCTATACTCAAGGGACTGTCACTCAAGTCCTATTGGCCATTGACTAAGAAAAATGGTTATTCTTTGTTGCATGAGAAACTGAAAAATTGAATATTTTTGCTGAGTACATTGCTACCCCAAACAAAATCAGGGTTCTTTTAGCAAGGAAGATGTCAAAGTGAAAATCAGATAGGCAACTAAACAGTGCCTATTACATATCATCATTAAAGGGTTACTTTGAAAGTTAAAAACAAAATGAATGAAAATCTTAGCATACCACTCAATACCTCTTACCCAGTGATAATTATATTAACATATGATTAATAACGTTGTATGTATTCATCCATGGACATGTTAATCCTTCATGGCCCAGATCAAATGCCGCACCTACTAAGATCCCTCTCAGAATCTGCTACTCAGATCTTACTCATTTTACTTGATGAGACATAAATTAATCTGACAAACGAGCAGAAAAGGATACAGAATTGTAAAATTGGGGAAAGAATCAAAGACCCAGCCTTGGCAAAATGCAGGAAACTAATAAAGCTTTGTGGGAATTAAACACTACTAAGAGAGTGTGAGTTCCATAAGCTACTATATTAGAGAGTAAACTTGTGCTTCACACCAAGGTCCACAATGGGATTGTCCCTAACAGGTGAAGTGTTTTGTTTCTGGACAGGTAAAGCATGACTGCTGTCTACTATGGGGTCAAAAGCACATAAGTAGTTGACTTTGAATGAATGACAGTATGATAACTCAGTGTTACCAATTACAGAAATGACTATTTGTTCACCTTAGTATTACTGAGTATCTGCAGTTTAAGAGTGAGAGTGGAATTTTCAGAGTGAATGGTGAGAAGCAATATAGAGGTAGAAATGCATAGTTCTAATTCATAGAATGCTTCAGTTTGAACACAAGATATGGAAAGGCCATTGCTAGCAGCTTAAAAAGCAGAAATATGTATCAAGAAACTGAATACATTTAAGTAGTAACATGACAAAGTCAGACCCATGTTCCTGGGGGCTTCCTCTGGTAAACTCAATGAAAGCAGAAACAATGATTTCCTGAATATGGGTAACAGATCTGAATATGGGATCTGAAGGGGAGATGGACAGAAAGGGAAGAGGTAAGAGAATTACACAGGCAGAACAGAAAGGAAGTGTCAATTGAAGATTATTTCTAGGAAACAAAGATGGGAGCATTCAAGATCCCCTGTAATTTCAACCTTGGCTGAACTGCTGCTGCAATGAAAAGTAATGAGACAGCAAGAGGCAAAACAGCCATAGAAAGGAAGATAAAAAGGAGCATTTTATGTATGCTGAGTTTGATAGGCCAAGAATTCTCTCAGGATACACACACAATTTGGAATTACATAACTAGGGTCAATGGGAGAACAGATCTGGTGATACAGAAAGTCCTTTGCCATTTTTTATAATGTTCTGTATTTTCCTCTAGTCTTGCTATATTCTCATCTTCATTAATCACCCAATTACTTTGCATATGTCTAATTCTGTGAAGTTTCAAAATCCTTCTACATAATGTTATCCCATGTGAACCCCTCCAACTGGTCATCACTGTATAATCCAGGCAGTATTTTCCCATTTTTAAAAAGGAAACTGAGTCTCAGAGAGCACCCAGATTCTTTACTATTTTTTCTTTCTTTACTGGTAAATCAAAAGGAAATGATAATCACCCTTTTCTCCCCACCCTTCTTATTCATTGAGCCATGGATAAGATTTTGGTCCATGCAAAATCATTTAAAAATCTTTAACTGTAATTCTTTATGGATTTATGACCTGCTAAAACTTTCCAAGGTCTATTATCTCACCTGCTGGAATTTTTTTGATGGATTCCTTCTCACTTAAAAACAGCCCATTTACATTTCAAAAACCATACCAGTATTAACCAGATTATACCTTCTAATTATTCTTAAAGGTCTGATCTCAGGAAACTGTTTGAATCCATCTGTTGTTTAAATTCACATTTGTTGTACATGAAAGAGAAAAATTCACTTATATTATCTCTAGTTATTTCTAGTATGTACAGAATAATTACTTGGCAGAATCTCACAAGCAGCAGCTATAGCACAGAGTAAGTCTCTGGAATGACTGCCACTAAGAATCACAATCACTCACATTCGCTAAAGGCATCTAAAGGGCATAAGCATTTCAGCATTCTGTCTATAATCAGCATACACCCTGCTGATATATAACCAGAAAAATATTATACCCTTAGAAAATAAATATATATATGTATCTGCTTTCCATGCATGCATGCATGGACCTTTCAAATATACAAAGGTCCAGTCCTGCATGAGATTCAACAGCCAAGTTTGTGGGAACTGAAGCTTCAGTAGAAACATTAAGTGGATTCATCAGGTGCTCCTCAGCATGGCCAGCTCCATACATTACACTGTTTCCATTACATGCACGTCAGGCAGATAAAAGGCTATGTACTAGGTTGATTAGTATCCCCCAAAATTTATTTCCATCAGGAACCTAAGAATGGGACCTTATTTGGAAATAGGGTGTTTGCAGATATAATTAGCATATAAGATGAATACCTACTGGATTAGAGTGAGCCCCAAAATGACTGGCACCCAATCACTGACATCCTTACAAAAGATCATGTAAAGACACATACGGAAGAAGGTCACATGGCATTAGAAATTGAATGTGGAGCAAGGTAGCTACAAGCCAAAGAATACCAAAGATTGCTGGAAGCTACTAGAAGCTAGAAAGAAGCAAGCAAGAGTCTTCCCGATAGCCTTCAGAGGGAACGTAACTCTGTAGATATCTTGATTTTAGATTTCAAGCCTCTAGAACAGTGAGAGAATGCATTTCTGTTATGCGAGCCACCCCATTTGTTGGAGGCAATCCAGGAAAATAACCTAGGCTCTCAATGACACATTGACAACTCTGACCTTACTTGCTTTCCTTCCACCACCTCCACACTGACCCTCCTCCCAAAGACTTCATAAGTACTTGTGCAACCACATGGATAAAGCACCTGCATTTTGACAGTTCATGCAAAAGTTGTTTTCAAGTCAAAAATAATTTAAGGAACATGCTAATCAAGTTTAAAATGCCATTTTTAATAGTTTCTTTAAATTAGCTTTAATTAACAATTTTTATTGTATCCCTAAGATGTGCAAGTTATTGGCACTAAGGGGACCAGTAAGAAAAGGAAGACATGGTAACAATATGTCCTTAAATTAGTCCTCACAGCCAGAATCTTCTGCTGCTTTCCGACCGCTCCACCTCCTGATGCTTCTAGTTCCTCTTATCTCTAGCGTTCACACCTCTCTCTGCTTCAGTTCTGGGCTCGTCCTCCTCCATGGTTTCTGTTAGCACCAAAGTTATGATGGCACCAAAGCCATAATCTCTTCTGGAGGCTGACCGGACCTGCGGTCTGCTCTCTTCATCTTCGTCTTTCAGTGGGTAACTGACTTGTCCCTTCAAACTTGACCTTGTGAAGACTGCAAGATCTGCGCTCAACAGGGTGCTATTTAGTAGTATTAACAAGTTGTTTTTGTTATGCTTTTGTTCCCGGACACTAACATGCCAGGGGCAGTTTTCCTCTCCTGCCCGATACCAATCAGAAACAAGGATTTAGAGCAACCACAGACCTAAATGGAGTCTTGGAGGCACACTTGCAAAGATGGTATTTGTCCCCTTACAAAAACTATCTGAGACTACATAGAGAGGAGGAGGTGAGGAGGTCAGAGCGGTGATGCCAAAGTG
Source organism: Manis pentadactyla (assembly GCF_030020395.1). NCBI lineage: Eukaryota > Metazoa > Chordata > Mammalia > Pholidota > Manidae > Manis > Manis pentadactyla. The sequence continues at coordinate 16,551,023 of NC_080023.1, forward strand.
TAGAAGGACCAACCAGAGGGCCAGACCTAAGAAGGTGGGGTCCTCAGCACCTGAGACTGTTATGAAAAGAACATTCCATGTCACAAGTGACGGAGTAGGATGGGAGAGATTCAGGGGATGGATAAATCACCTAGAGGATAAATGAACTGAGTGCTTGCATTTTTCATATCTATATAGAGACAAATGTTACTTTAGAAAATACAAAGCTGTCCTCACATCACTTCATTTAATCCTCAAGAGAGCCCATGGATAAAAGCATCACCACCATTCCTCACTTGAGGAAATTAAAAACTTAACACACCCAAAGATACAAAACTACTAAGTGCTAGTGTTAGAACTAGAACACACTTGGTCTGTCTATAAATTCATGTCCTCTTTTCAATTTATCTCCATATATGACCCTTAATTTTTTTCTGCCCTCTGAGCATTTAATGAGCAAAATTACAAATGCTTTAACCAATCATTCAAGGACCTTTATTATATGACCTAAAAATTCTGTTCTCCCTTGCTCTCTACTAATTTCCTGTGGGTACACTCAAGGTTGCTATCTACCCCGACAAAAAAATAGAATCTTGCCACATAAGCCTGTGTACTTTCGTCCCTCCCTCTGGACTAACCCTTTCCTGATCCAAGTCCTCCCTAAAAGTCAAGGTTCAAACACATCCTCTGTTCATCTTCTTAACACAAGAGAAGGAATTTAAGCAATAGTGCTTTAAGCCTAGAGTCAGGAAGTGGTAGCTACTAGCATCGTAAGTTCTGAGTCAAAAACTGTCCATGTTTTCTGAGTCTTGCTTTTCCTCATAAGGACTATGTCTTGCCATCCACTTCCATAAGGCATGTTTCAGCCTGCTTGCAATTAGCAATATGTGAATACAGAAAGAAAGGGATTCTGAAAGATAGATCCAATTATAACAGTCTGCATTTTCTTATAATACTGGTGACAGAAGAGATGCTGAGAAGTTGCTTTTAAGTCTATGATAAACAGACTTAACTAGAAAGAGTTCTGCAGATCCAACACCAATACACATGTACATAATGTACTTGGAGTTCAGGTGGTAAACGAGGTCGCAAATGTACTGAAAGCAGAAGATGTACTGAAAAGTCACGGGTATATTCAGGTAGATACTCCTTTAAGAAAAAGTGTGAAGAGAGGACAGAGGAAATTCAGAAAGAAAGAAGTCCACACACTTAATAAACCTCTACTTTGGACAGGGAATGCAGTCCTGCAGGGAGTTATATATCCCCTTCCTCCAAGTGCACTGATGGAAGAGACATCAGTAAAATGGCTTGTATCCTGATGAACCTGTTCTTTATTGTCCCTGGTACCATTCAACCCATAGAATAAAAAAGAGGCTACTTATCTATGAATCTCTTTACGAAGACCCACAAGCCCCAGGCATTTTCCATGGAGCAATAATTCTCAAACTTTACTCTCCATGAGGATCACCTTGGGGGCATGAAATATATATCTTCTACCTCCACTCCAAGACATTTTCTTAGGGGAAACTTCAAACATGTCTATTTTAAAAGCTCCCTGGCTAATTCTGATTCAGGTCTGTTCTCCTTGCCATTCCAGAAACAGTAACTTTTAATTCATTACGTTTTCATGAAATTACTCCGAGGTAGAAGCTAAGAACTCCATTTTACGAATGGGAATAATGGTAAAAGTAGTAGTCGGTAAGTGACCAGAATTCAAGTCTCTGGTCCCTCTATCCCACGGCTATGCCGTTTCCACTTTATCACACTGGTGTAAACAGGTTAGCCTAGGAAAACAGGTTAGCAGGAGAAAAGAACTTAAGAAGAAGCATGCAAATATTTAAGAGGACATTTTCTGACCAAGGACTAGATATTCAGGCAATAAGACTAAGGAAACAACTTTCCTGTGACCACAGAACCTGGTAAGTCTGGAAGAACAGCCTACAAAGGGAAGCTAGATATTAGCGGAGTCCCAGTGATTAGAATCCATGTGATATGCACTATGAAAAGATATGAAAAGAACAGGACATTGACCAAGACAATGAGAGCCTGATGGAGCTTTTTCACTATAGAAAAAGGAAAGGTCATGAGAACTGTGTCAGAAGATATGGAATAAAATGAGCCCTGAGGCCATCTGTAGATGGGGCATTAGGTCTCTGAACTATTAATTAAAGTCCTCTTCCTTAGTGGGACTTTAAATAGCCAAAGGACTTGGAGATCAAACAGTGGAGATTAGGGGATGGTTTTTTAAAACAGTTTGACAGAAAACCATGGAGACACTAAAAACATCCATAGCTGCCAGTGGCAGAAGGTGGAACAGAATAGGCAGAGAGGAGTTTTTAGGGCAGTGAAAAGAGTCTGTCTGATATCAGAATGATAGATATGTGCCATTAGCCATTTGTCCCAACCCATAGAATGTACAGCACCAAGAGTGAGCCCGAAGGTAAAACTGTGCACTCTGAGCGATCAGGACACCTCTGTGCAGGTTCCTCTTTGGTAATAAATGCACCATTTTGCTGAGTGATATGATGCATGGGGCCAACGGGCATGTGGGAAAAATCTGTTTCTGCCTCTCCATTTTGTTGTCAACTTTAAACTGCTCTAAAAACAAACAAACTGAATCTTTGGGGAAAAAAAATCAACACTGGGATAGAGAAATTTTATTTGTTGAACCTACAAGGAACAGCCACTGTTCCTTGTATTTTATTTGTTGAACCTACAAAGGAAGAAACTGGGAATTTCCTGAGTCTTTCATCGTGATACAGGCAGCTCTGATGAAACAAGGACCAAAAGTGGAATAAACCAAGCCCAGAGGTGAGGCTGGCCTGGCATATTCCAAAGAATCTGCAAATCCATTATCTCATTACAGCATCATGAAATTCTTGATATTTAGGTAGAATAGGCAACACTATTTCCAATTTCCAGGAAAGAGTTTAAAATAACATCTCCAACTCAAAGAAAAAACAAAATAGATAATTCTTAAGGTCACATTGCCAGTAGGATCTGGGACTAACAAAGATGTCCTAACTCCGACACCTTGCTTTCTTCAAATATTGACATGCAGAGGCAGAAACACTACAGAATTCAAGACTGAGAAAAATCTGGTGTCACTGCACCCACTTATTATGTAGGTGTGTTGGTTTTAAAGATATGTCCACACATTTTTTTTATTTTGGTATCATTAATCTACAATTACATGAAGGACATTATGTTTACTAGGCTCCCCCCTTCAACAAGTCCACCCCAATATCCCCGTTCACAGTCACTGTCCATCAACATAGTAAGATGCTGTGAAATCACTACTTGTCACCAAGTTCACAGTCACTGTCCTTCAACATAGTAAGATGCTGTAGAATCACTACTTGTCTTCTCTGTGTTGCGCAGCCCTCCCCGTGCCCCCCCAACACTATACATGCTAATCGTAATGCCCCCTTTCTTTCCCCCCACCCCCTTATCCCTCCCTTCCCATCCATCCTCCCCAGTCCCTTTCCCTTTGGTAACTATTAGTCCATTCTTGGGTTCTGTGCTTCTGCTGCTGTTTTGTTCCTTCAGTTTTCTTTTGTTCTTATACTCCACATATGAGTGAAATCATTTGGTACTTGTCTTTCTCTGCCTGGCTTATTTCACTGAGCATAATACCCTCTAGCTCCATCCATGCTGTTGCGAATGGTAGGATTTATTTTTTTCTTATGGCTGCATAATATTCCATTGTGTATATGTAACACATCTTCTTTATCCAATCATCTACTGATGGACATTTAGGTTGCTTCCATATCTTGGCTATTGTAAATAGTGCAGCGATAAACATAGGGGTGCATTGGTCTTTTTCAAACTGGAGTGCGGCATTCTTAGGGTAAATTCCTAGAAGTGGAATTCCTGGGTCAAATGGTATTTCTATTTTGAGCATTTTGAGGAACCTCCATACTGCTTTCCATAATGGTTGAACTAATTTACATTCCCACCAGCAGTGTAGGAGGGTTCCCCTTTCTCCACAACCTCGCCAACATTTGTTATTGTTTGTCTTTTGGATGGTGGGGTTCCTTACTGGTGTGAGATGATATCTCATTGTCGTTTTAATTTGCATTTCTCTGATGACAAGTGATGTGGAGCATCTTTTCATGTGTCTGTTGGCCATCTGAATTTCTTCTTTAGAGAACTGTCTATTCAGCTCCTCTGCCCATTTTTTAATTGGATTATTTGCTTTTTGTTTGTGGAGGTATGTGAGCTCTTCATATATTTTGGATGTCAACCCTTTATCGGATCTGTCATTTTCAAATATATTCTCCCATACTGTAGGGTAACTTTTTGTTCTATTGATGGTGTCCTTTGCTGTACAGAAGCTTTTCAGCTTGATATAGTCCCATTTGTTCATTTTTGCGTTTGTTTCCCTTGCCCGGGGAGATATGTTCAAGAAGAGGTCACTCATGTTGATGTCTAAGAGATTTTTGCCTATGTTTTTTTCTAAGAGTTTTATGGTTTCATGACTTACATTCAAGTCTTTGATCCATTTTGAATTTACTTTTGTGTATGGGGTTAGACAGTGATCCAGTTTCATTCTCCTACATGTAGCTGTCCAGTTTTGCCAGCACTATCTGTTGAAGAGACTGTCATTTCCCCATTGTATGTCCATGGCCCCTTTATCGAATATTAGTTGACCATATATGTTTGGGTTAATGTTTGGAGTCTATTCTGTTCCACTGGTCTGTGCCTCTGTTCTTGTGCCAGTACCAAATTGTCTTGATTACTGTGGCCCTGTAGTAGAGCTTGAAGTTGGGGAGTGAGATCCACCCTACTTTATTCTTCCTTCTCAGAATTGCTTTAGCTATTCGGGGTCTTTGGTGTTTCCATATGAATTTTTGAACTATTTGTTCCACTTCATTGAAGAAAGCTGTTAGTAATTTGATAGGGATTGCATTGAATCTGTATACTGCTTTGGGCAGGATGGCCATTTTGACAATATTAATTCTTCCCAGCCAAGAGCATGGGGTGAGTTTCCATTTGTTAGTGACCTCTTTAATTTCTCTTAAGAGTGTCTTACAGTTTTCAGGGTATAGGTCTTTCACTTCCTTGGTTAGGTTTATTCCTAGGTATTTTATTCTTTTTGATGCTATTGTGAATGGAATTGTCTTCCTGATTTCTCTTTCTATTAGTTTATTGTTAGTGTATAGGTAAGCCACAGATTTCTGTGTGTTAATTCTGTATCCTGCAAGTTTGCTGAATTCCCATATTAGCTTTAGTAGTTTCGGAGTGGAGTCTTTAGGGTTTTTTATGTACAATATCATGTCATCTGCAAATAGTGACAGTTTAACTTCTTCTTTACCAATCTGGATTCCTTGTATTTCTTTGTTTTGTCTAATTGCCATGTCCAGGACTTCCAGTAATATGTTGAATAACAGTGGGGATAGTGGGAATCCCTGTCTTGTTCCCGATCGCAGAGGAAAAGCTTTCAGCTTTTCGCTGTTTAGTATGATGTTGGCTGTGGGTTTATCATACATGGCCTTTATTATGTTGAGGTCCTTGCCCTCTGTTCCCATTTTGTTGAGAGTTTTTATCATGAATGGATGTTCAATTTTACCGAATGCTTTTTCAGCATCTATGGAGATGATCATGTGGTTTTTGCCTTTCTTTTTGTTGATGTGGTGGATGATGTTGATGGATTTTTGAATGTTATACCATCCTTGCATTCCTGGGATGAATCCCACTTGGTCATGGTGTATGATCATCTTGATGTATTTTTGAATTCGGTTTGCTAATATTTTGTTGAGTATTTTTGCATCTACGTTCATCAGGGATATTGGTCGGTAGTTTTCTTTTTTGGTGGGGTCTTTGCCTGGTTTTGGTATTAGGGTGATGTTGGCTTCATAGAATGAGTTTGGGAGTATTCCCTCCTCTTCTATTTTTTGGAAAACTTTAAGGAGAATGGGTATTATGTCTTCTCTGTATGTCTGATAAAATTCCGAGGTAAATCCATCTGGCCTGGGGGTTTCGTTCTTGGGTAGTTTTTTGATTACCGCTTCAATTTCATTGCTGGTAATTGGTCTGTTTAGATTTTCTGTTTCTTTCTGGGTCAATCGTGGAAGGTTGTATTTTTCTAGGAAGTTGTCCATTTCTCCTAGGTTTCCCAGCTTGTTAGCATATAGGTTTTCATAGTATTCTCCAATAATTCTTTGTATTTCTGTGGGGTCCGTCGTGATTTTTCCTTTCTCGTTTCTGATTCTGTTGATGTGTGTTGACTCTCTTTTCCTCTTAATAAGTCTGGCTAGAGGCTTATCTATTTTGTTTATTTTCTTGAAGAACCAGCTCTTGGTTTCATTGATTTTTGCTATTGTTTTATTCTTCTCAGTTTTATTTATTTCTTCTCTGATCTTTATTATGTCCCTCCTTCTGCTGACCTTAGGCCTCATTTGTTCTTCTATTTCCAATTTAGATAATTGTGACATTAGACCATTCATTTGGGATTGTTCTTCCTTCTTTACATATGCCTGGATTGCTATATACTTTCCTCTTAAGACTGCTTTTGCTGTATCCCACAGTAGTTGGGGCTTAGTGTTGTTGTTGTCATTTGTTTCCATATATTGCTGGATCTCCATTTTGATTTGGTCATTGATCCATTGATTATTTAGGAGTGTGTTGTTAAGCCTCCATGTGTTTGTGAACCTTTTTGCTTTCTTTGCACAGTTTATTTCTAGTTTTATGCCTTTGTGGTCTGAAAAGTTGGTTGGTAGGGTTTCAATCTTTTGGAATTTACTGAGGCTCTTTTTGTGTCCTAGTATGTGGTCTATTCTGGAGAATGTTCCATGTGCACTTGAGAAGAATGTGTATCCTGTTGCTTTTGGATGTAGAGTTCTGTAGATGTCTATTAGGTCCATCTGTTCTAGTGTGTTGTTCAGTGCCTCTGTGTTCTTACTTATTTTCTGTCTGGTGGATCTGTCCTTTGGAGTGAGTGGTGTGTTGAAGTCTCCCAGAATGAATGCATTGAATTCTATTTCCTCCTTTAATTCTGTTAGTATTTGTTTCACATATGTTGGTGCTCCTGTATTGAGTGCATATATATTTATAATGGTTATATCCTCTTGTTGGACTGAGCTCTGTATCATTATGTAATGTCCTTTATCTTTTGTTACTTTCTTTATTTTGAAGTCTGTTTTGTCTGATACTAGTATTGCAACACCTGCTTTTTTCTCTCTGTTGTTTGCATGAAATATCTTTTTCCATCCCTTGACTTTCAGTCTGTGCATGTCTTTGGGTTTGAGGTGAGTCTCTTGTAAGCAGCATATGGATGGGTCTTGCTTTTTTATCCATTATATTACTCTGTGTCTTTTGATTGGTGCATTCAGTCCATTTACATTTAGGGTGATTATTGAAAGGTATGTACTTATTGCCATTGCAGGCTTTAAGTTTGTGGTTACCAAAGGTTCAGGGTTAGCTTCTTTACTATCTCACTGTCTAACTGAACTCGCTTATTGAGCTATTATAAACATGGTCTGATGATTCTCTATTTCTCTCCCTTCTTATTCCTCCTCCTCCCTTCTTCATATGTTGGGTGTTTTGTTTTGTGCTCTTTTTTAGGAGTGCTCCCATCTAGAGCAGTCCCTGTAAGATGCCCTGTAGAGGTGGTTTGTGGGAGGCAAATTCCCTCAACTTTTGCTTGTCTGGGAATTGTTTAATCCCTCCTTCATATTTAAATGATAATCGTGCTGGATACAGTAGTCTTGGTTCGAGGCCCTTCTGTTTCATTGCATTAAGTATATCATGCCATTGTCTTCTGGCCTGTAGGGTTTCTGTTGAGAAGTCTGATGATAGCCTGATGAGTTTTCCTTTGTAGGTGACCTTTTTTTTCTCTCTGGCTGCCTTTAATACTTTGTCCTTGTCTTTGGTCTTTGCCATTTTAATTATTATGTGTCTTGGTGTTGCCCTTCTTGGATCCCTTGTCATGGGAGTTCTGTGTACCTCTGTGGTCTGAGAGGCCATTTCCTCCCCTAGTTTGGGGAAGTTTTCAGCAATTATTTCTTCAAAGACACTTTCTATCCCTTTTTCTCTCTCTTCTTCTTTTGGTACCCCTATAATGCAGATATTGTTCCATTTCGATTGGTCACTCAGCTCTCTTAGAATTCTTTCATTCCTGGAGATCCTTTTATCTCTCTCTGCATCAGCTTCTCTGCGTTCCTGTTCTCTGTTTTCTAGTCCATTAATGGTCTCTTGCATCTCGTCCATTCTGTTTTGAAGTCCTTCCAGAGCTTGTTTTATTTCTGTATTCTCCTTCCTTAGTTCTTGCATATTTCTCTGCAAGTCCATCAGCATGGTTATGACTTTTGTTTTGAATTCTTTTTCCGGAAGACTGGTTAAATCTATCTCTCCAGGTTCCTCCTCAGGAGAAGATGTAGCAGATCTGAAGCTGTCTGGGTTAGTCTGGTCTGGATCAAATTTTTTTGCTTTTTCATGTTGACAGGTGCAGTGGAGTGCTATTGATGCATCTATCAGCTTTTCCCTTGGCTCCTGGCCTTTCTTTACTGGGACTACTGCGACCCCTAGTGGCTTGTGTTGGGCAATTAGGTGTAGACTGGGTCCCTGTATCTTGCCCGGCAGGTATGGAGGAAGCTCCCTTGCTGAGGGCGTGGCCAGCCTCAGGCTGCTGCTCTGCTATGGCGGGGCCCCGGAGGGGTAATGGACGGGGGGCTGTTTGGCTGTTTACCTCTGTGAGGGGTCTCAGAGCTGTTGCCCAGGGGGTTAGTGCGCCCAGAGTTCCCTGGAATTTCCAGGTGCTGGACTGTGACCTGGGATGTTTCTGTCCAGCTGTGGCATCCCTGTCACTTTAAGACTTTCGAAAAACACTCACTTTTCTTTGTCACAGGGGCATCAGCTTCGGGTCACGCTCAGAGGCCTTGGTGCCCTGTTTCCCTAGTATCCAGCACCCCCAGAATGCACTGTGTCTGTGCTCTGGTGCGGATGGCTAGGGCTGGGTGTTTAGCAGTCCTGGGCTCCCTCTCCCTCCCTGCTCCGACTCCTCTCCTCCCGCTGGGAGCTGGGGTGAGTGGCCTCAGGTCACGCCAGGCCGGGGCTTGTATCTTAACCCCTTTCACCAGGCGCTGGGCTCTTGCAGGTGTGGATGTAGTCTGGCTGTTGTCCTGTGTCTTCTGGTCTCTCTTTTAGGATTAGTTGTATTTGTTTTATTTTCAAAAATATATATGCTTTTGGGAGGAGATTCCCATTGTCCTACTCACACCACCATCTTGGCTCAGCCCCCTAAAGTCTGTCCACACATTTTTTGATACTCCTTTCCTTAGAAAGTGGAGCTTAATTCTCTTCTGCATGAGTGTAGGCTGGGCTTAGTGACTTTCATCTAGAAAGTAGACTACAGCAAAAGTGTTGAGTCGTCACTTCAGAGATTAGGTGGTGAACAGACTTCAGCTTGCACTTTGCATGCACCCTCTCACATTCTCTCCCTGTTGAACCTGTGCTCGGAGGGAAGCTGGCTACCATTTCATGCAGCAGCCTGGGGAGATGGAGGCCAGATACCATGTGTGAGCCTACTCAGGCAGTCTCTGAAGAGGTCCACATGTCAAGGAATTGAGTTCACAGTATCTCAGAGTAACTCTGAGAGGGATGCTCCTCAGACAAGTATTGATTTGACTGCTCTCTCAGACAACAGCTTGACCACAACTTCATGAGACCCTGAGTCAGAACTACCTAGCTAATTCACAAAATCTGCGAAATTTTTATTTGGTCATGTGTTGCTTTAACCACTAATCGGGGGATAATTTGTGACATAGTATGGACAACTAATATAGTAAGGAGCCAATCAATTTTTACATTATAAGGAGTCCTGATTATAAGCGAACTCCTCATTCAAACAGGAAACCTTAGCCTTACGTAAACAGATAAAAGAATGACAAACACAAAACATGAGCCATGAAGGACAGAAGCAGTGACTGACCAAGAGGGTGCAGGATGTGGGCTCCAGGCTGTGTTCCTGAGGAAAGTTGGCCTCCTCTCAAAGTTGCCTCCACCTTGTTAAACTTGTTCCCCATTCCATTTATTACACCAGGTAAAATTCTACAAATTAGGGATTTTATTGAGCTAACAATTATCCTATAATAAATATTAAAATTCTTCTAATGGTGTTAAGTGATAAGGTAACCACTCATTAGTTTGAATTTAAGTTCATTACTTTCATAATAACTCCTTGCTAAAATCAACACTTTGAAATGCAGGATTTGATGAAATGGCATGGTGTGAACCCATTTTGGAGCACTTTGGGGACAGTGCACCTGGGTAAGGGTCCCCAGAAGGGTGATACTCAGGGAAGGAATGTGAAGTGGGAGAGAGGCACCCTGGGTTGAGCAACATGACACCAGGCTGACTCTGGGTACGCGATAACAAACAAGTGCCTAGAATAGGTTTCCTATCAAAAAAAAAAGAAAGACATTTCTTCTATTTTGAAATTAACCTGGTACCCATCACATCATGATTTAACCTACATTCTGATGGGCTAGCCTGTAAGCCTAGTCAAGATCCATAACAGGACTTTTAATGAGGAATTAAATTCCAAGGTTGTACTAACAATAGGATTTTGAACATGAGTCATTTGTAAGCTGGGGTAAAGGCTGAAACATGGTGGCTGTTAAATTTGGAAAAAGAGACAACTTTTCAGATAGTGTTATCCTTTAAGTTTTAAGGATGCTTCTGCTTTATTCTTTACTCACATTCTTTTAGTACAGTGTTTCTCAAACTTTATTGTGTATACAAATCACATGGGAATCTTACTAAAACAGATCGTGATGTGTCCTGGGATTCTATAGTTCTAAAAAGCTCCCAGGGGATAGTGATCCTTCTGGAGCTCAGACCACACTTTGAGCAGCAAAACTTTAACCCATACGATTAAATAAAAAAAGCAACTGTGAATTTTCTCTATGCAAAAGATGACTCAACACCAAACGTCATGGCTTAAGTTCCAGCTAAAACCAAACTTTACCCAATCAAGATGATATTTCACAGTAAAATTCATACATCTAGGCATAAACTAAAAATTATTTTACTTGTTTTAAAATGTAGGTTCTAGGAAACATGTCTAGAGGCTAAGAACATAGGTCTGATGTCAGATACACATGGATTAGAATTCCAGCTTTGTGAACATCCAGCTGTGTGATATCTGAGATAAGTAAATCAGAGCCCAATAAAGAAAAAAAAAAAAGCACTTCAGGTATTTTAAGCTAGAGAGGTTTAATAAGATAATTTATTGCTCAGGTAATGTTAATGCTTAGAAGCCAAACAGTGATTCATGGGGCTCCTGATAGAGAACAACAGCTACACAGAGGAGCCCATGATCTCCCCTTGGGCTACAGGGACCAAAGGCGGCATCAGTGTCACAGGGACCTGGTGGGAGCTGGCACCTCAGGGGCAGGGGGGCAGGGGGGCAGGGGGAAGGGCTGTCTAGAGGGAACTGCAGCCACCGAGATACTGTGAGGTCAGGGGTGGGGAGGTACCCTGGCTACTCCTTCCTCTTCTCCAAACCTCTCCAGTGTATCCACAGACTGATCTTAGCCCTCAGACTGTCAGCAAGAGAGCCTAAATTATAGTTCCTTGCGAGGTAAATCATAGCAAGGGATGGGCAGGAAATGGATCTGAGAGCAAACTGGCAAAGGGCCAGCACAACAAGTTACTGACAGTCTAATACTCCATCTACCACTTGAACACATATTTGTAAAATATGGGTACTGTGTTCTTTAAATGAGGGGTGTTCCATATAAAGCCCTTAGTACTGGGTGGTATACTGTTTCTGTTATCACTATCACCACTATCCTCTTCATTTTCATTTTTTGTGGTATGACATTTTCTCTTCATTCCTTTCTCTTCTATCACCCATTTTCCTGTTGGCATGTGGAGTCTTAGGGAGATTAGAGATAGAATATTATTAATATAAGAACACATCTAAATTTTGCTATGAGAAATTGTATTAAGAGGGAAAATACCTGTTTGTTTCAGGTGCATGACAGAATCAGAAAGGTTTAAATCCTGCTCCTAGGCACACTGTAAGAATACACAGCTTCTCAATGAGGCGGACTCAAGAGCAATGTTCAGAAACTAGAGGCCTTTATAGGATGTGGGTTTGGAAAAAAGTAAGGGCTTTGGGGGAGATGAGAGAAGAGGGAAGATGACAAAAGAGAAAAGGTGTCTCATTCAGGCGTGAAGGTTGACTGTGTGGCCTGACCCAGAGGAATTTTACAGATAGACCTACTGTCCTTACCTGAAACTCAGGAGTGTTAAGGTGGGCTAGTAATTGGATAGGTTTCTCTCTTGGCTGGGGCCACATCTGCATGCCTTTCCAGATGTGCCCATAACTTAAGAAAGTTACATTACTATCAAGGCACTAACAGTCTCAATGATGAAAGGCGCAGCTTTCCTCAGTAAACTTGTTCCCCAAGTTAAATTATCAACAGCTGACAAAACAGACACAGATGTCTCTGCTCGGTTATATTGCAAAGAAATTAGAGTGCTAGCCTATAGCTCCTCTGTGGAAGAAAACACAACTAAGCCCATTTATATTCCGGCAGTTCTTGCAGCAAACAAAACACAGCACTCTGTCTAGTGGTTCTACACTGGTTCACCTTGTTTGTTAATCAGCAGGCAAAGCCCGTACTGAACAGAACAGTCTCTCCCAGCAAACGACCATCACTGCCTTTGCTAACTCATTCCAACCTTAAGTCAATTCTTCTGAATATAGATCTGTTTGAACAACAGAGTATATGAAGAACATGAAGGTATTTGTAAATAAGGAGGCAAAATATACAGTTCTGGGGTACTTCAGAGCTCCATTGTAATATTTTATTTATTCATTACACATTTATTGAGTTAAAAAGTAATACAAAGCCATAGTCCTTGAGACTTTATCATCTGGCATGTCCTGGGAGCCAAAATAATTGGTACAGAAAATAAGTGAGTTCTGTGAGTTTTGGGGAAAGAAAGTTAGATGTGAGTCCAAGGATCCGGGATGTCTCCATGGTAGAGTGTGGACAAAGTTAGGATTGATGGGCTGATTGGAGCTGGCCCAGTGGAGTGGGTGGGAAGGGTATTTCTGACTGGAAGAATGGCTTTAACAAAGGCTTTGTGTGGGGATGAAGGAGTTGATTGAGCAGCAAGTAAGTACAAGACAGTGTTCAAGAGGCTGGACCCCACAGCTAGTCATTTAGATCCTGGGTTTTGGTACTTAGAAATGTAATAAATAATGTTGGGCAACTCAACCCGTTTCCTCAGTTGCAAAATAGGAATAATTCTAATACCTGACTCATGGGGTTATTGCAAGTTTCAAAGAAACAGAGAAACCGCTTAACATAAGAAAAACACTCAGTCATTATTTAGATACTATTCTTGTACCCCTGAAGGACAGAGTGCATTTATTCATCTAATAGTTATTTGTTGAGGGCCTGCTATATGGAAGGCAGAAGAGTAAACTGAGTCAGAATATGAAATGCTTTGACCATAGGCTAAGGTCCAAACATTCTCCTGCCGAAATAGGGGAGTCATTGCAGGCACTGGGGCCAGGCAGGGGCATAATTACTTTTTTTTTTTTAAGGATTAATCTAACAGTAGATTTCATGCAAACTCACTCAGCAACTTCTTTTATAAACCTTTAATGAAGCAGAAGAGAACACTGAGATGAAGAATCTCTTGGCACCAGAAAGTGCCTTTAATTACCCAGCAATAAATCTGGGGGCCCTTACAAGTAATCGAGACTCTTGCCAGTGACTGACTGCACTTTGTGGAATGTATAGACTGCTAACCTGGGAACTTCTGGATCCTAAAGCTAGAGCGCACAGGGAGGCGACCCACAGTCCTCCCCCGAATCGAAATGGAGAGGGCAACACACTTCACTTAAATGACAAGAGCTGAAGTAACTGGAATGTTTCCATTAACTCACCAGAGCCATGAAGAATGGGCGAAGCAAGTGCCAGGGGATAGAATTCTCAGGACATTAACTGTTCTAAAAACCTAGAGCAGCAGTTCTCAACCTTATCATTCTGTGTTGATTTACATAATGAAAGACTTTCTAGTCTAGGAAACACTCCCGTGGATACACCAAGGTTATGCTCAGTCCCCAGCCAGCCGCCTGTAACTCCACCTCCTCTCTCTCAAGAACATTTATCAAAATGAAAGTGTATTGTAATTAGAGGAACAGCTACTGTTATTTATTTAATAAAGTAAATTACTCATGAATTTTGGTACTTTATCATTAGTAAAGATTATTTGGGAAACTTCAGGAAACAGTTCAAGTTATCGCTGACATTTTAATTAAGAGTTATTAAGTCCAAAGACTTACTTGAGTGGCCCTCTATCATTTCTTCTCACTTATCTGTACTCCATTCCTTCCAGGCTGCCTTGCTCCAGGCTCCCAGGCAGCTGTTTATCTGGTAAGTACAAGTGATGAAACAGACTTTTGTAATCTGCCCTCCATGAACACTACAAATATGAATGATGAATGTAATTTAATGTGTCAGGGAAGTTCAGACTTGGAGAACTGATGGTTATGACCAGTATCGATGAGAAAGCTCTAATGGCTGGGGGCTATGGGGCCTCCCCAGTGGTCTGCAGGACAAGCGTGGACACTTACCCTGAGTGAAGGGATTCAAATTCCTTCATCTGTGAGATGAGGATTTCCAAACCCTCCCCCTCAGACACCACCACCCAGAACCACACCAAATCAATGCTTGCCCAGAAATGCGTACCATGGGAGAAGTGAATTTGCTCTTTCTCTGTCAGTCACAGTTCCCACATGCTTTTAAAAGTGAGTGCATATTGCCATATTGTGTACACATCTGAAGTATATGTCTTTTCATACTGTGTGACCCAGTGAAGAAACAGGGAGATCTTTTAATGGAAGAAAATCTGGTTGTGGAGGAATTACTGAGAAATTGTACATCTGCACTACACTTTATGGATGATTCTAAAGGATTTTCAAAGATTATTTAGACTGTAGGTAAGATAATCATATAATCTATCATATGAACTGCAAAGCTTTTGAGTAAGATAGGAAATTAATGATGATTACACTGAGATGACAGGCATACGTGAAGACTCTTTCAGCAAACTGAAACGTAGGGCTATCCTCACCTTTTGGGCTGGATTTTTTACCTCTGAAATTCATCTGTTGACAGTACCTCAGAATGTGACTATATTTGGAAACAGGGCCTTGAAAGAGGTCCTTTAGTAAATGAGGTCATATGGGTGGGCCCTATTCCAGGGTGACAGATGTCCTTCCAGGGAGAGGAAGTTAAGACACAGGCATGGTCATGCACAGGGGAAAGGCTTTGTGAGGTCACCAGCTGAGGGGAGAGGCCTCAAAAGAAACCAGACCTGCTCACACTTTGATCTTGAACTTCTAGTTTCCAGAACTGGGATAAAATAAAGAGTTTAAGCCACCCAGTCTGTGGTATTCTGCTATGTCAGCTCTAGCACATCGATACACCAACTACAGTGATTTTCATTTAAATACTGGCCCTGAACTTAATCCCCTCATAAGAAGTAGCTCTGTGTAAAAGCGATGCGGAACAAAAGTGGGGCGTGAGGCTGCTTAGTTGGAAAGCTGGTGCAATGCTGGACACTCTCTCCAGCAATAGTCCTACCTGTCCACCTTGGGGCTTAGATTTCCCGCCTTTGTGCAATTGCCCAATAGA